>NC_136065.1:86869154-88181654 GCF_964261635.1 Lissotriton helveticus | reverse complement strand
GTGCCCAGGACGGGCTCCACGGGTCCCTGGCAGTCCTCCCCCCCCCGGGCGTCCGGGGCTCCCTTCCCCAGGCCAACGGCATGTCAAAGTGCCCAGGATGGGCTCCACGGGCCCCGGGCGTCCGGGGCTCCCTTCCCCAGGCCAACGGCATGCCAGAGTGCCCAGGACGGGCTCCACGAGTCCCGGGCGTCCGGGGCTCCCTTCCCCGGGACACCGGCTTGTCAGAGTGCCCATGACGGGCTCCACGGGTCCCGGGTATCTGGGACTCCCTTCCCCGGGCCAATGGCATGCCGGAGTTCCCAGGACAGGCTCCACGGGTCCCGGGCGTCCGGGGCTCCCTTCCCCGGTCCGACGGCTTGTCAGAGTGCCCAGGACGGGCTCCACGGTTCCCGGGCGTCCTGGGTTCCCTTCCCCGGGTCAGCGGCATGTCAGAGTGCCCAGGACGAGTTCCACGGGTCCCGGGCAGTCCTCCCCCGGGCGTCCGGGGCTCCCTTCCCCGGGCCGTCGGCATGTCAGAGTGCCCAGGACGGGCTCCATGGGTCCCGGGCAGTCCTCCCCCCGGGCGTCCGGGGCTCCCTTCCCCGGGCCGACGGCAGGTCAGAGTGCCCAGGACGGGCTCCACGGGTCCTGGGCAGTCCTCCCCCCGGGCGTCCGGCGCTCCCTTCTCCAGGCCGATGGCAGGTCAGAGTGACCAGGACGGGCTCCACGGGTCCCGGGCAGTCCTCTCCCGGGCGTACGTGGTTGTCCGACAGATTCGGGCAGATGTGCTTTTACGAACCGGATCGGAATCGGCCCAAATAATAATAATAATAATAATAATCCACATTTGTAAGGCGCACAATCACCCGTAAGGGTCTCTAGGCGCTAGGGGCCGTCGGGAAGATTAAGCAAGCTATTGCCCAGAGTCACATGGTGCTGGGCTAATCTGCGGCCGGTGCCGGGGATCGAACCCTGATCTCTGGGATGCTCGAGGGTTACTACGCGCTCTACAAAAACCTTAAATTAAAAAAAATCTCCAGATTCCGGAGTCAGCCGCCCTAGCCGCGGCGCCAGCTATTTCCCAGAGTCACCTGGTGCTGGGCTAATCTGCCGCCGGTGCCGGGGATCGAACCGTGATCTCCAGATTCCGGAGTCAGCCTCCCTAGCCGCGGCGCCAGCTACTTCCCAGAGTCACGTGGTGCTGGGCTAATCTGCGGCCGGTGCCGGGGATCGAACCCTGATCTCTGGGATGCTCGAGGGTTACTACGCGCTCTACAAAAACCTTAAATAAAAAAATCTCCAGATTCCGGAGTCAGCCGCCCTAGCCGCGGCGCCAGCTATTTCCCAGAGTCACCTGGTGCTGGGCTAATCTGCCGCCGGTGCCGGGGATCGAACCGTGGTCACCAGATGGGGATATCCCAAAAATCTGGCATGGATACGGGGCGCCAGGACTGGTTTGAAGACCCCTGCTCTAGGCTCACCTCATTGCCACTGCGAGTAATTCCATTGCCGGTACTTGACACCGACACCGGCACTGCTGCGCCTGCTTCAGTTGGCACGTCCTTCGCCCGACGGAGCAAATCTGCTACCGAAGGGACCCACGGGGCGATTTTTGGTAGTTACTCCGCCCCTTCCTCTCCTAAACGCTGGCGGGTCCGGGGAGTGAATCTGTGGAGGGCGGCCGGGAGAACCTGGCAATGCCGAGGCATCCGCCGCAGCCTCTAAGCGGGTCTTGCGAGACAATACTGCCGCCGTCACCTTCGCGGAACCAGCCACCCCCTTCGGCGCCATTGACAAGCTGTCCTTCACTAGCTGCACCAGGAACTGCAGCAAGTACTCCTCAATGAGTCGCCTAATCGGGTACAACTCCGTTTGTTTTAAGCGGTTTCTGCTGCAGGGGAATTGCATTGGGCTTCGGCGGGGGGAGGGGGAGATCACGGGGGTGGGGGAGGAGGGGGGTATCACAGTGCTTTAATCTGCCCGGTCAGTCTCAATCCTGCCGTCTCTACTGGAGCTCTGCCACAGCTACCACCACTACCGGCATCCTCTGCACATATTTGACCTAACTGATCCTCAATTATCCTCACTATTGCATATGAAAGCAACTTCAAATCCGTAAGTTTAGAATACCAGCGGTACAAAAACCTATTGCATTTGATTTAATAGAGTATAAAGTTTCTTAATCTATAAGAATCTGGGAGGCCCAGCTTTTAGTGAGAGGGCCCTGACTGCCTTCAGCAAAGGTTTCCTCAATCCCACCTTCCAACAGTGCCACTCATCTCTTCACAGCTCCTTTCTCACTTGCATTTCTTTAGTTTTATAGCACTACTCATGCCAACTCTAGGGTGTCAGGGCACTTTACACCAAGCACGCATTATCAGTCAATGAGTGTGTAAATCAGTCTATAGGAAATGTTACACAAACCAATGAGGATTACCATTCTGGGATCTGCATGAACACATTCTTTGCAGCAGGTATATTAACCCTCTGTGCTACTTTATGATGAGTCAAAACTGGCACTAGAAAAAACCTCCATCTCCCTCCAGCAGAAACATTTATGAGCAGCGTTATCTTGCCATTTTTTTTGTTACCTGAAAACTGCTGACTACACAAGGAAGCAGCAGGTGCTTTCAAAACCTAAAGTTATTTCTGCACACAGCGCCACTCCCAAGTCAGAGTAGGCGCAGCTGCACAGGTCGCACTGTCCTAAAGCCGCCGAGAATCTGGGTAACATACAGGGTTCACGTGACAACTGTCTTGCGTCTGAGGTCTCTAATATTAGCACTGTTGTTGGGCGGGGGCAGGAATGGTTTCTAAGGTCATGTTTAAAAACAATCACTGTTAATAAGTACTTCCCAGTGCAGCGCTATAATGTGATATATTAATATCAAAGCTCTGCATGCCAAAGAAATACACATTTTTGAATTCTACAGATACTTTATTATATCTTACATGACATTTGGTGTATGATTCACACGGCAAACATTTTCTGGGCTTGTTATAAATTGTATAAGGAAAAGATATGTAGCAGTCAGTTTCACATGAGGCTTCTGGTTGTCATGGCAACATGTGGGAGGGTCATTGTGAGGAAGACTATTTCGAATGTCGGTGTTTAAACTGAGGATTGACAGTTGAGACAAATGGAGCGTTTTATTATTTAAAAGGGTCTCTGCTTGTGCTCCTGGTCACACTGTTATCACTGCAGAAGGAAGGGGGGTGGGGGGCTCACACCAGCCTCAGCTCCGCTCTGTCCCAGAGACAGAAGATTGGGAAGAGCCTCTGTGTGAAGGGGGCCTGCGGGAAGGAGTAGAGAAGCTCCATGGAGTCAGCATTGTACAGGGACAGCCGCCCCCCCCTCGTAGTCCAGATACACACCCAGCTTCAGGGGCTTCTCACGAGGGTACAGAGGGGTCTCTGGGGAGGTGAGAGCCTTGTACTGACCCTTCCACCCCCACACAGCCCAGACTCCCCCCTCAGGTGACCATGTGAAGTATCCCTTCCTGTCCACAGACTCTGCTGCGACCCCCACATGCCACCCAACCCTCTCCTGCAGCAGCTGCACCTCCCAGTAATGTCTGCCGGAGGTGAACCCCTCGCTCCCCAGCACACAGAGCCAGTGGGTGAATCTCTTGGGGGTGTCCGGCAGGCGCTGTGCTGTGCCCGTGTATCTCACTCGTCTCCCCCCCTCAGACAGGAGGAGCTGTGGATGAGCCGTGTCAGGATCCAGAGTCACCATCACTGCAGAGAAGAGATTCACAATTAGAGATTTAATGACACAAAGAAAGGCTGTAATTGCTGCTTCTGTTTTACATATTATTAATTAACACCACACCTGAAAGGAGCACGCGGCGCTAGAGAGCGTGGCACTAGACTGATCACTACACTAAAGCGCGCATTCACCTAGAGCACACACTACACCAAACAGCACACTGCGCTACAGAGGCCAGGACATTCTACTACACACTACACTGCACCACGCAGTATACTACACACACACTGTGCACACTGTACTACACAAAGCACGGCAGCAGATAGGGCACAGTACTAGTCAGTACACTGCATTATTTGGCACAGAGTGACAGAGCTGCTCCAAGGTATACAGTACTACTCAGTACCGTGCGTTGCATGGTACAGAGTAAGAGAGCTACTAGAAGAGATACTGTACTAGTCAGTACACCGATTTAGATGGCACTGAGCTACCTGAAGGTGTACTGTACTAGTAAGTACATTGCGTTAGATATCACAGAGTGGCAGAGATACTCCTAGGCAATCTCTACTAATCTGTAATAGATAGTACAGAATATGACAGCTACTAGCAGCTATACTGTACTAGTCACTTCACTGCATTAGACGGCACAGAGTGACAGAGCTACTCCAAGGTATACTGTACAAGTCAGTAATCTATAAGAGATAGTACAGAGTAACAGAGCTTCTACAAGGTATACAGTACTAGTCAGTACACTCCTTTAGATGGAGCAGGGTGACAGACCTACTTCAAGGTATACAGTACTTGTCAGTATAAAGCATTACATGTCACACAGTGACACAGGTAAAAGAAGTGTACTATACTAGTCAGTACACTCCGTTAGATGGTGTGGAGTGACAGACCTACTTCAAGGTATATTGTACCGGACAGTACACCGCATTACATGGTATAGAGTGACACAGACACTGCAAGGTAAAATGTACTAATCAGTTAAACTACGTTATATGGCACAGAGTAACATAGCTACCCTTAAGAATACAGTACTAGGCAGTACACCACATTGGATGGCGCTGAGTAGGAGGGCTACTAGAAGGTATACAGTAAAAGTCAATACACTGCATTAGATGCTACTGAGTGACAGAGCTACTGGAAGGTATACAGTACTAGTCAGTACAAAGCATTGGATGGTACAGAGTAAGAGAGCTACTAAAAGGTATACTGTACTAGTCAATCCACTGCATTAGATGGTGCAAAGTGGCAGAGCTACCAGTAGGTGTAATTTCCAGTACACTGTACTGGATATTACAGAGTAACAGATCCACTCGAAGGCATACTGTACTAGTCAGTAAAATGGGTCAGATGGTACCAGGTAACAGTACTACGCCAAGGTATACAGAACTACTCAGTAAATTGCATTAGGTGATATAGAGTGACAGAGCAACTCCAAGGGATACAGTGCTAGTCAGTACACTGCATTAGATGGCACAGACTAATAGAGTTAGTCAAGATGGTATAAAGTAGCAGAGCTACTAGAAGGTGTATTATACTAGTCAGTATACTGCATTAGATGCAACAGAGTCCTAGAGTTACTAGAAGGTGTACTGAGGTAGTTAGTGCACTGCATTAGATGTTACAAATTAACAGAGACCCTCGAAGCCACACGATACTAGTCAGTACACTGCATTAGAAGAGAGTGACAGAGCTACCCCAAGGTATGCAGCACTTGTCAGTACACTGCGTTAGATGGTACAGAGTGACGGATCTACTAGAAGGTGTACTGTACTACTCAGCACACTGCATTAGATGGTACAGAGTTGTTCAGGATATACTGCAGTAATCAGTCCACTGCATCCAATGACACAAAGTGAAAGAGATACCCCAAGGTAGACAGTACTGGTCAGTAAACTACCATAGATGGTGCAGAGTGAAAGATCTACTCGAAGGTATACTACACTAGTCAGTATGCTGTATTAGATGGCACAGAGTGACAATGCCACTCCAAGGTATACAGTTCTACTCGGTACACTGCTTTAGATGACACAGAAAAACAGAGCTACTCCAAGGTCTAGTACACTAGTCAGTACACTGTTTTAGATGATACAGAGTGACAGGACTCCTTGAAAGCATACAGTACTAGTCAGTACACTGCATTAGATGACACAGAATGACAGAGATAGTCCATGGTATACAGTACTACCCAGTTACTACATTAGATGATACAGAGAGACAAAGCCACTCCAAGGTATACAGTACTAGTCAGTACACTGCATTGGATGGTACAGAGTATCAGAGCTACTAGAGAGTAAATTGTACTAGTCAGTACTCTACATTATAGGGTAAAGAGCAACAGAGCTACTCCAAGGTAGCCAGTACACTGCATTGGATGGTACAGAGTAAAAGAGCTAATAGACGGTATACTGACCTAGTCAACACACTGCCTTAAATGGCAAAGGGTGACATACCTTCATCAAGGTATGCAGAACTGATCTTCGGGGGGGATTTTAATTTTTTGATGACTCCTAAAATCGACTCCTTTGCTCTGTCCAAAAAACAGCTGAAACCTAGAACTCTAAGAGTTATACAAACTTACGGCTGGACTCTGGACATATTGGATCTTTGGTGGGGGACATTCCCAACCATGATCGCATATACTTGTTTGTCAGGCAGATTTCATACCTCATCACACATAGATTTTTTTCTTACTTCTAGGAGACTGAGTTTCAGCCAGCAGAGAATCCTTTAGAATGGATTCTCAGACCATGCAAAGTTGATTCTTGAGTTACAGTTAGGGGACTATATTAGGACTCCTTAAAGATGGATGCTAAATAGGCAATATTTATCAGAAGAAAATTGGGTGCTCTTTATTGAAACCGGGATTGAAGAATTTCTCACGCGTAACCATGGCTCTGTACATTTATATGTGGTTTGGGATTCACTCAAGGCTTTCATTGGAGGTCTAGCCATTGGGAAAGATGCCGATGAACTTAGGAAAGTTAAGGAAGAAAAACGATCCTTAGAACAGACAGTACAAAGGTCTCTCAAAGCATTTCTTAGCAATCCCACAGTTCTGAACCAGAGGCAGCTTGATCAGGCTAAACGCGATCTTAGCGAAAGATACTATCTTAAGAGAGAATCCTTTTACCAGCACCATAGACCAAAAATTTATGAAGAAAGTAATTACTGGTAGGTTCCTTGCATGGCAGGCAAGTGAACAGGATGTTACTAATCAGACAACTGAATTAAAATGTCCTTCAACTGCTTCCCGTACTGACGACCCGGTAAAAATAGGTCATATAATGTTACAACATTATAGGTCTATATATGGCCAACAACAGATTATTGATATCACATCCCTGAGAGGGTTCCTCCAGAGAAATGAATTGCTGGTACTCTCGGATATGGAGAAAATGAGTATGGCAAGGCCGTTTACAAATGTTGCGCTGGAGGGGGTCATGAAGAAATCTTCCGAGCGGCAAAGCCTGCCGCCCGGATGGCCTCCCTGCATAATTTTTTTTAAGTCTTTCGTAGTGCCATTTCAGATTATTTTTCACAGTTAGCTGATTACATTTTAGAAGGTGGGATGATACCATTTTCATTCAGAAATGGGAATATAGTCAGCTTTTTGAAAAAGGGAAAGGATAACGAAGATCCTAATTCTTACCGCCCCATCACGTTATTAAATTCGGACTATAAAATAATCACCAAGCTAATCATTTTAATAAAAATGCCTCACATTTGTTTCACCCTGACCAAAGTGGTTTTATTGCTGGCAGGAAGCTCGGCACAAATACGCACTATTTAACGGAAGCATTGGATTATTTTGAGACTAAGAGGATACCTGCTCTAGTCCTTCTTTTAGATGCTGAAAAGGCATTTGACCTAGTTGTTTGGGACTCTTTTTTATTCTGTAAAATTTTGGCATACCTCCCAAAATTACGGGGTTGGTTCAGAATTTATATCTAAATGCTGAAGCCAACATAATCATTAACACCTCAGATGCTGGCCAGGTTAAGGTTAAATGGGGGACTAGAGAAGGGTGCCCTCTGTCTCCGGTACTATTCGCCTTTTTTATCGAGCCATTAGCGATTGTAATTATGAATAGTATTGATATCTGCCCTCCACTTCCAACTATGGCAAAATTGAAACTTTATGCCGATGACATCATGCTTATTATAAAGCCTGAGAAGAAGGCCCAAGCAAAAACTTTTGAGATCTTCGAGAAGTTTGAGGCATTAGGTGGATATAAAATACATTTAAAAAAGACAGAAATCATACAGTGTGGCGGAGCATGCATAGATCTACACCCCGATAGTCTTTCTCATTTAAACACAACACCTAAGAGGTATCAGGGTGTTTATTTTTCAGCACACATAGTTGATTTATACGAATTTAATTTCACCCCACTAGTACGAAAAGTTCAGGACTTATTCCTTCAATAGAGCTCTCTCCCATTAACCATCTTGGGTAGGGTTGCTTTGATTAAAATGACTGTCCTTCCACTATTCAATTTCCTTTTCTCTGTGATTCCCTGTATTTTAATCAGCTCCTTTTTTACCAAAATAGAGTCTATGTTTACAGCCTTCCTTTGGGCAAAGAAGGCCCCTCGAATTGCACTAAGCACTTTTTACAAAGAGCTGGAAAACGGATGATTAGCTCTCCCGAATCTCGGGGATTATTACTTTGCATATTTTGCACAATATAGATCGAAATTTAATCCGGAACTACAATCAAATCTTTTTATTAACTATTTTATGAATTTAATTTGCAAGGAATATCAGAACCACTGCCAATTAACAATTGTTAAATCGCCTAAATTAGTACGATACAAGTGTGTACAGTGGTTTTTCCCAAAACTGCAGGCTTTTTATAGAAGATACTCTATACTCGCAATCAACTCATCAACCCCGAAATCTGGCCCTATCTTATTATCTGGGATTAGAGAATCTTCAGTAATAACACAAAAATGGACCAATGCTGGATTCCGGAAAATCTTAAGAATTTTTGAGGAATGATAGATGGCTGAGCATAGCTGAAATGTCTCATTTGATCGTTAATGACTTCCTTCTTCTTGGGTCATATAATATTTTTTGCAAATTCCTGGTCTAGATCAGTGAACGGAAATCCTTAGGATACAAATTATTAGAAGAGACGGCATTTAAGAAACCTGGGGAATGGAAAAAGTGCTTAGCTTCCATCAAGGGTATTGATTTGAAGAAGAAAGCCATTTCGAAATAGGTTAAGCGAAACCTCAGCGAGTATGCGGTCAGCAGTCAACAATCTTAATTTCAGCACGTTAAGGGGAGCTAATTGGCAAAGGATGTTATTTTTTAGTAAATGGCTACTTAATAGAACTCCACTTTTTCTGTCTAAGATGTATACCAATCAACCAGCGCAGTGCTTCCGTTGCCTTAAACATCCTTCAGCCAACTGGGCACATATTAAACTACAATGCCCCTTGATCCAGAGGTTCTGGAATTATATATTTTTTTTATCTGGAATGTAAATGTGGTATTTTCAAAAGGATCGAGAACTTGGCTAATAATATTTGGCTTCGACCCAGACCTTCTATTCCCAGACAAACTTGTCAAATTATTATATATTGCAAAGGCTGTAGCCAGATCACTTCTGCTTCAAAGATGACAATCAGATCTCATACCATCTGTCCATGAATGGGTCTGAAAAATGAAACTAGTTAAAAAGAGTGAACAAACCTATGCATTACAATTTGGGGGACTTAAGAAATTTGAGGGGATCTGGGCAGCTTATTTTGATTAAGATCTCAAAATTCAGCGTATTTTTAGGAGGTAGTGCCACTATGTTTAATATCCATGTCCGGCAATACCAGGATCTTAATTTATTATGCAACATTTGATATTCTCTTGCAATTCAGTTACATCATTGAATTTAGGATGGTTTAGTATTTTCCACATCTTCGCTGATTTTTAGGTATACCCCGGGTACTCATGGTTTAATCTATTGTTTAGTTTATATTTATAACCAGCAGTGGATACTGTTTTTTCTTTGCTTTTTGTACACTGGCTTAAATGTTTATACTATTTATACTTATGGATTTTAGGATTTACTCCCTGTCGGTAAATCTGTTTTATTCAACAATTCTGTATTACTATCTTCATATTTAATGTATTTTTATGGATATATTTATGGGTTAAAAAAGCTTGTTATATGGATTTCAAGTAAACAAAAAGGTATACAGTACTACTAAAAAAATGGTACAGAGTGACAGAGCCAATCCAAGGTGTAAAGTACTAGAAGGTATACTGTATTCAATGGTACAGAGCTACTAGAAGGTATTTTGTACTAATTAGTATACTGCATTAGATAGTACAGTATGATAAAGCTACTAGGAGGTGTACTGTACTAATCAGTACACTGCATTAGATGGTAGAGACAATTGAGCTACTAGAAGGTGGACTGTACTAGATAGTTCACTATATTAGATTGTACAGAGTAACAGAGCTACTTGAAGGAGTACTGCACTAGCCAGTACACTGCATTGGACTGTATAGAGTAAGAGAGATACTAGAAGGTGTACTGTCCTAGTCAATTCATTGTATTAGATTGTAGTATGGATTGAGGCCTGCTTTGCGTGCATGTTATGTTAGCATGGCTTATTAGAAGTTTAAACGCCATTTTAGCTTTTGCACACGACACCGCATAGTTGTTTTTGTAAGTTAGCCTTCACGAAGGTCTACACATGAGAAAAGGTTTTTGTATTCGACATCTATAGACTTACATCGTGCCCCTAGTCTGCACAGTTAGTGCTGAAGCCGTCAAGGTTATCAAAACATGGTAGCTGTTTTTCGGCATGTTCGAGTAACGCTTACTACACACAACAATTTGGCAGCTATGAGCTAGCTAAGTTCTGGCGCTTTTATTATTGCACACTCGCCATGATTTCACACACTTGGAAGATTCCGTTTCCAGGGATGCAGAGAGCCAATGCTGATCTAGATGTAATTCACTCTTACTGAGCTGAAAGGTAATGGGGTCCCTCAAAACAAGCCTAAGAGACCTTCTTTAGTTTATAATACATAGTTCCTATTTAGGGAGGGTGTTAATACTAGGCATTATAGGACCTGTTTTCACCTGCATTATAATATGCTTTCTCCTTTTGTGTTTTATGGAATTGTATCCATGCTGACCATGTTATTTTTAATCATATGTCTGCTTATGTTGGCTAAGATACTGCACATGAGATCACGTTGTTAAAATAAACATTTTAACCTTACTGTGTCTCTTATTTATTCCTGTTGTGGACTGGTATGAGAGTATAACAAAAGAGTGTTCTCACTTCCCACCATTTCTGAGTTTGTACTAAGTCGCATGTTCTAGGTTGTCTAATCATTGGTCGCTGTGCTATAGGACGAAGAGCCAATGTGACACTGATACAAGCTGGTTGGGGTTCTCTGGGTACGGAGGTGAGTTTCTGGCACACCACAATTCACTGATGTCCTGGGTCTCCGTATGAGCAGGATCCTTGCTACATGGCGCCTCCAACGAGTGTGGTCTTATTGTGAGACTCTCGAGTAGTGCTTATATAGGTCCACGACCCCCTCACTATTGTTTCCGGTTGACAGTGGTGACGGATAAAACCTACCTATAGTTTTAAAGGTCTGTTCAAGCTTGATACTATAAAATGGTTTTCTATTGAAATACTACCCAGTTGTGCGTTTGTATTGCATTGTTCTGCTCTTGCACTATGGCTGCGGTTGATATCCTTGTACACAGCCGTTTGGCAGTGGGCAATCATTTGCAGGACTTCCTAGTCTCTTTGGAAGGGCAGGCAGTGGTTTTTGTGCTATCTGCTGACGCAGCGCACCCATTTGCGTTATTTTACTCTTGGGTCATGTGTCCTGCGGTTGATGCTGGTACTGGTGTGTTTCACACATATACTCCCGCTGTCGCACCTGCAGAATACGCGCCATATAGGACACAGGAAGTTCCGATTTATGCATGGTAGCAAACCGTTTTGGTTTAATGGCGCCCTCCCACACGTTGTAACAGCGGTCAGACAAGGGCCGTTGTAAATCCCAGGCGCTACATGGCCTGTTTTAGCTGCTTACACTCCGCATCTGGATGCGGGGCAGTTAACAGCTCCGCAACTACGACCCCTTTATGCCTCTGCAGTGTCAGTGATAAGGGGTCTAGTTCATCACATTACCCGCAATCTCCCGGGCAGGGCCCCGGGGGGAGCGGCGCATGCAGTTGGGCCGAACGGACTGAAACTTAGTCCGGTTATGGTTAATGCGATCATGGGCAAGCGTCCCCAAGATAGGAATGAGACACTCTTTTGGCTTGCCGAGAAATTTGACCAACTGGAGGCAGTATTCCCGAATACTTCACCTTTGGAGAAACACAGGATCCTTACAATTAGTTTGCAGAAAGACTTAGTGCCGGACGTAAATGACTGTACCACTTGGGATGTAATATTTGCGGCAGTCTATACCAGGTGCTTTGGCACCCCGTCAATGGCTGTCCTGCCCTCCGTGATCAAGCGTGTTCAGGATAAACACGGAGCGGAGGCAGCTGTAGAGTTGGGTATGCGACTCGTGGGAGCGTTTGACATGGTTCGCAACCTATTCCTTGCTAATGTCAAGGGAGATGCGGTACGTTTTCATGTGTCTAATGCTTTGCGCGACATTCCCGAAGCTGAGAAACCCCGTCAGTTACCGAGAATTATTACAGAGGCTTATAAGACCGTTGGCCGTATTAGTTTGGGTGTTCAGCCTTTTGCTAAAAAACAAACACAGCAGCAAACTCCACAAGCGGCATCTGACAAAGATGACCGCTGTTGTAAAGAAGAGAAAACTTCAGGCAGGTAAGTAAGAATGTCTTTATTCTGTCATCCACTCTACGCAACTGATAGGCTGTCCAACATTCTACAGTGAACTCTAGAGGAACGTTCCAACAGGGGAAGGGAAGCAGGGGAGGGAGGAAGGTACCAAGGGGAAGGAGGTAGATTACAACACATCTCCTTACGGAGGGGATAGGAACGGGAGGATGCTGAGCAGGGGAAAAAACAATTACAATTCAGTTACAGGGAACACCAGTAACACTGCTCCCTAATTGAAGGAAGCTGGAAAAGGATACATTATGATGAGGGCGTTAGGCACATAAATCCGGGAATAATCGATTTGGCAATCAGATCTCTTCCCCTGATGGAAGCAAAAGGGCTTACCCCCGTTACCAAGTCGGAAGAGGTGTGATATACCCAAACGCTATCGCTTAACATTTTGTCTACATCCAGATTGTTGGCACCAGCTAGATGTGTGATATTTTTGATTTGGGGAATTAACATCCAAATGGGGTCATTGTACCTGTGGTCTTGTAAAGTGAAAATCTCATGCTTGATGCTCAGCTCATTAAGGAATGCCTTCATTTCCATAGTAGAGAATTTGATATTATTGTTGGTGACTATGCAAGCTGGCACACCTTCACATGCAAAAGAGTCTCTTAAAAAGTCAATGAGAGTTTTGGTCGAGAAACATTGAGCCAACTTATACTTGATCCAGTGAGAAGTGTAGTCTATAAGTACAATCACAAATTTCTTCAGGAAACCCAATTGTCCCGTGGGACCTATAATTTCTAATGCCAACTTAGTCCATGGTGTCTTAGGCACTGCTGTGGGATTATCTGGAAAGGAGCAAATTTCCGCTGCAGGCCAACTTTTAACCACGTCAGTTCCTGATACAGCATGAAACAGCTCAGGTAACCCCCATTCTACTGGGGTTTTAGCATTATGATTTGTAATGATGTTCACTCCCGTGGGAGTTACACTGCAGGCAGTACCATTTACATTGTGGTCAAATCCGGTGAACAATTCAAGATGATTGTTTAAATTACTGCTGGTTCCCTCCTCCCGCTTGGCTAAGAGAACTTGATCTTTATTATTGGGATCAAGGAACATCCCCAACTCTCTTTGATGATGCCAACCCAAAAGATCATCACCTTTGCTTACCATATACACTTTTCCCCATGTAGTTCTCCCTTTGAATTTAATACATGCCATCATCATCCCCAACAATGGAATGTTCTCATCAGCATACCCAATAGCTGAAATGTCAAGTTCTAGCATTTTGAGGCTGGAGGTGTCAATTATGTCATTAATGCCATCCATGTTAAGTAAGGTAACCGGGGCACACGAATCAGCAAACACGTCTATGGGAATAATATTCACAAAGAAGGTGCATTTTGGATATTCATTAGATCCGTGGTTTTTGGAATGCCCAAGAGGAGTTTGAGAAGGTTGGTAGTCCCTGGTTCTTATTTGAAAAACGTACTTAGGGGTCACGTCCCCTTCACTGTGCACAACTTTAACTTGACTGTTCTCACTATTATTGCAAACTCTGCCCAGGTGCCCCTTCTTATTACATTTGACACATGTGACATTGCAGGCAGTGCAACACACATCATTGGCAAGGTGATTGCTGCTTCCACATCTATAGCATTTTAACCTCTTCTTCTCTCTGACCGAATGGTTATGCTTAACTTTGCCGGGTCTAACCTTGAATACCTAATTTCTAATGAAATTGTCCTGCGCATCACTGCTACTACGAACATTGGCAACTAGCTCATTGGGGGCCTTCATCTCTTTGATACACTTAGCTGTGGGTTCTACTGATATGGCTACGCTAACAGCTTCTTTTAAGGTAGGGTTTTTTGCCAGGAGCTTTTCTTGAATACAGCTATTATTCGTACACCTGACTAGTTGGTCCCTGATAAGTGAGTCAGTGAGTTCGCCAAAGTCACAAAGTTGAGTCAGGCCTCTAAGTGCTGCTATGTAATTGATGACAGATTGTTGTTTACCTTGGATACGGGTGAAGAACTTATGCTGCTCCAAAACTACGTTTTCCCGGTCACCAAAATGTGCCTCTAACTTTAAAAGAGTGACTTTAAACTCATCCACATCCTCCTCATCCTCTTCTAGCTCCAGTCCAGGTAAGGTGTCATATATCATCCTGCCCTGTATGCCTAGGTTATTCAATAAGATGTGTTGTTTACGAAGTGCTGAATACCTTTCGCCGCCTATGGCTATGAGGTATGAGGCAAACAAATTTATCCATTCTTTCCAGTGAATTTCCGGTTCACCGATTTCATTTAGTAATGGAGGGGGTTGGCTCATAGCCTGTCCTGACATAGTAGAGGAGGTAGGCTATCCTAGCAGGCTGCAGCAGCAAAACAATAGCAAGTAAGTGGACACTATGCTTGGTTGAAACAGGGGGTGCAGAGCAGGAGGAGTCCACAAAAGGGACTCGGCATGGGATCACTGAAAAGGAACCTAAATGCGAGGAACTTCAATTAAGCTAAGTCGAACTGAGAGGCTAAAAGTGTACGGTAGCAATCCCTATATTGTACTCTAATACACTCTCGATAATAAAATCATGCAGGAAGACTACACTTGTAAAACAGTACTCAGTAAGCACAGATAACCTCAGAGACCCAAAATATACATAGTAGTAGTTTCACTTAGGAGATTCTAATTAAAATGAGGTATGCAAGAAACTTTACTTGTGAAGTAACCAGAAATATACACCACAGCTATGAAATACATCAAGCTGTGAAGAATATTGCCTTTGGGGCAGCATAACTGGGAGGAGCAGTACTCCTCTGTGTGTCCCGCCGTGGGTAATGAATGTTTGATATGCAGAGCAAGGTTGGTGTGTGTATCACCGCAGAGGTAGACACACAGGGATGAACAAGAATGTGGCTGTGAAATGGTGGGAGAGTCACCGTGGAAACTGCTAAGCTCCAAGGGGTGAAAGAAAAGATCTTACTTGGAGGGTATGAGGCTTCACAAGATGTGACTCGGCCAGAGCAGTTGCCCCCTGGGAGTGACAATTGTAGGTATGGGCAGAACTGTAGACAAGGTGAGAGGAAAGTGTAATGAAGTAATATATCACCAAACAAAGATACTTCAAGAAGTAGGTTTATTGGTCACAGCTGTACAGCAGATCTCAAGTAACTGTGTAACATAGAATGTCTCAACCAGACCAATACATAACACATTCTAGATTCACATGACATGAGTGATGATGTAATGCAGCCAGATCACCACAACATCTCCCTTCCTTACACAATAAAATATTACATAACCTGAAATACCTAAACCCAAAGGAAAGAAATGGTAATTAAGAAAATAAAACTAATTGGAAACAATAAAAGACATTAATCACGAAACCTTATGGGTTTAACAATATTTCTCCTACCGGTCCTACGTTCAGAAAATGGATAAGAATTGGACTTTGGTACAGTAACGTGGATATCAGGAGAGGAAATTGTAGGAGGAACAGTATGGAAAGATGTCTTGGATGAAACGTTGGAATCGTGAGAAGAAACATCATTATCATGAGAGAAATCATGCAAATGCACCTGGACTACTCTTCCCTTATTCCACCATTCATTTCTACTAGTTCTCACTGCATTTTTTGTCACAACCTCAATCCTGACCGGAGGTTTAAACTTCGACAACCCTTTAGGAACATGATTAGGATCCTTAATGCGGACCCAGTCACCTACCTTGAGTTTGTTTCCTACAGGTTTTACCCTATGGATAGTATCATAATTATTTTTCATTTTGTTTTGATATTATTCCACTTTTGGTCTCACAACTTTGTCCATGTTTAGCATATGTTCATTTTTATGTTGAAATTCTCCCAACCAAGCAGGACATAGTCTTGAGGCAGGTGGTCGTCCTCGTAAGACTTCGAATGGTGAAATACCAGAAACAACATTTGGACAGCATCTATGAGACCACAACATTTCTTCAACAGCCTTGCAAATATCAAACTTGTTCTGAATTCCCCATTGAATACATTCTACTAATGTGCGATTCATTTTTTCTACCAGGCCATTGGCCTGAGGATGATATAAGACCACACACCCATGTTTGATTGCATTACTGTCAAGAAAACTTCTCATATCTTTATAAATAAACTGGACACCATTGTCCGAAACAATCTCTTGAGGAAACCCTTCTCTTACAAATAAGTTTTTCAAAAACTTAATGACATTGAGAGTATTGGGTTCTTCTACAAACTTAACTTCCCACCATTTGCTGTAGTAATCAACCACTACAATAGCAAACTTCAGTTTCCTTGGCAGTGTACCAAAAGGGCCAATGAAATCTATAGCCAGCTTCGACCAAACTGTATTTGGTAGTTCAATAAGCTGTAAAGGAACTGCTTCAGTTTTTAAACTTTTGTCACTTGTTGCACAAACTACACAACTACGGACACTAGCAACAATATCTGAGTCCATTTAGGGCCACCAATAACTATCCCTGATTTTTCTCTTAGTTATGGTTTGACCCAAATGTCCCTCATGGCCATACATGATAATCCTCTCTCTCAAAGAAACAGGTGGAATGAACTTATCTCCGCGTACCAACATCCCTTTACCTTCAATAGAGAGTTCATCAGCTATCTTGAAATAAGGTTGTACATTTTGCAGGAGTGTTCTTTCTTTCGGCGACCCGGACATAAAATACTCTCTTACATTTTCCAATTCTAAATCTTTCAGGGATTCCGAAAACCACTCCTGCTCACTGAAAGTAATGTCATGGCAAATGTCCACACTCGCAATCAAACATTCTTCATCATTTTCGTCACCATTATCCTGAAAATCTGTAAGACTTATGGGTGAACGAGAGAAGTAATCTGCCCTTATATTCTTACCACCAGGTATGTACTCAATAGTGAAATTGTATTGTAGTAATTTTGAACTCAATTGTGCATTTCTTGGGGTATGGTCTTTTATAGTAATGCCACTCAAAATACTGACTAAGGGTTTGTGGTCGGTCTTAAGCACAAAATTTCTCCCCCAAATAAAACACTTGAATCTCTCAACTGCCCAACAGCAACTCAAAAGTTCTTCTTCAATAACAGAAAATATTTTTTCATTTGGTCTTAATGATCTCGAAGCAAACCCAATGGTTACTTCATCTTTTCCTTTCAATTGTGCAATAGTGTCACCAAGGCCATCGTTACTTGCGTCTACAGTAATTATACATTCTTGGGATGGATCAAAAGGTGCAAGAACCCCAGCTGAACTAATTTCTTTTTTTAATTCATCAAACTCTTCCTGACAATTTTTTTCCCACACACATTTTTTGTCTTTCTTCAGTAACTCTCTTAATGTTACTGTTTTTGCTGAAAATTGTTTGATAAATTTAGAATAAAATTCACATAGTCCTAAAAAAGAGGCCAGATTTTCTTTTGTTTTAAGTGTAGGAGCCTTAGATATAGCGTCAATCAAACCTGGTCTAGGTTAAATTCCTTGTTTTGATATCACATGGCCCAAATACTCTATTGAATCTTTTGCAAATTCACATTTTTCACGGTTTGCAACAACCCCATATTTTTCCAATCTCTCTAAAACCATGAGCATGCGTTTGTCATGACTGAATTGATTTTCCCCTGCAACTAAAATGTCATCTTGGTACGTTACCATCCCATCAACTCCTTCCAAAACATTCTCCAAAACACGTTGGAAAACAGATGGCGCTGATGACAGGCCAAAAGGCATCCATTTAAATTGAAAATAGCCCATGGGAGATACAAATGCCGTGAGGTGTCTTAAAAATTCTTCAAGTACAACCTGATGATATGCAGATGCTAGGTCAATTTTTGAAAATACGTTAGACCCTGAAAATGTACTGATGATATCATCAATCCTAGGTAAAGGATGTGAATCAACCCAAATTACTTTGTTCAAACTCCTCAGGTCGACACACACTCTTAATTTTCCTTTTTTTTTTTCTTGCAATGACCAATGGACTTAACCATAAAGATGATTCAATAGGTTCTTTTACTCCATCATCACACATTTTTTTAAGGATGTCCGCTAGATCTTTACGTACACTAAAATGTACGTTTCTCCACTTGTGTTTAATTGGGATCACCCTGTCCTGTACTTTTATTTTATGTTTAAATCCTTTTATTTTCCCTAGCTTGTCCTCAAACACCTTTGGAAATTCTTTAAACCATTTCCTACTATCATCATGTTTTTCAACAGTATCACTGTTTCATTTTTCTCCATGTTAACCTTGTTTTCCTGATCATCAGTTACTAAAGATACTTGTACTTTCCTCCCAGGTTTAAGTGTCATGCCAAATAGGCCCTGGTGGTACCAACCCAGTATGTTTAATCCTTTTTTACCAACATAGACCTTCACAACAATTAAACGTCCCTTAAATTTCAATTCACATTCAAAATAGCCAGACAACTCAATTTTCCTCCCACCATAGGTAACAGGATTTCTGTCTGGAGGAAGTAGATTACGTTTTCCCCAGACTTCATCAAACAGTTCATCAGTTATCATTGTCATTCTTGCACCAGAATCTATGAGTAGTCTCAAATTTTTCCCATCAGTTTCAATAATCTCATAAGGATCTACACAGTCAGATTCATCATCCTGAACCACGACTATCATGTCTCTAATCCCTCTAGAACAAGAATGTTCTTCTTCTGAGGTATCACTTTGATCATTTTCAATGACAGAATTTATTTTATCATTTGGAGTCTGGCACACTTTTGCAAAATGCCCAATTTTGTTACACAATTTGCACTTCACACTACTGGCAGGACACGGTCTACCATTAGGAGTATGTTTTGAATTTCCACACCTAAAACAAATGTTTTTTTGTGTGAAAAAACTATTTTTGTTGGAAGTAAAACTATTTTTGTTGTCTTTTTGTTTAACAATTTTCTTTGAATTATATTTTTCCTTTGAAACTGAATTCTCTCTTACCACAGAGACACCGCTAATTTCCTTTCTAATGAGCTCTTTGCATGCCTTGTGTGAAACTTCAATTCCCTTTACTATATCAATTGTTTCAGCAAGACTAGGATTCCTCAAAGTGAGCAATTTTCTTGAACTTTGTCATCATAACAACGTACAACAATTTGATCACGAATGAGTTGATAAGTGAAATTTTCGAATTCACCCTCTGCAGCCAACATACGTAAAACTGCAACATAAGTAACAATGGATTCATCTTGTAATTGCTGTCTTGTAAAAAAGTTTTGTCTATTAACTATCAAACTAGGTTCTACATCAAATTGTTTCTCTAGTTTTTTACAGCCAACTCAAATTCATCCAAATCTTCTTGATCTTGTGGTACTACATAGGGTGGGAGATGCTCGTAAATAGATTGACCTTCAAACCCTAACTTGTGTTCCAAAAGAAACCTTTTTCGTTCAGGCCGATACCTATTACCACCAATAGCACCAAGGTATTTACTGAAAGCCCTGTACCAATTCCGCCAAGGGACTGGAGGATCACCAGGAGTCTGGAGAAAAAGAGTAGGAGCTCCGACATTTTGCATTGTAGCCATGACTCACTAATGATTAATAAACTTGTTTTGACACAAAATTATTGGTTAAGCTTCTTAAACAAACCTATATCATTCACCAATATCAGCAATATACCATATTAAAAGATGAATATTCACTTTAAAAGTCTTGTTCCTGTAAAGAAAAAATTAATATTATGTTAAAATTTGAGGTTATAATAATATTCAACGTGGGCACATCACGGATGTGCTATTTCCATGACAAAGAACCACAATTTTCTTTATTAGTTTTTTTTTAATCCTTCGAGGTCAGTTTTGTAGTTGTTTAGTCTTTCTTTAATTGTGGCTCGACTTCCTGATGTGTTCAATCCTATGTAGGTTAGCGTTATAGTTGTTTAGTCTTTCTTCGATTTCTACTCCTTTTTTTTTTTTTATGTTACTCAAGAACTGCTTAATAAAGTCGAACGTGGAATTGAGGAAGAAATCCCCTACACAAGAATCAGATCGACGTTTCCAGATAGATTGAGTAAGTAAAAGTCTTTTAATCTGTTAATATCTCCTTCATGTATTCCTTTTTATTTTGTATTTTCCTTCCGTGTTAGTTAGACTTAAAGGCTTCTAATGAGCTGCGCGTCTCACTGTTTATGATCCGTCGCTGACAACACGCGCATCAAACACGAGCTTTATCACGCTCGATGCATGCGGCAGTGTTTGTATTTAGTGTGTGGTTTACATTCTTAATCGCGTGCGCTTGAAACACGAGCCTCGTCATGCTCGGGTGCACGCGTCGTTGCAGTTGTTAAATTAATGAGTTAAATCCTTCACGCTCGAGTTACTGCTCGAACTAACTTCGCGGCTGGTTGCAAATTAACACGGACATGTATTTATAATGGAATAATGTTTCAAGGTGTTGATTTGGTTCGAAATGCATTAGATTACGCGCACTCAGTAGTACAAACGATCGCCAACAAACTACTGTTTACATTTGAAATACAATCGCCGTCAAGTATGTTAAATGTACATTCGTAATCCAATTGTATCTTCATTTAACTTCTCTTAGATATACCAAGTTGTGCTTAGCGAATAATATGTTTACTCATTATTTAAGATGACAGTTTAAATTCAGTCAATTTAAACAAACACGCCATTCAATGTATTTTGCCACTGACAGTTAATCAAGACTTTTCGTTCACTTGAAGGATTTCATTCGAGAATTGAAATAGACTGGTAGTTAATTTAAAACAGAACTACGCTGCAGGCTTTTTATTTAAAGCACAAAATCACAAGAGTGGAAACAGGTTCAATGATGCAAATCTCGCGCTTCTGTTGAATAAATAACGCTTCTGAAATGCTACTCCTTTGCACTCAGGTCATAACTGGAAGTATTTGTCTAGGTAATGAACAGTCAATATTTTACTTTAACAGATCAATTACGACAAGACTTCACAGCTCGATGTTCGTTTTCAAAGACAAGTTACATCTTCTTTTAACTCATTCTTCAGGTTTTTAAGTCTATAACCAGAAAATCCAACGTCAATAATAATTATTTTGCGCTGAGCTAGAGCATAAAATGAAGATATACAAGCCTGTTCCACTTGAATTAAATCGAGTTTGTTCCAAGACGTTGAATTAAAGCAATCTTCTTCTTTGAAAGTTGTTGCTTGATATGAAGAAACTCTCTTTTGATGCGTGGATTCTTTGCTGTGACCAAATCGTCGCCAATTTGTAATGAAGTAATATATCACCAAATAACGATACTTCAAGAAGCAGGTTTATTGGTCACAGCTGTACAGCACATCTCAAATAACTGTGTAACATAGAATGTCTCAACCAGACCAATACATAACACATTCTAGATTCACATGACATGAGTGATGATGTAATGCAGCCAGATCACCACAGAAACGATTCAGAAAAGGGGGTGGTGATGAACAGAGTGTCTGAATTAAGCAGACCACTCTTACCCAGTCCAAAGATCAGGGCTTGATCCATCACCGTTATTTAGCTCACTGCCCCATCCCAGCTCAGAACCTGGCTATATGCAAATTAGTCTGTCCCTGGCCCAGTGCATCATGGGAACAGGGCAGACCAAACTACCAAGCCAATTCTTCACCAGAAAGGAGACAAGCTTCCGGGGACCGGTTTCTGGCATTTCAGCCGTCGTCGGCCCGGCTTGCTTGAATCCTGATGGAGCAGTGAGCAAGGGACTCATGTCTGAGTATACCCTGCCACCCCTATAGTGGCCCAAAACGATTCAGAAAAGGGGGTGGTGGTGAACAGAGTGTCTGAATTAAGCAGACCACTCTTACCCAGTCCAAAGATCAGGGCTTGATCCATCACCGTTATTTAGCTCACTGCCCCATCCCCAGTGGCGGCTGGTGACATTTGAAAGTGGTAGGGCGTAAAATTCTTGTCATACACAAACAACCTAAGGGGGGTTCGAAAATTTTGAAAAAAGAGTGGACAAATGGTGCATATTCAAGCAAATTTTAGAAAGCAAGAAGGATATAAATGTACTTCTGCAACATGCGGGCAAAATAAACTTCAGATATTAACTTTTGTGCCTCGGGAAAACAACCGCCGTCATTGCTACCATAAAGATATTTTTTCTGACATTTAACTATGATCAAGCTGGCCAAAATCTACTTACTTGTTTCCAAAAAGTACATTAAGATAATAAGTGTTTATAAAGCGCCCTGTTGATTCTCTAAATAAAAACAGGTTTTGTTTTGTGAACCTGAGTAAGAGCCTTACTCGGTGTCAGTGCAAGAGTGATTTCCTACCCTTATATTTGCATCACATATGTCTTTGGTGCTCCCAGAACTAGCTTCAGTCCATTGATTGACACAGCAATGCCCGCTGAGCACTAGAACTCTCTGCATAGTGTAACACATGCAACCCTGTTTATTCCCAAGCACGGATGGCAGCAAATGGAACTGAATGTGCAACGGGATGTAACAGCACCTGTAATGTTTCAGGGACAAGACACTTATGAATGTGTATTGTTTGTCCCCATGTATATGTTGTTTTTTGGGATCAGCCTAGTGTGCGTGAAAAGCTGAATTGTTGGCAGTGGGCTGTTTCACTGTTTTGTGCACTTTTATGGAGGATACCGATGTGTCTATTGTGTGTTTTACCCTTGTGTGCTGTGTGTGTACTTGTTACATGCGAGTTGCCTTTTGTGTTATCACAGCTAGACGTGTGTTGTCCACCCCCAAGCGTGCCTGTAGTGTTTCCTGTGAAGTTCTGCATGTCTGTTGCCAGGTTGGTGTGCGTGAACTAGGACAGTACCAGAGCTCTGGGCAGGTCTGAGCCTGCAAATATAAATATAACTCACTGAAAAGGAAAAACGAAACCAGCACATCACAGGAGGGAGGGGAATGTGCACATGTATCCGTGCAGACACAAGTGTGCCAGAACCACCAATCACCCGAGATATCACACCCTGCTCTGACACAGCACCCCAGACCTTATGTGCAGCGCCACTACGATTCCAGACCAGTGGTGACACTCGCACAGACAGGCCTGCCAGTGCACCTCAACCCTTCCAGGCTGCGCCCATCTAATCAAATAGAGGGACGGGTCCGCACACAGCTCGGCCAGGACACTCCAGTACTGAGGCCTGCTTGCAGCTCTATCACTGTACCTCAATCCTCCCCTGCAGGACCCCTTAAATTCCGATACTGGGACCAAGGCACAGCCCTCCTAATGAACACATGTCAGCCCAGCAGCACTCCTTCTATGGGACCCTATCACAGCTCCGTCATTGCACCTGAATCCTGACGTCATAAGTACCAGCTGTTTGAGAAGAGAGGCCTAACTGTATGCATTCTCTGGTTTTCCACTGCTGTTACCAACATAGTCAAAACAGCTCAATCCAGAAATGCAGCGCCTCGTCCTCTCTTTCTGTATCTGACCCCTCACATGGCTGACAATACACCTCAGTTCTGTGTAACAGCGTCCTTTGATCCGTTTCTCCACTGGTGATCGGCAGCGCTCCCACTATTCCACTGTAAATAGCTGGAATTTATTAAATCCACTATTGCTATGCGGTGCAATATAACAAATTAAAAGTAAACAAGTACAGTTACTACATAGAACTGTGCCAGCACGTCACCCTTGACCGCTTTGGAACTCTATAATATCATAAGCATACCATTCTATCTTTGCCCCCGCCCTCACCCTGTCCTGCACCGACCTCACTCTGCTGTTCAAGACACGCCACAGACACACAGGTGCGCCGATGGACCTTGTTAACAGATTTCCCAGGAAATAATACCCGGCGCATTGAATGTGCACTTTAGAGAGGGCCGAGCAAAATGCTCATTAACGTTAAGTCAAACTTAACTTACCTTAGGCTCCGCTTCCCGCCTTCAAGTCCTGACTCCCGCGGCGCCGCCCTGTTTGAAATTCCCATGGTGCTCGACTCGTCGTGACGCTGCAGGAAGCCTCCCTCCCCTCCACCACAGCACAGCGCTGTGATAGGTTCGGCCGGCTGCCCTACCTACGTCATTTCTCTGTATGCTGCAGCATACAGAGAGCAGGGAGAGTGGGAGGGGTTACGCGAGGGCAGGGGGGAGCGGCTTGCCTACTGTGTAAATACTGTCTGTTTGGGTAGCCTCTCAGGCTGTCCAAACAGACAGTATTACCAACAGTGGGCAAGCCGCTCCCCCCTGCCCTCGAGTAACACCGCCCACACACGAACTTCTGCTTTCTCGCCGTGCGAGAAGGCAAGGCAGAAACAAATGGTAGTTATTATCATTGGTAATAATAACTACCTTTGTTTGCCTTCTCGCACGGCGAGAAAACAGGGGGGGCGGTGCCCAAACGCCCCCATAGACCAGCCGCCGCTGCCCATCCCAGCTCAGAACCTGGCTATATGCAAATAAGTCTGTCCCTGGCCCAGTGCATCATGGGAACAGGGCAGACCAAACTACCAAGCCAATTCTTCACCAGAAAGGAGACAAGCTTCCGGGGACCGGTTTCTGGCATTTCAGCCGTCGTCGGCCCGGCTTGCTTGAATCCTGATGGAGCAGTGAGCAAGGGACTCATGTCTGAGTATACCCTGCCACACCTATAGTGGCCCAAAACGATTCAGAAAAGGGGGTGGTGATGAACAGAGTGTCTGAATTAAGCAGACCACTCTTACCCAGTCCAAAGATCAGGGCTTGATCCATCACCGTTATTTAGCTCACTGCCCCATCCCAGCTCAGAACCTGGCTATATGCAAATTAGTCTGTCCCTGGCCCAGTGCATCATGGGAACAGGGCAGACCAAACTACCAAGCCAATTCTTCACCAGAAAGGAGACAAGCTTCCGGGGACCGGTTTCTGGCATTTCAGCCTTCGTCGGCCCGGCTTGCTTGAATCCTGATGGAGCAGTGAGCAAGGGACTCATGTCTGAGTATACCCTGCCACACCTATATTGGCCCAAAACGATTCAGAAAAGGGGGTGGTGATGAACAGAGTGTCTGAATTAAGCAGACCACTCTTACCCAGTCCAAAGATCAGGGCTTGATCCATCACCGTTATTTAGCTCACTGCCCCATCCCAGCTCAGAACCTGGCTATATGCAAATTAGTCTGTCCCTGGCCCAGTGCATCATGGGAACAGGGCAGACCAAACTACCAAGCCAATTCTTCACCAGAAAGGAGACAAGCTTCCGGGGACCGGTTTCTGGCATTTCAGCCGTCGTCGGCCCGGCTTGCTTGAATCCTGATGGGGCAGTGAGCAAGGGACTCATGTCTGAGTATACCCTGCCACACCTATAGTGGCCCAAAACGATTCAGAAAAGGGGGTGGTGATGAACAGAGTGTCTGAATTAAGCAGACCACTCTTACCCAGTCAAAAGATCAGGGCTTGATCCATCACCGTTATTTAGCTCACTGCCCCATCCCAGCTCAGAACCTGGCTATATGCAAATTAGTCTGTCCCTGGCCCAGTGCATCATGGGAACAGGGCAGACCAAACTACCAAGCCAATTCTTCACCAGAAAGGAGACAAGCTTCCGGGGACCGGTTTCTGGCATTTCAGCCGTCGTCGGCCCGGCTTGCTTGAATCCTGATGGAGCAGTGAGCAAGGGACTCATGTCTGAGTATACCCTGCCACACCTATAGTGGCCCAAAACGATTCAGAAAAGGGGGTGGTGATGAACAGAGTGTCTGAATTAAGCAGACCACTCTTACCCAGTCAAAAGATATGGGCTTGATCCATCACCGTTATTTAGCTCACTGCCCCATCCCAGCTCAGAACCTGGCTATATGCAAATTAGTCTGTCCCTGGCCCAGTGCATCATGGGAACAGGGCAGACCAAACTACCAAGCCAATTCTTCACCAGAAAGGAGACAAGCTTCCGGGGACCGGTTTCTGGCATTTCAGCCGTCGTCGGCCCGGCTTGCTTGAATCCTGATGGAGCAGTGAGCAAGGGACTCATGTCTGAGTATACCCTGCCACACCTATAGTGGCCCAAAACGATTCAGAAAAGGGGGTGGTGATGAACAGAGTGTCTGAATTAAGCAGACCACTCTTACCCAGTCAAAAGATCAGGGCTTGATCCATCACCGTTATTTAGCTCACTGCCCCATCCCAGCTCAGAACCTGGCTATATGCAAATTAGTCTGTCCCTGGCCCAGTGCATCATGGGAACAGGGCAGACCAAACTACTAAGCCAATTCTTCACCAGAAAGGAGACAAGCTTCCGGGGACCGGTTTCTGGCATTTCAGCCGTGGTCGGTCCGGCTTGCTTGAATCCTGATGGAGCAGTGAGCAAGGGACTCATGTCTGAGTATACCCTGCCACACCTATAGTGGCCCAAAACGATTCAGAAAAGGGGGTGGTGATGAACAGAGTGTCTGAATTAGGCAGACCACTCTTACCCAGTCCAAAGATCAGGGCTTGATCCATCACCGTTATTTAGCTCACTGCCCCATCCCAGCTCAGAACCTGGCTATATGCAAATAAGTCTGTCCCTGGCCCAGTGCATCATGGGAACAGGGCAGACCAAACTACCAAGCCAATTCTTCACCAGAAAGGAGACAAGCTTCCGGGGACCGGTTTCTGGCATTTCAGCCGTCGTCGGCCCGGCTTGCTTGAATCCTGGTGGAGCAGTGAAGCTTGTTTCCTTCCCAGTGTAAAAAACCATCACCACCCCTTATTGTTAAATAATTAGTCCACCCTAAGCGTGGAAGGGTATACTCCGATGTGAGTCCCTTGCTCATTGCACCATCAGGATTCAAGCAAACCGGGCCAACGACGCCTGAAATGGCAGAAACCGGTCCCCGAAAGCTTGTTTCCTTCCCAGTGTAAGAATTGGCTTGGTAGTTTGGTTTGCCCTGTTCCCATCATGCACTGGGACAGAAACAGACTAATTTGCATATAGCCAGGTTCTGAACTGGGATGGTGCAGTGAGCTAAAAAACGGTGTTGGATCTAGCCCTGATCTCTTGACTGGGTGAGAGTATTCTGATTAATTCAGAAACTCTGTCCATCACCACCCCTTGTTGTTAAATAGATCACCACAGAAAGCCAGATGAAAAGACAGGTTCTAAAGCAGCTGGTGCGCGGGAAACTGACGAGGAGCACTCATAGAGGAACTGACGTGCAGCGCTCTGACGTGCAGCGCTCTGAGGTGCTGAAGCGCAGGGAGACTGACGAGCTGCGCTCTGTGAGGAAACTGACGAGCGTCGCTCTGAAGCAGAGTGAGGGAGTATGTATGCCGGAAGGAACAGCAGGCGTTGTCAGTCGGGCCAAGGAGAAGCAGCCGGGCGTCAGCAATCACAAGGAGGGAGAGACCGTAAGGACCCGAATGTACTCGCTAGGAGAACAAAGGAGCTTAGGAAGCCACTGACTGCACCTAAGAACTGAGCGGGGCACACCTCAGAAACCAGACGCCAATCTGGAATGAACGTGAAGCACTGCTGGGCACTGTGGCGGACTCACGTAGCGCCCCAAGTATCTGCACAAGAAGTGAGCAGATCTGGAATGGAAGTGAATCACTGCTGAGCACTGAGGCCGACTCACACAGCGCTCCAATTATCTGTTTATTCTAAAAACCCTGTTATTCTCACAAGTATAGCTGGACATCTAGGTGATACCCCTCTCTTACACTAGAGCCAAGACGCTGTTTGCATTCGTGCGCTTTATAAATGTGTATCCTATCCTATCCTACAAGATGTGAAACACTGCTGGTTTCCTCCGTGAAACACTGCTGGGTTCCTCCTCTCTGATCCGGGGAACAACAATGGTCCTGGAACACTGCAGGGCACTTCTGCTAGGCGGAGACACGTACTAAAGGTCCTGCCACGGAAGCAAATTACTGGCATGACCAGAGTGCTGCTGGACTCAGAATCTCGACGGACCCCCACTGAGTCGATCGCACAGGAGTAGCTCCCACATCAATCCAGTGGAGAAATCTTCAGCACAAGGGTGGCTATACCTCTTTACGGCACAGCAACACAGAAGGAGAACTTCAAAGGCAGACGCAGGAGTCTTCTACCCAACTCAAAAGAGGCACCTCTCTGCAGACCGAAATATCATCAATCAGAATCACAGGAAAGAGACATCAATGAAAGAGGAGATGACAGATGTGGCCCCCTACGGCGAGGTGGCGGCAGGGGTCAAGGTGCCCAACAGAGCCGTGAGCAGCTTCGTAAGGCTGACGGAAAAGGCAAGCAGGATGAGCCACCGCATGAAAGGCCCCAGTTTCAGAAGAAAGTTGCTGATGTAACAGCGCGATATGCCACAGATAGTGAGAACGCAGCTTCGGAATCTGACATGGGCGCTGACTCTTTTGGACAGCGCGGCGGAGATTACCATAATTGGAGAGGCGTTGCGTTCACTACTGAAGGTGACAGCGACTGATGCCTTTGTTGTAGTAGAGATTGCAGACACTAGAGTGGCTCCCCCTGATAGGCTTTATGAAATGGTCCTTATAATTGAAGGTGACATAGAACGTACCATCTAAGGGGTATTTTGGGAAAATCTTTCTACTACCTATGACATCTTGTTGGCGGAGGCAGATTTGCCCCCACCCTTTGTCTTAGCTGCACCCCAAGGGGAGGAGGTGATCCTCTCTAGTTTTGCGCACACTGTTCCGAAAGAACAGGCGCTGCAGTTTACAGAAGTTTGGGCTAGGGCGCTTGCGCCTGCGTTGTACTGTACTCACTGTGGATGGGACAAATTTTCCCCCCGACATGAGATTCCATTGCAGTCTATGCCAAAGCCTCAACCCCAATACCCCATGCGGCGTGAAGCGAAAGCTTCAGTTGTGGAAATCCTTGAACAATTGGAATATCAAGGTGTAATTGAAACGTCTGTGTCTCCGATGAATAACCCTCTTTTTACTGTGACCAAGCCAGATGGCTCGTACCGTTTGGTGTTGGAATACCGCCACTTAAACTCACATTGTCGTACATGTGCGGTGCAGAATACTCACAGTTCTGTTTTGGTGGATAATCTCATGCGTAAAAGGTTCAAAACCACACTTGACATATCCAATGTTTTTTTTGCCCACAATCTGTCCTCTCTTAGTAGTCAATAGACAGCATTTACAAGTGGTGGCAAAAAACGCCAATTTCGCCGTTTGGCTATGGGCTATAAAAACAGTCCAGGCGTATTTGCCGCCTGCGTTGTCTCTCTCTTGGAGAGACTCGACGTAGATGCATGTTCGTATGTGGATGATATCTATCTCACGGACGACGAATTATGGCCACATCTGTGTCGTGTTGACCGCATAATTTGCCAGTTTGCGGACTTCGGTAACAAGTTTAACTTTGCAAAAATCACACATTGCAGAGTACACAGTGTTCTTCCTGGGCTACGAGCTCAACAATGAAGGTAGAGGTTTAGCTCCTCACTTCCTGGAGAAGTGCGCACTTTTGTGAGCTCCAACAACACTGAAAAGCTACAATCTTTACTGGGCTTTTTGAATTTCGGGTGTACCTATATTCCCGAATATGCCCAGCGTATAAAGCCACTTTACGCTTTAATACAACCTACTTTCTCCAAATCGTGCTGGCTGCCTGAACATTCAGACATCTTGCAATCTTTGTAGGTTGATCTGCTAGAATCTAAATTCTTGTTGACCCCTGACAACCACGCCAATCTGGTGTTAAGAATCGTACTACGTGCAGTGGGTTTCACATACCTCAATTTTAATGAGGGTGACACAGTCCCTATCTCTTACAAGTCACACTTGTACACTTCGGCTGAGTTGCGGTTTTCCACTGTGGAAAACGTTTTTGACAGCAGTGCAGATGGCAATTCCTAAAGAACTTGCACTGTCGAAGGGAAAGCGCATTTTGGTTGTTAGCCCGTATCCTGTCTCGGAGGCAGAGACGAAAGCCAGTGTACCTAATTCCAAAGCTTTGCACCCACGGTGGATACAATGGGCCACGTCCTTGGCATTCCCAGATGTCACTTTCATTTCTGATTCCTTGTTGCAGACTCTGGAGTTTTTGCAGTACGAATTTGTTCATCCTGCACCTCTGACTATGCGCCCACTTGAGGTTTTCCGTTGTATCATTTACACTGATGGTAGCGCGCAAGAGGCTACTGGTTCAAAGCAAGCATATGTATCGTCCTGTGCAATTGTGGTGGGTACTATGGTGGATGGTGAATTCAAGTCCGATGTCGTGCATACACAGACATTAGCGGACTGTACCGCCCAATTGGCAGAGCTACGTTATCTGATGCTTGCATTGGAGTACGCGGATCCTAGTGTGACTACTCTTATCGTAAGTGACTCTTACTACTGTGTTCAATCATACAATGACAATCTACCCTTTTGGACTCAAAATGATTATCGTGACTCCAAGGGTCGCACAATAATACATAAAATGATCTGGGTTTAAGTGGCAGAGCTTAAGGATAGGATGCCACTTGTTTTTGTAATTCATACTCTGGGTCACCAGCGTGTTGGAGTTCACGCTGTTGGCAATTCTCTTGCAGACGAGGCTGCGAAGACAGCAGTTGCAACATACACAGTGGCAGCGGTTACACGTTCCAAAAGCAAGATTGATGATGACATCTTGGCAGTTATTGCCATAACCGAGAAGGGAGGTAATTACCCGAAAGGTTTCCCTTCCAAATACTCATCATTTAAACCCTGATAAAGTTCCTTATGTGAGAATTAACGATGTTGGTGACAGGTTAATACCGAACGCGGACCGCAGACAGACTGATTACAGCAGCCCATGCTGGGATGGCTTCATCGCATGCTGGTGTGTCAGCTGCTGTATCTCTACTACAACAGCTATATTGGTGGCGGGGTTTGTACAAACAAATGCTTGATTATGTCCTTAAATGTGACGTTTGTCAGCAAATTAAACCTTCTACTGCTGCACGCCCGCCCCAAACACACTTGTACATATCTAATAAACCACTGTGTGCGTTTATTTGGATCACTGCGGTCCTTTCTCATGTGATACTGCGAATAAGTACATCTTAGTAGCAGTTGACTCTTGCACGCGCTTTGTGTGGCTGTGGCCTCAAAGGAGTACTGATGCCAGAACTGTCATAAGGGATTTGCGTGTCTTTATGGGAATTTTTGCGTGTGGCACCTTCCATTCGGAGCAGGGTCCAGCGTTTGCCTCTAAGGCAAACAAGGATGCCATGAGTTCCTTGGGGGTCCAGGTCAAATTTTCGTCTCCATACAGGCCGGAGGGTAATTCAGTTGTGGAGCGAATGAACCGTGACTTAAAGCAATTCTTGACAGCTAAGGTTTTAGGTACTGGCCGAGACTGGCTTACCCACCTCAATATCGTTCAACGTGCAGTAAATAATCTCCCTAGAAGGTCTCTGGGTGGGCGGACTCCATACGAAATGCTCTTTGGCATCAAAATGTTTGTTCCGGACCTTGATGGTCTAGACATGGCGGCGGCCGCCGCATCCTATGACGTACATGAACATTCTAATGTTTTGCAGAACCTACAAAAGATGAGAGACAGTCTTGCAAAGGAACATTTGCCCTCCACATCTGAGATTCCGCTAGTCGGCAGGCTACCCCAAGTTGGAGAACTGGTCCGAGAGAAGATTAAGGACAAGAAGGAATTCGGTCCCTCCTATCGAGCTCCTGTTCCCGTGCTTGGTGTGCAGGGTACAAGAAGAGTCATTTTACCTTCTCTTCCTGGGCGAAAGGGGACAGGTACATCTCCATTGACAATGTCAAACCACACAGGGTGGCCGATTCTTTATAGTACGACGCCTGCAGTTTCGTGTCCAGCAAAGGTGCGACACTCTGTTTTGGTCCAAGATCCTGCCATCACACCTGATGTTGCCATTGAGATGAATACAGTTGCGAATCCTTTATTGAATACACCTGTAGGTGATCCTCTTGATGATACTGAATATACTTACCCCACTGACTTGTCTATGCCTGATTTGGAGACCAGTGTGGCTAATCAATCCCATTTTTCATTTGACACTGGATCAACAACGCCTAAGTCCCCTTCAAAAATTTCAATTTTTGCTACCTAGTTTAAAAAATATTTTTTTAGTTCCCCCATGGACTTACATTTGGCTGGTGTTGTTCTCCATTTTTTTATTCATGTCCATCGGATTTGTGGTGTATTTTTTCGTTTTGTAAATGGACACTACGTTCATGAAAGAACTACAATTAGACTAATTGATGGAACTTTGGCTCCCCACTCCTCTTCGCTCATCATGAAGAGGGACCAAACTTTTGTGAATATAACGGATTGGCTCGTTTTAGATGGGATTTTATGGGATGCTGTAAAGTTCCAGATTCATGCGCCCACAGAGGTTATTAATGTTCCCAAAGTACTCTGTGTTTCTATGGCTGATGTGGTTAAACACAATATTCGCTCTGATGATTGGGACGTGCAGGGCGTAGAGGCCTTGTTTTCTGATTTGAAATATTATGCTGCTTTCGATGCTGAAGATTTATATTAAGAATCTGCAAATTATGGTGATTTGTACTGTTACCATCATTTTGGCAATCACTTCCTGCATAAGACAAATTCATTTAGGAATGTGGTTAACTACACACAGTGGGAGCACTGTCCTGCACCGATGGAAGGCAGCTCTAAAACGCTTTTGAAAAAGTTTTTTTATTTTACTGATTTTAATCAATCAAACCCTGATGCATTTTATTTTAAGGTGACTGAGAAGTCCTCTTCCAAGGTTAGACTTACCCACACAAAATTGTTGTATTCGAAGTCCTTTATGGACCAGTTGGCTGTTGGGGGCTATGAACTGTGGAAATATACTGTTGATCTTAAATCTGATTGGGATTCTAAAAGTTGGCAAGTGCAAGGCACAGAAGCTTTGCATCGTGCTTGTCTCATCCCGAACCAAATGTTGTTTCTGAATGCCACTATTTCACAAACCACCTGCTTTGGATTGGCTACATCTAAAACATTTCATTCTCCTTTAGTTCCCGACTTGGGTGAATTCCCCCGTTGGAATAATTACACCAGTTCTTCCCTGAGTGATGTACAGGCCCTGTTAAGTAATGCCTCTTTTAATATTTCCGGCATTAATCCAGAAGGCTGGTTGTTATGGCAGAAAAGTGCTGATTCCTGCAAACATTGTTTTCTGGGTCTCACACCTGGCTATACAGAGGTTAGAATGGATCCCCGTTTTCAGAGCCATCATTCAGTCACTACCTATTCTGTTGGCAAGTTATGTCAGAGTTGGCTCAAACACTCTACCTTGGCGTCAGTTAAACTACATTTGGCCAAACTGACTGACACCGTTGATTTGAATGCCTTTGTGAAAGGTCATGCTGCAGGCAGATCAAAAAGATGGATATATGCTATTTACAACCAAGTTTGGAAACTGTCCCAGGTGGAAGCTGCTTCTAGGCTTAGAGCTATTGATCAGGCCAATTTAGAAAAAGTGCTTGCCGTTGTAGATAACAGCATTAACACCCTTTCTTCCCGTATTTACACGTTAGACAATATTGTTTCATCTGTTGTTGACATTGTACAAGAAGACGTTGCTGTTCTGTATCATAGGCAAAATCAATTGCGTTCTATTATGCAGTTTGCATGGACTCTTCAAACCTTAAAATCTGGACGAGTGCCTTGGGATTACATGAACACGTCATCGCTATTTTTGCCTTTTAATTTGACTGTAAAACAACAAGTTATGTCAATGAAAGATGCCACGTTTTCATAGTTGCATATTGAAAAGTTAGAACCGTTACCATTTCCAGTAGCTGAGTCGAATTCGGCAGTTTGGCTCATCCATGGGCTAATAACTCTACCTTTTCCCTTATTTAAATTTGAAGCTTGCATGAAACACCATGCCATAGGCAGATTTGAACCTTTAGGTAGCGCCTTTTTACATGAAGTGTGGAATCTCCCGTTTGATTATAGGTGCTTGAGGGAAAGGTAAAGAAGTTTATTTGAAAGGTGAAGATTGCACTTCCACACCAGATCACTCTTTAGTCTGTAGGAATCTGCAATTGCACGGTTCTTGTAACTTTACAGTGCCTAATCTTGCATGTGTTTTGAAACATTCACGTTGTTAGCAAACGGTATTTATTTGTTATTAAATAATGAAGATTGCTGTGGTATGCTTGCGGGTATTCCATATATCGTTACGGTTTCCCAACGTGTGGTATGCTGTAAGAATGTCCTGTTTCCTCCTCCACATGGGAGGATCAATGTTTCCATCTGGCCTTCTATCCCGACCTTGAAGGCAGAGTTCAACAAGAGGAGTAGAATAAGAGCTCTTTTGTCACAAAGAGAGGTCGCCCTTACATCTGCCCGTGAAACATTTGTCCTTCACGCTGCAAACGCCTGTACAGAAGTACATGCCTTATTAAATACTGACCTTCTCCTGCATTTCGGGGCTTTGATTCACACAATCTTTAATGCCTCTTCAACCACGGGCCTGGCTCAGTTTTTTTTAAGTAGTAAGTTCAGGACTATATTTAGTGTGATCCCTGCATTTTTTCATTCTATTTTTTCGAGTGTCTTTGGCAGTTTGTCGTTAATTCTCACTTTGGGAGCGGGTATACTGCTGGTACTTTGTCTACTCCGAAATGAATGCACAATCTGTGCCCCACGACAATCTGCCCCGGCTGCTACAGCTTCGTAACCGGATGCTACAATTCTATGGTTCTCTGCCTCTGGCGACTGAGTGCGACGTATGGTTTATCCTTCCGGTTTTGCTACTTCAGTTGCGTGCAGCCTGTTTTCCATTGCCTGGATTATGGATATGAATAGGCCCTGGATTTGTGCCTCTGCAACACGGTGTCTCCTGACCTGGATTTTAATCTACTAAGGAGTCCCTTAGTTGTTCTGGTTTCGGGATTATGGCCTGTGCAGCGGCTCATGGGGTTCTAGGCAATTAGAACATATGGACTGCGGCCAATGACTTTCTGACACGCAGTTATCTCGAAGTAAGCCTGAGATGTGCTCGGATGGTGCTAGAGGCCCCGGCAGTTGAAGAATGTGAATGTTTATTTCCGTTGCTTAATTGGATGGTTGAAATGTTCATGGATGATGCAAACGATTTCCTGTTGGAGGCAGTTGCAACGTATGGTGCCTATACGCTGTTGGATTGAAGTGTGACATTTTCTGCTTCATAGACACGTGCTGCACTCGTAACAGATTTTTTCTTCCCTAATGCCTTAGTGTTTTTCATCATTTTAAGGTTTTTTCACACCATGGCCACCCGTGACTGTTTTCACTGACTTCGTTAATTCTAAATTCGGACTTTATACTCCCAATTTTCGAGTTTAGCAAAATTCCTGAACATGGTTCTGTCTCATTCGAACTTGAACTCTGCATTCTGTGATTTTTGCTCCTTTATTGTGCGTTCCATGAACAAGGGAGGGTGTAGTATGGACTGAGGCCTGCTTTGCGTGCATGGTATGTTAGCATGGCTTATTAGAAGTTTAAACGCCATTTTACCTTTTGCTGCTTTTGGGCATGACATTGCATAGTTGTTTTTGTAAGTTAGCCTTCACGAAGGTCTACACTTGAGAAAATGTTTTTGTTTTCGACATCTCAAGACGTACACATCATGTCCCTAGTCTGCACAGTTAGTGCTGAAGCCGTCAAGGTTATCAAAACATGGTAGCTGTTTTTCGGCATGTTCGAGTAACGCTTTCTAGACACAACAATTTGGCAGCTGTGAACTAGCTAAGTTCTGGCGCCTTTATTATTGCACACTCGCCATGATTTCACACACTTGGAAGATTCCGTTTCCAGGGATGCAGAGAGCCAATGCTGATCCAGATGCAATTCACTCTTACTGAGCTGAAAGGTAATGGGGTCCCCTAAAACAAGCCCAAGAGACCTTCCTTAGTTTATAATACATAGTTCCTAAATAGGACCTGTTTTCACCTGCATTATAATATGCTTTCTCCTTTTGTGTTTTATGGAATTGTAACCATGATGACCATATTATTTTTAATCATATGTCTGCTTATGTTGGCTAAAATACTGCACATGAGATCACATCGTTGGGGCGTGGCTTGAAAGCCGACGGAGCTGGCTGTGTGAGCGCCGAGCTCCGCGTCCATCCCCGCACGATCCTGAATATACTTGGCCCCCCGGACTGCCCGCGGTCACTGAGGGTTGACAGAGGGGTGAGGACCTGCTCCGGCTCATGTTTGCCGACAATCGACCTGAGAGCTGTGTGATTTTGGCATAATTTGTCCCTGGCCGCGGGCGGTGGTGGTAACGAAAATGGTGGCGGCCCCGCCAGAGGACGACTAACACTGCTGCAGTGCAGAGCTGAGCTGCCTCCCGAAAAGATGCAGGGGAGCTCAGCACTTTGGCGCATTGAAGGGCAGATGGGACGACTGTCCAATGCGGAGCCTGTGAAAAATCGAGCCCTGTACACCCGAGGTCCCGTGCGCAGGCTGTGAGGGTGGATTGATAACGGCAGTGGACGACCGGAGAGAGCGTGGGGACCCGCTCTCTGCCTTCGGAGGCGGCGCTATTGGAAGCGGACCTTGCCGCGAGCCGAGCTACGGAGAGAGGTGGCTGGGTGTAGTACGGGCGGATAATAATGACTTGGACTCCGCTGGGATTTATGTTTTGAGGCTGGGCCAGTGAGGCGAAGAGTGAGGAGATCCTGGGTCGGAGGGATGGGCGTGGCGGCCGCAGACCGCAGGCAGTGGCAAGCGAGCACAGAAAGTGCGAGAACTGCGGGCCTAGCGCCAGGAGGGGGCCCCATAAACGTGGCACAAAGTACAGCAAGGGGTGGCTGCCGAGAACTGAGTGGCGGAACAGAGGCGAACTCAAACCTGCCGCGGTGAGTGGGGGGTGGCCTGTCCAGTGGCCCCGGGCCGCGGAGGCGGCTGTAGGGCTGTTGGGACAGACGCGGCCTGCAAGCTGTGGTCCGGGGCGGGGGGGGAAGGAGCCGGCAGCTGGAGGAATGCCCTGCAGCGCGGAACAATGGCCCTGAACTGCGGATTGGAGGGGGAGTCCCCCCTACATGAGAGGGGTTCGTGCCTTGCTCCTGTGACCAGCCGATCTCTTGGGGTGAAGAGGAGGGCTGAAGTGAAGACCAGCCCGGGAGTAGCAAGGGCCCAGGAGGGGTGAAAGAGCAGTGTTGGGCAAACAGGCCCAGAGGAGGCTTCAGGCGGCTGAAACGAAAAGAAGACAGACACAGTGGTACAGTCAGCAGTAGTGGTACGGGGCAAAGGGGGTAACGCATAACAGGGCATGCATGGCGGAGTAATTGGAGAGGAGTATTGAGGACTAAAAAGATGGAGAGTATTGATGCCCTACGGTGCTGGAACTGTTAGCTTTCTTGTCGAGGCATCTGAGAAGGCGAGGAGAGTTCTTCCTGAAGAGCAGGATCGCTGTCCTGGCCTGCGAGGATTTGGGCCATTGATATTACAACTGGGACTCAGGGCACCGTGGCGAGCACATTCGCACCCGTTCACACTTTGGTGGCCCAGATCATGGGGAACCAAGGGGAAAGCCAGGAGCGGGAAATGAGCCACCAGATGGAGAGTCGAGGTCTCAAGCTGAACTGGAGGAACCGAGCGCTTCTCAAGATCCTGGAATGCAACAACAAGTTGATAAAATACTTGCAGCGATCGCGGACTCACTCACTGCCCTACAGCAGGACATTGCACAGGTGGCGACGGGGCTGGGACTTCTGCGAGCTGATCACTCTAAGCTGGTTGACAGGGTGAAACTCGTGGAAGATACATTGCTGGAAGTGGCGCCGGCTCATAAGGAGTTAGATAACAAAGTATGAGGGATGGAGGTGGGGGTAGTAGTAGTACGCAAGGGGTCACCCGTTGGCTCAGAGTCCCCCCCATAGCCCATAAGGCATGCCTACAGTGACTACTGATAGACTTAGGTGTGAGTTAAAAGTGGGAATGGTTTAGATGGGGACTAGCAATGTTGTTCTAGGTCCTGTTCTTGGGAGGGAGGGTAGTTGGGGTTGGGGGAAGAAGTGCGCACTTTTGTGAGCTCCAACAACACTGAAAAGCTACAATCTTTACTGGGCTTTTTGAATTTCGGGTGTACCTATATTCCCGAATATGCCCAGCGTATAAAGCCACTTTACGCTTTAATACAACCTACTTTCTCCAAATCGTGCTGGCTGCCTGAACATTCAGACATCTTGCAATCTTTGTAGGTTGATCTGCTAGAATCTAAATTCTTGTTGACCCCTGACAACCACGCCAATCTGGTGTTAAGAATCGTACTACGTGCAGTGGGTTTCACATACCTCAATTTTAATGAGGGTGACACAGTCCCTATCTCTTACAAGTCACACTTGTACACTTCGGCTGAGTTGCGGTTTTCCACTGTGGAAAACGTTTTTGACAGCAGTGCAGATGGCAATTCCTAAAGAACTTGCACTGTCGAAGGGAAAGCGCATTTTGGTTGTTAGCCCGTATCCTGTCTCGGAGGCAGAGACGAAAGCCAGTGTACCTAATTCCAAAGCTTTGCACCCACGGTGGATACAATGGGCCACGTCCTTGGCATTCCCAGATGTCACTTTCATTTCTGATTCCTTGTTGCAGACTCTGGAGTTTTTGCAGTACGAATTTGTTCATCCTGCACCTCTGACTATGCGCCCACTTGAGGTTTTCCGTTGTATCATTTACACTGATGGTAGCGCGCAAGAGGCTACTGGTTCAAAGCAAGCATATGTATCGTCCTGTGCAATTGTGGTGGGTACTATGGTGGATGGTGAATTCAAGTCCGATGTCGTGCATACACAGACATTAGCGGACTGTACCGCCCAATTGGCAGAGCTACGTTATCTGATGCTTGCATTGGAGTACGCGGATCCTAGTGTGACTACTCTTATCGTAAGTGACTCTTACTACTGTGTTCAATCATACAATGACAATCTACCCTTTTGGACTCAAAATGATTATCGTGACTCCAAGGGTCGCACAATAATACATAAAATGATCTGGGTTTAAGTGGCAGAGCTTAAGGATAGGATGCCACTTGTTTTTGTAATTCATACTCTGGGTCACCAGCGTGTTGGAGTTCACGCTGTTGGCAATTCTCTTGCAGACGAGGCTGCGAAGACAGCAGTTGCAACATACACAGTGGCAGCGGTTACACGTTCCAAAAGCAAGATTGATGATGACATCTTGGCAGTTATTGCCATAACCGAGAAGGGAGGTAATTACCCGAAAGGTTTCCCTTCCAAATACTCATCATTTAAACCCTGATAAAGTTCCTTATGTGAGAATTAACGATGTTGGTGACAGGTTAATACCGAACGCGGACCGCAGACAGACTGATTACAGCAGCCCATGCTGGGATGGCTTCATCGCATGCTGGTGTGTCAGCTGCTGTATCTCTACTACAACAGCTATATTGGTGGCGGGGTTTGTACAAACAAATGCTTGATTATGTCCTTAAATGTGACGTTTGTCAGCAAATTAAACCTTCTACTGCAGCACGCCCGCCCCAAACACACTTGTACATATCTAATAAACCACTGTGTGCGTTTATTTGGATCACTGCGGTCCTTTCTCATGTGATACTGCGAATAAGTACATCTTAGTAGCAGTTGACTCTTGCACGCGCTTTGTGTGGCTGTGGCCTCAAAGGAGTACTGATGCCAGAACTGTCATAAGGGATTTGCGTGTCTTTATGGGAATTTTTGCGTGTGGCACCTTCCATTCGGAGCAGGGTCCAGCGTTTGCCTCTAAGGCAAACAAGGATGCCATGAGTTCCTTGGGGGTCCAGGTCAAATTTTCGTCTCCATACAGGCCGGAGGGTAATTCAGTTGTGGAGCGAATGAACCGTGACTTAAAGCAATTCTTGACAGCTAAGGTTTTAGGTACTGGCCGAGACTGGCTTACCCACCTCAATATCGTTCAACGTGCAGTAAATAATCTCCCTAGAAGGTCTCTGGGTGGGCGGACTCCATACGAAATGCTCTTTGGCATCAAAATGTTTGTTCCGGACCTTGATGGTCTAGACATGGCGGCGGCCGCCGCATCCTATGACGTACATGAACATTCTAATGTTTTGCAGAACCTACAAAAGATGAGAGACAGTCTTGCAAAGGAACATTTGCCCTCCACATCTGAGATTCCGCTAGTCGGCAGGCTACCCCAAGTTGGAGAACTGGTCCGAGAGAAGATTAAGGACAAGAAGGAATTCGGTCCCTCCTATCGAGCTCCTGTTCCCGTGCTTGGTGTGCAGGGTACAAGAAGAGTCATTTTACCTTCTCTTCCTGGGCGAAAGGGGACAGGTACATCTCCATTGACAATGTCAAACCACACAGGGTGGCCGATTCTTTATAGTACGACGCCTGCAGTTTCGTGTCCAGCAAAGGTGCGACACTCTGTTTTGGTCCAAGATCCTGCCATCACACCTGATGTTGCCATTGAGATGAATACAGTTGCGAATCCTTTATTGAATACACCTGTAGGTGATCCTCTTGATGATACTGAATATACTTACCCCACTGACTTGTCTATGCCTGATTTGGAGACCAGTGTGGCTAATCAATCCCATTTTTCATTTGACACTGGATCAACAACGCCTAAGTCCCCTTCAAAAATTTCAATTTTTGCTACCTAGTTTAAAAAATATTTTTTTAGTTCCCCCATGGACTTACATTTGGCTGGTGTTGTTCTCCATTTTTTTATTCATGTCCATCGGATTTGTGGTGTATTTTTTCGTTTTGTAAATGGACACTACGTTCATGAAAGAACTACAATTAGACTAATTGATGGAACTTTGGCTCCCCACTCCTCTTCGCTCATCATGAAGAGGGACCAAACTTTTGTGAATATAACGGATTGGCTCGTTTTAGATGGGATTTTATGGGATGCTGTAAAGTTCCAGATTCATGCGCCCACAGAGGTTATTAATGTTCCCAAAGTACTCTGTGTTTCTATGGCTGATGTGGTTAAACACAATATTCGCTCTGATGATTGGGACGTGCAGGGCGTAGAGGCCTTGTTTTCTGATTTGAAATATTATGCTGCTTTCGATGCTGAAGATTTATATTAAGAATCTGCAAATTATGGTGATTTGTACTGTTACCATCATTTTGGCAATCACTTCCTGCATAAGACAAATTCATTTAGGAATGTGGTTAACTACACACAGTGGGAGCACTGTCCTGCACCGATGGAAGGCAGCTCTAAAACGCTTTTGAAAAAGTTTTTTTATTTTACTGATTTTAATCAATCAAACCCTGATGCATTTTATTTTAAGGTGACTGAGAAGTCCTCTTCCAAGGTTAGACTTACCCACACAAAATTGTTGTATTCGAAGTCCTTTATGGACCAGTTGGCTGTTGGGGGCTATGAACTGTGGAAATATACTGTTGATCTTAAATCTGATTGGGATTCTAAAAGTTGGCAAGTGCAAGGCACAGAAGCTTTGCATCGTGCTTGTCTCATCCCGAACCAAATGTTGTTTCTGAATGCCACTATTTCACAAACCACCTGCTTTGGATTGGCTACATCTAAAACATTTCATTCTCCTTTAGTTCCCGACTTGGGTGAATTCCCCCGTTGGAATAATTACACCAGTTCTTCCCTGAGTGATGTACAGGCCCTGTTAAGTAATGCCTCTTTTAATATTTCCGGCATTAATCCAGAAGGCTGGTTGTTATGGCAGAAAAGTGCTGATTCCTGCAAACATTGTTTTCTGGGTCTCACACCTGGCTATACAGAGGTTAGAATGGATCCCCGTTTTCAGAGCCATCATTCAGTCACTACCTATTCTGTTGGCAAGTTATGTCAGAGTTGGCTCAAACACTCTACCTTGGCGTCAGTTAAACTACATTTGGCCAAACTGACTGACACCGTTGATTTGAATGCCTTTGTGAAAGGTCATGCTGCAGGCAGATCAAAAAGATGGATATATGCTATTTACAACCAAGTTTGGAAACTGTCCCAGGTGGAAGCTGCTTCTAGGCTTAGAGCTATTGATCAGGCCAATTTAGAAAAAGTGCTTGCCGTTGTAGATAACAGCATTAACACCCTTTCTTCCCGTATTTACACGTTAGACAATATTGTTTCATCTGTTGTTGACATTGTACAAGAAGACGTTGCTGTTCTGTATCATAGGCAAAATCAATTGCGTTCTATTATGCAGTTTGCATGGACTCTTCAAACCTTAAAATCTGGACGAGTGCCTTGGGATTACATGAACACGTCATCGCTATTTTTGCCTTTTAATTTGACTGTAAAACAACAAGTTATGTCAATGAAAGATGCCACGTTTTCATAGTTGCATATTGAAAAGTTAGAACCGTTACCATTTCCAGTAGCTGAGTCGAATTCGGCAGTTTGGCTCATCCATGGGCTAATAACTCTACCTTTTCCCTTATTTAAATTTGAAGCTTGCATGAAACACCATGCCATAGGCAGATTTGAACCTTTAGGTAGCGCCTTTTTACATGAAGTGTGGAATCTCCCGTTTGATTATAGGTGCTTGAGGGAAAGGTAAAGAAGTTTATTTGAAAGGTGAAGATTGCACTTCCACACCAGATCACTCTTTAGTCTGTAGGAATCTGCAATTGCACGGTTCTTGTAACTTTACAGTGCCTAATCTTGCATGTGTTTTGAAACATTCACGTTGTTAGCAAACGGTATTTATTTGTTATTAAATAATGAAGATTGCTGTGGTATGCTTGCGGGTATTCCATATATCGTTACGGTTTCCCAACGTGTGGTATGCTGTAAGAATGTCCTGTTTCCTCCTCCACATGGGAGGATCAATGTTTCCATCTGGCCTTCTATCCCGACCTTGAAGGCAGAGTTCAACAAGAGGAGTAGAATAAGAGCTCTTTTGTCACAAAGAGAGGTCGCCCTTACATCTGCCCGTGAAACATTTGTCCTTCACGCTGCAAACGCCTGTACAGAAGTACATGCCTTATTAAATACTGACCTTCTCCTGCATTTCGGGGCTTTGATTCACACAATCTTTAATGCCTCTTCAACCACGGGCCTGGCTCAGTTTTTTTTAAGTAGTAAGTTCAGGACTATATTTAGTGTGATCCCTGCATTTTTTCATTCTATTTTTTCGAGTGTCTTTGGCAGTTTGTCGTTAATTCTCACTTTGGGAGCGGGTATACTGCTGGTACTTTGTCTACTCCGAAATGAATGCACAATCTGTGCCCCACGACAATCTGCCCCGGCTGCTACAGCTTCGTAACCGGATGCTACAATTCTATGGTTCTCTGCCTCTGGCGACTGAGTGCGACGTATGGTTTATCCTTCCGGTTTTGCTACTTCAGTTGCGTGCAGCCTGTTTTCCATTGCCTGGATTATGGATATGAATAGGCCCTGGATTTGTGCCTCTGCAACACGGTGTCTCCTGACCTGGATTTTAATCTACTAAGGAGTCCCTTAGTTGTTCTGGTTTCGGGATTATGGCCTGTGCAGCGGCTCATGGGGTTCTAGGCAATTAGAACATATGGACTGCGGCCAATGACTTTCTGACACGCAGTTATCTCGAAGTAAGCCTGAGATGTGCTCGGATGGTGCTAGAGGCCCCGGCAGTTGAAGAATGTGAATGTTTATTTCCGTTGCTTAATTGGATGGTTGAAATGTTCATGGATGATGCAAACGATTTCCTGTTGGAGGCAGTTGCAACGTATGGTGCCTATACGCTGTTGGATTGAAGTGTGACATTTTCTGCTTCATAGACACGTGCTGCACTCGTAACAGATTTTTTCTTCCCTAATGCCTTAGTGTTTTTCATCATTTTAAGGTTTTTTCACACCATGGCCACCCGTGACTGTTTTCACTGACTTCGTTAATTCTAAATTCGGACTTTATACTCCCAATTTTCGAGTTTAGCAAAATTCCTGAACATGGTTCTGTCTCATTCGAACTTGAACTCTGCATTCTGTGATTTTTGCTCCTTTATTGTGCGTTCCATGAACAAGGGAGGGTGTAGTATGGACTGAGGCCTGCTTTGCGTGCATGGTATGTTAGCATGGCTTATTAGAAGTTTAAACGCCATTTTACCTTTTGCTGCTTTTGGGCATGACATTGCATAGTTGTTTTTGTAAGTTAGCCTTCACGAAGGTCTACACTTGAGAAAATGTTTTTGTTTTCGACATCTCAAGACGTACACATCATGTCCCTAGTCTGCACAGTTAGTGCTGAAGCCGTCAAGGTTATCAAAACATGGTAGCTGTTTTTCGGCATGTTCGAGTAACGCTTTCTAGACACAACAATTTGGCAGCTGTGAACTAGCTAAGTTCTGGCGCCTTTATTATTGCACACTCGCCATGATTTCACACACTTGGAAGATTCCGTTTCCAGGGATGCAGAGAGCCAATGCTGATCCAGATGCAATTCACTCTTACTGAGCTGAAAGGTAATGGGGTCCCCTAAAACAAGCCCAAGAGACCTTCCTTAGTTTATAATACATAGTTCCTAAATAGGACCTGTTTTCACCTGCATTATAATATGCTTTCTCCTTTTGTGTTTTATGGAATTGTAACCATGATGACCATATTATTTTTAATCATATGTCTGCTTATGTTGGCTAAAATACTGCACATGAGATCACATCGTTGGGGCGTGGCTTGAAAGCCGACGGAGCTGGCTGTGTGAGCGCCGAGCTCCGCGTCCATCCCCGCACGATCCTGAATATACTTGGCCCCCCGGACTGCCCGCGGTCACTGAGGGTTGACAGAGGGGTGAGGACCTGCTCCGGCTCATGTTTGCCGACAATCGACCTGAGAGCTGTGTGATTTTGGCATAATTTGTCCCTGGCCGCGGGCGGTGGTGGTAACGAAAATGGTGGCGGCCCCGCCAGAGGACGACTAACACTGCTGCAGTGCAGAGCTGAGCTGCCTCCCGAAAAGATGCAGGGGAGCTCAGCACTTTGGCGCATTGAAGGGCAGATGGGACGACTGTCCAATGCGGAGCCTGTGAAAAATCGAGCCCTGTACACCCGAGGTCCCGTGCGCAGGCTGTGAGGGTGGATTGATAACGGCAGTGGACGACCGGAGAGAGCGTGGGGACCCGCTCTCTGCCTTCGGAGGCGGCGCTATTGGAAGCGGACCTTGCCGCGAGCCGAGCTACGGAGAGAGGTGGCTGGGTGTAGTACGGGCGGATAATAATGACTTGGACTCCGCTGGGATTTATGTTTTGAGGCTGGGCCAGTGAGGCGAAGAGTGAGGAGATCCTGGGTCGGAGGGATGGGCGTGGCGGCCGCAGACCGCAGGCAGTGGCAAGCGAGCACAGAAAGTGCGAGAACTGCGGGCCTAGCGCCAGGAGGGGGCCCCATAAACGTGGCACAAAGTACAGCAAGGGGTGGCTGCCGAGAACTGAGTGGCGGAACAGAGGCGAACTCAAACCTGCCGCGGTGAGTGGGGGGTGGCCTGTCCAGTGGCCCCGGGCCGCGGAGGCGGCTGTAGGGCTGTTGGGACAGACGCGGCCTGCAAGCTGTGGTCCGGGGCGGGGGGGGAAGGAGCCGGCAGCTGGAGGAATGCCCTGCAGCGCGGAACAATGGCCCTGAACTGCGGATTGGAGGGGGAGTCCCCCCTACATGAGAGGGGTTCGTGCCTTGCTCCTGTGACCAGCCGATCTCTTGGGGTGAAGAGGAGGGCTGAAGTGAAGACCAGCCCGGGAGTAGCAAGGGCCCAGGAGGGGTGAAAGAGCAGTGTTGGGCAAACAGGCCCAGAGGAGGCTTCAGGCGGCTGAAACGAAAAGAAGACAGACACAGTGGTACAGTCAGCAGTAGTGGTACGGGGCAAAGGGGGTAACGCATAACAGGGCATGCATGGCGGAGTAATTGGAGAGGAGTATTGAGGACTAAAAAGATGGAGAGTATTGATGCCCTACGGTGCTGGAACTGTTAGCTTTCTTGTCGAGGCATCTGAGAAGGCGAGGAGAGTTCTTCCTGAAGAGCAGGATCGCTGTCCTGGCCTGCGAGGATTTGGGCCATTGATATTACAACTGGGACTCAGGGCACCGTGGCGAGCACATTCGCACCCGTTCACACTTTGGTGGCCCAGATCATGGGGAACCAAGGGGAAAGCCAGGAGCGGGAAATGAGCCACCAGATGGAGAGTCGAGGTCTCAAGCTGAACTGGAGGAACCGAGCGCTTCTCAAGATCCTGGAATGCAACAACAAGTTGATAAAATACTTGCAGCGATCGCGGACTCACTCACTGCCCTACAGCAGGACATTGCACAGGTGGCGACGGGGCTGGGACTTCTGCGAGCTGATCACTCTAAGCTGGTTGACAGGGTGAAACTCGTGGAAGATACATTGCTGGAAGTGGCGCCGGCTCATAAGGAGTTAGATAACAAAGTATGAGGGATGGAGGTGGGGGTAGTAGTAGTACGCAAGGGGTCACCCGTTGGCTCAGAGTCCCCCCCATAGCCCATAAGGCATGCCTACAGTGACTACTGATAGACTTAGGTGTGAGTTAAAAGTGGGAATGGTTTAGATGGGGACTAGCAATGTTGTTCTAGGTCCTGTTCTTGGGAGGGAGGGTAGTTGGGGTTGGGGGAAGTGGTGGGTTGTGATGTTCACTGGTGTGTCTGCTTTTTTCAAAGGGAGGAAGACGGTTTGTGGTATGACAATGGGGGCAATACCTGATTGCGTTGCGTCACATGGAATGTACGGGGACTACACACGATGTCAAGGAGGCACAAGATTCATGCATACTTAGTTAGGAGAGGTATACATGTAGCGTCGCTTCAGGAAACACACCTTACTAAGGCGGAGGGACTGGCATTGCAGCGTAGGTGGAGAGGACAGGTTTTCAGCACATCATATTCAGCATATGCGAGGGGGGCACTGATCTAGATCAGGGCGGAGGTTTTCTTTCAGGATATAAGGCAAACAATAGACTCTGAGGGTAGATTCATGGCAGGTGAAGGGCGTTTATATGGAAGAGAAGTAGCGTTTTGCAGCATATATGCGCCAAATGTGGACCAGATACGCTTCATGGATAGGTTATCCAGAGTGTTAGCACAATATTTGACAGGTCCGATAGTGCTGGGAGGGGACTTCAATTCAATAACAGATCCCTCACAAGATAGATCGCATCCTCCCTTGCTGGACTCCCCGGTCCACAAATTATTAAAGTATAGGTTGGACTGGCAGACCAGATGGAATTTGGTGGATGTGTGGAGGGCGCATCATCCACAGGTTAGAGATTATTCATATTTTACGTCACTACACGAACTTCATGTTCGGCTGAGCGCAATATTATGCTCACAGTCGGTAGTGTCCACTGTAACCAATTCGGAGTACCTTACTAGGACATTATCTGACCACAACCCATTGTTGGTTACCAAGCACTGGACGAGAGAGAGGTCTGACATACCAACTTGGAGATTGTGCCCAGAAACACTGGAAGACCCAGTATTCAGGAGAGAAGTGGGGGAAGGGATTATGCACTACTTTGCTGAAAATGCGGGTACAGCTTCTACCAGAGCAGTGGAGTGGGACGCCTTTAAGGTGGTGATAAGGGGACTCTGTATTGGTAAATATGCTGGAGTGAGGAGAGTTTTGTTGCAGGATGTAAACAGGGCAGAACTTAAATTGAGGTTAGCAGAACAAGAGAGACCTGAGAGGTTGGCGGAAGTGGCAGAGGCTAAGGAAGCAGTGGCCACGGAAGTTGAAAGACTGCGCTGTTTTGACTATAAGAGTTACGTTGAAAAGACTCATGTGGAGGGAGACAAGGCGGGCACCTTACTAGCATGGCTAGCTAACCCAATTCCGCGGGCTCACCAATACGGACACTGGCAACAGGGTTTCAGGAGTACTACAAATCATTGTATGAGAGTAAATTGGAGGCTGGAGAAGAGGATATTGATTCTTTTTTGGGGAATCTGCAGCTCCCGCAGTTAGAGGAGGAACAGGCGAAGTACCTAGGTAGGGATATCACAGTTGAGGAGATTCGGAGTGCAGTCAAGAACATGGCACTTAATAAGACACCAGGGGTAGATGGCTTACCAATATAGTTTTATTTGCACTATATAGATCTGCTAGCGCCAAATCTACTGGAGGTCTACAGGGAAGCTCGAGAACTAGGCCAATTGCCGTTGTCAATGCGAGAGGCACTTATTATCCCACTGCTGAAGCCGGGACGGGAAGGCATGGATCTGGCTGCATATCGGCCGCTGTCAATGCTGTCCACGGATTAGAAGATTCTCAGTAAAATCATGGCTTCACGCTTGCTGCAACATATGACCAGCTTGATACATGAGGACCAAGCAGGGTTTATTCCAACTAGAAACACCACCACGAATATACGGAGGCTGGTGGGAGTTATGGGAGAAGCCTGCGATGCCTCACCAATGGCACTGATACTGTCGGTAGATATAGAAAAGGCTTTTGATAGCTTGGAGTGGCCATTTCTTTACAAGACAATGAGGTGTTTTGGGTTAGGGGACGCCTTTGTGGGTTGGACAACAGTGTTATACGCATCGGCAGTGGCAAGAGTGAAAGTGGGGACGATGATATCGCCCCAGTATGCAGTGGCTCGCGGGACTCAGCAGGGTTGTCCGCTGTCCCCGTTGCTATTTGCCTTAGCGATAGAACCTTTAGCAGCGCCCGCCCGGTTAGGACAGTGGTACGAGGTCCTGAGGCTCAGGGGGGAGCAGCAGCACATTTCGCTATATGTGGATGATTTGCTGATGTTCCTGGCAGACGCGGAGAGTGCGCTGGCGGGAGCGACAAGTAATAGAGATTACTTGTTGATTTTGGTTGCATTTCCGGGTTAAATGTGAATTGGTCCAAGACTTGCTTGTTTCCAGCACAACCAGGGAGAACGGTGCAGGAGATGACGCGGGCCTTGTGATGGGAGCCATCTTGCTTGGAATATCTTGGGCTACGTGTCTATCACGAAGCAGACGCTATTCTAGATGGAAACATTGGGAGGTGCATACGAGCACTGAAGGGAAGTATGGCGTTCTGGAGTACTCTGCCGTTGTCCGTGATGGGGAGAATAGCCCTGTTGAAAATGGTAGCACTCCCTAGGCTGTTGTACTTGTTCAGAACATTACCGGTGTGGGTACCGTGTTCGATATTCAAGTTATTGCAGTCCATGGTGGTGGGGTTCCTTTGGGGATCGGGAAGACGTAGAGTAGCGCTGAAGACAATGATGAGGCCAAAGGCAGAGGGCGGTCTGGCGGTCCCAGACTTGGACCTCTACTATCTTGCGGCACAGCTCCAGTTCCTCACGCAAGCGGTGGCAAAGGAGTTCAGGGGACCGGAGGACCTGCAGGGCAGGGGCATACAGAGGCATACAGAGGCATATCCTATCCTTCATTATTCTACAGCAGCGGTTGGACCTCGGGGGTCTAGAGGAAAAATCACTACGGCTGTGCTGTAATCAAAGTCAGTGGCGAGCAGGTGTCTCGAATCCTTATGCCCCTGAAATTCCGTGGGGAATGGCTACGGCATTGCCCCATGGGAGAGACTGGTCCTCCTTGCAAGACAGGGAACAAGCGGGGATCCAGGTGCTTGGAGATTTATATGAAGAATGCACATTGTTCCCCTATCGGGTGTTGCAGGAGCTATATGACCTCCCTAGGGGTGGATTCTTGGTACATGCTGCCCTGGTGTGAGTGCTGCAAAAACACCGGAGAGGGGGTTTGGCAGAGCCTACAACAACAATGGCGTGTCAGTACGTGGTAATGGCGGCGGGCACATTTAAGGCTGTTACATGCCTGTATGCGAGAATGCTGAACGAGGGATTGGCTCCGCTAGATACACTAAAACTAAAATGGGAAGAGGGGATTGGGAAATCCATCCCAGAAACCGCGTGGGGTCAAATCCTGCACAGGGCATGGAAAAGCACTAGAAACGCACGTTTTCAGCTGGTACACTTTTTCATAATACACTAGCAGCCCGTCCCGACGTTGTCCGGGTATGAAATAGAATGTGTGTAATGTGACACGCTCATTCGCGTGTGCCCCCGCTTGAGGGCCATCGGCGACCGTCTAACAATTAGAATTGTGTGAGTCTTGAATGATTGTTTTCTGCGGTAAACACCCATTATTCCGCAACTTTCTTTCCGCATACCATCACTCCGCATACTTTAATTACGAAAGTACCACGACTCCGCAATGCCATTATGACGCATGACATTACATTTTATATGCTTTTACCACGCATACATTTACAACGAAATTCATTGTAAATGTATGAATGGTAAAAGCATGTTTTTTTCTTAATGTTTGGATAAGGTAAGTATGGGTATAGGGGTATATGTTTTGGGGTACTGAGGAATATGTTTTGGGGTGTTTGGGTATTTTAAGGGTTCAGATATAGTTTTGTGGTATGGGGTACAGGGGTATTTTTAGGGTTTATGAATAGGTTTGGGTTTTGGGGTACAGGGGTATTTTTAGGGTTCAGGGCTATGTTTGGGTTTTGGGGTACAGGGGTATTTTTAGGGTTCAGGGGTTGGTTTGGGTTTTGGTGTACAGGGGTATTTTAGGGTTCAGGGGTAGGTTTGGTTTTTGGGGTACAGGGGTGATTTTAGGGTTCAGGGCTAGGTTTGGGTTTTGGAGTACAGGAGTATTTTTAGGGTTCAGGGCTAGGTGTGGTTTTTGGAGTACAGGAGTATTTTTAGGGTTCAGGGCTAGGTTTGGGTTTTGGGGTACAGGGGTATTTTTAGGGTTCAGGGGTAGGTTTGGGTTTTGGGGTACAGGGGTATTTTAAGTGTTCAGGGGTAGGTTTGGGTTTTGGAAAAAATTGCGGAGTGATGGTATGCGGGATGTTGGTTTGTGGAATATCATCACATATTTGTTTACCGCTATGACCCACACCGATGCTCTTCGGCCCGAGTGCTTTTCATTCGCACCCAGGCCAAGCCACACACTGTGTTCGTCCCTTTCAGACGTGCCAAGGCACACACTGCATTCGGCACCCCCAGTATGTAAAAGACAACGGGCAGTCCCCCAAGGGAGTCGCACGAATGGCTACTTACCACGCTTCCTGTTGAAAGCCTTTGTCACGCCCCCAGCACATGGCCACAGCAGACGATCTGATTAATGTACGACCCAGATGTCATGAAGTGCGGAACGTAGCACACGCCCCCAGCGTTTGTCACGCCCCCAGCATGCCCCTTGATGCGGCGCAATTGCGTAATTGGCGCTTCACATGGCATGAAGGGCGGACACACGCCCACAGCGTTTGTCACAGCCCCAGCGTGTCACGCCCCAGCGTGCCCCTTGATGCGGCACAATTGCGTAATTGGCACTTGTATGTATGACTCACATGGCATGAAGGGCGGAACGTACCAAACGCCTCCAGCGTTTGTCACGCCCCCAGCACACGCCCACAGCAGTTTGAGTCACGCCCCCAGCACACGCCTCAGCAGAACGCAGACACGCTAACAAGGGACTACTTTGTTGGCACAGTTCTTTTACCTTTTAAATGTATATGGTGGCCGTCTGCATAGCCTATGTCCTTTTGCTGCAACTGCCCTTTCCAACGCTGTATTGGGTGTTGTGATTGGTGCTGTGGTTCCTGAGATTACCCGCCTCAAAGGTTTGGGCTCTCTCTTTATAATATTAGTATGGATATGGATAGGGCATATTTGACGCCGGGTAAGATTATGAGATACTTTAAGATTGAGAATGCGGTGTGTCCCAGGTGTGCTGGAGTAGGGGTAGAGCTGGAACACATGTTGTGGGAATGCCCGAGGTTGGGGAACTTCTGGAGCGAAGTGGGAGATCTCCTGAATTTGATTACGGAGCGTAACTTAGAATTTGACATGGCTACGTGCATACTACACTGGTTTCCACACACCCCCAAAACAAAAGTGACGAGTAAATTTGTAGACATGGGTCTGGTGCTAGCGAAAAGAGAAATAACATTGCACTGGAAGTCCAGTGAAGGTCCCAGTAGCAAGAGATGGAGGGCAGAGTTGTTCAAGTGGGCTAACGCAGATGACGCAATCCGGCTTAGGCAAGTGCGACGCATGAATAGTGAGAAAGCATTGGACACAGCAAGAGCATGGGGAGAACTAGTCCACTCCCTAGCGGAACAACAGACACGAGAAGCCCAAGGAAGAAATGATCAAGCGCAGGAAGAGCACTGAAATGCCCAAAGTGGGAATTCTGAGAGTAGGCCACACACTACATGCGAAACATATCCGTAGATATGTAGAACACACCGGTAACAGGGGGGTAGGGAAGGGGAATACAGGGGGAAGTGGAGTAGTAGATCGGGGAGGGAGTAGGGGGGGTTAAATAGAGAGTTAATGTAATTGATGGCTGGGACTGTTTGTTGTGATATCACATAGGAATATAAATGAACTGAGAGCAAATAATTTGGACTTAAGCTGTCACAAAACTCAGACTGTGGCGGAATGTTGGGTTCTGACAGTGATTCTTTATTTCACGAAGGGGCTGGTTGGGTTCTGGGGATTGATTATAGGATGTATGACTATTGAGCAAAATAACAATAAAAATATGTTTTCAAAAATGAGATCACATCGTTACAATAAACATTTTAACCTTACCGTGTCTCTTATTTACTCCTGTTGTGGACTGGTATGAGAGTATAAAAATGAGTGTTCTCACTTACCACCATTCCTGAGTTTGTACTAAGTTGCATGTTCTAGTTTGTCTAATCATTGGTCGCTTTGCTATAGGACGAAGAGCCAATGTGACACTGATGCCAACTGGTTGGGGTTCTCTGGGTACTGAGGTGAGGTTCTGGCACACCACAATTCACTGATGTCCTGGGTCTCCGTGCACAGTTCTGTGTATGAGCAGGATCCTTGCTACAAGATGGTACAGAGTAACAGAGCTACTGGAATGTATACTGTACTAGTTAGTACCCTATATGAGATGGTGCAGAGTGACATACATACTCCAACTCATATAGTATTAGTCAGTAAACTACATTAGAGGCTACAGATCAACAGATCTACTCCTTTTTTTTAAAATATATTTTTATTAAGAATTTCTGGTGCGTTACAAAAAAGATACATAAACAATAATTCATTATTCATAACACTCGATATCAATCTATGTCCAAAATTTAAAAAGAAAAAAAGAGATATACGGTTGCAGGTTCAGCGCAATTAGAATATTAATCACAGGATACAAACAATGTTAATAATAAAGACAAGGCTCTACTAATAATAAAATTTTGACCATGGGAAGCTATATCAAAGATTAAAAAAGATTAAAAAGCTACAATCTTTGCTTCCTCCATTCAGTGAGTGGGGCCCAGATGCGGCATCCCAGCTCTCGCATTTTCCCTTCTGTTCATAAAGGCATGCCTCTATATTATGTATACCCAGCAATCTGTTAAGCCACATTTGGAATGACGGGGTGGAGGTGTCTTTCCAGCCTGAAGAGATTAGGGTCCGCAATACCGCTACAGAGATAAAAACTAGGGCTTCCTCATCTTTCTCGAGCCTTAATTTCTCATCTATGCCCAGTAACATCAGAGTTGGGGATAGATCGATCTTATGACCTAGCAGCCCCTCCATAAATTTTTCTATCTCATCCCTTATTGGGACTAATGCGCTACAATGGGAGAACATTTGTAATAGATCAGCTTGTACCTCGTTACATCTGGGACAGCAGTCGTCCTCTCTGACCCCCCAAGAAAATAATTTTGCTGGCGTATAGTATAAATTAAATAGTGTTTTATAGTGCTGGGCTCTCAGGTTTGAAGAACGAAAGATTTTTTTATTCAAATTTAGGGCCTTATCCAAATCTACGTCAGGGTTAGACAGTTTGTTTGCTAAAGCAGATTCAATCTTCTCCATATCATCTTGGATTCTCATCAGGAGAAGATTATAAACTACATTTATTTTATTACATCCTTTGGCTAATGAGTCTAACAAGGGAAAGTTTGCGGAATGTACCAATTTGGGCCTTACTGCTTTCAAAATACATTCAATTTGGGCATATAAAAGCCAATGAGAAGATGGAACAGAAAATGTACATTGCAAGGCATCGAATCTTACTATTTCCTCGCCTTCCATGATATCACCTATAGTCTTGATACCTAGCCCTCTCCAAACCTGAAGATTGCCTTCTACACACAGATGAGAGAAAAGACTAGAATCGCAAAAGGGTAGAAATACATAAACCTTGGGAACATTAAAGAACTTCAATACAGACTTCCATATACTCCATGCCCCTTCCAGAATCTTTAGCCGTGCTCTCTTATAATACCTATGATCGATTTCACATAATAATAAGCCTAATGCCTTCTTGCCCAGTAAAAGCTCAAAGATCGATGGAGGGCTCTGAGTTTCAATACCTAGAGAGTCCATTTTAGGCTGCAACAATATTACCATTTGTGTAAGAAGAAATGTCCAATGATATAATCTTAGGTTTGGTAAGGCCAACCCCCCCCTTTCCATAGAAAGTGACATATTATTAGTGGAGCGCCTGATCTTGCCGTACTGCCAGATAAATCTTATGAATACAGTTTCCAATTTTTTCATAAGTCCTTCTTCGATGTACAAGGGTATGGCCCGGAATAGATATAAAAATTTGGGAAACATGGTCATCTTCACCGCGTTTACTCTCCCGATCAATGAAAGATGAAGCACATCCATCCGTTTCAGCTCTGTTTCTATTGATTTAATTAGAGGGAGATAGTTTTCATCTAATATTTTTTCGATTGAGGCATTTATTCTAACCCCTAAATACACAGCAGCATCAACATATCTGGGGTCAGATTTCACGATATTTTTTGTGCAGATTACCTGAGTTTTGGCTTCGTTCAATAGATAGCCTGAACGGCTACCAAAAGCCTTAGCCAATTCAGCAAGAATTGGCATCGCCTGCTGAGGATCGGTAGTGATGACAGCCAGATCATCAGCATATGCCAACAGATCTACTCCAAGGTATACAGTACTAGTCTGTATGCTGCATTGGATTGTACAGAGTAAGAGAGCTACTAGACGGAATACTGTACTAGTCAGTACACTGCATTAGATGACAAAGCATGATATACATACTCCAAGGTGTACAGTACTACTGAGTATGCTGCTTAAATGGTACAGCGTGATAGAGCCACACCAAGGTATGGGTATGGTCAGTGAACTGCATTCCATGGTATAGAGTGACAGATCTACTAAAATACAGAATGTACCAGTCAGTACACTGTATTCGATGACACAGAGTAACAGAGTTACTAGAAGGTAACTGTACTTGTCAGTACACTGCATTAGATGGTATTGAGTGGCAAAGAAGATGTACTGTACTCGTCAGTATACCGCAGCAGATGGTACAGAGTCACACAGCTACTTCAAAGTATACTCTACTAGTCAGTACACTGCATTAGATGGTACAGGGTGACAGATACTCCAAGGTATACAGTACTACTCAGTACACTGCATTGGATAGTACAGAGTGACAAAGCTACTGCAAGGTATACAGTACTAGACAGTCCACTGCATTAGATATAACAGAGTAGCAGAGCCACTAGAAGGTAGACTGTACTAGTCAGTACACTGCACTATATGTCACAGAGTAAGAGAGCTACTAGAATGTGTACTGTGCTAGTAAGTTCACTGTATTAGATGGTACGAAGTAAGAGAGCTACTAGAAGGTGTACTGTACTAGTCAGTACACTAAAGTAGATGGTACTGATTGACAGACCTACTCCTAGGTATACATTACTACTCAGTACACTGCATTAGATTGTACAGAGTTACAATGCTACTCCAAGGTTTACAGTACTAGTCAGTACACTGCATTCAATGGCACAGAGTGACAGGGCTACTAGGTGTACTGTACTAGTCAGAACACTGCATTAGATGGCAAAGAGTAAGTGAGTTACTAGGTGTACTGTACTAGTCAGTTCACTGTATTAGATGGTACAGATTTAAAGACGTACTCCAAGGTATACCGTACTAGTTAGTACACTGCATTAGATGGTACAGAGTGACAGAGCTACTAGAAGATAAACTGTACTAGTCCGAACACTGCACTGGATGGTACAGAGTAAGAGAGCTACTAGAAGGTAAACTCTACTACTCAGTATACTACTTTTGATAGTAGGGAGAAACATACTTACTCCAAGGTATGCAGTACAAGTCAGTACATTGAAATTGGATGGTACAGAGGAAGAGAGCTACTAGAAGGTATACTGTACAAGATGGCGAAGAGTTGCAGAGCTAGTACAAGGCATACAGTACTAATAAGTACACTGCATTAGATGGTATAGAGTAAGAAAGCTACTAGAAGGTGTAGAGTATCAGTCATTTCTCTGAATTAGATGGTACAGAGTAAGAAAGCTACTAGAAGGTGTAGAGTATCAGTCATTTCTCTGAATTAGATGGTACCTAGTAAGAAAGCTACTAGAAGGTGTAGAGTATCAGTCATTTCTCTGAATTAGATGGCACAGAGTAAGAGAGCCACTAGACGGTATACTTTGCTAATCACATTCCACATAGAGAGCAATTGGTGCACCAACACATTAGTACATTAACAATTCTACAATCTGTATTCCCAATTTGTTCCTCAAGTCGTGAAACAACAGGTGGGGTGGTTTGCGTTAAGTGTGGAACTGGCGCCTCCTGAGTGTGGGTAATTTGGTGTTCACTGTCTATATGGTGCAAAAGGCGAGGGAAATACACACCTTGAACCCTGCCACTGGACCGTCTGCACGGTCCACTATTGAACTGTAACACAGTAACACTGGTATTGCCAACAATAGTGTCTAATTCTACATCCCATGACATAATCGCATAAATGTAGTATGTACAACACAGTAAGATCAATTATTGCTTTAGTGTTTTCAATAATTAGTCGTTAGATGTTCTTCTGTTCCTTTATTTCAAACGAAATTGCTCAGCCACCCCTTGTTTCGTCGTGGGAAATATCCCAATCGACTTCTTCAGGGCTACAAGAAAGAAAAACGTGTATAGGATCAGCCGATCCAAAACTACCTTAAAAGACTTTACCACGGCATAGTGAACACCCAGTGACTGTTTAGGTGAAACATGTCACATAACAATGTGGCCTTTTCGTACAAAAAGTTGCAGTGAGCATAAGTGTCTCCCTATATTTACAGCCCCAAACAGTGGGAAAATCCTTACATCTCCAGACGTGCTCAGTATTACAACGAATGAAACTATCCGTGACTATCGACGTGCACAGGTTCCCCATGGGCACATCTTTGTCCCAAAGACCTCATAGTGAACGGGAAAGGCAAAAATATGGCAATAATCGGGGTGAAAGAGAGGACTAACGTCCCCATCTTCAATTTATTGTGATCATGGTCTGACATCCATGTTTATAATGGTGCAAGTCAGCTCAAGCACAGTGTGATCCTAATTTCTAGCTGCTGTCCTATCTGACCAGCAAATGGACGATATCAGTTCCGTTCTAATATTAGTATGCATTTCTATGGTGTCCAAAGAGATGGACTTCTTCAGGGTAAAAGCGATAACGTTCAAAGCGATGGGTCAACATATCTGTGGCCAGAATGGATGACTGGAACTCGGTCAACTCAATCACTTCGATAATAATTTAATTAATTGTAACGGCTATATCCAAAGACCAGTTGCTGGGTGGATATAATGCATCCTAAGGAGATACTTCATCCTTAATCCAGGTAGAGAAAACACAATTAAAAAAGGTCGATAAATCAATCTGATTCGCGATAAACACTGCTCAGCATGATATGAGACGCCAATGCTAAGTATAGGGTATGGGCTATAGCCTTCCGGAATATAAAAGCCCAACATTGTGGATAGACTAGCAACAAGTAGAACACCACATGGGAAATCAGCAAGAAGGATCCATATCAGGTATGTCTTTACATATAGCTGTTACAACTATTTAAATTATTACGGAAGTGACTGAGTTGATCGAGTTCCAGAAGAAGTCCATCTCTTTAGACAAAACGCGTTGGCTGGTCTACTTTATATGTTGTTTGATCAATACAAGATGACTTGAAGAACAAATTTGGGATATAGATTGTATAATTGTTAATGTATTAATGTGTTGGTGCACCAATAGTTCTATATGTGGAATATGTTGGGTCCAGTATGACCACACCTGGACGGTGGGTGCTTGGTGTGAGTGCACAAATTGTGTGGTACATTCCCCCTTGTTCTAAAGTGATATATTGGGGACATTGAGTTAGGTATGAGCCAGCATAGGGTTTCACTGTCAACATTTGTATATACTTTACTAATCAGTTCACTGTATTAGATGGTTCAGAGTGGCAGAGCTACTAGAAGGTGTACTGCATTACTCAGTACACAGCATCAGATGGTACAGAGTGACAATGCCACTCCAAGGTATACAGTACTAGTCAGTACACTGCATTAGATAGTGGAGAGTGACCGAATTACTAGAAGATAAACTGTACTAGTCCCTTCACTACATCAGATGGTATAGACCAACAGAGCTACTCCAACGTATACAGTACTAGTCAGTACACTACATTGGATGGTACAGAGTAAGAGAGCTATTAGAAGGTATACTGTACTAGTTAGTACTCTGCATTAGATGGCAATAGTGACATACCTACTCCAAGCTTTACAGTACTACTCAGTACACATCCGATGGTACAGAGTGACAGAGCCCCTCCAAGCATACAGTACGAGTCAGTACAATGCATTCGATGGTACAGTGTGCCAGAGCTACTAGAAGATAAACTGTACTAGTCCGTTCACTACATCAGAGGGTATAGACCAACAGAGCTACTCCAACGTTTACAGTACTAGTCAGTACACTGCATTGGATGGTACAGAATAAGAGAGCTATTAGAAGGTATACTGTACTAGTTAGCACTCTGCATTAGATGGCAAATAGTGACATACCTACTCCAAGCTATACAGTACTACTCAGTACACTGCATCAGATGGTACAGAGTGAAAGAGCCCCTCCAAGGCATACAGTACTAGTGAGCACACTGCATTAGAGGGTATAGGCCAACAGAGCTACTCAACACTTATACAGTACTAGTCAGTACACTGCACTGGATGGTACAGAGTAAGAGAGCTACTAGAAGGGATACTATACTAGTCAGTACACTGCATTAGATGGCAAATAGTGACATACCTACTCCAACGTATACAGTACTAGTCAGTACACTGCTTTAGATGGTACAGAGTGGCAGAACTACTAGAATGTATACTGTACTAGTTAGGACAATGAATTAGATGGTACAGAGTGGGAGGGCTGCTTCAAATTATACTGTACTAGTCAGTACACTGCATTAAATGCTTTAGAATAAAAAAGCTACTAGAAGGTGTACTGTACTAGTCAGTTCACTGTATTAGATGGTACAGAGTGACAGATCTACTAGAAGGTGTACTGTAAACTGCATTAGATGGCACAATGTAACAAAGCCACTCCAAGATATACAGTACTAGTTAGTACACTGGATTAGATGGTGCAGAGTGACAGAGCTACTAGAAGGTAAACTGTACTACTCAGTACACTACTTTAGATGGTACTGAGCGACTGAGCTACTCCAAGGTATACAGTACTAATCAATACACTGCATTGGATGGTACAGAGTACGAGACCTACTAGAAGGCATACTGTACTAGCCAGTACACTGACTGCATTAGATGGCAGAGTAACCCCAAGGTACACATTACTAGTCAGTGCACAGTATTAGATGGTACAGAATGACAGGACTACTAGAAGGCATACAGTACTAGTCATTACAGTGCATTAGAGGGTACAGAGTGACAAATTCAATCCAAATTATACAGCACTAGTCATAACAGTACATTAGATGGTACACAGTGACAAAGCTGCTCCTAGGTATACAGTACTAGATAGAACACTGCATTGGATGGTGCAGAGTAAGAGAGCTACTAGAAGGTATATTGTTCTAGTCAGTACACTGCATTAGAAAGCAAAGAGTGACAGAGCTACTCCTAGGTGTACAGTACTAGTCAGTACACACTATTAGATGGTACAGAGTGACATGGCTACTAGGAGGTGCACAACACTAATCATTAGAGTGCATTAGATGTCACAGAATGACAAAGCTACTCCAAGTGACAAAGTAATGCCAAGATATGCAGTACAAGTCAGTACACTGCATTAGATGGTACAGAGTGACAGAGCTGCTTGAAGGTAACTATATTAGTCAGTACACTACGGGGGATATTCTTAAGAACGTGTGATAATTATTGCAAAATTGGCTTAATGCAACATTTCACATCGCAGTCTATCACGGGAAAATAACGCTGTGTTAACGTTGTATTCTCAACACGGCGGTACCAAGCGATAGTCTCACGATAACGCTTCAAATGACCGCGTTAAAAAATGCGAAACGCGAAAAAAAGCGGTGATGTCCCAAACCGCGATACAAAAATCAGCAATAACCAGCAACAGGCCTGCAATTCCCACACGTCATGCAGGAAAATGCACCATAAAAGCAGAGAAAAAAAACTGTGAGATGACAATGTACAAGTACAAACCTCACATCCGTGATGAAGTACACATGTCCACTGTCCCGCTTCAAGTAGGCATCTCCACACAAACAGTAACAATGTGTATTGTCATGAAGTCTGTATGTAAACTTCGCCAATGCGTAAACATACATGGAACACACTGTGAAACTGCATCTCCCCTTTACATTACATAGGGACAATCAATACCTCCTGTAGAGCAGACCCTACATCACGTTAGTGATGATGGAGACGACCCCCAGGGCAACGACTAAGACAAACTCCAACGGTTCATGGACAGCCTCAAAACCCCACCTCCAGTAGCAGGGTAGCCCAGCACCATCGAGGTGAGCCCACCCCCTGCATAGCCCACAGAGCAGGAAGCACCCACCACCACGTCTGGCTCCCAGCACCTCACCGAAGAACACATGGCGTTCCAACGCCGTGTGTTAGACCGCCAGAAGGAGCTGGCTGAACAGGTGCGGGTGGGGTTCAACCTCATGGTAGCCAAACTAGATGCAATACGTGGGTGTCTAAGTCCCATAAGGGACCACTTACACTCCCTAACGGACACCCACAGTCTGCCCCATGCCCTCCAACGATCAATGGCTGGTGTCGCTGGAGTCATGACTCGGAGACAACAACAACTTTCTAGTCAGAGTGGCTACAGCGATGTCATCCGTGAATTGGGAAACATAAGGAGGATCATGGAGAACATAGAGCAGATGCAGGCGCAAAGAATGGCTACCACGACTCGACACGAGAAAGCTGTAGATGCGATCTTCCATGCCCTGCAGTACCTCATCATGGGAGTGATGCCACAAGACATGTTGCATGTGAATGCTGCTGCTACTTCTACATTCACATGTCAGGACTCTGATGTGTCAGTGTCACACAGTGCTGCAGACCTACCACCACCACGCACATGTGAGGCACTTGAAACGTCAGAGGACGAATGGTTTGTTTCTGCTTGGTTCTGCCCTCTGCATCATGCCCTGGCGCAACATTGTAAAGTTTTGTCTGCATGGCCCAGTTCTAAGACCGCTTCAACACTCCACAGAACGTGAAAAATGCATACTAATACACACAGACGTGTCTTATTAATACACACAGACGTATCATGTCTATGATTAATCAAGTATGATAGCATGGACAAATGTAGAGGTAGTGATTCCCCCTTACGCCCATGTTGTGGGACTGGAGTCACAGGGTGCATGCCTGCATCATGGTGGTACATAGTTGAACCCAAAAGGATGCCTGTTGTCAATTGTAGGTCACAAATACCAGCCTATATGTAATGATTTGGGACACATGTGAAACGCTGATGAGTGGGTTTCCGTACTATCTTTGACACACAGTAATGGCATTTCGAAAACGTGACACCCTAAACAGCCTCTCTGTACAGAGGTGACACACCCACCATCCATTTTCAAATCATGAGATTGTTAGCACTACATGTTGCACTTACACTTGTCAGAGTGATGTGCTTCTACAGAGGAGTGACATGCACTCACGGAATGGGTGTTGTAATGAATGCATTTGCACATGCTGAGCCTGTGGTCATTTTGTACTGTCCCATGATTGCTAAGGACTGTCACAATGTGACGTGCTCGTGTGAAGAAATTGTCAATGACGGTGTTCCTACGGCTATTCCTGCTGCAGCTGCAGTTGGGTGTGGTCCACCTGCCTCATCTTCCTCATCATTGTCGCGGATCTAAAGCAGGATAAGGACGCTGACTGTTACGCGAGGCTACCTATGACTGAGCCAAGGAACCTTCGACGTTTTACCTTAATACTGTTCAGCGGGTTTTGAAAAAGTTACCAGAATTTAAGAAGCTAATTACTGCTTTAATGTCATTTGAGTTGGCCCAAGCCCCATGAAACAGCTAAAATCCTATGAAACGGTCCATCTCCATATAATACACGACATTCCAAGCAGTCTTGCTGTGGCTAGACTTAAAGTTACAAGCAATAGCTGCATCCAATATCAACACCTGAAATTTCAAATTTTAAATCGAAAGTTGCAAGACAGACACATATATTAACCTATTTAGAATATAAAGAGGTTCTCCAGAACGAGGCGTGTTACACGCCGAAACGCGCGTATAGACATTCATCATACTTACCTCTAATACTCTGACTATTGTTGAACTGATTCCTTTCTGTTGTATACCCTTGCAATATTTTCTTTGAATACACATGAATGTATTATTAATGTATTTTTTTTAATTGACATGCATTGTTCATTGTTTTTATGTATATGATTTAAACATGACTGTTTTTTTAGCACTTATTAAATGACAACATACGGCTTCTTTTAAACTTATTTCCTTGTTTTTCTATACATTGAGGTCACTTTCCTGTTTTATCTTGTGTTGTACACCATACCTGACCATTAGACAGGTACCGAGTTGCCTAGGAATTATTTTTTGAAAACAGAGGTGACACACCCACCATCCATTTTCAAATTATGAGATTGTTAGCACTACATGTTGCACTTACACTTGTCAGAATGATGTGCTTCTACAGAGGAGTGACATGCACTCAGGGAATGTGTGTTGTAATGAATTTATTTGCACATCCTGAGCCTGTGGTCATTTTGTACTGTCCCATGATTGCTAAGGACTGTCATAATGTAACGTGCTCGTGTGAAGAAATTGTCAATGACGGTGTTCCTACGGCTATTCCTGCTGCCGCTGCAGTGGGGTGTGGTCCACCTGCCTCATCTTCGTACGGTGCATCTGGCACTTGTAGCTATGGGGCATTGGTGCGTACACATATGTTGTGCACCACACAACATGCAACGATCATCTTGCACACAATGTATGGGCTGTACAGGAGCCTTCCACCTGTGATGTCCAGGCTCCTGAAACGTGAATTCAACACACCAAATGTGTGTTCCACGATGCCCCTGGTGCGTTTGTGGGCCAAATTGTACTGCCTCTGGGCCTGTTTGCTCGTGGCTCGGAGGGGTGTCATCATTCAAGGGCAGAGTGCATATCCTTGATCACCTGTGACAGTGCAGAGAGACATGAGTCAATAATTGGTGTGTGATGTGTGTGACATAGTGATTCCTGTTTGACATGTACTGCTTGTAGCAAATGAGCGGCATCAATGTGTATCACGTAGCGTCACTGCTGCTCCTCCCTCCCCCAGAGCATATTTACTAGTGTGTGCAGCGTGGTTGCATCACTTGCACTCCTATGGCACACCATGGTCATGCCTGTCCGCGCATGACCATAAGCCTGACAACGACACTGTGATGTGGTGCGTTTAAGGTGTGCGGCCACGTGTGTGTAGGCCTATGGTAAGGATAGGGCGGACATAGATATAGAGTTCATGGCTGGCTGAACTCACGATGAGTTTGTGAGTAGACCTTTGGCTTATGCTGCGGTGATAGCGGCACACACAACAGTTGGCATGCATGATCCCGCCCTCAGGGAGTGCTGGCAACAACTAAAACAGTGATCAGACAATCAGAAGTTCAAAGTTAAAACAGTAAGGGTCCATGACTTGAGCTGCACAGAGTTAGTGGCCCCGGATGCACTGCAGCCGGCACAGGCACACTGCCAAGGGAAGGTGACTTGCGGTGCACTGAGATAGGGCCACGAGAGCTGAGCTGGTCCTTGTTGATGTCGAAGCTGAATGTCGCGGAGTGTTTCGGGAGAAAGTGGAAGGTGTTCTTTCAGGGCATGATGCAGAGGGCAGAACCAAAAAGAAACAGGCAATATGGAGGAGATGAATGCTACAGACTCATTTTTTACACCAAGTCAGTATCAGCTACATGATGATGAAGACAACCCCCAGGCCACAGACTCAGACGCCATCAAAGTTCAACTAGAAAGTGTCCATGAATTTCGGGGCACAGAGTTATTGGCACCAGAGCTGAAAGGGGATGCAGTCTGCGATGAGGCCAGTTCAATGGTATAAACTCTGCCATTAAGAAATCAAGCCACCGTTCCAAATGTGTGACCTACGTGACCGCAGTGTAGGCTGGAGGCAGCGGTCAGTAGGGGCCCACAACCACGTGTTGTTGGCTAGCGATGCACAGAGTTAGTGGCACCAGAGCAGTTGTTGGTAGTGTTCAATCTCCTCCATTACGATGATCCTTTTTTCCTCCAGACTGTACTGCGTCTTCCTCTTACTCCTTTCCTTGCATACAATTATATGAACTAAGCCATTAAAAAAATCAAGACTCAGTTCCAAATGTGTGACCTACTTGACAGCAGTGTAGGCCGAAGGCAGTAGTCAGCAAGGAACCACAGACGTGTCGTTAGAATGCTATGCACAGAGTTGGTCGCACCACATCGAGGGAGTACAGTGATCTCAAACGTCCCATTAACATATGAACTCGACCATTGTGAGATCAAGACTCAGTTCCAAATATGGGACCTACTAGACCGCAGTGTAGGCCGGAGGCAGCGGTGGAGTACGTCAATGAGAAAGAAGTTCTGGGGGCCTGTGTCGCGGAGGCCAGCGATGGTCTGAGGAGGCTGCCAAAGTCACAGGCTTGGAGCTTGCACCGGCACGTGGTGGGCCCTCTTTGAGACATGCCGGTGTCAGCATGTGAGCAGTGAGGCCTGGGTGCGCAGGGGTGTCGAAGGCGGGTCTGGAAGTGCAGCAAGGGCACAGGTTCGCAGGCACCACCCCTCACGACGTCAGCCTCGTGGCAGGGTTGAGAGGCGCTGCCCTGGCAGATACGTTGGCCATTATGGAAGAGAACCATGTCCAGCGCAACAGGCTTTTTATTCACACCCCTAAACTGTCCTGGCGTACGCCGGGCCAGCCCACTCCGCTCACGCTTACAGGGGGGGGGGCGTAACAAGCTACATTTCCACGATCTTCCCCACTGCCTGGGGTAACATGGTTTTGTCCACTGTACACTGTACCCCAAACACCAGCAGTATATGTCGACATGGACATGTCTGTGTTCTGCATACTGCAGTCTGGCCAGCACATCCACGCCACACTTGGCATTCTGTACATTCTTATTCATGGGTCACTTGCTTCCTTCGCACATGCATGGTTCCCACCACTCCCCACATTCTGCTGTTGTGTGGCTGAGGTGCCATGCCGTTGATGGCTTGTGTACATGGCTAGCCCAGGTTACCACAGTATGTTGTACTGTCGTGTCTGGTAGGTGGGCATGTGGTTTGGCATGTTGTATGTGAGTTTGTAGCATGTGCATTCCCAGAGTTGTGAGTTGCATGATTGTGGAGTTAGTGTGTGGTGTGTTCATTTGGTACTTACCAACTAGCAGTGCATTTCCGCAGGTGCCAGCCTCAAAGCGCTGGTTAATGATGGACTGTCGGAAGATGAGGGAATCATGCACACTGCCTGGGTAGTTGGCGATGACATTGGTGAAGAGTCCCCAGTGGTCCACTATTGCCTGCAAATTGACGGAATGCGTGTGATTTCTGTTGCGCTAATTGTGTGCAGTGTCGGCAGGGGTCACAATTAGGACATGTGTGCAGTCAATTGCCCCCAACACGTGTGGGAAGCCAGCGATGGTGTAGAAGCCTTGCTTGCTCTCCAGCTGTTCCTGCGCAGTGTGGGGGAAGTGAAGGTGCTGGGGTACCAAGCTGATGATGGCATCTAAGACAGTTGTGATGAATTTTGATAGGGCTGGCTGTGAAACTCCTCCGACTCTGGCGGTTGTTGGTTGGAAGGTGCCAGAGGCCATTAGGTGCAGCACAGCCAGCAGCTTTGTCTGCGGAGGGATGTTGGTTGTCCGCTGTGTTGGTACAGTCAGCCTGTGGGCAATGATGGTCAGGATGCGGAGGATGATTGTCCTTTTAAGCCTGTGGTGGACAATGAAATCCTCTGGTGTTAAGTGTGTGAGGCTGGTGCGTTTTCTGAAGGTCCGCTGTCTTTGTCTGCACTGCCTCCGTGGTAGTCCAGGGAGGGGCGGTGGCAGTGGGTGTTGTGGCCCTCTTGGGGCTCCGAGCTGCATGATCAGTAGCTCCATGGCATCTGTTGTTTTTCAGGTGTGGCTCTGGGCTGGGCTCCCATTTATGGTGCAGGTTGTCGTCCGACTAAACACCAGGTAAGAGCAGATGTTAAATCCCTACTGCTAACGCGCATTAATCGCCTGTTTTGGGATCTTATCGCCGATCTGGCTGGTTGTTGAGAATGTTGCGAAGTGGTGTTGTCGTGGCTTTTTGCACGGGAACGCCTTCTCTGCATATCATTAGCGTTAGTTGCCAGTGTCATATGTGGCGAAAAACTGGTGATATCGGCTGTTAGCACCAGCTTGTGAATAGGGAGCTAACTTTATCGCCACTTTGGCTGAGATAGAGTGCCGCTAACTCGGCGATAAGTTCTTGAGAATATGCCCCTACATTTCATGGTGCAGACTGACAGAGCTACTTCACAATATACTGTACTAGTCAGTACACAGTATTAGATGGTACAGAGTGACAGAGCTACTAGAAGGCATACAGTACTAGTCAGTATTCTGCATTAGATGGCACAGTGACAAAGCTACTCCAAGGTATAAAGTAATACTCAGTAAACTGTACTAGATGGTACAGAGTGACAAAGCTACTCCTAGTTATACAGTACTAGTGAGTAACCTGCATTAGATGCTACAGAGTGACAGAGCTACTCCAAGGTATATAGTGCTACACAGTTTTAGATGGTACAGAGTTACTCAGCTACTCGAAGGTATTCTGTACTAATCAGTTCACTGCGTTAGTTGGCGCAGAGTGACAGAGACACTCCAAGGTATCCAGTACTAGTCACTACACTGCATTAGATGGTACAAAGTAATATACCTACTCCAAAGCGTATAATACTATTCAGTACACTCAATTAGATGGTACAGAGTGACAGAGCTACTTCAAAGTACACTGTACTAGTCAGTACACTGTATGGCATGGTACAGAGTAAGCTAGCTAGTAGAAGGTATCCTGCACTAGTCAGTACACTGTATTGGATGGTGCAGACTGACAGGGCTACTAGAAGGCATATAGTATTTGTCAGTACACTACATTCAATGGTACAGAGTAAGAGAGCTTCTAGAAGGTGTGCTGTACTAGTCAGTACACTGCATCAGATGGTACAGAGTGGCAGAGATACTAGGAGGTATAACTGTGTGAAGTAATTTAGTTATGTGTAGAATGTTTTGTAAGTCATAATCAGAACTCTGTTGCTGCTTAGTACAGAAGAATGTTTATATTGGCTGTTGTTCTTGGGCTGCTGAGCCTGGTGGAGTCTCTGTCTACTGGCGCCACGACCATGTTTTTTTAAACATATTTTATTGGCATTCAAGTATCAGCAGTACATACTCAATTATTTTCCTAATCATAGACATCCCTAGTTAACAGTTCAAAGTGTTATTCGTAGCTGTTTAGCTAGATACTTGTCCAAATCTCTTCTTGCGGTGTGGCTTTCCGCCGTGCTATGCAGCACTAGTTGTAAGGGACTGCTATCCAATATAACAATCTAACAGTTCCCCCCAACTGTCCCCCCGCCCGCCCACCCCTCGCTGCTGTCGACTAACCTGCCACTATGTCTCTGTACATGTGGTCTGGGTCTCACTCTCTATGGGCACAGCCGTAGGTCAGACTCACGCAAACCTTCAGGTCTGTAGATGTTAGGGAGCTATGGTCCGCTCATGACGCCCCCACTCTCCCCTCCTGTTCCTGGCTATTAGGGCTGACCGGTCGAGACCCGGCCTGAGGTGTGCTGGGAGCAGACCCCTGGTCTACATTCTTCAGGTCGTCTATAATACTCCCCAAGCCTGCTCTCTCTCCAGTCTGCCTATGCCTCGTTGCGCATTCGGAAGCAGTATTCAATGTTCGCAGCCCGCCCACTTCTCTAGTTCCCGTTGGTGACAATTTTGGGAACTACATGGTCACACACTGTCATCAACTATCAAGCTACAACTCCATTAAAAGAAAGTATTTTCTACTCTCCAAGGAAGGACGATTTCTACTCGCTACTTGGAGCGGTGCTGTTTCAACGAGATGTTTATCTGAAGTGGAGCTGATTTGGCAAACTAAGCACATCCTTACGCCATGACTTCAATCTTCTACTTCTGTGGTAGGGAGCTTGCGCTTTGCTCTTGTTTGACTTTGCCAGTGGCAGCGTGCAAACTATACTTTTCCACGCATTGGTTGTGATCTTCTACCTATGCGGTAAAGAGGGCTGCTTTTATTTTATTTAAACTTTGCCCGTGGCTGTGCCAGCGAGTGTACTGTACTTTTCGGCGCATGGTTTGTGATCTTCAACCTATGCGGTAAAGGGGGCTACGTTTACTTTATATAGACTTCGCCTGTGCCGGTGCCAAATTGTGTCCTGTTTTTTATTGTGGCTCAGCTGTCCGTCCCAGCTTCTGGTTCTTTACCCTTCGACAAGGGTACATGCAATTGTTGGGACACTCATGCTCGTTTTTCCCTCACAGCATTTTTCAAATTCTCCCTTCAATTCAGAACTGCATTCATTACGCCTTACCTGGCAACCGGGGAATTTTCAGTCAAGAGCATTCCGCTCCCCGATCTTCTGCCTCTTCTCTCCGACTCTTGTTACATTACGCTGCGTTCCGGGAACGTCATCACATCACGCAACGGCGGACATCTTTATCTTGTTCATTACCATAGAAACTAAGTGCTGTCTTCGTAATTGACGTTTTCTTCATTTTCGTCTGGCTTCATCATTTTTGGAAACGCAGTGACACACACACCCACAATTCAATCTTCCAAACTTATGAAACCTTTGCTTTTGTGTGTCAGTCGGTTATACACACACCTACTTTTTTTTTAAGGACCTCTTTTTGTGTTTCTACAATAATGTTGAGTGTCCCACGGTGATACGCACACCATTTATTTATTTCATGTTTATTATCTTTACAATAATATTGTGTGTCACACAGTGATACACACACCATTTTTTTTTCAGGTATATTATTGCCACACAGTCATTCCACTATTATAGAGTTTTTTCCTGCCACTTCAAGTTTTCAAATATTTATTTCTGGTTGTGACACAGTGATACACACACTACTTTTACTGTTACTATAACAATATGTGCACCATGCAAGCAGTCAACCCACTTCCTGCAGTTTTTAGAAACCCCTGAGGAACCTCCCGTCCATTGGGAAATCTGGTATGATGCATTCGAAACTTAGCTAGGAGCCAAGTGGGCAACCAGATTTTGTCCTGACAGGAAAAATTGCCTCCTTCTTCATTCTTTGGGGTTTGAAGGAAGATCTATTTACAAACACTTACCCAATTTGTCTCTGCAAGAAAGTGACGGCATAGACTAATATCGCAAGACTGTCGAATCTATTTTTCAATTTCAAAACAAACAGCCAAGTCTTACGGTTCTAAGACATACATTTTTCAAGAGAAAATAAACACATGATAAAGTCGTGGACTCTTACATTTCTGTTTTGAGAAGATTGGCAGCAGTCTGCAAATTTGAACATTTTACAGATCAGCTCATAAGAGATCAATTTGTCTGTCAATTCAAAGATAAAAACATTAGACAACAACTTTTAGGTTTAGGTGATTCTACTTTAGATGAGACCATCAAAATTGCTAAGAGCATTGAAATATCTATGTTATCCCTGAAAGAGCTTGATGGCGAAAGCACGACAAGGTTAATGAAAGTGTTAATGTGGTCAGTACTAGTAAATTACATACTAAAGCCAATAATTTTAGTACAAAAGGTTCTCTCAAACTGGTAAAATTTGATGGTATTAATCCTAATATCGGTTTGAGGTGTGGTAACCCTCCACATGCTAAAATTGGAAGATATCCGGCAATTACTGTCACATGCAATTATTGCAAGAGGGTAGGACATTTTGCCAAGGTCTGTCTCAAAAGAAAGAACTCCAAGAAACCGGTTGTGTGCGTTGTTGATTCTGATTGTGAGCGTGACTCCGAGGTCATATCAGTTATTCGGGAAGAGCATGATTTTACCCAGAATGATCTGCATCTGTCTGCGTTCCTGGACTCTTCTGGGTTTTTAGATCATACCCAGCATGGGTTCAGGAAACTCCATAGTACAGAATCCGCACTCACTATGGTTACTGATAACATCAGAACGAAGGTAGATCAAGGTCAGACAACATTGCTGGTCTTACTCGACCTGACCGCAGCATTTGACACCCTATCTCCCTCTATTCTAACATCTCGTCTGAGGGAGATGGGAGTAGAGGGGTCAGCCCTGGATCTTCTGTCCTCTTTTTTAGATCTTAGAGAACAGAGGACTAAATTAGGAGAATACCTCTCCCCTGCTACATCTCTGCAATGTGGGGTACCACAAGGGTCGGCCTTAAGTCCGACCCTATTTAACATTTATGTGGCCCCCTTAGCGAGATTGGTAAGAGCCCAGGGAATGGAAGTAACGTCATACGCAGATGACACCCAGATCATGGTGTCACTAGCCCAACCGGTCAGTACCTCTGCCTCCAGCTTCAGGAGCTGCATGCAAACAGTCTCTGACTGGATGATAGTCAACTCCCTGAAGCTGAACGGCGATAAAACCGAGGTGCTGATCTTTGGAAAGGACCAGGATGTATGGTCAAGCGATTGGTGGCCGCAATCCCTGGGAACCTGCCCGGTCCCCTCCCACTCAGCTAGGAACCTAGGGGTTATATTTGACACCTCGCTGGCAATGACCCTTCAGGTCAATAGAACAGTGGCTACTTGCTGGGGAATTCTTAAAATTCTCCGCCGAATAGTACATTATCTCTCCCCGCAAGCTAGGAAACAGACAGTGGTTGCACTTGTTGGTTCAAGATTGGACTACTGCAACTCACTGTATGCAGGGATTAATAAGGGACTAATACAGCGACTGCAAATTGTACAAAATGCGGCTGCAAGATTTGTCCTGGACATTCCCCGATCCTCCTCGGTAACATTAGCTAGAAAGAATTTACACTGGCTTCCTATAGAGCAGCGTATTTCCTTCAAAATCATCTGTCTGGTGCACAGCGCTCTTAAATCTGAAACATCAGTTGGGCTGGGGGCACTCCTATCCAGCTATGTCCCCAGCAGATGTTTGCGCTCACGCAACAAAATCTTCTGGTTATTCCTAGGACCAAGAAGACCAGATGGGGAGGTAGAGCCTTTTCTACAGTCGCCCCCCGTCTCTGGAATGCACTCCCTCTGGAACTCAAGTCTCTATCTTCACTTCCCCTCTTCAAAAAGGCCCTGAAAACATGGTGTTTTAAGAAAGCCTACCAGTAATCAGCTCCTGGGACGGATAATCAATCAGTATTGAGCTAGGCGCCTTGATGCCCTTTGGGGCTTAGTCTGCGCGTTATAAATTTTCTTTCATTTCATTTCATTTCATTTCATTCATTTCGTGTCAATACTCTTTCTAAAGCCTGAAGGTGATCCTTCCACATATGTCAATCCCACAGTCGACATTACTGTTGAGAAAAAGGTTCTTACTTTGCTTGATGATTCAGGTGCTTGCATCACCATGATAACTAAGAAGTTATTTGAAGAAACCTGGCGTGATTCCATAGTCTTGTCTCCCCCTGATCGATCTCCTGTGTCCCATGAAGGGCACAAAATTGATCTACTTGGATTTTTCGAGAAAGACATGTTTTTCAAAGGAAGACCTGGCACACTTGAACAAGTGTTGGTGGTGGAATGCAGTGACAATCCCAAACAAATTCGGAAAGCCAAATTTCTTTCTTTGTTTGGGGAACAGCTAGGATAAATCACAGGTTTTCAAACACAAAATAGTTGTCAAGGATGGTGCCACACCGGTCAAGCACAAACTCAGAGGGGTACCTTATAGTGTTAGGTCTGACCTAGAGAAAGAACTTAAGGATCTGTGTGCCAATGGGGTCATTGATCCATCTGAGTCTTCTTTGTGTGGCTGTCTCCCCGGGTCGTGGCCTGTAAGAAAAATGGAGAACTTTTGGTCTATGTCGATTTGAGATCCCTTAACAAGGAGATATGGGTTGATTCATACCCCCTACCCAGAATTTATGATCTATTTGCTGCCACCAAGGGTGCTAAGTGCTTTTCTAAGCTTGACCTTGGTAGTGCATACCATCAGGTTGAGTTCCATCCTGAATCGAAGCATCTCTCTGCTTTCATATCCCCCTTGGGCACCTTTCAGTACCGCCGCATGCATTTTTTTGTCCGCGTCCGCCAAAGGGTCATGAACAATATTCTGAAAGACTTGGATTCTGTCTTGGTATTTCATGATGATGTTTTGGTTTTTGGGGAAGACACTAAATCTCATGATGTTATGCTTCACATAGAACTGTATTTATTTAGGGATCATGGTGTTGTCCTCAAATCTGAAAAATGTGAGTTTGCTTGTGATAAGGTTGAATACCTGGAACATATTGTGTCTCGGGAACGGAAGAGCCCCAAACCGGGCTTACTGGAAGCCATAATCAAGGCTCCTCCTTCGTCTGACAAGTGTGGTGTTAAATCTTTATGAGGACTTTGTGTGATTGTAAAGCACTCAAGCCTTTTGATCCGGATCATAGATGGTGTATTACTATTGATGCCAGCAAGGTCGGTTTGGAGGCAATGTTGACTCAAACTGTTGATGGTGTTGAGCAAACCATTGGTTTGCCTCTAGAGTCTTGAAAGCAGCTCAACATCAATATTCAGTTATTGAAAAGAAGCGCTTGGCTTGTTGTTGGGCCATAGAGAAGTACCGCCACTATTTTTGGGGCAGACGTTTTTTGCTCCTCACTGACCGCAAACCTCTTGTGAACATTCTGGGTGACAACATGAGTAAGTGCTGTACACCCAGAATTCTACGAATGGTTACTAGACTGTTACAAAAACAGTTTGACGTCAAGAACATTTCTGCGGATAAGAAATTCAGGGCAGATTTTCTATCTTGTTTTCCAGTTGGTAGCAACGAACGAGAGGAAATTTAACTTAAGGATCTTGTTGATGAGGACCGTGATGATTGCTTTGTCGCCACTATGGATATTCCTGAACTCAGAGTTGGTTCTGAAGAAGAATGGAGGTCTTCTTTTCTTGCCGATTCTGTTCTCCAAGATGTTCGTGAATTGGTAATGAAAGGTTGGCCACGTGAAAAAGTTCTCTCTCCTTTGTTGCAACCGTTTTGCAAGATTGAAAGTGAATTATCCTTCGAGGATGGTTTATTGTGGAGAGAGGAGAAGTTCATCCCCCCGTCTTCTCTCAGATTGAACATCATGAGAAATGCTCATAAAGGACATCTAGGCGCCACACTCACGAAACGTTGCATTTGTGACACATTTTGTGGTCTCGTATGGACGCTGGCCAATGAGTGTTGCGTTTGCAGCTCCTCTGACAAGTCTATGAAAGTGTTTACACCTCCTTTACTCCCTATTGATTGTCCTGATGGTCTGTGGGTTAAGGTGGGTATCAGTGGCGTAACAAAGACCCACACAGCCCCTGCAGTGAAGGGGCCTGCTCCAGAGGGCCCCCTCAGCACAGTCTCCAGGCCTGAAAGCCCCTGGGTGAGTCCAGAGGGGGGGGGCATCAATGTACTTAGCAGGGGGCCCCCTCAATGTTCGTTATGCCATTGGTGGGTATTGACGTCCAGGGACCATATGATGTTTTATGTGGACAGAATAAGTACATGTCCCACCGCTACACCAATTCACAGGTGCACAGACCACACGGAAAGGCCACACCAAGGGTCGCCTTCCTCTGCTCACCTAGCAAGTAGCTACTCTTCAAGCTTCCCCACCCATCCAACCTGCCAGATAACCATCTCTCCTCCGCTCGGCACCCTCCCTACTCCACACCAACCAACCAACCTGTTAGACAACTAGCTCTCCTCCACATGGCACTCACCCTACTCCATACAAGCATAAACAAGCTTCCTTACTAACCTGCTCACCAACCTAGATAAGATGCCACCGGCCACCCTAACGGCTGCCTGCCCCCTATTCTCTAATTACCTGATACCCCAAGGACCGAACTCATTCGCAATCTCTTTCCCCAGCCTCTCTAGTAAAGCGAAACGGCATCTCAAACATAGACTGATCAGGCAACACCCCGAGACTCTAGTCGTAGACACTTACCACTGCTCCTCTAGAGGGCAGTTAAAAATGGACTTCATCTTCCACATTGTAAGACCTGACTACTGGTCCACCATCCTCAACACGCATCTTCTCGTCTGCAAAACCACCATCACAGCCCATAGCCGCAAATTGACTACCTGTCTCCCGAACCACCAGTCCCTAAGCGTCAATATCTCCATAACCATCTATGAAAACGGCACCGTCTTGATACAGTCTAAGAGCAATAACCTAGAGGTCTTCGACGCCCTTTTCCTCGCACTAAAAAAAGCACCCGTGCTCAAGTCAAGACTCGGCCCGACCCCTCCCCTTCCTCCAACCAGCCTCCCCCAACTAAGGAGGCAACGGACCCATCACGCGACCCCTCGGCGATCCCCCCTCGCCCTCCAGTGACTCATTCCTTCTCTCTACCCCTCTGAATAGGGATCCCAACTCCTCTGACAGCCGCACAATCCAACCCTGCCGCCCCTCCCATCCCAACTCGCCATCCACAGAGGAGAGCTACCCACAAGCTCAGCCTCTCACACATCCCCACCCTTGGCCCAACTGAGATGCGACTCTCAACCCGAGTCAATACTCCCCTTACCCAGGAGCCCTCCCAGAAACAATCCAGGCAGCTCCTCCCCCATTAACCAACCTGACCGGACCCCACTCCTCCCCTCCTCGGGTATTGATACTCCTGCGTCCCTCCCTCTCCCCTCGGATAACTTATCGCCTCGCCTCAACCTACTTGAATCCCAGCTCGAAATCTTGATACGAGGCATGAACGAAACCTTTCCACCCTGGCCACAATCCGAAAGCCCACTCAACATTTTGCCGCCCCGCCAATCACCTCCCAACCCAGAAGGAGTAAGATAACATCTCCCTGTGGACTTCATGCCCCCCTCAGTTCTCGACACTCGACCAACAATTCGGGGAACGAGATCTGCTCAGACAGACCCTGAAGAGCAAAACCCACACTTTCCACTCAGGAAGCGACACTTCTGGCCTCATCCTACGTCCCCCTGGGGAACTCCTCCACCAAATCCATTCTTTCCCCCCAGGAAGCGGCACTTCCCGTCTCAACCTATGATTCCCCCCCCCCCTTGGAACCCCTCCCTCAAAGCTAAGATCCAAGTAATTACGGGAGTCGGAAGGGAGCATCCCCCGCCAAGAGACCCCAGAGTCCCAGCTCACCTAACCTCCCTACCCAGAGCCCAACCTTCCAAGATCAATAACGAAGAAGCCCCACCCATTAAATGCATGCTCATAAACTGTAGATCGGCCAATAAGCATGCATCAGAACTAGCATAAGCCATCCTCTCCCATGACTTAGACATAGCTTTCATCACGGAGACCTGGCTAAACAATCTCTCTTACCCTAATATGGACATGTTGATACTTCCCGGATTCACTTTGATCAACAAAGATAGACAAGTTCATAAGGGCGGGGGCATAGCAATTATTCACAAGTGTAACATCTCCATCACGGAAATTACCTCTTGCGTGTATAGCTCCTTTGAATGCCTCTCAGTCAAAATCAAGACATGCGCTAAAAGGCCATCACTCTGTCATCTCCTATACCACCCTCCAAGCAACTCAAATGAATTAGGGGAACACCTTTTCGAACTGATTGCCCACTCGCACTCAGCAACTCTAACAACATCATTCTTGACAACCACAATCTCAGATGGAATGAAACTCAAAACCTGCTCATTCAATCCTTAAATAGCCTCCTGCTGGAAAATAATCTGACCCAACATTGCTCAGAAGAAACACACCATAGAGGAGCAACCCTGGACGCTATCATTACCAAAAACAACGCAATCCTCATTGACCACATAATTCCCGTAGACTGGTCAGACCACCACAGCATTCTCTTCCACATCAACCAAATGGTCCAAACTCAACCCCCTAATCAGGACCCCCCCCCCCCCAAATGGGCCAGGAACACAGCTCAGATCCCTCGGTCTGACCTAGAAGAAAGAATTAGCTTGCTCCTCCCCAGCGCGACTGATCACCTCTAAACTACTGAACTCACCTCTCTCTACAACGTCAATCTGACGTTCACCCTGGACCACCTTGCCACCTGAAATAAAAAAAAAACACCAAGATCATCCCTTCCAGATCGTGGTTCTCCACTGACATCAATGAAGAAAGAAGCCAGCTCAGAGTCTCAGAAAGAATCTGGAGGAACAATTCCTCCACCCTGACCAACTTAATGAAAAACGCAGGAATTATAAAAAGCACATTAAGAATAACACGTCAGCTTTCTTCTGCTCTGCGCTAAAAAACCGCAAAAACCGTCCCAAAGAACTCTTCAATATCATCAGGAATCAAACATCCAATCACTGCACGGTGGGGGCGTGGCCTAGTGACGCGGCCGTCGGCCCCTGTCCCGTGACGGTGGTTCCCGGCCTCGCCGGCCTTGTGAGGCCTAATGCGGCCTTTCTCCTCAATGCGGGGGTGATGAGGCAGTCCTCGGGACCTAGCGCGGCCCTCTTCGGATACCGACGGCCCACTCCTGGTGCCGGGGGCTGCCGCGACGTTACACCCAGCAGCGGGGGTATCTCCGGTGATCTTCCTGGGTCCTGGAGCACCTCTCAGCAGCGCCGGACGGCGCAGGCAATTCAGGGCCGCGGCGGCGACTCCAGGCGGCACAACTGCGGCGGTAAGGGGTAGGCTCCCTTTTCTTTAATTATGTATTTTACGGGGCAGCCCCAGCCAGCATTAAGGGGCCAAAAGCGCGCCAAACCGAGGGGTAGGCACCCACAGCACTATTCACGGCACTCCATGTCAGCGCTTCTTAGGGCAACAGTCTTTGGACTCACAGCGCTCAGGGGCAGTGCCCGACAGCAGTCCACAGAGCTTCACAGTAGGCTCCCCACAACCCAGCGCTTCCAAAGGGCCACAGCTTCACCAGGGGGGGCAGAGAGTCCCACTTCAGTTCCTCAGGGGCCCACTCCTCACCTCCTGGGTGCTTCTCTCGCGCAGCGCTGGCGTGGTTGAGGGTCCCCACAGCGTCAGGGACCTAGAGGGGGGGGACCCTCCTTCATCAGGGACCCCAGGGACAGTAGAGGGGGGGTTTTGAGGGGTGCAGGGCCCAGCTCACAGGCCCATGTGGCGGTAACACCTCGCAGCAGGTCCCCTCACGTTCCCGTCCCAGCTCGGTCTCCTTCTCTGGTGGCACTTCCCCCTTACTTATACCCTCCTCCCAGGCAGTGCCAGAACCTTCTAGAATGTTGGCAAAACTGGCCTAAACTGGCTCAGGGGGACGAGGAGCCTGTGGCTTTATGAGTGGTCCATTCTGGAGATCTGAACTGCTCCTTTTAGGCCGGATAGGTGGTTTACTCATGCCTGATGCAATGGTTATTCCTGCCTAATGCATGGTCTGCTCACCTACTGAAATGGTTATTCTGGCCTACTACAATGTTTTATGAATGCCCACAGTTATCTCCTAGGTTGCTCCAGTGATGAAATGTTTATTGCTCAGTCAAGAAATGTTATTCGAATGTCTCTATCAGGAAATCCTTGCAGGTGCTGACTGGGAGCAAGTCTGATGCCAGTCCTACAGTTTTTTTTACTATTTAATATTTATCTATTTATGTATTTATGGCTGAGCAATGCAGAATATGTGCTTTTAAGAAAAGGTAATGAGTTATCACTACTGTGGTTTTTGATTGCCCTGATCTTGCTCTTAGATAAAACTTATTTATTTGAATTAAACATACCGGTGTGGTCTCAGTCTTTGCGTGCATTTGTTGTCTCAGTGGATGCGTGTGCTGTACAGTCGCTTAACACCTAAGCTTTCGGGTGCCTACCTGCTCGGGCCAAGCTACCCCTCGGGGATCTGGTGAACCCAGTTCCTACATTTTGGTGGCGAGCGGTGGGATTCAGGACCTGTGACTGTACAGCACCCTCCAGTGAGACAGAGTGCGCTGAAATCAGACTAGACACCTATTGTGCATGCAAGCCTATTCAATTGACCCCACTGTCTAACCTGAGTGTGTAGAGTCCTGTTTTGACCCAAGCCTGTTACCTACGTCCTAGTGATTTCTCTTTAATTTATCTGGGTCCCCACCTGTCAAAATGGAGTTCCAGCTGGCCAACCTTGAAGAGTATACGGTGGTGCAGTTAAGGGAATTTTATCAGGGGATGGGGGTGCCGGTTGGGCGGAGAGCCGCAAAGGAGGAACTCCGTACCGCCTTGAGGGCATGGGTAGGAGCCCACCCAGAGGGGAGAGGGGATGGGGGAGAAGGGGGACAGGGGGGGCAGGGCACACCAGGGGAGGCGGGCACTCCAGAAGACCCAGGCCTACTCAACATTGATGTGTCTGACAATGTGTTGCCAGGAAGACGTTCCGGAGCAGAGAGCAGTGTATCTAGGGGGACTGCGTCGTCGCAGGAGTATTAGGACAGGAGGGAGGAGAGGCAATTGAAGTGGGAGCTTGTCAAGTTAGAGCACGAGAGGGAGAGAGAAAGATTAGCTTTGGAAGAGGGGAAGTTGGAGCACCAGCTTCAGCTTAAGGAGTTGGAGTTGAGAGCTTTGCAATTGAGTGCGCCAGCAAGTCCCAATGGTGGCAGTGTACCAGGGGTTCAACACGAGCCTAGATTTTGGTTACCCAAGGAGGTGATAGCGAGCTACACTCAGGGGGATGACATCGCCAAGTGGTTGGAGACGTATAAAGTGGCCTTGACCGCCCATGGGGTGCCCGAGAAACACTGGGGAGGTGGCCTGTATCGTTACATACCTCCCAATGTCAGGGACACCCTCCTGTACCTTGATAAGGTGGATCAGTTCTGGTATTCCCCCGCTCATTAAAAAGTTTGGCCTCAACCCCGAAAGGTATTGCCAGAAGTTCTGTGGCAGCCATAAGCTGTCCACGCAGAATTGGGTGGATTTTTTTGATTATGCCCGTAAGGCTCTGGATGGTTGGGTGCGTGGCAGCGAGGTGCATGATTACGAGGGCCTGTACAATTTATTTTTGAGAGAGCACCTCTTGCATAATTGTTTTCCGGAGCTGCTCCAACATCTGGTGGACCGCAAGCTAACTGATCCCCGTGACCTTGCGGAGGAGGCGGATACTTGGGTTAGCACCCGGGTGTCACACAAGGGCCCCGGGGGAGATGGCCCGAAAGGCGGACAGGGCGTCCCCCAGAAGAAAGAGAGGGGAGATAAAAAGAATGAGTTCTCACGAGGCCCACAAACTAGACAGTTTGGGAGAGGAGTAGGTACCCCACCTCATTCCAGTTCCCCAAAGCCCACTTACCCTGACAAGAGTCAGAAGCCAAAAGTTGTCTGGTGCTATGAATCAGGGGAGGTTGGACACTACAAGGGAGATGCCCAGTGTCGCAAACGACCCCCTGCCCCCACAGGTGGCAAGAGTCCCGGGGTGGCTAGTGTAGCGCTTGGGATGGAGCTGCCCCTAGATAGGGAAGGGGAGTGGACAGGTCTGACCCTGGTTTCACTTGGGGATAGAGAGATGGTCCCAGTGACACCCTTACCATCGAACCAGCAGAGGGTGAAGGTCAATGGGGAGGAGGTGGACGCGCTGAGGGACACAGGTGCCAGCATGACCACCGTAGTGAGGCGGCTGATGTCCCCTGAGCAAGTAGTACCTGATGTGTTCCATCCGGCCGCGTTGGCTGATGGCAGTCTGAGCTACTATCACGTGGCTCAGGTTTCCTTTCAGTGAGGATGAGTTAAAGGCCCGTTGAGAGTTGCGATAAGCCCTGCCTTGCCTGTGGACTTTCTGCTATTAAACGACCTGGAACATACCGCCTGGAAGGAAGTGGAGTTTAAGGCCCACAATGAGATGCTGGGGTTACCATGGTGGACTTGCGTGGTCACGAGGTCCATGGCTGCCCGGCAAGAAACTCAACCCGGGTTGGAGCCTGAGACAACGGCCCAACCCAATGCTGGTCGTGAAGAGGAGAGAGCTGTGGAGGACACACCCCGTGTGATGTATGGTGAGCCCGCGGAGGTACCCGGTACCCCCGGAGTCCACGGAGGTGGAGGTTGTTCCCATGGGGGACTTGCCGATCCTTGCCGAATGGCATGTGGAAGGAGGGCCTACCCGGGAGGAATTCTGTCAGGGGGGCAAAAGGAGTCCCCCGCGCTTGAAGGCATGCGGCGACAGGCCGAAGGCCAAGCTACTGATCAGGAGACCGTCAGTTTTCACGTGTATTGGGAGGATGGCCTCCTTTACAGTGAGCCTAAGGTTCCGGTGCATGGATCCTCGAGGGCCTTAGTGGTCCCCCAATGCTATCGGGCCTTCTTATTGGAACTGGCGCATGAAATTCCTTTGGCTGGACACCTGGGCCAGGACAAAACCTTTGCGCGGTTGGTCCCGCATTTTTATTGGCCTAGGATGAGAGTTGCCTCTGACACCTACTGCAAGACCTGCAAGACTTGCCAGGCGAGTGGCAAGAATGGGACTAAGGTGAAGTTCCCTTTGGAACTGCTCCCGGTGGTCGGGACCCCTTTTGAGCGGGTCGGAATTGACATCGTTGGGCCCTCCGACCTCTGCGGGTCACCGGTTTATCTTGGTGTTAGTGGACCACGCCACTCGGTACCCAGAGGCTATTCCTCTGAGGACCATCACTGCACCTGTGGCGGCACGGGCCTTGATGGGGATATTTACCAGAGTGGGATTCCCCAAGGTCGTGGTGTCAGACAGGGGCACAAACTTCATGTCGGCCTACATGCAGGCCATGTGGAAGGAGTGTGGAGTGACCTACCGGTTCTCCACTCCTTACCACCCCCAGACTAACGGGCTCGTAGAGCGCTTCAACAAGACCTTGAAGGGGATGATCCGGAGCCTGCCAGAGGACTTGAGGCAGAAATGGGACATCCTCCTCCCTTGCCTGCTGTTTTTGTACCGCGAGGTACCACAGAAGGGAGTCGGGTTCAGCCCCTTTGAGCTGCTCTATGGCCATCCCGTTAGGGGGCCCCTCAGCCTTATCAAGGAGGGGTGGGAGAAGACTTCGAAGAAGCTTCCCCGTGATCTCGTCAGCTACATGCTGGAGTTCCGCCAAGCTGTGGAAGGAAGCCTCAGACAACTTGGAGGCTAGCCAAGCCGTCATGAAGGAGTGGTACGACCGCAAAATGTGAAGCGTTGAGGCCAGTCTACCTATGTCGTTGACTTAAAGACCCCCCGTCACCCCATCGGGTGCTCCAGGTCAACCGCCTGAAGCCTCACCATGAGCGATCTGAGCTTGCTCTCCTCATGGTGACGGGTGGGAGCGAGGAGGAAGAGAGTGAGCCTCTTCCTGATCTTCTGGCGGCCCAGGAGAAGGATGGTTCAGTGGAGGGAGTTGTCCTCTCCCCATCCTTGACCCCAGAACAACAGAGGGACTGCCGCCAGGTGTTGGAGCAGCACGCCTCGTTGTTCTCCCTCACGCCTGGAATCACACATCTGTGTACCCATGATGTGGACACAGGGGACAGTCCGCCTGTAAAAACCAAGTCTTACCGGCTGTCCGTTAAAGTTAAGAACAGCATCCAGGGTGAGGTGGCCAAAATGCTGGAGCTGGGGGTGATCGAACCTTCCAGCAGCCCTTGGGCTAATCCGGTTGTGTTGGTGTCGAAAGCGTCCCCACCGGGCACCACACCAGAACTTCGGTTCTGTGTGGACTATCGGGGATTGAACTCTGTCACCAAGACAAAGCAGATGAGCTGCTGTGAGCAGCCCGGTACCTCAGCACCATTGATCCAACATCAGGGTACTGGCAGATTGCCATGGCCGACGGAGCAAAGGAGAAAACAGCGTTCTCCACCCCCGAGGGCCACTTTCAATTTAGAGTCATGCCCTTCGGGCTCAAGAATGCTCCGGCCACCTTCCAGCGGTTGGTGAACCAGGTACTGTCTGGCCTGGAGTCCTTCTCAGCGGCGTACCTGGATGACATAGCTGTCTTCAGTAGCACCTGGGAGGACCATCTGCAGCATCTCCAGGAGGTGCTACAGGCTTTGCAACGTGCTGGCCTGACCATCAAGGCTAGCAAGTGCCAGATTGGACAGGGGTCTGTCATCTACCTGGGACACCTGGTGGATGGGGGTAAGGTGCAACCCCACCAGGACAAAATTGAGACCATCTTGGCCTGGGAGCCCCCCAAAACCCAGACTGAGGTCCGAGCTTTCCTAGGCCTCACTGGCTATTACCGCCGGTTCGTCAAGGGATATGGTACCATCGTAGCCCCCTTGACTGATTTGACGTCCAAGAAGCAGCCACAAAAAGTGATCTGGATGGCTGCTTGCCAACAGGCATTTGAAACACTGAAGCACGCGATGCGCACCGCTCCGGAGCTTGCAACACCTGACGTTTCGAAGGAATTCATCGTGCAGACGGACGCCTCTGAGCACAGCATAGGCGCTGTGCTTTCGCAACTCAACAGCGATGGCCAAGACCAACCTCTGGCCTTCATCTCCAGAAGACTCCTCCCTCGGGAACGGCGATGGAGTACCATCGAGCGAGAAGCCTTCGCTGTGGTCTGGGCCTTGAAGAAGTTGAGGCCATACCTTTTTGGCTCTCACTTCCTAATTCAAACCGACCACCGACCCCTTCGCTGGCTCATGCAGATGAGAGGCGAAAACCCCAAGTTGCTAAGGTGGTCAATTTCCCTACAGGGGATGGACTTTAGGGTGGAACATCGGCCCGGTGTTGACCACGCCAATGCTGACGGTCTCGCCAGGTTTTTCCGCCTTAGTGACGAGAACTCCCTAGAGGTTGGGTAGCTCTCCCCACTTTCAGCTGGGGGGGACGCATATGTGACCTGTCAGCCCTAGGGTGGTCTTTCCCTATTTTTTTTTTTGCCCTTGCCTAATTTTTTTCCACCTTCTTTTTGTTGACCTTAGGTCTCTGGGCACCTTCCCATTGCTAATCAATGCTATGGTGCAGGTGCTCTCTTCCCCCAACATGGCTGCCACTGACCCCTGCTACTACGGCATGGGCTTTTCAGGCGCACTCTAGTTACCAGGAGCTGGCTGGAACCCCTAAACATTGTAGCAATACCAGCCTGCCTTGCCTGCCCATAGCTAGACTAGGGAAGCTCCTGGAACCTTCCGGAATAGGGGAGTGGTCACCAACTAACAACTGACAGCTGACACTATAAAAGAAAAGGGAGGGAAACTTTCTAGTCAGTTGGGGCATCACTGACCTGGGGGACCCTACGCATGAGACTTGGCGGTAGGGCCTAGTCAGGAACCTATACCACTGGGGGGTGACAGGGTTTAGGCGCTACCCACCAAGCTGAGTAAGGAACACTGAACAAGCCCACTGATCTGGCCTGGCGGGAGGGGAAACCAGGGACCACCTGAAGTGACCTGCTGAGGAATGCCTTCAACTCAACCCCCCCCCTCCTCCTCAAGAAACCAAGAGACTGTAACCTATCAAGGGCGCAGGAACCATCAAGTGCCAGGAACTAATCCAACTGCCAGGACTACTGGGGATTAAACAGGTACCGGACTGTGTCCCTTCTGCGCCCATCATCTGGGCCTGCGCTGACCTGCCTAACCCCCCTTTGCTGTCCTACAACATCTCCCATGTGGTGCTGCTTGCCCTGCCTGCCCAGCGCCCCTCTACTGTGCCCCTTTGAAAGCACTGTGATCTGCCTCCAAGCGCTAGACTGTTCAAGAATGGCTGTGCCGGAAAAGCGCTGAGCTGCGTGGGACTTGCCTGCTTCCCCCCGAGCGCTGTGATCCCTGAGGCGCTGCTGTCCCTCAAGCGCTGTACTGCCCTGTGCCCCGGTGCCGTGCCTCCTCAGCATTGTGACTCTGTTGCGCGGTATCCCCGGACTAACCGCTGCAGAGCGGGCTCTCCTGAGGGTCCTTTGAAGAGCCGCCTCTTTCCCCCCCGAGCGCTGTGGCTGGAGCGCTTGCTGCCGATTACCGTGGCCCGGCCCGTTTATGAAGGGATCCCGCGGCGGCCTCACGTGACGGGGGCGTCGGAAAAGACTCCGCCCCGCCGCGCTCCTATTGGCCACTGACGACGCGCCCCCGCAGGCCGCACTGCTATTGGCGACTGCGGGCGCACCTCCGCCCTGCCGCCGCATGATTGGTCCTGGGCCCGAGGAAGCCTCTGTAGGCCTGAGACCGGGAGAGGAGCCGGCACAAACGCTCCGGAGGAGCCCGAGAGCCCCCACCTGCCAGCTCAGGCCCCTGGAGGGCCTGGAAACCACCGGAAGGCCCACCGGAGGGCAGGGGGGCCCTCCCTTCCTGCCAGAACCAACGCACAGGCTCCGTTGGGAGCCGAAGAGACCAGGTAACCCCTGGGGAGGCGGGCGTAAGGCCAAAGGAGGCCCCGAGTTCACTCCTTCCCTGGGGCACTTTGTTGATGGGCCCAGTTGGCCCTTGTTAGCCCAAAGAGAGCCCCCTGAACTAGGCCAAGACTTTGGTAGACCCTTGGATCCGGGGCTAGTTAAGTTAACCCCTGTCTGGGGTAAAGTTGAACACCGGACCCTGTGGCTTTATGAGTGGTCCATTCTGGAGATCTGAACTGCTCCTTTTTGGCCGGATAGGTGGTTTACTCATGCCTGATGCGATGGTTATTCCTGCCTAATGCATGGTATGCTCACCTACTGAAATGGTTATTCTGGCCCACTACAATGTTTTATGAATGCCCACAGTTATCTCCTAGGTTGATCCTGTGATAAATGTTTATTGCTCAGTCAAGAAATGTTATTCGAATGTCTCTATCAGGAATTCCTTGCAGGTGCTGACTGGGAGCAAGTCTGATGCCAGGCCTACAGTTTGTTTTAAATTTAATATTTATCTGTTTATGTATTTATGGCTGAGGAATGCAGAATATGTGCTTTTAAGAAAAGATAATGAGTTATCACTACTGTGGTTTTTGATTGCCCTGATCTTGCTCTTAGATAAAACTTATTTATTTGAATCAAACATACCGGTGTGGTCTCAGTCTTTGCGTGCATTTGTTGTCTCAGTAGATGCGTGTGCTGTACAGTCGCTTAACACCTAAGCTTTCGGGTGCCTACCTGCTCGGGCCAAGCTACCCCTCGGGGATCTGGTGAACCCAGTTCCTACAAGATGGTACAGAATGACAGAGCTACTAGAAGGTAAACTGTACTAGTTTAGTGACCGAGGTAGATACCATCCTTTAGGGATGCTTTAATTTATTGGCATTAGTAGAATTAGTGAGTGTAGATACAGCTGCAGATCTTGTTGTTGGACCCCATGTGTTTTAAATTCCCACAGACTCTGCAGACACTGCCTTCAGCTTTAGCTGTCTACAGACAACGCTCCCCTATTCCTACAAGACCTAATACAGGATTTGGAGGTCAGTTATGGTTCTGATTAGAAGTGGTGTGGAAGAAAGACCTTTGGTTGTAACGTGAATGCCAGAAAGCCGAGGTCCATCTCTTCAGAGGTCCAATCTCAGGGACATGTTTGCAGGGCCCCTGTCTAGTCTTAGGAATGTCAGATCATTTTAATCTGATTACCTTCAAACAGGGGCCGGTCCCAGGCCTGATCTAAGCTCTAGTGAAGTCAAAACTACAATGTTGTGCGGGAGGGTTTTCACTTTTCTTAATGAATTTATTCTAAAATCCCAGTATTTAGGGAAATGAACTATAGCACATCATTTGTGGGTTAGAAAGTTACAGTGGGAACAAACACAATTAAAATGAGGGTGTCTGATTATTTACAGACTTATTTGAGACCCAGGTATCCTGTAGAAACACTACAGGGGCTGAGCCAGGACATTTTACTGAACTCCACCACCCTGTCAGAAGCCACAGTCCAAATATTCCTATTTACAGTTTTGTGTCAACACCAATTTGACAAAAAATTTAAGTTTCTGCCGAACTGGTATTTCAAGTGACACGGTACTACCGCATGTAGTATTACCACGTGCAGTATTACCACGTGCAGTATAACCACGTGCAGTATAGCCATGTGCAGTATAGCCACGTGCAGTATAGCCACGTGCAGTATAGCCACGTGCAGTATAGCCACGTGCAGTATAGCCACGTGCAGTATAGCCACGTGCAGTATAGCCACGTGCAGTATAGCCACGTGCAGTATAGCCACGTGCAGTATAGCCATATGCAGTATAGCCACATGCAGCATTACCACATGCAGCATTACCACATGCAGCATTACCACATGCAGCATTACCACATACAGTATTACTGTTATATTCCATACAGGTTCCATAATATAGGTCCCGGTAACTTCATTAGCCTTCACCTATATTCATCTCTACATTACACTCGTCACGGTTTACAGGGACTGACCTCTTACCTAGATACGACACTGCGTTCAGAACACGGATTTTCCCTGGATCGAGATCTCATACATTATGCATGAGGATTCTTGGAAGCGCAGCAGGATGACCATCTCCTGTAAAATATCTATGTATAAAGTTCATGCCCGACGTCATTCTTAGGCCGACACAGTAATATAGCGAGGTAGGACCGCTGGGGAGACCTAGGGGTATATATACATCACATCTTGTTAAGATAGATCAGAGGAGACCGAGACTTCCCGGCCGACACACTGACCAGAGACACTGAGGTTCCTGCATGCAGACACTCCAGCTAGCAGTGGTCTAACATCCCTTGCGGGGTGACCAGCTCAAGACGAGGGCGGGGTCCCATAGTCTCTCACTTCAGGTAATGGGGTCGACTAAATCCTAGAGGGATTCTTGGCTTAACACCTATACACATGCTAGGTACATTTAGGCACAGCTAGTTAGGGAAGCATCGTAGGAGTATGCATCTTTTTATCATGTGTTTTATATACTCGTATGTATTCATGATCATTGTAAAACGGTAGAGCTATACCATCCCTTTACCTTTTTAGCACTGCTAATCATTTATATCTTATACTGTCTAACGGTTGTTGCAGTTCATCTACTTTACACCAGAATAACAACTGTTCAATAAATACTTATTGAAAACGTCCAGCCTGTTTATTCTGTGTATATCTCTGAGACAGACTAATAAGCACGAGTGACTGTGCGACAAGTAGTATATTGTTTGCACGGTCCCGAGGGATCAGGGTTGTCATGTTCGATGGTTGCCAAGAACTATTCTCTCCTTGGTAAGAGGAGATTCTAGTGGCACTGTGAGCTAGTTGGTACAAAAAGCCAACATGCCCGGTGGGGGTGTTCAGAATCAGTCCGACACCAGTCCTACAGTGTATGTTGTCTTAACGTTCAGATACTGGATAATTATTATAGGAACTACACGACATTACCTAATGCAGTATAACCACGTGCAGTATAACCACGTGCAGTATAACCACGTGCAGCACAACCACGTGCAGCACAACCACGTGCAGCACAACCACGTGCAGCACAACCACGTGCAGCACAACCACGTGCAGCACAACCACGTGCAGCACAACCACGTGCAGCACAACCACGTGCAGCACAACCACGTGCAGCACAACCACGTGCATCACAACAACGTGCATCACAACAACGTGCAGCACAACAACGTGCAGCATAACAACGTGCAGCATAACAACGTGCAGCATAACAACGTGCAGCATAACCACGTGCAGCATAACCATGTGCAGCATAACCACATGCAGCATTACCACATACAATATTACCTAATGCAGTATTACCAAATGCAGTATAGCCACATGGAGCATAACTACGTGCAGCATTACCACATGTAGCCTTACCACTTGCAGTATAGCCACATGCAGTATAGCCACATGCTGTACCACTGCACCAGATATTAGCAGGGGTACATTCTGCTTTGGAAGAAATTATAGAAATTGTAGCAAGAAAATGACAAATGGAATTTATGAATTATCTGCAGACATCAGTGCAGCAGTACTCTACTGTTGTCTTGTATGTTGTGTGTGCCTGCATGGCATGAGTGCAGATGTGCATGATGCGACAGGACTGCTGTGGTTGCAAGGTACGAGTGTAGACTGTGAAGGAAGATCTTATAAACTATGTGCGGGCAATAGGTCAGTGTAGGTTTGTTGGACCCGACCTCGTAGCGTGGTCCTCCCTGACCCGTAATGACTCCCCCCTGACCCGTGCACATCCCCAGGGCCCTGATTCACCCGACCATTCCCTCCATGACCCACATCCACGATACTGGGCTTCCCCGTCCTTCCCCCTCCATCTTCCTGATACCCGAGGCCCAGTGCCCCTTCCCCTGCACCTAAGATGGCCGCCGACGGTCCCAGCACGACCTCGGCCCTAGACGCGCCATAACCGGCTGGGGGGTAGAGCGCTCCCTGTGAGTGAGAGAGGGAGGAGTAGTGCGATCACACCTCCCACCTCCCCTCGAGAGATGAGTTTTGATCGCCCATCCGGCCTCCCTGAGGGCTGGCTCCAGGCCTGCGGCGTGTCTGGAATCCCTCCAGACCCAACTTGAAAGGATGAAAGGGGCCGCCTAGGAGGAACCCCCAACAAACGGCCCCCAGGCGCTAAGACCTCCGCCTGAGAGGACTCTGGACATCAAAGAGGAGCAGCCCTATATCAAGGGTCGCTCTGGGACGATCAAGTTAGTTGTATCCTGGAACTACGAGAGCCCTGCTGACATCGACGCGGCTCCTACCCGGCAGAGAAGGACTTCTGCCCGAATCCATCTGAGCCCTGCTGACATCGTCGCGGCTCCTACCCGGCAGAGAAGGACTTCTGCCCAAATCCATCTGAGCCCTGCTGACATCGTCGCGGCTCATACCCAGCAGAGAAGGACTTCTGCCCGGAACCATCTGAGCCCTGCAGACATGGTCGCGGCTCCCTTGCAACCTTGAGAACCCCTGAGCCCTTCTGATTCGATCGCGGCTCCCTAAAGACCGTAAGAACTGCCTTATCCTTGCTCGAGCCCTGCTGATTCGATCGTGGCTCAGAAGCTATCCTGGTCCGGCTGGACCCAAGATCTACTCGTATCCCCCAGCTCGAGGATTGAGAGCTGTGCACCGGATACGCACCCGCATCGAACTTCCATTTTGCCTGAGAGATAAAGAATACGTTCTCTTGAAGCCTACGGTGTGGTGTCCCTTTGTCGAGTGGAGCTAGCTTAGAGCGTGTGATCCTAGATTCGAGATCCTCTCCCCGAGGGGTCTTCCGCCAGTGCTCGGCAGCGTTCCTAGGAGAGGGGGGGTCACAGGGTGGTCAGGCACATATTCTGGCCTTCCCTGGGATAGCCTTTCTAACAAGGTTTATGAGCTAGGTCACTGTAAAGCATGCAATAGGTCAGTGTAGATATATGTGATAGATCAGTTGCTGTACATGCGACAGAGCAGTGTAGGTACATGCAATAGATGTGAGCAGGTGCATGTGCAAGGCCAGTGTAGGTGCGTGCGCTAGGTCAGTGTAGGTGCATGTGCTGTAGGTCAGTGTAGATGCATGCGTTAGGTCAGTGTAGGTGCATGCGTTAGGTCAGTGTAGGTTCATGTATAAGGCCAGTGTAGGTGCGTGCGCTAGGTCAGTATAGGTGCATGCGCTAGGGCAGTGTAGGTGCATGCGCTGTGTCAGTGTAGGTGCTTGCGCTAGGTCAGTGTAGGTGCATGCGCTGTGTCAGTGTAAGTGCATGTGCTACGTCAGTGTAGGTGCATGCGCTGTGTCAGTGTAGGTGCATGCGCTAGGTCAGTGTAGGTGCATGCGCTGTGTCAGTGTAAGTGCATGTGCTACGTCAGTGTAGGTGCATGCGCTGGAACATGGAATGTGTTATGCCGTAAATATCGAATTCTGAGCTAATTTCCCATTCAATAGTGAAACTCTCAGAATGTCCATTCTAGCAGTATCATTAATGTGAGGTGTGAAATTACCGCAGCTGAATTTCTGATAAACTGAGCATGAATGTCCAAGTGGGAAGAATGATTTAAACTCAGGAAATGCAGCAGCACATATACAGAATGGAGAGAAGTAAACTTGTAGAAAAATCTGGAAAAGACAAAGTTTACAGAAACAAATCAAGTAATTGTACCCTGATTTGAGTGCCCTTTACCATTAAATACCATACCATACCATTCTATCCCATGTTATACTATGATCCCACCCCATAGCGCACCACACAATCCCATCATAACGTTCCATACCATACCACCATAACAACCCATAACATAGAATTCCATACCACACCATGCGATCGCATCCCTTCCTATCCCATACCATACCACCATAACATTCCATACCATACCATACATAACATACCATTCCATAGCACACCACACTATCCCATACCACACCTCACCATAGTCATGAACAGTAATATACAAAGCTCGTCATCACAAGGATATTTACCTTTATAACGCTTCACTGCCATCTCTGGGCACTGAATCTTCATATTATCACACCTATAATAACACACACATCATCTTTGTATTAAAGAGCAATGACAGCTACAGGAACAAAGGATGAACATCACATAAGACCCGTATTTCAAATAAGATTCAGTATTAAGAGCAGCGCCAGAGACTAGAGCTCAGTGTGAGTTACTGTTCATACACAACAGTCAAAGTTCTAATGATATCCAACAGTACATTCAATATCTTATGACAGGATGGGGGTGTTCTAAGGCAGATAGCTCAGTGAGACAAGTGTGCTTCATATGATGCAATGTAGTGGCACCAGTGGGTCTTCTAGGAGCGGCGGTAAGCTCAGTGAGAGGGGCTGACTAACAGGTTCCATCTGCTCCTGGTGGAGTCTCGAGTATATACTTAATAAATACCTTCTTAAGTGGGGTCCATGTGAATTCCTGCCAGCGCCCACAACACAACACTGCCACACCCAATCCCTGCCAGTGTAAACCGTGTCACCATTCCTCTATAACCAAGATGTTAGGTTAGCCTTAGTGGGATATATAAGGAAGATTTGGACCCAGACCCCTGAGTAATGAAAAACTGGTTGCAAAACAAAACTTCCAATGTTTTACAGAACAGCATAGTTTAGGCCTTAGGGGAAGGATCACAGAGGAAGAGATAAGGGAACAGGTTAGGAGGCTCAGTAAAGGGAAAGCAGCAGAGCCAGACGGGATCACACTGGAATTCTATAAAAATGTGTTAAACTCTTTGGTCCCTTTCTGGGTATCTTATTTTAATGAGATCAATCTGGAGGGCTGTTAAATTCTACCTTCCCTAATATCAGGCAACTGTGGTTATGATCTTTAAGCCGGGTAAAGATGCTAGTTTAGCAGATTCCTACAGACCTATATTGTGATTGAACTATGAATACAAAATGATCAAAGGAATCTTGGCTAAGAGTTTGACAGATGTCTCGCAAACGTTGATCCATTTTGATCACAGGGGTTTGTGTCGACAGACAGCTGAAAGAATGAACCCATTGACTTATCTGTGCGAATGATACGGCCGAGGCATTTAATCTCCTGTTGACAATCACAAGAATTGATGCTGCTTAAGCTTTTGATAGCTGTATTTGGGTCTGTCTTTGGGAGGTATTGCAGAATTATGATTTCAGCAAGAATGTTATTGGGAGTTGAACAAATGTTATGTAAGGTGCCGGTGATGGAGCAAGGTGGAAAAATCAAAATTTTGTATACCCCTTGTAAAGTCAATGTTCCATAACAATAACAGTTACTAATGGTATGTTGTGAAAAATAATCAACCATAGTATAAGTTGCATACATTTATACACGTGGGAATACTAATTTAGCCTGCATGAAGCAATATAATTAACTAATTTGTATTGTTATTGTGATGTAAATTAATGCACAGCTTAAATATAAACAAAAGCAGCTTAAATGTGCTTATTGTACACGTTATTGTGCCAAACAGTCTTCGGATATGTAAGTATAAAACACATTTAAGTGGCTTATTTGCTAGGTAACAACTAATGGGGATACATTAATATGGTGGGAGGTAAACAGAAGGGTTTTAGTTCCATATTTAACATGAATTTGTGTTTGTTTCTATGATAGTTCTAAAAGTGGCTCTGAGGCCTAAAGAAACATGGCTGCTCTGGTAAACTGTGAGCAAATGATGAACTGCGCAGGCGTGCTCAAAGCCTGCAAGTGAGAGTGAACTGCCTGTGCTCGGATGGGAAGTTCAAGGCTACAATGACAAGAAAGTCAGGATGGTTGACAAAACTTGGACATTCAAGTGTTCTGAATGTGGGAAAGAATGCGAAGTAACCAGTCGAGGATGTGACTAGGCCAGAGACTGTTTAAACAATACTTCTTTATTAGCTTGCTGATTCACCGTGAACATGATGTTGTAATGGTGAGGAGATGCTCACCCATCCCAAATCTTCCAATCAGAACCAGAGTTGCTGATGTTAGATACTTTTTAGATAGATTAAGTTAGGAAATTAGTGTATAAAGCCCCCTGATTTTGCTTAGAAGGGGTCGCTCTTTCGATTTCATCACGAGGTATCGTTGGATTGAAGATCGATTCCTGGATGTAAGAGACTTTGATTTAATTCCTGTTTTTCTTTGCAGGACTGAATGATAAGGTGAAGGCGTTAGTCAGGGATGTTAGGAGAGAATGAATTTGGAACGATCTGTTCTTTGCTAATCTTTTAAACTGACTTCTGAAATAAATGACTATTTTCCAAGCTCAAATTAAATTATAATTTTTTAATAAAGTTTAAGATTTTTCCGAATAAAGAATTAATAATGCCTAAATGTCAGACATACTAAAAGTTTGCTTTTAATAAAGTGAGGTAAATGGAATGTTAAAAGCTGGTCTTGTAATTTTTCCTACGCCTGATTTTCTTCTTAGCAGATCCATTGCCACTATGGTGGTGTGTCTGAATAAAATTCATGTTTGTTAAAACCATGGTAAATTGTTTAAACTATAGGTGTAAATAAATGACTAGATAAATAGGTTTAGACACTCCGCCAATGTTACAGCATTACTCCTTGGCTGCTTTCACCAGATCCCTGAAATTGAATCAATTGAGTAGAAAAAAGTGTGCAGTGTCATGGGCCCCACTGATGAATGAATGCGTGTTCTGAGGTTTCAGGGAAAAGGTGATGTCGATTTAAAATCATTTTTGGAGTTCCGCTGTAGCACCGGCAGCCAAGATTTTAGTTAATAGCAAACTTACAGCTTCGTTTCAGAAATCAGGGAGAACTAGACAGCGGTGTCCTTTATCATCAATTCTGTTTCGTCTACATATTGAGCTGTTTTCCCAGATGATACGGCAGGATGAGACCATTCTTCCCTTTGAAGCTGCAGGGTTACCAACTGACATAGCACTGTATGCTGAGGACATAGTTCTGTACACATCAAAAGAAGAGCTTTCTGTTCCTAAGCTTGAGATGAATGCCAGAGAATTTGGGGGTCTTCAGGGTATCTAATCTATAAGGGGAAGACTGAGATTAGGAAATGGGCTAAAGAAAAGGTAGGGCTTCAAACCAGATAACAGATGAGATATCTGAGGATTATGGTAACTCAGAGTTTGGAGGAAATATCAGTTGTATACCTAACTAAGGTTCTTATTAACAAATTCACCCGTTGGGAACTCCACATCAATCTTGATTCGCAAATACATAGTCAGGCAAGCACTGGGACCTAGGTTCGAGGTTATTGATTGGCAGGTCACAAGTGGGGTGGCACATAGCCGGCAGACAAGTGCATGGCCAGGAAACCTTAGATCAATCCCACAGATAGGCGCAGAAACACTGCAAGGGTCAAGGGAGATTGGTCCCAATAAAGCACGCATGGCTGGAGAGGGGGTGCGCGCTCCCAAAGAACCATAAAGGCGGATGCCACATGAGTTAGGAACACAGAGCCAATCAGAATACAGCACACACAGTGATCACGCGCTCCCCATGCCAGACATCTGGATACGTTAGCCTCTGGCCGCATTGTGTCCATGCAAGGTCGAGGCCCACCTGGATTATACATTTAAATTAATTTAGGACTCTAGAGGCCTATACTTACAGTCCTCACCATACAAGGAACACAAGAAACATAGTATTGCCTATAATAAACCGTGTACAGGAATTCTACAGATCGATTGTAATTTGAGACAGTCCTCGACCCTATGGCTGTGACTGTTGTCCTGGCTGCTATGTTTTATTAACCCCTTACTCCCCCGCAGCTCTGGGGGGGAGGGGGGGCGCGCACAGGACATTGCTTGATAAGTTCAGCTGGGGCTTGGGGAGGTGGGGTAGGTTTTAGGGGTGGTTGGCTGGTTTTTGGGATCAGGGAAGGGGAGTGGGTTTGGAGTCGTTTTTAGGGGGCTGAGTTTTTGGGCTTAGAGCAGGGGGCAGGAAAGGGGCAGTTTCAGGCCTAGTTAGGAAATCTTGAATGAGTTTTTGCACAATTCCTAATTGAGGAAAATCTGAGCGGAAGTTTCCAGAATGTACATTAGTTTTCTGTGTGTTCAGGGTACCCTTCAGAGGACTTCAGTCAAGTTTTAAAGATATAAATATGTTTGTGAGGACAACATCTCATTTCTGTAGCAATTATTTCAGGACTCCAAGGAGTTTTCCGACGACTTGAAGGATTTATGAAAATGTAAGAGTTTCCTGATGACACAGGGGAGTTTTCCGTCGACTTACACTTTCAAGGGTATCAAAGGAATTTTCTGAGGACTTAACATTATTTTTGGAGGTTGCAAAGTGATTTTACGAGAATCTGAAAGTTTTGTAGCACTTTGTGTGAGCTCAGTAGTGGCATTTACACACTGCGGCAGTGAGACCTGCTCCTTACACACTGAGAGGAGGATAATAAACCAGCCTTACCTGCTTAGGGTGCTTCTGACATCCTGCAAAACAGAGAAACAAACACAGTAAAATCAGTTTCCACAGGAGATGTTAAAGTTATGGCAGTATTTTTAGGAATGAAACACTTAACTATCTATGGTTAGAAAACAGTGACAGGGGTTACATGACGCAGCCATTTTGTGGTATCGCATGACTAAGCACAGAATGTGATATTCTGAATGAGGTCACATGACATAGCAGAAACTGATATTTTAAATGGTAATGACACTGCACAGTGTCATTCGGAATGGAGTCACAAAAACAAAGCACATTCTGATATTCTGAATGGAGTCACTTGAAACGTTGTATGATGTTCTCTACAGGGTCACATGCATGGATATAACTTAGACATTGCAGGGGGTTGGAGCTGCGACTCCTGGATTGCTCCTCGTGAACCCTACCACTGCTTGTGCGACCCTTGACTTCAGAGATAGCAAAATCAGTGCCAAGAAGATCGAGACAGCTTCTCCTTAAGGGAGTCATGCACCACCTGCATTTTCTGCTAATAGTGAATAACAAGTGTATTATTCACTATAAGTGTAATAACAAAATGCTGCACTAGGATCTAGAATAAGAACTTCAGTGGCAGATGTCTCAAGTAAAACATATTTTTCAATGTATGTAGTGTGCATGCTTGTGGGTTACAGTGTGTTTGTGAGTGTGTATGTATTTGTGAGTAGGACTGTGTGAGTAAAAGTGAGTGAGAGTCAGTGAGAGGGAATGAGTGAGAGCAACTAAAAGGTAGTGGGTGAAAATAAGTGAGATTGAGTGTCAATGAGTGTGAGTGAGCCAGAATGAGTGGCAATAAAAGGGAACCCACAAGTGAGAAAGTATGAGTGTGTAAGAGCTAGAATGTGAGTGAGTGTAAATGAATGAGAGGGAATGAGTAAGTGAAAGTGTGAGAGAATGACAGAGTCAGTGCAAGTATGAGTGACCATGTTGGTGTCAGTAAGAATGAGTGAGAGTGACTTAGTCTGAGTGAGAATAAATGAGGGGTTGTGAGAATGAATGATTGAGTGTGGTTGATTTAATGTAAGTAAATGTGAGTGAAAATGTGATGTTATGCTTGCTAGTCTGCCATTGGCCCTTACACACTGAAGGTAATTTGTGGCTTATAGAGGGGCCCATGGAAAAACTCTCGCTGGCATTTGAGAGACAATTGTTAGAATGACATTCACCTGTGAAAGATATTGGCACTGGCATGCTGGAGGGAAATCTTGGCATGATAGGAACCCATTGAAAAATACTGGCACACTGGAGGCAATTGTGGCATGGGGGCATCCATGGCAAAATGCTGGCACTAGCTCATAATTGGAGATGCTTCTTGCCATAAGGGAGGAAAATCATGGCATATTGGGGGAGGGGGGTGCAACCATTAAAACATTCTAGTGCTGATGTACTAGATGTAATTTGACCCAAGGGTACCCTAAGGTATGTGATGGCATTAATTGCAAAATTCTGATACTGGGATATTGTAGGTAATTTGTGGCATTAAGGGGCATGTATTGCATATGAGGGGCACCCCTGATAAAACGCTGGCCCGGCACAATGGAGGTGTCTTTTGACCTAAGGGGCATCCATAATACATTCTGTAAACAATGGGGTGAATTCCTCAAGAGGGTCATGTTGCATTGGCTTGTCACATCTTGAATATAAATGAGTGCTATTTCAGAACTGCTGTTTTTTTAACACATTTCTGTGAAAATGGTGCTTTTTAGTACACTATTAATTAATTAAAAAAAAAAAAAACATTTGTCGGAGGGAGAACGCTCCCCAGTCCCTCCTCCTCCCCTCAAGCACATGAGAAGAAATCTGGTTCAGGGTAAGTATTACATCCTACCACTTTCAAAGATCAGGTCTCCACCATACTATGGATGGTTTCTAAAATGGCCATTGGTCTGTGAGTGTGTGATGTCACTTCCACTATCTCTGGTATTTTGGAGAATCAATGTCCTTGGTGACATGACACAGCAGTGGGTGATATGAATGAGTTCACATGACACAATCTGTGATATTCTGAATGTTATCACATGAACCAGTGAAGTCTACAATTTTCTGAATGAGGCCACATGACACAGTCTGTGATATTCCGAATGGGGTCACATGACACCGCATTGTCTGTTATATTCTAATCTGTGTCACATGACAAAGCACTTGGCGAACTTCACATAATATTACAAGTTATGAATGATTTCCACCCGTAGAGGAGACATTTGTACAAGACCTACATGTGATATCGCACACGGAGAGCACAGCTAGAGTGACAAATGGACACTGGTTTCTACCCATGAACCCTCTGTGTGTCACGCTTTGAATACAGGTATTTGGACCTCTGCAGTGATCTGAGCCTTCCTAATGGAGTCTAATCCACCATAATCTTTGCTATAATTGAGCTACTAGCTATAATCTATAGCGCCTGAACACCTGCGGAGAGAGTGCATGTTGCCTACGTGCTACATGTGGGGGTTAAGGTGAGTATTGAGTGTGTGTCTATTGTGATTTAATGTATGGGGACAGGACTCCATTTTGGATTCCCGGTGTGTGAATTGTACAAATGATGGATGGAGAAAGCCTGCCAGATAGGGAGGTAGATTGTGGAAACCTTCCAGAGGTCTTTGAAGCGGACCAGACGTCTGTGAAAGGAAAGGAATGAGGGGGACAAAGGATGCTCTGAAGGAGCATCCGCTGCCCACTTCCTGCATCCTTCATCCCCAGAAGAGTTAATGCAGTTCTGTGTAGCAGCTGAATGTAAGGCCTCTCTTCTGATTTATGTAAATTAACATACCCAGGCAAAACTGGAGAAAGGCAATGAGTGCAAATAAAAACAATCTAGGCACTTGAAATTATGAAGATATTAAATTTAATATATTGATAAAAAGTTGATAAAGTGCGGATATAGTACATATTTATAGCAAGTATTTTGAATTAAAACAATTTCAAATCTTCGTAAATATGAATAAAACAACAGTATAATTGGTGACCCAATAAATGTGGGAAAACCAGACGGTTTCTTCTCTCTACGCGTTTCGAAACGAGCGTGTCTTCATCAGGACAAAAATCATCTTTAAATGATAATCTGTTGGAACTAGATAGTTTTGGTTGGTTTAAGGTTACCGGTCTGTGGAATTCAGTTAATCCAAATATGTGGAATGCTGAAGTAACTTATGGTTCTTGTACGGCAATAAAGATGGCACGATGGCCGTAGGTAGCTGCAAAGAGACGCTATTCTTATGGTTCCAGCAAAGCAGGCTCTTTCTGTGAACGGTCCTTAATGAAAATGGTTGCTGGCTTGTAGTATTTAGTCCAACAGGTTACTCATTTTCAGTAGGTATTTAAAATCTGCTTTAGTAGTTGTGCGTAACGGACGGCCCGAATTACTTGAGTTACAGCTATTAACTGGATACACGTGGGCTGAGATGCGTGGCCCGATATACTGGACCTTAGAGTGCTGGAGCCAAGTTCTCCTGAATGCTTCCTAGGAAGGAGAACTTGGCTCCAGCACTCTAAGGTCCAGTATATCGGGCCACGCATCTCAGCCCACGTGTATCCAGTTAATAGCTGTAACTCAAGTAATTCGGGCCGTCCGTTACGCACAACTACTAAAGCAGATTTTAAATACCTACTGAAAATGAGTAACCTGTTGGACTAAATACTACAAGCCAGCAACCATTTTCATTAAGGACCGTTCACAGAAAGAGCCTGCTTTGCTGGAACCATAAGAATAGCGTCTCTACAGACCGTAGAAGGAAGGAAGCATTCAGGAGAACTTGGCTCCAGCACTCTAAGGTCCAGTATATCGGGCCACGCATCTCAGCCCACGTGTATCCAGTTAATAGCTGTAACTCAAGTAATTCGGGCCGTCCGTTACGCACAACTACTAAAGCAGATTTTAAATACCTACTGAAAATGAGTAACCTGTTGGACTAAATACTACAAGCCAGCAACCATTTTCATTAAGGACCGTTCACAGAAAGAGCCTGCTTTGCTGGAACCATAAGAATAGCGTCTCTTTGCAGCTACCTACGGCCATCGTGCCATCTTTATTGCCGTACAAGAACCATAAGTTACTTCAGCATTCCACATATTTGGATTAACTGAATTCCACAGACCGGTAACCTTAAACCAACCAAAACTATCTAGTTCCAACAGATTATCATTTAAAGATGACTTTTGTCCTGATGAAGACACGCTCGTGTCGAAACGCGTAGAGAGAAGAAACCGTCTGGTTTTCCCACATTTACTGGGTCACCAATTATGCTGTTGTTTTATTCATATTTACGAACATTTGAAATTGTTTTAATTCAAAATACTTGCTATAAATATGTACTATATCCGCACTTTATCAACTTTTTATCAATATATTAAATTTAATATCTTCATAATTTCAAGTGCCTAGATTGTTTTTATTTGCACTCATTGCCTTTCTCCAGTTTTGCCTGGGTATGTTAATTTACATAAATTGTTGTTCCCTGACCCAGGATTTCTGATCCATTCGCAGGGGGTCCTTGTTATTTACAAATATAGGCCTCTCTTCTGAGCCTTTGCCTCAGATTCATATGTCACGGCACACACAGCTCTACTCTCTCTTCCTGCCAAGATTGAGTGACAAAGACTATAACCTGACCAGTCTGTGCTAAAAAATAAAATGTTAGACCTGCCTGAAACCAGCTCCCGAGAGGGAGCTCTCGAATTTTCATCAACATCTAAAAAACTAGAACAAACACTTGTGAGAAACCCAGGTCACTGTGCCAGGATTTTCTTTGACCAATGTCAAGACCTTCAAGGCACTGATGGAGATAAATATATGAGTTCCAGAGCCAGGATCCCTGATTACCGGCTTACTTACAGGTGAGGGCAACCCAGAAAGGACTCCTGCAAGGAGAGCTGAAGGCTACCTATAGAATAGAGAAGCCGTCTGCTGGAGAGAGGCGGTTGGTGAATTACAACCCCCAAGTGAGAAGCCTGCCTTGGGGAGTCATCAGTCCTTTTGACTGGTGAGTAAGGAGCGGTGCAATGGACTTGGGTCCTAACCCTGCTGACGCCGCTGGATCTACCTTGGTGGAAGAGGCCAACTCACTGAGAAGAAGAGGTACTGGAAGTGTGCCTAGGAGAAGGTACGAGCAGAAGAGGTATTGGAAGAGTGTACTGCAGGAGGAGGTACAAGCAGACGGGGGATAAGAAGACTGCCCTGCAGGGGGAAGAAGTACGGGCAGAAGGGGCATTCGAGGAGTGCGTGTAAGTGGAAGCCATCTAGGAAATTAGATCACAGCTGCCCAGGAAGAACAAAGAACTGTGACCCCCTCTTGTGCAGTTATGGACTTTTGAAGGATCTGCTTGTGTGAAGCTCCCACCAGTTTCCGGATTAATTCATCCCAGAAAGGGGTGAGCTGTTGGAGTGAAGAGGCTGAGATGGGAGACCCTCTATAAAATGTTGGAGAAGAACCAGGCATGAGCAAAGGATTTGGAATATTGGACTTTTTATGATAAGTTGTCTATGACCTGCATGCGGCGTGGCTAAATTACAAGTTCACATTAGTATAGGACTCAAACATACTGTTTAGAGGGTGACACCAGTTAGACAGCTGCCGAATGGAAAGTGCCCTCTTTAAAAATTGAGAATAACTCTGGAGTGTAAACTTTTAAAGAAATAATGGGGAGGTCCTTTGGGTTCAATGTTTACAACCGTGGGATGTGTGTTGGCTGTATTCATTCATAGATCACCCTCCGTGGACCAACATTTGTGATATAATTCCCTGTGACATCTGAGCTTTTAGGAACAGCTGAACATGGGACTACTACAGTATATCATGACCATCAATGACGTAAATGGCGTTTTGCGTTTGATAGGATTCAGAATGTGTCAAAGATAAGGAAAATGCTACTTACCAGTATGCATCTGTTTTTGGCTCATAGAGCTGCAGATTCTCACACTGAGCATTAGATCGCCACCTGGTGTTGGGTTCGGATGCTTGCACCTGGTTGTTGTCTTGGAAGAAGTCTTTGTAGTCACAAGATAGGTGACTCCTCCCTTGGACGATAGTGCGCCTGGGCATCGACTCCATCTTAGATTGTTTTTCGCCATGATGGGAAATGATGGAGTTAGTAGAAACAGAAAAGATGTCCATGTGTGTATATCTAAGTAAGATAGAACTGGAACAGACACAGGTCCCGGGGAGGTGGGTGGGCGTGTGAGAATCTGCAGCTCTACATGCCAAGAACAGATACATACTGGTAAGTAGCATTTTCAGTTCGAGGCATATGAGCTGCAGATCTCACACTGAGCATTGACTATACAGCAGTACCTCCCTTAGCGGTGGTCGCCTGCATCTGTTGCAGTAGTTTAAAAGAGTTTTAAGAACAGCTTGGCCTACAAAAGCTTGCTGTTTGGCTTGTACATCAACACAATAGTGTTTAGTAAATGTGTGTGTTGTAGACCATGTTGCTCCCTTACAGATGTCTTCTAAGGGAATGTTCGATAAGAAAGCCATTGAGGCTACTAGTTTACGAGTGGAATGTGCTCTAGGCGGAATTGTTAATGTACTTTTTGCTTTTTGGTAGCATATCTGTATCCATTTAACGATCCACCTTGCAATCCCCGCTTTAGAAATGGGATTTCCTTTATGTGGTGGAGAGAAAGCTACAAATAATTGTTTTGTTTTATGAAAGGATTTTGTCCTGTCAATGTAATAAAGCAGTGCTGTTTTGACATCTATAGTGTGTAGAGCTCTTTCTTCTCAGAGTCTGGGTTTTGAAAAAACACTGGTAACTCTACTGATTGATTAAGATGAAAGGGGGTGATGACTTTAGGAAGGAATTTTGGATTTGTTCTGAGAGCCACTTTGTTACGATGTAATTAAACCCTTGAATTTCACTTATTCTTCTAAGAGAGGTAATGGCAATTAGGAAAGCCTGTTTTCCATGTGAGGAACTGCAGTTCACACTTGTGTAAATGCTCGAAGGGGGGCGGAGGAGGGGCATGAGCCTAGTTCAAAGTTCAAAGTTCAAAAGTTTATTATGTTTTGGCTCTCGCTGAGGGCCACATAAAAATAAACACACAATTATACAGCATTAATTACAGTTAAATCACAAAACAAGACAAAAGGAAACACTTCTTATCTACCGGTCAAGCAATCATCAAACATCTCCCTATATATCATTAATAAATATCTAAAAACCCTTTAAAAAAATTAAAAATTCTGAAACAAAACATTTCATTTGGAGGACAGTAAAGTGCATGGAAAAAGGTTTTTACATTTAAGATTCCTAGTTGTAGACAAATTGGTTTTAACCATTTATAGCGCAATGGGCGCAGTGCGGGACAAATGAACAAGACATGATTACGATCCTGTACAGCATTATTACAGAGATTACATATTGGCGATACGCCATACCACTTTGCTAAAAGGAGATTTAGTGGAAGCAAATCATGTCTTAAAAGGTACCATAGCCTACGGACTCTATGAGGAATATTCCAAATAAGGTATTGTTGGGCCAGCTTAGGTGTATATGTATTTAACAATGATTCCCTTTCTTTTTGTCTTGGTTGGGCAAGCATATCCAATTTATAACAGAGTTCCCAAGATGCACATTTTAATTTAGACTTTAGCTCAGAGGGAGTAAGTAAGAATAAAGTGCTTTCATCCAATTCTAACAGAAATACTGCTTTTCTAAAGTTTTTTACTAACAAAGAAAACTCGTTAAAGTTGCCCAAGAGTTCCCTTTTAATGGCTTCTCGTAAGGAACCCGATTTACCTCTGGCCAGACAGGCTACCCATCTTACGAGGGCTACCAACCCCTGTACCCAACAACTTCGGAGTCCGAATTCCAGCCTGCATGAAGATACAGAGCACGCTGTATTAAGGGAAGAAATTTTTCTTAGTACCTTTCCTTCCATTTTTTGCAAGAATCCCCATTGTTTTAACTCCACTAATTCAATTCCATACAGTAGAGTTGCAGGTATCTTTGCTCTAAATACATCCAAAAATAGTGAAAAATGTCTCTTCCCTGTAGCATTGTACAAGGAACATAACCCCATGCCATGAGCCAATGCTTTACGTGAATTGTGTTCAATGTGGGGATTCTCACTTAGGTTTGCTGAAATTATTTTACCTAAGAAGGTGTAGGTTTTCACCACCTCTAGTTTCTGTCCACCTATAGCCCAACTATAACTTCCAGACCTACATTTTTTCTTTCCAAAAATGCACATGATTTTACTTTTCGATATATTAATTTTCATATGATGTGCTTCTGCAAATTGATTCAATGTATGCAGGCGATTAGCCAGACCCTTCGGGGTTAAATCTAAAACGAGTATGTCATCCGCATACATTAAAACCGATATAGATGACCCTCCAATTATCGGGGCTAATCCCCCACAAGCTGCAATGGAAGATGGTAGGTCTGCCGTATATAGTGAAAACAATATAGGGGCCAGTATACACTCTTGTTTTAACCCGTTCTGAGAAGGAATAGGTTGAGAAAGACCCCTTTCTCCACCTTGTAGCACCTTACACCACGTGTTCGAGTGAAGAGACTTTACCAATTCGAGTAAATACACTGGCATACCCAATACAGCCAGCTTTCTCCACAGCGTTGGACGATCCACCTTGTCAAACGCTGTGGAGAAATCTATAAATGCTGCGTATATGCCACCACCTCGAACACGTACATATTTGTCCACAATCACCTGTAATGATGTCAAATTATCTAGCGTTCCATGCTCTTTGCGAAATCCCGTTTGTTCCATGGGTAAAATACCATTTAATTCTACCCATTCAGTTATTAACATTAAAAGACATTTGGCGAAAAATTTTCCTACTGAGTCCAATAGAGCTATTAGACGATAATTCGTAGGCTTATCCCGCTCTCCCTTTTTAAATATGGGGATTAATATGCTTCCCCTCCAAGAGTTGGGGACTGATCTAGATAAAAAGCATGCATGAAACACTGGGAGAAGAATCCTACTCCAGGAGGTGACATCTTGCTTAATTATTGACATGGGCAATTCGTCCGGACCCATTGCTCAGGAGGAGCGCATACTCTTTATCACGGAAGCTATGGATTTCTCGGTCGGGAGTTCTATGTTATGGTCTCTATTTGGGGCTGGATCCCAGTTGTCCCCCTCTGTACCGTTAGATGCATATAAGCTAGATATAAATAGTATCCAGACATCTTCCGCGATAGAGATAGGGATGGGAGTTGTTATTGCTCCACATCCCTTCCCTATTATGGACCAGAATTCTCTAGATTTGTTAAAGGCCGAAGCCTCTCTTAACCTAATCCAGAGAGAATCTTCTTTTTCTCTTTTTAACTTAGATCTCAATCTGACCCTCCTTCTTTTTAGTAAGGCTAACTTATGCTCATTTTCCCTAGATCTATTAAGGTAATGTTGCCTCACAAGTTTGTTTATCTCCTTATTTAAAATTAGTAGTATACTAGGAGAGAAGTGCAACTTTTTAGGATTTCTAATTTTCTTAGCCATCATGGTAAGTTTCTTCATAAAGTTTTCGAGGTGTAAAAATTCCGTACCCTGCCATTCATCTAATTTTAGTAAAGTTTGGGCAAGGATATTTTGTACATCCTTCATAGTGATAGAGTCCCAGAAACATCTTCCAGACTTACAATTAATAGAAATTCCTTTATTCACTAGGGACCAAGAGTTAGTATCTGGAGGTTTTATTGAGACAGTTATGTTGATCATATTATGGTCGCTCAAAGAAGAGTGAGAGATCACTATATCTCGAATGAAAGAGAACGTATCATAATCCGTAATTGCATAATCCAGAATGGATTCACCCCTAAATGACCCGTGGGTATAATTAGCAGGAGTGTCAGAAGGCATCCTACCGTTTACGATAAGCCCCTCTAAATAGCTAAGTTCCTCAAGCAATATCTTTCCTCTTTTATTAGTTTTTATTTTAGTAGGAAAGATTGCTTGAGGTATATTATATGCTTCTTCCTTAGGTTTGTTTCTAAACATGTCTAAACTTAAGTTAGACACTTTGCTATTTAAGTCACCCACAAGTAAGATATAGGGGGGCTGATCGAGCTCTAATAATTGTTTTACATAAGAAAACATTCGCTTTAGAACAGTATTAAAAATATCTTCAGGTGGAATATATGCATTTAAAATTATAAATGAAGACTGTCTACCCACTGACGCTAGATTATTGATAGTTATAGATTGGAAAAGATTACTAATGTCCGTATAATGGGAAAATTGCCATTGTAAAGAATTAGATAACAAACAGGCAATTCCACCTTTTGCATGTCCTTTTTTAGAAGGTGTAGCGGGGGCCTCCAGAACAAAATAATCTTTCCCCCCATATAGGAGATTTTTACACCATGTTTCCTGAATACATAGCACATCTGCGTTCAAAGAAAGTAAAAAATCAAGTTTCTCTGGGCAATTATGAAGGCCTGCAGCATTCCAAGAGACAATTTTTAACTGTCTGTTAAAGATGTTGAAATAGTCGTGAGTTGTTCGATGTGTTATTCGATAAAACTCCTGGTAACCAATTCCACATCTGATTGTCTTCTGTTAGAGGAGTATCTATGTTCTCAGGAAGAGGGAGTACCTGAGAAACCATGCGTTTACCTCTAGAGACCCAGATTTTTAGATCTTTATTACAAGTGGACGGGTCTTCCTGCCTAGAACCCAACTTTGTATTTCTTTCTCTAGAGAAGATACACTGTCCATTATTAAAAACAGGTAACACATCGATCCCTCTGCGTTGAAATACTTCCGCTTGTTGGAGTACAAGGTTAGCAATTATTTTAGAGTAAAATTTTACCCTTGCTCGTTGCCCAATTTCAGATCTTATTGGTGAGACCAAATCAATATCGTTTGACAAAATAAGTTTTAAGCTTTCAATTTCTTTAAAGCGATTAAGCAACCAAGATCTGTTCAATTTTAGGTCTAAATCGAATAAGGGAAGAAAATCCAATGTCAAAGTATCGACACATGTGATAGGAGCTTTCAATGGCTGAATAGTTGAACTCTTAGCCACTTCAGGTTGGAGCCGAAAAGTGGGTGCAGATGGATTAAGTACCCTTGTTACTATAGGCATATTTCTTGTATCCTCATCAGCTGATGCTTGGGGTTCTAATACATTTACCTCAGAGTATGGAACTACCCCATTCATAGTACCTTCAGCAGGGGTACCTTCCACTACATTGTTAGTGATACAACCCACTACCTCTTTATCGGGAGTATCCAATATTAAACTATCTGCACTTTCTATAACATCAGGCACTTCAGTTATTATGTGTTTTTGGAAGATAATTTGCCTCTGTCTTTTCTTCTTGTACTTACGAACCAGCTTCCTATTTTTCCCTTTACTTTTTCCTTTTATTGTTTTATTAGTCACCAAAATCCCTTCAGGTTCTTTTTTCTCCTGATTAAAGATGGGAAAAAGTTCATTTCCGGCAGTTTGATTAACCTCTACCAAGCTTTCTTCCTTCAAGGTAGGTTCTAATTCTATCCTCTGTGTTAAGGAAGATGGGGTAGGGGTCTTGGAGGGCTCATGAATATCAACCTTTAAAGTCATCCCCAACGGTGCATTTTTTCTCAATAAATTAGTGTTGTCTACAACTTTTTGGATAACAGATTCAGTAGGGGGAATAGTCACATTCTCTGCGTTTTTAACCAGCAATGCTTTCAATATCTCAGTAACTGAGGCCAAAATGCAATCAGAACTCACTGCAAATTTACCTAGTAAGAGTAATATAGAAGCAGTAATTGTTCAAGTGCTATCAGAGAATCAGAGATCGGTTTTTCATTTTTTGGGTAGCCAGATGCAGTAAAAGAGCAGATCCCCGATAGATTAAGTTGTGGAGATTTCAAATCACTCTGCATAGAGGGGATGTCATTAGATTTGATAGAAGGAGTGCTACTATATAGCATTAATCCTGATGGCGTTGCTCCATTTGGAGTTTTACTAAGCTCAGGCTGATTCAAAATTCTCTTGTCCATGTAGCGACCACAGAGTTCGAGATCGATACTGGACGAAATAGATACTTCTCCTATGTCTTCCTCCGCATTTTCTATTCCCTTAAGAGTGTTATGCTGAAGTACTTTCAAATTTGTTAACATGAGATCGGAGTCGACTCCTTTTGATGAACATGCTGGGAGGATTACGTCGTTAGACTGAGTCAGAGAATGTTTATTTGTTTCCGTCGTTAGATCAAGATTAAGATCTTTCACCACATCGGACAGCAGTTTCGACTGTGTTGTCATCTCAACATCAGTTGTTATTAAAACTTCCATAGGTGTATTCACAGTTTTTTCCCAGATTTGCGGTAACTGCATCTGACCTTTAAGTTGTACACTATTTTCGTATTTGTTCCTCAGGGGGTTAGATCTTGTTTTTATACATGACCTCCCCCCTAGGACTCTCCCAGAGCGTAGTTTCTTTGCAGTCATGTTGTCTGGAAAAAATCTAGTCCAGCAGCAGGCTTAGCGAACCAGAATATATAAACAAACAGTCAATAAAATATGAATCCACAGGGAGAGAAGGTAAGCGCTCGTACAGGCGACAGGCTTATTTCCTCGCAGATTGCAAATCTGCACATTTTATAAGAACTTACTTAAAGTACAAAAGAAAAATTAAAAATACCGGGGCCCGGCCCGGCCTACCTCGGCCACAGAGGGCCCGCCCTTTGCCCGGGCTTCGCCCGGCGTCCCGCGAGACGGGGGTGACGCGCTATTTCAGCGCCTCCTGGCGCGCAGATGACGCGGCGTGCGCCGCTCGTGATGCTGGGTAGTGTAGTCCTTTCCCCCCTCCAATCGTGCTCCACTCGGCTACCGGGCTCCGAGGTGTCAAAGGAGTCGGGCAGCGGGAGGCGGGAGGGCAAGCACCGGTGTTCCAATAGTCTAGTGATGCAGGTAGGCGTCAGGACAAGTGGCAGCAAGGGTTTCGCAAGGTCAAAGAGATTGCCCCCCTCGACCGGGGTGACGCGCTATTTCAGCGCCTCCTGGCGCGCAGATGACGCGGCGTGCGCCGCTCGTGATGCTGGGTAGTGTAGTCCTTTCCCCCCTCCAATCGCGCTCCACTCGGCTACCGGGCTCCGAGGTGTCAAAGGAGTCGGGCAGCGGGAGGCGGGAGGGCAAGCACCGGTGTTCCAATAGTCTGGTGATGCAGGTAGGCATCAGGACAAGTGGCAGCAAGGGTTTCGCATGGTCAAAGAGAGCATGAGCCTAGTAAGAACAATATTTAGGTTCCATACTGGAGAGGGTGGTAACCTAGGAGGAATAATCCTCTTTAAGCCTTCCATAAAGGCTTTAATTGCAGGTACTTGAAATAGTGACAGGTGTTGTCTGTTTTGCAAGTAAGCAGCGAGTGCTGCTAGATGTAAACATATGGATGAATATGCCAAATTACATCTTTGTAAATGCAATAGGTAGTAAATGATATTCTGGATTTAAGCATCCAGTAGATCAATGTCATTGTTGGTGCATTAAATGGCAAATCTTTTCCATTTAGCGGCATAGTAGGCTCAAGTAGTAGGTCGCCTGGCTTCTTTAATGATATTCATACAGTTTGGTGGTAGGTTAAGGTAACCAAACTCTAAGACTTCAGGAGCCAAATCGCCAGATTCAGCTGATTTGGATCTGGATGTCTGATGTCTCCATGGCTCTGTGTTAGCAGGGATGGGGACAGGTATAGTTTTGATGTGGAACTAGTGAGAGTTCTAGTAGTATTGTGAACCCCGGTTGGCGTGCCCAAGTCGGAGTTACTAGAATCAGTTTGAGAGACTGTTGTCGGAGCTTGCGTACCACTAATGGAATTAGTGGGAGTGGCGGAAAAGTGTACGCAAATCTGCCTGACCAGTTCATCCAGATTGCATTGCCCTTGGACAATGGGTGTGGAAACCTGGGAGCGAAGGTTGGACATTTTGCGTTGTCTTGTGTGGCAAACAGATCTATGTCTGGTTGGCCCCACTCCTGGAAAAAAGGTAGAAGAACCTGAGGATGGAGCTCCCACTCATGAATGTGTTGTGTCTGTCGAATTAACAGATCTGTAATCTGATTGTGAATACCTACAAGATGTTCGGCCAGTAGATATATTTTCTGAGGGATGGCCCATCTCCAAATTTTTTGTGCAAGCTGGGACAGTTGCAGAGAGTGTGTTCCATCTTGTTTATGTATATAGTGCATCGCTGTCATATTGTCCGTTGAGATTAGGACAGCTTTGTTTTGTACACGTACTTGGAACGATTTTAGAGCTAGGAATATTGCTAGTAGCTCTAGATGATTTATGTGGAGCACTTTCTGCTGAGTGGTCCATTTTCCTTGAGTTGTATGTTGGAGGAGATGCCCTCCCCAACCTGTGAGTGATGCGACTGTTGAAAGTACTATTTGTGGAGCAGGTTCTAGAAACGGCTGCCCTTTGGACAGGTTTTTGGTTTTCCACCACTGCAGAGAGCGATGTGTGCAGCTGTTCACCAACACCAGATCTGTAAGATGTCCTTGAGCCTGATTCCACTGTTGTGCTAGACATTTCTGTAATGGACGCATTTGAAGTCTTGCATACGGGACAATAACAAGCATTGAAAATGCAATAGGTCTCGCAATAGAAGAGTTTTACATTTTTCGTTTTGCAAATGGATGAGTGGCGTTGCGTGGATGAGTGGCGTTGCGTGGATGAGTGGCGTTGCGTGGATGAGTGGCGTTGCGTGGATGAGTGGCGTTGCGTGGATGAGTGGCGTTGCGTGTGTGAGTGGCGTTGCGTGGGTGAGTGGCGTTGCGTGGGTGAGTGGCGCTGCGTGGGTGAGTGGCGCTGCGTGGGTGAGTGGCGCTGCGTGGGTGAGTGGCGCTGCGTGGGTGAGTGGCGCTGCGTGGGTGAGTGGCGTTGCGTGTGTGAGTGGCGTTGCGTGTGTGAGTGGCGTTGCGTGTGTGAGTGGCGTTGCGTGTGTGAGTGGCGTTGCGTGTGTGAGTGGCGTTGCGTGTGTGAGTGGCGTTGCGTGTGTGATTGGCATTGCGTGTGTGAGTGGCGTTACGTGGGTAAAGCCCACATCTCATACACATACAAAAAAACGGGAGCAGTCATACACCACACAAAGGCACATACATTACACAAATGCACACAGGCGTACTCGCAAAAAAGACATACATACGCTGAAGGGCACACAAAACAACAGAGTTCGTAGCCAAGCACAGAATACAAACACACATACTTATCTATAAACACAGTCATTCCTATATAAAAATAAAAAAAATTCGCACCATGCAAAAGCGTTCGAGAAGCTTTTGTATACATGCACAAACGCACAGCTCAAAGTAACAGTCATACTTTACACATAGTAGCACTACTACGGAGCTATATACCAAGTACAAAGGCGCACACAATCTACACAAACACACAGGCATGCACAAAGGCACAAGCACAACATTCGCTCAGCACATACATTCCATAGAACGTGATACACACATCATTGTACACATTTATTGCACAAGCAAACACGCACGAGCGTTTACATACACAAAGACTCATGCACAAGCAACGTGCAGTGGGGTACAGAAAAAACATGCTCCTCTATGCAAGCACACATATAGAATACAAAGAAATACACATTTTACAGACGTAGACAGTCATACACAGGCTCGCATACATTGTACATTTAGAAGCAATCTACACAGACACACACATTGCAGGTAAGCCCTCACACACCGATGCTCCTTTGTCTCTACTTTTAATGGCCACTTCTACATTCGCCGGCAACACTGACGCACACAAATCTCATGTGCACTCACCCGTGTTTCTGGCTCTTTAACACGCAGTTATAACCCAGCAACAAACAAGCAAACATACGCAATGGAAACGCCGTGCTCGGTACTGCATACTCCCTAAATGACAAAAGTGCATGTGCCTGGTAAAGAGATGTGCCTCGGTATAATATAGAAACATAAACGAGAAGAGGCTGCAGAGGAAAAGCAAGAACATGAACGACTTAATAAGAGCAGAGAAGACGCTATACACACAAGATGAAATTATAGGGGCAATGTGCACTACATTTCACTAAAGAATGCCAGCGACAAACTGCACAGGGCCACAGTGTGTTGGAAGGAAGGTGGGGGCAGTGGAACAAAGAAACATAGCAAATAGAGTGAACTGAGGAATTGATGCCGAAAAGTGCGAATGAAACGCTGCAGTGAGCCATGGGAAAAGAAGGAAACTGCATGGGTACAGAAGGAAGCAAGCTGAACAGCAGGGCTGTAAAAGGAGGCGAGAAGGGAGGAGAGAGGAGAGAAGAAGAAGGGAGGGGAGGCAAAGTGGTGGGAAAAGGAGAGAGGGCATGAAGGGATTGAAGGCAAGGGAAAGGAAGGGGAGATGGACGAGATTAAGAGGAGCCACAGATGGACTGCAGAAAAAAGAAGGGAGGAAATGGTAGAGGAGAAGACTCGAAAACACTGGAAAGAATAGCGGAAAAAAAAAAAAAACGAGACCTATTGGCAACGCCAGTGCTTGTTAATTAGAGAGGCCAGCGCCGCCTTCTGTGTGCTGTCCATCTGCTTCGCATCAGTCTGTTAGCTCAGCTGGAAGGGGTGACCCGCAAGCGTTTGTAATCCCCAAAGTTTTCAAAGGCTAATTATGCCGAGGTCACATGTATGCATCCCACGGCAGGCGAGAGGAGAGTTTTACCTTTCTAGATGTGACCGTGCAAGTATTGGGTTCACTGTGTGGACTTGCGATTGTCTTCCGGTTGTTTTGCGGCTCGCCATCCAATGCCTCTAGCTTTAATTGTCTCAGGAGTCCCAGCCTTTCTGGCCTCCTTTTGTAGGATGTATTCCGGTGACTCCAAACATCAGAAGATGGTGAATACCCGAGCGTTTTGAAAAAGGCGAGGGCGCTAAGAGCTAACAACACAAAATAAATTGTGTCAAAAAATCGCATAAAGCATAGTGCCAAGTACGAGTGATCAGACGTTATTGGGTATTGAGCGTGATTAGCAACTGTGACCAGTTGTTAATTAATGTGCTGTTCTCAGTTGTTATATACGAGTCACGGAAGGGGAGAGGGAGGGGGTGGGCAACTCGAGCGAGGCTGTGCAATCCTGCAGCGTCCTTTTCATGACCTCAAGCAACGGGATGACGGAAGGTGGGAAACGTGAGGTTGAGCGAAATCATCAAAAAATAAACAAGAGGCTGGGAAACAAAGAACGTGTAGCTGGAGGGAGCGGGATGGATTACAGAGAAGGACGACGGGTGGGAGAAATGTTCGAAAAAAGAATGGAAACCGGTGGAGAGGAGGTTTAAAAGACCAGAGGAGCGGGGATTTCAGGGGTGAAGAAGATTGAGAGCAGAGGCATGCACTTTCTAAAAGTGTGTGCTGAAGAGTAAAACAAGAGCACTTACAGGGGGCGGAGCAGGGAGAGCGGCCTTTGAAGTGCACTTTACACGGCCGGCCGGCAGTGAAACTGAAAGCACGGCCGGCCGGCCGTGAAAGCCTTTGATGACGCAGCAGGGGGAACAGACGGCGAGAGGGTGTGAAAGCAGCAGGGGCAGGCAGGCGGCTGGGGGCATGTGCACGCGCTTTTAAGCGCATGCGCATTAAGCTTGAATTTCACGGGCACTGCAAGGAATCGCCACGATTCCTTGCAAGTTGGTTAAAGACTGTTTAAGCCCCAATAGTCTCGCAAGCTCGATGCGCATGCGCATCGACAGGCGAGACCTAAAAATGCAAGATGCCATCATGCCTATGAGTTGCATGAACACTGGCTGGGAGAAAGTGTTGGTCTTGAAATTTTGCAACTAAGGCCTGAATGCTTGTTATCCTGGCTGGACTGGGATATGCTAGAGATGTGGAGGTGTTTATTGTGGCTCCCAGCTATTGGTGTATGTGGGAGGGTTGGAGATGCGACTTGGTGTAGTTGGTTGTGAATCCCAAGTCTTGTAATGTTTGAATGGTTTGAGGAGTGCGTTGAACACACTAATTGAGTGACTTGGCTTTTATTAGCCAGTCTTCGAGATATGGGAAGACATGAATCTGTTGTCTTCTGAGATGTGCTGCTACTACTGCGAGGCACTTGGTAAACACTCTTGGTGCAGTTCTCACTCCAAATGGGAGGACTTTGAACTGGTAGTGTTGTCCGTCCAGTACAACCTTAGATACTTTCTGTGAGAAGGATGTATGGGGATGTGAAAGTAGGCATCCTTGAGATCTAATGTGGCAAGGAAGTCGCCTTGTTGTAACAGTGGTAGCACTTGTTGTAGAGTGACCATGTGAAAATGATCTGATTGTATATAGAGGTTGAGGGGCCTGAGATCAAGGATTGGTCTTAGTGTCCCATCCTTTTTGGGTATTAGGAAGTACAGCGAGCAAACCCCTATCCCTTGATGTTGTACGGGAACAATCTCTATTGCATTTTTTAGAAGCAAGGAGAGAACCTCTTGTTTTAGTAATGTTAGATGTTATGTGGACATGGGACGCGGCCTGGGTGGTATCTGTGATGGGGTAGCTGTTAGTTCTAGGCAGTAACCATGTTGGATGATTTGTCTCACCCACCTGTCTGATGTGGTGGAATTCCAGACAGGTAGGAACTGTGTTAGTCTCCCCCCGACAGGAGTGGAATGCTGTTGGGGAAGTAGAAGGAAGTCACTGTTTTGTGGTGGGAGAAGTACGATTGTTGTTATTACCTCGACATCCTCCCTTGTTGTTGTTGCCTCTATAGCCTCCTCTAAAATATCCTCTATTGGAGGATGTTTGTGTATTGGTTTTAAAGGAGGCTGAATTGTCTGCTCCAGCTTGTTTGGAGCCTCCTCTATAAAAGGAGCGATGAAAGGAGCCTCATGTTTGTGGGGATTGCAAAGCTCCCATAGATTTGGCAGTATCAGTGTCCTTTTTCATTTTCTCAAGTGCTGTGTCTACATCTGGTCCAAACAATTGCTGTTGGTTGAATGGTTGATTTAAGATGGTAGATTTCGGCCGTTACCGACCGGTATTTAAGAATTGGCATGTAGGGGGCATATTTTACCGATTCGGTAAATTTACCGAATCAGTAAATTTACCGAATCGGTATTATTACCGATTCGGTAACTGCAAATGTAGGTGGGACTCTTCTGTGTCCCACAGGCCTTGCAGAATCGGTATTTTACCACCCAATCCAATTGGGTGGTAAAATACCGATTCCAGGTGTGCATGCACATGTGTGCATGCACACCTATGCCATGTGACAGACAGACATGCCCTTAGGGCATGTCTGTGTGCCACATGGCACACATGCCTGTATTCGGTGTGCTAGAAGGTGTCAAAGTGACACCCCCTGCACCCTTGCAAAAATCGGTATTTACCGAATTGGTAAATACCGATTCGGTATTGCCCATTGATTCCTATGGGCTTCAAGGCCCATAGGAATCAATGGGCAATACCGAATCGGTATTTACCGATTCGGTAAATACCGATTTTTACAGGTTCTGTAATTCAATTACCGAATCTTCCTAAATCTCACTCCTTCATATTTACCGATTCATAAATACCGAATCGGTAAAATTCGGAATTTATGAATCGGTAAATACGCTTTTCCTACATCTGGCCCTAGATGCAGTGCCTGCTGCATCAAGTGCGCACTTGATTGACGCATTGGAAATTAGCTTACCCTCTTGGATAAGGTCATTTGCTTGTGCTTTATATTGGTCAGGTAGATGTTGTAAAAGTGTTTCTAACTGATCATAGTGAGCCCTGTCATATCTTGCGAGGAGGGCTTGTGTGTTAGCTATGCGCCATGTATTGCTAGCTTAGGCAGCTACTCTTTTGCCTGGAGCGTCTATCATTTTTTATTTCTTATCAGGAGGTGGCACTTCACCTGAGGTTTGTGAGTTTTCTCGTATTCTAGCATTAGAAACGACTAGGGAATCTAAGGGTAGCTGTCCCTTAATGTAGGCAGGATTCCCGGAAGCAGGTCTGTATTTCTTTTCTATTCTGGGGTTTATGATCCTAGCATTTACAGGATCTTTAAACACCTCTGGTGCATGTTTAATGACACCTTTAATGAACTGACTTTTGGGATTGTTCAAAAGTATCTAGTAAGAAATCTTCTGCTTCGTCTGAGTGCATTGTGACACCATGATATATGGCAGCTCTATTGATTAAGTGTCCAAAACCAATATTATCCTCAAGAGGAGATTGTTTGAATGGGTATGCATGTGGATCAGGGATATCTGGTACATCCTGTGGGTTTTGATACTCCCAGTCTGGTGTATCATGTGGGTAGGGAAAAGGCTCATCTGGGTGGCCCCCTCCCCGTATATTATACTCATCATCATTCTGAGGAGGTGTATGTGGTGGTGAAAAATGAGGAGGAGAATTTTGAGGTGAAATACTCAGAGGAAGAGGAGGTGGAATAGAAGAGGTAGAGGAGAAAAAGGGAGCATAGGTGATGTGGCAGACTCCTTCTTTACAGGCACTGGAGGTGTAGGTGCTGTATCTAAGTTCCGCTTTCCGTATGGCACAGTAGAAACATGTCCTGTCTCTGGATCAATGTAGATCTTTTTCAGGATGAAAAAGCTCCTCTTCTTGAGGAACCACTTTGGGCGGCGATTTTTTCGGTTCCGGGCGTTGTTGTTGATTGTCTTTAGCCTTAGGAGTCCTTTGGCGTAAGTTTCGGCACCGAAGACATTGGCTTTGGAGTCAAAGCTGGTTTTATCGGCTTGGAAACATTAGAAAGAGGCTTTGTAGGTTTCGGCACGAAGATGTTGACTTTTGGAGCCAAAGCTGGTTTCGTCAGCTTGGGAGAGTCGGAAGCAGGCTTCATTGTTTTCGGAGCCGTTTTGTCTTTAGGAGTCAATGGTTTTGGAGTAGGTTTCAGAACCGGGACTTCTTTTGGTTTTGGTGCCGATGGAGCCGGTAGTATTGGGACGTGCGGTTTGCTCGGTATGGAGCTACCGGAAGGCTTTGGTGTTTTCTTCGGAGCCGGGGTCGATGGCGGGGCTTCTGAAGTATTTTTTCAGTCGCAACTGGTTGACCTTTGCCTTCGATTTAGGTGTTGGGGCTGGGGTAGGGGAGCAGTACTCACGGGTTGACCTGAAGGTATGGAGTCATCAGAGTCATCTGCCTCAGATACGCTTTCGAGATCGTCTGAATCTTCCTCTGGGACGTATGGACTTTCATCGACGATATCCACTGGTTCCGGAGCTGATCTCTGCATATCGTGTCGACGGGCCCTCCGATCTCAAATGGTCTTCTTGGATTGAAAGGATGCGCAGGCTGGACAGCTGGACTCGTCGTGTTCCGGCGATAAGCACAGGTTACAGACCTTGTGATGGTCACTGTGTGGAAATTTTTCTCCACACTGGGGGCATCTCTTAAATGGCATCCTATCCATGAGGTGTAGGCCTCACGGCGTGGATAGGCCCAACGGCCCGCGTCGACGACCGGAATCGAGCTGTTGAATTCAAGTGGATAGTTATCGATATGAAACGTTGTTCGGCAAAGTTTGAGTAAGTTTTTACGCGTCGAACTACTTGAAAAGAGTCGATGCCCATGCGCACTATCGTCCAAGGGAGTAATCACCTTTCTCGTGACTACAAATACTTCTTCCAAGACAACAACAAGGTGCAAGCATCCGAGCCCAACACCAGGTGACGATCTAATGATCAGTGTGAGATCTACAGCTCATATGCCTCGAACAAATCTTTCTAATAAACAATGATTTTTTTTTATTTTATGAAAAAAACAAATTGTGTTTTATTCACGTTTCTCTAAAATTCTATGATCTTTGAGAGTACTTCTCCCCACATCTGTGTATGGTCTATGGAAATTATAAGTCAGTAGGGCTATTGACTTCGTGGGTAGTAGCAAGCACAGGGCCACTATTAACGGATAAACTAAATTAATAGGATTGTTTGAGGGTCATTAAAAGGTTATGGGCCATCATCATAGACAGACAGAATAAGTTAATCCACAGATTAAGAGTCAACTTCCTGTAAGTACAAGAGAAGTTAGATCAGAAGGTCACAAGAGATCATCCTAGACTGAATTATGAGGTCATACCAACTGGTCAGGGTCCATCATTCTAGCAGGAGATAAGAGTGGTCCTCTCTTGTAAGAGGGATGAGTCTCCCTTGGACTGTGGGTCTTACTGGTCCCATTTCATTTCTCAACACTGACGCAAAAATATACGCCAAACCTTTAGCTACGTTGGTGATGGGCTTGATTCCCAAATTGGTCACCCGGGGATTAATGGATTTGTTATCTATAACTTTCCTCAAAGTTGAAACGGCATTTGAATATGTGTTTAGATCGTGGTCTTCAAACCTTTTAATGCAGCACCCTCCCCAGTGGAAAATAAAAAATCACCAGAGTCCCCCTCAAAATTGTTAACAATTAGTCTATTAAACTGCCAAAGTTTAAATATGTCTAGACTTATTTCCACATAGCAGTTAAGTTATGTTACCTTTTAAAAAATGCAATCAAATACATGGCTGCCAAACATAGTATTCAGTCGGAACAGGCCTTACTTACGTGTAAACGTATCACTCAAAAAATTTAAATACTGTGATTTTAAAACTGTTTTTACCTTTGTGATTCTTCTTGTCCAGAGCACTCCCCCTCCTAATTTCGCCGTCTCAGCACCGCGCAGCCGACATTAACGCTGCCGCGGGGCTCTGATAAGTTTCTGCCGCCATTTCCAAGGGAAGCGAGGCCACGCCCACACTCCTGAGGCCACGCCCCCTCAGACTGCTATTTAAGCCGCGCTACAGCTTCAGCTCGCATTAGCCATTGACAGCTCCTGAGGCGGAAGCCGGGAGACTCTAGCACTCAAAAAATTTAAATACTGTGATTTTAAAACTGTTTTTACCTTTGTGATTCTTCTTGTCCAGAGCACTCCCCCTCCTAATTTCGCCGTCTCAGGCCGACATTAACGCTGCCGCGGGGATCTGATAAGTTTCTGCCGCCATTTCCAAGGGAAGCAAGGCCACGCCCACACTCCTGAGGCCACGCCCCCTCCGACTGCTATTTAAGCCGCGCTACAGCTTCAGCTCGCATTAGCCATTGACAGCTCCTGAGGCGGAAGCCGGGAGACTCTAGCACTCAAAACATTTAAATACTGTGATTTTAAAACTGTTTTTACCTTTGTGATTCTTCTTGTCCACAGCACTCCCCCTCCTAATTTCGCCGTCTCAGCACCGCGCAGCCGACATTAACGCTGCCGCGGGGCTCTGATAAGTTTCTGCCGCCATTTCCAAGGGAAGCGAGGCCACGCCCACACTCCTGAGGCCACGCCCCCTCAGACTGCTATTTAAGCCGCGCTACAGCTTCAGCTCGCATTAGCCATTGACAGCTCCTGAGGCGGAAGCCGGGAGACTCTAGCACTCAAAAAATTTAAATACTGTGATTTTAAAACTGTTTTTACCTTTGTGATTCTTCTTGTCCAGAGCACTCCCCCTCCTAATTTCGCCATCTCAGGCCGACATTAACGCTGCCGCGGGGATCTGATAAGTTTCTGCCGCCATTTCCAAGGGAAGCAAGGCCACGCCCACACTCCTGAGGCCACGCCCCCTCCGACTGCTATTTAAGCCGCGCTACAGCTTCAGCTCGCATTAGCCATTGACAGCTCCTGAGGCGGAAGCCGGGAGACTCTAGCACTCAAAACATTTAAATACTGTGATTTTAAAACAGTTTTTACCTTTGTGATTCTTCTTGTCCAGAGCACTCCCCCTCCTAATTTCGCCGTCTCAACACCGCGCAGCCGACATTAACGCTGCCGCGGGGCTCTGATAAGTTTCTGCCGCCATTTCCAAGGGAAGCGAGTCCACGCCCACACTCCTGAGGCCACGCCCTCTCCGACTGCTATTTAAGCCGCGCTACAGCTTCAGCTCGCATTAGCCATTGACAGCTCCTGAGGCGGAAGCTGGGAGACTCTAGCACTCAAAAAAATTTAAATACTGTGATTTTAAAACTGTTTTTACCTTTGTGATTCTTCTTGTCCAGAGCACTCCCCCTCCTAATTTCGCCGTCTCAGCACCGCGCAGCCGACATTAACGCTGCCGCGGGGCTCTGATAAGTTTCTGCCGCCATTTCCAAGGGAAGCGAGGCCACGCCCACACTCCTGAGGCCACGCCCCCTTACCACCCCTTTAAAAATGTGCCTTAACCGGACGCACAGCGGACGCGCTCAGCGGGCGCGCTACCAGCGCGCCATATGGGGGGCCAAAGGTAAGCCCGTCTGGGCCCGTCCGGGCCCAGCCGGCCCTAGGCCCAGAACCTATGCCCCATCCTGCAGGGGCCTGCTATAGTTATACTCAAAGAGACCTTTTGTCCTTCAAACACAAAAAAAACGCTAACTGCCACTACATCTATAATGGGGAAAATACCTTTATCGACTGCAACCTCTGCAACCCATACCACACCATAGTAGGACACCAGGCCCTTCAATTGGGCCTCCTGAATTGCAGATCCCTCCCGAAGCAGTCCTTAGAGATAAACCTCCTAATACAGGACCACAAGACAGATATAATGTTCCTCACGGAAACGTGGCCGACACCCAATTCAGAAGCAGATATCGTAAGCTCCCTCACCCAAGGTTTTTTAATCCTTTCTCAGAACAGACCCCTCGGAAGAGGAGGTGGCCTTGCCATAATATATAGGGAAGATTTCGTATGCAGAATAAAAGACAGTGGCATCGAAGACTGTGAGAGCTGCCTTTTCTCTATACAACTATCACCCACAGTATACCTATCCGGGTTACTTATATATCGCCCACCGGGGAGCCCAAATCGGTTCTCTAGTGCCCTTATGGAAACCGTTACTACACTAGCAGCCTCCTCCCCCAACTTTATGATTTTAGGAGATCTCAATCTCCACTTCAATGATCCATTGGACTCCGTAGCGTCTGATCTCCTCCTCGACCTCACTGCATATGAACTGAAACTAGTCAATGTTGAGGCGACACACAACAAAGGTCATCTACTTGACCCTATTTTCACCAACATCCACGAGCTCAAAACCACACTTCCCTACCCTCTCCCGTGGACGGACCACTTTTTGGTCCCTTTTTCCTGGCAAACCAAGGCTCCGCCAATACAACCCCAGAAGACACGTGTTTCGGATAGAGCCTGGCACAAACTCTCAGCGGATAACTGGACCTCTATACTAGAACAGTCCTACCCCCTCCCCCCCGGCACTCGACCCAGTGATTGCAGATACGAAATTTAAAAAATGGCTCACTCACTCACTCGACTCTATCCTTCCCATAAAAAGCATCCAGAAAAAGGAGAAAAGATCTAACCACGCCCCCTGGTACTCACCCGAGCTTAAACTTCTTCGAAAAGAATGCAAAAAACTGGAGCGTTCCTGGAGGAAAGACGGGTCTAGATCCGAAAAAGATGAATATCGCACCGCCATGAGAACATACAAATCTGCCCTGCGCAATACTAAGAGTCAGTTCTTCGACGATAGAATCCAAAAGTCTGCTAACTCTGCCAGGGAAACTTTTGCCATCATGAAGGAACTGCTCAAAGAGCCAGACCCTCCTTTAGCTGGTGACACCTCTGAGGACAAGTGTAACAAATTGGCAAACTATTTTGACGAAAAAATCCAAAATATTTTAACCTCCCTGCCCCGAGCCAATCATAAAGCAGACTTAAACTATCAACCAGCTAAACCAGCCACCCACCTGGATACCTTTGGTCCGGTATCAGTGGAAGAAGTACTCAAAACTTTGGCCATTATTAAAAGTGGCTCACCCAGCGACCCGGTCCCCATGCGGATCCTCAAAATGATTGCAACCACTATCGCCACTCCCGTTACAGACCTCATTAACTCCTCACTGCTTCACGGAGTGGTCCCCCCTGGTTGGAAGAGAGCCATTGTAAAGGCCCTTCTGAAAAAGCCGCTTCTAGACCCAGCGGATTTTGCCAATTATAGGCCAATCTCCCTTCTCCCTGGAATTAGCAAGGTCGCGGAAAGGCTAGTCAATAAAAAACTCTCCCACTTCTTGGAATCTAACAACCTTCTCCAGAACTCACAGTCTGGCTTTCGCCCTGGACAGGGCATGGACACCGCCCTTCTGGCAGTAGTTGAGGAGGCCAGATGCATTCTGGATGCAGGAGGATCAGTGGCAGTGATCCTCCTGGACCTAAGTGCGGCCTTCGACACTGTTAACCACCAGGTCCTTATCCAGCGACTGACTGACATAGGGGTGGTAGGAACGGCCCTGTCCTGGCTCACATCATTCTTGAGCAACCGCACTTTCGAGGTCTGTTAAAGTAACATAGAAAAACAAAAGAAGGAGTATCACCCGACGTATAGGCTGGAGGTTTTCCAAAATCGGAATAATTATTCCTTTTCTAAAAAAAACCTCACTCACCACCTAGTGGTGACATGCTTCATCATCGGGGTCCACCCTGGCGGCCTAGCGTCACCAGGGTGTGCTTCGACACCTGTAATACAGTGGAGCAGGTTGTGAGATGTAAGTGCAAAAAAATAGATGTTAAAAATTGTCCTGGTTTAACTTTGTAAAAGTGAATTTTATTAAAAAGCAACTGGACAATAATAAAAATATTAAAGTGCGAGATACTGGAAGGGGAGTTACAACCTACGTATCTCTATATGTGTTATAGTGCGTTGGTCAACATGTTTCTACCATTAGGGAAGGTTCCCGGTATTCATCAGGACCAAGGAGATGGACGGTATGAGTCCCCTAAAAGACTCACCCTATCCTAAATCCTTTCAGTACCTATGGCAAAATTTACCAAAGGTGGATTGCTCCCAAAAATAAGGAGCATGGACAAAAACCTGTGGGGAGAGAAAATAAATGGGTGTCAGGCGCAAAACACTCTTACTGGCCTGTTACGTCGTGCAGACTCTCAGTGCATACATACTGCATACCACAGTGGTGTTTGTAAAAACCTCAGGAGATGATAAGCGTGATGATATCGTGTACGTGAACGCTTATTATTATAGCCAAGAAGGTTATGTATCAATATTTATAGGTGCGTGCAAATTTGCATGCAATAATGCTATTCTTATCGCCATATTCCAATGGTAGGTGGAATTGCGTTGTTTAGGTCGCAAATATATTCTGATGCGCATTATTATTTAACAAGGGCCACCCAATGGTAGCCCTTAGTAATTGTAGTGCAGGCATGAGACATACAAGACTAACAAACAGGTAACATAGAGAAGGTCACAGATGCTACATGGCAGAGGGCAGGCTTACTATCGGTAGTTTTCTATTGTACTTCGGCGGGCAGGGGGTAGGCACATCACGCGGTACAACGTATTCTGTGTAAAGAAATATTGTACCCGTGATTAGGTTACAAATGACGATGGATGCCGTGGGGCGGTAAAGTCTGGCCGCATCGGTAAGAGTACATGGCATCTCATATGTGTTGGTTCCTGACCAGCTATGCCCATGCACTGCAGGAGCGAAGAAAGCCCCGTTCCTCTGAACCTACCACTCCGTGGCTCACACCGTAAATAGTACCATGGGCCAACGGAATAGCAAGGGACAGGGGGCGGGAATAAGGGAAGGACAGACAAGGAATCCCAGGTCTTCTCTCTCCTAGGGGAAGGGTCCTTCTGCCGGGACCACGTCACTCCACGTACTGTATCACAAGGGACTGGCTGAGACACCGTCTGCCACACAAAAAACACAGATGTCAGCAGTATAAATACAAAAGCCCTCTTTCTCCTCTCATGCACCCACACACCACCCTATAACACTCCTCCTTACCACTAATACTGTGATAATCGCCGGGTGGAGTACTCCATCCTGGAGTATATCTGAATCCAACAGGCAGATGGCAGGAGAGCAAAATCAGGGAATGAAAGGACTAGGCGGCAGGGAGATGTGCCACAGGAAACCAGGAAACCAGGGACCAATGGGGGACAAATGGAAAGGAGGAAAAAGTCGTAAAAACGACTGAAAAAACCTCCGTGTAGCAGCCTGCTACGTGTCTTCCGCCCAGAAATGAGACCAAAATCAGGTCAGGGTGGGGAATACTCGCAACACAACACCAGCTTCGTTGTGCGCTATCCGAAACCCGGAAACGCCCAAACCGGCACTCCGCCTCCGCACAACGAGGTGGACAGCCTGCACAAGAGGCGGAAGTGCGGGACAGCGTCGGCGTCACCAGGACAAGAAACAACAACAGGAACCACCGGGCAATCCAGCCGGATCACACGATTCCCGTAAGAAGCGCCGGAGCCCCAGCCACCTCTTAATCCCAGCCGGGATAAAAATGACCCCAAAAACGGAAAAGGTAAAAAACTAACACAGAACACAAACAAGACAAACAAACAACTAATCCCAGGAACCCAATAACACACAAGCGAAGGAGGAGGTCAAGGGAAGCAAAAATAAGAGGGGGGGGGAGGTGGGAACAAGGATGAACAGGGAATAAACGGGATTAACAGGAGCCAAAAAGCGAAATGGGAAATCCCACGAGCCCGTGAATGCTGCAAAGTTCCCAAGGTACAAAAACAGCTCCCAGCAAGAACCAGGAACCACAATTCAAGATAACGAGCACCGGGAACAGGGAAAACAATCCTTTTAACCCCTCCTAGCACATCACATGGGCGCTATGTACATGGCAAGAGAAAGAGGACTTACGGGGCAGAATCCTAACAATATGCTCTTATCAGGATTCAGTGGGGATCGAGATTTTTACTTACAGTTTACTGGCGTGGTGAGAGGCCCATAACCTACTTCTACCTTCCGCTGCTCGGCTATGATTGCCGTGCGGTCCGGTGCCAGTGATAACGAGAGAATGCTTCCGGGCGCGGTCACGTGGGAGCCACGTCACCGGCTGGGCTGGTTGAGCTACGGGAAGCCGAGAGGGCCGCTAGTTGCCAAGGGGATTGAATGCTGAGGCTTACGCGCATGCTTAGAAAAGTGATTGGTTTAATCAGGACAATACATTATAGATCAGAGAGCCAGCGCCTAGCGATATTGGGCGAGGTGCTTTAAAGCATCCGGTAATTTACAAGGGACGATTCTGTGTTAATCGAAAGATGAGGGGGGGTTATTAGTAGCCTCAGTAAATAGCAGGTGACGTCTTATTGCGCTGCAATTAATAAACAGAGACTGAGGTGGAAATGTCACATGGTCTCAATTGTAGGATGAGTATCAGGATTGGGCATTATTCATTCAGGTATTAAGGCCCAGGGGATATTAATAAGAAATATCATCCGTGGTGAAAGGACATGTGGATAGCCAGTAGGGTAATCAGGTGCCCTAATAAATAGGTGTAATTCTCAAGGGAAGACACTTTTCATTTTAGCACAGAAGCCCATGGAATGTTATCATTCAGGCCCATCTTGTGGGTCGATAGTCTATAGATCCATCGCTGCTCTTTTTCAAAGAGGCGTGATTGTATATTGGGGCCTTGTTGCAATTGTTCAATCACTGTCCACCTCATGTCATTTGGAGTGTGGAGGACAGTAAGAAAGTGATCCGTCAGTTTAGTGGTATTTTTCTTGCAGCGTATCGTGCTTCTGTGCTCACAGATGCGCTGTTTTATCTTGTGGGTTGTCATTCCCACATAGGGCTTCCCACAGGTGCATGTGATCAGGTAGACGACATTACTGCTATTGCAGTTGGTGTGGGATCTTTGTTCCCAGACCCTGCCCACTTCTAGATTTAAAGTTTTGGTGTTGTCAGTAAGGTGGCAGACACTGCAATCACCACATCGTGAGTGTCCTGTCACTGGGGGGAGGCCCCACATCTGTGTAAGAGTGGGGTTGTTGTTCATGGTCGTGTTCCTGGGTCTGGTATTGACCAAGCTGTCTTTTAGGCTCTGCGCTCTTCTGTATGAAAACACTGGTTTTTCCCATTTTAATTTTCCTGAGTTTACTATGGACCAATGTTTATTGATGCTTCTGCTGACTTGGTTTGAAATTGCGTTATAGGTTGTCACGCATGTCAGTGGAGTTGTTTCTTTGTTTTTTGTTGTTTCCTCCAGTAAGGCTTGTCTAGGAGGAAAATACCATCATAGTGAGCTTTGACATTGAAAGCCTCTATACTAACATACCTCAGGAAGCAACCATCGATGTACTAAAGAAAACACTGGAAGAAACCACCTGGGACCACCGCACGCCCAAAGAATTCATCATCAAATGTGCTACCCTAGCCCTAAAAAGGAACTTTTTTGAATATGAAGGATCCCTATACCTCCAAATAGGGGGACACATCCATGGGCAGCGTTTTCACCCCGAGCGTGGCGGGGCTCTACGTGTTTGACTTTGAGCAAAAATATATCTTATCGCCAGACAACCCTTACTTTGAAAACATCAAATTCTGGCGAAGATATATTGACGATGTTCTAGCAATTTGGCAAGGTCCACAGGAAACACTAATGGCGTTCATAGCCTGGCTCAATAATCGCGACCCCCATTTACACTTTACCCATAGTGCTGACAAAGAAAAAATGGTTTTCTTTGACATACAAATCCAAAGGGAAAATGACACTTTAACAACTAAAACCTACTTTAAACCAACTGCCAAAAACAATCTGTTAAGGTACGAAAGCTTCCATCCGCGACCCCTGAGGGAAAATCTGCCTTACGGCCAATACCTGCATCTACGAAGAAACTGTAGCAAACTGACAGACTACAAAAGCCAGGCAGAAGATCTCCCCACGAAACGAATGAACCGTGGTTACCCACCCAAGATTATTCACAAGTGTCAAAAAAGAGCGAGGAACCAACCTAGACAAGCCCTACGGAGGAAACAACAAAAAACAAAGAAACAACTCCACTGACATGCGTGACAACCTATAACGCAATTTCAAACCAAGTCAGCAGAAGCATCAATAAACATTGGTCCATAGTAAACTCAGGAAACTTAAAATGGGAAAAACCAGTGTTTTCATACAGAAGAGCGCAGAGCCTAAAAGACAGCTTGGTCAATACCAGACCCAGGAACACGATATGACCAACAACCCCACTCTTACACAGATGTGGGGCCTCCCCCCAGTGACAGGACACTCACGATGTGGTGATTGCAGTGTCTGCCACCTTACTGACAACACCAAAACTTTAAATCTAGAAGTGGGCAGGGTCTGGGAACAAAGATCCCACACCAACTGCAATAGCAGTAATGTCGTCTACCTGATCACATGCACCTGTGGGAAGCCCTATGTGGGAATGACAACCCGCAAGATAAAACAGCGCATCTGTGAGCACAGAAGCACGATACGCTGCAAGAAAAATACCACAAAACTGACGGATCACTTTCTTACTGTCCACCACACTCCAAATGACATGAGGTGGACAGTGATTGAACAATTGCAACCAGGCCCCAATATACAATCACGCCTGTTTGAAAAAGAGCAGCGATGGATCTATAGACTATCGACCCACAAGATGGGCCTGAATGATAACATTCCATGGGCTTCTGTGCTAAAATGAAAAGTGTCTTCCCTTGAGAATTACACCTATTTATTAGGGCACCTGATTACCCTACTGGCCATCCACATGTCCTTTCACCACGGATGATATTTCTTATTAATATCCCCTGGGCCTTAATACCTGAATGAATAATGCCCAATCCTGATACTCATCCTACAATTGAGACCATGTGACATTTCCACCTCAGTCTCTGTTTATTAATTGCAGCGCAATAAGACGTCACCTGCTATTTACTGAGGCTACTAATAACCCCCCCCCCATCTTTCGATTAACACAAAATCGTCCCTTGTAAATTACCGGATGCTTTAAAGCACCTCGCCCAATATCGCTTGGCGCTGGCTCTCTGATCTATAATGTATTGTCCTGATTAAACCAATCACTTTTCTAAGCATGCGCGTAAGCCTCAGCATTCAATCCCCTTGGCAACCAGCGGCCCTCTCGGCTTCCCGTAGCTCAACCAGCCCAGCCGGTGACGCGGCTCCCACGTGACCGCGCCCGGAAACATTCTCTCGTTATCACTGGCACCGGACCGCACGGCAATCATAGCCGAGCAGCGGAAGGTAGAAGTAAGTTATGGGCCTCTCGCCACGCCAGTAAACTGTAAGTAAAAGTCTCGATCCCCACTGAATCCTGATACGAGCATATGAGATGCCATGTACTCTTACCGATGCGGCCAGACTTTACCGCCCCACGGCATCCATCGTCATTTGTAACCTAATCACGGGTACAATATTTCTTTACACAGAATACGTTGTACCGCGTGATGTGCCTACCCCCTGCCCGCCGAAGTACAATAGCAAACTACCGATAGTAAGCCTGCCCTCTGCCATGCAGCATCTGTGACCTTCTCTATGTTACCTGTTTGTTAGTCTTGTATGTCTCATGCCTGCACTACAATTACTAAGGGCTACCATTGGGTGGCCCTTGTTAAATAATAATGTGCATCAGAATATATTTGCGACCTAAACAACGCAATTCCACCTACCATTGGAATATGGCGATAAGAATAGCATTATTGCATGCAAATTTGCACGCACCTATAAATATTGATACATAACCTTCTTGGCTATAATAATAAGCGTTCACGTACACGATATCATCACGCTCATCATCTCCTGAGGTTTTTACAAACACCACTGTGGTATGCAGTATGTATGCACTGAGAGTCTGCACGACGTAACAGGCCAGTAAGAGTGTTTTGCGCCTGACGCCCATTTATTTTCTCTCCCCACAGGTTTTTGTCCATGCTCCTTATTTTTGAGAGCAATCCACCTTTGGTAAATTTTGTCATAGGTACTGAAAGGATTTAGGATAGGGTGAGTCTTTTAGGGGACTCATACCGCCCATCTCCTTGGTCCTGATGAATACCGGGAACCTTCCCTAATGGTAGAAACATGTTGACCAACGCACTATAACACATATAGAGATACGTAGGTCGTAACTCCCCTTCCAGTATCTCGCACCTTATTATTTTTATTATTGTCCAGTTGCTTTTTAATAAAATGCACTTTTACAAAGTTAAACCAGGACAATTTTTAACATCTATTTTTTTGCACTTACATCTCACAACCTGCTCCACTGTATTACAGGTGTCGAAGCACACCCTGGTGACGCTAGGCCGCCAGGGTGGACGCCGATGATGAAGCATGTCACCACTAGGTGGTGAGTGAGTTTTTTTTTTAAAAAGGAATAATTATTCCGCTTTTGGAAAACCTCCAGCCTATACGTCGGGTGATACTCCTTTTGTTTTTCTATATCCGTGACCAGGGGAACAGGAGTATTCCTCGTCCACCTCAAGTGGACACAATCCCTTACTCTCCCCTTTGTTTTTCCTGTTAAAGTAACACCCGATCAGCGGCAATCCCCCTCCAGTGTGGGGTACCATAGGGCTCCTCCCTTAGCCCGACATTATTTAATGTGTACATGTCCCCACTGGAGGAGGTGGTCGCCCCGTTCGGAGTCAAAATTGTCAACTACGCCGACGACACCCAACGGGTCGCCTCCCTTTCCCATCCGGACCAAGGGCCAGGTCCCCTAAACGACTGCCTATCAAAAATATTCACTTGGATGGGGGAATCTTCACTAAAACTGAACGGATCCAAGACAGAGATCATGATACTAGGGAATAAAGGATCAACCCTCCCGCCGAACATCTGGCCTACCTGCTTGGGGGAGCCCCCATCCCCAAAAGAGGAGATCAAGAGTTTGGGGGTCTGGATGGAACAGGACCTATCCTTTAAGACCCAAGCCAAAAAAGTAGCGGGAATCTGCTTTGGCCTCCTTCAATCGGCCCGGAAGATCCTGCCCCTCCTTCCGCAGACCTCCCGCAAGCTGCTTATCCAAGGATTGATCCTGTCTAGACTGGATCACAATAACGCCATCCTCCTTGGAGCGCCGGAATCCACCCTTAACAAGCTCCAACAAATCCAGAATGCTGCAGCACGGCTTCTCACGGACACCCCAGCCAGATCATCAGCCAAACCAGCACTGAAACGGCTGCACTGGCTCCCAATAAGAGAAAGGATAAAATTTAAATCCCTCTGCCTGGCACACAAACTACTACAGGACAAGGGCCCCCCATTCTGAAAAAAACCTAGGCATCCCATATAAAGCCAACAGATCACTCCGATCAGACCACGAACGCCTAGTCACAGTGCCCAGAGTAAAAACAGCACGGACAGGGGGACGGCGGTTCTCGGTCAACACAGCTAAACTGTGGAACTCCCTCCCCCTCAAACTTAGGACCGAACCCTGTCATCTCCGATTTCGGAAACTTCTGAAAACCCACCTCTTCCCCTGATCCCCCATGTCCCCTCCTTTTCTTCCTGTCTTCCCCTCTGACTCCGCTGTCTTGGTCTTTAGCGCTGGGATGCTTCCGGGTTACTACGCGCTTTATAAACCTTACTCATTACTCAGTGTGATTATTAGAAATGGGAATGGGGGTTCTGAAGAATATTTGGAATCCCTTCTCTTTTGAAACCTTCTCCCAGACAGGATATAAATGACAAAAGATGCTAGTGATGTCCCATGACAGAGGGTCTTACAGCCACTCATTTGTTTCCACTTAAAACAAAAGTACTGCTATCAGCATACTGCTTCTTTTTTTTTTTTTATTGAAATAATAACAAGAAACACAACAAACATCACAAGGCAGTAATGACAATTGATCAATTGGTCATGGGTCCGCGCAGAAGGCGCTCCGGCGCAACGGCATATATCATACAGTCAGTATACATAAGAAGGGGGGAGGGGGGCAGCGAGGAGACAAGCAATAGTACATGAAAAGTCAATAAGTGGAATGTCAATCATGGGGACAAAGCGACATCGGGAAGCAAAGCATGTGGGGGGGTGCAGACATCCCCACGATAGGAGTTCCACTGTGACCAAATTCTACTCCATTTCTTGGGTCGACCCCGTGACAGATAAACAGCTTTCTCCCTAAACATGCACAAGTCCATGTTTTCCTTCCAGGACGATACAGTAGGCGGCCTACTGGATCCCCACAGCTGTGCAATGTCTCTTTTCGCAATCATGTTGCCCAGGGTTGCCCAGGTGATCTGAGCCGTATTGTAGTCATTGGGTTCCCAGACATTAAGGAGACAACGCCTGGCTTCGGGAAGTAATGCAACACCAGTCACCCTTTCCATCACTGCATGTACACGGGACCAAAATTCACACACCACCGGACATTCCCACAGGATATGGAGGAAGGTGCCAGTCATGCCGCATCCACGCTTACACTGATCATCCATAGAATAACCCATGCGAACCAGGCTCGGACCCGTGACGTACACACGATGGAGGATCTTGAGTTGAACGAATCTAAGGCGAGCTGGTATGGCGACCTCTTTAGGCGAGGACAAGGCGGATTGCCAGTCCTCATCATCCAATTCTAGACCATCAGCGGTCCACGAGGCCCTGAGGCGCACAAGCAGATCAGTCCTATTATTTATGAGCTTCTTATAAATCAGAGAAATTGTGCTATCGGGTACATGTCCGTCAAGGATACTATCCTCGAGGGGAGAGGATTCAGGAAGATCCGTACCCACGGTGAAAACCGACAATAGGGCATGTCGGACCTGGGCATATCGGAAATATTCTCTATCCCCTAGTTCGTACTCAGCCTGTAGCACCGCAAAGGACTTAACGTCCCCATTGGACCAAAGATCCCCCACCTTGCTGATACCAATCATGTCCCATTTATCAAATGCTTTCGTTCGCCACAGATTACCCAAACATTCAGAATCATACAGGGGGGGTCGCACGGGTGAGTCTGTCATTCCATCCAAGAGCCGCAGTTGCATCACGCCACACTCGTACCGCAATCCTAGTGGGTCCTGTCAGTGATTTACAGTGCCTCCGGGAATAAAGCGCCCTGTTAAAATTTCCCCCCGGCAGAAGGTGTTTATCCATTGCAAAGGCCGGGACAGGACCGGGGGCATACGTCGCATGGTTAACCGCACTCAGCTGGGAAGCCCAATAATAGCGCCTAATGTCAGGGAGGGCGATACCTCCGTCGTACCACGGTAATGTGAGTTTAGACAGAGCAATGCGCACACGTCCGTCCCAGACAAGTCGCCTTTGTGGACCCTCCACCTCACGAAAGTACCGAGAGGGAACAAGATCAAACGAGTTCTGGAGAGCGTACAGAAATCTGGGCAGCGACATCATTTTAAAAAGAGCCGCACGACCCAGCGGGGACAAAGGCAACTGACGCCAGCGAGCGACATCTAACTTCAGCCTTTGAAGAGGAGGTAGCAAGTTACGTTCATAACGAACGGTGGCATCCAAGGAGATGTAGATCCCCAGGTATTTAAAGCCGGTCTCAGTCACTTGAATTGGACATCTACGAGGCAATGGGGGGGGAGTCCTCCAGCCAAAACGTAGACACAAGATTTAGTCCAATTAATAACGAGACCCGAGTTCTTCCCAAAAGAGGTCAGAACATCGAAAAGCACATTAAGAGACTTCCGAGGGGAGGTAAGGTACAGGAGGATGTCATCCGCGTAAAGCGAGATACGATCCTCAAAGTCGGGAGTCCACCGAATGCCCCTCATGGACGGTTCCCAACGGAGCCACTCAGCCAGCGGTTCCAAAGCGAGGGCGAAGAGTAACGGAAACAGCGGGCAGCCCTGCCGGGTACCCCGCCCGAGTGTAAAGGCCCCGGACACCTTACCATTAACCACCACCTGAGCCAGGGGCTTCTCATAAAGAAGTTTAACCCAAGCGATGAACCCCGGGCCGAACCCAAACTTCGAGAGGGCAGCCCAAAGGTAGGGCCACTCAATGGTATCGAAAGCCATCGTAGCGTCAAGGGAAACTAAAATGGCCGACTCAGTGAGAGTCGCAGCCCTCGCGAGAACTCCATGGAGTCTCCGCAGATTAAGGGCGGTGTTACGATGGGGAATGAAACCGGACTGATCCGGATGGACCAAGTCCCCGATCACCGTAACCAAGCGATTAGCCAACAGTTTGGCAAGAATTTTGGGTTCGGCGTTAAGCAATGAAATGGGTCTATACGAGGCACAGCGATCACAAGGCTTACCCTCCTTGTGGAGAACCACAATGGTAGCAAGCCGCTGATCCGCGGGCAAGGAACCAGAGTCCAACGCCTCCAGGAACATCCCCTTTAAATAGGGTGCCACGGTGTCGGGTCGTAGCTTATACAATTCGATGGGTAAGCCATTGGGGCCCATTGCTTTACCAGAGCGGAGGGAACGGATAGCACCCGCGATCTCGTCTACCGTGATGGGCGCGTCCATGAGGTCTCTGTCGTCCTCTGAAAGACAGGGCAGCGCAATGTCCCGAAGAAGTAACCGGGAATCCTCCTCGTCTCTAACAGAGACCGAGGCATACACAGTTTGAAAGTGATCAACAAAACAATCAACGATCCCAACAGGCTCAATAACACGCTCACCATCCAGCCACTCAATCACAGGGACAACACGATTCTCTCTCGCTTTCTTATCCAGCCACGCAATCAATTTACCAGTCTTATCCCCCACGTCATACAGCCGGCCCTGTTGCTCACTGTACATCACCTTAGCCGCATCGGTGATGAGGGCCTTGTAATCAGCCAGCTTCAAACTAAGGGAATGCGATGCCAAACGTGACACTCCAGAACCGAGATCATTCTCAAGTAGGTAAGTATACTTGTAAAGCGCACTGTTACCCCATCTCGGGGTGTCCTGGCGCTGTATACCGCTGGGGAACCCGTCCTGGCTTTCCCTGTGAGATGGTCCCTCCTGGGCACCTCCAAGGTGAAGCCAGGCATCCCCAGCGTTGATGGGGCCGTTGTGGAGATTAAGCAAGCTATTGCCCAGAGTTGCAGAGTGGGACCGATGGTTAGCGTAGGCACCGAGGCGAGAATTATCGAGTCCACGGACATTGACCCAAGAACCTGCCGCGTCGGGAATTGAACCCTGGTCCCAGGCCGATCTCTGCTTCAGGGTCTGCCGCTTCTAACCAGTGAGCCACACTTCTCCAAGTGCAGTGATATCAGTTTCAATTCGCACCACTTCCTCATTTTTAGCCTTCTTTGCAGCAGCAATAAGTGACAGTGACTGCCCACGGATAACCGTCTTGAAAGCCTCCCACAGCGAAACAGAAGAAGAAACAGACCCCACATTGTCATTGAAGTAGTGGTCAATAACTTTCACAAGTTCAGAACGGGTCTTAGGATTACGGAAATACCAAGGGTTGATGGGGGCCACCCTACCCGCACTGCCAAATCCAACCCGAAACCGAAGCCACAAAGGAGAATGGTCCGATATACCCCTGGGAAGATGACGAACCTCGTCAATGAGGGAAGATTGGGCTGATGGCATCAGGAAATAATCTAGCCTGGAGAGACTACCATGCGCCCCGGAGTGGAAGGTGTACTGAAGCTGTGTGGGATGCATCAGTCTCCAGCTATCGATTAATCCAAAAGTCTCCAGCAAATCACTAAGCCACATCTGAGATCTGACCAACTCCCGGGGGGGAAAACGGTCAGCAGTACCAGAGACAACAGAGTTAAAGTCCCCACCAAGGATAAGAAGACCCTCGGGTAACCCTAGCATGACCTTACCCAGATCAGCATAAGTAGGGGCCTGTAGGCCCGGAGGGACATAGATCGAGAGAATGGAGAGAGTCTTCCCCTCCCATCTACCCGTAAGGGCAGCATAGCGCCCCCTATCATCAAGGATCACCTCATCGATCTCGAAAGGGAGAGATGTCCGAATGAGAATGCCCACCCCCCGGGAGCCAGACGTGAAACCAGAGTGAGCGACTAAGCGATAACCACGCCTATTCAAAGCTTGGAAGACGTTACCAATCAGATGTGTCTCCTGTAGGAGAACAACATCAGGAGAATGGCGTCTGAGGAACTGCAAGACCACCCCCGCTTTATTCTGTCTCCCAACCCATTAACATTCCAGGACAACAGTCTCAACTCACCACCCCCCATCCCCGAGAATAAAGCAGGGCACCCCACACACGAACCCAAATGACACGAGCAGAAAGAAAAATCAATATGAAGCCTTGTGACAAGAAAAAAACACACACAGTCCCACCATCCAACTGAAACCCGTTACAACGCCCCCCACCCTGCACCCCTGCGTACGACTCAGAATCCACCCCAACTTGCAGTGTGCCTGTCGCCCCATAGTGAAACTACTCTACACAAAGAACCCAGGAGGAGAAAGAGACCCCAGTAACCCCCGCCACCCTCAGGCCCAAGCGATAAAATGAAAACCCAAAGAACCAAAGTCCAGACTCAGCCGAGAAAGTAGAGAAGTTCAGATGCCAGGATCCAAGCATCATTCCTGCTCCAACAAGCCACCTTCAGCACCGCCGGGGTGCTCAGTTCGATCATCCCTTTTGGGCAAAGAGTCAAGCCAGTCACTGACACTGTCCGGGCGATCAAAGAAAAACGTTCGTTCACCATGTTCCACACGAAGTCTGGCCGGAAACAGCATGGCATACTTGAATCCCAGGTCCCGCAAACGTCTCTTGACTCCCTGAAACCCCATCCTCCGCCGCTGAACAAATGGAGTAAAGTCGGGATAGAAGTTCACAGTAGAATTTTCGAACTTCACCGGGCCTTTGTCCCGGGAAGCTTGCAGGATAGCGTCCCTGTCCCTGAAGTGGAACAATCTGGCAACAATGGGTCTCAGGGGAGCCCCGGGCTGAGCCTTCCCTCCCGGAACCCTGTGAGCTCGCTCAACCGCAAAGAATTTGGTAAGCCCGGGGGGAGCAAGATGGTTCGAGACCAGATCTGCCACTAGGAGGTCAATAGCAGAGGGCTCGGAAGTCTCAGGAACGCCAATAATGCGCACGTTATTGCGACGGGACCGATTTTGTGGTCAAATGGAATGGCTGGAAACAGTGCTGCGAGACCAGGCTGGAGCAGGAGTCAATCTGAGCCGCAGACCAGTCAATCCGCGCCGGGAGTAGGAAGTGAAACAGAAAGTTAGACAGAGACCGTCCAGGGGGAGAAACCCCTTCGGCCGATGTTGTTCAACTACTCCCCGGCCAGCAAATCAACTGAGCCCCCGGTGTCGCCTCGGGGCGGGCCGAGAAAGTTCCAGGCGATGTAAAAATGGACCCAAGCGTCCGATTTCGATTTTTCGAAGAATGTTGAAGTCAGCCAGAGTTTGCCTTCAAAAGCCCATCGGTAAAATCAGGATTTAGAAAGGATAGATGCGAAGGGCGGGGCGGGTCTCGGGAGCTCCTCACTCACGCGACCATCTTGGATGCCCGCGAAGCTCCTCCTCTCATACTGCTTCTTTTGACTAGAGCCTGGCGCCCTCCCGGGATCACTTGTGGCCCCCCTAGGGGTGCCACCTCCCAGTTTGAAGACCCCTGATTTAGGCTAACTGGTGAATTACATGTTTGTACCAACATTGACAGATCATGGCCATTATAAACAACTTCAACTTAGAAAATTCAGAAAAAACTCTTGAACCAGGTAGTGATGTTCCTTGTCGTACCTTTGAGTGAGATATTAGTAAAGCTTCAATGAACTACTCTAAGGGACTCATAAATCAGCATTACATAAAAATAAAACTGGTAAAAAAAAAATAAAAAAAAATAGCACACAGCATATGACCACAATAAGGTGGTTTATACCTCTATTCCCACCCTCAGCCCTATTGGTGAGGAATTTGGTTGTCGTGTAGGGTGTCAAGATAATCCAGCTATAAATCAAGTTCTTTTGCTGCCGGGCTGCTATTTGTGGACATTCATTTCACACACTCCGTAATATAACCAAGGGTTACCCATGATATAAAATTGTCACTATTCTTCAAAATATGGAGTTTTCTGTGGCAATCTCTATCTTTATCTGGGGTGACAAGAAAACCCAGGGAGCTGCCATTATCTATTCCAAATGCCTAATTATAGCTGTTCACCTTACCAAGAGATCAGTGCGTGTGAAAGTAAGAGGACACTTGTACCAGGAGAAAAAGAACTGCTTTAGAACGGAAATGTTTTCAAACTTCCTAGGAAATGAGAAATGTGGTTTCTTTTCATTTCTCTAAGATGTTAGCTCAGCTGTTTTCACATTTTGCTCCTTGGTCTCCATATGTAAATTGAGGTCACTGGAATTGCTTGGTGTGTTGCATTAACTTGAATATAACACTGTGAGACATCACTGTTCATTCCACTGTTTGTATATTGCATTGGGCTTTCAACATCGAGTAGGACAATGTCAATTATCCATGTCTGTATAATGTGTGCAGCTGTCAGAGTGCACACGGTCATTGTGCATTGACTCTGCTAGGAGATCATGTGTGTTCCGCTCATACATTTAATAATGCACACAAAATATGAATATTTCACTTCCTTCTTTTGTTGTATTTACAAACAGTATCTCACCTTCAGGAGTTCCCACGCCGGCGCCTCACACTTCATTTCTATCTCTGTTATCAGAGCCTTGAGAGAGGTGATTTGATTGGACAGTTTGGTGATATTTGCATTTTCTACCATGGTAATTTTCTTCTCCATCTCCTCCAGTCTTCTGTGCAGTGTTTGCTCATTTTCTTTCAGAAGCAGTCGTAGTTTTTCAAACTCAGATTCAATTTTCTTCTTCTCAGTTCTTAGCTTGTTCTGTCAGAAGCAAAGAAAAGCTGGTTGCATATTAAAAAGCTTCCTACAAGCTGTCACTAGAGTGGGAGGGAGGAGGGGTTGATACTTTTTGTTGCACTAACTGGATAGGAATATTAATTTGTACTATTCCTAAATCCAGCGCACAATCTAGTGCAAGTCGTAGAAACGACCTGCGTTGTAATACCATGCGTGGTAACAACACGGACGATGTAACGTCCGCGTTGTTACCTATTGCGATTCATAACGTGGCGCTGTAACGTCACATATTCGCTCAAGCTGAGCTGTGCCCATGAAATTTCTAGAATTAGAAATGCATATGTCCTGAATAAGGGAATGTACATGTCCCGAAACGTGTTAAGATTAGAGGGCATTTGGCTTAATGAACTATTCATGGGTTAAAACTCATCTACACAATGCTGGAGCTTCCATGCTTGCTTTATCACTTTGATTAACATCTGTTAGATGATCTGTAGTTCGAGGATGTATATACAATACCATAGCAGGATTAAATTGCTAAAACCTTTGTTTAGGAAGGGGCTTACACCAGGCTTGCTCAGTCTGATAGATGGATAGATAACTCCACATCCATACATACACACATCCACAGAGGTACACACTCATACAGATGTACACATTAATTTGCACACACACACACACACACAAATATTGTACAAACTCCGATGGTTAGCTTCAATCTATGCATATACACACTCTATACACACTCTCAGAGGCACACATCCATACAATATTATATATATGTATAAATATATACTCACACACAGATGCAAATAAAATCTTATGGATTTGAACTCCAGACATGTATACACAAACTCACAGATGCACATATATTTGCACACTCACAAATGCCACCAGACCTTGCGATAGGCAAACCCATAGATAGGCATTCATGTACACAGGTACAAATGCACAGCCAATAAATCCAGACTGAAGCATACACAACCCTCAAACAATCATGCACATAGATAAGCACATGTATTTGCACACTCTGAGGCTCAAAATTCAAATATGCATATGCAGACATACAAGCACTTTTTTGTGTGGAGTTTTATATAGCGCAAACTAAACCCGAAGGTATCACAGCGCTTTACATGAGCACTAGTTACGTTACAGACCGACACATTCATGTTTGGTAGGCACGGGAGATTAAGTGATTTGCCCAGAATCACAGAATGTTGAGCGTCCCTGCCGAGAAGCGAACCTGGTTCCCCAGCTCTGAAGTTGACCGTCCTAGCTGTTAAGACACATTCTCTCCAGTGGCCTAACAGCACTATTCAAAGCCCAAAAAACAGACAGACATAGAGATGTGCAGACATGTGTACACTCCACAGATAACTCCAGGACCAGCCATACACAAACAAATACTTAGAAATGTACACCTAAGAGTGAACATGCATAAACATACAAATATGCACGCACACACACACACATTGGTAAATACACGCAGCCAGATAATGCCACACCTGTGTACACATACTCTAACTCACAACATTTAAGTATGTAAGTACTACCTTAAGGTCAGAGGAGAAATCTTGCTTTTATTTATTTTAGGACGAGCCTTTGGCCAAGGTTAGCCCCAACAACCAAGTGAAGTGACTCCGGTCAGTATATTTATCTGGTGGGGACCATGACCTAGACTGTAGGGTGAATTATCCACCTTGGTGTGTCTTGAAATGTAAGAGGCCACACAAAGGACTGGGCACAGACATATATAGACACAGCACTCACTGCAGACACTCACCCTCATGGTTTTATATTGTTCCTCCTCCTTGACTTTAGACTCCAGAACATATTCCTCCTCTTTCTTCAGAAGACGCAGCCACTCTTGAAGTTTTACCTGCAGAGATGAAAGTGCAAGGAATAACTGTAGATTTGTAAAGTGGAGAAGTGTGGCTCAATGATTAGAGCAGCATACCCTGATGCAGAGGTCTAGCCCGGGACCAGGGTTCAATTCCCGCCTCGGCGGGTCTTGGGCTCAATTTCCGCGCACCTGATAATTCTCGCCTCGGTGCCTATTCTAATCATGGGTTCCACTCTGCAACTCTGGGCAATAGTTTGCTTAATCTCCACAATGGTCCCAACAACGCTAGGATGCCTGGCTTCACCTTGGGGGCGCCAAGGAGTGGGTACTTCACAGGGAAAAGCCAGGAAGAGTTCCACAGCGGTATGTGTACAAGCGCCTGAGATACCCCTTCGGGGGTCGATTCGGTGCGCTGTACAAATACTACTACATTTACATTTACTTACAAAAAAGATTTACTACAATACCTGCCACATGTGCCCAGACTGCAGGCACCAGTATCCAGATTGTAAGCCACACATATCAAGATTGTAAGTGCCAGTCCCAAGTATCACAGAGAACTACTCAGACAGTGATGTCACCTTGTTCGCCCTATTCTTGCCTAGAAGGACCTAATACCAGAATCCCTGCTCCAAGGAAACTAGCTTTATCACTGGCACTTACTGCTACTTGACTTGTGCCCACTTTATGCCTAAACACATGGAAACATTTAGACCAGGCACTACGTAAAAGAAGGAACTTTGTCCTAGAGACTTATCCCAGAACAACACAGAACCAAAGTTCACTAACTCATTCTCAATCCCTCCAAAACTGAATTCTTCCTCCTATCTACCTCTCTCTCCCCGCCTCCTGTTCAATCCTGGATGGATCAGCTGAATTTACTCAACAGTAAACCCGTCATTGTCGACTGCGCTAAATCTCTAGGTGTCATACTTGACAAAAGACTCAACCTAATCTCACACATCAACTCCAATGTCCAGAACGCACGTTATCAGCTGCGCCTTCTGTGGGGTATTCGTCGGTTCTTCACAGAGAAAGACCTAAAAACCTTGGTCCAATCGCTAGTTCTCTCTAGACTGGATTATTTTAATTCTCTTCTGACTGGCCTTCCCAAATCTCACCTCTCCCCCTCAAATCCGTCCTCCATTCAGTAGCTTGCTTCATTTCAGGGTCCAAACGAAGTGACCACATCACTCCTATTCTGTCTTCTCTCTGATGGCTTCCCATCGAGGCAAGAGCTATTTACAAAACGGCTTGCATCACCCACAAAGACTTGCACTCTTCTTCCCCTCGCTATCTGGCGAATAAACTGAAATTGTCTGGAGGCTTGAGACCTTCTCTGAATGCAGAAAAGTTTCTGCTTGAGCCCCCCTCCTTTAAAAGGGAAAAATCGATGGCTCAATCATTCTCAGGTAATGCGGTGAGAATCTGGAACTCGCTTCCTTCATTGCTCCGTGCCATTAACTCGCTCCGGAACTTCAAAGCGGACCTCAAATCTCTTCTATTCCAAAGACACTTTCAGAACTAATTCCTTCATTCTCAGACTCCGCCAGGAAGTTCATTAGTCATTGTAAATTTGTAATATTTATTTATTTTTTGTACATTCCTTGCTTGCTGTGTTTGATATTGTGTTCCTTTTGCCTTGGCGCACCCAAACAGAATCTGGCCAGGTCTGTATGGGTGGATCCGACGCAGAGATGGGGCCAGCACCTTTGATGAATAGATGGGTGAGAACGCCTGCTAGAGGCTTCTCGAACGTGTTGATTTAACTATAAAAAGCGATGTCTGTGGTGTGGAGCTTAGGAACTCAGTCTTGGAGTGGGCGCACTCGCGGGACGACTTTGGTGCCCGGAGAGTTTACTTCCTGTGCCCCAGTCTCTACAGTGTTCCCGACATGGTGTTTTCGGTGCTTGGCCAACGATGTTGAAGACTTCGGTGCAGACGCATCTGGTGAGGTGCTTTGTACATTAACTGTTTATATATCCATATTCACGGTTTCATATTTGTATGCATTTTGGTGTGGTGTATTAATTGTTTATTGACTTTCACTCAGTGCCTAAGAACTTACTAGCTTCAGTGACTTATTGCCCTTGTCTATTATACTAATAAAAAACTCCTTTTACCTCCAGAGGAGTGTCAGAGTTTCTGTGTGAGTAAGTGGTGTGTGTAAGTTTAGATTACACAAGTGGATAGGGTAGTACATTTTGGCATAGTCGGCAGGATTCGTAAATTACGCGGGGAGGAACACGTTTAAAAAGACGAAAGGTGGTTTTGGTTCTTCGGCACCGAGTGAAATCCCTTTAGCTCCCATGCAAATTCCCGGATGGGAGGCGACGCCGTACTCTGCGCTGGCGCGTGAGTACTCTAAAAGCTCAGGATTAAGTGAGAGCTGGTTTGACTGTTTGGGAGAAGCAACGCCAGAAGATGTTTTAAATTGTTTACGGAAGGTTCCTGTGGAGAAAGGTAAAGAATTATGTACGGTGGGTCGCAGAGGTTGCATGCCTATCGCCAAGTTTTTGACAAATATTTATCTCTGCAGCAGGAACAGTTGAGTTTAGAAAAACAACTTATTGAAGCTAAGAATATTTCTACGATGCTTTCCTGTCAGAATAAGTTATTACAAGACAAATTAGAAACATACCAAACTATAGCAGAACGGGCTGCAGTTCGTGTCGCCGAATATAGATACATGAAAAGGAGGGGGCGAGTGAGTAAGAGGAAAGTCCATTTAGCGATTGCCAAAGCAGGCTTAGATTTAAATACACCCACCTGGGATTCTAACATCTGGGAATCATCAGAGTTCTCCTCAGAAGGAAAGCAGCTCTTACAGAGAGAAAGACAGGAGGAGGAGGGAAAAATAGTAAGAGAGTGGAAGCGCAGCCCATTCTGAGACGGAAACGTCAAGTCGCTCTAGGGAACCCGGATGGAGTTATGTTAAATAGTCTGGAGGATTTCACTCAGCAAGAAATCAATGATATTTTAGAGAGGTTTAGACAGAAGCCTGGCGAGACGTTAATAACTTGGATGGTGCACCCCTATGATCACGGCGCTTCTGGGGTCAGCAATTTCCAGTTACATACCTGCTAGAGAGCTTCGCTCCTCTTCTCAATCCCTCCTCTCTGCCCCACGCTTCAGGAAGACGAGGATGGGGGTGGCGAAGTTTGCGGTTCTCGGCCCTACTCTTTGGAACTCTCTTCCCCCCAATGTTCGCTCAATCTCACTTTATCAAGATTTTCGTGAGACCTTAAAAACTCATCTCTTCCAGGGATGCGTGCTGGCCCCTCTTCTCTTTAACCTATTCATATCCGACCTGTCAAGTACTCTAGACAAGGTAAATAGTCATCCCCCCAAAATAGGAGGCGCGGCATTATGTAACCTTTTATATGCCGACGACTTGGCCCTGTTTAGCCTCACTAGAGTAGGGTTACAAAGGCTCCTTGTTGCATTATCCCAATATACGATTGACAATCAACTAGAAATTAACATGGAGAAAACCCTGATAGTCCCATTTGGTAAGAAACACTACAGCGGCGGTGGTTGGTCAATTAATAAAACAAATCTTTTGATTGGCCAATCATACAAATATCTAGGCGTCCACTTGGACATAAGGGGCAGCTTTTCAAAGCAAAGCAGTGTGATTGCAGCTAAAACTACGGCCCTAGTGGTATCCTTGGCCAAACTATCGAAGAAACTCTCAGGTCCAACCTTTGCCCCTTTATTAGAAGTCCTTAGAGCAAAAATTGGGCCAACACTTTCTTATGGCATAGAGACCTTTAAAGGCAAAATGAATACTGCCCTAAACAAATATACAACTAAAATCTACAGAAAGGTACTTCATTTACCGAGCACTGCTTCCCCAGCCCAGATTAGATTAGAGCTGGGATTAATCAACTATGATGTTTCTAACGTGGGTACTTACCTTAAGCTATGTCATAAATTAAGACAGGCCGATCCAGGTACATTAGAATCCCTAATCTGGAAAGAAATCTACGAGACTAATCCAGGGGGAACATTCGGGCGCCTTCTGAATGATTACATCCAACATATGTCAGTTGCCGATCTTTGGGCTCTTAACCCCAGTCAGATTGTTTTTAAAAATATAATCAAAAAATGTGTAAGACTGAAATCTCTGGCTACAGACAAAGCTCTTGTCACGAAACGTAGTCATTCCTGGCCGGTAGTCAACTCCTATAAACGATTGAGCCCAGCTGCCTACCTCTCCACGACATTTTCACTTTATCTAAAGCGCTGCCTGATTGCCTTAAGAATGGGAGATTGGCGCTTTCTCCAAAATCTACCCACCTGGCGCCGTAAGAAGGAAGACACAACATGCAAAGGATGCGGGTTAGCAACAGAAACAATCTTGCATGTGCTCTGCATCTGTCCCTTATTTAATTTCCAACGCAGATGTCTGCTTAAGCCAGAATGGAACAGGCTGGGAGTTCGGACCAGTAGGCATGCCATTATCGCTGCTCTGTCTCCAGATAATATTGTCTTAAACATAAACTTGTCTAAATTTACTCAGCACGTGTATCGCAACCTAGATAAAACAGACATTGCTGAGGTTGAACTGCAGATTGATAAGATCAAACAAGTACTTTAATAGAATTTTCTATGACCGGGAAAGCTAATCTACAAATTGAAATGTTTTAACTATCATGCTTACGGTTACATTTTATCCATTTATCCATAAAACTGTGCATAATGTGATTTGTGTAATCTTTTAAAGATATGGTTTTATATCTAAATAAAGAATTATTACTTACTACTCATCTCTTCCTGCATGCCTTCCCCGCTTAGTCTCCTTCCAGTTGCTATCCGATGTTCAAAAGTCCTAGCGCCATGAAACCGCCAGGTAAAAGTGCGCTTTACAAGTGTTTTTAAATTCAAAAATGTTAGACGATGGGGATGCTGCCAAATTTTGTACTCTCAGTACTGATCCCACTGTGCAGGGACACTTCCGAACTTTCCACGGTGATGACCAAACTACCCTGTTGCAGATAGCCGCGCAGGGGTTTGGTCACAGGTACCCCACAGATTCAGACTGGCCAGGGACTGACAAACCATGGTCAAACCTAAGAGATGCCTCGCAGAGAATTAAGGAGGAGGGGATGAAGCTGGCTATTCTTATAAGTGAGGCGCATAATTTGATGGGTCAGATTATGACTGTGTCGATGCGGAACAAAATCATTAGTTTGGCACCCCCTGCATACAAAGCGGTGATAATGACTCTGTTAATTAATCAAACTGGTAATACCATAGGAGAAGTAGTCGAGGCGGTCAGTGCGCTGGGAGAGCTTGGGGAATGGTCCGAGCCAGACAGGGCTTCGCGCTCAGAGTCCCGCACTGATAACAACCGAGTGACCCGACGTAATATGTTTTTGGCGCTGTTAAAGGATGGGGTGTCAAGGAGTGAGATTAATGGTATTGAGACTAAAAACATGTACCATAAGCGAGGGCTGGATAGGAAGGAGGGGAGAAGGCATGTGAATAGAAAAGACAATAAGAAAGTGAGTCGCAGGGAAGCGGAGCCTGAGGAGAAGCACGGAAAAGCAGGTCAGGAGAGAGTGAGAGAATCTCATGTGAGAGTGACAAAAGAGAAAGGTTGGGACCGAGATTGCACAGATTCGGATGGGGACCGGGAGGAGGAGGAGTTGTTCCCTGAGGGTTACCCGACATTGTATTCAGACCTTCGCTGAGACCTGTGCTGGGCAGATGCAGAGCTGCGCAGGTGAAAATTAGATAAGGAAATGGGCCAAGCTCCGGTGCAGGGATGGGCTTACAGAGATAATAGACCGCATGTGAGGGTTGAGATCTATTGCAAAAATAGAAATGTTCAGGCGGTGCGGGCTTTGGTAGACACCGGAGCGGAGGCCACGTTGATACATGGCAACCCACGAAAATTTAAAGGACAATATTTCACTATCACAGGTTTGGGTGGACAGAAAACACCAGCAGTGCAAATGGTAATTCAGATGAAAATAGGCTGACTTCCCAAGAGAGCATACCCTGTTTTGATTGTGCCTATTCCCGAGTATATCATTGGCATTGACATACTGAAAGGTATGACCTTATATTTAGATTATGGATGCTATTAGTTTGGGTCAAAGCAGTACTTCTCGGTGGCTGCTGTGAGGGTGGGGCGCTTGAAGATTCCCCCAGTGAAGGTGTCCCAAGCAACAAAAGTAGTTAACATGAAGCAGTACAGGATTCCAGGGGGACATGATGAGATTACTGCAACAATACGGGACTTGGTGGAGGCGGGGGTGGTGAGACCAGTTACCACGGCGTGGAATAACCCTGTGCGGTCTGTGCGCAAACCCGACGGAGCTGGCGTACGACTGTGGATTACCACGAGCTGAATAAGCATACGGTCCCCAACACCATCACTTTGATTGAGAAAATTCAGAAACACAATAGGACATGGTATGCGGCACTTGATATTGCTAATACTTTTTTCACGATTCCAATTGCCCCCGAGTCCCAGGACCAATTTTCCTTCTCATGGGGCAGTAGGCAGCTAACGTTTACATCTTTACCTCAGGGGTATTTACATAGTCCCACGATCTGTCACCGGCTGGTGGCAGAGCATTTGGACGAGGTGTCAGTTATTCCTGGAGTACAACTTTGTCATTACATCGATGATGTGTTGATTCAAGGAGAGACCCAAGAACAGGTGCCGGCTCAACTAGACAGAATTGTGGCGCACTTGCAAAGAAAAGGGTGGGTGATTAACCCCGAGAAAGTGCAGGGACCCTCCCAGAGTGTGAAGTTTTTAGGCATTCAGTGGCATCAGGGACACAGAGAAGTGCTGCCACAAGTGAGGCAAAAGATCAAAGAGTTTGCAGTGCCACGAAACAGGAAGGAGGCGCAGCATTTCGTTGGATTGTTTGGTTTTTGGAGACAGCATATCCCCCATTTGAGCCAGATTGTTGCCCCTCTGTACAAGGTTACGCGGAAGTAGCATGAGCTTGAGTGGGGGGAGGCCCAGCAACAGGCGTTTGAGTCAGCGAAGGAGGCTATACAGCGTGCCTTGGATTTATGGCCCAATACCAGAGGGAAGCATTGATTTAACCTTAACAGTCCATGATCAGTATGCGACCTGGAGCCTGTGGCAAAACCAGGGGAGACAGAAGGTGCCCCATGGGTTTTGGCCAAAGAAATTACCTAATGCTGGAGAGCAGTACACTCCTTTCGAGAAGCAGTTGTTGGCATGTTATTGGGCTCTGGTGGATACCGAGCAGTTGACCCTGGCGCACAATGTGTTTTTGAGACCTGAGATACCTATCATGCAATGGGTGATGAGCTAACCCAAGACACACAGGATTGGGCATGCACAGGTGGCTAGCGTCATAAAGTGGAAGTGGTACATACAAGACAGAGCACAAGTTGGTCCTAAAGGTACTGCAGTGCTGCGTCAGCAAGTGGCGCAGACTCCCGTAGCAGATGCAGAAATGTTGCACGATGTACCAAAGTGCGAGAGTCCCCGGTGAAATGGGGCAGGCCTTTTTCAGAGTTGTCCGCGGAGGACAAAAAGCATATGTGGTTTACCGATGGCTCAGCCAGATATGTGGGGACGAAGAGACATTGGAAAGCGGTGTCATACAATCCTGTGACTAAAAAGTTGTTGTCGACTACCGGAGAGGGAAGAAGTAGTCAGTTTGCAGAGTTGTACGCAGTTTACCAGGCGTTAAAGCAAGAGTTCCCTGGTACATGTCACATTTATACTGATTCATGGTCTACGGCCAATGGGTTAGCCACTTGGCTTCCCACATGGCATGCTCACAATTGGATGATTCACAACAGGGAGGTTTGGGGAAAGGAGTTGTGGTAGGAGATTTGAGAATTGTTGTCCCAGAGTACAGTTACTGTGTATCATGTCGATGCTCATTGCCCGACTGACTCACTAGAGCGTTGGTGCAATTCTTTTGCAGACCAAGAAGCGAAGATTCATGAAGCTGAGGTGGCGACGCAGGATTCTGACTTGGTGGGCATGGCTAAATGGGCACATCAGAAAATCGGACATTTGGGCGAGCAAGCCACTAGCAAGTGGGCTGAAAGTAGAGGGATATATATTCCCCTAGATTTCATTAAAACTGCGATCATTCACTGTCCCGTTTGTCAGCATACTCAGCACAGACCAGTTCCACAGGTAGTGAGACGCCAGCTAGGCAGAGGGAAGTTGCCAGGGCAAATAAGGCAAATTGATTTCATTGGGCCGATGCCAATGAGTCAAGGATGTCAGTATGCATGCACGGTGGTGGATACCTATTCTGGCTATCTCATCACTTTTCCATGCAAGAGAGCAACCCAGTCTAACACTATGAAAACTTTGAATTTGTTGATTTTGTATTACGGAATTCCTTTGCAGGTCCAAAGTGACAATGGGTCACACTTTAAAGGAAAGATGTTGCAAGATTTTTGTGAGCAACATAACACTGAGTGGATCTATCACATACCCTGTTACCCACAGGCAGCGGGTTTGATTGAGAGAATTAATGGTTTGCTGAAAGAGCAGTTGAACAAGTTGTCTGATGGGTCATTGAAGGGGTGGAGGGATCACTTGCCTGATGCATTGCAAATTTTGAACAACCGACCCCATGCCGATGTAGAGACTCCTTTGATGCGTATGTTGACCCCAGCTTTGGAGATTAAGCCTCATGTGGCCACAAACACGATTCTGTATTGGGAGACAGCTCCCGGAGCTTTAGCTCCATATCGTGCCACACCAGAAGCTGCCGGTCTTGATTTACATGCCTAGAAACCCTATAGATTGTAACCACGAGGCATTACCTTGATTGAGACAGGAATTGGAGTTCAAATTTCCCCAGAGAATTTTGGATTAATTCACTCATTCCTCTGACACATCCACTTCCACCTCCCTGCAACTCCAACACAAAATCATGAAGGAAGCCTTGTACATATGTCTCGACACACTGGAAATAAAACAACCCTTAAATACCCTTAAATACCCTTAAATTCAAATACTCATCAGAATCCCAACACAAAGACAGCATGCCAGACCACACTCTATCGGTGTCTCCAGTTTTTGCTCTTGAAGAGGTTGTGTCTCCTGGAAGATGACTTCAGAAAAAACGCACATGGCCTCTCCCATGGGGTCAGAGGCAAGGTCCTGTGCAATGGTCTCCCTACCACCACCCTAGCACCCCTGGAAGGCAGCATACATGAAGAGGCGCAGCTCATCAAGGGCTTGAAGAAATCATATCAACTCCACAGTAAAAGACCTACACTGGCTCCCCTTCCAGCCCAGATCCTCTTCATGACCAGCTGCTTCATATAAGGCGCTCAACAACAAGACTCCAGCTGACCTGGCAGACAAACTAACCACGTCCAGGAGACAATATCAGACCAGGAGCATGGATATCACCAGACTGGAGACAAAAGGACATAAGAAGAAGCCTTCTCAGTTTATGCCCCTGTGACCTGGCACAGCTTCCCCATCGAGATGTAATCAGCTCCCATTCTCCCACAATTCTGAATAATTCTAAAGACACAATTCTTAAAGGAGCACTACCCCTGACTTTGACCTCCCCAAACACAGTTTCTTCTCAGGGACCAAGCCCCCGGTTTAGTGCTCTAGATACAGACTGTAAGTACTGTCCATATATAGTAAGACTGTGAGTGCAAATTACTGATATATCCATATTGTTCTCGAATATGTTTCATCTACATCCTACCGACTGAAATCCCAGATCAGGACCTTGTCCTGTACAAGTGGCAGCCAAATGCAGGGTCGGTGACAGAGAACAGACACCTAAAGATATGATCATAGCCTAGGACAGAAATCTGACACAGGAAGAGTGCAGACCCCACCCCAGGCAGGGTCTGCGACAGAGAAGAGACAACCGAAATGAGAGAGTGGGCACTAAATATTTACACGGCCTGTGACTGTGAACAGTCTAGAGAAAGGGAGCAGGTATCAGCCTCTTACAGGGTTGGTGACCGAGAATAGACATATTGAGATAGAGGTTACCAGACACCTGCAGGATCTCTGGCAGAGAACAGACAGGAACAGCAGGAGAGCAACCACCCTCATAAAGGGTCTGTGACAGAGAAAACAGACAGCCAAAGGGAGAGAGAGCAGACAACCCCATACCGGGTTTGCCACAGCGAACACACAGTCACAACAAGAGAGCAGGTGCCAGCCTCATACAGGGTCTGTCCGAGAAAACACACAGCAGACACCACACAGAGTAGAAGAATGGAAACAGGCACCCAGAGAGAGTGCAGACATCAAGCCCTGTATGGGTCTATGACAAGAGTCAGGCACCAGCCTTTTACAGGGCCTGCAACAGAAAACAAGCAACAGACTCATAAAGGGTCTGTGACAAGCAACCTGCCAAAATGAGAGAGCAGACACCAGCCCTTTACAGGGTCTGCAACAGGCACCAACCTCATACAGGGCTGCAGCTGGGACCAGGCAGGATTAGTGCGAGAGCAGGCAACATGCTGATGTAATGTCTGCAACAAGGAACAGGCAGCCTCGAGAGCAGGCACCGACCCCAATCGGGGTCTATGGCAGTGGTGGACCTGGGCCTTTTTGCAGGGTTATCCCCCAACTTTTTGCCTTCCTCTTATCTTTTTCCGACCTTCTTTTTACTGGTTTTAGTTCTCTAGGCACTTTACCTCTGCTGACCAGTGCTAAAGTGCAAGTGTTGTATGTCTAAAGTATGATGGTAATTGGTTTCTCCATGATTGGCATATTTGATTTACTAGTCAGTCCCTAGTACAGTGAACTGTGTGTGACCAGGGTCTGTAAATCAAATGCTACTAGTGGGCCTGCAGCACTGATTGTGCACCCACATGAGTAGCCTAGCAAAACATGCCTTAGACCTGCCACTGCAGGGTCTGTGCGCAGTTTTAAACTGCCACTTAGAAAATGGCAAGTGCACCCACTTGCAAGGCCCAAACCTTCCCTTTTGTTACAAATAAGTCATCCCTAAGGTATGCGGATGCTGCCCCATGGGCAGGGTGCAGTGTTTATAAAAGGTAGGCATGTACTGTTGTGTTTTAAATGTACTATTAGTGAAATACTGCTAATTTCGTTTTTCACTAAAGCAAGACCTATCTCTCCCGAAGTTTAACATAGGTATTGCCTTGAAACATCTTTCAAGTTTAATGTCCCATTGGGAGCAGACAGAAAATGGGGATCAGCCATGACAATGCGGGGAATACCCCGCACTGCCATTACAACGAAAGTCGTTACAACGACTTTCGCTGGAGGGTGCTGTTGGATAGGGAATAGTTTAATTTTCTATCCAACACCTTCCCTACTGTCAACGTGGGCTGGAGTTGGAATAGAAAATTAAACTATTCCACTATCCAGCGCCCTCTAGCGAAAGTCGTTGGAACGACTTTTGTTGTAATCCCCACACTGTAATGGCATGCGGGGTAAAAGCCCACATTGTAATGCCATACAACCACAGAAAATTAGAGTTCTGTGTGTCTGGATTCACAATTTAAAATACATCTTTTAGTAAAGTTGGGTTTTACAGTGCAGATCTGAAAATGGCACTTTTAGAATGTTGCCATTTTCTTAGGTTAACCATTCTGTGACTCTGACTGTCTTTGAATACAACTGGGTCAGGATGACAGTTGGGCTGTTTGTGCATTCACTTTAGACAGTCACACAAAGGGAGCTGAGGTGTGCTCTGCATATCCTGATGGCCCATTACCAGGTTGATGAGTCTTCCAGAGCTAGAGTAGTGGGAGGGGTTAACACTGAAACCTGAATAGGGCTCTGCCTGTCCTCACACAAAGACGTTTCGACTCCTGTAGTGTGTCTGGAGCCAGGACAGGGAAGGGCAGGGTCTTGTGCACTACAAACACTTTTCACTGAAGTTTGTCTACTTCAAAGGCTGAATTGGGTATAAGTACTGGACGTATAACACCATATACTCAGAACAATTCTTGATTGAGGATATTGTGCTAGGAAGAAGAACTGTATTGATGCCAGGCGGCATCAATACTCTTTGCTTTGCTGAGCTGGCCGGCTGCTTGCTGCTTCTATCCTGAAAGTTCTACATCCTGCTTTCTAAGGTTCTCATAAGGGATAGAGTTCAGCTTGCCTCCTGTTGGAGGTTTCAGGGCCATCAAAGACTTCACCTACCAGCATCTGGGCTCTTCTGCAGTGAGCCCTGCCTTGCCAAGTGGTGCCAAATTTTGTTCCTGGGAACTTGGAAGCGAGTTCTGCTGCATCAAGAAGAAAAATCAAAGCATCGACTCCAAGAGTCATTCAGAATGTGGGTATCATCACAAAACTTGATGCACCACCACTGCCTGCACCCTAGGGTGGTCCCCGCACGAAGCAATGACCATGCCTAAAACGAAGTTACGGGTAAGCGGTTGATGAGTCAGATGCCGCGCATAGCAGTCTGATAGAGTCAGTGGAACTCTTTCTCCTGTTTGTCCAGCCCACCCAGAGTAGCAGAGGACTGGAATAGCGATGGGGGTTTTGAGTAGCATCGGCCCCCACAGGGCTCCGCTTTCCTGGCGTTACAGGCGTTATAGGAGGCAGAGGTCGACAGGGAGGGCCCTGAGAGCCTCGGAGCAGCGGCTGCAGCAGAGTGACAACTGGGAGCCGCAGGAGCGGCCCAGCTAGTTCTGGGTGCTGCTTGTGGTGGCCCTGTAGCTCCTGCTCGGGTAACTCCGCTCTCTGCTTTCACCAGCCTCCACCCTCAGCCATTTCTGCTGACAGGGCAGACGTAGGAGCAGCACCGACCTCCGCCTCTTACATCAGCAGTTGGGCGGTGAAACAGAAGGAGCATAGTGGCAGAGACGGTGTAACGGGCGAGAGATCTCCCTGTTCCTCCGGATTTTGGCCACCGGATCCAACAGCGTTGTGGCTCCTTTCCTTGCCTTAACGACGGTGCCTTGGCACTTACCTGCCGAGCTGTCCAACCTGCGAAGTGAGGCAAGGAACAAAGGGAGCAGCCTTCACAGCAATAGCAGGTAAGGCTCCTAGAGTGGAATTGAGGCAGCCAGAGCAGGCTGGCGCGGTTGCCCCTCCTGGAGTCCCACCCCTCGCAAGCACGTAAAGTAAAGCCCGCTACACGTCCACACTTCCCACCATACCCCACCCACCTTCCCACACCCGCCTCTGCTTGCCACCCCTGTCTTCTTGCTCTTAGAAAGGCGGGGTGTGAAGAGTGAAGCAAAACTCCAAACTGGAAAGCGGGAGAAACAGGAACAAGGAATAAGGAAAAGAGAGAAACGCAGCAAGGAGCTGCAAAGGTAGAAGGCCGGAGTAGAAAGAGCAAAGCCTACGGTCTGTCAACCGACCCGGAGAGCCCCACTCAGCTGTCACAGCAGGAAGGAGGGCAGGAGGGCAGGAGGGAAGATGGACTGAGTCCCTCCTCCGCAAGTACCAAGAGGATCCCACCAGGATCCCGTTCTCCGGCCAAAGGTCAAGGCACGAGTCAACCAGGAGGAAGGAAGGTGCGAACCAGGACTTTCCAGACGACGGCGCACAAACATGACGCTTAAAAAGAAGCAACTAAACAGCAAGGGTCTAGACCCGGTGGAGGATGAGCCCGTAGGATCTGCACAAAAAGGATAACATGAAGCGCAGCCCTTTTACAATCCCAGGAGCACACCAAATTCAATGCTCCCATCAAGGGCTTATTATGCACTTCTTTAAAGCATCAGGCAGCTCAAACATACCGGACAATTCTCCGGAAGGAGAGAAAGGGGAGGCAGAGACCACAACCAAACCAATAGGATCTCTAGGAGACAACAAGGGTCGGCATGGACACCATTCCAGTGTGGGCACCTGAAAGACTGCCGCCACACAAAAAACAGGGTGCCCGAGAACACTTTTTTTTTTGTACAGAGGTTTATATAGCGCGAACTTGACCCAGTATTGGGTATCAGAGCACTTAACATAGCAATAATTGCGTTACATGAGGACCCATTCATTTTTGTTAGGCAACGGGAGATTAAGTGATTTGCCCAGAATCACAGGATGTTCAGCGTCATTGCGGAGACACAACCCGGTTCCCCAGAATTGAGGTGGACCGCCCTAGCTGTTAGGCCAACTCCTCTCCCCTCTAAAGTCTGCAGCTAAGGCCGTAAGGCCCCAATTTGATTACCGTATAAATCCACCAGTGGCCCAAAGAGGACAAGGAAGTGCTTCTGGCCAACAGTTTTGTGTGTATGACAGTTTTTACAAGACCAGTCTAAACAGAGACATCCGGGAAAGACCCCAGGAATAGACGATGTAACCCCTACAAAAACTAGAGCTGACAGAACCTTGGATTCAATCCCCCAAAAATTTGGAAAGAATTCAGACGAGTGGAAGCCCCACAGAGAGGTTTGGAGCCTGGTGGGCCAAGAAGTCATGGAAGATGAGACACAAGCAGCCCAAGAGGCTCTAAACCTGTTAGTTCAACTTGATCTATTACAATCAATTGCACAGCACCTGGCGTACCAAGATGATAAATTGGAAAACTAGAGCCCACCCTCGAAATTTATAAACCCGTCTCAGATCGCACAAGCTCTTGTGCCATCATAGAAAAATAGGCGGAACTACCAGAAGTATTAAAGGACATTGTTGCATTAGCCAAGGGACGGGGGAGATGATCCCTCCAAAGCAAACAACCCCTAAGAGATTAGCTGAGAAGAAGGTGAAACCAGACAATACTGGAAACTACCTTCTTGCAAATAGACGAATAATCAAAGCACCTCAGGTAGGACCCAGCAACATGAATATCGCGGATGCCCAAGGGAAAAGGGACTTAGAGGTATCATCAATCAGTACAATATCCGACGTCGCACATGAAGAAGCAGCTCCTGCTGAGAAGACAGAAAGAGCACCAGTAGGGACGGAATCCCTCTGTCAAGGAGGGTTAAGAAAAAGCTGAAAAAACAACTGTAGAAACAGAAAATTAACCTGCTGACAGTGGTGCGAATTTCGCCATGGTGCGGGTGACAAAGGGTGGACATGGTTCGGGCGGGCCCGGCCATCCTCCGCACACGCCCACCATGACATCGGACGGCCGGGGGCCGTCCAACGCACCGAAAGGGTTCAAAGAAGATCAGTACCACCAGCAATGTTGAACCCCGGCAGCACAGCGAATATAAACAATTTAAAATCATTCTTCCCCATTTTCAATTTTAAACAGCCAAATAAGGCCACGGTGAGAAGAGAAGAAAATGCTGTGGTAAAAGAGGGTCGAAGCCGACATTCACACATTGGGAGGCTCCACAAATAGCAGGGCAAATTACAGATAAGACTCAGGAAGAGGCAGTCGGGCAACCCACATAACAGGAGGCTGTCAGAACACAAGTCAGGGTTGCCATCGCCCCGGGATCGGAGCTTTCACACAGGGCGGTGAAGCACATTCAATTCAATCAGGGCGAGAGGCATGAAGATGAAAGAAGGGCTGGACTGCCAAATGGGGTAACAGGCAGACACCAGGTAAGAGCCTCTTTTAATAACCAGCTAAATCAGAACTTTCAGCGGCTCTCCCTGAGAGAGGATAGATCAACACTGCTTACGGTCAAGAATAACAACCATCCAGTAATCCATGAGGTGTTGCGTACACAGCCAAAGGCTCCTACAATATTCTAAATAGGTTTAACATCTTATGTCTATTCGGACATATCGATAGCTTGGCACAGATAACCTCTGAAAACCTTGAGTGGGTAAAGTTCAGAAGGCTAGACAGTGACACCCATGGTGACTCCCCCTTAGTTGGCTTGACCCAACAGCACGTACAACAGGCGGTCCTAGGCGAAGCACCACATCTCACAAACTGGGGCATAGAAGTCACCGCACTCAGCTTGCCGAAATACCCTCCCGTTCTTATTCATAAAAATGATAGGTGGGAAATGCCTACCAAACAAGAAGGAGCCTCAATGTAAAACTACCCTGTCAGGAGCCAAGAGCACCGAAGTGCCTGAAAATACGTAAACATGCTCCCGAGAAGGCAATCTAAGCTAAAAACATAGGAGCACACCCGTCACGGGTGACATCCAACTCGGCCCTGCGGAGCTTATACAGGAAGAAAGTATGTTAGTTGAAAACACAGTGCACGGAAAATAAATTGCTTAAGGTGTACTCCTTAATGAAAGAAAAGGACAACTGTAAGTTATGGAGATACATTAATAGCGGAGCTCCAGAAGCCCGTTTAAAGAGAACAGCATCGCTGGCAACATGTGGGAACAGTACGTGAAGGGCCTCTACACGACTGAATCACACAAGGTGGGCCATTACACCATTGACTGGTCTCAGGCTGCAGCCAAAGTCACCAAGCCTCAACTCAAGAGCTTGCAGGAAGAAACCACAGTATCTGGTCAATCTGATCGCTACATAGAGGAGGAGATCGAAAGGTATATCAGGGCAATAAGAACCGATGGGGCCCCTGGGCCAAAGGGCAATCCTGCCCAAGTATTTAAGTCCGCCCTGACATTTTTCGTACCTATTTTCTCTCCACTATACAATCACTCATATGCCACAGCAACACTACCGCAATCCTGGAAAGTTTCAATCTTGTTCTCAATACACTGGAAAGGAGGCCACTCGAACCCTGCCAACTGTAGGCTAATAGCTCTGCTCGACTTCGAAGCAAAGGTTTATGCCCGTTGACTACTAAGATGACCTAGAGTACTAGGTGGACAACAATGGTATCCTGCCGCCATATCAGACAATCTTCAGGGCAAATAGCTCTACAACGGATAACATCTTGGCATTGTCCTATCTCTAGCGGTAAAGAGAAACAATCTGCCCCTGTTTTGCTGTTTCATAGACTACACCACGGCCTTCGATAGAGTCAATCGAGGAAGACTATGGGCAAAACTCGAATCCTGGGGGATCCCAGCGTTACTTTTAAAAGCGATAAAAGCCCTCTATGAGGGACATGGGTCTGGGTCAGACTAAGCTCCACAACCGAAACCTTGAGAGTTGAAACAAACACCGGACTAAAGCAGGCCTGTGTTCTGGCTCCACTACTATTTAACTTGTATACAGCAGACTTGGCGCAAGCTCTGAAAGACGCCAGCCTAATACCTCCGAGATTGGGCAAGATGACCCTCGCTACACTCCAGTATGCGGACCACACAGTGGTCATGAACCACACCAGGGTGGGCTCCAAAGAGCTCTAAAGAGTCTAGCAGAGTATAACAAGGAAAACAGCCTGCAAGTAAATGAGAACAAGACAAAGATAATAATCTTTGGCTAAAACCCTAAAAAAAAGCAAGCGTCCTGGACTTTGGGTGACCACCAAATTAGGACAGCTACATAATATTATTATTTGGGGGCATGGCTAACAGAGAGGGCTACAGCAGGCAAACAGATAAAGGAGTTAATCCCGAAAATCATCAGAATAATTCTCTCACTTAGACGCTCAAGCCATCGCCTAGCAAGCCCATCCGTAGAGCTCATGTTCACAGTACTCAGGGCAAAATTAATCCCAGAAATCAATCATGGCCACCTAGCCTTCAATTATGGCCACCCAGCCTTCCCATTTGAGAAATCCATCACTGCATCTCAGACAAAAGCCTATAAGATTGTGCTGCAGGCGCCGGGACATACAAGGAATACAAGGCTGAAGCTGGAATTAGGACTAAACCGAACGGATCTGGCATTGCAGGGGGAACTAATAAAATATTATATCAGAGTGCCTAAAGCCCCCGATACCACCCTCAAACATTTCCTAAAAAACATTTTCATGGCAGCGAGATCTCCATGGTACTTTAAGCTGGACCACGATGTAGGATCATTGTAAATAGAGGCAGAAAGCATGCCCGACATGAAATCTCACACACCGCTTGGGCTAATGTAGTGAAGCACCAGGTCCAGTCCATCTTGTTTGAACTAGATCTCGCTTCACTCCGGTACAACTTCCATACACTGGCACTTGACAGTTCATACATCTCTGGGAAAGCTCAACCTTCCCTGCAAGACCCACTCTCAGCCCAAGCCATAAGGAACATCCTGTTTCTATGCCTAATTGCCTTTAAGATCTTGGACTTCAACAAAACCTGGGCTCGAAATGACAACATTATCTCTTGTTGGCTAGGCAACTACCTTAGAGAATCCTGGCTACATCTCTTATGCTGCTGCCCCACTCTGGCCAGAGATCATCATCGCTTCCTACACCCCATCCTAAGGGATAAGGGGCCATATGTATAAACACATTTCCCCATAGACACAGTATGGGTAAAACCTTTTGATAAATCTGGCCCAAGGTCTTTAGACCCTGCAGGGACACTTCGGATTGGTGCTTTTCAGAAACTACTACCTGCTTACTTGCCAGGGCAGGCAAGTTTATCCATCAAATTGAAATCACACTTGACATCCAGCAACAGGTAGCAGAAACTAGGGTTGACATCCTTCATCAACTGAATCACCTGGCCCCCTAGCTGCGATGGATGGCACTTAATCCAGGGGCTTCCTCACATGCACAATCGGAGCAGAAAGGCAGTTGTGGGGCCCAGTATGAAGCACACCAAGAAGTCCCATTAAAGTTAATTGACTCAATTCAGGTAACGACCCCGACGGATCCCATATAACTATTGAACTTTTAATAAGACTATGCAAAAGTGGAGCGAACTATTATTATAAAGGAGCTGATCACGGATTTATTAATCAGTTTGTAGTCTTAGAAGGACACAAAGTAGTAATTAGGGCACACGTAGGCGCATCGCATGTTGACCTTGAGCGTTGAGAAGCTTAATGGAGTGGGCAGATGGGTGCTGTCCAAGTGTTTTATACTGCAAAGAATTTACGTAATGGTATGGCTAATACATTTTGTACTATAACGCAGGCCCCACATTTTTGTCGTAGTACCTCTGGAAAACCACAGCTGCGGGAGTCTCGAGCAAAGCATCAATGAAGTCCATGACGCACCACTCCAACTCAGACACAGCACCTGCTTCGACACTGTAGAATCGTTGCAGCACAACTTGACTTTGGACGCATTATCAATACATCGTCCCTGAGCGCCGATTTCTTCACCGACCGAGCACCGCAGGAAGGAACCAAGGTATCAAGCTCAGAAACAACATCACCTCCCCTGCACCACGGATCATCTCTGGACGTGGACGGTTCAATGAGTTTGCACCGCCTTAAGGAACTAACACATCCATGTCTACAGTGACGCGTCACCTTCTCTGTGCAGCTCACTGTCCCCGAGCGTCACGGTGCCACCAACCTGAATAGCAGTAAGGAACAGACGCATCACCTGCCTTTTCAACGCCTCACCTCCCCTGCACCACGCATCATCTTTGATTTTCAACACATCTAAGGTACTTTGTCCTCATATTTTGACTTGTGTATGTGGGATTTTTGTTGTTTCGGTCTTGTTTTAATCAGATAAATATTGGCTATTTTTCTAAACTGGTGTAGGTCCTTTTATGGTGTTTTTTTACTGTGTTACTGTGTGTGCTTAAAAATACTTTACACATTTCCTCTCAGGATAAGCCTGACTGCTTGGTGCCAAGCAACCAGGGGGTGGACAGGGGTTATTCCTAGTGTGTAACTTATTTGCCCTGACTAGAGTGAGGGTTCCTACTTGCACAGGGTGCATATCACTGCCAACTAGAGACCCCATTTCGAAGAGGCAGGAAGGCAGCAGTCAGATAGAGACTGTGAACAGTAGGGTCAAACGTCTTCGAACCACGTCCATGCGACAAACTGCTTCTGTTTTACTATCCTGGCCAGGGATATCTTCTTGTGCAGGAGACTCGTACCACGAGCCCCCTGACAAGTATTTTACATCTGTAGTGTTGCTCTCCAGCAAAGTACAAGATTGAAGTCCACCCACGGGGGTCCTGCTTTTAACCCGAGTGAAACCCCCTCCCATAACCAGCCATGACACTATTAATGGTGGCCGCTGCATATATCAAAGTGGGTAGATGTTTCCTCTAACTCAGAGTGGAGAGCGCCTACTGACACTACCTTCTAAATCTGTGTAGTATGTCATATACGGGCTCCATCTCACTGTATGTGCAGGAAACATGTTGGGACACAGATTTGTGTAGCACTCTTTCACCAATAATATGGGCTCACAGTGCTGTCAGGCTCAGGTATCTTCAGGCCCAGGTCTAAAGGATGAAGTGCTTGTGAACATGTGAGGTGAGGCTCACGTGTGCGGTAATGGGGGGCCACAATGTGAGTGAAAGGCTTTCTGTTGTAGAGTGAATCGGATTCTTAGTTATAGTCAGTGCCTTAAGTCCCCCTTCTCTTTGTAGCCGACCCTAACAACCCCTACCCTACCCTCAATTATAATTCTTTTAGGGCCACATACAACCACCTGGGTTGAATATCTATCCTGATGGAAGGAGAGACTGTGTTAGGTTCACTCTCAAGTTCACAGGTTCCTTCTAAAAGTCTGGGGCTAACTGTGAATCTTTTTGGACAGTTGGATTGAAGTGAACGATCCTAGAACAGGATATAAACATCCCCTTTTAAGTTTATGGTGCTCTCACAGCACTGAAGAGAACGCTGAAGACCAGAGACGGGAATGATGGCCGTCTCACTTCTACAGGAGGCGCTAGACCCCCAGGACGGAGTAAGGGCCTTCTACTGAAGAGAACGCTGAAGACCAGAGACGGGAATGATGGCTGTCTCCCTTCTACAGGAGGCGCTAGACCCCCAGGACGGAGGAAGGACCTTCTACTGAAGAGAACGCTGAAGACCATAGACAGGAATGATGGCCGTCTCCCTTCTACAGGAGCCGCTAGACCCCAGGACCGAGGAAGGACCTCTACGGAAGAGAACGCTGAAGACCAGAGACGGAAATGATGGCCATCTCCCTTCTACAGGAGCCGCTAGACCCCAGGACCGAGGAAGGACCTCTACGGAAGAGAACACTGAAGACCAGAGACGGGAATGATGGCCATCTCCCTTCTACAGGAGGCGCTAGACCCCAGGACCGAGGAAGTACCTCTACTGAAGAGAACGCTGAAGACCAGAGACGGGAATGATGGCCGCCTCCCTTCTACAGGAGGCGCTAGACCCCAGGACCGAGGTAAGACCTCTACTGAAGAGAACGATGAAGACCAGAGACGGGAATGATGGCCGTTTCCCTTCTACAGGAGGCACTGAACCCCCAGGACCGAGGAAGGACCTCTACTGAAGGGAACGCTGAAGACCAGAGACAGGAATGATGGCCGCCTCCCTTCTACAGGAGGCGCTGGACCCCCAGGACCGAGGAAGGACCACAACTAAAGGGAACGCTGAAGACCAGAGACTGGAATGATGACCGCCTCCCTTCTACAGGAGGCACTAGACCCCAGGACCAAGGAAGGATCTCTACTGCAGAGAACGCTGAAGGCCAGAGTCGGGAATGATGGTGTCTCCCTTCTACAGGAGCCGCTGGACCCCCAGAACCGAGGAAGGAACTCTACTGAAGAGAACACTGAAGACCAGAGATGGGAATGATGGCCATCTCCCTTGTACAGGAGGCACTATGTTGGGATTCAGGGGCAGCAGGTGCCTTCTGTCTAGTTTCCCGTCCTCCGGTCTCTTTCTGTGTACCAAGTGCATGCATGAATTTATGGACGGTCCCTTGGGATTGCTTTAAAAGGGCCTGCCTCCAGGAAACCAGTGCTTGGTTTCTATGATGGTCCCTTGCGTTGGGATTTCCTGTTCCTGTGTTCCTCCCTTGTTCTTTCCTTAGAGAGGTCTACGGCTGTTGACCTCTGGAGGCTGGTTGCTTATATCCCTTTTTCCCTCTCCTTCACTTATCTGTTTGTTATCCTGCCCCCATTCGCTCTTCTAGCATCAGTTGGGACTTTCTTTGTTTTCGGGAGACTCCAGCGAACACGCGGCTGCGTGTTCTGTTAATAGCTGGGTGTTTCTTTTACTTCCTGGGTTTAGTGTAAACCAACCGCCTTGTTGTGTATCTTTTGGGTGGTTTCACGAAGGGGCTGAACAACGGCCGTTTTTAGGTCGAGCTCTCTCGACCTATTGCTGTCGAGTTGGGTCTCAAGGGAGATCGACTGGTGCACGAGCGCCGATTGCACATCGTGGACGCGCATGCCCAGCCTCCCGGAACCGTGCACATCTCCTGTCCCGCAGGCAAACCAGCATTCAGACAAGAGATGGCCACGTGCAGCACACTGTTCACACACACATACACACACACACCCCTCTCACCCCCCACTCACCGGCTCTTCCCGCATTTCCCTCTCCTTCTGCAGCGGGTCAGTGTCTGCAGCAGGCAGACTCGGAGATCGGCTAACTTTTCCGGCGATCCGATGTGCACGCTCACGGCGACGTGCGTTCCCACCGCGCTGCTACGCGCCCGGCGATCCTCTCAGCCTGTTACATTAGCATTCCCGCAGTTGCACCAACCTGACCAAAAGCACAACCATTGACGTGTGGAGCGTGGTCAGTCGATGATCAGAAGCATGCCTAGAATGACCGCGCAAGCGCGGACGGATAGTGCTCTTTTATTTACAAACCTACAATTTAGCGAGCGCAGCTCATCCGTGTGGTGTCCCTTTAAAGCACAGTGCTTGCGCATGCGCCGTGATCCATTACGCTGAAGTCTGTGAACTGTTTCCGGCCTGCGCGCGGCCGCACGGAGAACGGGGCGGCAGGGATCCGGGAAAGGGAGGAGGCCACCGGTGGAGGAAAGTGACAGGTGCCGGGGAAGGGAGCGCCTCTCCTCAGCGGCGTCTGAGGTAACTCGGGCCACAGGCCGGTGTGGGGGGCGCCGGACGGGGCATGAACTAACTGCCGGGGTACGGGGGGGAAGGAGGCGCACCTCAGGCCGGGGGCACCAGGCGCTCCTCAGGCAGGGCGCGCACTTCAGTCCGGGGGCATGCGGCGCTCCTGCCTGAAAGGCTTGTTGGCGGGTGACATTCCTGTCAGAGCTCAGGCCGACTTGCCGAAATCTATAGCGGGAGCAGAAACGGTGGTGTCATGGTGGTGAGGTGGAGGAGTGCACTAGGTACGGGAAAGGGAACTTGGCCGGGGGAGTCAGGACAGGACAGGAAAGGCACCCACCAGGGAAAAGGAATGCAGAACAGTGCATATAAAGTGGTGTTTGAAGGTGCTTCTATCCATTGCCTAGCAAGCTTCTTGGTTGGTGCATCGACCTTCACGGAGGTTGCAAACACCTGTGCACTCTTCAATGTGTTGCTTAAGTGAATAAGCACTAAGGCGTCGAATGTGTTGACTCCAGACACTTTGAAAGAATGGAGGGTGTTGTATGAGAGCAATTTGCTCTTTACCGAGGTTCCAGTATGCATCGAGTTTTGTTTGTTTGTATTGGCCCTGTTCCAAAATTTCATATTCTACTGTTTGCTGACCTACCTGGTGCTAAATAGTTATAGGTTCTACTTACCATATCACATAAATCATTTCTTCACTCCATATTGGTAGTCGGAGTGCTCCTGTCTTACTGAGAGGTGGAGGAAACTGCTTTATAACATCACAAAATGCACGTTCACCCGTGGGCAACTTAGTGCTGAATAACAGATGCTTATTGTTACCCAACTCAATGGTACTCATTTTATCGATCTCCGAATGATGAAAGGCTGAGTGGACCCGCCGGAATTTGAACCTGCGACCATAAGGTCAAACAGTCCCCTAGAGTGAACGCATTAGTCCACTGAGCCACCAGCCCCGGGGTTAGATGTGGGGGGGAGGAGATTCTTCAAGAGTGTGGCGTGATTGCTAAATGTTCGTTTGTTTCCCTCAAAGGTGGATTGTGGCTATTTCCTGCTCTAAACTGTGTTCTGTGTGCTCGGTCCAATGTCCTTTAAAAGTGGAGTGTACATATATATATAGTACGTATGTATCATGCATTTAGAATATTTTGATGTGCTTTTGGTAGTCTCCATGAAAAGTACAGTGATGTATTTTTTTTATTCTAGTGGAGTTTTCTCGTATCTGGTGTCAGTGTTCAGTGAAGGTGTGAATTGTGTGCTGCTGTTTGTACGGACTCAGTTTGGGTGGCGATAACCGTCGTTCTCTCTTTTGCGTGAGGTTACATTCTCTTTGTCTGACTAAGTTTATGTTCTTCAGATGAAGGCGGTTGCTATCGAGTGGTCATTGGCGACGGTGTACCTATTATATGTGTAACGTGCTACTGTCACCCTTTAATTCAAGTTGCCGAGGAGAAGCTTTTCGCAGAGGCCAAATGGATTTTTTTTAACGTTAATTTTGAGGCTGCCAATGCTTGTTGAGAGATGTTTTCCCTTTCCTGTCAGCATGAAATTGGACTATTGGCAGATAAGGGTTTCCTTTGTGCAAGTGATACCTTGGGAGGAGCTGTGAATCTCGTCAGCCTCTCACCCGAGCGTGTGATCCTTTGCCTGTGTCTGCTGAAATCCTCACCTTTACTGTGAGTGACTGCGCAGCAGTACCGAATTCTTGTCCCTTTCGCTCTGTCCCCTCTATCTCTTAACTGTCCCCTGCTCTTGCCTCTGTCTGCCATATCTGTCCAGACTTCCATATATATCTTCCTTCTACCTGCCTCACGGTGGCTCTGTATCTCACTGCTTTTCTTCATTCACCCCGCCCCACCTTTCCTACACGTATCTCTCCACTTTCCCTTCTATCCAGTCTCCACAGATATTTCCATTGTGCACTATGTCTAGCTCACCACTTCTCTCTCTTTTTTTCTACTAAATTACGTTAGGCCCTTTTTGTACCCTTTCTTCTATCCCTTCATTTCACTCTTCTCTACGTGCTCCCATTCTCCCTCAGTCTTTTTATCTTTATTTACAGTTCACACATTTCTCCTCTTATGGTTTTCTTCTTTGTCTTTCGTTCTTTCTCTCCGGACCAACTCCTCTTTCTCTGCTCTCTAGGCTCTACATCTCGCTCCGGAACCTTTCCATTCTCCCTTGCATCTCTGAACCCTCTTCTTTTCTCTGTACTACCTGTTTTTCTCCACTCTTTCATTTGCTCTTCACTCTTAATCTCTATGCATTTCTCTGTTCTCTTAACTCTTTCTCTCCTTCCCTTATCCCCTGCGTCTCTCCGCACATTCCTCATCTGTCCTCTCCCTTTTATCTATCCATTCTCTGCATTTTCTCTTTATTCTTTCACCTATCTCCACTTTGTCTGGTGTATCTCTCCATTCTTTCATTCCTTATCCTTGTGACGTGTAGTTCCGTCGCCTGGCTCCCTTAACTATTTATAGTGTAAACACTGAGCCAGGCCCCAGGCAAGTGCAGGGAGAAAAATATGTGCGTTTGACCTGTTAAGTAAACTGCTGCCTAGACCCTTTGTACTCCGTAGAGGGCTTTTTAAGTGGGACAAAAAGTGGGTTCCTCTTTCTCCCCCTACCATTGATGGATATTAATGTTACTGTTTTATATTAATCTATGTACCCCTTCTTCCCCTTCTTGCCCCGCTCTTAATGCGGACATGATTCTTTTCCTTGGAACTGGCATAGATTGTACGGTATCTATCTATCTATCTATCTATCTATCTATCTATCTATCTATATTTCTAAATATCTATGGCCCTCCCTCTATCTATCTAACTATCTATCGCCCTCCCTCTATCTATCTATCTAACTATCTATCGCCCTCCCTCTATCTATCTATCTATCTATCTCCCTCCCTCTATCTATCTATCGCCCTCCCTCTATCTATCACCTTCCATCTATCTATCTATCTATCTATGGCCCTCCCTCTATCTATCTAACTATCTATCGCCCTCCCTCTATCTATCTATCTATCTATCTATCTCCCTCCCTCTATCTATCTATCGCCCTCCCTCTATCTATCGCCCTCATTCTATCTATCTATCGCCCTCATTCTATCCATCTATCGCCCTCATTCTATCCATCTATCGCCCTCATTCTATCCATCTATCGCCCTCATTCTATCCATCTATCGCCCTCATTCTATCCATCTATCGCCCTCATTCTATCCATCTATCGCCCTCACTCTATCCATCTATCGCCCTCACTCTATCCATCTATCGCCCTCCCTCTATCTATTGCCCTCACTCTATCTATCTATTGCCCTCACTCTATCTATCTATCGCCCTCACTCTATCTATCTATCGCCCTCACTCTATCTATCTAGCCTTGGTGGGCTCGAGGTTAGACTACTGCAACTCTCTGTATATGGAAGTCAATAAGAGTCTTTTACACCGCCTGCAGATCGTTCAGAATGCTGCAGCGCGTTTTGTTCTGGCTCTTCCGAAAACCTCCTCTGCCACTGCAGCTAGGAAGGACCTTCACTGGCTTCCTGTCCAACACAGAATCTCTTTTAAAATTCTGTGTTTGGCCTACAGAGCGCTGACAGAAGGTTCCTCGAGTGCTATTGGCTCTCTCATTACGCGTTATGTTCCCACAAGAGGTCTCCGCTCCGCGGGACTGTGTCAACTTGTTGTGCCCCGTGTAAAACTCGCTAGATGGGGAGCCAAAGCTTTCTCTGTGGGTGCCCCTCAGCTCTGGAACTCTATCCCTATTGAAATAAAAACTCTTCCTTCATTAGAGCTATTCAAAAAGGCCCTTAAAACTTATTTCTTCAAGAGTGCCTACCAATGAGAGAATGCTGCTGTGAGGAGGTCCTAGCTTCCATATTTTGATTTAGGCGCCTTGACGCCCATTGGGCTAAGTCTGCGCAAGATAAGAATTGTTTCATTCATTCATTCATTCATCTATCGCCCTCACTCTATCTATCTATCGCCCTCACTCTATCTATCTATCGCCCTCACTCTATCTATCTATCGCCCTCACTCTATCTATCTATCGCCCTCACTCTATCTATCGCCCTCCCTCTATCTATCTATCGCCTCCCTCTATCTATCTATCGCCCTCCCTCTATCTATCTATCGCCCTCCCTCTATCTATCTATCGCCCTCCCTCTATCTATCGCCCTCACTCTCTCTATCTGTCGCATCACCACAGCATCTCTCAGCACCATCACCGCATCACTCAGGGGCACCACAACATCACTATGCGCTACCACAACATCACTATGCGCTACCACAGCATCACTGAACACCACAGCATCACATCACTCGTCACCACCACATCACTCAGCGCCACCACAGCATCAATCTGTGCAACCATTCAACAACTGGTTCAAATATGTTCTCTCAATGTTTCAAGCTTTATTACAAATGTCACAAAAAGATGTTAATATTTCACTTCTGTTCTAGGATTTTCGTCACAATAAAATACACTGAACATAATCTTCGCAAAAGGTATTTACAAAAGTTTAAGCTATTGCCATTATAAATTACAATAACTTTTATTTAAGTATTAATTATTTTAAAAAATTCAAAGCCATTGTTGTTTTTTTTTTCAGTATTCAAAAGGCTCCATTTTATAATATAAAAATAAAAGGATCAGGTGCCCTACAATAACACAGTCATTCGAAGTGCGAGCAGAATAATAAAACATCCACAGTTAAAACGATCGCAGGTAGAACAATGGCGCTAAGGCTTATGATTCAGGATAAACAAGCATATAGTCACAGTTCGCACCAGTTAAGCGCCTGCCCATTGATAATGATAATATTGTAGGAAGTACAGGCACTGATATGAAATATCGATAATATACACAAAAGTGGACCCACTACGCTGACACGAAAAATGAAGAAACAAAAGAAAAGACAAAAGAAGAGAAACAAAAGAGAGAAAAGGGCCATAGAAACAAGAGCAAAATGACAAATCAGCCGTTCAGGTGTCGAATTCCGTCAGTATATCACTCCAGTTGCATCCACAGCGTAATTAAGTCACTCCATTATGGCGCCAACAGTACGGATGTTTTACATCGAGACGGGACCAAACTCCTCCTCCGCTCCGGCGGGCCGAGTCCACCCCAGATTTATGGCCGATGTTATTCAACTGATAGCCGGGTGCACTCCTACTCGGGGTCCCGGCTCAAGCGTCGATGTGGGCCACAAACTTCGAGACGACGTTTCTCCGCACTCAGAGGTCATGGAACCGTCGGGGTTACACGATACTGCATCGTTTCAATTCACCTTCACAGGGGCATTGCACCGGCACAAGAGAACTAGCAGGATTTCATAGCAGGATGGGGAGGCTTACGGAGCCAGGAGCCTAAGCGGCCATCTCGGTCGCCAGCTTGGCTCCTTCCCCCCAAAAGCCATTGTTATTTGTAATATCGATACATCTAAGTCACGTAAATACAACACATATTGCATTACAAATGCTATAGGTGTCACATTTGCGAAAGATAAACCTATTGGCATTGTAAATGACAAAGCTATTAATTTTGCTATTTTCAAAACCAACACATAAATAAAAAATTTGTCATTTACAATACCAATAGCTCAAACTTTCCTAATGCGAGACCTATTGCATTGCAAATGCTTGTTTGTGCTACCTTCGCGTTTTTAGATTCAAGGTTTTTTTTGGGGTGTCTCCCTAGCCTTGTGGACACCTTTTTTCCCCCTTCCTGGCCCCTACCTTGCCCTTATCCTGTCTACGCCACCCCCTTCTTGTTACTCTCAATATCATTCCAAGGGGGTGTGGCTGGTCTGGGTTACCGAGCGGAGCTTTGATACAGGAAGAAGTTTTTCCCCTGTCTTTGTTAAAGCTACTCCTGAGCAGTGACCAGGGTAAGCGGGGAAGTTGGTGGATTCGTGTGCGTACTTGGTACACAGTAGGTGGGTTTGGCTTGAGTAATCTTGTTCCCCTTTTTGTCTTTAAGGTCCCGGCTGGGGTCGAGAGGTCTGCTGCTGGGGAGTCTGAAGAGACACGCCGTGTTGCCCAAGACCTCCACTTTCCCTGTTTTGTTTACCCACCCTCTCCCTGTGTCGTGGTTTCCCAACACCTGGAGTTATACTTGTGGGTGTTGGGGAGCTACGGTGGGGGTAGGGGATTGGGACATTCTTCACTCCTGCGGTGTTGGGCGAGTCGGCAGGCGGAACAGAAAACCAAGCCCACGAATTTAAACACTGCCCGAGTGAAGAATGGACGAAGAGGCCGGAGGGGGGATTCCTCCTGTGCAGGACCTGATGCAGGCCATCGCGTCCTTGCAGGCGGACGTTCAGTCCCTTAGACAGGAAAACCATGGGTTGCAGGCTGCTTTGAGTAGTGTTAGCGCTAAAGAGAATACTTGGGGGAAAGGGGGGGATCCCTCGGTCAAGCCCAAGTCCCATGTGCTACAGCCTGCTACCTTCCAGTATGAGCAGGGTTTGGGTCAGAGTCGGGCTCCTGTGTCAGTTACCGTTAACGGTCCTATACCGGTGCCACTAGCAGCTCCTCAGAGGTTTTCTGGGGATAGCAGCAGAAATGCCATCTTTATGAATCAGTGCCACCTGCACTTTATGTGTAGGCCAGCTGCTTTTCCCGATGACACCTCGAAAGTCGCTTTTGTGATTTCTTATCTCTCAGGAACTGAAGCTGGCTGGGCGGTCCCCTTAGTGGAAGGAAATGACCCTGTACTGAGTAGCTTTCCAGCATTTTAAATCCAGATGCATAGCTTGTTTGCTAAGCATGCGTTCATGCAAGCAAGCGATGCAGAGTTGTTAAAACTAAGGCAGGGAAAGCAGGAACTCCTCGTGTATGTGGCCACCTTTAACCGCCTAGTAGCGGAAACCCAATGGCCTCCCACGAAAAGAACGTCTTTGTTTTATCAGGGCCTGGGCGAGGAACTAAAAGATATCATCTCGCAGGTGGTAGACCCCCCCCCCCCCCCCCCCCGAGGACTGTGTTGAGTTTATCGATTTGGTTGTAAAGCTCAACCATAGGTTGTCTGGGAGAAAGGGGGAGAGGACTAGATTTCATCCATCACATATAATTGTGACCAAGAAAGAGACACCTGAGGTTGGGGACACGAAGTCGGATCCTGAGCCTATGCAGTTAGGTGGGGTACGGGGTCCCTTGACTAATGAGGAGAAGGAGCGGAGACGGCTACTTCAATATGTTTATACTGTGGGAAGAGTGGGCATTATGCCCGGGAGTGTCCAGTGAAGCTGTCTCGGTTGAACTTGAATAAGGCTGTGGCCTTTGTAGGAGGGGGGTGTGAGAGGCCTTCTATCTTGGAGAGTAGTAGTAGCAATCCTTACGACATACAAGTGTCATGATTCCACACTTGCTCATCCTTAAGGACTACACATCCCCTTTAGGCTACTGTTTTATTTCCCTTTTTGAAACCCACCCCTGTCCCGTGCGCCCGCACGCTTCAAGTCAGTGTGTTTGGGTGTGTTTGGTGGTACTGTATTTCATGCCTTATTTCATGCCTTGTGGCCTATTGTGATTATTTCCACTATTTGTGCAGGTTTCTGTGTTCTTATGCGGTTTAATTTAGGTTTAGGAGCAAGCGCAGACGGAAGACCAAACCTTCGCTTTGAGCGCTCGCTGAAGTCAGACCTTCGCTCTGAGAGCGTCTCATCGCATCCTTTGCACGCGCCTTTTTGGTGCGCCTCCGAGGGGTTTCAGGAAGCTTCTGTCTCGCGCACCGTCCGTGTGCGTAACTGGGTGGAGCTGGGTGCGGCCCAGTATTTAAACCGCACCCAGCCTTCTGGAAGGCGCTTTGCCTTCAGACTTCCTTTGGAGAAGGTCGCGTATTCTTCATACCGGCAGGACATCTTCATGGCTCTTCAAAAGGCTAATCATTCTCTGCAACAGCGATGAAGACCCTAGAAGACAAAGAGTCAGAAAGCTAAGTACTTTCATTTTTTTTGGTTAAAGGCGCCCTTCGCAAGAAAGGTCAAAAACAATTTTTGGAACTTTGCTTCACAGAAGAAAACGCAAGGAAAGACTTTGGACTATACTGTTTCTTGTACTTCAGTTTTCTTCAGAAGAACTTGTTTAGGTTTTCATGTATGTTATTTAGAGTCATATTTTGATGGCGAATACAGTCATCGCTTGTTGTTGTTAAGGTATAGGATTTTGTGTATTTGCTTGTCTTTCCGAAATTAGAGGAAGATTATTAAGAACCCCGAGTCTAGGAGGCAAGACGTTTATTGCAAGTAAGTGGTAGAAGTGTTAGGAAGGATTCGCGAAAAGCCTTTTAAAGAATGATAAGTAATCCTTCTCTTTCATTTCCAGCCTAATTCAACTAGAGCCTTCAAGCCTACAAGCTGACCACTTATCCCAGAGGACACTTGACGACACCGTCTTCACCTCCATAAAGAAATACTGGACGAAGGCCCACTCCTTACTGATCGCAGGTAGGCGAACGTCTAGAAACCCAGTTAGAGTCTTAAGTACCTTAACTAGAGTAGTTAAAAGATTTAGAATAGAATAGGAGGAAACTATAGGACTTGAATAGTAAAGTCTTCTGTGCTTGTTGCCTCGCAGGTCGACAGCAAGAATCAAGAGTCTTCACTGCAACGTCCAGTACCGGCCCTCCTCCCTAATTTCTAGTTAATTTCTTGCTGTAATTTTAGAATCAGTAAGTGTTAGTTAGTAATCAGGGAAGTTGGTCCCTTGCGTCTCTGCGGAATCATCTACGTCATCCTAGAGGGCTTCTGTTCAAGCAAGGTAAGGGACGACGTGGATAGCTTGACAGAAGGCAAAGCCCACGTTGATAATTCCGCCCAGACGCAATGGATCAGGTATCTATGCAGGATTTAGCTGCTGTGCTAGACGCAATTAGGCAGGATAACGCTGCTTTACGTAGGGATTTATCCTCTCTCCAGGACTCGGTGCAGCAGAAATCTGCCACTATTCAGGGCTCTTCCAGTTCTAGTTCTCCAACACAAATCCATGTTGTAACTCCGGTCCCCACCCCTTTAGCTCCCCCAGAGAGATTTTATGGGGATTGCAATAAGTTCTCTGTGTTTTTACAACAATGTCACTTACACTTTATAGCAAAAACCACAGCTTTTCCTGATGATTCTTCCAGAGTTGCATTCATGTTATCCTACATGGGTGGCGACGCTGCCCTTTGGTCTGTCCCTTTAGTTGAAGCTGATGATCGGATCTTGTATAACTTCAGGGATTTTGAGAGGGCTTTAAAGAAGATGTTTTCTAAACACCTATTTGTTCAGTCTGCAGACAATGAGCTGTTAGGTTTAAAACAAGGCTCATCTGATTTGCTACATTATATTTCTACCTTCAATCGTTTGGTCTTAGAAGCTGATTGGCCTCACGACAAGCGAATCTCGATCTTCTATAGGGGATTGAAGGACGAATTGAAAGACATGATCACCCAGATTTTAGACCCCCCCGAAGAGATTAGTGCCTTCATTGACCTAGTGGTGAAACTAAATCATCGTATATCCGAAAGAAAGGGGGAAAGAGGGAAGTCAGAGCACAAATTAGTTTTCTTTAAGGAAAGATCCACATCAGTACCTAACCGAGAACCTAGTTCCAAAACTGATTCTGCAGAACCTATGCAGATAGGATCTATCCGAGGTCCCTTGTCTAAGGAGGAGAAAGAAAAGAGACGGCGATTAAATCAATGTCTCTATTGTGGGAAGTCAGGACACTTTGTGAAGGAATGTCCCACACGACCAAACAAATTTAAAGTTAGATCATCCGACTTAGCTGTCACACAAGAAAAGTCGGAAAACTAGAAAACTCGGTAAAAGGAGAGGTCGGTTTATCGAGTTTGTTCTCTAGTTTGGCCTCAACTATTCCTCCCATTGGATGTAGACACTTTTCAATTCTTGTAGAACTCCGAGGTCTACTTCCAGAGTCTTATTCCAGACGAGTGGAAGCCATCATAGATTCTGGTGCTACAGGTAATTTTATAGACTCTCATTTCTTCCTCCAGTTAGGCTTCAGATCCTTGTCAAAGGACCATCCAGAAATCGTTAGAGCTGTTGATGGCAAAGAATTGACTTCGGGTCCTGTTAATAGACAGACTGAGGTATTAGAAATGGATTGCTCTCCTATACATAGGGAAAGAATACAATTAGACATCATTGATGCCCCTCAATTCAAGATGATTTTAGGAATCCCTTGGTTAGTTAAACATAACCCGTCCATAGATTGGGTGACCAAGACAATCACTTTTCAGTCTCCTGCTTGCACAGAACTTTGTTTCCTTACTAAGAGATCTAAGGATGTGGTTCAAGGTTTTGAATTTGGAATGGAATCACCCAATATACTGATTCTGGAAGGAGTACCATCAGTGTATAATGACCTGTCTGATGTTTTTGACAAAAAAAAGGCCAACACCCTACCACCACATAGAGATTTCGACTGTAGAATAGATTTAGTGCCTGGAGCTACCTTACCCTGCAGTCGAATATATACTCTTACGGAAGCAGAAAACGCCCATCTCAGAGATTATCTTGATGAGTATCTAGCTAATGGCTTTATAAGACACTCCAAGTCTCCGGTCTCATCAGCTCTTTTTTTTATTCCAAAAAAGGGAGGGGAGCTGCGTACGTGCATAGACTACAGAGCCTTGAACAACGTGACCATTAAGAACAGGTACCCCTTGCCTTTGATCCCTACACTATTAGATCAAATTAAGAAGGCTAAAATTTATACAAAGTTGGACTTACGCGGAGCGTACCATTTGGTAAGAGTAAGAAAAGGAGACGAGTGGAAGACAGCATTCCGTACTAAATTCGGTCTCTTTGAATACCAGGTCATGCCATTTGGTTTGTGTAACGCTCCTGCCGCCTTCCAGTTTTTTATAAATGAGGTTCTACATGAGTTCATTGACATCTGCTGTGTAGTCTACATAGATGATATCCTCATATATTCTGATTCTGAGGAAGAACATGTAAGACAGGTTCGCGCCATTCTTCAAAGACTACTTTCAAACTCACTCTTCGTAAAATTGGAAAAAAGTCTATTTCACGTTTCCAAGGTGGATTTTCTGGGCTATATTATCAGCCCTGAGGGAATAGAAATGGACCCTAAGAAAGTAGAAGCTGTAACAACCTGGCCTAGTCCCACTTCTGTGAAACAAATCCAAAGTTTTTTAGGGTTTGCAAATTTTTACCGCAGATTCATTCAGAACTTTTCTCAGGTTATAACACCTATTACCAAACTGTTGAGAAAAGGAGCCAAGTTTTTATGGTCCCCAGCCGCAGATGAAGCATTTCAGAACCTAAAAAAGTTATTTACCATGGCTCCAATTTTAAGTCATCCAGACCCCAATCTACCGTTTATTGTGGAAGCAGACGCCTCTCAATTTGCATTGGGTGGCATTCTTTCACAACGAGATTCAGATACTGGCCAAATGCACCCTATAGCCTATTTCTCAAGAAAATTATCAGAAGCCGAACAAAATTATGCAATTGCTGACAAGGAGTTGTTGGCAATCAAAGCAGTGTTTGAAGAATGGCGTCATTACCTATTAGGAGCTCGTCATCCTGTAACAATTTATACTGATCACAGGAATCTCCAAGCTCTAAGATCTGTAAAGGCTTTATCTGCTAGACAACTGCGATGGTCCATGTTTTTTAACGACTACAATTTTGTGATTACATATCGCCCAGGAAAGGAAAATTTAAAAGCAGATGCTTTATCCAGACTAGGAGAAATGACATCGGATCAACCGGTAGTCGTTCACCCTGTAATCCCTACTTCTTGTTTTCAGGGAAGCTTAACTGTTTGTGACATCATTGACGAAATCAAAGAAGCTCTGAAAGAAAAGACATTGGAGCTTTGGAGAAAAGATCATCCTTTTCTTATTGTGAAGGACGGTTTGCTGATGGTCCATGACTTGATCTTTGTTCCAAATGAGAAAATTCAAAGAGCCATTAATCACTTTCATCATGATACAGTTCTGTCTGCCCACCCAAGCTTTATAAAAACTATGGAACTCATCAAGAGGAAGTTTTGGTGGCCTTCTATGTCCAAAGACATTAAACAATTTGTGGAAACTTGTAGCATCTGTATTCAGCACAAGTCCTCTCACCAGGCTCCTAGTGGTTTGTTGATGCCATTACCTATTCCTCCTCAACCATGGCATACTATATCTTTAGACTTCATTGTTGAACTACCTGAAACCAAGAAGGGATTCAATACAATTTTGACTGTAGTAGACCAGTTTTCACGTATGGCCCATTTTGTTCCTTTAAAAAAGCTTCCCACTGCATTGGAGCTTGCTCATTTGCTCATGATCCATGTGATAAGATTACACGGGATTCCTTCGGTTGTCATTTCGGACAGGGGATCACAGTTTATTTCTAAGGTTTGGCAGAAATTGAGTTCTTTGCTACATATGGAGGTTCGTTTATCCTCTAGTTATCATCCTCAAACCGATGGTTTAACTGAGAGGACTAACCAGACTATTGAACAATATCTTCGTTGTATGTTACCTAATGTTTCCGAAGAATGGTCCGATCTGCTAAGTCCTTTGGAGTTCGCCTACAACAACTCTGAGCATTCTTCTATTAAAATGTCCCCGTTCTTTTGTAATTTCGGTTTTCATCCAAAAAGTATACCTGAAAACTCCAACAATAACCTCAATGATTCCGTACCCACAGTTTATGACTATGTGTCCCAGGTATTCTCCATTCAGGAGGATGCCAAATTCAACTTGGCCAAAGCGAAAGAATCTCAGAAAGAAGCCAAGGATAAACATCGATCGGAACAACCTCTTTATGAAATAGGAGATAAAGTATGGTTGAGTACAAAAAATTTGAAATTAAGAGGGAACAGAAAATTCAATCCAAAATTTATTGGCCCCTTTCCCATTGAGAAAATACTAAATCCAGTTTGTGTTAGATTGACCCTCCCTAGTAAGTACTTGATACATCCAGTCTTCCATGTCTCTCTAATCAAGCCTTTTCATCCTCAAACTCGAATTCCCAAGTCCCCTCCTCCCATCATTGTTGAAGGCAACTCAGAATTTGAAGTGAGAACAATCCTGGATTCCAAGAGTTAGAGGAAGGTTATATTACCTCATCGACTGGAAAGGTTATGGTCCTGAGGAAAGGTCTTGGGAGCCTCTAGAACACCTTAAAAATGCTCCCAGATTGATTCTGAACTTTCATTTACGATTCCCGGATAAACCTAGACCTATTTCCACCGTTCTTGGGGGGATCTTGAGGAGGGAGTACTGTCATGATTCCACACTTGCTCATCCTTAAGGACTACACATCCCCTTTAGGCTACTGTTTTATTTCCCTTTTTGAAACCCACCCCTGTCCCGTGCGCCCGCACGCTTCAAGTCAGTGTGTTTGGGTGTGTTTGGTGGTACTGTATTTCATGCCTTGTGGCCTACTGTGATTATTTCCACTATTTGTGCAGGTTTCTGTGTTCTTATGCGGTTTAATTTAGGTTTAGGAGCAAGCGCAGACGGAAGACCAAACCTTCGCTTTGAGCGCTCGCTGAAGTCAGACCTTCGCTCTGAGAGCGTCTCATCGCATCCTTTGCACGCGCCTTTTTGGTGCGCCTCCGAGGGGTTTCAGGAAGCTTCTGTCTCGCGCACCGTCCGTGTGCGTAACTGGGTGGAGCTGGGTGCGGCCCAGTATTTAAACCGCACCCAGCCTTCTGGAAGGCGCTTTGCCTTCAGACTTCCTTTGGAGAAGGTCGCGTATTCTTCATACCGGCAGGACATCTTCATGGCTCTTCAAAAGGCTAATCATTCTCTGCAACAGCGATGAAGACCCTAGAAGACAAAGAGTCAGAAAGCTAAGTACTTTCATTTTTTTTGGTTAAAGGCGCCCTTCGCAAGAAAGGTCAAAAACAATTTTTGGAACTTTGCTTCACAGAAGAAAACGCAAGGAAAGACTTTGGACTATACTGTTTCTTGTACTTCAGTTTTCTTCAGAAGAACTTGTTTAGGTTTTCATGTATGTTATTTAGAGTCATATTTTGATGGCGAATACAGTCATCGCTTGTTGTTGTTAGGGTATAGGATTTTGTGTATTTGCTTGTCTTTCCGAAATTAGAGGAAGATTATTAAGAACCCCGAGTCTAGGAGGCAAGACGTTTATTGCAAGTAAGTGGTAGAAGTGTTAGGAAGGATTCGCGAAAAGCCTTTTAAAGAATGATAAGTAATCCTTCTCTTTCATTTCCAGCCTAATTCAACTAGAGCCTTCAAGCCTACAAGCTGACCACTTATCCCAGAGGACACTTGACGACACCGTCTTCACCTCCATAAAGAAATACTGGACGAAGGCCCACTCCTTACTGATCGCAGGTAGGCGAACGTCTAGAAACCCAGTTAGAGTCTTAAGTACCTTAACTAGAGTAGTTAAAAGATTTAGAATAGAATAGGAGGAAACTATAGGACTTGAATAGTAAAGTCTTCTGTGCTTGTTGCCTCGCAGGTCGACAGCAAGAATCAAGAGTCTTCACTGCAACGTCCAGTACCGGCCCTCCTCCCTAATTTCTAGTTAATTTCTTGCTGTAATTTTAGAATCAGTAAGTGTTAGTTAGTAATCAGGGAAGTTGGTCCCTTGCGTCTCTGCGGAATCATCTACGTCATCCTAGAGGGCTTCTGTTCAAGCAAGGTAAGGGACGACGTGGATAGCTTGACAACAAGGGGCAGTTCAGAGGGTCCCACGCCATTTCACTGTGTCAGCCTGCTTTGCGTTTTCATCTAGCAGTAGAGCCACTCTGTCGGTGTTATTGGACTGTGGGGCCACTGGGAACTTTCTGGACATTACTTTGGCCGAGAAATTGAGGGTTCCGTGTGTTATGAAAAGACAACCCGAACCAGTAAGGGCTATCGACGGGACGGAACTGTCCTCCGGGTCAATCGTTCGGCAAATGGAACCTTTGTTGATGACCTTCGATAACGGGCATTCCGAGACCATTTGTTTCGATCTTATAAACGCACCTGCGTTTGGCGTGGTTCTTGGGGTGCCGTGGTTACAGGCCCATAACCCTAGGATTGATTGGGCACGGAGGTTGGTCACGCTTGACTCGGAACACTGTCTTCTGCACTGTTACTGTGAGGCGACCGATTGGGTGACTCCTTTATCATGTGCGGCGAGTGGTAACGCTGAGAATAATCAACCTTCTTCCTTTGTCGCGTTCAAGGATGTTTTTGATAAGGACCAAGCTTGAATCCTGCCTCCTCATAGGGCTTTTGACTGTCGTATCGATTTGGTACCGGGGCGGTTTTGCCCTGTAGTCGGGTATATGCGCTGTCAGAGCCAGAGGAGAAGCACTTACGGCAGTACTTGGATGAAATGTTGGGTTTTGGTTTTATTCGTCCTTATTCTTCGACTGTTTCTTCCTCCATCTTTTTAATACCTAAGAAAGAGGGAGATCTCCGCGCGTGCGTGGATTACAGGGCGTTGGATAAGGTAACGATTAAAAACAAGTACCCACAGCCCCTTATACCGGTGTTGTTGGACCAGCTGCGACATGCCAGGGTGTTTACGAAGCTTGACCTGAGAAGGGCTTACCATCTCATTCGCGTCCGAGAGGGCGATGAATGCAAAACGGAGTTCCGTACTAAGTTTGGTTTATTTGAGTATTGTGTTATGCCTTTTGGTTTATGTAATGCCCCTGCCGCTTTTCAGTTTTTTATTAATGAGGTTTTACGTGAGTTTTTGGATATCAGTGTGATCGTTTACATTGACGATATTTTGTTTTTTTCCCAGTCCCTTGAGGAACATGATACTCATGTTGCTCAGGTTTTGTCTAAGTTGCAGGAACACCGTTTAATTTTGTCAAGTTGGACAAGTGCACTTTTGGTGCGGCACACGTGGAGTTTTTGGGTTTCTTGATCTCGGCGGATGGAATCAAGATGGACCCCCGAAAAATAGACGCCATTATCAACTGGCCCATTCCCGCGTGTGCAAAGGATATACAGGTCCTCCTTGGATTTGCCAATTTTTATAGGCGTTTTATCAGCCATTTCTCAGAAATAGTTTCGCCTATGACATCTTTGCTGAAAAAGGGATTGGCGTTTGTCTGGACACCGGCTGCGCAGTCAGCGTTAGAACTATTGATTGGGCATTTTACATCGGCCCCGGTGTTGATGCATCCTGATCCTGCTCTCCTGTTTTACGTGGAGGCTGATGCGTCTCAACTGGCAGTAGGAGGTGTGTTGTCCCAGCGCGACAGTGTAACAGGGTTCAAGCATCCTATCGCTTTCTTTTCAAAGAAGCTGTTACCAGCAGAGCAGAACTATACTGTGGCGGAGAAGGAGTTACTGGCCATAAAGCTATCGTTTGAGGAATGGCGCCATTACCTGTGGGGGCCTCGGCACCCCATTACGATTTACACCGATCATAAGAACTTGGAATTCTTTCGGTCTGCCAGGGCCCTGACACCAAGGCAGATGAGGTGGGTGTTGTTCTTCAACGAATACGATTTTACCATCACGTATATGCCAGCAGCTCAACAGGGGAAATCCGATGCCTTGTCCCGGATTCATGTAAGTCCAGTAGAGGGAAGGCAGGGTAGTGAGACCCAATTGATGATACCTCCTGAAAAGATCGTAGGATGTGCCTCCATGGACGAATTTTTGGTCAAGGTACAGGAGGAAGTGGAAAGGGTAGATCTGACTCCGTGGCTGTCTGATCCAGGGTTTACGTTACGAAATGGGTTGTTATACAAGGCAGACTAGTTGTTTGTGCCCCCTGAGTTGCGTACATTGGTTCTTACCTATTGTCATTCTTCGTCTCTGGTTGGGCATCCCAGGGTTAATAAGACCAAGGAGATGTGTCAGCGTTGGTTCTGGTGGCAGTCCTTAGCACATGATATGCAGGTGTTTGTGGCCTCTTGTCCAGTGTGTGCTGTAAGTAAGTCCTCGCACATGTCTCCGTCTGGGTTGTTGCATCCTTTGCCCTGGCATACTATCAGTATGGATTTTGTGACCGATTTACCACCAGATTCGGGGTTTACGACCATATTGGTAGTAGTGGATCTTTTCACTAAGACGGCACATTTCATCCCCTTACTCAAGTTGCCTACGTCTAGGGAATTGGCCGAAGTTTTCATTGCTCAAGTGTTAAGGCTGCATGGGGTGCCTTCTGCCGTTGTGTCGGATAGGGGGGCCCAGTTTGTGTCTAATTTCTGGTCTGCCTTATGCCTGTCTTTGCACATGGAAGTAAGGTTGTCATCTGCCTATCATCCGCAAAGTGACGGCAAACGGAACGTACAAATCAAACCATGGAATAGTACTTGCGATTTTTGTTGGCATCGTTGACGGGCAGTTGGGTACATGCCCTTCCCGTGGCTGAGTTCGCCTATAAAAACAGTATGCACTCAGGCTTAGGAATGTCACCGTTTTACTGTTCCATGGGGTTCCACCCTAAAACAATTCCCAATTCCCATTCAACCATCTGAGCGGGTGCCTGCTGTAGACACCCTCAGTAGGGAACTGGTTACAATCTGGAAGAAGGCTCAACTGCATTTGTTAGCCTTCAAGACGAGCATGAAGGTTCAGGTAGATAGGCATAGACGTCCAGCTCCTTCATATGCGATGGGTGACAGGGTTTGGCTCGCAACGAAGCATCTGAGAATGCCGGGGCTTAGGAAATTACAGCCACAATTAATGGGTCCATTTGTCATCCAGAAGGTGGTGAATCCTGTTGCTATGAGGCTGACTTTACCGGATGATTATGGTATCCATCCGGTGTTTCACACATCTTTGTTGAAGCTGTATGTCATCACTACTCAGGTTGTGCCTCCTCCTCCCCCTCTCTTGATTGATGATAATGTGGAGTATGAGGTCAATGCAGTTCTGGACTCTAGAAGAAGAGGGGGGCGGTTGTATTATCTTATAGACTGGAAGGGGTATGCCCCTGAGGATCGCTCCTGGGAGCCGGCAAGTCAGGTGAATGCCGCCAGGTTGGTGCGGTTGTTCCATCGTCAGCACCCTGGGAAGCCTAGGCCTGTGGGAAGGCTTTTGGGGGGGTACTGTTGGGATTCAGGGGCAGCGGGTGCCTTCTGTCTAGTTTCCCGTCCTCCGGTCTCTTTCTGTGTACCAAGTGCATGCATGAATTTATGGACGGTCCCTTGGGATTGCTTTAAAAGGGCCTGCCTCCAGGAAACCGGTGCTTGGTTTCTATGATGGTCCCTTGCCTTGGGATTTCCTGTTCCTGTGTTCCTCCCTTGTTCTTTCCTTAGAGAGGTCTACGGCTGTTGACCTCTGGAGGCTGGTTGCTTATATCCCTTTTTCCCTCTCCTTCACTTATCTGTTTGTTATCAATCAATCAATCAATCAATCATGCCATTTGTATAGCGCACTACTCACCCGGGAGGGTCTCAAGGCGCTTGGGGGGAGGGGTATGCTACTGCTCGAACAGCCAGGTTTTGAGTTGTTTCCTGAAGGCGAGATGGTCCTGGGTCAGCCGAAGGTGAATGGAGAGGGAGTTCCAAGTCTTGGCAGCCAGGTAAGAGAAGGATCTTCCTCTGGCGGTGGCTCTTTGGATGCGTGGTACGGCTGCAAGGGCGAGGCTGGTGGACCGTAGCTGGCGGGGGGGCGTGTAGAAGGTCAGGCGGTCGTTGAGGTACTTGGGGCCCAGGTCGTGGAGAGACTTGTGTGCGTGGGTGAGGAGCCGGAACGTGATCCTCTTGTGGACGGAGAGCCAGTGCAGGTTCCTCAGGTGGCTGGAGATGTGGCTGCGTCGGGGGACATCCAGGATGAGTCGGGCAGAGGCGTTCTGGATGCGCTGGAGTCTTTTCTGTAGCTTGGCTGTGGTTCCGGCGTAGAGGGCGTTTCCGTAGTCCAGTCGGCTGGTGACGAGTGCCTGGGTGACAGTCTTCCTGGTCTCGGTCGGGATCCAGCGGAAGATCTTGCGAAGCATACGCAGGGTGTTGAAGCACGATGAGGAGACGGCGTTGACTTGTCTGGTCATCGAGAGGGAGGGGTCCAGGATGAAGCCCAGGTTGCGTGCGTGGTCAGTTGGCTTGGGTGCGGTGCCCAGGGCTGGGGGCCACCAGGAGTCGTCCCAGGCGGAGGGCGAAGATCCCAGGATGAGGACTTCCGTCTTGTCCGGGTTCAGTTTCAGGCGGCTGTCCTTCATCCACTCGGCGACGTCTTTCATCCCTTCGTGTAGGCAGGTTCTGGCGGTGTCGGGGTCTCTGGTGAGGGAGAGGATCAGCTGGGTGTCGTCGGCGTAAGAGATGATGTTGAGGTTGTGCTGGCGTGCGATGGCTGCGAGAGGTTTCATGTAGATGTTGAAGAGGGTGGGGCTGAGTGAAGATCCTTGCGGGACGCCGCAGATGACTTCGGTGGCTTCAGAGCGAAACGGGGGGAGGCGGACTCTTTGTGTTCTTCCGGCGAGGAACGAGATGATCCACTCCAGTGCCTTCTCTTGGATAGCGATGTTGCTGAGGTGCTGGACTAGGGTGCGGTGGCAGACCGTGTCGAACGCAGCGGAGAGGTCCAGGAGGATGAGGGCCACTGTTTCCCCCTTGTCGAGCAGGGTCCGGATGTCGTCGGTGGCTGCGATGAGGGCGGTCTCGGTGCTGTGATTGGCTCTGAAGCCGGACTGCGAGGGGTCGAGGGATCCGTTCATCTCGATGAAGGCGGTCAGCTGTCTGTTGACGATCTTCTCGATGACTTTAGCAGGAAAAGGGAGGAGCGAGATGGGGCGGATGTTTTTGAGATCGGTGGGGTCCGCTGTAGGTTTCTTCAGGAGGGCGCTGATCTCTGCGTGCTTCCAGCTCTCCGGGAAGGTGGCGGTGTTGAAGGAGGCGTTGATGATGTTCCGGAGTTGGGGTGCGATGGTGGAGTCGGCCTTGTTGAAGACGTGGTGTGGGCAGGGGTCGGTCGGTGATCCGGAGTGGATGGTGTTCATCGTGCGGGCTGTGTCTTCGGTGGTCACCGTGGTCCAGGCGCGAAGGGTGGCGGTGGGGGGCATTGGTTCGACGGTTGGGTGCGTGGGTGGGGCGCCGAAGCTGTTGTGGATGTCGGCGATCTTGCGGTGGAAGAACGAGGCGAGGAAGTCGCAGAGGTCTTGTGACGGAGTGATGTCGTTGGTGCCGGTGCTGGGGTTGGAGAACTCCTTGACGATAGTGAAGAGCTCTTTGCTGTCGTGGACGTTGTTGTCCAGTCGTTCCTTCAGGGATTTCTTCTTGGTGGTGCGGATGAGCTGGTGGTGCTTGCGGGTAGCGTGTTTGAGGGCGGTCATGTTGTCGGTGGTCCGGTCGAGGAGCCAGGCTTTCTCAAGGGTGCGGCAGGTCTTCTTGGAGTCCTTGAGGTCGTCTGTGAACCAGGATGCCTTCTTGCTTCTGGGTCTGCTGGGAGGGTTCTTTAGTGGCGCGAGGTCGTCGGCGCACTGCCCCCATTCGCTCTTCTAGCATCAGTTGGGACTTTCTTTGTTTTTGGGAGACTCCAGCGAACACGCGGCTGCGTGTTCTGTTAATAGCTGGGTGTTTCTTTTACTTCCTGGGTTTTGTGTAAACCAACCGCCTTGTTGTGTATCTTTTGGGTGGTTTCACGAAGGGGCTGAACAACGGCCGTTTTTGTGCTACCTTCGTGTTTTTAGATTCAAGGTTTTTTTGGGTGTCTCCCTAGCCTTGTGGACACCTTTTTTTTCCCCCTTCCTGGCCCCTACCTTGCCCTTATCCTGTCTACGCCACCCCCCTTCTTGTTACTCTCAATATCATTCCAAGGGGGTGTGGCTGGTCTGGGTTACGGAGCGGAGCTTTGATATAGGAAGAAGTTTTTCCCCTGTCTTTGTTAAAGCTACTCCTGAGCAGTGACCAGGGTAAGCGGGGAAGTTGGTGGATTCGTGTGCGTACTTGGTACACAGTAGGTGGGTTCGGGTTGAGTAATCTTGTTCCCCTTTTTGTCTTTAAGGTCCCGGCTGGGGTTGAGAGGTCTGCTGCTGGGGAGTCTGAAGAGACACGCCGTGTTGCCCAAGACCTCGACTTTCCCTGTTTTGTTTACCCACCCTCTCCCTGTGTCGTGGTTTCCCAACACCTGGAGTTATACTTGAGGGTGTTGGGGAGCTACGGTGGGGGTAGGGGATTGGGACATTCTTCACTCCTGCTGTGTTGGGCGAGTCGGCAGGCGGGACACACTAGACCCCAGGACCGAGGAAGGACCTCTACTAAAGAGAACGCTGAAGACCAGAGACGGGAATGATGGCTGCCTCCCTTCTACAGGCGCCACTAGACCCCAGGACCAAGGAAGGACCTCTCCTGAAGAGAACGCTGAAGGCCCTTCTACAGGAGCCGCTAGACTCCCAGGACAGAGGAAGGAACTCTACTGAAGAGAACACTGAAGACCAGAGACGGGAATGATGGCCATCTCCCTTCTACTGGAGGCGCTAGACCCCAGGACCGAGGAAGGACCTCTACTGAAGAGAACGCTGAAGACCAGAGACGGGAATGATGGCTGCCTCCCTTCTACAGGAGGCGCTAGACCCCAGGACCAAGGTAGGACCTCTACTGAAGAGAACAATGAAGACCAGAAACAGGAATGATGGCTGCCTCCCTTCTACAGGAGGCGCTGGACCCCCAGGACCGAAGAAGGACCACTACTGAAAGGAACGCTGAAGGCCAGAGATGGGAATGATGGCGTCTCTCTTCTACAGGAGGCGCTAGACTCCCAGGACTGAGGAAGGACCTCTACCGAAGACAACGATGAAGACCAGAGACAGGAATGATGGCCGTCTCTCTTCTACAAGAGGCGCTGGAGCCCCCAGGACCGAGGATGAACCTCTACTGAAGAGAACGCTGAAGACCAGAGACGGGAATGATGGCTGTCTCCCTTCTACAGGAGCCGCTGTACCCCCAGGCCCGAGGAAGGAACTCTACTGAAGAGAACGCTGAAGACGAGAGATGGGAATGATGGCCATCACCCTTCTACTGGAGGCGCTAGACCCCAGGACCGAGGAAGGACCTCTACTGAAGAGAACGCTGAAGACCAGAGACGGGAATGATGGCCGTCTCCCTTCTACAGGAGGTGCTGGACTCCCAGGACCGAGGAAGGAACTCTACTGAAGAGAACGCTGAAGACCAGAGACGGGAATGATGTCCGTCTCCCTTCTACAGGAGGGACCCCCAGGACCGAGGAAGGACCTCTACTGAAGAGAACGTTGAAGACCAGAGACGGGAATGATGGCCATCTCCCTTCTACTGGAGGCGCTAGACCCCAGGACCGAGGAACGACCTCTACTGAAGAGAACGCTAAAGACCAGAGATGGGAATGATGGCCGTCTACCTTCTACAGGAGGTGCTGGACCCCAGGACCGAGGAAGGAACTCTACTGAAGAGAACGCTGAAGCCCAGAGACGGGAATGATGTCCGTCTCCCTTCTACAGGAGGCGCTGGATCCCCAGGACCGAGGAAGGACCTCTACTGAAGAGAACGCTGAAGACCAGAGACGGGAATGATGGCTGTGTCCCTTCTACAGGAGGCGCTAGAACCCCAGGACCGAGGAAGGACCACTACTAAAGGGAACGCTGAAGACCAGAGACTGGAATGAGGACCGCCTCCCTTCTACAGGAGGCACTAGACCCCAGGACCGAGGAAGGACCTCTACTGAAGAGAACGCTGAAGACCAAAGGCAGGAATGATGGCCGTCTCCCTCTACAGGAGGCGCTAGACTCCAAGTACTGAGGAAGGACCTCTACTGAAGAGAACGCTGAAGACCAGAGACGGGAATGATGGCCATCTCCCTTCTACAGGAGGCGCTAGACCCCCAGGACCAAGGAAGGACCTCTACTGAAGAGAACGCGGAAGGCCAGAGACGGGAATGATGGCGTCTCCCTTCTACAGGAGGAGCTAGACTCCCAGGACTGAGGACGGACCTCTACTAAAGAGAACGACGAAGACCAGAGACAGGAATGTTGGCCGTCTCCCTTTTACAAGAGGCGCTGGAGCCCCCAGGACCGAGGAAGGACCTCTACTGAAGAGAACGCTGAAGACCAGAGACGGGAATGATGGCCTTCTCCCTTCTATAGGAGGGACCCCCAGGACCGAGGAAGGACCTCTACTGAAAAGAACGCTGAAGACCAGAGACGGGAATGATGGTCATCTCCCTTCTACAGGAGGCGCTAGACCCCCAGGACCAAGGAAGGACCTCTACTGAAGAGAACGCGGAAGACCAGAGACGTGAATGATGGCCGTCTCCCTTCTACAGGAGGCGCTAGACCCCAGGACCGAGGAAGGAACTCAACTGAAGAGAAAGCTGAAGACCAGAGGCAGGAATGGTGGCCGTCTCCCTTCTACAGGAGGCACTGGATCCCCAGGACCGAGGAAGGACCTCTACGGAAGAAAATGCTGAAGACCAGAGACGGGAATGATGGCCTTCTCCCTTCTACAGGAGGCGCTAGACCCCAGGGCCGAGGAAGGACCTCTACTGAAGAGAACGCTGAAGACCAGAGACGGGAATGATGGCCGCCTCCCTTCAACAGAAGGCGCAAGACCCCAGGACCGAGGTAGGACCTCTACTGAAGAGAACGATGAAGACCAGAGACGGGAATGATGGCCGTCTCCCTTCTACAGGAGGCGCTGAACCCCCAGGACCGAGGAAGGACCTCTACTGAAGGGAACTCTGAAGACCAGAGACAGGAATGATGGAGGTCTCCCTTCTACAGGAGGCGCTGGACCCCCAGGACTGAGGAAGAACCTCTGTTGCTGCTGAGGCAGGACCCAGGAGGTGGACTGCCTGGGGGGGGGGGGTGGTTGGAGGAGGGAGGCAGGGGCCGGGCTTGTCCTGATCACCCAGAGCCAAGTTCAGTGCTCAGCACCTTGAGGTTAGGAGGACGAAGACTCTGAGCTTCCCAAGAGCAGGAGCCTGTGATCGCAGCCCGGCCCGACGGTCATTCATCCTGTGAGGGGTCCTCAACGCCAGCAAGCTTCAAGCAGCCTGAGGTACAGGAGATCTTCACCCTGTGCCCAATGATGATGTAAATCTAGTGCCTGGACCGTGCACGTCCCTTTGTGTCTGATGAACCCTGCACTGCTGCGGAGTCATCTGCACCAATGCCCTGGCGAGCCTGTGCGCTTCACAATGGATTGCTGCAGCTCTTTTTATGCACCTTCTGCAGCGTCTGATGACCATCCGCGCCTGCTTGCTATACATTTCTTTATTGCACCTCTTCTGCTGTGTTTGAAGACCATGTGACCACATATGTCACACCCTGCATTAATGCACCTTTCCTGCTTTGTCAGATGGCCATGTGTGCCCATGTGCTACACCCTGCATAGCGTATTCTGCCACCGACGACTGCGTGAGCCCATGCACGACACACTGCACCGCCACACTGAATCCTTTCAGTTCAGTAATTCTTTATTCGATGAATAAAAAGCATCATAAAAGTACACATATATACAAAGTTTAAAATAGAATTAAATTACATCTGAACCACGTCTTGAATTACATATAAAAATCTAGATCAAAAGTATGTTCTTAAGTGGTCCAGTGGTTAGCCCTCTCCTCTTGTATTTCTTAACCTCACAGCAACCTTGATGAAATTCATAATACAACAGAGTGTCCATGGGTCATTGGCTCTTTGCAAAAAAAGTAAGGCGGTTTTGGCATGACACAACTTCTCCTTTTTTTTAAATCTCCACCAAAAATTTACACCTAGGATACTTATAAAAGGGGCACAAAATTACAAAATGAAGGGTGTCCTGCGGAGACCGATTGTCGCAGCCGCAGGCACCCTTCTGCTCAATTGTCAATGTAAAACCTGGCGGGTCAGCCAGTATATGTGGTAATAAATTGAGCCTAAAATGAGTCATTAAAAACCTATCCTGTGCGTTATGCATCAAATACAGATATGGCTCCATGCCCTCGTTATTCTTTATAAAACTGTGGGCACCTACTGAGTGTTTGGTCATCTCCCCTTCTGCTCTACGTGTGGAAAACTGATCAGACAACAATCTTTTGATTTTCAATTTATCAGGATGTGAGATTGTACTGGGGTTAATAAAGAGATCCTTCCGATCTATACCCTCCAAAGTAACCTTGACATACTTTAACCATGGAATTTGTAACCCTTTGTCCCTGTGCAGACAGTCTCTCAAAATGTGTCTACTTAAGTCTGCCTCACGGTTTACCCAGATTTTTAACCATGCCATAATGGGTCTAAGCTTGACCTGGTTCTCAATGAAAGGTCTCCCCAGTTCACTATGCACAATTGCAGCTGGGATACTCTGGGGGAATTTTAAAATCCTTCGCATATATTTATTTTCCTCCAGTTGCAATTGCTCAACGTTAATGTTACCCCACACTTCTGATCCGTACGTAACTTTCGAGCAGCCTATCGAACTATAAAGGTTCATGACCTATACCGGGGACCAGCGACCCAACCTTCAGCCAAAATTTGCTATGGTGCCATTTGAGGATATTAGTTTTGTGCAGCGCTCCTCCACTAAGGATCTAAATTTTAGTGCTCCGTCAAATAGCAACCCCAGGTAAGAGAAAGACTGCACCTTTTCTAGTGTGTGGTTCCCTATTTTATAGGAGAACTTCCTACAAGGTTGGGTTCCAGCCAACATCACGAAGGACTTACTCAAATTCACCAACAGGTCCAAGGTGTACATGAATTTAACAAAACCATCAATTAAGCATTGCAGGCCCCTAGGGGTACGGGCAAGCAGGACCGCGTCATCCGCGTATAAAAGCACCGGTATGTGGCGCATTCCTACAATCGGGCAATCTGTATTTAAAGCGATCAAGGCCTGCTCTAGGTTGTTGATATAAAGCGAGAATAAGAAGGGGGCAAGGATGCAACCCTGTCTCACTCCGCTAGTACAAGGGAATGATTCTGTGTTCCCCCCCTTCGTGTTATACCGGACTTTGGCTGTAGTGTCCCGATGCAACTCTCTGAGGATGTTGATCAGACCTGGGTCAATTCCCATATCCCTAATCAAGCCCCATAGCTTTTTCCTATTAACATGGTCAAAAGCAGCTGCTAGGTCCATGAACCCCAAATAGATAGCTTCATTGCTGGCTTTAGTGTATTTTGCAACCAGCAACTAGAGATTAAGGCATTGGTCACTTGTAGACCTCCCTGTTCTAAAGCCATACTGGATATCCGTAATTATGTGGTGATCTTCTCTCCATTCCATGAGCCGCTGCAAGATTACCCGACCCAAGATTTTGGCTGAGACATCAATAAGGGAGATTGGTCTATAGCATTGGGGATTATCCCTATTGCCCTTCTTGAAGATGGGAACAATGACTGCGGTAGACCAGGAACGGGGTAGACCATACTTGACGGCCGCATTTAACACTCTTGTAAGAATAGGGGACCAAAAGTCTATATTACTCAGGTACAGGTCGGGTGGTGAGCCATCAGGGCCTGGGCCTTTATTACGCGTGAGGCCCTGGATCCCCTCTGTTATTTCTACTAGAGAAAACTCAATAACTGGGCCCTGTTGGTCAACCCACCCCCTCTCCAGATCTATATCCTGGTTGTGATTGTACAATCCCTCAAAATGTGATACCCACTGTTCTGGTAAGATGTTTGTCCCAATCCCAGGGGCATTACTATCCTGAAAACATGGATTATTAACAATCCTCCAAAATTAAGTCATGTCCCTTCTTTCTCCAGCCTCCCTTAGGTCTGCCCTTGCTTCAGTTTGAAGAGTGATCTTTCTTTGATTCAGCGCATTTTCATATGTCCGTCTGCACTAGACTATTCTTAAATTATCCCTGGGGTTAGATTTTAAACTAGATTTTAATTCTCTAAGGGCTCGCGAGCATTTACTATCAAACCATCTCGGCTGCATACTTTTTCTTATGGGGGCTTTTGTCTTCAGTAGACTCCGATCAGCACCGAAGACACCGTCCGCACGATGAACTCAATCCACTCCGGATCTCCGACCGACCCCTGCCCTCACCACGTCTTCAACAAGGCCGACGCTGTCATCACACCCCACCTGCGGGACATCATCAACACCTCCTTCGACACCGCCACCTTCCCGGAGAGCTGGAAGCACGCCGAACTCAGCGCCCTACTCAAGAAGCCATCGGTCGACCCGACCGACCTCAGGAACTACCGCCCCATCTCGCTGCTCCCGTTTCCAGCAAAAGTCATCGAGAAGACCGTCAACAAGCAACTGGCCGCCTTCCTCGAAACGAACGGATCCCTCGACCCCTCGCAGTCTGGCTTCCGAGCCAACCACAGCACCGAGACCGCCCTGATCGCAGCCACCGATGACATCCGAGCGCTACTCGACAACGGAGAAACAGCGGCCCTCATCCTCCTCGACCTCTCCGCGGCCTTCGACACTGTCTGCCACCGCACCCTAGTGCAGCGCCTCAGCAACGTCGGAGTCCAGGAGAAGGCACTGGAGTGGATCATCTCCTTCCTCGCCGGAAGGACACAGAGAGTCCGTCTCCCTCCGTTCAGATCTGAAGCCACCGAAGTCATCTGCGGCGTCCCTCAAGGCTCCTCGCTCAGTCCAACCCTCTTCAACGTCTACATGAGCCCCCTCGCAGACATCGCACGCCAGCACAACCTCAACATCATCTCCTACGCCGACGACACCCAGCTGATCCTCTCCCTCACCAACGACCCCGCCACCGCCAGAGCCAACCTTCACGAAGGGATGAAAGAGGTAGCCGAATGGATGAAGAACTGCCGCCTGAAACTGAACTCAGACAAGACGGAAGTCCTCATCCTGGGATCCTCACCCGCCGCGTGGGATGACTCCCGGTGGCCCCCCGCCCTAGGCAGCGCACCCAAACCAACAGACCACGCACGCAACCTGGGCATCATCCTGGACTCCTCCCTCTCCATGACCAGTCAAGTCAACGCCGTCTCCTCGTCATGCTTCAACATACTGCGCATGCTACGTAAGATCTTCCGGTGGATCCCCACCGAGACCAGGAAGACGGTCACCCAGGCCCTCGTCACCAGCCGTCTGGACTACGGCAACTCCCTCTACGCCGGAACCACCGTCAAACTCCAAAAGAGACTCCAGCGGATCCAGAACGCCTCAGCGCGACTCATCCTGGACATCCCCCGTCGCAGCCACATCTCCGGACACCTGAGAGACCTGCACTGGCTCCCGGTCAGCAAGAGAATCACCTTCCGTCTCCTCACCCACGCACACAAAGCCCTACACAACCAAGGCCCAGGATACCTCAACAGCCGCCTCAACTTCTACGCTCCCAAACGCCAGCTTCGATCGACCAGCCACGCCCTCGCCGCCGTCCCCTGCATCCGAAGAGCCACCACAGGGGGACGGTCCTTCTCCTACCTCGCCGCCAAGACATGGAACTCCCTCCCCACCCACCTCCGCCTGACCCAGGACCACCTCACCTTCAGGAAGCTACTCAAGACCTGGCTGTTCGAGCAGTAGCGGACCCCCCCAGCGCCTTGAGACCCTCTGGGTGAGTAGCGCGCTATACAAATGCAATGATTGATTGATTGATTGAGTAGACCATCTACCAGGATAGTCACTGACCTAAACGCCCTGACCAGGTTGCTCCCCTCTATCATGGGATCTAGGCATTCATCAATCTGTACTTTCCCTTTTACCATTAATTATTTATAGAATGCCTCACTGTCAATTTTCGACCATCTAAGCCGCCTTCCCTGATCAGTTACCCTCAACTCACTATCCACCTGTGAGCATATCTTGGGTCGGCCCGCTGTATAAGTTTTAAGGTTAGGGGGTTATGGTCGCTAAATGCGCTCCAGTCGATCCCCACTATACTAATCCAATTTTTTGCCTGCCTGGACGCCAAAATATAATCTATGTAAGAGGAGCATCCTCTCCCTTTGAAAGTATGAATAAGGGACCCATCTTCCTCCAGGCTAACCAAATCAATAGTGTGTTCCAAATCATGGGTCTTTAAAAGATTACTAAGGGCTGTTCCCTCTGGGGAATGCTCAATGTGTGGGCCCTTCTCAATGGGACATCGGGACCAATCTGCGATCAAGGGGAACAAGGTTGGACACAAATGACAGTTAAAATCACCCATTATTAGTATAGTGGTTTCTAAAGCCCCTTTTCTGTGGGCTAGCTCCTGATGAAGTCTATAGTCTAATTCCTGTAATGTAGGATTATTTCCTTTTGTGGTCCCTACATTATATAAGTTAAACACGGTCAACCTTAGCCCAGAACTGATGAACCCTAACGCCTGGATGGTGTGTGATGACAAAGATGGACTGGTCCATACTCCTTCCAGGTTTAGGTCAACATATAATGATAAACCTCCAATCGCTCTTCCTAATCTGGCTTTTTGAGCGGGCACAAAAAAATATTTGTACCCTGCCATATGGAGGGGGTTACTGTCAACTGCCCAGGTCTCTTGTAGGCTAATTATCTGAATCCTTTCATTACAGCTTGAGATCTCAAAACACACACACACGCCTCTGATCTTCTGCAGCCCCCTCTGTAGCTCAAAGTGTATACGGCCTGTGATCTCGACGCTCTGACAGACACACTGTGTGCTCTTTTGCAGCTTCCTATATAGGTCTCTCCACCCACATTCATTCCTTGTGCTTTTGGGCAGCCTTCTGTGGGGGATCCACAGGGTTCATTGTGATCTCTGAATACCCACAGACATACCTTGTGCTCTTCTGCAGCCTCTTCTATGGGGCTCATAGTGCACAACCTCTGATCCCTGAAGCCGACAAATGTATTTTGTAATCCTCAGGGAGACTCCCAGAGTGTCTGTACTTGTGACTCCTCATTACCTACACACATACTGTGTGATCTTGGCTATCACCATCTATGGTGCCCACAAGTTGAATGTTGATCCCTTAACACTGCAAAACATACTTTGCCTTTTCCTAAAATCTTAACGAGTGAATTCAGTTGTGATCCCCGAACACCCAGACACATACCTTGTGCTCCTCTGCAGCTTCTTCATCTGTGGAACTTACACTGTCTTCACTTGTGAATCGTGAACACCCAGATACACTCCTTGCACAGACTTCTCTTTGGGGCCCAAGGGTGCCCTTTGAATCCCTTAACACTCACACACATACCCTGTTCTCTTCAGCAGCCTCCTCAATGGCATAACACAGGCAGGGTGTCCAGATGACTCCATGCAACCGGGACACACATTTTTCCATTTCAGGGCTTTTGATTTAACATATCAGTGCATTCTGGGAGTTGTAGTCTTGGTTAATTTTGCTTGACGACATTACTTCAACACACCAGATGAAAATGATATGTAAAAAGCAAAATCCAGGAATGGAAAAGTAGTGGCACACTAAATGACTTTGTGATCCCTGAACATCCACACACGTACCTTGTGCTCCTCTGCAGCCTCCTCTATAGGACTTGCTGAGTGAGTTTTATGCTCCTTGGACTCCCGGCAGACCCAGCATATCATCGTCTGATCCTCGGCACAGAACAGCCTCAGCTTCTCATCATGTTTCTCACACAGATTCTCCTCCGGGGGCTTCACGGGGGGCAGATGAAGCTGTTTTAACATTTCAGCCACGTTCCCCAGTTGCCTGTTGGGTCGGAGTTTTTTCCTACGAGATATTTGCCTGCACTGTGGACAGGGGAAGTTTTCATCTCTTCCCTCCCAGCTCTGGGTGATGCAGGAGCGGCAGAAATTGTGTCCACACTCTATCATCACCGGATCAGAAAAATATTCCAAACAGATGGAACAAGTGGCCTCTTCCTGGAGGTTCCCGAGCTGAGCTGCTGCCGCCATGATGCAAAAATGCAGGAAGTGAAGGTAAGTTTCAGTTTCTCTCTGTGTGCAGTGGGTGTGCCTGTGCGTCTGTCCCTCTGTGTGCAGTGGGTGTGTCTGTGCGTCTGTCCCTCTCTGTGTGCAGTGGGTGTGTCTGTGCGTCTGTCCCTCTGTGTGCAGTGGGTGTGTCTGTGCGTCTGTCCCTCTGTGTGTGCAGTGGGTGTGTCTGTGCGTCTGCCCCTCTCTGTGTGCAGTGGGTGTGTCTGTGCGTCTGTCCCTCTCTGGCTGCGCCGGGACTTCCGTGATCGAGTTACACTCCGAGCAGGAGGGGGCGGGGCTGACTCTTCTGATCCTGGGCTTCACCTCCAGGATTGGCCCCTTGATACCCGACATAGCTGCCAAGTTTTCAGATTGCTTCTTCGTTTAATATTTTCTGGTTTTCAGTGAACTTGTGAGAGACATTCGACTTCCAAATGTGTGACCTTTGAATGACACTTTCTCACGAATAGAATCGAGGCATTAAGTACGTGCAAGTAAAGAGTGAAAGCGTTGCACGTTTGAGACACCCCCCGCCTTCACAAGCATTGGAAGCCCCGCATAGGACGGGGGATAGTAAATGTGCAGCAGCTGAATGTATGACGCTGCACGTGACATCTGCGGGATGTAAACATTCTGCTCTTTCCAATCAGGGGTGACGTTTTCTGTGTTCAGTGTCCAGTTTCTCTGCACATAAATCACAGGTGTGAAAAGATTCAAAAGAAAGGGTCTGGAAACTGCCATCCTTTCTGTGCTCCAGAGAGGAGTGTGAGTAGCGGCCCCTTCAGCAGCAGAGCCCCCAGCAGACAGGAAATGCTGACGTCAACGAGGGGAGGTCGAGTTTTGTTGTTGGCGATCACTTCAATCAATCTATCAATCAGCGTACTTGTAAAGCGCACTGCATACCCGTGAGGGTCTTATGGTGCTGCGGGGGGGGGGGGGGGGGGGTGCTGCTACTGCTCGAAGAGTCAGGTCATGAGGAGTCTTCTGAAGGTGAGCTGGTCTTGGGTCTGTCGCAGGTGGGTAGGAAGGGTGTTCCAGGTCTTGGCGGCGAGGAAGTAGAAGGATCTGCCGCCGGAGGTTGTTCGTTAGATGCGGGGGACAGCGGCGAGGGCGAGGCTGGCGGAGCGGAGCTGGCGGGTGGGGGTGTAGAAGCTGAGTCTGCTGTTCAGTTAGGCTGGTCCGGCGCTGTGGAGTGCTTTGTTTGCGTGGGTGAGGAGCTTAAAGGTGATCCTCTAGTCGACAGGGAGCCAGTGTAGGTGTCTCAGGTGGGGGGTGATGTTGCTGCGACGAGGGATGTTGAGGATCAGTCGGGCGGAGGCGTTTTGGATGCGTTGTAGTCATCGTAGGTGTTTGGCAGGGATTCCTGCGTAGAGTGCGTTGCCATAGTCCAGTCTGCTGCTGACGAGGGCTTGGGTCACCGTTCTTCTTGTTTCAGTCGGGATCCATTTGTAGATCCTGCGGAGCATGCGGAGGGTGTTGTAGCAGGCTGAGGAGATGGCGTTGACCTGCTTCGACATGGAGAGGGAGGAGTCGAGAAGGAATCCTAAGTAGCGTGATTGGTCCGTGGGTGTCGGTGCTGTTCCCATTGTGGTCGGCCACCAGGAATCATCCCAGGCAGAGGGGGTGGGGCCGAGGATGAGGACCTCTGTCTTGTCCGAGTTCATTTTCAGACGGCTGCTCCTCATCCACTCGGCAACGGCCTTCATTCCCTCTTGGAGGTTGGTTTTCGCGGTGTGCGGGTCCTTGGTGAGGGAGAGGATGAGCTGAGTGTCATCGGCATAGGAGATGATGTTGAGGTCGTGCTGGTGGGCCACTTGTGCGAGGGGGGCCATGTAGACGTTGAACAGGGTCGGGCTGAGGGATGAGCCCTGGGGTACACCGCAGATGATGTCAGTGGCTTCAGATTGGAAGGGTGGGAGGCGGACTCTCTGGGTTCTGTCGGAGAGGAAGGACGTGGTCCAGTCCAGGGTCTTTTCTCGTATTCCGGCTTCTTGGAGGCGTGTCTTTAGTGTGTGAAGCAGACCACGTCGAAGGCGGCTGACAGGTCCAGGAGGATGAGGGCTGATGTCCCGCTGTTGTTAAGTTGGCGCCTGATGTCGTCTGAAGCGGCGAGGAAGGCTGTCTCGGTGCTATAGTTTTGTCTGATTCCGGACTGGGATGGGTCTAAGATGTTGTTGTCCTCGAGGTGGCGGGTCAGTTGCATGTTGGCGATTTTCTCGATGACCTTCGCCGGGAAGGGGAGCATGGAGATGGGCCAGAAGTTCTTGAGGTCCTTGGGGTCCGCCTTGGGTTTCTTGAGGAGGGCGTTGATTTCGGCTTGCTTCCAGCTTTCCGGGAATGTCGCTGTTTCGACGGAGATGTTGATGACCTTCCGTAGTTGGGGTGCGATGGTGGCGTCTGCTTTGTTGAATACGTGGTGTGGGCAGCGGTCCGATGGTGATCCTGAGTGGATGGAGTTCATGGCCGTGCGCGTCTCGTCGTCATTGACGTTGGACCAAAAGGTCAGGTGGTTGGTGCTGGTGGTGTTCGAGGGGGTGTTGGAGTCTGGCGTAGACGGGGCGGTCGTGGTGCTGAAGCTGTCGCGGATGTCGGCTATCTTGCGGTGGAAGAAGGTGGCCAGTGAGTCGCACAGATCTTGTGAGGGCGGGATGTCGTTGGCGCTGGGGTTGGGGTTGGAGAGTCCACAGTTTGAATTTATTTTTAGAGTAAAATCCTCACTTTTAGTTTCATGACTTAAAACTTTTCAAACTTTCAGTTTTGATTTGGCCTTGGGACAGTCGGAAGGATGTGCCTGAAACAAGTAGTCACGGGCTGAATTTAGCTGACTCTCTTCGGCAACCAGAAGAAACAAGCATTTGCAATGGAATAGGTCTCGCATTTGTGAGAGTTAGAGCTATTGGCATCGTAAATGACAATGTTTTTTAGGTCTCGCCCTGGCGATTACAGCACGAAGCGCTGTCTCGCCGCGAGACCTATAGCCAACGGCTGTGCTTACAAGGAGACAAGAGATGGGCACGCGCAGCATGCCGGAATCGGACCAGGTCGCGCGCGTGAACACGCGCTCCGATTCCGGCATGCTCTTCAGTCACCATGGATCAGGACGCACGTACGCACGCACACACACACAGCCACACATATACACACGCACAGCTATCAGACACACAGTCCCACATATACACACGCACAGCTACACACGAGAACACACACAGCTACACCCACACACGCGCACACACCCTCCACGTCCCCCCACTCACCAGGCTCTTTTGCGCTGGTACGGGATGTTCTGGGAGTTGGAGGACCTTCGTCGCTTGCACCGTTATGCCTTGCCTGCTCTCTCCCGGGAATCCCAGCACTCCCGGAATGCCTGCTTTCTTCTGGGCTCTCTACTACCCACACCCCTCTTGCTCCAAGGTGCCGCGCTCCGGACAAGCTACGTCACCGCAAGCCTGCCACAGAGGCGGGGCATCTCCCGGAACCTCGCAGGCTCCAAGGAACTTTCCTGCCTATCAAAGCAGAGCCCGCCTCTCTCGCCTGCGTTCCAGGCCTTGCTCGTAACATACGCACGCCTTCTTGTTTTGTTAGGCACAGGAGAAAAAGTGATTTGCCCAGAATCACCAGATGTTTGGTGTCGTTACCGAGACTCAAACCCAGATCCCCAGATCCGAAGTCGAGCGCCCTAGCGGATATCTTCCTCATGTTGGCCTGACTGTGCTGCAAGAAGGGCGACGGAGCATTCAAGGTAAGACAGACCTGTGGATAATCACCCCTTACCAGGGCCCATCTGGGTGGCATTAAACGCAGAGCCACTGGGATAATGAAGCAAGGAACGGACAAACTCTGCAGTAGGGTTGACTAAATTATACGCCAAGAGATGGCAAATTAAGTGCTACCTTGTTTTCTACTGTTCTTTTTTTTGCGGCTGTGATGGAATATTAGAAGTAAACTTGGGTGAATGCGGGTAACATCTTTTGATCTGTGGTTATGTCCTCTCACTTTAGAAGGTTTCACTTTAGCCTTCCTCCGACATGTTGGATAATTGGAAGTAATACGGGGGAGACCCTTACTCGGTGGCAACAGTAACTCTGCTTTGGCCATGTCTTGTTTTATTTTATTATTATTATGAGGTCTCGCCTGTTGTTGCCGACTTGAAGTTGGAAGCAGGACAGGACCTGTGCACGCGCGTACCGCAAGACATGAGTTGTGCACGCACGAACCGCAAGACATGAGCTATGCACGCGTACGGCTCGCGGTGCTCCCGCAGGCACCATACGCATGCACATCTCCTGTCTGTGTTTGGGCTGCGCTTATGTGAACACCCTCCGTTGTGCGCTCTACGCCGTGCTGGTTGTACTGCCTATTGCATAATCATCCCCACTGCCGACGCTGCCGCACTCAGCCGCTGAATTGCAGCAAATTGTTGGCCGGATGCCCGGCAGGCTCACCGGCACTCGGCCCGTCCTCCAGGCGGTCTCAGCCTGTATGGAGTCTTCAAGGCCCTGTGGGAGGCAAGGCACAGGTACCGGGAAGCCCCGCAGGCCACGAGATCTGCAGCTGGTCACCCCGGGCCTGCTGGGCCACCATTTGGGACCAGCGCGGCCATCACCCCAGGCCGCCGCAAGGCAATTCTGCAGGAAGGCTCCAGCGGCGGTCTCTTTATGCCCGGCCCTGGTGATCGCCCATCACTCTGCTGCCCCGTTCAGGCCGCACCACAACCCCGACCGCACAAGGTCGGCATGCACAACTCCACCAGCAAGGCGTCTACAGTGGTTCTGCGGTGGCAGGTCTCACAGCCGCCGTGACTCGATGTCGCTTTTCAGTTTCGGAAACAAATGTGGTTACAATTTTTTTATTAACTTGTTTTCGTGTGCAGCGCCGTCCCCACGCTTGTAATGGCCACTCGGACAGCCTCTCCTTGCTTCATCCCCGCACCCCTCGCCTCGTATCACACTTCCGCTCAGGCTGCCTCTCCTCACTTCAGCCCCCACCTCGGAGTACATGTAACTTGTTATGTATGTGTTTTGGTTTGGAGTGGAGTGAATGTATATGGTTTGGGAGCGGTTGAATTGGACTTGTTAGTTGTTGGATTGTGTGGTGTGTAGCGTATTTGTATAGTGGAATTATGTGACAAGGTGAATAGATAGGGGCGAGAGCTGCACAGAATAGATAGAAAGAAAGATAGAGAATGATAGGTAGTTTGTACATGAAGTGGTGAATGAACTTCAGGTGGTGCTGAGTGATACTGAGGTGGTGCTGTGTTGATGCTCAGGTGGTGCTGAGTGGTGCTTTGGTGGTGGTGAAGTGGTGAATGAACTCTAGATAGAGGTGGTGCTCAGGTGGTGCTGAGTGGGCTTTGGTGGTGCACAGGTGGTGCTGTGCTAGTGCTTAGGTGTTGGTGAGTGATGTTGAGTTGGTGCTGTGCTGATGCTGAGTTGGTGTTGCACTAATGTTGGCGCACTGATGAGAATGTGGTGCTGTGCTGATGCTCAGGTGATTCTGAGTGATACTGAAGGGGCTCTTAGTGATGCTAAGTGATGCTGTGGTGGTGCTGAGGGATGTTGTGGTGTTGCTGACTGGTGCTGCGCTGGTGCTCAGGTGGTGCTGAGCTGGTGCTCAGGTGGTACTGAGTTGGTGTTGCTGCTGAGGTGGGACACCACTGTTGGTTGTGCATTGATGCAGAGGTGGTGCTGTGCTGATGTTGAGGTGGTGCTGCGCTGGTGCTGTGCTGGTGGTGAGGTGGTGCTGAGTGATGCTGTGGTGGTGCTGAGTAATGCTGTACTGGTGCTTCTCTGATGCTGAGGCAGTGACGCTGCACTGATGCTGAGATAGTGCTGAGATGGTACTGCACGAATGCTGAAGTGGTGCTACTTTGGTGCTGAGTTGGTTTTGAGGTGGTACTGCACTGGTGTTGTGGCGAGGCTGCGCTGATGGTGAGTTGGTACTGTGGTGGTACACTGATCCAGAGGAGGTGCTGTGGTGATACTTAAGTGGTGCTGTGGTGGTGTTGAGTGATGCTGAGGAGATGCTGGTGCTGAGGTAGTGATGAGTGATACTGTGCTGCACTTATGCTGAGGTGGTGATGCTGCATTGACGCTGAGGTGAAAGGATGCTGAGGATGAGAAAGGTGATCCTGGAGATTAAAAAAGTTTGGAGTTTATCATGGTCTGTGACACAATATTACTAATTTCCAAATATGCACTTGAGGCTTTTGCACAAAAGATGTAAGATTATTTGAGCTCATGTACAGACTATGTTAGACCATGACCATGTGAGGAGCTTTGGAAAACTGTGCATGGGGGCGTGTAGTAAGATAGTGGGTGGGAGCGGGGGCATGTGGAGAGAGCGAAAGAGAGCATGGGGTGTGTGCAGTGTGAGGAGAAAATATAAGGAGAATGGAGCACATGGAAAGGCTGTGCACGTGAGAGGAGATATGATCACTCAGACAGACCATTTCACATGGGAGCTTATGTACAGGGGAAACATCCTTTACAACGCAACTGTTACAACACACTACCATTACGACGCAACCATTACAACGCAAGTCATTACAACGACTTGCGCTGGGGGGCGCTCTAGGGTAGGGAATAGTTTTAATTTACTATCCAACACCTTCCCTACTATCCATGGGGACTGGAGTTGGAATAGTAAATTAAACTATTCACTATCCAGCGCCCCCCAACGCAAGTCGTTGTAATGACTTGCGTTGTAAACTTTGCGTCGTAAAGGCATGCGTTGTAATAGCATGCGTTGTAACATCATAGATCCATGTACAGTGTTAGGAGCCCGGAATGTCATTACAGCTTTTTAACCTCCGGACCGCAAACACCATCATATTTTGTTGCTACTAGGGCCCAAGCGCAAAGAAGCAAATGTGTTCATAGAGTGTCTATGTCATTGTCATTGTCATTGTGTCTACGCTCTATTACTCTTATTTGTGCTTTCCTAACCTAGATAGATCCATGACACCACCAATTGCTAATGATGTCGTGTAATGAAATAAACCTAATTTATATGAAATTAACAGTTTATCATCACAAAACTACATTTGAGGGCTTTTTTCCAGCATAAATGTGGCAAGCACATAGATGTGTGTGAGGGATGTGTGCGTACGGTGGGAGCTACAGGGATGGGGGGATGTTCATTTGTGAATAACAGGAAATTCCAGAAGCAAACACGATGTGGAAGAGGTCTGGGTTTCCACTGTAACCACTGTCGTTAATACACTGTATATGTGCACATAAAATGTACCTCTAAGAAACGATTTTACAGTGTGTGTGTGTAAGCACGGGAAAGAGTAGGGAGGGGGCCAGATCCCCACATCCTGTTGATGGAGCAAGGTGGAGAAACAACATTTTGTGTACCCCTTGTGAAATCATACTTCAAGTAAAAGTAATACGTACTAATGGAATGCTGTGCATGTATAATCAACGTAGAATAAGGAATGCACCTACACAAATACACGTGGGAAATTATTCTTGCTTGTGTTGCCAATATAATTAACTAATTATTTAAATTTGTCATGTCTAAAATTAATATGCAGCTTTTGGATAATGGAATGCAGCTTAAATGTGCTTTTGTTTATGTCTTTGTGGCAGAAACATGGACCTATTGTAAGTATAAAACACATAAATGTGCTTTATTTGCTAGGTAATTACTAATTGGGAAAAACTTTAGAAAAGGGGAGGTAAACAGAAGGACTAAATGACTTAAATTAACATACAATTGTGTTTGTTTCTATGACAGTTCCCATTATGAGTCGTGAGGCCTAAAAGAAAATGGAGTCACTCATTTATTGTGGCCACAAAAGAAATGCGCATGCGCAAGTATGGATGCGAGCTGCTTGCGCCTGGAGTAAGCCCAGTTCAAGGACATTGGCCTGGAAGCGCGGATGGCTGCCAAATGATGAGCACAGTGGGACAGAACGTGGGAAAGTAGCTCGACGTTGCAAATGGGGAACAGGACGAGGCCAGACTCTGAATAAGACAATGGACCCATTAGGAAAGTGCAGACGGAAGGAAGAAATAAAATTCAATGACGAAATGGTGCTCATGCATCTCATATTTGACCAATCAGGACTTGCGTTTAAGTTAATAGTTACACTTGTAGATAGATAGGGCGAGTGAAAAAGGTATAAGAAGTACTGTCTTTATGAAAGGGGGGTCGTTGTTTTCAATTTCATCCTGAGATGCTGATGGATTGCAGATTTTTCCTGATATGTAAGAACCTGCTAAACTCTGTTTTCTTTTACAGGGAAATGCACTTTATTTGATAAGTTTGGTTAGGGATGTTAGGAGAATAGATGATTGATCTTGGGAACTATCTGTCTTTTCTAATATCTGATATAGTCATAACTGAAAATGTTAATTTTGAGTTTTTCTTAAATAAATTATTTAATTGTCTTGAATCTAAATCCGGATACTTTAAATGTTATTTTTCCTTGAAAATAAAGCAGTAAAGAAAATAATATAGACATGCTGAATTTGCTATTAATAAAAATTAGATAAATAGAGAATCAAGCTGGTCTTGAGTTTTCCTACGCCTAATTTCTTGACTAGCAGATCCATCCATTCAAATGGTGGAGTGTCTAAATAAATGTCGTACTTTATAAAACCATGGTAAATTTATTTAAACTGCAGATGTAAATAGTTCAAATATGCAATTCGATTTTAGATACTCCACTATGATACAGCAGCTTTTCCTTTGAGTTTCATCGATCCTTGAAGTAAAGTGTAAGTGTTTAAGAGTGAATTTCAGTGTTATGGACCCCACTGATTGAAAGTATGTTAGGAATCATACTTCAGGGAAAGGTGATATGCATTTAGAAATTATTTCCGGAAGTGCGCTGCATCAGTTATTTGCTTGGTAGCAGAGCATAGGTTGCTATAGAATTAGCTAAGATTATGTGTAGAGTATCATATAAGAGTTTTGATGTACAGAAATATGACTAACATCTCTTGAGTCCGTATCAAGTTATATGTAGTCCTGAAAAGGCTTCCGAGTATTGCGTGAAGCTGGTTGCTCTGTCTGCAGGCAGAGGAAGTGTGGCAATGAAGTCGCACATCGCATAGTCTGTTTCAACAAAGAAGTATCGTCGTATACTGCCGTGGTATTGTCATATATCTCAGTTGAGGGAAACTAGGTGTGAAAGGATAAATGTATAGTGAGGGCAGTCCATGAAATAGTAGCCTTCAAGTATAGGGATCATTGTGTATTCTGACTTAAAACGTAATGCTGGGGCGGAGGAGCTACGCTAGCAACCAAGATGGCCACGTAAGCTCCCGGCTCCGTCGACTTCTGTCATTAGCTGAACAATCCTGTTACTTATCCTGATTTTGCGTCCGTCCTCCGTGTGGCTGAAGAGTTGCAGATCCTAATGGCGCATTCCTGGACTTTTGCCGGCTCGAATGATGGAGTTATACCGTGCTTCATTTTTCGGCCTAGCCCAACGTGGAAGCCGGGGCCTCGAGTGCAGACCCTGCTGGGTTTCAATTGAATAACATCAGCCGCGGGACTTGGGCAGAGTCCGGTCTTTCGAAGTGAAGGTCATCCTTGCCCGATTCGGATGGCGGTCGTGTGGTCTTTTTGACAATAAAGGAACGGTGATGGGACACGTCTGTGGCTGTGGGCGAGTGTCCCTTTCCCGGAGACCCTGCAGCGCCTCCCGGGGTTGACGGGCTAGGGTCCTCGCTTGCAGCGGCGGAGTATAGATCGCCGAAAAGATAGGTCGCCCTCGGTTGCCGTCCGCCCCGCTCTTGCCTGTTCCACCGGAGTTGTCCTCCCTCTGGATTGAAAGTCTTTGTTTGACATCGAGCGAGTGGAGATGGATCGGACGGAATGTGCTTTGTCGCTGTGGACTGTAATGGCCGCCATCGAGGCTCTTCACTCGCAAGTGGAAGCCATCGTCCACAAAATGATCGACGCAGTTGAGACTAGCCATTTGAGACCGGACTCTGACCCTTTGCTTGACCTGAAACAGTCTGAATTTCCCGAGACGCAGGTTTTAATTGAGAAAGAAGGCCCCGCGCAGAAAAAATAACTGATGCCCTTGACTAGCCCTCGAGTAACAACTTGCAAGCTCGAGAGTTCTGAAAGCTTATTACTCCCAACGGTGCTACCGCTTGAGATGGAACCACTCGATCTTTCACGTTTGGAGAACTCCTTCACTACTTTTTGGATTGACCCCACATTTTATTCCCCCAGTATGGTTTCACTATGTTCTCGGAGGAAGCAATATCGTGACTTACTGTCGGTGGGGGAACATCTTAGTGTGATTGGTGCACTTCCAGACTTAATATTTTTGACTCGTTCCTGCTGCAATTGTTTGAATTTCCTTGGACACTTTGCCTCTCCTGTCAGCACGGTGGTTCTAACGGTGGGAGCTCGCATGAAGGATCGTAAGGGCCAGGGATGAGCATGACTGTCTGGGTTCGATATTAAGATTTTAATGGTTACGGGATTTTGTCACCTTTACCGATGCGGAAGGCTAGGCGGTTTTCATAACTTCCCCTATTTAGTTTTGCTAATCGTTTCTTTTTTTACACTTTTTTTCTCGTTTGTAGGGGTCGTTTGCTACTGGCGGGGGGAGGGGAGACCGGGAGCCTGTATGACAAATTCCTCCTCCACTTTTCCATGTTTGGTATTTAGTTAGATGGGGCGACAGGCACACTGCTAATTGGGATTGGGCGGAAGCCATATGCAGTGGTGCAGGGAAGGGGGAGGGGTGTTTGTTGTATTGTCCTTGTTGTGTTTTTATGTCTCAAACTCCTATTCATATCCTGGTGGTGGATGCCTTCCTGAGGGCTTATCCTGATTGATGGGCGGACGGGTCCCAGGGGTGCTAGTGTTGCACGAGTTCTTTCATAATGTCTTCCCTTTAACTGCTGCAAATGGGTAGCGATCGAAGCTCCGTTCATTGTTTTTATCGTGTTGCCTTGATAACCACTCGATTTCACTGCATTTTTAAATCCTGTTCCTAAAGAGTGGTGGAATTCTTAATAATGTCGATAAGTTGGGATTGATAATTATTGTGTACTGTAAGATCGCACGCCATTTTAACTTGAGATCTAGCTTTCATCGTATGGATTCTCCGTCCATTGCTCATCATTTATTTGTAAAAGAACTGCCTACTCCGTAATGTAAGGCATCTGCCACTGTACTTTTCTGCTTTATGTTTCAATAATAAAAAGAAATTAAAAAAAAAATTAACTTACTGCTGGGGGAGTAGTAGGACTTAACCCGAGCTTGAAAGAAGGGTAAAGGAGTTGCGTCTACTTTACTAATGATAGAGAAATTCTGTGGTGGGTTAGAGGTAAGCGCTGCCTACTGGAAATACAGAATTATTGTATATATGAATAGGGATTTCCGTATGAACGCGTTTAAATGAAATAGCAATGTGCGTTCTTGTGAAACTCTGGGTTAGACTCTAAGGAGGTGAAAAAGATTTCTGTATGTGTTTTTCCTGGAGAAACGGGTTCGCTATTGCCTCATAGAAGGGTAAAGGTAGAGGTAAGCGCTGCTTTATCGGTGATTGTAAAATTCTGTGGTAGAGAAGAGGTAAGCGCTGTCTACTGGAAATACAGAATACTTGTGTGATAGAGAAATCTATTCTTTTGTTTAGCGAAAGAGACAAATGCAGTTGTTTTATGTAAAGTTACTAACAGGTTTTGTATAATATCTTGTAAATACGGCTTTGTGAAAACCCTTGTAAAGGAGGGGTCAGTCGGCGCTGCAGAAGCCGAAGCGCTAGTGACGTCAAAAGTGTCGCACTGGGATTGGTTCTTGTGACCAAAACAGAAAAGGAGCTGATAGGCTTACCATAAAAAGCTGCCATATTATTGGTTAAGCACAAGAAAAACGTATCGTCTTCTGGCTGGTGCGTTAGTGTAAACCGCGCTGTGATGGGTTGGTATTACGAAGCAGCGACAGGGAAGTGCGCCATCTTCTGAAAGACAGGGAATTTACTGAAAATGGCTTACTATTACGGAGAAGAAAGAAAGAAACCTTCATGGTTTAAAAAGTTAAAAGGAGTGTTTGCAAAAGACAAGGAAATTGTGACAAGAGAAGGGAAAATAATTCCTCCACCAAAAACGCCGGCTTCTTATATGTTGTCGAAATATGGTTACCATACGTGTGTTTGGTTAGAAAATTGGGCAAGATATACTAAAAATGATGGTGTATTGGCATTTCCGGAAGGAGGATCATTTGATTTGGCAGTTTTGAGAAATTTACGAGAGAAAATGATGAATCTTGACCCGCGACCTAGACCAACTCAATTCGAGGCTTTGGTTGAATGGGAAGATGAGATGCAGGAGTTGGAGAGTGAGAGGTTAAGCATGCATATCAGACCATGAGGTAGATGCCGTGATTTGTGGGGAGAATCACATGAAAGTAGAATGCGTAGATGGAGAAATGCTAACATGTGTGATGGCATGTATCCGGTCACACTAGTAGACGAGAATGAAGGACGGAAATGTACAGAGAAAAGAAAGAATATAGGAGCAGGAAACCAAAGCTATGGTGATAGTGAATCAGAGGATGCTGTTCAATAGGAGATATTAAATAGGAGACCACCACTGTATCAACCTGGTTCTTTATGGACTACCCCTAATGCCGCAATAGCAGATGAGAGAATTAGTGAAACCCCGAGACAATCATCAAATTTTAGAGAATTCCCTGAAAGAGTAGAAACGAGATATACTCAGAGTACACTAGTTGGAGAGACTAGACTTATTGGTACGCCTGTACAAACAAATGACTTGTATAAGAATGTGTCAAGAAAGGAAAAAGTAAGTGATGTGCAACCAGATATTTCTGAGTACGAGCGGTCTGCACATGAGCTGATACAAAATCTTACCAAAAATATGGAAGCTGTAACAGTCCCCGTAACCATAAGTCCTGTAATACCAGTGTTTGAAGATCAGTGAATAAAAGAGCCCAGTGTGACAATTCCTTTGCAACAGAGTCTAAGGAAAATAAAAGAAAACATTTATCCTGATTTGTCAGAAATTAAACAAACTAATAATGTGAATCCACCTGAATTGACTTTTAATCAGAGTTTACAGTATAAATACCCGATTGGAGCAGAATCTGCCTCAACTACCCCTGAAAAGAGTGTTGAGAAAATAGATTTAACAAAAACACCTGTAGGACCATCAGAAAAGGAATTAAGTGATTGGATTAAAACTCTGAAATTAAATGAACAAGAGCCTAAAATATTGGATGTAGCAAAATTAAAAGTAGATATGGAAGAAATAATAATTGGAAAAATTGGAACAGAGAGATAAAAAACATACAAAGATGATGAACTAATGTTTATGTGTAAAAGTATAACATGGAAAGCAAAATCAATACATGATCAGTTGGAGAATTTAGCAATTGAGTATGAGGTTGAATTCGCAAAGAATAAATCATTACAAAAATCCTATCGAGTAGATTTTACGGAAAAAGATATTGAAAACATGAACACAGCAGGGAGATTGGGTCAAATAAAAGAATTAATTGTTTTGTTACGAAGATGGGGAGATGTTAACAAGTGGAGAATGAAATGGGCAAAGAAGAAAGAGGAAACAAATGACAAATCTACCTTAGCGTTTCCAATTAGAGAAAAAGAGACAGCAATAAATGAATTGCCAATAAGAGAAATACCAGGAGGAGGGTATGTACATGTTCCTTGGAGTAGACAGGATATATTATCATTTACAAATGATTTTCCTCGATTAAGAGAGAAACCAGTAAAATGGTATCGACAAGTAGACCGATTTGTAAAGGTTTTAAAAGTGATGTGGGTTGAGCTGGATGGATTATTTGATATAGTTGTGCCAGCAGATTTGTGGACTGAGTGTAAAATTACTGTAGATTGGCCAGGAGAGGAATATCCCAGAGACAAAGTAACAGGCGCTCCATCACCTGATGTAATGAGAAAATATGAACAAGTTATTGTATTTTTGAAAAATAAAATTCCACCAAAAGAAACAGATTGGGTAAAAATAGACAGAACTACACAAGAACCTAAAGAAACTGTGCATTCATTTTATGATAGGCTGTTATTGGTATTCAAACAATATAGTGGTTATGAAGAGTTGAATGAGAAGGACATGAGCCACTACATTTATAGATTTGTGTATGGATTGAGACCGGAAATTGGCGACATGATCAGTAATAACATGATAAGTTGGCAATCAGGTACTGTAGATGAAGTTCTGAGAAAAGCAAAATATTGCAGTGAAGAAATTGAAGCTAAGCAAAAGAAGCTGAAAGAAAAGGCTATGTGGGCACAGGTGAAAGTAGCAGAGCACCAAGTGGCACAAATGGAGAATCAAAATAGTGAGGCAAGTCAGAGAAAAGCAAAAGGAAATTTTCCAAAAGCAAAATTAGTAGGGAACATAGATGAACTGAAGAAGAACTTTCAGTGTCATAATTGTGGCAGGCTAGGGCATTGGAAGAAAGAGTGTAAGTGTCCACCAAGAGTTAACAGCGAAAATGCATCATTAAACCCACAGATGCAGAATGAAAAAAAAAAGTGCAGAATGAGGTAATTCAGCAACAACCACAACAGTAGGGAACATAGATGAACATAGATGAACTCAAGAAGAAGTTTCCGTGTCATAATTGTGGCAGGCTAGGGCATTGGAAGAAAGAGTGTAAGTGTCCACCAAGAGTTAACACCGAAAATGCATCATTAAACCCACAGGTGCAGAATGAGGTAATTCAGCAACAACCACAACAGTCACGGATAGCTAATCAGCAAAGTCAGGTGCTTCAACCGCCACTTCCACACAGTATAAATCAACAAAGATAAAGTGCAGACACAGGATTCAGCGGAGTCGAGTAGGTAAATAGATCGCCTAGAGTGAATGTGAGTCCCCAGTATTGGTTGCAAGAAGAAGGTGGGAGTGAGTCGGATGAAAGTTTCTGACGGTGCCTGAGAGAGGGAGAAGAGTGTGTGCTTGGAGCCACTCTTGAGGTATATCAGTCTGGTCCATTTGTAAGTGGAAAGGTGAATGATGTGGAGATAACTTTCCTAGTGGACACTGGAGCTACCCGTTCTACGGTTAGGTCAGTGGAAATTCAGAATCTTCCTCTCTCTGGTGACTCAATCCAAGTTGTAGGTGTTGCTAATAGACAGATTAAAACAGCTTTGACACAACCAGTCGAAGTGGAAATTGGAAATTTCAAAGATATGCACATATTTGTAGTATGTAATAGTAGCCCTGTGAATTTGTTAGGACGAGATATTCTGTGCAAGATTAATTGTGCCATATACTGTTCACCAGATGGCATCGAGTTGCAGACCCCAGATGAAGATAGCTTGTATAAAATGACTATGCTTATGGTTGAGGCAGAGAGAAACAAACTGTCCCCTGTTTTTGATCGAGAAAAGATACCAGATGAGGTAGTGGAAGAAAGGGTGTGGGATTTCACAGGAGAAAATATTGGATTAATGAAAGGTGTAGATTCTGTAAAAGTTTCTATAAAAGAAGGTACAAGTTATCCGAACATTCCCCAATATAAAATGACTGCAGAAATCATCGAAGGAATGACCCCTGTGATAAACAAAATGATTGAGCAAGGTATTTTGAGAGAAATAGAAAGCAGCCCATGTAATCCACCGATAATAGGATTGAAAAAGCCAAACGGAACATTTAGGATTGTACAAGATCTTAGAAAAGTTAATAAGATCGTTGTTCCATGTTGCCCAATTGTACCGAATCCATCAGTGATTCTATATCAGATTCTGCATGATGCAGAATGGTACACCGTGATTGACCTGTGTAATGCGTTCTTTACTGTTCCATTACATCCAGAAAGCCAGCAAATATTTGCGTTCCGGTTCGGAGATAGGATTTTGGCATGGTGCTGAATTCCTCAAGGGTATACTGAGAGTCCATCTATTTTTAATCAATTGCTGAAAAAATCATTGGAGAGTTTGAGTATGCCTGGAGAGTCAGTATTGGTTCAGTATATTGATGATCTCCTAGTGTCATCAAAAACAAAAGATGCATGTGTGACAGATACAATTGCACTATTGAATCTTTTGGCAGAAGAAGGACATAAGGTGTCTCCATCAAAATTGCAATTTTGTCAGAAGGAAGTACAGTATTTAGGTCATAAAATTGCTAAAGGGATCGGACAATTTACTTCAGAAAGAATTAGAATGATACAGGGAATGCAACCACCAAAGACTAAAAGACAAGTGAGAATGTTCCTAGGAATGGTGGGTTATTGCAGACAATGGATTAGCGGATTTTCACTGATTGCAAAGCCACTCCAGAGATTAACAAGAGCAGATATCAAAGACCCCATAGTTTTGACAAAGAATGAGATGGAAGCATTTGAACGGTTAAGAACAAGTCTATGTGAGGCGCCAGCTCTGGGGATGCCTGATTGTGAGAAGGAATTTGAACTATACTGCAGCGAGCGAGAAGGATGTGCATTGTCAGTATTAATTCAGAGACATGGAAAAATGAGAAAACCTATTGCGTATTTCTCAGCTGTTTTGGACCCTGTAGCAAAAGCATTGCCAGGATGTCTGAAAGCAGTAGCAGCCACAAGTCCTAGTTTGAAACAAAGTGAAGGAATAGTGATGGGATTTCCTGTAAGAGTGTATGTACCTCACTCTGTGGAGGTTCTCCTTACTAGAACAAAAACACAATAGCTGACCAATAACAGAATGACCAAGTATGAGAATATAATTTTAGGAGCAGATAATGTGACAATTTCCAGATGTGTGAACGTAAACCCTTCCACGTTATTGCCAGATACAATGGAAACAGAAGTAAGAAATGAAGTTGATCATAAATGCCTGGATGTTCTTGAATACTGTACCAAACCAAGAGCAGACATTAGAGATGAACCTTTGCCTGAATCAGATTACGTAATGTTTGTGGATGGATCATGTCTGAGAACATATGAGGGTGCTTTGAGTGCAGTATATGCTGTCTGTACCGTGGCAGATGTGTTGGAAGCATCTTGTTTGAAGGGGATACATTCTGCTCAGATAGCAGAATTGATTGCCCTGATTCGAGCATGTGAGTTGGGAAAAGAAATCAAAGTGACCATAGTGACTGATAGTCAGTATGGTTTTGGAGTTGTTCATGTCTATGGACAACTGTAGTCCCAAAGAGGTTATTTGACTTCTGCAGGAACACCCATATGTAATGCTGAATTTGTACGAATGTTGCTGGATGCCATCCAACTACCTGATAAATTGGCTGTGGTGAAATGTGCAGCACACAAAAAGGGGGATGACTATGTCACCCGAGGTAACAGGTATGTAGATTCAATTGCTAAATATTGTGCCAGAAATCTTGCATCAATCAATAGGGAAAGGGAGCCAGAACATGTTTCAAGTCCTTTAATGCTAACAACTGTAGAAGACACATGGCAGTAAATGAGACAAATGCAGGAAGAAGCTGATGAGCAAGAGAAAAATGTTTGGATAAAAGCAGGATGTAGACAAAGAGAGGAAGATGAAATCTGGGTTTACAAAGATGAAAGACTTGTAATGCCAGATAGCATTTTCTCAAATATGGCCTGAATGTACCATGGTCAAGCACATATTGGAAGAGATGCCATGCTACGATTGTTCAGACAGACATGGTATAACCCCAAGTTTAGGATGATAGCTGAAGGTTTGTGCCAAAGATGCTTAATCTGCCAACAGTTTAATCCAAACAGGAGAACAATTGTGAGTTTGGGGACCATAGGACGGGAGGGAGGTCCATTTACACAAATGCAATTGGATTTCATAGAACTTCCACCATGTAACAGACTCAGATAAGTCCTAGTGATAACCTGTTTGTTCTCACGATGGGTAGAAGCTTTCTCTACCAGGAGGAAAAATGGCCTGACTGTTGCAATACTGCTTTTAAGGGAGATCATACCGAGGTTCGGATTCCCGGTAACAATTGAAACTGATCGTGGCCCACATTTCCAGAATGAGCTTATACAGATGGTATGTGAGGCATTGGACATACGTCAGAAACTTCATTGTGCTTACCGACCTGAGGCTTCAGGAGTGGTAGAGCAAGTCAATGGAACAATTAAAAACAGGATTGCAAAAATGTGTTTAGCGACAGGGCTAAAGTGGCCTGATGCTTTGCCACTTGTTTTGATGACCTTAAGAAGCATTCCTGACAGGAAAACTGGATTAAGTCCACATGAAATCCTGATGGGTAGGGTGATGAGACAACCATATGTACCAGTTGATAAATTGTTAACAATTAATGATGACATCATACTGGATTACTGCAAAAATCTGTCTGACGTGGTAACTTCTGTGTTCCATCAGGTGGGAACTGAATCGAACACCAAAGAAAAAAGTCCAGCACATGATCTAGTCCCTGGAGACTGGGTGAGAATAAACGTACATCGTAGAAGAAACTGTTTGGTGCCTCGTTGGCAAAGACCAAGACAGGTTGTTTTGGTTAGCACTACTGCAGTTAAATGTGCCGGAGTGAAAAGATGGGTGCACGCTAGTCATACTATCCGTGTGCCTGAACCTGAAAATCTTGACGAAGAAGGTGAAAGCACAACTAACTCAGATTCAGAAGGTGAACCAGAGACTGAAGATCGACAGGAACGTCGATATTTGGAAGTATCAGATACAAGCTCTGTGTCTGAGGGAGAAGAAAAAAGTACTGAAATACCGATTTCTGAAGATCAACTGAAGATCAAGAATTGGTAAAGACTGACACCAGTAAGGACACTGAGCAGAGTAAAAATAAAACTGGTGAAAAGGAAATTCCTGAGAGGCAGACAGAAAGCTCTGAAGGCAAGAACGAAAATCCTGATACTGGAAAGCCAGAAACAACTCATGATTTAGATGAGGTTCCAAGTACCAGTTACGGAAATGTTCCTAACAGAGTAAAAGAACTGTTTAAAGAGAAAACTGACTCTGAGAAGGAGAAAGACACTGTGAAAATCATTATCAATGAAACTGTTGAAGATACTGAAAGTGAGTCTGATGACAGTGCAGATGAAGCTCCATTGAGGAAGAGTCAAAGAAAAAGGGCTTGGAGAGTGGAACATAACACCACAGAGCCCAAGACAAAGAGATTTTGTAAAGGTGATAATTGGCCTAAAGGAAATGATGGACTGAGATTTAAACTGGTTAACAAAGAAAGACAACAAGAAGAACAAGTCAAAGAAATAACCAGTAAAAGAGAGACATTGGGAAAGAAAATAGAAGTTGTACAAAGGCCAAAGAGAGTAAGAAGACCAAATCAGAAGTATAAGTCACCTGAATGGACTTATATAGTCCTACCTCCAATTGAAGAAATAAATAGTAGTCAGGAAAATGTGAGTTGCCCAAATCCAAATGGGAAGAGTGAGTAACAGTTTGAACCAGGAAGAAAAGTGGTAATTGATCAGAAAAAGCAAAAGAGATATAGGAAATTGAAATTCTGTAAGTGACATAAGGTCGAAGAAATTCTGTTAGAAAACAAAAAGGTGAGTAAAGACACAAGGTCGAAGAAACTTGTTAGAAGAGCTAAAGCTTGAAGGTGACAAAAGATCAAAGAAAAACTGTTAGTAAAACTCGTTGTGTAAAAAAAAAAGGTTAATATTGAGCATAGAACGAAATGTTCTATATTTAGAAAATGGTGTAGGATATGTTCAATCTGTACTGGATTACTAATATTGATATGGATAATTATAGCCATTGTTATTCCTTTCCGAGATAGTTTAGTAGAATTAAAACATAATGTGAGTTCGGGTGAAAAAGATGTGGAATTAAAACCTAATAAGCAGCATGTATATAGGCCAGAAGTGCATCAAGATGATTCCATTAGTGATTTTACGAAGAATACATTTTCAAGATTGTTAACTGAGTATGTTAAAACCATGGATGCCAGTGATTGTTATGTATGTGTAAAATTACCTGCATCTGTTTCTGAGGGGGTGACTTATCATCATCTTCCACTTACATATGGAGTAACATGTAGTGTAATTGCAAGCTTGTTTTATCAAACAGGCAACTTCGAGTATAATTATTCAAATTCAGCTGAAGTATTTTCAAAATTGAAAATAGTGCATTAAACAAGAAAAAGTATGCTACAGTAATGGAAAAATATTTCTTAGAGGTAGATGAATTGACTCATGATTATGCATTTAGAAACAATTTAACATGTAAATTGAGAGTGGAAGAAAAAGCATTTTTAGATATGGTGGAAGAAAGACGAATTGCCTACAAACATAAAGAGAAAGTGAAACATGAAAAATCAAAATATTGGACATTTAATGATGAAAATATTGATGAAAGAAATGTGAATGTAGCAATAAACATAGATACACCATTGTTAGGCAAATTTTGTATAAGGAGAGACAATACTATGTATGATAATTACTTTGTGGGAGCAAGCCAATGTAAAGATACATATCGAATCCAAGGGGAATGGGGATTTAAAGGTGGGAATGATCCTGTTTTTCCTGGGGTGTATTTCATTTGTGGAAACAGGGCTTATTATAGATTACCTGACCACTGGTATGGGACATGCTATGTGGGTTTGGTCTTTCCTAAAATGTTCCATGTAGATAGAGGAACCTTTAAGTCGAAGAAGAAGAGAGAGTGTTATAGAAATTATAGGTGATGTTTTTGGAGCACTGATACCAGCAGTGGGAATATCTTTCAATGCAAATTGAATTCGAAGATTGTCAACGATAGTAGATCGTTTGTCAACAGATACAGCTGGTGGATTCCTAATGGTAAACACCGAAATGATTGCTATGAGAACTATGTTGATGCAAAATCATCTTGCACTTGACATTATATTAGCAAAAGAAGGAGGAGTTTGTGGAATTCTGAAGGTACAACTTTGCTGTACCTATATTCCAGATAAAAGTCAAAATATTGAGAAGTACATTACAAATATTACGGAATTGCATAGAGAAATTGAACCACTGGAGGTTGATGGTATTCTTGAGCGGCTTGGTAAAAGGCTAACAGCAATTAAACATTAGTTTCAAGAAATAGGTAGTTTAAATATAGGTAAAGTACTAATTCCAATAACAATAATAGTATTAGTCATCTTAGTAATAAGGTTATGTTGTGTATATAGAAAAAGGAGGAATGCCAGACAATCATTAAAGAAGATGATTCAGAAAAGAAGAGAAAGAGAAAGAGAAAGAGAAAAAGGTGATATAGAAAGGGAAGCGTTTCAAGAGAAATTTTTTAAAGAAACAAAAGAAAAGGATACAAAAGTATAGTCATACTTATCTTAAGAATTTGAAACATGTTCTGAGGGAGAGTTGAAAATGTACAAAATTTTGAGTGGTATTTGGTGATAAATCACCAAAGGGGGGAGTTGATGGAGCAAGGTGGAGAAACAACATTTTGTGTACCCCTTGTGATATCATACTTCAAGTAACAGTAATACGTACGAATGGAATGCTGTGCATGTATAATCAACGTAGAATAAGGAATGCACCTACACAAATACATGTGGGAAATTAATCTTGCTTGTGTTGCCAATATAATGAACTAATTATGTAAATTTGTCATGTCTAAAATTAAAATGCAGCTTTTAGATAATGGAATGCAGCTTAAATGTGCTTTTGTTTATGTCTTTGTGGCAGAAACATGGACCTATTGTAAGTATAAAAAACATAAATGTGCTTTATTTGCTAGGTAATTACTAATTGGGAAAAACTTTAGAAAAGGGGAGGTAAACAGAAGGGCTAAATGTCTTAAATTAACGTACAATTGTGTTTGTTTCTATGACAGTTCCCATTATGAGTCACTCGATTATTGTGGCCACAAAAGAAATGCGCATGCGCAAGTATGGATGCGAGCTGCTTGTGCCTGGAGTAAGCCCAGTTCAATGACATTGGCCTGGAAGCGCAGATGGCTGTAAAATGATGAGCTCAGTGGGACAGAACGTGAGAAAGTAGCTCGACGTTGCAAATGGGGAACAGGACTAGGACAGACTCTGAATAAGACAATGGACCCATTAGGAAAGTGCAGACGGAAGGAAGAAATAAAATTCAATGACGAAATGGTGCTCATGCACCTCATATTTGACCAATCAGGACTTGCGTTTAAGTTAATAGTTACACTTGTAGATAGATAGGGCGAGTGAAAAAGGTATAAGAAGTACGGTCTTTATGAAAGGGGGGTCGTTCTTTTCAATTTCATCCTGAGATGCTGATGGATTGCTGATTATTCCTGATATGTAAGAACCTGCTAAACTCAGTTTTCTTTTACAGGGAAATGCACTTTATTTGATAAGTTTGGTTATGGATGTTAGGAGAATAGACAACTGATCTCAAGTCTATGGGTGGCCCGGCAAAAAACCTGGGTGTATGGTTTAGTGAAAATCTCAAATTTGAAGACCATATAAAAAAACTCACAGGTGTCTGTTTTGGCACTTTGAAAGCCTTACGCAGATTTCTTCCTTTACTCCCGAGGGAAGCAAAAGAGACAGTGTCACATGCCCTTGTTTTGTCTCGGCTCGACTACGCAAACGCTCTGTTTAGTGGTATTCCAAATTACCTGATCAAACACCTTCAGGTTATTCAGAATGCGGTAGCTAGGCTTCTTTTTAATGTCCCTAGGAGTTCTAGCGTCCGGCATCACCTGCGTAGCCTACATTGGCTGCCGGTGGCACAACGGATTTTGTTTAAATCCCTGGTTCTCTCCTTCAGAGCGACACACGAGCAAGGGGCGCATTATTTGAGAAAGCGGTTTTTAATGTATGCTCCCAAACGCTGTCTTAGATCAGCCAACCAGTGCCGGATGGTCCTTCCGCGATTTCAGCGAGCTCGACTAGGTGGGCAGACCATTTCTGTAACAGCTGCGAGAGCCTGGAACACCCTCCCCCTGCATCTCTGAGCCACTCAGGACATTGCTCACTTAAAAAAAGCTTTAAAAACCCATATTTTCAATATACCAATCTGATTTCTACTATTTCTCTCTACTTTCTGCCTTCCCGCACGAGGCCGCGCCAGGATACTCTTGAGTAATTGAGTGCGTTACAAAACTCCCTATAATAATAATAACTATCTGTCTTTTCTAATATCTGATATAGTCATAACTGAAAATGTTAATTTTGAGTTTTTCTTAAATAAATGATTTAATTGTCTTGAATCTAAATCCGGATACTTTAAATGTTATTTTTCCTTGAAAATAAAGCAATAAAGAAAATAATATAGACATTCTGAATTTGCTATTAATAAAAATTTGATAATTAGAGAATCAAGCTGGTCTTGAATTTTCCTACGCCTAATTTCTTTACTAGCAGATCCATCTTTTCATATGATGGTGTGTCTAAATAAATGTCGTACTTTATAAAACCATGGTAAATGTATTTAAACTGCAGATGTAAATAGTACAAATATGCAATTCGATTTTAGACACTCCACTATGATACAGCAGCTTTTCCTTTGAGTTTCATCGATCCATGAAGTAAAGTGTAAGTGTTTAAGAGTGAATTTCAGTGTTATGGGCCCCACTGATTGAGAGTATGTTAGGAATCATACTTCAGGGAAAGGTGACATGCATTTAGAAATTATTTCCGGAAGAGCGCTGCATCACTGTGTGCATGCAAACAGGGGTGGGCACGCAGAGGGAAGCTAGTGTTGGGAGTCTATGTATATGTACACGTGCAAGGTGCCAAGAATTGTTGACTTTGCAGCAAGGGGGAGGGTGCCAGAGGGCTTCGATGCCAGTTAGCGTACATAAACCAAAGGAGGGTGCTACCGAACTTGTATCCCACAAATTTATGTGCATGCAATTGGGAGGGTCAGGGCTTTAAGTGGGATGAAAAAACTGGAGGTCTCTAAAAGGGGTGTGACATGCCTGTGTGCTGTATATAAATATCTCTTGTGTTTGTTTTAATAGTCTCTAAGAGAGGATGTTTGTGGCACACTGCACTGAGTAAACATCGTCCCTGGAGGACGCAAATGCAAGGACCCAGATGGCAAAAGGGGGTCCCAGGGGAAGATTTCCAAGCTATATTGCTTTAAACACTGGTATTTCTTTAACATCTTGTGTAAGTACTTAAATAGCATGCATGCGTTAGTGTGCTGTGTGTTTTGAAGGTAAACCTTCATTTTATTGTTGAGCTTGCGTTGGGGCGCATGCCACATTACAAGCTTACCTGCCCTCCTTTGAGCAACATAACTTTCGAGTTAGATGGAGGAGAGCGTGTGCCCCGAGTAATACCCACGCCTATATTGTATTTGTAGGAGGCATTTAAATATAGCAGAGGCGAGTGGAAGCTATATAGAGTCTTGTGATAACCGTAGAGTCGGTATCAGGTACTCCTCACATTAGTTTGTTACCCACTTGTGAAGGGATTGCATGGCGCAATTCTGAAGTTTGTACATGCACGTGGGCCCCATTTGTAATAATACACTCTTGGGCACTTGTCACAATTTGTATTGGTCTTCCTTTGGCACCCTTGCAAAGACAGACTGTGCTTAGCATTTGAGAGGACCACCTTTCCACTCCAGGCACTGCATGAGTATTGTTGGGATAGCTGTGTATATATAAAAAAGAAAAAATGTAATGTCTAGTTATTGCTCTAAATTACTATTGTAGATATACCCTTGTCCTGACGAAGCCACAAGAAATACATGGCTGAAACGCAACCGCGACTGCGTCGACAGAATTAGGAGGAGTCCTGTGTAAAAAATTAATAACTGGTTTTGTTTTGGTTAGGGCGCCTGAAAAATAGGGTAGGAAGTTGTGATACCTCAGGCGCTGAGGTGACTTCCTCTTTGTGTAATACTCCGAATAAGGAGTGTACATGTGTATATATAATAATTTAGGGTGTTTGTAATTTTTTGTATATAATTTTGCTTCTTTCGTGATTTCAAAGAGTCTGTGATTAATGTTTTGTCAAATGTGTTGTATATATTATTGTTGATATATATGTATTGATTGTCTTTTTGTGTATCCAGCACCATCTTATGACATGTATATTTTATATAAATGTGTAGAGGTAGACATAAGAAACTTCATATGACAGGGTAATTTATTGTGCTCTGGTCAGAAATAAAATAATGAATTGATTCCTCCTCGCTTTTTTCTACATACGCATCTTTGATGTTCTTTGCCCAGGTAGAGGAGGGTGATTTGGGCATACCCCTTCCTTTTTTGAGGTTCTCCTTTGAGCAACGGCAGTGTCAATGAATATGACATGTTAACAATGAATGCCCACGGACGCATCTGTCCTCCGCCATACCACATAAATTAATACACAACATAATTGAAACTTAAAGAATCCTGGCTCATGCATTTTATAACTTGTTTTCTTTAATATAAATTTGGTGCAGTTAAAAATTCACCTTAGCATGGCTCTCGCTTCAGCATGGAGGCTAAACAGCTACCGTGTTTGTTTACTTACTTCTTTAACCCCAGAGGTGATTGCCCCCAGCACCAACATAGATATATATCATGCAACCATCTAAGAATCCTGTCCCTGCAGCTCAAAAAGTGATCCAGGCATTGTGGCGCTATAGAGTGACATTAAATAGCCATATCCTGTTACTGTGTACTGGAATTGATGAAGGTTTTTGGGTGTTCATATATGTTTCATTTAAAAAAAGCTACAAAGAGTGCTTAACCTTTTAACCGGGGTCACACAACGACCACACCTTCAATGCCTGCGGAAGTGTTGAAGGAGTGGTGGGGGCAAGACAGTCACAATTTCTTATGAATTATCTACATATTTTTGGATGCGTTTAAGCTTCCTTTGTGTGTAGGCCCGTTGGCCAGATACCATTTTTACCAAATCATTGTTAAAAAATAAATTCCCTTATTTGGTGTAAACTGTTTATCAAATTCTTCTATTTTTTCAGCAATGAGTGTGAATTTAGAGGGGCTGCGGTGCAAACTGTGAGGGGCGGGGGAGGGGTAATGTTAATCCCATTGCTACTCTGGCAAGCTTACCTCATAGGTGACACATAAGCAGACCCGTAAGTGCACCTACCTTTATTACCCCCAGGTCCCTCCGTCCTCGACACCTTCAATACTAATGAGATATTCCATCCCGCAGACAGAAAAAAAGACGAAAGAATGCTGGACCTACCCTCCCCCTCCCGCCGGGAGTACAAAAGCGTACAGGGCCCAGCATTCCCTCTGTTCTTTTTTTCTGTCTCCGACAGTTTTGGACGTGTTGCTGCTTACCTGATTTCTTCGGTGGAGTCGTCTTCCTGTTCCGCTTCTCCTGGCCTGCTGGGCTTGCTGGGAGTCGCGTTGATGGGCGCCCGGCCCTTTGCGGCTGGGGCGCTGCTCCTACAGGATTCCTTCCGGGTCACAGCGCGCGGCTTCCTTTGGCTGGGCCAGTTGGAGGTCGCGAGGTGGAGGCTGTTTTGGGGGCCCAGGGGCTGCGCCGGGCGGTGCTTCTGGTCCCCCTGCCTGTCTGGTTGGCATGTTGTCAGGCTTCCCTTGGAATACGTCGACGGTGATGCCTGTTACTGCCGAGGTTTTCCCGGAGCCTCATGCATGCGCTGCATGCCTTCAGCTGCTGGGCTACATCCCCGGTTCTGTGGAGGACCTGGCTGCAGTCCTCTTCTCCGCCCGGTGCTGGTGTCTTGGGTGGCGCCTGGCTGGCACTTGGGGGCAGGGCTCTTGGTGTCATTCCTGTCCCTGTGGTGAGTACCGCATAGCGGTTCCGCTTGTTCCCGGTTGCCTGGCTCCTGCTTGTTTGTCTGGTCATGTATTTTGTGCTTTGCCTGGGTGGGTCTGGCTGTACGTGGTGGGGCTGCCTCGGAGCTCCTGTCTGGGAGTCCTGCTCAGCGTCTTCTGGAATGGCTTTCTGAAGGTTGGTGTCGGACCTCTGGCTGCAGTCCTCTTCACCGCCCGGCGCTGGTGTCTTGGGTGGCGCCTGGGCTGGCTCTTGGGGGCAAGGCGCTTGGTGTCCTTCCTGCCCCTGTGGTGAGTACCGCGTAGCGGTTCAGTTTTTTCCAGTTGCCTTGCACTTCCATGTTCCTCTGGCTGTGTGTTTGTGCTTTGCCTGGGTGGGTCTGGCTATGCGTGGTAGGGCTGCCTCGAGGGTCCTGGCTGAGGGGTCCTGCTCGACGTCTTCTGTTTTTTTTTCCCTGGCTTGTGGCGCTTCTTTCCTCCCCAGGTTCTGGTTTCTTGGGTATCGTGGCTTCTGCTTGACCAGCGCCTGTTGCTGGTTGGCGTCTGCGCAGGTGGTATTGGGGGCCAGTCTATGTTTGCGCTTTGCAGGTTTCTTCTGCCAGTCAGTGCTCTGCTGTCCTGCGGCATTGTCGCCCACACTCATGGGTTTTTCCCTGGGGGGGGGAGGAGTGGGGGGGGACGGGGGGAGGGGGGTTTCAGGCCTGGTTCATTCCTCTGGCCTCGGGACTTCCTCCCTTCCTGCTCTGTGTGGTTCTGTTCCTCCTGGGCATCCTTGGTTCCTGGTGGGCTGTCCCCCTTGGTTGCCAGTCTCCCAGATTTTTCTCCTTCGCCCTGTTGGTGCGTGCCTGTTCTTGTGGGTTCGGGCCTGCTGCGTTCCTCTCTGGGTACCTGCCTGGGGCTCCTGGTGCTGGGCGATCCTTGCGTCCTTCCGGGGGTGTTGGCTTGCCCGTGCTTGGGTGCATCTTTCTTCGTGTCCCCCGTTGCATGGCCGGTGCTCTGTTTTCGCTGTGTGGGGTTTCCTGGCCTGGGGCCTTTTCTTCCCTGCTGGCGCCTGGTGGGGCCTGAGTGTGTGGCGGCTGGGCCCTCCGATGCCCTTGCGTTCACTCCTCTCCTTTGCGGGTCATGCTGGGGGCCGTGCTGCCCCTCGTTCCCCTCCGTGTCGGTGGTGGCACATCTGCTCTTGTCCTTTGCCCCTGTTTGAATTTGGCTGGGTCTCTTCGTGCCTCCTGTTTCTGGGTCCTTGTTGCGTCCGGACTCACTGTTTCCAGGATCCGTTTTTTTTTTTTTCCAGGGTGGGGGGTTGTTTTGCTCTCCCTCTGTCCTGGTGAGCCTTGCTTGGCTATTGCTCCGGGTCTGTCCTGCTGGGGCCCCTGGTGGGTTTCTGGCTGTGGTTGCGACTTGCCTCTTGCCTAGTGCTGTGTTGTGTTGCACTTGGTGGGCTGGTGGGGTTTGGTTTCCTGTGGTGGTTTCCTATTCCCCTCTTCTGGCGGTTGTGGCTTGGTGCGCTGTGGGGTCTTTTCCTTGCTGGTTGCCGCTCCCTTTGCCTCCTGTGTTGGCTAGGTGTTGTGGGTCTTCTTGGCTTCGGTCTGGGTGGCTCCTTGGTTCCTTGGGTGCGTTGCTTCGGTGTCCCTCCCCGTTTTGGGGTTTGGGATGCTCTGTGCCCTTCTTTCCTGCCTTTTGGATGCCGTTCGTGGTGTCCCACTCCCCATGCCTTCTCTTGGTCTTGGCTGCTGGGTTTGTGGGTGTGGTTGCGGGTTGTGGACTGGTGTCGGTCTCCCCTGGTTTGTGGGTCGCTTGGCTCCTTCCCCGCTCCCCCTTTTTTTTTTTTCATCCTTCCTGGACCCTGAGGCTGTGGTGTTCCCATTGGAACCTGCTCTTGGGTTTGTGCGTTTCGCCTCCTGTGCGGCCTGCTTTCGGCCTGTGTTTCTCTGGCGTCGCCCCTCGGGGTTGGGTGCCTTTTTGGTCTCTCCTGGCTCCTCTCCTGTGGTTCGGGGTTGCCTTGAGTTTCCGGGTTTTCTGTGGGTTCTCGGTTCTGCCTCGGTTGGGTTTGTTCCCTGGCTGTCCCGGTTCTTGGCCTCCCTTTGTGGGGTCCCTGTCTGTGTCCTTCCTGGCCGCTCGTTTTCTGGTGCTTTGGGGCCTCTTTTACTGCCTCCTGGTGTCCGGTGGTTCTGCCCCTGTTGGTCTGGGTTTTGGGTTGGGCTGGTGTCCTTCCTGTCCCACTCCTTTACACCTGGCTGGTGCGCTGTGCCCTTTGTGTTGGTTTTGGGTTGTGGCTTACCAGTCTCCCTCTTTGCCTTCCTGCTGCTTCTCCTCTGCATCCCCTTCGATCCTGCCGGTGCCGTTTTGGGGTCCTCCTGGCTGGCTGTCCTGTCGATTCTCCGGTTGGATTCTTGGGTCTTTCTGGGCCTCCTGCGTTGTTGGGCTCTTGGCCTCCCTGTTGGCCTTCGTGTTTGGCCTTCTTGGGATTCACCTTTGGTGGTCCCTTGGGGGCTTCCTGGCCGGTGGGTAGGCTCTTGGTTGCAGCCTGTTCCTCCTTCCCTTTTCTGGGTTTGGTTCCCCAGTTCCGTGTTCGGCCTTTGGGTTTTTCTCTTGCCTGTGACTGGGCTGTTTGAGGTGCTGCTGTTGGTGCCGTTTTGCTCACCCTGGCCTGGTTTGGTCGGGTTCCTGGGTTCCTGTTCCCTTGGTCTCCTGCTTGGTTGCCTCGGGACTGGCCGCTGGCTGGTTTCTGTGCCCTGGAGTTTCTTCTCCCGGTGTGCTGGCCTCGGCTGCAGCCGTCCGATGGCCCTGCTGAGTTTGGCTGCTTGTCTTTCCTGCCTTTGGCCTGGGCCTTCTGGGGGTTTTCTGTGCCTCTGGTTAACTTTTTGCCGCGGTTGTCGGCTGTTGGTGCGGGCTTTGTCTTGGTTCCTGGGCCCCTTTTTCTTCCTGGTTCTGGCTTTGGGTCGGTGCCTGTTCTCTTATCTGGTTCCTCCCTCTTCGGACCTGGTCTCCCTGCTGGTGGCTTCCCCTGGTGTGTTGGGGTTTGGCGCTGTGGTTGGTCCCGTTCGTTGTTTTCTTGCTTGGCCTGCCTCTTGGGTCTCGTCTTCCTCCCCTCGCCTTTTTGTGTGGTCGTTTATGGGTTGCCCTGGCTGTGGGTCGCTCTCTTCACTGCGTTGGGGATGGGTTTTGCTCTCTGTCTTGCCCCTGCTGGTTCCTTTTTGGGCCTGGGTGGTGTCCTCCTGTGCGGCCTATTCTCGTGCTCTCTCTGTTGTGGGCCGGGTTGGCCTGTTCTGTTCCTGATGGGGCGGCTGCCTTTGCGGAGGCTGGGGCTGTGGGTTTCTCCCTTGATGTTGTTTTCTCCGGGGCTCCCTTTCTCCCGGTGGTTCGTTGGGGGGTGTTGTTTGTGCCCCGCTGGGTGCTCCCTTGGGGCTTGGCTCCTCCTGTATTCTGCGGTGGGGGTGGCTGCTTCTTGGTTGCAGTCCAGGATGTAACTTTCTCTCTGTGTTCTGTGGGGCGTCCGTTTGGGCTTCTTCTTCTTTTCCTTCAACCGACTTTGCCGCCTTCTCCTTTGCTGGGTGTTGAGGGCTGTTTTGCTTTGGGGGTATTGGGTTGTGTTCGCCCATGTCTTTCTGTTTTGTCGATGAATCTCTGGGTTTCCTTGCGGTCCTGGTGGTTTGTTCAATCAATCAATCAGGGGTTTGTTAAAGCGCGACTACTCACCCGTAAGGGTCTCAAGGCGCTAGGGGTGGGGTGGGGGGGGTTGCAGGTTCCATTCCATCAAGGAGGGGGTCTGTCGAAGAGCCAGGTTTTGAGGTTTCTTGCGAAGATGGGGAGCGATGTTGTCTGTCTGAGGTGGAGCGGAAGGGCGTTCCATGCTTTGGCAGCGAGGAAGGAGAAGGAGCGGCTTCCCGATCTGGTCTTTCTGGTGCGGGGGACCACGGTGTTGGAGAGCTGGGCTGATCGTAGGGTCCTTTGGGGTGCGTGGAATTTGAGTCGGCTGTTCAGGTATGCTGGTCCGGTGCCGTGGAGGGCCTTGTGTGCGTGGGTGAGCATCTTAAAGGTGATTCTCGCCTCAACGGGGAGCCAGTGGAGTGTGCGCAGGTGCTGGGAGATGTGGCAGTGTTTTGGCAGGTTGAGGACCAGTCTTGCGGCGGCGTTCTGGATGTTCTGTAGCTTGCGGATGAGGTTTTTGTTTATTCCGGCTTAGAGTGCGTTGCCGTAGTCGAGTCTGCTGGTGACCAGGGCGTGAGTGACTGTCTTTTGGTGTTCGAGGGGGATCCATTTGAAGGTCTTACGAAGGAGGCGGAGGGTGTGGAAGCAGGAAGATGAGACAGAGTTGATCTGGCGGTCCATTTTGAGCTCGGAGTCCAGGATGATTCCCAGGTTGCGTGCGTGGTCTGTGGGGGTTGGCGGGTTTCCGAGGGCGGTGGGCCACCAGGTGTCGCTCCAGGCGTCGGGGTTTGGGCCCATGATGAGTACTTCTGTTTTGTTGGTGTTTAGTTGTAGGCAGCTGTTTTTCATCCATTTGGCGACGGCTTCCATGCCTTCTCGAAAGTTGCGTCTGGCGGTGTTGGGCTCGTTGGATAGGGAGAGGATGAGCTCGGTGTCGTCTGCGTATGACACGATGTTGAGTCCGTAGGTTCTGACGATGGGGGCAAGTGGAGCCATGTAGACGTTGAAGAGCGTCGGGCTGAGGAAGGAGCCCTGTGGGACTCCGCAGGTGGTAGGTGTGGGGTCCGAGAAGAAAGGGGGGAGTCTGACCCACTGCGTCCTGTCGGAGAGGAAGGAGCAGATCCAGTCGAGGGCCTTGTCCTGGATTCCTGCGTCATAGAGTCTGCGTATTAGGGTGCGGTGGGAGACTGTGTCGAACGCCGCTGATAGGTCGAGGAGGATGAGGGCTACTGTTTCTCCTTTGTCCAGTAGGGTGCGGATGTCGTCTGTTGCGGCGAGGAGGGCAGTTTCCGTATTGTGTTTTTTTCTGAAGCCGGATTGGGAGGAGTCGAGGATGTTGTGTTCTTCAATGAATGTGGCGAGTTGGCTGTTGATGGCTTTCTCGATGGCTTTCGCTGGGAACGGGAGCAGGGAGATGGGTCTGTAGTTTATGTAGTTTGTTGTGTTTTTTTGGGATGAATGCCGGGGTCTGCTTTGGTATTTCTCATTAGTATTCAAGGTGTCGAGGACGGAGGGACCTGGGTAATGTCCTATTACTTACCAGTAATCTTCATTACTCTGGGTCCCGTAGTCCTCGACACCTTCACGGTTTCCCTCACTCCCTCCCAGACTGCCGGCCTTCATCCGTGGCTTTGTATTTCAGAGGGAATGCTGGGACCTGTACGCGTATGTACTCCCGGCGGGAGGGGGAGGGTAGGTCCAGCATTCCTTCGTCTTTTTTTCTGTCTGCTAGATGGAATATCTCATTAGTATTGGAGGTGTCGAGGACTACGGGACCCGGAGTAATGAAGATTACTGGTAAGTAATAGGACATTTCACTCAATTGTAAGCACAACGCTCTAAAGTGGCTGAAAGGCGACATAGAAAACCAGGGAAACAAAGGAAACGCAAGTCTCGTCATCTGGCCCCCGCCCAGCTCCTGAAAAGTGATGCTCTGCCGCCTTCGACCAGTACAGAATCAAAAAACAGAGCAAACTATCGATATGTGTGCCCCAGCAGCCTTCCTTCTGAACACGAGAGCTGGCATGGTTGCTGTTTAGCCTGCAGTGTTTTCGTTGGGAGCGCAGAGAGGGCCCGGAGAACCCCCACATTCAATGAAATATCCATCACCAGAGCGCCTCCAGCGACCACCCAGCCTGATGTATGGCGCTAGAGCGATATTTATTTATTTAATGCGATTTTATATAGCGTGAACATTACCCGAAGGTGTCAGAGCGCTTTAAAGAAGAACTAGTTGCGATACATAAGTACTTAGGATTACATGAGTCAATAAAAGATACAAACTGAAAAAATTGCAAATGTACAAGTTGTAAAGTCACTCAAGGAAGCGATACAAATGGATAAACTCTAAGAATCACATAGGAATGGTAGTGAGTACAAAGGTCTACTGCATATACTAGTGGTTAGAGTTATCTCTATATACATATATATATATACAAATAGATTTTCTCAGGATTTTTGGTGAGGGAAGCAGCATCCTGGATACAGGTTGTGCTGGGTTGAACCAAGTAGGCAGAGTACGCAAAGGTTAACGAGGGGACGGCCGATGCTCTACCCCTTCCGATCCCTGCTGTTTTAGATAATAACCGCGCCAATTGCTTCTGGGAGGGGGGTTTCAAGTGCGCAGATTCAGCGCGGGTGTGCAGGCGCCATTTTAAAGCCAGGCATGTGCCAGGTATATGACTGAATCACGGCGACGCACGGAGCAGACTGCAGACTGCGGGGCAGAACGGAGGAGAGCAGCCACCACGGTAGCGGCAGCCTTCACTAGCAAACACACCTGAAGCGCCCGAAGCAGAGACTGCGGAAGCCGTGTGACCCCGATCGCGGCAGGGGCGGTGAGTGGTGGCCGGATCCACGGTTTGTCCTCCAGTGCTGCAGTAGCCGCGAGTGGTGGCCGGGTGGTTTGTCCCGCGAGCCGCGTGAGACCTTTATCGCAGCAGAAGCCGCGGACTGTCCTCCTGTGCGGCGGGAGCAGGCTGGGTGATCTCTACCACTTGGTTGTCTGCTGGTTTCCGGTGGCGCCAGAGAGCACTAGAGTTGGGCAGTTCAGCAGGGAAGGAGCAAAGAAGGAGAGCAAGTGCGGCTGTGAAAGTGAGAGCCGCGAAAAAGCAGCGGAAAAGCCACAGGAGAAGCCGCCAGAGAAAATCGGGTGAACTCGGGCGAAGCCGGGAGACCTCGCCCGACCCGAGCCCGAGCCAGAGCCGTGCTTTAACCTGCTCTAACTAGAGCCAGAACTGGGCTAAAAAAACAAGCGCCCCAGAGCCCCCCCCCCCAGAGCAGGGGGCGGAGCAGCGGCGGCGGGCTAACTGGCTCACTGGCACCCAGGCACCCAGGTATTCGGATCTCAGCATTTAGCGGCGATCCCCAGGGGAGGAGAGAGGAGAGCCGCGGCAAGCGGAAAGCAGCGAAGCAGCGGGCGGGAGGCGATGAAAGGAACGAGGTGAGAGCGCAGCCGCGTGCAAAGGTCCCGCAATGGTCCCGCCTCACCTGTATTCGCCTGTACTCACCCCGGACTGCTAGCACCGCTGCCAGACTATAGTAGCCCCTTCCAGCCCCCTCCAGGACTTAGTGGGGCTTAGAGGGGGGGAGCAAAGTAACAGTCAAGACAGCAGGTGGCCGCCACCCTTGCGCTACAAGGGTGATAAGGGCTATAAGGGCGACGAATAGTGGATGGCAGCCGTAGCCCAGCACTGATAGACAGATAGACAGCTAGAATATTGAAGAGCCAGGCTCACGGACGAAGACTATCTGCGGAAGGAAGAGGGAGCTCAGCTTTCCCGCCTGCTGGCTCATAAACTCAAAAACTCACTGTTCATCCTCCATACACTGCCGTGTTGGTCTGCACTGGACCACGCCAAGACCCCAGTACCCCTCCATCAAGGAATATAGGGGGATAAGGAGGGGATAAAGAGCCACAAGGAAGAGCATAAGTAGGTGACAGGAGCAAATCCCCAGCGTATCCCCAGCTCCAGTTGTGGAAATGAGATCCGGGAAAATGCGACAACCCGGGGAAAGCAAAAAGCCCCCCAAAAAATCGAGGAAGCAAAACGCGGAAGACAAACCGACAGGGGTCCTACTGAGTCCAAGGGAGAGGCTGGTTTCAGCACCAACCCCTGAAACCACAACGAATCCCACACGAAAATCTGGGCTCTTAAAATTCTTTTACTTAAAGGATCCAATTGCCGCGATTTACTCACCAACAGCCGAGGCCAGCAAATTGCCAAACCCCATTTCCCCAATTAACGCACCCTCCCCACTGGCCAAAAGCCAGCCGAACAGGACCTATGATCACAAGGGTCAAATCCCACTCCGCAGCCCATGGGCCCTCTACTCCAGGGAAAATCAACGGTTGTTACCGCCCAAGTGCATCACTCAAACCCCTATTCAGGGGCAAATGACTATACCGAAATCTCAAAGGACATCGTGGATGATCCCCTTGTAAAGGATATCAGTCGGAATGCGTATAATAGCGTAACACCCACCGAACTGGTTGAAGCAATGGCTCTTAAGGGCTCAATAAGCCCCAAGGAGGGATCCGCAAGTCATAGCAATTCATCCTCTACATCCCCTCGTGAAGGGGATCCATGGCTAAAACCTCAGTTTTTATCAAATTAATCCGAATTGAAGGAACTTACGGAGAGAATATCCATGTACTTAGATACTCAAGGCAGAGCCCTATGAACCGAACCCAGTCCAAACAATCATCACCTGAGTCCTGGCATGGCGATGTCTACTCAACGCTGCCCAGCGGAAAAAAGAGACCAACAAAACCTTACAATAAACGACGGCAACATCATGCCAATAAATTACCGTCACCCAAATCAAACTGCACCAATAACCATTTCATCAGGCAGTACGATGGACCCAGATCCCAAAGATTTAAGCAAGACTCAAGGAGATCAGCCATCCACATCATGGGCCAGGACCTTATTAAGCTCTCTAGATCAAGCCATTAAGGTCCTGAACTACCAATCGAATAAAATGGAGGTGCAGATTGACCTTATTACTTTAGTGGCGGGCCACATTGCGGGCATAAATACAAAATTGGATTCAATTTCATCACTAGTAATAAATCAGGGGAAATTAGATGCCTACACCTGCTTCAACAAACAACAGTGTAACTGTGGATGTGGAATTATAATCGAAAAGTTAGCAAGTTTGCCGGCTATCCTGACGGACATCCTAGGGGAGGTAAAACATTCCCGCAATTCAGTTGAAAAAGAAACCGACGTTATTTTGGGAAAGTCGCCTTCAGTCAACACGACGAACAGAAACGAGGTCATAAGCCGCAATCCACAAACGGATATAGAATACAACTTAAGGGAAGCGGGGCTAGAAAACCAACCAAGAGACAAAAGAAAAATTCCAGGAAAGCCAAATTAAAGTATAAAAAGCAACAAAACACAGAGCTAGGCAACTTTTTCCCGATTTTCAAAACAAATACCCCGCAGGAAACCAATGCTTTATTGCTGATCACGCCACAAGGCGGAAAGGAGGGATTAACTCACTCGCCAGACAAGTTGGGCATTCAAGTCTCCTTGAGGGATGGAGAACTAAGTCAGAGAGCCATAACAATACCCTCCAAACAACACAGTACTACAAGTTTCTCATCGACCAGAGCCCATAGTCATCAAAGAGAAACAAGATCAGTCTTAACGAAAGACCATAAACCGCGCAAGGAATTATAGACCCTACCAATATTACTGATAACGGAGGCCCTGAGCAAACAAATTCAAAACGAGCTGTGGGAGAAAATTCTGGTACACAAAGTTTGCCTAAAACAGACATCATCCACGGCCCAATATTCACCAGCATGCAGAATACATCTGCAAAATTGAGAATAACCTTATACGAAAAACAAGGAGAATTATCAGAACCAAAGTTTAATATTGTACAATCCCGCATGTGCGTTACAGTTTCGGAAAATGAACGTAGCTGCGCGCTATTTGAAAGGGAACCTATACCTTTTCCAAACGAGCATTATAAATCCGAACAAAATCAAAGTACAATAAATTCAATGAAGGTAATGAAAATGGACCAGGAACGAGAAGCCTCCTCCAAAAGAAGCAATTTTAATGAATCCATCAAGCCTCTATCGACTAAAGCAGGCTTTTCACAATGGTCTAAATAACTCCCCCACCATCCTGAGTCTCCATATCACAAATTAATATTTATCCCAGAATATCCAACAAAGGCAGCAGCTGGCAGCAGCTCAGGTGTGTGAGGGACGCCCGGTGTACCGACGGAGAGAGCGGTACTCCACACACCTGAGCTGCTGCCAGGTGGGGTGATGACATTTCCTCCTACCAAATAGGTTGGAGAAGAACAAGGAATACCCAAAAATCATGCAGGTATTCTTCTTCTTTTATTGCAGTAGCTGTTAAAATCTAGGTCTTGATGAAAGCAGTGACGCATTGATAGTCACCGATGCTGAAACATGTTGACCCTTTTTGCGGGTGGATATTTTGTTAAAACTGCCAGTTAATTTACACATATATATTTTTAAGGTTATTAGAATTGAGAGAAACCATTAAATAATTTTTCCTCTACTCAATTTCTACCTAATTTTAACACACTTCACGTTCACTCACATTCATGCACTGCAAAACAGTTACCCAAATTTATTACAATAATTTTTGGTTCCACCCATCACATAACTCATTTATTATCTATACTGAGTTTAATTGTCACGACAACATCGAGTGACAAATATATATGAAAAAAAACTTTCTCCTGGGTAAGGAGAGCCCAGATGATGACTAGGGCGGAACCGTTTGGGAACTGATGGGCACTTTTTCCCAACTGAGGAATTGTGTTTTTTGTTGCACTGATTGCACTCTTGTCTAATCTGGCTTTATTGTACCTGTCATAACACACACCAGACTCCCACCTTCCTGACCCACAGACATTTCTTTTGTTGTTAATAAAAAGTATATTGATCGTCCGACACATACGTCAAAGATATCCCTATCCCTTAGAAAACAGCTCCCGCAACGAAACAAAGGGGAACGGAAAAAGAGGACCTCCCTTTTCCTGTCTATTAGGTGCTCGCGCCATCTCACCTGTTTCATCAAGTAAAAGGGATGGGGCTCCCCCGAAAGAAAACGAGCAAACAACTAGTCAGCATGGCGGGGAAAGAATGGATTGGTCTTGGGTTCCCACGGTCCTGAGCAATAAGGCTACCTAACCCGGAGCAAAAATCTTCTACGGCATCCTGCTTGAGGAAGGACATGCAGAGCGTAAATAAACCAACATGTCTCTCAATTTGTTCATGGAACGTACATGGCTTCCAAGAAATGGATCTGGACCATGACACACAAGCCTTCTTCTATCAACAAGATGTAATCATGATTCAGGAGTCATGGAAACTAGCACCCACAGTAATATCAGGATTTAAGGACCACTATATCTTGGCAGAAAGACTCTCAAACTTCGGGCACCCCCGGGGGGGTTTATCAACCTACATAGCCCATAAATACAACTGTGTATCGGAAGCACTGGACGTGGGATTAAATTGGGCTCAAGTGACTAGAATCTCTGAAACTTTGACAGTTGGGACCGAACAGTGGCAAATCCTAATTATCAACGTTTACAGCTACCCAGACAGGAAGTTACATCAAGAAAAACATGCAAGCCTAACATCACTGATAGAATTGATGCAAAGAACGTACTCAGGATGTCCTTTGTTCATCTCTGGGGATTTCAACTGCGATCTATTTGGCAAAAAGAGGGCAAAAGGAAGCGTGCCATCGTCCAGCGGCGGACTCAGGCTATCAACCAACTTAAGAGAACTAGGTCTGATGATTCTGAACGGCAACATAAGGGGGGACAGGCCGGCAGGTATTACATATCTGAGTGGAAGGGTCCACTCCACAATTGATTACACCATAGTAAGTGATGAGCTAATCTCAGGCATTGAGGTATTTCAAATCGCTCAAGGCCAGAAAGTGATCATTTCCCCCAAATAACTAGTTTGAACACCGTGCCCACCCTGGCACCGGATATGCCCAGTCTTTTACACCATGCTACAAAATTCAACTTAAAGAAATTAAAATGGCGAGGAGAAGGGTTGGAAAAAATTCAGTCCGCCGCAAAAGCTTGAATATTTGACCTGGGGTCCCAAAAAGATGAAGATCTTGTAAGAAATTGGGAGCAATTGATTTCGGACTTGCTTCGTAAGTTTCCAGTAACACCAGGGAACCAGAGTAAGTTTATCTTCAAGAAGGAACCTTGGTTTACTATGGAATTAAGAACAAAAAAAGAGGTCCGAGCACTAGCCTGCCAAAAAAAACTGGGGTTACAGATAAATAAGGGAAACCTGATTGAAGCCAGAAGCTCTTACGGAAAGTCGCTGGGTGTTGCAAAGCCTTCCTTTAAGGAAATGTTGTGGAATAAACTCCTAAGCACAGTAAAACACCCTAACAGTCTGAACTTTTGGGGCATTATTAATGATCTAAATAAAGGATTAAAACTTCCTCAGGAAGCAGGTGTGGGAGCAGATTCTTGGTCCCTGCACGTACAAACCTTACATTGCACAACAGCTGCAGGCCTCACGAATGGTTTACGGGCAATAAATACAAATGAGGAAGAATTAATTGATATACATAACATAGATACCAAAGCCTTAGAGTCGGAGGAGGTTACAAAAGAGGCGCCCATATCTCCGGAATTAACCACCAGAGGGGAACTGTGCAAAATAATATCAAGACTAAAGGCAGAAGGTGCAGCAGGCCCGAATGGGCTGCCAAACGCTATCTTCAAACATGACCCGGCCTTTTGGGCAGTGACTCTAACGCCACTTTTCAATCACATCTATAAAGAAGACCAGGTCCCTGCATCCTAGAAGGGCAATATTATTCACCCAATATATAAGCATGGTGACCATCGCAAACCAACAAACTACAGGCTTATATCTTTAATAGATATGGAGGCAAAGCTCTATGCCTCTTGCATTCTTTTAAACCTGCAAGATTGGATTGAAGAAACAAACAGAATTCCCCGGTTCCAAACAGGCTTCAGGCGAAAAATGGGAACAATCACCAACTTGACCTTATTAATGGACAAAGCGGAAGCAAAGGGAGCACGGCTGTACGCCTGTTTTGTCGATATCAAATCAGCATTCGACCGGGTTAACAGAGAGCGTTTATGGGGAAAACTAAAGACCTGGGGTGTGCAGACCAAACTATTAACCTCTTCAATGCTAATGACAAGGTCAGCTCGTCATGCAGTACACTGAACGTGTGCTTATGACGAGCTGACCTTGTCATGAACAATGGGAAATTAGGATCTTCAGCGTAGGAGAAAAATCTCCATAGCATTGAAGGTGTTAAAGGCAAATAAGCGCTATATCAAAATACCTGGGCAAGAGTGAAATTGGGAAATGAAGTCTGTACAACGAGGAGTATACCAACGCACCAAGGTCTAAAACAAGGCTGTGTTTTAGCTCCTACTCTTTTTAATCTTTTCCTTTCCGACCTCTCAATTGCGCTGGAGTCGGTTGAAGTTCACCCACCTTCATTGTCTAATCATCGAATTCCTTGTTTGCAATATGCAGACGATATAGTATTGCTGAGGAAAACGCCAATTGGATTACAAAGAGCATTAAATAAATTGGCAGCATACTTGAAACAGGAAGGTCTGGACTTAAACAAAGAAAAAACAAAAGTGGTCGCCTAGTAGACCCCCAAAAGCTTAAGTATACATGGATGGCGAATGGGGCAAAGGTGGAAGAACAAGGGTCTTATAAGTATCTTGGAATTACAATATCTCAGGGAGCAAAACAAATGGAGCACAAAACAGCAATACGTCCAAACCTTAATTTTCGCTTACCGTTTACTAAAAGCAAAAATGGACTGTCCAAACTATAAACACCTGTTGAAAGTCATGTCGGCCCAAATTTTACCCACCCTGTCCTATGGTCTGGTCACCTGGTGTGGCAAGGAAGCCAACTTACTAAATGATCTACAAACCAAAATCTATAAAGCTATTTTTAATCTTCCAAAATGTGCCTCAGCTTCGCAAGTCAGGCTTGAATTTGGTCTGCAAAACCAGAAATACAGGAGCATGAGCGGCTTCGTAAAACTATGTTACAAACTTAGATCTGCAGATCCGGATTCCATGGACTGGCTAAGCTGGGAAGAAATAAAAGATCAAGGGGAGACCGGATCCCCGTGCACCTGGGGAAAGTATTTGAAAGCCAGTGTGAAAGAGCTGGAGTTGGAGGCAGCATGGGAATCCGGGATGGATAAAGCAGGCTGAACCAGATCGGCCAACATGGCAGCAAAAAAGAAATCTTTCCAAGAAGATAAAGGTATATTCACAAAAAGGCGGCACGGCTGGACTATTATCAACTCTTTTATAGCAGGAAAACCACATGCTTACTTAACTTCCCATTTCAACGAGTATCTAAAAAGAGCTTTTATAGACTATGGGATGGGTATGCATATCTCGAAGGACCTACTACCATCCTGGAAAGGTGCCCACCAGACGGAGCAATGTCGACTATGTGGTTACAAAACTGAATCATTAGCCCATTTTCTGTGTGTCTGCCCGGCACTTATGGCACAGAGGCAACGACTTCTGAAATCCACCTTTAATGAACTAAAGATCCGGTCCTGCAGACAAGCCGTAACATGTTGGTTGGGAGGGAGTTCTATTATTATGGCGTGCCGGGGAACCAAATTTCTGGCTGAGGTGAAAAAACGTCTGAGTCAAACTGAACAGGGGGTAGGCCAAGAAGCGGGACATTAAGGCCACTTTAACGCTAGGGATTGTAAAAGATCTCATGAACCTGCAAAAACAATCTAAGAACCCTAGATAGGGGGAGTATCTCGGGAAAAAAAGTTTTATACATCATTTTACACTATTTCCTAACTGTGGAGGAGTAACAATTTTAGTAAAATGTATTAAATTTTGTATTACTGTTTTATCATGTGAAAATTGTAATAATTATAATTAAATATGCAATAAACCTTTTTGACTTTGACTTTGACTTTGATAGGATACTGGGGCCTGGTGGCACCAAATATGCCAGTGGCAGTGCCCTCGCACCCTCAGTGTTTTAGCGTGGCTTTTGTCAGGGTGGCACAGACAGTTCAAAGTGCAGGCTGCCAGAGCCCCTAGGGCTGCCCCGGGCTGCTTCAGCGCGGGCTGGGGCCGGAGGGTGCCAGGGCTGGCAGGCTGCCAGAGCCCCAGGGCTGCCCCGGGCTGCTTCAGCGCGGGCTGGGGCCAGAGGGTGCCAGGGCTGGCAGGCTGCCAGAGCCCCTAGGGCTGCCCCGGGCTGCTTCAGCGCGGGCTGGGGCCGGAGGGTGCCAGGGCTGGCAGTCTGCCAGAGCCCCCAGGGCTGCGCCGGGCTGCTTCAGCGCGGGCTGGGGCCGGAGGGTGCCAGGGCTGGCAGGCTGCCAGAGCCCCCAGGGCTGCCCCGGGCTGCTTCAGCGCGGGCTAGGGCTGGAGGGTGTCAGGCCTGGCAGGCTGCCAGAGGCCCCAGGGCTGCTGCAGCACCTGAGGCTGTGGCCGGAGGGTGCCAGGCCTGTCAGGCTGCCAGTGCCTCCAGGGCTGCTTCAGCGCCAGAGGCTGGGGCCGGAGGGTGCCCTAGGCCTGGCAGGCTGCCTGAGCCCCCAGGGGTGCCGCAGCACCTGAGGCTGGGGCCGGAGGGTGCCAGGCCTGTCAGGCTGCCCCCTAACCCCACTGGCAGCAAGAAGAAACATGCGCTGTCTCTGCATCTGCCGCCTCTGTCTCTTGCAGCCTCAGCAGTTGACACACCGGGCCTCTTTTAGCAGCGAGAAACGCCATCGGTGCAGCATGGGTAAACTAGCAGGACAAAGGGAACAAGCATTTACAATGCAACGGTTTCGCCTTTGGAAAAGTTAGAGCTATTGGCATTGTAAATGACAACATTTTTATTTATGTGTTGGCTTTGACAACATAAATAAATGGCATTGTCATTTACAAAGCCAATAACCTAATCTCTCGCAAATGCGACACCTATTGCATTTGCACCCACACACACACACAAAACCGGGTAACACGCAGGCAACAGAGGCAAGGACCAACCTCCTTTAAGCTTAGGATGTCAAGATGAAATAGGAAGCATCCCACACGTAAACAACGATTTTTCAGTATCTATGAACGTAAAGAAAACAACCAGGAAGAAGAAATAGGACTACAAGTTATAAATTTTTCTACATTGCATCATCCGGGTTTCTCACTGAATAGAAAGACATAAAAATACTTTTAGGAGCTTTTATAGACGCAAAGTAACTAGAATATTGCTTAGTCTGGAGAGGATGTCCTCATTACAGAAAAACCTCCATCAGAGCCACACATCGCAGTCTCTGATAGCGTTGGATGTGATGACCTCCCACATTCATCTACCTCTGAACGTCAGATTGCATATTCTTTTATTTATTGCAGCATTTGTATAGTGCATCTGTGAAGGTCTAGAACAATAGAGTTGTATTTTTGACACATGGTCTGGCTGCTAATTGTAAGGCAGCTCTGAGCGAGGCCGATTATGTAAATGGGACAGTAGCCAGTATAGCAATCCTAGCATCAGTCATTCCGCAGCCTACCAGTGAATCACAGCTCCAGGCACCAGCAGGCCACTCACCTTTGGAAGAAGGGGGCGGGTGTATCCGGATCCAGTCTCCTGCAGTGACTGGCACCCGTCCACTTGCATCCGGAACAATTACTGACCGTGCCAAGAGATCTGCTTATAACCCAAAGTGCCTCTTCAGTCTCTGATGGATTTAGGCACCCAGTAAGTCATCATACATGTATTCTGTCATTCATACATCAGCCTCTGACTCATTCTTGCATTCAACCACTTACCCATCAAGTTCAAGTTCAGGCATTTGTAAAGCGCACTACTCACCCAGAGGGTCTCAAGGCGCTGGAGGGAGGGGTTCACTGTTTATCGAATAGCCATGTTTTCAGTTCTTTTCTGAAGGAGATGTGATTCTGAGTAAGGCGGAGGTGGGTGGGGAGTGAGTTCCAGGTCTTGGCAGCCAGGAAGGAGAAGGATCTGCCACCCATGGTGTTTTTTCGGATGCGCGGGACTGTGGCGAGGGCTTGATTGGATGATCTTAGTTGGCGGGTGGGATAGTAGAAGGACAGTCGGGTGTTGAGGCATTCGGGTCCTAGATTATAAAGGGCCTTGTGTGCGTGGGTAAGAAGGCGGAAAGTAATTCTTTTGTTGACGGGAAGCCAGTGGAGGTTTTTTAAGTGACCGGTGATGTGCTCTTGGCGCGGGATGTCTAATATGAGTCTCGCTGATGCGTTTTGGATGCGCTGGAGCTTTTTCTGCAATTTTGTTGTAATTCCGGCGTAGAGTGTGTTGCCATAGTCCAGTCGACTCGTGACCAGTGCATGGGTGACAGTCTTTCTTGTTTCGAGGGGGATCCAGCGGAAGATTTTTTTGAGAATGCGAAGGACGTTGAAGCAGGAGGACGATACGGCGTTGACTTGTCTGGACATTGAGAGAGAGGAGTCTAGAATGAAGCCAAGGTTACGTGCATGGTCTGTGGGTGTGGGCGCTGATCCCAAAGCGGAAGGCCACCAGGAGTCGTCCCAAGCTGAGGGGGAGGATCCTAGGATGAGCACCTCCGTTTTGTCTGAGTTGAGTTTTAAGCGGCTCTGTTTCATCCATTCGGCTACTTCTTTCATACCATAGTGAAGGTTGTTTTTGGCGGTGTTGGGGTCTTTGGTGAGGGAAAGGATTAGCTGGGTGTCGTCGGCATAGGAGATGATGTTGAGGTTGTGTTGACGTGCGATGGAGGCGAGGGGACTCATGTAGACGTTGAAGAGGGTGGGACTGAGTGAGGAGCCTTGAGGTACGCCGCAGATGACTTCGGTGGGCTCTGAGTAGAAAGGGGGGAGTCGGACTCTCTGGGTTCTCCCGGCTAGGAACGAGATGATCCAGTCCAAGGCTTTTCCTTGTATGCCGATGTTGTTGAGGCGTTGTATGAGGGTGTTGTGACAGACAGTGTCGAAGGCGGCGGAGAGGTCGAGTAGAATGAGGGCCACTGTTTCACCGTTGTCCAGGAGTGCTCGGATGTCGTCGGTCGCCGCAATGAGGGCGGTTTCGGTGCTGTGTTTGGCTCGAAAGCCGTTCTGTGAGGGATCCAGGGAGTTGTTGGATTCAAGGAAGGCTGCGAGTTGGCTATTGACGGCTTTCTCGATGACTTTGGCCGGGAAAGGGAGGAGGGAAATGGGTCGGTAGTTTTTCAGTTCTGAGGGGTCTGCTGTTGGTTTTTTCAGAAGGGCGCTGAGTTCGGCGTGTTTCCATATTTCTGGAAAGGTGGCGGAGTTGAAGGAGCAGTTGATGACATCGCGGAGTTGGGGAGCGATGATGGAGTCAGCTTTGTTGAAGATGTAGTGGGGACAGGGGTCAGAAGGTGAGCCAGAGTGGATTGAGTTCATGAGGCGAATGGTGTCTTCAATGGTGATTGGGTTCCAGGAGTTGAGGTAGTTAGTTGGAGGGGTGGGATCTGAAGGGGGTGGGGTGAGTTGGTCATTGGGAGTAATCTTGAAGCTGTTGTGGATGTCGGCAATTTTGTTGTAGAAGAAGGAGGATAGCGCATCGCAGAGGTCTTGGGAGTTAGTGATGTCGTTGGATGCTGCGGGAGGGTTGGTGAATTCTTTGACGATATTGAAGAGTTCCTTGCTGTTATGAGAATTGTTGTCGAGACGGTCCTTAAATGCTGATTTCTTGGCGGATCGAATCAGTTGGTGGTGTTTGCGGGTGGCTGTCTTGAGGGAGGCCATGTTGTCTGAAGTTGGTTCTTTTCTCCAATTCTTCTCCAGGGTGCGGCATGTCTTCTTGGATTTTTTAAGGTCATCATTGAACCAGGGAGCCTTTTTGCTGGATGATTTCAACTGGTGTTTTTTCAGGGGTGCTAGTTCGTCCGCACTGTGGGTAATCCATTGCCTGAGGTTGGTGGCCGCTTGGTCTGGGTCCGTTGCTAGGGTGGGAGTGTTTTGGCTGAGTGATGTGAGGAGTTGGTCGGTGGTGATTTTGTTCCATTTTCTTCGGGGAATGGGTTGTGGACGGTTGTGGGTCAGGGTTGTTTTGTAGCTGAAGTGAACACAGCTGTGATCCGTCCAGTGGAGAGCTGTAGTGTGATCGAAGGAGATGTGCTTGCTGGAGGTGAAGATAGGGTCGAGCGTGTGTCCGGCTGTGTGAGTGGGGGTGTCAACAAGTTGTTTGAGTCCGAGATTGGACAGGTTGTCCAGAAGGGTGGTGGTGTTGTTGTCGAGAATGTTGTCAAGGTGGTAGTTGAGGTCTCCTAGAAGAATGTAGTTCTCGGAGGCGAGGGCGTGCGGGCTGACGAAGTCAGTGATGTCGTCGCTGAATTGAGATCGGGTGCCTGGAGGCCTGTAAATGAGGGTTCCTCTAAGTGTGGTCCTGGGGTCGGTGTGGATCTGAAAGTGGAGGTGTTAGGCGGTTGCAAGATTGTCGTCAGAGCTGGGTGTAATTTTGATGGTGTTTCTATGGACGATGGCGATGCCTCCTCCAGTTTGATCGGTGCGGTCTTTTCGAATGATCTTGTAAGTGTCCGGTATGGCTATGGCGATGTCGGGGGCAGAAGATGCATTCATCCATGTTTCAGTAAGGAAGGCGATGTCAGGTGACGCAGTGTCGATTAGGTCCCAGAGTTCGGTTGCATGTCTGTGGACCGAGCGGGTGTTCAGTAGGATGCATTTCAAGTTGTTGGGTTCGGAGCTGTGTGTGGAGGAAGTGTGTTTGGTGAGGGTCCTGAAGCAGTTGAACTTACAGGAGAGGCAGGAGAATGGGCCGTGGGTACGTCCAGGGGTAGCTTCGCAGCAAAGTGGGGTGCGTCCGGCGTTGAGGGCGAGGAGAGTAGCGACATCATAAGTTACTATGGGGGGTTGGGAGCGGCATAGAGCAGGGGGACGGGCGCTGGGCGCGGTCCAGGCGCGGACGGGCGCAGACGGGCTTACCTTTGGCGCACCTTCGGCGCGACTGGGGCGCGATCGCTGCACGTGAACGCTGCGCGTAGGTCCTACTGACATAAGTTGGGAAGTGGAGGGGGGCGGAGCGTGGGAGGGGGGGCTGGGAGGCGGTAGCGAAGGGGGAGGGACGAGCTGCAGGCACAACAAAATGGTGGGCTCAAAAACAACAACAGGACGCTCTGCGAGGGCAATGTAAATACAAATAAGCAAATGCGAGGACTTAAACAGCAGCGCTATGCACACAGGTCAGCAATAAATATTGTAAAGCCCTGAAATGGTAAACGAGAGTAATGCACGTAGGACCAAATGACAGCAATGAACTACACGATGCAGAGCGCTACGCTGGGAACTAGGCGCTGAATCAGAAATGAAAATGCCAATCAGAAATGAAAATGCCAGTGGATAGGCAGCGCTACGATACCACAGTAGCGCTTGTAGGTCGGGAGGTGGGCAGGAGCAACCGCTTCACGTGGAGTTCAGCTGGTCACAGAGGCTCCTCAGCTGAGTTGTTCCTAGTACTTCGTGGGTGGGAGGGGGGCTGGGAGGCGGTAGCGAAGGGGGAGGGACGGGCTGCAGGCACAACAAAATGGTGGGCTCAAAAACAACAACAGGACGCTATGCGAGGGCAATGCAAATACAAATAAGCAAATGCGAGGACTTAAACAGCAGCGCTATGCACACAGGTCAGCAATAAATATTGTAAAGCCCGGAAATGGTAAACGAGAGTAAGCAGCGCAATGCACGTAGGACCAAATGCCAGCAATGAACTACACGATGCGGAGCGCTACGCTGGGAACTAGGAGCTGAATCAGAAATGAAAATGCCAATCAGAAATGAAAATGCCAGTGGATAGGCAGCGCTACGATACCACAGTAGTGCTTGTAGGTCGGGAGGTGGGCAGGAGTGCCATCTACAATAAAACAGGCTCACAAACTCACAAAAGCAAGATAAGTTAAAAGAAGAAAAAAGAAAACCTGCCATTAGCTTACACTTCGCAGGCATATGCTTGCGATCCAAAAATACAATTACATTTAGAAGCCGGTGGATGTCTGTCAGTGATATTATACATGTTGTATCATTGTTTAGGAGCAACGTGCTGGGCATCTTGGAGTGGTAAAAGTAATGATTAATAAACAATGCATAACACCATTCCAAAATAACTATTTAGTAAACATTGTGCTGGCAGCCACCTTCAATCCAGTCCCAGATTAGGCGGCGCTGTCTAATCCCACGTCTCTTGTGTTGTTCTCCTTGTTTCCAGTTTAGGGCGCACGCGCACCATTTCAGTGTAGTCCGTTTGTTGTAAATAAACTTTGTGTGCCCTCCGTGCAGTGTAACCTGCTCTGCACTGAGGATTGTACACTCTTTGTTCTGGAATCCATCGACTGCTAATCTAGGGCCAATATTGCATTGTCAACAAACTGCTCTGCTGTGTCACCAGTCAATTCACTATTGTCGTGTGTTCGCCCACCCTCTCGTGCATAGCGCTCCGAGACCTGCTAGTTCGGAGTGTGCACTTTATAGAACAATAAAAGGATCTTTGGCGCGGCCAGTGGTCAGTCGCGGCGCCCAGGCCGGGCATTCAAGAGCACACTCTCTAGCTCATAGAAGTACTAGTCATCTGCTGGCCGCTTCAAAGCACTGCAGGGGGACAGGAGAGGGTTGTATGGAATGGGTGCCGGGAATGGGCTGTATGGCTGAATACGCCACTTCGAGGCGCTGATAGAGAGGAGAATCAAGTGTAGGGGTGCGGGAGAGAACCTAAGAGAAGAGGGGTGCGAGCAGCAGAAGGGAACACTTTCTAGGAGTGCCGCTTTTCACTATTCAGAATTCCTTTCACATCTAGAAACTGGACTCTAATGGACACTGTGAGGACATCCCGGCCGGCGAGAATTGAGATTGGGGGGGGGAGGAAGGGGGGAGGGTGGAACACGCAGGACTGATCCTTTCTTTCAGGGAAATAGCCCGTTTCACACAGAGTTAAAACCCGCGCTTGCAATCACTTTGAACAATGCATGTTGCTGTTAGCGCGATTATTTTCAATTAACCAACCTCGGAAGGATGAAGTGCTTAGCTCGCCTTTCTATGGTTCCGATGTATGGCCCGCAGATCCCGGTACATCTGAACGGTGAGTGTTTCATTCACAGAACAGAACCTTCCTGCGGAATATCTGCACCAGCTGAATTTAGATGGTTAAATGTAAGTGTGTATTGTTGACAAGGGGTGGTGGAACACGCAGGACTGATCCTTTCTTTCAGGGAAATAGCCCGTTTCACACCGAGTTAAAACCCGCGCTTGCAATCACTTTAAACAATGCATGTTGCTGTTAGCGCGATTATTTTCAATTAACCATCCTCGGAAGGATGAAGGGCTTAGCTCGCCTTTCTATGGTTCCGATGTATGGCCCGCGGATCCCGGTACATCTGAACGGTGAGTGTTTCATTCAAGGACCTTCCTGCGGAATATCTGCACCCGCTGAATTTAGATGGTTAAATGTAAGTGTGTATTGTTGACATGATCAGTGGTTTTCTTGAAATTCTTGCGCCCCGCAGCATGGACCAGCTTTCGACCCTCGTGTCCAGGTGATGCCCGTACATGAGACTGGCTGGAGCCCGCCGCCCCCTGCTGGAAAGGCACGGACAGCGGGAGGGGGGACGGGAAAGGCACGGACAGCGGGAGGGGGGCAGGAAAGGCACGGACAGCGGGATGGGGGGCGGGAAAGGCACAGACAGCGGGAGGGGGACGGGAAAGGCACGGACAGCGGGAGGGGGGACGGGAAAGGCACGGACAGCGGGAGGGGCGGCGGGAACGGCAAACGGCAAGAAAGGCAAAGCAGAAGGCAAGAAAAAGCACTCACCTGGACTTCTTCCGGCGGCGGTCGGCCTGCAATGACCAAAACAAACCTTCCCCCCCCCAAAAAAATAGGAACCGCCCACCACCGCAATGACGTTGTCAAAGGGGCAGGATGAGAAAAAATCGCCGGGAACGCCCACCAATCGTCTCGCACAATGACGGACGCCTCTCTCTTCCAATGGCTAGCCTCCATTTATGGAGCTAGCCAATGGAACAGAGAGGCGGGACTTTTGTCCATACTAGTAAACAAAAGTTTTCGCCTTGCGTGAAAGTCTGCTATGCAGCTTTCGGCGAGGCGAAACCTAAAAAAACGACATGGCTTTGCAGACCCCTGATATTCACCTGTAGTGGCCCTTTAGGAACCCCCTCTGGCATCTGTATTGATCCTTCTCTTCTGACGTCCTACACACCCTCTTAATTGTCCTGACTGGCATTTCGACACCTTTCCCGATCCCGGTATAAGACACTAAGAGCTCCATACAGGTGAAGCCATCCCAGGTACCAGCCAGATTTGCAGTGAGGAGCGGAAACATGATGATGCCACACTAGTGGATGAGGATTTAGCATCCCTTTAACAAAAGTTGTCCAAAAGAACCGCAGGTCTGCTAAATCAGCTTCCATGCCTCTTTAAAGGGCAGAGCTGGGCCACCATGTTGTTGCTGGCAAATGCTCAGGCTAGCCATACAATGTATATGAAATGGATCTAAATTACAATCATTTACCTTGCAGGGACTGTTGTACACATTTGCTACGGGACCCCTCTTCCTGGATCAATTTGAGCTAATATTGCTTGAAACATATGGAACATATTTTCTTTGGAATGCAGGGGCGTGGCTTCCATTGGTGCAGAAGGTTAAGTGACAATGAAGAGAAGAAACTACCTGCCCTCAGACTTCAAGATGGCCCCAGAAAAAGGGTCCAGTACTTACTTTAACACACTGGTGCAGATAGCTGCACATATCATGACAATCCATTAATGAATTAATTTAAACAGGATCGTTTTTCATTTTTATTTTTATATTCTCAACAGACATTTTATCAAATTTTAATAGAATAAATACATAGCGCAAATAATGCTCAGCAACAGATTATTATAATTACCATGTCCCACACATCACATTCACATTACACAATCATACTATCATACATTCTAGATTCAGCAATTCTTCATACAACACAGCAACCTATCATCACATTAACAAGTACATCAAGATGGTCCAACTGCCACATGATAATTGGATGACATGCTAAAAAAATCATCCAAAAAGTAGAGATGGAAAATAAAACGCCAATGCGCGTTTCAGTGTCTAGCCAGCCGCGGTGCGTCCATTGGGGCGTAGGGGCGTATCCCCACCAGCCACATGGACCCACCGTTGGCGTCATTGCATTGCGCATTAAGCATTAATTTAGCAGCAATCCCCCCTAATAATTTAAACTGCAATCATCTGCCTGACCGCCGGGACACACCCGGCGATTTCGGAGTGGCAGGGGGGTGGCCTCGGCCTGCTGCAGCTTGAGTGACAGTCACTCAGTCCATGACCACACCCTCAGGCTGCAGCAGACCAGTCCAGACCGTAGTGCGCAAGTGCAAATTGGTGTAAAACTTGCCCGAGCATGCACACAGTTGAACGTTCCCTTACACAGCGTGACCAGAGGTTGCTGGTTTACCCGGCCGCAGCCCCCGGGGTTTACAGAGGGCGACGGGGCGAGCAGCAAATATGCCCCACTAGCCAATCCTGGCGCTGCATGCAGCGCCATGATTGGCTGGTCCACCGCGCAGCATCGATCATTGGATGCCGCGCGTGGGGGTGACACACACTGCTTCAGCCGCACTGTTATGGCCAATCACTGTGTGACTCCATGTGAAGCCACGCAGTGATTGGCCATTATCGCCGGGATGCGTGCGCTGGCTGCTGTGAACAGTGACCGTGTCCCGTCTGTGTCACCGACTGTGACTGACTCCCCTGGCCCTGAGGCGCCTCACCGACTGAAGGTTTGTGATTGTGACTGTCTTGTGCTGTAAATTACTTGCTGGAAGATGGGAGGTGTGTGGGGCTGATTTTAAGAGACAATTGTAAAAAGAATGGGTATTTTTTCTTCATCTCAGATGTATGGGTTGACTTCTGTAGGGGATATTATTGAGTGTCGGTTCCGGTTAGGAAGAGATGGGTGAAAAGAGGATGTGACAGGGAAGCCAGAGGTACTATTTATTCTGTTTAGCACCCTGTGCACTTTATTTGCATATTTACCGTGCACGTGTATACACCACATTGTTCGTTCGGTATTAGCACATGCAGGATGCAAGCCCCTTACGTAGATAATCCGCTGCCAGGGAAATGCTGTTCCAAATTATTTTGAGATTGAAAATTGTGCACATCATAAATGTTTCCGATTGCTAAACTGTATTATTGACCAGTTGTCACAATCTCCACTTTAATTGCCTGAGCGATGCATTTGTCATCTGAAGAGTTGGTGTGCGAGGAAAAACGTCCAGCACGCATGACCTGGGCTCGACACGAGTTTCACAAGTCAGTGCAAAAGTGAGACATGGCGTTAAAACAATGTACCATGTGGGCTTAAATATCGGACAGCCTTCTGCTGTTGTGGCTGAGGGCGCAGTACCGAAACACTCCGCCATTCAAAGTTTCACGTCGGTTTTCCGAGATTAAAATTCCGCTGCTAAAATTTTGAATTGAAAAAGGCAACCCCAGTCACTAATAATTTGGAGGGCCGCTGCAGGATTATAACGTGCGAGCAACGTGCTTAATGGGCCCTGAACAGTGACTGGAGAGCTGCAGTTCATTTTTTTTAAAAAAGAGCTGCATGTATGCACTTGTAAATAGCGATTTTCTGTTATCGTGTTCAGATCTCTGTGGGGTAGTTTTCCAGTTTAGTAGTTGATACCGAGTTCTACCGGTTGATCATGAATCACAATTCTTGTCTGTCTGTCATCCGTATTTCAATCCCCCACTCTCCAGACTGCCTTGTTTCATTAAACACCATTGCTGATATACTGGCGTCATGCCATTCTAAAATGGTCGACTCATTCCCTGCACCTGAGGCCATTGCGTCAAACTGTACCCGGCATATGGATGTCTTTGTTCGTAATGTGTGTATTTGTTCTATGTTCCTGGAGTCTAGTGAGAGCCAGTGTTTCTCTTCCTCTACTGTGTCTTTGATGGCAGGGCTTCTTTGGTGTACTGGTTGTTGCCATCCTATAATGCTGATATCAGGAGTTGCTCCGTGTTTTTGAAGCATCTCTGACTAATTGAAGGCTTGCATGTGCCTCCTGCAGTGCAACTTCTTTCATCGAGGGTCCAATATGGCCAGAAGGCAGAACTTGATCTAGAATGGACTGTAATGTACTAGGCTGCTGACTGTACATCGTTAACTTTGCGCCACGGTCTATGTTATGGGATGTGTTGCCTTGAAATGGGCATCCCTGTGTTATCTACTGTGGTTGATCTTTTTGACTATGGTGCTGACTATACTGCAATGTCTAAGGTTAGGTAAAGGAAAATCCAAGAACAGAAGTGAAATATTAACTTCTTTTGGTGCCATTTGTAATATAGCTTGAAACATTGAGAGAACATATTTGAACCAGTTGTTGAATGGTTGCACAGATTGATGCTGTGGTGGCACTTGAGTCTTGGTTACCTGGTAGCGCCTTAGTTTGCAGCTCTGCAGCATTACTCAGGCCAGGAGTAAACACCCCAGCACCCTGGCCAGGAGTAAACGCCCCAGCTCGTCTGCTGCAGATTTGACAGACTTGTCAGATCGCATGAAATTTATATGTAAATAATTAAGGGAGAGGTGCTTTGGTGGAGCCCCTTCACTCGGTTTTTGGTCAGTCTACAATTACAATACATAAATACAGATTTCTAAGTATGCTTTCACCAAATTAGCTTGTTGTTTTCACAAGGTTTAAAACACCTGAGCCCTGTAAATGGTTTGAAATAAAGGAGATGAAAGAAGTTAATTTGTTCGTTGTGTTTTGCTCGGCCCATCACTAAATATGTTTTCCATGCGCTCTGCTCCCTTAATTATCACACTGAATGAGTTGCTATTTTCATCATGTGGCTGAACCTGTAATCTGTGTGTAACAAAGGGGTGGGTGCTATGCTGTTGGAAACCTTGCTGAAGCTGATAAGCTGGAGAGTAGTGTGGCTCAATTGTTAAAGCGGCAGACCTTGATGCAGATGTCTAGCCCGGGACCAGGGTTCAATTCCCCCTCAGCGGGTCTTGAGCTAAAAAATTCCACGGACCTGATAATTCTCGCCTCGGTGCCTATTCCAATCATGGAGTCCCACTCTGCAACTCTGGGCAATAGCTTGCTTAATCTCCACAACGGCCCCCACAACGCTAAGGATGCCTGGCCTCCACCTTGGGGGTGCCCAAGAGTGGACACCTCACAGGGAAAGCCAGGATGGGTTCCACAGCGGTATTCGTACAAGCGCCTTGAGACCCTTGCGGGTGAGTAGTGCGCTATACAAGTATCAATTTACATTTACATTTACATTTTAATGCCAATATCGGAGTCTGTAATAGGACGGAATGTATGAAGCTGTTTGGTTATACCGAATAAGCAGCTACCTATGTTATGCCATCTATTACTGTAATAACTGCACTTTCACAATTGCTTTATTAACCTTCCTGCTTTCTCAAATTTGATTGAAAATGCACGATTTTTCTTCTTTTTTCCAAAATTCCCCCTTTTGGGGTTCGGGCTAGCTCGCTACGCTTGCTCGCTACGGTGCTGTATGCAAATCATTTTGCGGCCCACCACTTTCAAATGTCACCCACTGCCCCTGTGTCTAGCCCGAGCCGGGAGTCTGGGACTACACCTTCATCAGGGCGAGGATGGACCAGTGGTGTAGGGCAAACACACCTGTATATAAAAACCAAGGAGGCAGTACCCCCAATTACTGTAGAGCTCCAAGCATGTGGAATAGGATCCTGGATGAATCGAGTGTGATCCAGGGGCGGCCCATATAATCATTCCAAGACATCCAAAGGATGAGGGCAGTACAGGTGGCGGCGCCCAGGGGTGAATCAACAAAGTATATCGCGTGGTTCCAGCTGGATGTGGGTCTCCACGGCAAACAACGGAAAAGGCTCTTTTGTGTAACGATAGGTTATCTGGGTGGCGGATCCGTACGGGCTGCAAAACACTGCTGTCCTTGTGGGCACACCTGGGCGTGGCCGCCTGTACTGCCCTCATCCTTCCAAGGCCAAGGTTCAGATGGGATGTACCTGGTAAGGCTGGTGCCCCTTCTGCTTAACCCCGCAGCATAGAACTAGTCAAGGAATAGTGCCTGATCTGTGGCCTGAGTTGGGATGGGAATGTCCCCTGCATGGTGTACAGTGGAGTCCCTGAACTGTGAGTATCTGGTATCCTGGTTTTTGATTTTCTGGCCCCGTCTATCGTAGAGTTTACAGAAAGGTCTTGACTTGCCTTTGACCTATGACTAATCCTGGCCTGTTCCAGATCTGAAGGTGCCCACCAGGGTACCACCCTGCCACAGGTGTACAGGTGTAGTGCATTGGTGACGGCAGACAGCGTTTTGTAGGGATCCTATTGAGCCCAGACCTCTTTACATGCGTCCCATGATCGAGAGCCTCTTGTAAACATCTCTGCTGCTACCTGTGAGCCCGGAGTCCTAGCGCGGGCTCCTGAGTAAGAGGGTGTTTGCCTGAGAAGCATCGTACACACTGTATGAGTGACCCAGAGGGACGCAGGCAGGCAGCGTCCATCCTGGAAGCCTCTGGACTGCTCATGTGTAAAGATGGCTGTGATGTTGCTTTCCCTAACAGTGGAAGTGTATTGCTGACATTCCTGAGACTGGAGAGGGGCCGAGGAGACAGGCTTCCCCTTAGAAATGAGATCAGGTCCGTTCTGATACAGAGTGGACGTTTGGTGTGTTGCCGTGCCTAGGGGACTCGCTGTCCCAGAATCCACTCTTGCTTGTGGGGAGGAGGGGCTGCCGTCAATCTCCCCGCGCCACGCATTGAAATGCACCCAACCACCTTCCATGGTGTGGGACGCGCGCGGGCGAAACCCAGGCCAAGAGCAGGCCAAGAGCGGGCCAAGAGTGGGCCAGCCCGTGCTCATCAGTGCCAGGAAGATGCAGGGCCAGCCACCTAATGCCCCCCACAAAGGCACTGTTTTATTTACTTCTTTTTTTCTAGGGTGTCTTGACTATCCTGGGCCTCAATTCTGTGATCTAATTTAGACTGTGCCAAAATGGAGAGAAAGAGAAAAGCCAGGGAGGCCTTGGCCAGCAAAAGAAACAGAAGCTCCAAGTTAAGAACTCTAAACCCAGCAGGGACGCCCCAACTAATACAACCCTCGACGATATTGACATTCAAACTGAGGAGCTGAGACCGTACAGGAGGCAACAGAGCTGGAGGCAGAAGAAGAGGGAGCTGGAGAGTAGGATTGCCCCATCCTTGGCAGTCAACCCCAAAACAATCCAGCAAACCCAAAAGGAAGAGTCCCCTCTGCCTGCTGAGCCACTGAGGGACCATGTAAAGAGCCTTGCCTCTGTTGCTGCTGGAGCTCTAGAGCCGGAGTGATAGGTTCTGATAGGTTCTGATAGCTTCTCAGCTCTGGCTGACCCCAGGTCAGTGGTGTCCAGGAGCGGCCTAGGAGGGACCTGCGGGCGAGGGTAGTCGGGCTGACAAAGTCCACGTGCATCTGAGGAGGGGGGAGCGGGCACCCTGTACCTGGACATGTCATGGCCATTGTTAGAAGCCCCCAGGATGACATTTCTAATTTCAATGACCAAGTGGCAGCATTGTCTGGAGATGACGAGAGACAAAAGAATGTAACTCCTCTGAAAAGCCAGGAAGGGAGAGGCGCGTATGACATGTATACACCTCCCCAATCAAAGCCGGCGCAAGGATGCCGGGGACATGAGGACCGAGGACAGAACCCTCACACAACTCACCTTCAACCCCCACAACACAAGCAGGGTCTCCACCAGCAACGAGGCCCACGAGGGATGCTCCGCCCACAGCTCGGTGGGTAAAGATACACAACAGGCTACACAGTGCAGTTCAGACACACAACAGGCCGGGCCACACAGGCTACAGCGGGCAGTTCAGACACACAACAGGCCTGGCCACACAGGCTACAGCGGGCAGTTCAGACACACAACGGGCCGACCACACAGGCTACAGCGGGCAGTTCAGACACACAACAGGCCTGGCCACACAGGCTACAGCGGGCAGTTCAGACACACAACGGGCCGGCCACACAGGCTACAGCGGGCAGTTCAGACACACAACAGGCCTGGCCACACAGGCTACAGCGGGCAGTTCAGACACACAACGGGCCGACCACACAGGCTACAGCGGGCAGTTCAGACACACAACAGGCCTGGCCACACAGGCTACAGCGGGCAGTTCAGACACACAACAGGCCTGGCCACACAGGCTACAGCGGGCAGTTCAGACACACAACGGGCCGGCCACACAGGCTACAGCGGGCAGTTCAGCCACACAACAGGCCTGGCCACACAGGCTACAGCGGGCAGTTCAGACACACAACGGGCCGGCCACACAGGCTACAGCGGGCAGTTCAGACACACAACGGGTCGGCCACACAGGCTACGCCGGGGCAGTTCAGACACACAACGGGCCTGCCACACAGGCTACAGCGGGCAATTCAGACACACCACAGGCCCGGCCACACAGGCTACAGCGGGCAGTTCAGACACACAACAGGCCTGGCCACACAGGCTACAGCGGGCAGTTCAGACACACAACAGGCCTGGCCACACAGGCTACAGCGGGCAGTTCAGACACACAACGGGCCGGCCACACAGGCTACAGCGGGCAGTTCAGACACACAACAGGCCTGGCCACACAGGCTACAGCGGGCAGTTCAGACACACAACAGGCCTGGCCACACAGGCTACAGCGGGCAGTTCAGACACACAACGGGCCGGCCACACAGGCTACAGCGGGCAGTTCAGACACACAACAGGCCTGGCCACACAGGATACAGCGGGCAGTTCAGACACACAACGGGCCGGCCACACAGGCTACAGCGGGCAGTTCAGACACACAACGGGTCGGCCACACAGGCTACGCCGGGGCAGTTCAGACACACAACGGGCCGGCCACACAGGCTACAGCGGGCAATTCAGACACACCACAGGCCCGGCCACACAGGCTACAGCGGGCAGTTCAGACACACAACGGGTCGGCCACACAGGCTACGCCGGGGCAGTTCAGACACACAACAGGCCTGGCCACACAGGCTACACCAGGGCAGTTCAGACACACAACAGGCCTGGCCACACAGGCTACACAGGGGCAGTTCGTACACACAACAGGCCTGGCCACACAGGCTACAGCAGGCAGTTCAGACACACAATGGGCCGGCCACACAGGCTACAGCGGGCAGTTCAGACACACCACAGGCCCGGCCACACAGGCTACAGCGGGCAGTTCAGACACACAACAGGCCTGGCCACACAGGCTACACCGGGGCAGTTCAGATACACAACAGGCCAGGCCACACAGGCTACACCGGGGCAGTTCAGACACACAACAGGCCGGCCACACAGGCTACACCGGGCAGTTTAGTCACACAACAGGCTGTCCACACAGGCTACAGCGGGCAGTTCAGACACACAACAGGCCGGCCACACAGGCTACACCGAGGCAGTTCCAACACACAACAGGCCGGCCACACAGGCTACCCCGAGGCAGTTCAGACACACAACAGGCCTGGCCACACAGGGCACACCAGGCAGTTCAGTCACACAACAGGCTAGCCACACAGGCTACAGCGGGCAGTTCAGACACACAACAGGCCTAGCCACATCTCTACACCGGGGCAGATCAGACACACAACAGGCCGACCACACAGGCTACACCGGGGCAGTTTAGTCACACAACAGGCTGTCCACACAGGCTACAGCGGGCAGTTCAGACAAACAACAGGCTGGCCACACAGGCTACACCGAGGCAGTTCAGACACACAACAGGCCGGGCCACACAGGCTACACCGGGGCAGGTCGGACACACCGCAAGCAGAAGGGCTCCCGATCGAGACGTTCACAGGGATGAACGTGTCCAAATGGCAATTGAACTACAGCTGAGGCATAAATACTTAGTTGAGGGATTGGTGGGACTTAACTTTCGGAAAAACTCTCCCCTAAACCCCCAGATCCAGTTTAAAGTAAACCTACCAGCCTAAGTCCTCACCCCCACATTTGTATCCACCCAGAGGCGATGGTTGACTGACACAGCCCCAGCCCGCATCTCCTCCCTCTAATAGGGTCTGCTCTGCGCAGATCGGAGACAAGGCGCGCCCAATGCACTAAAGGGGGGGGGGTGCTTCATCTGGGGTAGTGGTAGTAATGCCCTCCATGGTGCAGCTTCCGGACTAAACCAAAGAATGAAAAAGCATCAATATTGTGTGCTGGAATGCTGCAGGCTTGAAGCAAAAGCCTGGTGACCCAGACTGGGGCACGCTATAGATTCTTGTGATATCTGCTCATTGCAGGAGTCATGGCGTCTGGAATCCGCCCATAGGTCAGACTATTTACATCTGTCCCTCCCTGCTAACGACAGTTGGAGGGGCCACCCCTCGGTGCCCTTACCACATGGGTTAGATCAGCAATGCCTGCCCACATAGGCCTGCTTCACTCGACTACTCCTGACACTGTGGGCATTGGCCTCGCGAGGCAGTGTGGTCGGTCAACCCATATGTATGACATACACAACAGAGGGATTAGAGGCGCTGAGAACCCTTACCTTGGAGTCGTTTATGTCACATTTGGGGGGTGCTTTGACACACACGATGCCCTGATTGTTGCAGGGGATTTTAATAAATTTTGAGCCACTAGACACCAATAGTGAGTCCAATACGGAGGGTGGAGATGGTGTATGGGGTATCCCACCCTTGTGATCCCTCCGGGGAAGTCTCGCTTATCCATTGATATCTCTGTCCTGGCTCTATGGCCACACGAGACTGGACCTTCAAGCCTGGTATACCTTTAACCGCCTAAAACAATCCAGGAGAAGAGATGTCTTTGTCTCCCTGCCCCTATGTAGGTTTGTAAAAGACTTGACAGTGATTGAAAGACAAGATAGTGACCATTATACTATCTCTAGTGAGGGTCGCTGCTGGGTTTTTCCAGATTGCAAGCCAGAATTTAGCTGGGCGAGCCCTAATATAATCTTCGATATATAGCAGTTTCAGTTCTTTATGACAAACATACTGAGATGAGGAAATCAGAACTCCCAGGAGTCTCCGACAGAATCTATTTTCTTCACCCTGAATTCTATTGCACTTTGTAAAACCCCAAACTTCTGCGCCATATGCTGCAGTTGGGATACAGTGTGATTTAAAAATGTTGTTAATGGCTAAAACCACCTCTGTCTTTTTGGGTTGCGGCAGGCCGAGGATTGGGTTGATAGCATTTGAAAACTTTCTCCTGCTATGTGCCACATGGTCAACCCAAGAACCGTTTGCTGCAAATACCAGCCCCAGGAAAAGTGAAAGTGCAATGTAAACTTTCGGAGTCTATGGTGATTGTATTGATGAAGTACTTTTTCAGTACACAAGCCATTAAAAAGATTTTTTAAAATTAGTGCGTAAATGTAAACCAGCCATAAAATCTACAAAGCCACGTACTAAAATACGTAGGGCATTAGGTGTGCGGCCCATTAAGATCGCATCATCCGCGTACACTAGGGCGGGGAGAATATTGCCATTAATTCTAGTAACATCGTTAGTAAGTGTTGCCAGTGATTTATGTAAGTCAATAATGTATAAAATAAAATTGAGGGGGGCCAGTACACACCCCTGCCTGACCCCTCTGCCCATTTTAATGTCTTTTGATACCTCCCCAGCAGTACTGATCCTCACCTGGGCATTCAGGTCCCTATGCAAATAATCTGAAAAATTAACTAAAACCTCGTCCAAGCCATATTTTAAAAGGATAGGCCATAATCGTGACCTGTTAACGTAGTCAAAGGCTGAGGTGAGATCCATAAAAGCCAGATAGACAGGAGATTTTTGGGCTTTGGTATATTTGCCAATAATCAAGTTAAGGTTTAGACACTGTTCAAATGTACCTATTTTACTTCTAAACCCTAACTGGCAAGGTTGTAAGATATGGTCTTCCTCAGCCCATGTCTTTATCTTCTTATACAGGATCCTCCCTAAAATGTTCAGTTTATTATCGATGAAGGAGATTGGTCTATAAGAGCTTGGATTGGATCGATCACCCTTTTTAAAAATAGGTACAATAATACTGGTAGATCATGTGCTTGGAATCGTAGCATTAGTTAAGTTATTCAAAATGTTTAATAAAAGGGGGGCCAGAACTCGGGTTTGTTTTTAATGAGATCAATGGGCAGCCCATCAGGGCCAGGAGCTTTGTTCCCCAAACTCTGTAGAATGGCTTCCTCCACTTCTGACAGGGATATCTGAATCCTAGTAGCAGTTTGGTATTCATAAGGATCCTCATTTTGAGTTGGGGCTAAATACATTTTAGAAAAATGTGCTTCCCATGCCTCGCTGGTTATGTTACAACTAATGGGAGTCAGTGAGTGTCCTATAGACCTCATATCTTAAACTGTGGCACAAAAGCCATTCCCATTCTTTAATGTGGCGGCACACGCGAGGTTATCCCAGCACTCTTTTATAATTGTATCCTTCCGTAGCCTAGTAACTACCTTATATTGTTGCCTCCAAGATTTAAAGAGAGCCCGGTCTCTGGGGTTCTTTAGGAGAGCCTAACGAAGCTCTCGATTTGCTGCAGAGCAATCTATATTAAACCATCTTGAGCCAGAGTGTGTATTCACTATGGGTCTCGATAGAATGAGTTTAATACCCTCACAGAGTTGAACAAAGGCACCAATTGCCTCAGGATTATGATCTTTTAGTGACAGGCAGGTGTCGATAAGTGGCGAGTGTTCTCTTACCATATTGAGGAACAAATCATTATTATCTATACCTCGCCAAACTAATCTTAAATTATCAGTGGAGGGTGATAAGCTCCTTGCACCACACTCTTTGGCATAAATTGACTTGGCGCAACTCTTAGTATTTTTTGTAATGGGATTATGGTCACCTTGAACAGTTGGTTTAACCTCAGCTTTTAGCAAGGAGTCTTCCATGATAGCGGAAAGAAAGATATAATCGATGGATGGCAGAAGCACAGCCCCTGCCTCTATATGTTGGCTCAACATGCTTGTCCTTATAGGGTACTGCAGTCATTTCCATAACATTAAGTAAATTGTGATTACATAGGTGATCCAATAATTCCTTCCCTCTATTATATGGAGGCACGTTAGTGAAATAATCCATCGCTAATTCATTTTCCATGGAAATCCTAACGTTGAAGTCGCCCCCTAGACAAATACCAGCTAGATTGTTGAAGCCCTTGTGATTTTGTGGGGTTAGAATGAATTTGAACAAAGTATTGAAATTCATATTAGGTATGTTGTGGAAGTCATTGTTATAAAAATTAATTAGGCAAATAGAGACCCCCCTTGCGTAAATCAAAGCCTGAAACTTATCATTTTTAGTATCAAGTGCCTTTGTGTTGCCTCCTGTGGAGATGTTCACCCAGATAGAAAGTCCGCCAGACGGGAGGCCTGCCTTAGGAGTAGAGACAACAGTATTGAAACATTCAAAACCTTCTAAGTGTAAATCTTGTGTAGCCCAGGTTTCCTGCAGCATAAGTATATCCTGTTTTTGGACTACTTCTACCCAGTCTGGCAAATTTATTTTAGATGACAGACCGGCGACATTCCAACGTAATATATTTAGGTTTGAGTCAGTAGCAGACAAAGTTGGAGTACAATGCCCACAGGGCGGGTGCTCATTTAATACGGGTGTGATCTCATTTGCTAGCAGAGGGGATAACAGTCAGTCCTGGTTATCCAAGCCAGACAATGGTAAAAACCTATTCCGTGTGGTTAAAGAGAAAACATCGCTGGTTATTAACCCCAGGGTTGGTTTATAGAAGTAACCCAGTGGAAATTAACAAAAGTGGGTTAAGTTGATGGTGTTTACCTCCTGCACCATCAGTAATGATCTCACCATTGATGGGTTTAGAAAGTTAATATCTATTCAGTCCCCCTTGATGTTCTTCGAAGACGACCCTACCCAGCCTACTCTGCGCTCCATGATAATGTTGTTTAAGTTTGACACACTAAACCCTTTCTGTTTGACAGCCAATCAGTGCTTTAGTTACGCAGTTGGTCCCATGACTCTACTTGATATTTCCTGAGGGGGGTACCCCTGCCAGGACCAGAACAAAAGGGCATGATGGTGGTAAGCTAAGTACCTCCCTGCCAACCTTCGTGGTTTCTGTTCTCTCTGGGTCTAAAACCCCTGCTCGTGGCTTATCCCCTGGGTTTGCCCTATCTAGGGTACCCCTAGGTGTGCTACAAGGGTCTGAGGGCATGTGTGGGGCTGTAATGGGCAGACTACTGACACCTCCAGCATTGGAGGAGTTTTCCTGCATAGTGATGGACTCTGATGTGTTCGGAGTAAAGGGGGCCAGTAGCCATGGAAGGATACAAATGACGACATGGCCGTTATGAGGAGGGACTAACAAGCCTAAAACCAATCGGAAGGCAGCATTTAGCACCTACGCCAATGAAAAAGGTGGGCGGAGCTTCCACTGATCTTCCACTCCATACTGAATACTGCATGCCTCGCAAAGCGAGCAGTGCATGCGCGCTGCCGCTATAGGCTCGACCTAAAAATAGGCGAACCGATCTGCAAAGCAGCTTATCTGTAAATGAAAAGCACAGCAGTGTCAGGCAATCAAACAGTAAGTCTATGTGTAAAGTGCATAGGTTTAAAAAGTGTTAAAGTGTCAAAATTCAACCGCCCAGCACAATAAGTGCAGCAATGTAGGATGGATCAAGGATAAATGTGATTGCCGGCCTGCCCCGTTACGTCGTGATATGTGGCCGCAATGGGATAAGAGAAAAAAAAGGTCAAAGTACCCAGATTAGGAAGTCTCTTGGACCAATAAGCCCTACTCGCAGGTTCCCTGTTCACTGTTTTGGGATCATATTCAGGGCACCATGCTAACTCGTTTTGCCATTCTTTCCACCACCAGTGCAAGGTACTTTACCAACCAACAGTTCAGCTCCAGATCCCCAGACGCAAAGCTGGCCAGCACAGCTTGCCTCCGCGTACGGATCCCTCTTTGATTAAATTGGACTTTGAGCAGCTGACACCTTTCTCCCAGTAGCTCTTTACAAGTGCATAATAAGTGTGGCAGGTCTTGTGTTCCTTTACCGCGTATGTGGCAAGCAGTGGATGCCTTCTCTCTCTGCCAAACGAGAGATGCAGAACAGACAGGAGTAGCCCCATGCAATATTTCAAGAATTTCTCTGTGATGGGTCTGGAATAGTCCAGATTAAATATTTTCAGGGAGGAAATGTGCTGCAGCTGTTTAGTGTCATCCAGGTATGTGTTCTGCTTGAAAAGGCAGTCTTATATTCCACTTGCGAGAGAAGCTTTATTGATTTCATCCCATTTTTAGGTCGACCCTAGACAGCGCATGAGCTGTCTGCAAGACCTGCTGTAATCAACAAAATTACTTAATTCCTGGCTCCTAATTAGTTTGTGCAGCCAATACTTCACTTCCATTCAAATGTGAGGAGCACAAACCAAGTACAGTTTCCTTACGCTTTCCTTCGTTATCTGTTTTGTGGGAGAACTCTTTTGTTTTAATTGTTGCTTTCCACCCGTCTTGCTTACATTAGCCCGCCTTGCTTTCCCTGCTTGTTTTTTAGCCCACCCCGCTTTTCATTTGCTTTCCCTACTTGTTTTTTTAGCCCGCTTTGCTTTTTATTTGTTTTCCCTGCTTGTTTTTTTAGCCCGCCTTGCTTTTCATTTGCTTTCCCTCCTTGATTTTATTAGCCCGACTTGCTTTTTATTTGCTTTCCCTGCTTGTTTTTTAGCCCACCCCGCTTTTCATTTGCTTTCCCTGCTTGTTTTTTTAGCCCGCTTTGCTTTTCATTGGCTTTCCCTGCTTGTTTTTTTAGCCCGCCTTGCTTTTCATTTGCTTTCCCTCCTTGATTATTTTTAGCCCGCCTTGCTTTTTATTTGCTTTCCCTGCTTGTTTTTTTAGCCCACCCCGCTTTTCATTTGCTTTCCCTGCTTGATTTTTTTATCTCGCCTTGCTTTTCATTTGCTTTCCCTACTTGTTTTTAGCTCACCCCGCTTTTCATTTGCTTTCCCTGCTTGCTTTTTTGGCCCATCCTGCTTTTCATTTGCTTTATGTTTATTGGCTGCCAATGGGGAAGGGCGGGGGCAATGGGTCATGGCAGAGGGTGGTTTCCCGTGTGAGAGTGGATTTCTCTTATACAGTGTTAACTTCAGGGCGGTGTTAGTGATTCGGGGTGGGATTCTTACACCTAACATGGCCCTGGTATTTGAAGGTATAGGTTCTAGCGAGAGAATATATTTTGTGAAGGGCGCACGCGCGGTCCCTTTAAGCAGCTGGAAGAACAGGAGCGCAGGCGGCGTCAGAAAGGCTCTGCTGCCTTGAACTCTTTGGTAGCTGGCGCAGGGGCTTTGGGTTTTCTGTTTCAAAGGGAGAAACGTAACGCATTTGCAGCAAAACTTCGAACAAATAGGATTCAAAGCGCACACACGCGCCGTTACCAATATAAAACACCACAGTCCTCAGCTTTGCCAACATGTAGTTGTCACAATCTGCTAGCAGTCTTTCTTTTTACTACGAATCTTCTGAATCAGGGTCGGATTGGGATCACAATTTGGCCAGGGCACTGATGAAAAAAGTGGCCCACATGCAAGGGGCGTGGCATACATTTAATGGGCGTGGTCTACAGTTAAGGGGCGTGGCCCACATTCAAGGGGCGTGCCCTTTCATGAAACACTATTTGGTTACTCTTTGAGGTCTAATTCATAGAGAAATATTTAGTAAATTAAGCCTTTTAAAGCTTACAGAGCAAGTAACATTGGTAAAGACTAGGAGCACCGCAGGTCTGATAACTGAATACTTACATGCAGTCTTAACGCCCTGCACAAGGTCGTTAGATACTCTTTCCCAACCAGCTAATCATCACATAAATCAGAAATCTAGTACAAAGTCAAGGAGAAAGGGTAAGACTGGAATCTCTGGGAACAGAACATGTAATAACAAAAGTAAGAATTCACAAATGAGGAAGAGGCAGTCTGGGGTGTAAAGAATGCTGAAAAAATGTATCTGTACAATCTAGTCATACATTTATTTCACAGCCAGCAAGTGATGTCTATATACAAAAAACACAGTTTTATTCACATCTGTTGCTGCCTTCAAGTCTGGGCCATGAGGAGACTGAGGATTACTCAATTAACCATGAAAATGATATAAAATCTACAAAAAGGAATTCTAACCTGAACAAGCTAGAAAAGTTAATTCTTCTGCACAGAGAAAGAAGTGCCAAGTTTGCAAATTGTGCTTAGGCCTCGAACTAGCATAGAATGAGGCTAAACAGCTCTCTTTTGAGAAATCAAATTACACAAAGTCTTAGACATGTCCTGAAATCAACACACAAACATGTTGCCACATTCTGGCCTAGGACCTAAAATAGAGTGCAGTCAGACCTACACACTACAAACAAAAACTAACCAAAACTTAGTAATTAATATTTTTGGCATATAGAGAAATATGCCCCTTGTCTGCATTTTGGATGAGGCCTTTAAAATAAAGTTACATTATTAACTGGCACACAAATGAATCAGTAAATTGTGCAAAGAAATGGTAAACAAAATGGTTCCTACCGGTTCCTTCTTGCTTCAGAGGAAGGGATCGGCTAGCAACACATTGCATTTCTGGGTGCTGGATGTGGCAAGTCAAGTAAACCTTTGAGGAAGACCTACTGCACTGAGTCTAGTTCAGTATTTTCTGGATTCGGTGGGATGACAATTGAGGCACACTCGATGTAGCTTTGAGTACTGCTTTACTCAGCCTACTTTGGTCAGCCCTGTGGAGAGTGGGATGCCAAGGGGATTAGATGGCCCCTCTTGAGTTAGAGCTTGGCAGTGTGGTGCATCTGGTTACAAGAGTAACCAAATAGAAAAGGCAGGGTGAACACTCTGTAGTTCTGTATGGGAGTGTCAGGACTAGGGTGACCAACTGGCATGGATGGGGAGTGTAAAAATTCAGGACAAAGGGTTAAAATTCAGAACAAACCTTCTGGACAAAAGGTACGTTTTACAGACCCATCAGAGGAGGTTGCGCATTATTATGTAAGTAAGTAAATAGACAACCATTTGAGCACTAGTCAAAATAAGTTTATATCAGGTTGAACCAATCGTGTACTTCACGGTTTTTCAGTATGCACGCAGCTTTGATCAACCGTGCAGGTCTTTTTGTGATATTTCATATAATAATAATCTATATATATGGTTACAGCACTGGGTTGTCCAGTCTGATATTTTGTTTACAATTCATGGTTCTGAGCAGGCATGTTTGGTGAGAGAAATGGTCGGGAAGATCTGCTTGGATAGTCATTGTGAGATGTCAAGTGGCAAGCATAAGATGCCGCTAATCCAGATCCAAACATATTCAACCATTTGCAAACCTATCCATCATGTATTCTTCCATCCATCATTTCACTCATCCATCCCTCCATCCACCTTTTTACTCATCCACCCATTATCCACCCATCCATCCATTCACTCATCCATCCATTTACCCTTTCACCCATACAGCCACCCTTTCACTTACTCATCCATCCACCCAGTCACTCACCCTTAGACACATTCACCCTTTCAGTCATCCACACATCCATCCTCACTTTTTCTCTCCATCCACCCTTTCACCCAATCCATCTCTTCACTCATCCATCTAGCCATTTGCCCTCTCACCCATCCAGCCATCCCTTCACTTTCTTATCCATCCACCCAGTCACTCATCCTTCCACCTATTCACCCTTTCAGCCCTCCATTCTCCCTTTCTCTCTCCATCGACCCTTTCACTTAGCCATCCATCCTTCCTTCCATCCACCCAACTATCCATCTACTCATCCACTCATGCATCCATCCATTGACCCAATCACTCATCCATCCTTTCAATCATCCATCCATCTTTTCTCTCATCCATCCTTTCACTCCTTCACTCATCTATCCAATCTTTTGCCCATGTACCCTCCCTTTCACTCACTCATCCATCCTTACGGCCACCCTTTCACACATCTGTTCATCCATTCACACTTTCACTTATCAATTAATCAATCCATCCATCATTTCACTCATCCATCCCCCCATTCTCTCTCATCATCCATCCATTCACCCTTTCATTCATCCATTCACCCTTTCACTGATCCATCCAGCCATCCCTTCACTTACTCTCTCACCCACCTTTTCACAATAATTGTGAGCTGAGCCTTTGTACGCAGAGTTGCAGACAGAAGAGACTCATCAGGAATTCACCCCTCGCTGTAGGTCCTAAAGCAAAGGGAGGCGTTCAAGATGCCCCTGCACATAGTCAATCTGAAACCTTGGAAGTCATGAGTCATGCATGATGCACAGTGCCAGGCCCTGAGGTGTCTGTGACATGGTGTTGTTTCCAGGGCTTTAAGTGGGATAACAAAACTGAGGGGTCTCTCCAAAGGGGGTGTTCAATGTAATTATGGGCGTAGCTTAAAACACCTAAGCTACAAATCTGTGCTTAGCATAGTGTGCCGCCCGACTGGTATTTTGGTGCTTCTCTCATTGCTTTCAGATATATAATACAGCAAGTAATGTTACACCTACAACAAGCCAGAACTATAAGTTTTGTCAATGGTTGTTAGTTGCATAAAATAGAAAAGCTGCAACCATGACGTCCTTGAATGTAATATTGAAAATGCACCAGTTCTAAAATGATGACACCGATAAAGAACTATAACCCTTTTTTTTTAAACTTCTTGCACAGGGGGGGGCTAAGGTGAAGATTGTGCGCTTTCAAAACATCACCTGGCCCCCACAGCCAGACCCATTCTTCCTCGCCCACTGTGCCCTGAATGTGAGGGGCTGTGGGCGAGGTGTTAAGACTACCACTCTTTCCCCGGCGGCGTGGTCCCCAGGGGGGCCATGGTGAAAATGGCTCAAAAGGCCTGAGAAACACCTGACCCCCAGGGAGGCCGATTCTTGTAAACAATCACCCCCTCCCCAGCCACCCTCAGCGTGATTGCTTTGCAGCGCAGGGGTGCAGTAGAGGCCACAGCTGATAATCGCTGTATGGCCTGCACAGTGAAGCGCTTTCATTTCTGTCTCTGTCGCCCTGCTGTGGGCCGTTTTTTTTCTCCCATTTCCCAGTCGACAGAGAGCAGACAGCAGAGAGCACTCTCTGTGGACTGGGAAAGGGGTGGAAAAAAAACGGCCCACAGAGGGCACTGAAACAGCGGCCCTTCGGCCGATTCCCGAATGCCCGCAGTGCCAATCCGCCCCTGTTCTGAATCCTAAATTCTTCGTTAAGAATAATCTCCACATATTGGGCCCGATTCACAGAACTAACTTAAGACAAAATCCTAAACTTACTACTTTTGGTATTCACAGAAGTTAGGATTTTGTCTTACGTTTGTCTTAAAACAGAACTTAAGACAGACAAGACAAAATCCTAACTTCTGTGAATAGCAAAAGTAGTAAGTTTAGGATTTTGTCTTAAGTTAGTTCTGTGAATCAGGCCCATAGTTTCTGTTAAACATACGTGGTCAGGCGGCAGCTCTAAAGACTTTTTCAAGTCTATCGACAATGTCTTGGTGCGGTTGCATATTTAGCCACATTCATCGGCATACCAAACACACAATGTTTACTTTTAATGGTGTATGCTAAATTGGGGTTTCCCAAAAATGTGATTTCACGCCTGGAAGCGCAGTGGGGGCCAAGAAACCTTAGTTTCTATCGTCATAAGTGCGTGTGTAAGCTTTGGAAAGCGCTTTTGGCTTCTGTTGCAAAGGGAGAAACGCCTCGCGGTGAGCAGCTGACAGCGAGGCATTCGGACCCCCTTTCTGCTACGCCTACACGCCGGGATTAATTCCAGGCTGCAATAATCACTGCCATAGCGACGAACGCGCCAGCGGAACCCCTTTGATTGCCATTATCTCCGACCTCCTTCCCTGCTACGCCTACACGCCGGGATTAATTCCAGGCTTCAATATTCATTGCCATAGCGACGAACGCGCTAACGGAACTCCCTAGGCTGCAATTACTTTTAACTATCCAATTCGAGTAGGACCCTCGTCCAAATTAACAGAGGCTGAGCGCTACTTGGATCGTCCCATTGAGAAACCTTGTTTGTTATATCAATATACTTTCTGGAGAGTGACAATCAACTCAGTTACGTCATCAAAATAGATCTTCCTTGCCTGATAACGCATTGGCAAGTTTCAGGAGGCTCATCAGTCCTGATGATGATCTAAAGTCATATAGATCGAAACGCCGTCGACCTTCCCAAGGAATTTCACTCGCTCCATTGTATATAATTGTTGTGTTTTTAACCTTGTTGATGTTGTGTGACAGTCCGTTCACTTTGATCACTTATGTCACGTCCTGCACCTTATTACTCACTTGAGCACCTGAGCACCTGAAATACAGTATAAAGATTTGTGTATATATGTATATATAAAAGAAAAAGAGAAAGAGAAAATAAAGATTCCTACCTGTACCTACATTTTTCGCTCCCTAGCGTTTATTAAATACTCGCTATTTTTACCTCTCCCTTTTTAGGACCTTGTTAGGCCTACCTTGAACCATTGTTTCTTAAAAAGCAGGTGGAAAGTAGACATAATTATCAAGGACTTCCCTCACTCACCTACAGTAGAACCAGATATTGAAACTGTTTCTAACCCTCATCAACCCAGATGGGAAAAACTCAGTCACATTAGCCTTGAAGACTCATTGCGGGGAATCTCTGCAATTAAATCAGGTTCCCCTTCCGACCCTTGTCCCCCTACATTTCTCAAATCCATAATACAGGAAGTCAACCCCCACATCAACGCTATCATCAATTCATCTTTCCAATCAGGGGAGATCCCTTCTCAGTGGAAAGTAGCGACAGTGAAACCTTTACAGAAAAAGGCATCACAAGACCCTACCATCTTATCAAACCTACGTCCCATCTCTCTTCTCCCTGCCATTTGCAAAATTACTGAAACTTTTGCCAACAAACAACTAATGGCTTATCTTGAAGAAAATGACATTCTGCATCCCTGTCAAGCAGGTTTCAGGAGCCACCATTCTACTGAATCGGCACTTTTATCTTCCACTGAAACCATACGTGCTGCATTGGATCAGGGCAAACTTGTGGTCCTGATCCTACTAGACCTCTCTGCAGCATTCGACACGGTGTCCCACGCTATCCTTTTACATCGCCTTACTAACGTAGGCATAGCAGGAACCGTGTTCGAATGGTTCAAAACTATCTTGCACACAGATGTCAGATTGTCAGGTTGGGTGAATACTCTTCAGAGGAAAAAACTATTAAAACAGGGGTCCCTCAGGGCTCTAGCTTAAGCCCCACCCTGTTTAATCTTTACATGGTCCCCCTACTAAAATTAATCTCATCTTTCAACATAAGTACGGTCGCCTATGCTGACGACACTCAGCTTGTTCTGACTCTAGACAAGAGTCATTCCAACGCTGAGCAAATACTTAAAGACTGTCTGTCAGCAACCTTCAAATGGATGTCCCTCAACCATCTAAAATGCAATTCATCTAAGACTGAAATCATCCCTTTTGGTCCCAATAACTCTTTCTCTCCTCAAGTTTGGTGGCCTGATAAAGCTGAACCACCCCCTAACACTATCAATGCTGCCCGAAACATTGGCATAAAGTTTAATAATACTCTCACATTCAATCAGCAGGCCAAAGAAGTAGCAGGAACATGCTTCGGCATCATCAGAAGCCTTAGAAAATTCTTTGATTTCCTCCCTCTGAGTGCCAGACATACGGTAGCTGTAGCCCTTATAACATCAAGGTTTGACTATTGCAACAGCCTCTATGCAGGACTAAATAAATCCGCTCCAAATGGTCCAACACGCAGCTGCCAGACTGGTCCTTAGACTGCCTAGGAAATCTTCAGCCTCCACAGCCCTGAACACACTACATTGGCTTCCTATACATAAGCGCATCCTGTTTAAGGTTCTCACCATCACCTATAGAGCCTTTTACCATCATGGCCCACTTTACTTGCGCAAATATTTTAGACAATACCAGCCCTCACGATCTCTTAGGTCCTCCACTGCTAATCTGCTGCATGTCCCCAGGTTTAAAATGACAACCAGAGGAGTTAAGTCCATTGCAGTCATTGGAGCGAAAGCTTGGAACAAGGTACCCCCTTGTCTGCGTCAATCCACCACCGAACCAAAATTTAGAAAGCTTTAAAAAACTTGGATCTACTCCCTGCCCAACTCCGAATGCATGAGGCTCCTAGGATACGCTGTGTAGTCAGGTAGCCTTCTACCACTCTTACTGCCTTTCTGCCTTTATGGAATTCAAGCGCCAAGATACTCCTTGGAGTGGTAGTGCGCTATACAAGTGCCATCTCACATCACACATCACATCACATCGCAGGTGGATACCAATCCTCTCAACCATTCCCTTTTTAAACTAAGGCAACAGGAGATCTTGAAGTGCCTAGAAACTTCACCCTCAGAAGACGACGTAACCAGTTCATTTATTGTTATCGCTCAGTTGCTAGCTTGCTAACTGGTCCAGTAGTCATCCCCTGCTCGGATTGTCTAAGATGCTTCAACGATGGGTGCTCTAAGGTGCTTTGGAATCTTAAAATGGCCCTGAAAGAGACTTCCCGTAATAGATCACGGGTAGCCAGCTCCCGCAATAACTATAAAAGTGCTCTCAAGGAACGGATGGTCCTCATTACAAAAAAGAAGCCTGGGATGAGCTGATAAAAGCAAGTGAATTAAAACATAGTACCCTCTTCTGGACAGTCATTAACAGTCCTTGTTTTTCTGAACCAGATAAACCAAATTTAGGTCATCATATCACTCCTGACCAATGGAAGGATTATTTTGAGGCGGTTTATAATCATGGGGAAGGAGAGCAACGTACTAATGATCTAGAGCGCCTCTCATGTGAGGCGCCGATTAACTTTCTCCTCGAAGAGGTTAAAACTGGCTTTGAGAGACTGACCCAGAAAAAGGTTCCCTGTCCGGATGGGATTCCCCCAGACGTGTTAAGCAATAATATAGATGTGTGGGCCCTGGTCCTGACAAAGTTACTGAACGCAGCAGTGTTATCATCTATGCCCCCCGTCTTTGTCTATCGCCATTATTGCCCCGATCTTTAAGAAAGGTGACAGGGATAACTCTCACTGTTACCGCCCCATATCCCTGATCCACTCTACTGTAAAGGTTATGGGCTGGGCCCTATTAAATAGGCTATCTGAGTGGGCAGCTAAAAATCAAATTGTCTAGGAGGTTCAATATGGCTTCCGCATAGGTGAATCAACAGTAGATCAATGTCTGAACCTTTACCTTTTAACATCTAAATATATGATCGCCAAAGCGGGTTCTATCTATCCAGGTTTTATGGACCTCACTGCAGCATTCGGTAGAGTGAACTGCAATAAATTGTGGTTGTTATTAGATGAGATCACAATAATAAATATCTTCATAACTCGCTATGCCCATAAAACAGCAACAGTCAGATTTATCCAAGAGGGGGGACTTACTGACAATTTTAAATTCTCAAGAGGAGTGCTTCAAGGGTGTATTCTTGCCCCTTTTTTATTCACCTTATACATTAATGGGTTTGAATATGCCCTGCTATCCCTGCATGCCGATACCCCGAAAATAAGCACTAGATCAGTGCCAGTTCTGCTGTATGCGGATGACGCTGTGCTTATAGTACGTACTCCCAGAGCATTGCAAGTCCTAATTGATGGGTTTGTTTCCTTCATGAATGGGCTGGATTTGTCTCCTAATTTCACCAAGTCATTTGTGATGGAGCTAGGTTGCCAAGGGACTAGTTTGATAAAATATAAAGGCAGGCACTTGTAGTTTAGCCAAAGTCCTGGCTTTCACATATCTTGGTGTTTTATTTAACGCAAAACTAAACTGGAATAACCTGAAGGGAGAGAAGCTAAGGGACATGAAAAAATCCCTGGGAGCTATTGCAAATTATGCACACAGATTAGGCACATGGGCCCCGTGGTTGATGTTAAATTTACATCAGTCCCTTTTGTATCTCCAAGGTCCTGTACGGGAGTGTGATTTGGAGGTACACGGCAGTTGATAAATTACAGACATCGCAAAATGATTTTTAAGACAGATTTTAAAAGTCCCCCAGGGAACCCCCGCTTACTCGGTACATGAGGAACTTGGACCTAAGTATATTACTGATTTAGCTGCAGTTAAGCCTCTGCTGAGTTGGGTGAATGTTTGGTCTAATGAGGAGTTGTGAACAACAGGGGCAACCCTAGAACTTGAAGCAGGGGTTACATAATACTGAAATCCGAACAACGTTTCATGTACAGCATTAAAAGTAAGACAGATTCAAAAAACAAAAAGAAAAAGAAGGAGGAAAACCTCAAACCATTTTGAATGGAAATAAAGGGAAGAATCAAAAACTAGTGCTAGCCATATAATGGAACACCCGAGAACCCATGTACATAGAATCACTTTGAGTTTATATTTATTTCAAAAACGTTTTTTCTGTACATATAAAACAGTCATGGCGCTCACAAAGTTACACAAACAGTATTACAATTAAAGACAATACCATGTGTAAACAAACAAAACGTGGCTAAGGGAAATACAACAATATGGTTCAAAACAAAACAGAAAGACACAACAAAAAATGTATCCTCTTCATTTCAGGACACAAATTGGTGTTGACTGCATTTTGATCCACAGTTACTTAAAGGGTCATCATCAAGACAGAACATATATTAGAGCGTCCATTGGGTATCAATAAAACATCTGTATTGGTAAGTTACTCCAATACGAAGATGCCTCAAACATGCGACCTTCAGATCGGCGGTCACGAAACACAAAACTCTAAATAAATTTTCAGTGTCTCACAAGAAGTAGTCGATACTGGCCCATGGCCTGGCAAGTCTGGCAAGACCTACAATGAGTGTCAGAATTCTCATGCATTCGGGGCCAGTAAAAGTGGGTGACAAGCCTTTCACAGGTCTAGTTTGGCCCCAAATGCCCTGCAAAAGGCAGATCATGAGCCAGACCCAGTAGGAAGGCTCTGAAGCGCTGGGACACCCTGCAGCACAGGGGCTGACCCAGGCTCAGCAACCTTGTGCTCGCTACACAGGAGACAATTCTACCAGTATGTCCAATGTAATCCAGACTGATCACCTGCTGCCTGGTTTACAGCATGCTGCTGCAAACCAACAAGAGAAGAGCATTTCTGCTGCTCCTGACAGTAATCCTCCCTGGAGGGACCCCCTTCCTTCTGCCAATGGGTCAGCTCATGCAGGTCCCCCAGTTCGGCCACTTGCTCCCCTGAATGCTCCAGGGCATCCCCCTCAAGGTTTGCTTCCTCCTGGACCTTGAGAACTTCCAGGGACAGTCTCCTGTGCCCCCCTGCCTCCTCTCTTTCTGGCAGGCACCTGGGCTATTCTTTTCGGCTCCAGGGGCTCTTGATTGCGCTAACCGGCTGCCATCGACCAAGTGGTCACACACGCCCACTCAGGCAGACCCACATCTCCAAGTGAGATCTCTGCTCCAGCTTCGCCCAAGGGGAGCTCCCCAAATCATTGCCTAGCAGACAGTCATCAGGCATGGCTGGCCTCACAGCTACTTTCAAGGTACCCAAGACCCCCCCCCCCCACTCAAAGGGAACCTGTGCCATTTTGCAGAGGCACTCCGAGTTGTCAGCTGCAACTACTTGGCAGAATGTGTAGTGCGCCACCTGCTCCTCAGACACCCGCCAAAAACTGACAGCTGTCACACTGGCTCCGGTGTCTCTCAGAGCTTCCACACTATGGCCACTGATGGTCACCCACTGCCTGCATTTTTTAGTGTTATAAGGCAGATGAGCTCTTGGGACCCTCTCACTGTCTCCTAAAGAGACCATGGTCATTTCTGCGTGACTCCACCCCTCTTGGGCACTCAACTCCTCCCCCAAGACTTCACTAGCCAACTCACATTGTATAGCACCTGTGAGTGCAGTAGTGGCTTTCCTGGGACACCTAGGATCACCTATGAAGTAGCCCACCTGACCACAAGCACAACATGCTATGGGGCCCTTCTGGGCAGGCTTACTTCCCAGGACCTATGGCTTCTTGTCACTGGAGGGCTGGGAACCCTTACCAAGGTTCCCTTGGGAACTACTTCGGGGCCCTTTCTGGAACTCCTTCAGTTTTCCCTTGTCCCCCCCCCCACACTCTTTTGCTGGAGACCCAGCCCACCTTTGGCGAAGTCTCCCACACAGCCTTTTTGGACCCTGGTACTGACCCAGCGGTCCGCCTCCACAGCATGCTTCAGGGGGTCAGGCAGCCTACTGTCAATCAAGTGCTAGCGTAGCTCTGGAAGCCATTATCTGACAAGTGCTCCCAAGCAACCATATCATAGACCCCCCTGAAAATCATTTACCTTGCTGCCCTTCACCCATCCATCCAGTGCTCCGCAGAAATAGGACACATACTCCACCCTAGTACTTGACTCCAGCTTCCTACAGGTCCTGAACTTCTGACTGTACAACTTTGGGATCAAACCATACCTCCTGATTAAGGCTTCCTTCATGGGAGCATAAGACATCTGGTCCTCAGTGGGTAATGCTAGCAACGTGTTCCTCCCTTCAGTGACAAAGAGGCTCCACAACCCCGCTCCCTCTCTCTCAGGGACGCTGTAGGACCTCAAAGGCCTTAAACCACTGACCAATGTCTTCCTGCTTCACAAGATCCTTAATGACCTCCTTGGGGATGTACATTCTACCTTCTCCAGGCACTGGCAACAGGCTGCCACCATTGGAACTGGGTGCCACACTCTTGGCCTTTATGTCCAGTTCCTTTAAACTTCTCACATGCTCTAAAAGTATCCTCTTTTTCTCCATGTCCAGTTTCTGCTTCTCTAACTCAAATGTATTACTCTCCATGTCACACTCCTTTCGCAGCTTGAGCTTCGCTAGCTCCAACTCATGCACTCAGCTTCTCTCTATGTCCTCCAACTCATCTGGAGACCGACCTTTTGAAGACACACTGCTGCCACCCGGGCAGTAACTTCCCTTCATGTAGACCCATTAACCCATCCTACGGCCCATCTAAATTCTGACCCTCCACCATAGGCCTCTGGTTATGCTCACTGCCATTCCTTGATTTCAGCCAGGCCCTCGGCGCCTCTTGGTATTCCTCATTTCTGGTGAGGCCTCTTACTGAGATTTTAATTTCTTTGCAGACAGCTTTCAATTGTGGCACAGTGTAGGTTTTAACCTTATCTTCTTCAAAGTCAATATCCACAGATGCAAGCGATGCAGGTTTTTTCTTATGGTGAAAATTGGCAGTACTCAAGTTGCAAAACATAAAAGGAAAAAAAAGTTCCACTAATTGTATGTAGACACATGATGGTCTGCACTATACTAGTAGTGTTCACCAATCACTGTATGTAAGACACAAATTCAAGTCCAGATTCTCACCGCTGACCACCAATGTTAGAAAGTGGGGTCTCTAGTTGGCAGAGGTAGGTACCTTTGTCCAAGTAGGGACCCTTCCTCCTAGTCAGGTTAAGGGGGATACACTTCTAAAAGAACCCCTGCTCACCCCCTTGTATCTTGGCACGAGCAGACAGGCTTATCTCAGAGGCAGTGTGTAAAGCATTTGTGAACACATACAGTAATACAGTGAAAACACTACAAATGGACATTACACCAGTTTAGAAAAATAAGTAATCTTTTCTAAATCGAACAAGACTAAAGCGACAAAAATCCACAGTTCAGTAATAAAGATATTGCTTTTCAATGATAAAAATAGATCTGTTCAAAGCAAATTGCAGATACAACACTTTCCACAAAAAAGTATCTTGGATGTGTTATGCACACAAACAAAAACTGTCGCTGGGAAGTTGATGTGTCGGTTCCTTACTATGTGGGGAGGTAATGCGTCAGAGACTTACTGCCAAGCAGGGGCGGTGATGCATCGGTTCCTTACTGTGCGTGGAGGTGATGTGTCAGTTTCTTACTGTGCGGGGAGATAATACATCAGATTCTTACTGTGAACCCAGTGTTCTTGCCGGCGTGGCGCTCTGATGCGATGAGTGAGGATCGGGGATGTGACGGTTTTCAATGCGTCAGTCATGACGCTGTATGGCTTACTCCAGCCGCGGTCCCACGATGCGTTGGTTCTTGCAGCTACACAGCAGGACTTACATTGGATTCTCGGCGTGCAGCAATTTCTCGAACCACGGCAGGCGCTGCGCTGGTTTCTTCTGCAATGTGTCGAAAACAGGTGCGGATGCATTACGCTTCTCGAAGTGGCGTACCTTTTCCAGTTTCCAGCGGCAAACAGCCTCCAGAGGTCCAAAACAGTAGCAGGCACCACTTAGCAGATCAGACCTCCCAGTAAGGAAAAGAAAAGAAGGTCAGAAAAGCACAATCCTACGATACACCCGTATGTACAACTGATATAGTATACAGTTAGAGTACATGTAACTAGAAGTAATATCAATAACTTCTTCTATATTTATAGGACAAAATGATGAATAAAGTTCATATTTCGTGTCATTATTTTCTTTATTTATTCTTGAAATAACTTCTGATTCATAGGACAACAGCCGACACGTGTTTCGTCTGTACTATGGATAAGTACAAAGACTTTCTCAAGGCTGTAAGGACACAGTAAAAAACATACATAAATTAACACGATTAAAATTTGTTCAGTGTATAGCGGCGACAAAAATTGAAACCAAGGGCCTTAACAAAATTAAGTAGAAATTCATTACATATTGAGTATGTAATGATATGCCAGAATTAAATATCCAAAACGTACAAGAAACAAAAGAGACGATATACTGATTTAAAACAAATATCAGAATATAATGTGTCACAGAGGAAAAGAGAGACACCCACATCTATACGTAAATAAAATAAGTGAAGACAAGGAGAAATCAAGGAGAAATCGGCTCGAATGTATAGCTGTAAAGAAAAAAATAATAAATTAACAAGACTGAAAAAGTGAAAAAAGTAGCAATATCAGACACCCAAAGTCAAAAACATCAAAGTGCAAGTGTATAGAGAAGCCATACACCAAGTGAGATAATATGTCTGAAGAGGGACTGACCTCGAAAACGAGAATACTCAAACAGAAATGATGTCAATTCATCTGTAATGTACGGTAGATTAGAAGCTCCTAAAGGAAAAGAACAAAATGGATGACTAGGTGTTCAGGGTATTGGGAATAAGGTCACTGGTCAAGTTAGAAAAATTCTAAGTTGAAATAACAAGAGGTAATTCGCCACATTGATACCGATAACATAAATCCTCAAATTCCTATATATAAATCATAAATTAGTCCAAAGAGTCTCAAAGGTTGTGTTAACCTCATACAGGTAAACCAGAGAGCCGAGAATAGCTGTACTGTTAGCAAATCTCACCAGCAGTAATCATACAACCCCAACTGAAACGTTCGATTTCGGAGAAATATGGGTTGTGCAGCAAGTGGATAGACGTGTGGATACGTTCACCATGGGCATCTGTAGCCTAAGACAGAAAGTATACAATTCTTTATATCATATGTGGCTTGCACATTAATATGCAAAAATCTATGGTTCCATATGGCCTAAGCCATACAAATACGTTCCAGATAGGAGCCTAAATGTGATCAAAGAGTCCCATCTAGGGCATGTCAACCATGGGTTTGTCCATATAAAGTCGACATCTATAATATCATCATAATTTAATGAATAAATGCAAAGTAGTAGAATCTGTAACAAAACATATAAATGACTGTGCAGAACAAAATAGGGAGTGAGATCATAATGTAAATATCTAAATAACAAGGAGCAGATGGAGCAGACACACTCACCAATCCTTATTCAAATGATATATCACAGGTGATCGATATAGTGATATACGGATCAGATAGAAATATGCCTGTGTAGAAAAAAGAAACATAATAAAAAAAAATCATAATCAAAAAGAGGGGGGGGGGGGAGCAGAATCCGAATAAGAAAAAAAAAAGAAGAGTCTCAGAAAAAATATATCGTGCATTCTAAATAAAACTCACGAAAAGCTACTCAAAACTGTCAATAAACACGCCTAGTAGGTTAAACTAACATGCTTCCTGTCGAGGTGCCAGTCTACATAACCAGTGTATTTAACAGTGTGTTAAAATCTCTCAGTAGTTGCACAGTCAGCGATTAACAATATATTATCGATCTTGCTCGGAAAACAACAAGTAGAGTCTGCACACCGCACACGTGCTGCGAAAAACAGTAAGTTGAGCTGAGAGGAGTTGTACCAAACACCGGGGAAATAGTATGTCCCAACGGTGTATTCGAATCACCGGCGTGCTAGGGTAAAATAGAAAAAATAACCTATGAAGGTGAGCAAGATGTTCATAATAGAAGTAGTGTGTGCTAAAGTGTGCACCACTACCTTACCTATACGGTCGCTTGTAAGTTCCATACACTATAAAAACAAACAGAAAAGGAGAAAGGGGAAGAACGTATAAATCCTGTATTCAAAATTGAAAGACCCACACAAACAAACACAATACGTCAGTACACAGCGTCTGATAACACCCCTGAGCTACTAATATAAATACAGGGCTCCGCTTACCGTATTGGATAATCAGGTACCACTTGGTAATGGCGTTCTGTAAGCGGATGAGTTGCACTAAACACCCAAATATATACCACACCTAAGTGGGACGCCATCGTCGCAACCGGCGTCCTCACACGGAGTAATGGAAATGGGGATAGGACTAAGCGCACTAAACATCGAAAGGGAGAAAAACAAATCATTTGGGAAAATGTGTCTGCCATATTGGAGTTCCCAAAGTTAAAAATAGTAGTTCTATCAGCATTGCCCAATCATGTAAAGAGACGTGTGAAGAGCATTCAATTAAACTGAGTTGAGACATGTAATGACATGGCACCCTGACATAATAGGTTTGAAGATAAAACTACCGATGGAGACAAGTGGGTGCATCACGATGCCCGGCGTGAAAAACATAAATAGTGACGCAATTCTAAAGTATGACGTCCAAGTGAAAGAATAATGCTCATAAAAGAAACAACTCAGGAAAAAGGGGGAATAAAGAGGAATGACTAGATAGTAAAGTTAAGTGTAAAATTACCCAAGTTCCCAAGAAAAAAGGAACCGAGTGAGTGATGAGATATTCTACCCATATTCGATCCTATTGTATATTGTGCACAAAATATTAAAAATTAATAAATCAGTCACAAAGAGTAACAAGAACATAATCTTAATATTCAATTTTGTCGGTACATCTTAACGTTTAGATGATGCTTCTTTGTGGAATTCTACACTAATGGTATTAAAAAATACAATGATATTACATAATACATCATAAAACAGAAAATGTGGATATATACATTATCATTGGCAACACCAGAACTCAAAGTGGAATGTATCAGCTATAAGTGACAACATTGATCAATGCGTTGTATATTAAGGCAGCATATTTTACTATGTATATGCCCCCTAATTACTAGGTGAAATTCATTTACATAACGCATTTATAAAATGTAACACAAATCATGCTGAGTTGACAGTAGTTAACATAATAGTCAAAACAGATGTCATAACATCATAACTTAGATAGGTATTTGAGTCAGAATTCTAAATAAAGACATGCATTTCCCTATCAACATTGAGTCCCTGATCTACCGCTCTCAATCTGATGAGCCATTGAGTTTCCAATTTCCTAAGGGCAGCTACCCTATCACCCCCACGGGGATCTGGTTTGAGGATGGCAATTCCATGAAATTTTATGTTAATCACTTCAGATGATCTATGTTCTGAATTGTAGTGTACTGCCACTGGGTAGTTGGAAGTGTTATTACGAATGGCCCTGATGTGTTCCTGTATTCGTTCCTTGAGAGGACGGATGGTACTTCCTATATAGATCTGTTTACACTGGCATATGATACAGTACACAACAAATTTTGAATTACAGTTGATGAACTCATGAATTTGGTGAGTTCTATTCGTGTTGTAACAGAATGCCACTGTTTTGTTGCACGCAAATTGACATACATTACACATAGTGCAGCTGTAAAACCCCCTCGGTTTGGAAGGGAGCCAATTCTTTGAGGTCAAGGTCTTGGTATTGCAATCTGTTGATCCCAACAAATTGCGTAGGGTTTTACCCCTTCTGTATGTCATGGTTGGTTTATTTCCAATAAACTGATCCATATCCTGGTCCAGTTTCAGTAAGTGCCAATGTTTACGTAATATATTAAATATCTCGTTACTGTGGCGATGATATTGAGTTATAAAAGCTACTCGACCCTGATTTTTAGTGCGATTTTTTCTTTTGTTTTTCAACAAATCACTACGTTTACATCGTTTGATTCTGTTAGTAGCCTTCTTCAGAATGTCAGGACCATAACCCCTTTGTTCAAAGCGCCTAGTCAGTTGGTCCAATTCAATGTTAAAGTCATTATCAACACTGCAATTTCTTTTAATGCGAGTCATCTCGCCAAAGGGGATGGCATTAATCTGGCTTGAAGGGTGAGCACTACTGGCGTGCAAAACAGAATTGCACGCCGTTGTTTTGCGAAACAATTTCGTTTGTAGGATACCATCTGCAACATATAATGTTACGTCAAGGAAGTCAATTTTCTCCTTATCATAGCAGAAAGAGAATGTTAGATTATAGTTGTTATTGGTGAGATGTTCTACAAATTGGACAAGAGAATCTGTGTCTCCACTCCAAATCAATAGAACATCATCTATAAAGCGACCCCAATAAATGATGTTATTTGTTAAATGGTGGGGGCCGTCTTTCCAGATATGCTGTAGTTAAAAAAAAAACATATACAGGTTTGCAAATGATGGAGAGATTTTGCCCCCATTGCCACGCCTGAATGTTGTTTGTACCAGTTTCCCCAGCAGATCAGGGTCCAAGTCTTCAAAGGTTGGAAATATGATGACTCTGAGACCTCTGGGTATTTGCTTAAGTTCAATGTATTTTTTCAAAGTTGTAAGATCCCACCATCGTGAGAGTTCCGCTTTGCGGAGTCTTTCAAGTTTTATAAATAGTTGTTTTAGGCCCTGTGGTGTGTTTACAACTGGTGTAGTCTTAGGTAATTGTCTATCTTGTCCTGAGAAGATATCATTAAATAATTTGTCACGGTCATCATCAAAACCTGCCATTATTAGGGTCAAGTTCCTTAAAGTAAAGAGCAAGCTAAATTAATGGTTGGCCCAGAATCCAGAGAAAGTGTTACCTAAAGTCCATAAGAACATGACCCGACCCCCTGGGAGACCGATTATCTCAGGCATAGGAGGAGTTACAGAACATATTTCTGAATACATAGATATATTTTTAAAGCCTCTTGTGTTTCAACTTCCTGCTTACATCCAGGATACTAAAGATCTATTAAATAAATTGGAACAATTTCCCTGGTCTGATGATTATACACTGGTCACTCTTGATGTTAACGCATTATACACGAGCATACCATTAGACAAAGGTATGGAGGCACTCAGATTTTTTCTATCTAAAAGAGACGCTTCTCTGTATGATCATACCAGAATGCTACTTGAACTTACTGAACTTACACTAAACAACAACTATTTCCAACACAGATCTGTCTGGTACAAACAACATTCAGGCGTGGCAATGGGGGCAAAATTCTCTCCATCATTTGCAAACCTGTATATGGTTTTTTTTTAACTACAGCATATCTGGAAAGACGGCCCCCACCATTTAACAAATAACATCATTTATTGGGGTCGCTTTATAGATGATGTTCTATTGATTTGGAGTGGAGACACAGATTCTCTTGTCCAATTTGTAGAACATCTCACCAATAACAACTATAATCTAACATTCTCTTTCTGCTATGATAAGGAGAAAATTGACTTCCTTGACGTAACATTATATGTTGCAGATGGTATCCTACAAACGAAATTGTTTCGCAAAACAACGGCGTGCAATTCTGTTTTGCACGCCAGTAGTGCTCACCCTTCAAGCCAGATTAATGCCATCCCCTTTGGCGAGATGACTCGCATTAAAAGAAATTGCAGTGTTGATAATGACTTTAACATTGAATTGGACCAACTGACTAGGCGCTTTGAACAAAGGGGTTATGGTCCTGACATTCTGAAGAAGGCTACTAACAGAATCAAACGATGTAAACGTAGTGATTTGTTGAAAAACAAAAGAAAAAATCGCACTAAAAATCAGGGTCGAGTAGCTTTTATAACTCAATATCATCGCCACAGTAACGAGATATTTAATATATTACGTAAACATTGGCACTTACTGAAACTGGACCAGGATATGGATCAGTTTATTGGAAATAAACCAACCATGACATACAGAAGGGGTAAAACCCTACGCAATTTGTTGGGATCAACAGATTGCAATACCAAGACCTTGACCTCAAAGAATTGGCTCCCTTCCAAACCGAGGGGGTTTTACAGCTGCACTATGTGTAATGTATGTCAATTTGCGTGCAACAAAACAGTGGCATTCTGTTACAACACGAATAGAACTCACCAAATTCATGAGTTCATCAACTGTAATTCAAAATTTGTTGTGTACTGTATCATATGCCAGTGTAAACAGATCTATATAGGAAGTACCATCCGTCCTCTCAAGGAACGAATACAGGAACACATCAGGGCCATTCGTAATAACACTTCCAACTACCCAGTGGCAGTACACTACAATTCAGAACATAGATCATCTGAAGTGATTAACATAAAATTTCATGGAATTGCCATCCTCAAACCAGATCCCCGTGGGGGTGATAGGGTAGCTGCCCTTAGGAAATTGGAAACTCAATGGCTCATCAGATTGAGAGCGGTAGATCAGGGACTCAATGTTGATAGGGAAATGCATGTCTTTATTTAGAATTCTGACTCAAATACCTATCTAAGTTATGATGTTATGACATCTGTTTTGACTATTATGTTAACTACTGTCAACTCAGCATGATTTGTGTTACATTTTATAAATGCGTTATGTAAATGAATTTCACCTAGTAATTAGGGGGCATATACATAGTAAAATATGCTGCCTTAATATACAACGCATTGATCAATGTTGTCACTTATAGCTGATACATTCCACTTTGAGTTCTGGTGTTGCCAATGATAATGTATATATCCACATTTTCTGTTTTATGATGTATTATGTAATATCATTGTATTTTTTAATACCATTGATGTAGAATTCCACAAAGAAGCATCATCTAAACGTTAAGATGTACCGACAAAATTGAATATTAAGATTATGTTTTTGTTACTCTTTGTGACTGATTTATTAATTTTTAATATTTTGTGCACAATATACAATAGGATCGAATATGGGTAGAATATCTCATCACTCACTCGGTTCCTTTTTTCTTGGGAACTTGGGTAATTTTACACTTAACTTTACTATCTAGTCATTCCTCTTTATTCCCCCTTTTTCCTGAGTTGTTTCTTTTATGAGCATTATTCTTTCACTTGGACGTCATACTTTAGAATTGCGTCACTATTTATGTTTTTCACGCCGGGCATCGTGATGCACCCACTTGTCTCCATCGGTAGTTTTATCTTCAAACCTATTATGTCATGGTGCCATGTCATTACATGTCACAACTCGGTTTAATTGAATGCTCTTCACACGTCTCTTTACATGATTGGGCAACGCTGATAGAACTACTATTTTTAACTTTGGGAACTCCAATATGGCAGACACATTTTCCCAAATGATTTGTTTTTCTCCCTTTCGATGTTTAGTGCGCTTAGTCCTATCCCCATTTCCATTACTCCGTGTGAGGACGCCGGTTGCGACGATGGCGTCCCACTTAGGTGTGGTATATATTTGGGTGTTTAGTACAACTCATCCGCTTACAGAACGCCATTACCAAGTGGTACCTGATTATCAAATACGGTAAGCGGAGCCCTGTATTTATATTAGTAGCTCAGGGGTGTTATCAGACGCTGTGTACTGACGTATTGTGTTTGTTTGTGTGGGTCTTTCAATTTTGAATACAGGATTTATACGTTCTTCCCCTTTCTCCTTTTCTGTTTGTTTTTATAGTGTATGGAACTTACAAGCGACCGTATAGGTAAGGTAGTGGTGCACACTTTAGCACACACTACTTCTATTATGAACATGTTGCTCACCTTCATAGGTTATTTTTTCTATTTTACCCAAGCACGCCGGTGATTCGAATACACCGTTGGGACATACTATTTCCCCGGTGTTTGGTACAACTCCTCTCAGCTCGACTTACTGTTTTTCGCAGCACGTGTGCGGTATGCAGACTCTACTTGTTGTTTTCCGAGCAAGATCGATAATATATTGTTAATCGCTGACTGTGCAACTACTGAGAGATTTTAACACACTGTGAAATACACTGGTTATGTAGACTGGCCCCTCGACAGGAAGCATGTTAGTTTAACCTACTAGGCGTGTTTATTGACAGTTTTGAGTAGCTTTTCGTGAGTTTTATTTAGAATGCACGATATATTTTTTCTGAGACTCTTCTTTTTTTTTTCTTATTCGGATTCTGCTCCCCCCCCCCTCTTTTTGATTATGATTTTTTTTGATTATGTTTCTTTTTTCTACACAGGCATATTTCTATCTGATCCGTATATCACTATATCGATCACCTGTGATATATCATTTGAATAAGTATTGGTGAGTGTGTCTGCTCCATCTGCTCCTTGTTATTTAGATATTTACATCATGATCTCACTCCCTATTTTGTTCTGCACAGTCATTTATATGTTTTGTTACAGATTCTACTACTTTGCATTTATTCATTAAATTATGATGAGATTATAGATGTCGACTTTATATGGACAAACCCATGGTTGACATGCCCTAGATGGGACTCTTTGATGACATTTAGGCTCCTATCTGGAACGTATTTGTATGGCTTAGGCCATATGGAACCATAGATTTTTGCATATTAATGTGCAAGCCACATATGATATAAAGAATTGTATACTTTCTGTCTTAGGCTACAGATGCCCATGGTGAACTTATCCACACGTCTATCCACTTGCTGCACAACCCATATTTCTCCGAAATCGAACGTTTCAGTTGGGGTTGTATGATTACTGCTGGTGAGATTTGCTAACAGTACAGCTATTCTCGGCTCTCTGGTTTACCTGTATGAGGTTAACACAACCTTTGAGACTCTTTGGACTAATTTATGATTTATATATAGGAATTTGAGGATTTATGTTATCGGTATCAATGTGGCAAATTACCTCTTGTTATTTCAACTTAGAATTTTTCTAACTTGACCAGTGACCTTATTCCCAATACCCTGAACACCTAGTCATCCATTTTGTTCTTTTCCTTTAGGAGCTTCTAATCTACCATACATTACAGATGAATTGACATCATTTCTGTTTGAGTATTCTCGTTTTCGAGGTCAGTCCCTCTTCAGACATATTATCTCACTTGGTGTATGGCTTCTCTATACACTTGCACTTTGATGTTTTTGACTTTGGGTGTCTGATATTGCTACTTTTTTCACTTTTTCAGTCTTGTTAATTTATTATTTTTTTCTTTACAGCTATACATTCGAGCCGATTTCTCCTTGATTTCTCCTTGTCTTCACTTATTTTATTTACGTATAGATGTGGGTGTCTCTCTTTTCCTCTGTGACACATTATATTCTGATATTTGTTTTAAATCAGTATATCGTCTCTTTTGTTTCTTGTACGTTTTGGATATTTAATTCTGGCATATCATTACATACTCAATATGTAATGAATTTCTACTTAATTTTGTTAAGGCCCTTGGTTTCAATTTTTGTCGCCGCTATACACTGAACAAATTTTAATCGTGTTAATTTATGTATGTTTTTTTACTGTGTCCTTACAGCCTTGAGAAAGTCTTTGTATTTATCCATAGTACAGACGAAACACGTGTCGGCTGTTGTCCTATGAATCAGAAGTTATTTCAAGAATAAATAAAGAAAATAATGACACGAAATATGAACTTTATTCATCATTTTGTCCTATAAATATAGAAGAAGCTATTGATATTACTTCTAGTTACATGTACTCTAACTGTATACTATATCAGTTGTACATACGGGTGTATCGTAGGATTGTGCTTTTCTGACCTTCTTTTCTTTTTCATGTATATACTCGGGAATCTTTTGATTGAACGGGTATTGTTCTTCTTGGTAGTGGGGAATATTGGTCAATGTAGCACTCCATCTCTAATGTTTTTAGAGACTCTATTTACTGTCCAGTACTGAATCTATCTTATCAATAACAGTGCATGTGCGGTTTTTTTCTAAAATTTGTTTTGAAAACACCACTACCGTTCTCTGTATATCTCCCAGTAAGGAAGTTCAGGGGAGCAGGTGGTGAAGTCTTTATGTCCCTGGGATTCTAGAATAGGTGTCAAGCTCTTCTTTCAAGCCCTTGGCGTGCTCTTCAAGCAGGGGAAACAGCACACAGCAAAGTCCTTTATCCTTTCCTTGGCAGAAACAGCCACTGCAGGCCAACCCCAGACAACACACAACAAAAGGGCAGTATTTCTCCTCAGTTTCTCAGCTCTTCTCCTTAGCAAAGGTTCCTCTTGATTCCCAAAATGAACTAAAAGTCTGGGTTCTGGGTCCCTCTTTATCATACAAAATCCATGGTTGTTCTCAGGAGGCAGAGTGTGTCTGTGCCCAGCCACAATCAGTCCTGTACTCAAAGGTGCAGCTTCCTGGCAGGAGGAGGAGACAGCATGGTCTTTGGCAGACCCAGCCCTTAGGTGCGAAAGAAATCTCCTCCCACTACTCTGAATGCAGCCCAGGTCTATTCAGCCCAGCCCTGACTCACCCTGAAAAGGCAGGACACATCTACCCTTCCCCCCTCCCAAAGTGGCTGTCTGAACAGAATGCAAATCTCCAGCCCCTGCTTTTCTAAAGCAAGACATAAAATACACATACCTAGCAGAGGCACACTGGATTATTAGGCAAGAAAATACCTACTTTCTAAAAGTGGTATTTTTAAACACAGAATGTAAAAATCACCCTCACTAAAAGATGCATCTTAACATTATGAGTTCAGGCATATCAAACTTTATTTTCCTATCATGTTTCCATGGGCAGCAATGCTCATAAGATGTTATGATCAAACTCCCCATTTTATCCTATGAGGACAAATAGCCTTACAATAGTGAAATAATAAATTGGCATTAATTTACTATCAGGACATGCCACACTCAGCAGGGAATGTCCTACCTTTCACATACACTGCACCATGCCCACTGGGGTAGCTTGGGCCTACCTTAGGGGTGACTAACATGCAGGAAGAGGGAAGGGTATGGCCTGGCAAATGGGTGCACTGGCCAGGTCGACATGGCAGTAGTAGACTGCATACAGGCACTGCAATGGCAGGCCTGATTTAATTTACATTTACAGGCTGCTTATGTGGGTGTCACAATCAGTGCTGCAGGCCCACTAGCATCATTTGATTTACAGGCCCTGGGGACACACAGTGCACTGTACTAGGGACTGACTAGTAAATCAAATAAGCCAATCATGGAATCACCAATCCATAACAACACTTTACAGGGAGCACTTTGGCACTGAACAGCAGTGGCAAAGTGGCCAAAGCATCTAGACCAGCAAAAAACTAATTCCATCACACAGCAACATAACAGGAGGTAAAGGCAAAATTACAGGGGAAACCCACACCAATGATGCCAGTTCTAACACGTACTATTTCATCTCACTCTAGAAAGTTCTATATTATTTAAAGCTACTTTCTTAAATATTATTAAATGTATACCACTGTCGTACATTTTTCACAAGTGTAAAGTAATTTAATTAATAAAACATGGGTTTGCACTTTTAAAAATATTTACTCATACATACATACTCGTTCAGCTGTCAGATTGTGGTTTTACGGAGAGCATAAAGGGGCTTGCAGCCAGCCCACTGCCAACCATTGGTTGGCTATACAGTCACTCTAATTTTCATGCTTCTTATTTGATGGTGTGCCTAGTCCATTTTGTGTCTGTTCCTCCCCTGGTGCATTCCTAATTTACTTGTCATTCCATTGCTTACTTTTAGAGAACTGCTTTTTTCTTGTCTTAAGCACTCATTGAGAGCGCATATATTTTCTCACTACTACATCAATACACCCAACATAAAACCAATCTATATCTCATAGCAACAATCCACATAAATACACTCCACACCATGCCACATAATTCCAATCACCATAATTTCACTCAACGCCACACAATTCCATGCCTCACAAATTAACTTGACACATTTCCATTACAAAACACATGATTCAACAAGAAACCACATAATACAAAACACCACCATTACATAACATACCACATACATTGAATTCACACCGCACAATTTCACATCACACCACATAATTCCACATCACACCACAAAATTCAACAGCACAGCACACAACTAAACTCTACTACATAACAATCCACAGCACAAAATACAATACCATATCATTAGTCCCTATAACACACAATGCCTACACACTAAACACCACATAATTACTACTCATATAATTCCACTGCACACCATTCCACTGCACACTACATACATCCACTCCAAAGCACATAAGTAAAAAAGATTTACGTTTACAACACCAATAGCTCTAACTCTCGCAAATGGGAGACCTATTGCATTGCAAATTCTTTCTTTAAAAGCTGTGTGGCTAATGGATGCTTCCCAGAGCTGGGTCAGCCCAGTGGCTGTGGGGGATTCCTGGAGATGGGCTCTGGGGGGCGAGGTATCTCTATGCTGCAGGCTCCTGCCATACATGATGATTTAAGGTGTTGGGGGTTTCCTTCTTGATTCTGTTCCAGCAGACTATAAAAGATCCTTGCCTGGCCAGAGACTGCTGTTAAAGTCAAACTCCATTCGGATCTGTACTGACGAGGAGTAGTTTGGGAGGTTATAGATGATTCTGTATGCTTTGACTAGAGTGCTGTCCTGTACTGTAGCATCACTACCTCTCAGAAGTTCAGTGCCATATGTTATGGTTGGTAATAACTTGGCTTGTATTATACAGCGGAGGGACGAAGGGGCAGCATGGGCCCTGCCAGTTTGGATTAAAGATTCTATAGCGTTACTGTGATGTGCCATCTCTTTCTTTTAGGTTGCCTCTTTCTAACAAGCAAATAGGCCCTCTTTGTCGACAACTACACCTATGTATTTATATTCAGCTGCAGTCTGGATTCGTGTGCTACCCCAATAGCAGACCGGTATCCTTTTTTAGGTCTCGCCTGACCCAGCGCATGCACTAGTCTGGCGAGACTTTTAGTAAGGGCTTAAACAAATGCTACCATGGCCGGCCTACAGCTTGCGTGCATGTGCGCGGGAACGCGCATACAAGCGGAGGCGCCATATGGCTTTCCTCGTCATGCTCATTAAGCGCATAGCTCGCCGCGCTTGATCGCGATCACTTTCACGGCGGCGCGGCAGCTTTGCTGTTCTCAGTGGTACAAAAAGGGGTGGTGATGGACGGAGCATCTGAACCAATCAAACACTCATACCCAGTCAACAGATCTGGGTTGAATCCATCACCGTTCTTTAGCCCACTCTGCCACCCCAGTTCAGACATGGCCATTTGCAAATCAGTCTGACCCAGTACCTCATGGGAACTGCTTTTCTCAGTGAGCCAGTATTTTCACGGCCGCGCGTCCACATTAGTAATGCTTGTTGTTCACAGTTACGAGCCGTCATGGCTCATTAAGTGTTTTCGCGCGCAGCGTGCACACAACTCCCTCCGCCTCTCTCTCCCGCTGCAGCCCCCATATATGCATTCCGCGCAGCCAATGCTTGTCTTTTTTATCTCATCAGGTGCTGTTCAAAGGCAGAAATAATAGAAATAACATCTAGGGCCCGATGTAGGTAGCCCTTTACCGATCGGAATCGGCCGAAAATACCGATTTTCGGCCGTTTCTGATCGGTAAAGGGCTATGGAGATGTAGGGGCACATTTTCGGTAATTTTACCGATTCGTTATCATTACCGAATCGGTAATATGTACCGATTCGGTAATGATAACGATTCGGTAAATTTACCGAAAATGCAATGTAGGTAGCCTATGTTCCATCAGCACATGGCTTACAGAATCGGTATTTTACCATGGAATACAAATCCATGGTAAAAAACCGATTCCTGTGTACATGCACATCTGTGCATGTACACATGTGCCATGTGACAGACAGACGTGCCCTTAGGGCATGTCTGTGTGCCACATTGCACACATGCCCGTTTTGGGGGTGCTAGAGGGTGTCAAAGTGACACCCCCTGCACCCTTGTGAAATCTTTAATTACCGATTCGGTAAATACCGAATCGGTAATGCCTAATCATTCCTATGGGCTTCAAAGCCCATAGGAATGAATGGGCATTACCGATTCGGTATTTACCGAATCGGTAATTAAAGAATTGTTAAGGATTCGGTAACGAATCCAGATGTTGGGACCTACATCCCATTTACCGATTTTGAAATACCGAATCGGTAAAATTCGGTATTTCAAAATCGGTAAATGGGATTTAACTACATCAGGGCCCTAGTTTCTGTATTTGACCCCATAAAACTGTAAAATTCAATTCTGCCTTGAGCGTAATAATTAGCTGCATGATAGGAGTTGTATGCTTCGAAGGTGTCTGAAACAACATTTCTTCACAAAGCAAAGAACACATAATGCATTATTTATATATGTATTTATTTTGTTAAATGCAAAAGGAGTGGTTTAATTAAAAGAGCTCGGGGTACTTCCTGAAGTTGTTTTCTTTGCTAGTCCAGTCCCTCATCAATCTATCCACGAAGTAGCCTCTTCTGGCAGCGTGTGGAGAGTGGAACCACAGCAGCACTTTTTCTAAAATCTCTTACCTCAGAGGTGGAGACATTTTGCACCCGGGGAGGGCGAGAAATATAATTTTCAGAGCGGTAGACATCCCTTGTTGTTGAGCAGACTTCACCGTTCGCCATTTCACACACATTTGTTTAGAGCAGCTAAGGTGGCTTGTGTGCGACCCTCCTCGTGCCGGCAGCACTTTAAAACTTGGCCGGTTTGCTTATCTTTCTTGTGGCCGTGCTGCCAAAAGCCTTGATGGCAGAGAGCTTGGTCGGTTCCCCAGTCTGCTTTGCTGGTAATGTACTGGCCGCATCGTGAACATGTCAGATCTGTAGCTTCGTTTCTGTCCATGTCTTATTCCCCTTAAATTCGTTCTTGCAGTTGCCAGTTTCTTTTCCTCTTGCTCCGCCCACTTTGCATTCTTGTTTCAAATCCTTATTCCATGCGCGGTCTCCTCCCCGCTCTCGTCCTATACTTTAATTTCTTTATTTCTCTTTATCTCGCCATTTGTGTCATTTCCCTATCATCATTTACCCTTGACTTTAGGTTGCCTCAATAGGAAAAAAAAATGGAATTAAAGTTACAAAACTGACCCTCGGGTCTGGTCTTGAAAAACGATAACTCCTGTTGTGTGGAGCATGCAGAAGGTGGCATCGGCGGCCTTTCCCCCATCACACCTTCAACATCAATTCCGCAGAGTAATGATGCAGAGTACTTGATATCAATGTGTATCTTCAAAGTCACATGCTGCTTTTTTTTGTGTTTTAAAGGTAGAGGGGTCCAACCTTGAATATTTGTTTTAAGTGATATCAAGACTCTGCAGCCGGTCGGCCTCATTTTTTCTGTTCTTTCAAAACTCATATGAAAGATATCCACATGTTCAATGTTGAACACATACTGTGGAATGTCTTCTTTCTATTAACTGTAGCTTGAAGTTTGGGTCTTCTAGATTGTTTTCAGGTCTGGCGCTTGTTCAAACCTTAGTGATTTTATTAAAATATATTCATAAAATACTGATATGGACTTTCAGACAGCCCTCTTCATCCATTGATCTTTTATAGTCATTCACAGTTTTTTTCCGCACACTACAGCATGGGGCAGTGTCAGCTCGCTTCAGCCACTAACTGCACTTTAAGTGACCGCATTGTGCCCTTTGACATGGAGCGCATCCCCACAGGACGTTGTTCCCTTCAGTACCAGTAACTACTATTTCAATGTGTGCTTTTTGAAATCAAATTTTTTTTCCTTTTAGACACTTTTTTCAGATTGGTAAGTGCCCGAATTTTTTTAGATCCAGCTAAAACTTCTGTTATAGGGACATAGTCCTAAGTAGTGAGGATGGGTGCAATGGAGAACGTCAATGACAGGTGCCTCAGTTTCCATCCATATAGCACTGAGCCTGTGCTCCTCATAAACGGGTGAGAAGCTGCAGTGAGTTGTAGCAATGGACCCGCATCAAGTTTCTCTTTGCCATTCTGCATAGCATGATTCCCTAGTATGCTCTATTTCCACCGCCGGCCAGATATTGACCGACGAGCAGAGTGAAGCGTGCCACCAAGAGGCGAGCATCAATTGCATTTGATACCGCGCTCACCCAGAAATATCACCAACCCAGGGTCCAGGTCACTCTGGTGGGGCCCATAACACCGAAGTACATCACACCTAGTCACACACACACACACACTATACCCCAGACCCTTGCAAATATATATACACATAAACAAAATGGGTTGAGTGAATTCTCTCCTATGTCAGGATACCTTTAAGCACAGATTTTAACACCAACATTTATTTTCATCAATAATTCTACTAAACTAATCTATGCATCAATGAACCCCGCCAATTAGGTCAATGGACAGGCCCAGACTGACCATTACGGGCACCGGGCAATCCCCCGGTGCGCCGCAAGGGTGGGGGCCGGTTTTGGGCCATTGAGGGACGTTTTTGTTTCAGAGGCGTTTTTGCAGCATAGCTGCAAAATCGGCCCTTTAACAAAATCGTCCGAAAAGGGGGGAAGGGGGAAGGGGGTTGGCCGAGCACTTTGCCAGGGCTGGGTTTTGTTCCCTGTCCGGCCCTGTCCATGGCCCAATTGGTTGAGTAAGTTGATGGTGATCGTCAAGACCAGCTTAACCTCACTTCAACAATACACTGATTTGCATAATTAATTGACTCTAAAAGAATCAAGAACACCTGAAATCATTTAAAGGATTTTATATCATTATTTTGCATAAAAGAAAATTATCATTTATTCTGTCATTATTAATTTTCACTGATCATTGCCATTTATTCAGGAAATAAATCAAGAAACTGTAAATAAAGTCATGAAGAGAAAATTCGGGTTCACATTAATTGCATTATTCTCTAAAATAAAACATCAATCAATCCTTGGTCATGTACCTGAAAGAGAATTCTTCATGAAAAGATCAGAGAACCATAGTTAGAATACATGCATTTAATTCTAAAGATTTCTACACTAAAACCTTCCTACCCAGCACTAAACCCCAACTATACTTACTAATTCAGGCCTCCTCGGCGAAACTCTCACCCAAGCTAGTGTCCCGCAACTAATCTTTAACCTACAGGGGTTATCAGTGAGCATTCTGGCATTGTTTCAGGCTCCCAGTATCTCTGCAAACAGCTGCTGTGCAATCAGCTTCTCTCTGCGATCAGCTTCTGTGACATTAAACCCAAATTTTGGTCTGATATTTATACTGTATTTGCTGGCTCCTTACCCTCAAATGTTTCAAGACTTGCCATTTCCCTTTCTCTGATTGGTCATGACATTGCAGTTATTAGCTCTCAGGATGTCCGTTAATTGACAATGTATTTTTTAACTTTCAGGATGTCCATGATTAACTTCCTGATTAAAAAGCGGACAGATACAAATTCGACTGTCCATGCATTTCTCAACTTCTATGATGTCTATGAATAACTTTGACAAACTGATAAATACAAGTTCGACTGTCCCCGTTCATCATCAGGCATTTAAATGTTCATTGGCAGTGATTCAGCTGTTTCCACGTGTTTGGAAGGCATTTGGCTTTTCTCCTTGGCAGACATTCAGCTGTTCTCGTGGTTATCATTTTGGCCCACAGCCACTCACCGGCATTCATATCAAGTGACCTCGAATATACTCAGCTGAGGTTGCAAAGTTTTCAGTGAAGCACAGAGCATGGACGAGCTTCTCTCAGCAAAATGATGTAAGCTTTTTCTACTGTGCAGAACTGGGAAAAGCGAAGCCATTTTGGAACTAGCAACCAGCCAAAACTATGATAAACACAAAAGAAAATGTAAATACACAGAATATAAGTGTTTTCTGTCCCCCCCACCCGGTAGTGCTAATATTTATCCTTTAAAACAGTTACCTAGCACAAAAGCATCACACTGCAAGCCATTAATAATGAAGCGGAAAAGCAGCATGCAATGCACAATTGTACATTACAACATAGACATGCATTATTATACCACTTACATGCACAAAATAGATTAAACATGCGTTTTACATCATTAATTAATGTTAATCAAACCTATAAGTGCAAAGCATTTCCCACATGTAATGTGAGTGTTTTGGTTAATACACAGCAATCAAAATGAATATATTACTTTGTTATGGGGGTGATTGATCTGGATGGGGTACACACAAAATCTTCTGTACCTCGCTCCATCACATTTCAATAGTGGGAGGAGGCCTACGGAGTTACAGCAGGGAGTGGCTGTATGCACCTTCCAGGCTCCATGGCTGGTCTTTTTATTTTCGGATGTTCTCTTCAGCCACTGGTGAGCAGAGATCTGGAGTGACCTAACAGAACCTGTTGAAGCCATTGGAGACCCACCAGATGAATTCCCAGAAGAGGCCTCTCTAGGATATTCTAGAGAACCTTGAGTAATTGAAACTGGTGATGAAAGTTGGCATTCTGGTATGGTGTGTTAGATTAGGTCGCATAGCTCGTCGGTAACTGTGAAATTTGTTAAATTTCACTGTTACCGACCGGTATTTAGGCATTTGAGATGTAGGGAGGATTCGGTATTAAGGAATCGGTAAATACAGATTCCTTAATACCGATTCCTTATAGCCTTGCATTTAAGGAATCGGTAATACCGATTCCTTAAATGCAATGTAGGTAGCACAAAAACAATGCACCTCAGTCTTATGGAATCGCTTTTTACCACCAACTCCAAGTTGGTGGTAAATAGTGATTTCCTTTCAAAAAGCACTTTTTGCTTTTTAAAGAGTGCCATGTGGCACACATCATGTGCCACATGTGCACACATGCACATTTCAGGGGTGCCAGAGGGTGTCCTTTGGACACCCTGGCACCCTTGGAATACCTCCAGCGATTACCGAATCAGTAATACCGATTCGGTAAAACCGAATTTCTTCGCATTCATTCCTATGGGCCTCCAAGCCCATAGGAATGAATGGGTAGGTGATTCCTTTTTACCAAATCGGTATTACCGATTCGGTAATAAGGAATATTAATGATTCAGTATTTTTTACTGAATTATTAGCTACATATGAAATACCGATTTCTAAATACCGAATCGGTAAAATTCGGTATTTAGGAATCGGTATTTCCCTATTACCTACATCAGGCCCTAGTGAGGTTCCGTGACAATTTTAAGTGATGTTTTCGACTCGCACGAATATGGTCGAGTCTGGTATCTAAGAACCGCAAATGACGAGTTTAGTAAGTGTGCGCAGTTTCGCTGTGCTAACTTAAACCGTTCGTTTGATATGTGGGTTTTTCATCTGTACCCACGGGTTCCATCTTAGATACGGCATCCATTTTGTCTCTTGCCCTCAAGTAGCCAGCGAACGGACACTGTCCGCTTCGTCACCCTGGGACTCTCAGGATATTTGTGGAAGACACATGTACTTTGTAAATATCTTTTACGATGAGGGGGATGATACTGTAAGGCAGATGGCCCCGCTCGAGGCTCATCTTGCCGTCCGGTTTATTGTCTCAGCCGTGCATCTCATTAGGCACGTCCCTTTGATGCCTGTATCTCGTGTTTCCCGATACCTCCCCTTTCACACTCTTTTCAATCCCCCACTGTCTCCATCTTCCTCTGCACCTGTCCTTGTCCCTATTTCGATCTGTTTTACTGCCGATTAGAATTCACTAATGTTAGGAAAATGGGTTTTTACAGTTGGGAACCGCCAAATGTTTCCGCACTTATGTTCCGGACCTTATGTGTACCAAAGTGACCAAAGCGACCCCTCTGGGGGATAATTATGGGAACCAGGTTGTAAACTTTTGTGTACCATGTTGTCCTATGAGTTAATTTTGTATAAAAGGAGCGATCCACAGAACCAATTTGAAGCAGTCTCCCCAAGTTGCACGTGTTGTACTTGTCGTGACTTCTGTGTTCCCTGCAGTAATAAACCTTGAATCTTTGACGCCGAAGGAAGTGTCCCGTGTCTCTGTAGTTTGTGCGCCGAAACAGGTATCCCATGAAGGTTATAGGTGTTGTTCCCTGGCACCGCTGGTACTGTTAAAAAGTCCAGTCCTTCAGTTGGCGCCCAACGTGGGGTGACTTCAGCGGTACCGGTCCGGTCCAAAGCCTGATGATCGTGAGGAACTTCGTGTGAAATCTCCGAGGGAAGGTGCACCCCGCTTCATCGATCCTGTTGTCGAAATAAGTGGCCCGAAGTTTTTCCCTACGAAGATTCCCGCCTCCTGATGGCTGCAACGGACCGATGCCCTGACTGTCGACCTGTCTTCGACGCCCGGCGTAGACCTTATGTACAAGCGAGACGATAGACGGGCCTTCCTGATGACGCCATTGAAGTTCTGAGTTAAGTATTTGTGGGTCGCTCCCAGTCCTTAGTGGTTGTTCTAGCTTTTTGAAAGCTTTGTGGTTAGCCTTTAAGGCTTTGTGGTAATAGCTCTCCGAGCTTTGTAATAGCCTTAAGGCTTTGTTGTATTGCATGGTTCCATTGCATTTGTGGTTCTTAGTATTGGTCCTTAGTATTATTTGACAGTTGCAATTGCCAAAAACCGAGGGTTTTGACTTACACGAGGTTTTATTGCTTCGGTAATCCTTGAAGTTTGATACTAGGTTAGTGTGCACGATGCCTAGCCATAGTGATTTGTTTCGTATTTTCAAATGTTGCGCAATGGATTCCCGGTTGGAGGACTCATGTCCGATACCTCCAGTTGGAACTCCGATACATGATCTTTATAGTCGACATGGGGTGGGTCCTATAATATATAATGATTACTGGATCCGCTATACAAAGAAAGACGGTGACCTTAGATGGCCACCACACGGAACTTTTGAACTTTCGATTTTAGATAATCTTGAGGCTAAATTATTTTTAAAGAAAGCTAGGCCAGCTATGTTTGATTCCTTTCGGATATGGCGTAAAGAGGCCAAGCAGAAAGAAATCAAACAACTTAAAAAAGATAAAAAGCAAGAGTTTGTTCCGATAATGCAAGCTATAAAAGAATGTAGACAAGACAAAGAAGAAAAAGATATGGAAATCGCTACTAGATTGCATCACATGAAAATAGATAAATGTTACCCAGTTTTACCGAATAATCTAGAAAAGAAAGAAGAAGATTTGAAGGAGGATTCCTTGTTATCATACTTGATGAAATCACCACCTCCTTATGTACAGGGTGCTACTGCCCCTGTAGCTCCTCCTATAGCTCCTCCTGTTGTTCCTCTTGTTGCTCCAGCGGCTGCGGGCCAGCCCGCTGTTAATCCTACGTTTGTTCCACCACCTGTTCTTGTTCCTACTGCTCCTGTACCTGTACCTTCGCAGACTGTTGTTTCTGCTACTCCAACTACCTTGTCCGTTCCTACTATGCCTTCCTTCACCTCTAGTGTTGTTGCCCCTGTTTTTCTTTCTCCTTCTGTTCGTAAGCGTGTTCCTAACTCTGTTGCTACTCTTTATTCACCTCTTTCTGGTCCGTTATTTTCGTCTGATTCATCTGAAACTCCTCAGAGACGGAGTCAGATCCCTAGTGGTAGGGAGAAAGAGACGTTAGTAACAATGGCACATAGGTGGATAAGACATCCTGCTAATTACACTCCACGCGTAGTCTTTGATAAGTTTTCTCAGTTTAATGAGCCTACGCAGAGATTCGTATTTGAGGAAATGTGTAACTTTTTGAGGGAAGAATGGTACAATAATGATGTAGATGATGTACCGTCCGACATAATTGAACTTCAAAGTCACTTTTCGAACGGTATGATTATAGGAGACGATGTACGACGTGCAGTGGAACGCTTATTAGCATTCAGATCCACAGCACATTCTCGGGTGACATTAGATGATACCACTGAGAACTGGAAAGCGGTTCCTGGTCAGTATCCCATGAGAGAAGTCCCGCCACTGTGGGTGCCTGGAGATCCGCAAGCTAACCCTGCGGTTTTACCACATTTTCGAAGGGTGTGGATACATCTTCCATGGAAACGATCGGAAGTTTTGCAAGTGAAGCAATCCTTACCCGATCCGCGTAAAAATCCGGCTGGTTATTATAAGGAGTTATCACAACTGATAGAAGCTTCTATTATGAATATTGCCGACATCGACATGTTGTTTGGCAATGTTGTACCGCAACCAGTTTGGGCTAAAATTCGTCAAGCCGATCACGCAGTTGAATTAGGGGGTGATTGGGCTGCACTGCTAGCAGCTGATGCATTACAAGTCGGTGGGGCCAAGCCTGAACAGCTGATTTTGGATTTGCCTCAGAAAATCATTACGCTCATGAAAACTCTCATGCCAGCGATGAAGGTGAACTGGGATAAGTTATCAGCTTGTAAGCAAAAGAAAGACGAGAGTGTCTCGGATTTCTTTACAAGGTTTGAGGAAGCATTTGTCGACCACAGCGGCCAGGACATGGGCGCTGAGGGAGGCCAGCGGTTATTCGTTGACAAATTTGTGTCAAATTTGCTGCCTGAGCTATGCAACAAATTAAAGAATTCAGAAAGTGCATGGGCAGTTTCAACCCCTGCGCAAATACTAGCAACGGCTCAGTATTATGAGAATAGAGAAAAGGAAGAAAGTGATCGTGTAGAAAAGAAAACTAAGGAGCTCAAAACGAAGGTTTTGTTGCAGCAAGCATACCCTCCACGATCAAACCAAAATGATTCGCAACAGCAGTATCGACCACGAGCACAGCTTGATAGGACACAGCCGCGCTCTGACAACTTTGATTCCAGATCTTCACTTGGGTATAATCAGTGCGCATATTGTAGGAAAGAGGGACACCTAAAATATGATTGTCTTGCTTTACGGGACCGTCTGAATGGTGTGTCGACACGAGGAAATCGTGGCGGTGGTCCTCAACAGGCACCACGTGGTAGAGGTCGTGGTTCATTCCACAATCAGAGTGATCGTTATCAAAATCAATCAGATGCAAATAATTACTTTGACCAGCGAAATGCGGGGTCAGTTCGATCTGCACAGTATAATGTGGATGATTATTACGTAGAGCACGAGACTGTTGTTAATGACCATTACTAGGACAGCCAACGACAAAGAGAGGGAGTAGTGTCAGTTCCGGTCGATCAGAGTGGGCCTTACGTTGCAGTGGCTACATCGGGTGTAGTTGAGCCTTTTCTGTTAGACACTGGTGCGACGAAAAGTTCCATCATGCATTCAAAACTCCCTGGCGCACCTTTGTCTGGCTTAACGAATGTTTCCGTTGGATTCTCTGGCGCCCCTGTTAGTAACCCAGTCTCTAATCCTTTGCCTCTTATGATTGGACCTTGTGAGCTAACCGCTCCACTGATTCCATCTACAGGTTGTGGTGAAAATCTTTTGGGTCAGGATTTGTTGAAACGATTATATGCAACATTGTATTGTTCCCCCGAAGGAGTGGAACTTACATTGGGACGGAGAGTGATCTCTCCCATGTATTTATCGGTTGATAAATTCCCACCGGAATTGAGTTCCCTCCCTGCGTCTCTATGGGCCACAGGTCCCAATGACGTGGGCCTGTTAGACATTCCACCCTATGTGATTCAATTGAAACAAAATGCGCGATTACCGCGTTTACCTCAATATCGTATTTCTCTGGAGGGCGAACGAGCACTGTTAGCAATCATTCATGATCTCATTGGAAAGGGTGTTGTTGAAGAAACTCGTGGAAATGTATGTAATAGCCCTGTATTGCCAATTTTGAAACGAACTGACCCAACTAAACCTCCTGTATATCGTTTTGTAATAGATTTGAGAGAGGTAAATAAAATAGTAGTTCCACAATTTCCTGTGGTACCTGACATTACAGCCTTATTAACAATGATTCCGGCATCTGCCTCCTGGTTCACAGTGATCGATCTAAAGAATGCTTTCTTTAGCATCCCGATTGCAGAGGAAAGCAGAGACCTGTTCGGATTCTCATTAGGAGGTCGCAGTTTTAGGCTAAAACGCGCTCCACAGGGCTACTGTGAAAGTCCGTCAATCTACAGCCAAGCACTTAAAGGTCAGCTTGATGCCTTTGTATTACCAACGGGTGCAGCTTTGATTCAATACGTGGATGATCTTTTAGTGGCAGCTGATACGGAGGCCATTTGCAAAACGGCTACAGTATAATTGTTGTACTATCTACATGACTTACACCACAAGGTATCGCCTTCAAAGCTACAGTATTGTTGTCAAGAAGTTACCTATCTAGGTCACTTATTGTCAAAAGAAGGGAGAAGGTTGACCCCAGAGAGAATTGCAGCGATTTCCCGAATGACTGTGCCAAAAACCCAGAGAGATGTTCGTGCCTTTTTAGGTATTACGTCCTACTGCAGACAATGGATTCCAAATTTTTCATTGTTGGCAAAACCATTGATAGCCCTTACGTGCAAGGACGTTTCATCCCCAGTACCTTGGTCTGAAGAATGTCAGAAAAGTTTTTCTGAATTGCGTGATGCGCTGTGTTCGGCTCCTGTGTTAGGTACCCCTGACTACAGTAAGCCGTTTACACTATACGTTCACGAGAGGGATGGTTGCGCGTTGAGTGTTTTGACACAATCTTTTGGTGGTAAGCAACGCCCATGTGCCTACTTTTCTTCGACTTTAGACCCAGTAGCAAGAGCTTTGCCAAGTTGCTTAAGGGCAACAGCGGCAGCTGCGGCGTCCATTCGACAGTCCGCAGGTCTAGTCATGGATAATATGCTCACGGTAATGGTTCCGCATGCAGTCGACACTCTATTGAACCGAACGAAAACTCAACATCTGACGAGCGCAAGATTGTCTGGATATGAGTTGACGTTGCTGGCCAGTCATATACGGATAAAACGGTGTAATGTGTTGAATCCAGCAACATTGCTGCCGATCGACGCAGAATCAAGTGGTGAAGCAGTACATGACTGCTATCTCAAAACTGAAGAGGAAACTAAAGGTCGCATTGACCTAAAAGATACTCCATTGACAGATCCCGATGGTACTTTGTATGTGGATGGTTCTTGTTTCAAGTTACCGAATGGTGATGTGACAACTGCATATGCTGTAGTTACATTGAGAACGATTGTGGAAAGCGCAAGGTTAAGTCAGAATTCGGCTCAGGCTGCTGAGTTAATTGCTTTGACGAGAGCGTGTGTGTTGTCTAAAGATAAACGGGTGAATGTGTTTACAGATAGCCAGTATGCGTTTGGTGTGGCACATAGTTTTGGACGACTGTGGAGAGAGAGAGGATTCCTTACGTCACATGGTACGAAGATTCAACATGGCCAGCTTGTAAATGATCTTTTGGATGCACTTACGTTGCCTAAGCAAGTGGCAATTGTTAAATGTAGTGCGCATCGTAAGGTGACGGATGATGTTGGTCGTGGTAATGCGTTTGCGGATGAGACTGCTAAGGAGACTGCCCGGAACCTTAGCACTCGAATGTATGTGACGAGTTCGGTTAGGTGGCCTGCAGAATCAAGTATGTGTGAGAACACTATCGAGAGTGTGAAAGCAATTCAGAATGAGGCCACCGAGACTGAAAAGGCGAAGTGGAAAGAAAGTACGGGAAAGTTGGATGCGAATGGTTGTTGGACTGACTTATCGGAACAGAAAAGATGGATGTTGCCTGATGCGTATGTGCTGGCTATTGTGACTATGACACATGGGTTAGCACATATTAGCGCGAAAGGTATCTGTAAATTGCTGTTTCCTGTGTGGAAGAATGATGGTATTACGAAATGTGCTGAACGCTTGGTTAAGAATTGTATGGTGTGTTTGATGCACAATCCTGGTAAGGGCACTCCCACTCCACCTGGCCATTTTGCCCCTCCTGCGTACCCTTTCGAAGTTATCCAGTTAGACTTTATCCACATGGAGAGATGTAATAATTTGAAGTATGTGCTGGTTGTGGTGTGTGCATTTTCTAGGTGGATTGAGGCCTACCCCCTTAAGGATAATACGGCTTTATCCACGGCAAAAATTTTACTCAAAGAGTATTTTTCCCGCTACGGAATGCCTCGGGTTGTGTGGTCAGACAACGGAAGTGAGTTTGTTGGGAGCGTGATGAAGAGTGTGTGTCGCGGGTTAGGGATTGTACAGAAATTTCATAGTGCCAATCATCCTCAGTCAGCCGGTTTGGTTGAAGGGTACAATGGCACCCTTAAACTAAAACTAGCAAAGATTCAGGCTACAACAGGTCTTTTGTGGCCTGACGCTTTACCCTTAGCATTACTGTCAACAAGGGCAACTGTACACTCCCGAGTAGGGCTCAGTCCCTATGAAATAGTGTTCGGTCGTCCTGCCAATGTTTGGGGGGTCCCTAGACCGGGTGCCTTTTGTGAACTTGAGTATCCAATGTTGATCGATTATCTTTATGACTTGACTGCTAAACTGAGGTTAATTCACCAACAGGTTCACGAAGCATTGCCAACGCAGACGGAGGGTCCAGGCCACCAGCTCCAGCCCGGAGATTGGGTGGTAACGCGGAATTTTTCACGCAAGAACAATTTGGATCCCAGGTTCACTGGACCCTATCAGGTCCTCCTTGCCACGAGAACTGCAGTTCGTCTTGAGGGGCGGAAAAATTGGGTGCATGCCACCCATACCAAGAAAGTCCCCATTCCGTTGCCAGCAGACTCGTGGGTAAGGAAAGGCATTGCATCAACTGAAACCGAAGGATTGCCGGCGTTTGTACCTTTCAGCGACGCACAACCTGTCGGAGAATCCTCAGTGCAGCAAAAAGGCATTATTGAACACTTGTCATCAGAAGACTCAAGACCAGAACATTCAGCTGATCAACAGGGCGTTGTCCCTTCAACGGATCTTTTGTTTAACGAACAGACACGTCCTGGGAAAACCCGATATTTTTTGAGATCCAGCACTAAAGACTAATAAAAAAACCCCGTTCTGTCCCTTGACAAATGCATTATCCCGTTTTCCATGATCAGTTTGAACACTCATTCTATTGTAATTATTTTGTATATATTCATTGAGCTTTGTTCCTTACATTTTTGTTTCCACAGCTGAGAGACATTGTTGTCATATATATATATTTGTGAAATAAAGGCCGTAGGGCCGCGCGTGTACTTCCTCCTGGTTAGTAGGTCTTGACGCTAGGTTAAAGACCGTCGGTTCCTGGGAACTCCTAGGAATTGACTATTGCTACACAGAACGAAGTGCGTCAAGAAACGTTGCGGACGGTCATAGGAAATGGCATTTTCAAAGCTGATGGACTTGGAAAGAGCTCAAGCACAAAGATTCAAGCTGCAGCAACTCAGTCGTACCAAATGTTTTGTGTTCCAAATATTCGTACTGTTTGTGACTGTTTCTGCGTTATTGGCGGGTGGAGTGTATTATACAATGTCTTACTTCTTGCCCTCTATCATACCTACTCCTACCCCTGACTTTAAACTCACCTCCACTGTTTCTCCTCATTCTTTTCACATTTTACCTGAACACGAGCAGGCTAGACGTGCAGAATTCCGCAACAATTCCTTTATTCAGCTCCTTCATCAGCATCAGTTAGTGGTTAACACTACTAATTGTTGGGTGTGTGGGTTGATGCCACATACTACGGATAAGGGAATTCCATATCTGGTGTTACCGTATAGCTCCCAAGGGTCTGCTCGAGCATTTCAAACAATGTTTCGAAGCGCACTGGGTTTCCACCCCCTTCGAGAACCACGTTCCCCCTACTCTGGTCCTACCTCGTACCAAAAATCTTTGTCTATAGCAATAGAGGATTTAGATAGCGATATCTATGATCCCTCGCTTATCCCTGAAGAAGAGGTACAAGCCTATAGGGTCCTAAGTAGAGGCGAATATAGTGTGTTCACTGGTGAAAAACAGCTTAAAAGCTCGCCTCCGATATGGGTCGTACCCCACACTGGCAATTTTTGTTTAATAGGTCGCGGCCGTAGATCAAAAGCCCGACTTGGAGAGAGTGCTTGCACTGAAAATTATATTTTGCCAATGGTCTCGTCCCCTGTGTTTTTGGCTGCCAAGGGTACATACTTTATTTGTCATGATCGTGCGTATGCATGGTTGCCCTCTGACTTCATGGGCTCATGTTTTATCGCAAACTTGTTGCCTCCGACATTTACTGTAGATGCAGATTATCACAAAACTAGAGTTGTGAGAGGCGTAATTAGCGAAGAGGATACTGCCGGTCAAGAGGCAGGAGACTTTTTCAAGGGTTTCCTCCCATTTTGGGGACCTATGGTTAATAGTAGGAACCTGAGACAGTTGACTCGAGTGGTAGAATCGACAGCTAATATTACTGCCAGTGCCCTTGGTAATATCACCACAGAACTTCAGGCGGATAGACTTATGACGTTACAAAACCGTATGGTTTTAGATGTGATCTTAGCAGATCGAGGTGGGGTATGTAAGGTGATCCATTCGAGCTGCTGTATTTTCATTCCTGATAACGCTCCGACTGTCTATCAAGCCATCTCGAAGTTGCATAAGATCTCCGAATCCATACACGTGGATATAGGGGATTGGACGCTACTTGGATGGTTTTGGGGCCTGATGTCGACTTGGGGTTGGAAAATTCTGACGATCATTGGAGTCGTTGTAGTGTTCCTGTTCACGTGTTGCCTTTGCGTGCAGTGCGGTCCTGCCTTATGTGGCCTCTGTGCTACAACGTGTATGAGACAGCCACCTGTTACCAAAGGGTCTCGGTTGGACAGAGCTATGCTACAGCAACATCTCGAGGGTCTGATGAATATCGAATATGATTCCGACTAGTGCTTGCCTACATGAGGGCAAAAGGAGCGTCTGAGGTTCCGTGACAATTTTAAGTGATGTTTTCGACTCGCACGAATATGGTCGAGTCTGGTATCTAAGAACCGCAAATGACGAGTTTAGTAAGTGTGCGCAGTTTCGCTGTGCTAACTTAAACCGTTCGTTTGATATGTGGGTTTTTCATCTGTACCCACGGGTTCCATCTTAGATACGGCATCCATTTTGTCTCTTGCCCTCAAGTAGCCAGCGAACGGACACTGTCCGCTTCGTCACCCTGGGACTCTCAGGATATTTGTGGAAGACACATGTACTTTGTAAATATCTTTTACGATGAGGGGGATGATACTGTAAGGCAGATGGCCCCGCTCGAGGCTCATCTTGCCGTCCGGTTTATTGTCTCAGCCGTGCATCTCATTAGGCACGTCCCTTTGATGCCTGTATCTCGTGTTTCCCGATACCTCCCCTTTCACACTCTTTTCAATCCCCCACTGTCTCCATCTTCCTCTGCACCTGTCCTTGTCCCTATTTCGATCTGTTTTACTGCCGATTAGAATTCACTAATGTTAGGAAGATGGGTTTTTACAGTTGGGAACCGCCAAATGTTTCCGCACTTATGTTCCGGACCTTATGTGTACCAAAGTGACCAAAGCGACCCCTCTGGGGGATAATTATGGGAACCAGGTTGTAAACTTTTGTGTACCATGTTGTCCTATGAGTTAATTTTGTATAAAAGGAGCGATCCACAGAACCAATTTGAAGCAGTCTCCCCAAGTCGCACGTGTTGTACTTGTCGTGACTTCTGTGTTCCCTGCAGTAATAAACCTTGAATCTTTGACGCCGAAGGAAGTGTCCCGTGTCTCTGTAGTTTGTGCGCCGAAACAGGTATCCCATGAAGGTTATAGGTGTTGTTCCCTGGCACCGCTGGTACTGTTAAAAAGTCCAGTCCTTCAGTGTTCAGAACAAAGAGTGGTCTTTGTGTAAGCCTCTGTCAAACCATTAGTTTGTTTGTGACAGCTCCTTTAGCTTCTTGCGTGAGGCATTGTCTGTCACATCTTGGATCAGCCACAGGAGCATATAAGCATCATCTTTCTGCTATTGGCTATTTAGGTGTATCCTTCCCCCACCTAGGAAGTGCTTCGCTTGCAATGAATAAGGGACTGTTTTACATCTGAAAAAAACTCCGTCATCACACATTCAGTTCTGTTTCATACATGCATTGTATATAAAAAGTAATATTAGTAAAAAAAATGTTTTACTATAAGACACTGGTTCATGCTTTGGCAAAACAAAGTCATTTTTTAGGGACCCACAAAGATTGTTCTAATTCTTTAGTTAGAGGAATGTTCCATTCAGCTGCCAGGCAGTGATAACATTCAGAGAGCAGAGCAACTCCCCTGCTGCGTGGATGCTGATGCAATGCAAAATCAGATCACTCGCCCACTTTGGCAAAATCAGTGGATCTGGCTCATAACTAAATATGTAAGTCAGGCCTATTGGTTTTGCAATTGCCCGTTTCTATTTGTTTCACACAGTCCAACATACTTCCGTAGAGGCAAACCTTGCTTGCATTTGGAAGTATCGGCCTGAACAGCAAGATAGTCCTCAGAAAAATGTGTGGATTCTGCATTTAACAATTAACCAACACGAAATGCAGTCAAAGAAAGAACTCAGAAGCCATTCCAAGTTAATTATACCAAGCATTGGCATAGCCAATAGGTCTCGCCTTTGGGACCTTATAAGTGTTTAGCCATGCAGCAGTTGATGTAAGGAAATTGTGCTGCATAACTAAATACTTGTAAGGTCCCAAAAGCGAGACCTATTGGCTATGTCAATGCTTGTCTATTATTGTTGATCGTCACTGTTCGTGTTTTGTCAAAATTGATGTTGAGATTATTCTCTGCGGAATATTCCTCCATTGTGTTGAGATGTTGCAGAACCACCTGAGTGTGTGACTGACCACGACCACATCATCGGCGTACAGAAAGCTGAGCAATGCCATTCCCCCTCACCTAGGAGATTGAATAAAGTGGGGGGCAAGAACACCCCCAGCTTCAGCCCTTTGCTTGTTGGTATTCGTCAGGAGAGGTGTTCCTGCACCCAGCTTCACCATGAACCTATGTGTACGTATGGAGCAGTATAAGAAAGTCCAGTAGAGCCTGGGGGATGTTCCAACGGGCCAGCTTGCCATAGAGCATACCCCGTTCTACAAGGTCGAAGGCTGCTCTGAAGTCGATGAAACAGAGATGAAGGGGCAGCTTGGTGACTTTCGCCATGCCAAAAAGCAATCGCATGGCCAAGATGTCAGTTCTAGTGCCTGATGTTTTAGAGAACCCTGTATGATTGAGTGGGATTATGGCGTTCTCAGATGCCCAAGACATAAACTCCTCTAGCAATGTCCCTGCAAAGTACTTTGCCTCATTGTCGATGAGGGCACCAAACAATAGCTTTTTGCCAAGGACTTATCTAGACTTTTGAGAATTGGAGAAACTATCGAACCTTTCCATGAAGCTGAGAGTATGCCCAGGAATCTAAATATGGAGAAAAGTGGATCTAAAATCCCACCAGAATTCCGCATTTGGTTTGAAGGGTGCGTTGACGCCCGACGCCCCTTCTCCTTTTCTTTTTGTGTTTTGATGTCTGATTGAATGAATTCCGGATGACCTGGAGATATGCGGTAAACCATCAGCTGGTTGGGGAGGGGCAGGTGAGAGACTGTCTCCCTCTGATTGGATCACCATACCTCTCTGAGGCACTCTGTACCCCTCACTGTAGCTCTTGGAACCTCTCTGTACCTCGCTGTGCAGATGTGTAGCGCTTTGGAAATTTGAGCCGCTCTGTGCTTCTCTGTAGCTCTCTGTGCCTCTGTGAGGCACTCTGGGCCTCTCTGTGCACCTCACTGTAGCTCTTGGAACCTCTCTATAGCGTTCTCTGTCTCTCAGTACCGGTCTGTGTCTCTCAGTACCGGTCTGTACCTCCAAACCTATCTGTGTCTCTCTGTCCCTCCCTGTACCTCTATGTGCTTTTGTTGCCTCTTTGCGGCTTTCTGGGCCTCCCGTGTTTCTCTGCATCTCTCTCTACCTCTCTGTGCCTCCCAGTACCTCTCTGTGGTGCTCTATACCTCTGTGTGTCTCTCTGTAGCTCTCTGTGCCTCACTGAACATCTCAAAGCCTTTCTGTACTTTTTTGTGCCTCCATTCCTCTCTGTGTCTCGCTGTCCCTCCCTGTACCTCTCTATGCCCTTGGTGCCCGTCAGTACCTCTCTGACCATCTCTGTGGCTTTCCGTGCTTCTCTGTACCGCTCTGCATCTCTGTACCTCTGTGCATCTCTGTACCGCTCTGTCTCTCTGTACCTCTGTGCCTCTCTGTACCTCTGTGCCCCTCTGTGCATCTCTGTACCTCTGTACCTCTGTGCATCTCTGTACCGCTCGGTCTCTCTGTACCTCTGTGCATCTGTGTACCGCTCGGTCTCTCTGTACCGCTCGGTCCCTCTGTGCATCTCTCTACCGCTCTGTCTCTCTGTACCTCTGTGCATCTCTGTACCGCTCGGTCTCTCTGTACCGCTCTGTCCCTCTGTGCATCTCTGTACCGCTCTGTCTCTCTGTACCTCTGTGCATCTCTGTACCGCTCGGTCTCTCTGTACCGCTCGGTCCCTCTGTGCATCTCTGTACCGCTCTGTCTCTCTGTACCTCTGTGCATCTCTGTACAGCTCGGTCTCTCTGTACCGCTCTGTCCCTCTGTGCATCTCTGTACCGCTCTGTCTCTCTGTACCTCTGTGCATCTCTGTGGGAAACAACCTTTACAATGCAACTTTTACAACGCACTATCATTACAACGCAGTCATTACAACGCAACATCCCTTACAACGCATGCCATTACAATGCAACCATTACCACGCATGACACTACAACACATACAATTACAACTCATGTCATTACAACGCAGTCATTACAACGCATACCATTACAACGCATAGTACCCTTACACTATCCAACACTTACCCTACTGTTGCACCCCCTGGAGTTAGAATAGTAATTTTTAGCCCTACACTATTCAATACTTACCATACATGCAATGTAATGGTATGCGTTGTAATGGTATGCGTTGGAAAGGTAGTATGCGTTGTAATGGAATGCGTTGTAAAGGTAGTTTTTAAAAATTCGTTGTAATGGCATGTGTTGTAAAGGATTTTGCGTTGTAAAAAATGCGTTGTAAAGGTAAGAGTTGTAAAAGTATGTGTTGTAACGTCATACAGCCATCTCTGTACCGCTCTGCCTCTCTGTACCGCTCTGTCTCTCTGTGCCTCTCTGTACCGCTCTGTCTCTCTGTACCTCTCTGTACCGCTCTGTACCTCTGTGCATCCCTGTACCGCTCTGTCTCTCTGTACCTCTCTGTACCGCTCTGTACCTCTGTGCATCCCTGTACCGCTCTGTCTCTCTGTACCTCTGTGCCTCTCTGTACCGCTCTGTCTCTCTGTGTCTCTGTACCTCTGTGCATCTCTGTACCGCTCTGTCTCTCTGTACCTCTCTGTACCGCTCTGTACCTCTGTGCATCCCTGTACCGCTCTGTCTCTCTGTACCTCTCTGTACCGCTCTGTACCTCTGTGCATCCCTGTACCGCTCTGTCTCTCTGTCTCTGTCTCTCTGTACCTCTGTGCATCTCCAGCCTCTTCACCAGCCTCAGCTCTGCTTCCACCCAGAGACAGGCATCATGAGGTTGATATTGGAAGTACTATGCGGGGTTATTAGGACTGAACCAAGATGGGAACCGTGGGGCGTATATGATCCGAAAACATTAAAAACGAACTTAAAAAAAGAGGAAAATCCTAACTTGCTGCAGAGTCTGAGCAACAGAGAGAACCATTAATGACCTGGATTCAGTGGACCTGGGCTCGGCCACGTCATCATGAGGGATTTATTTAGTGAAATAGTCGCACTTCAGCCCCAGAGTCCAAGAGTCGTTCAGAGAGTCACAGAAAGTGAATGTTCAGTTTCATAAATATTCAACTCTTTCCCTTTTGCCGCCTCTGTACAGGAATTAATGAATGAGGGGTTCTCCTGGCAGCACGAAGCGCTAACACCCCCCACCCCCCAGAAATCTTATTCTAGAACCACCAAGAACTAGTAGATACTTTGAGCATCGAGGAAGTTTTTGGGTCCCCTGACAGGCGCCTGTGAGCACCCTCCTGCGCTTTGGTGATATTTACCTGGGCTGTCGTGATCCTCAGGCCGGGGCACCAAGGCGCTAGATTACACACCTGTTCATCCACAGGGTCCAGCTGGGCAGGTCAGAAGCATGGTGTCCTCTTAATGCAGATCCCAAGGGCCCGGGTCCCCTCAGTCCATCACAGGCGGTGGGAGCCGGACAACCCTCAGACGAGCAGCGCCTTCATCTGAGCAGTCACTCGTCCTGCAGACTGACTGCTGGCAGTCTCTCTCTCTCTCTCCCTCCCTCCACCCACTCTGTATCTCCCTTTCTCCCCCCCCCCCTCTCTCTCCCCCTCACCTGGACTGGAGACATGCGTCCGGGCTCCAACGGAGGTAAGTGCTCACGGTAGGGCCGAGGCAGAGTCAGCCTGGCTGCCCCAGGAGCTCTGTGTGAGCGCGTGCACTGGTGGAGTGGCGCCCCCTGACGAGTCCAGTGAGAACACCCTCTAGTGACTAGAATTAAGGTACAGTGTGAACTGAGACCGTGCAGGAAGGGACCACCAAGGGGGCGTGGCTGGCGCCCAAGGAAAATGGCGGCTTTCCCGTAGCTTGCCTGGAGAGGCGAGGCAGTCTGAGGGATTTTCCTGCGTCACCCGTCTCATAATTCACCACTAAATGAAGAACTGACAACCGGAACACTGGCGCTACAAGGTGATAGCTTTTAAAATCTGTTCGGGCGTGAAAAGTCTTATTTTTCTTCATCACGCCTTCCCTGCTGCTCTGGTAATCGTCACCGCCACCTCAGTGCTTCTCACGTGTGAGGAAACGGCTTTCACAGTGCTGTTCGCCTTTGCCCTTAAGGTTTTAATTTCTTCACCGGCAACGGGGAAATTCAGAAACAAAGCCTGTCACATGAAGGCTAACTAATGATTTAAGTCCTGGCTGTGTTTTTACGGCGCAGTGCCCCATTTCTGCTCCTCATTACATTCTGAACCAGCTCAACAAAAACATTTCATTTACAGCTGGCAGCGTGAGGAAATTCACTTCCATAACGCGATGTTTCTTCAAAGCCTGCAATGAAGTATTTATGACAGGAAACTAACCAAGCAAAGGTCGGAATTCAGGTCTAAGGCACAAAGTGAATTCTAACCTCATATTAACCCACAACAGTAACCTGCATGCTGAGGAGATTTATTTTCAATGCACATTGCGTCTTTTTAAAGTGGCATTATTTCAATCCTTTATTGACTTTCCTTACTGAGAAGAGTTTTCTCTTCATTGTGTGCTGAATTTCTTCAACAGCAGAATTGTTTTATTCACTTAAGGACTCCGGTTTACAGACTATGGATGTTTCATACTAAATAGTCATGTAGGAAAGTGTTTTTTGGTCATTACCTCCAGGCGCTTATATTAACAGATTTTGGATGGACATTTCTGTAACCATATTTCTATGTTGCTAAAATATGCATGTGGAATTATCTGCATCTCTTCAGTATGTTTCACAATAGAAGTCATATAGAAAAATGATTTTGGACATTACTTCCATGCGCTTGTACTAACAGGTTTTGGATGGGCATTTCTGCAACCTTGTTCCTGTGTCATTGAAATGGTCGCCTGTTTTTCCATTCACTCCTTGTAAGGAGCCTGATTTCATTGATGCTCTGGTACTTTCTTCTTTGCTCTATTTTACTCAGCTGATACCTTCTGCACAGCACTGCTTCTTATTATTCCCCTACATTGGGTCTTACTTATGGGTAAATTGCTCAAGGAGTCTTCTCATGCTAAAACCACTGCCCGTAAGTTCCTCATCCACACAAGCTCACTATATCAGTGTTTATCCATGGCTCAGTCAAATACCTCCTCTTCTCAATCTGCTTCTCCGACGAAGACCTCTTCACCAGCAAACACGCCCACTACTCTTAGTGGTAAAGCTTCCTCCAAGAGACTAAAGAAGGACCCACTTTCTCCTCCTTCATCAACCTCTTCAGTCACCATGGATTTACTCCTTGAGGAAATCAGGGCTCTACGCCCTTTTGTTGAAGAAACTACTGCCACTCTCCAGGCAACCACTTCTATTCTTCAAGAACTTTCTAACAAGTGGTTGACTGTGGAAGGTCGTGTCACAACGTTGGAACAAAATGTGGACTCCTTAAATGCCTCCGCCTCCAAGGTGGACTCCCTCTGCTCTCAAGTCTCCAGCCTGCACAAACAAATTGAAAATTTGGAAAATAGAAATCGTCGCAACAACCTTCGCATTTATGGCCTAGTGGAAAATTCAGAGGGATCGGATCCAATTTCTTTCTTTAAGTCCTTCTTGCCTAAACTTTTGAAGCTTCCAGAAAGTCCTCCGCTGAACATCCAGAGAGCGCATCGACTGGGTTCTTTGCCACATCATACATCTGCTCCTTCAATGAGTAAGCCCAGAGGGATGATTCTATACTTCCTTGAATACACAGACTTATTAAAAGCCCTGGCAGCCGCTAGGGCACTGAAGAAAATTACTTGGTCTGGAAATACTTTATTTTTTGTTCAAGACTATGCTAAATCAACTGCAGATCGTCGTAAGGAGTTTTTGGCACTGAGACCCCAGTTACGCTCCATCGGTGCCAGATATGGCCTCTATCATCCATGCCTCTTTAGAGTTACTGTCAACAATAAAACTACTTCTTATGAAGATCCACTGAAACTCAAGAGCTTTCTTTACTCCTTCAATGCTGACTCCATGGATACTGCTTCTTCATCTGCTGCTCCATAATATATCTTAGCGTTTGTTACACTTTTGCCATCTGCATATGTGCTCTTCGCTTTGTTCTAAGATGTGCATTTTTTATTTCTTCCTTATCTCTTTATTGTTCTTGCAGTTTTAATCTTCTTGGCTCCCTCTTCCTCTTCTGTTTTCTATTTCTTCATCACCTCTCCCTGGGATTTTCCTTCTCTCTTTGCTTTCCAATTATACTTTTTCTAGTTACTTGTTTTCTTTCATATGATTAACATGTTTCTTCTTTTCACAGGTTGTCCTTCCTTTCCTATGTTCATTAGTGGCTCGTTGGTGCTGTTTCCCTCCTCGCTTCTCCTCCGTGAGTTCGGGTGGGTGTCATTTCCTCATATGGCCGCCCACCCTCCCTCCCTCCGTTTGACCTACAGTTTATGTAAGTTTTTACTTCTTTCTTTGTCTGTCCTTTTTGTGTTCTATCTTGTTTTCTTCAATGGTACTTCCTCTCTTCTTTTTTTCTTTTCTTGCCCTTTCTACACTTTTCTCCTTGCTCTCTCTCTCTTTTTGCTTTACTTCTTCCTCTACCTTTTTGCTTTATTTCTTCACTATTTTTTACCTGATCTGTTATTTGTTTCTATGGTCGTTCTGTTGTATTGTATGCTTTACATGTTATTGTACTATTTTATCTTGTTACATTCAGAGTTACCTCATGGAATGTTAAAGGATTAAATAATCCTATTAAAAGACAGCGAGTGTTATCTCACCTGTCTAAGCTAAAGACAGATATTGCTATGTTACAAGAGTCTCATCTTTCTGATGTTGAAACTTCTAAATTGACGAGACTCTGGGTTGGTGAGGTTTTCTTTTCCCCAGCTCTAGGAAAAAAGAATGGGGCGGTTATCTTAGTTCATAAAAAATTCACAGTTTCTGTTATCCATCAAGAATCAGACTCTGATGGTCGTTGGATACTTATCAAATTACTAATCGATAATGTACCTTTGGTTATTTTTAATGTTTATGCCCCTGTAACTGTTGACAACACTTTTTGGCCATTTATTTCTGATAAGTTGGTTTCCCTTGATGATGATTATATTATTTTCGGTGGTGATTGTAATCAAATCCATGATCCCATTCTTGATAGAAAATCTCCTTATAAATTTGTTCATTCTAAAATGCATAATCAATTTACCTCGGCCACCCGTCGTAAACCCTTAGTTGATATGTGGAGACTTTGCCATCCTGATCTCCAAGAATTTAGTTACTTTTCCCCTCCCCACAAGACACAGTCCCTTATTGATTATCTTTTTCTCAGTAAATCCTTAACACAGTGCACACTTGCTTCAGAAATAGGCTCTATTCTTATCTCTGACCATGCCCCAGTTTTTGTTGACTTTGATCTAGTCCCTTTCTCTAGCAAATGGCGTTTTAATAATTCCCTTCTTGCAGACCCTAAATTCTCTGGTCAATTCAGTTCTTTTATTGCTGACTTTTTTGCTGTCAATTCCACCCCGGACTCTTCTCCAACCATGATTTGGAACTCTTTTAAAGCAACCGCTAGAGGTTTTATCATTAATTATGTCTCCCAGAAGAAAAAGAAATTCGAGAAACAGTCTTCCCAACTTTTGACTCAAATTAAACTATTAGAACACGCATATTTTCATTCCTACTCGGATGCCTCCTTAAAAGAACTAATTACTGCTAAGGTTGCCTTCAATAAAATATCTACTGACGCTGCTGCTTCTTATCTTTTAAAAAGTAGTGCTCGATATTATGGAGGTCAAAATAAAATGGGTAAGCTTTTAGCTAACTATTTGAAAATTCGCCGCGATAGAACTCGGATTTCCTCCATAATTGATCCTTCTGGTATTTCTCACTTTAAGGATGATGACATCTTGCAGGAGTTTGTCTCTTTCTACAAAGATCTCTACATCCCTGAGTCCTCCCCGCTTCCCTCTGATTTATCCTCTTACTTTTATTCCATCCCTCCTCCATCATGTCTGATTCACGACCTGCCAGTATTGCGGTGAGTGCGTCGATCTGCTATTCGAGAGATGATTTACTATCTATTAGACGGCAGGTCTCTAGCTGTATTGTGGCTCCTGTGAGCCCTTTGTGTGGCCCCTACCAGTGTGTATGCGGTAGGTGGTCGCTCTGTACTCCCGCTCCTTCCTGCTCCTTGGGTAAATCGTCAGCACCCAGGACTAAATGCCCTTCACGCAAGCTTAGTATTTGGAACCTGAATGTCAGGTCATTGGTGAACCACTACCAAGCAATTCATGACCTGATCAAGGATGAGTAACCTGACATTTTTTGTATCACCGAGACTTGGCTGCAGGAGGCTGATTCAGCTATCCTCAACCTGGCTTTCCCGCTGGAGCATTCGGTGTACACGCTTAATAGCCCTACTAGAGGTGGGGGAATAGCCCTTGCTGTCAGGTCCTGCTATCCTTGTGACTGGAGAGGCTTAAAAATTGCGGGCTGCGAAAGTGCTTCTTTCCAGGTCTCTATCAGCCCCCAGTTCTCTTTCTCTGGCATGTTGATTTATCGTCCACCGGGTAGTGACGTGGCGTTTAGGGAGGCTCTTCCAGATGCTATAAGTATGCTGGCCGTAGGATGTGCTAACTTTCCATTCTAGGGGATTTGAATCTCCATTTTGAGAACTTGACCACTCCTGCTGTTAGTAGTGCTTTAGCGGATCTGGAGGCCTTTCAACTGTACCAACTGGTCACTCACCCCACTCATGTGGGAGGGCATACTCTGGACCCTTTTTTTACCAACCTTACAGAGGCCAGGGTTTTAACTTCTAGCCCTCTTGCCTGGACTGACCACTTCTTGGTAAGGATCCAGTGCCCACTGTTTGAGCCCCCCTCTAAACCCACGGCCAGAGTCGTCCCTAGACGACACTGGAATAAACTTAGATTAGAGGATTTTTATCGTACTCTGTCTGAAGACCCACTCTGCCCGTTTGACAATGTGGAAATGGGCTATAATCTTTTCTGTGAGTGGATCACCCGTGCTCTGGATTCCCTCATCCCGGTTACTTTGAGGAAATGTAGCTCAAGGGTTCCTAGTCCCTGGTACGATGGCTCCTTACGTACATTAAAAAGTGCGTGCAGACGTGCTGAAAGAGAATGGCGGAAAGCCTATGACACTAGTAAAAAAGTGTCATATCTTGCCACTATTAAATCCTACCATCGCGCTGTCTGCCGAGCTCGTGCGGCATTCTATTCTCTCGAGTTCCGCAATAGTTCTAATCCTTCCAAAACTATTTTCAAGGCTCTTAAAGACCTGGTGGCAAAAAAGGCCCCTATTAACGATACTGGTTCAACGGCACAATGTGAGGCCTTGGCGAGCTTCTTTCTTGAGAAGGTCCAAGCCATCCACCGTACCTTTCCTACTTCCACATTGTAAACCGGACCGTCCCTTTGTCCCGAGCAGTCTATGGTCCTGCATACTTTTCCTTGCTTAGTGCCTGAGAGTTTTAATCAATTTGCTCAGCACACCAAGTCTGGCTCTCCGGCAGATCCGTTGAGACCGGCTCTGTTCAGGGACCCGTCATCCTTTGACTCTCTTCAGGTGCGCTCTTTGATTAATCTTTCGCTTGCTACTGGTATGGTTCCCGCTAGGTGGAAGCATGCGGTGGTTACGCCCATCCTGAAGAAGCCTGGTTTAGATCCTCTTAAACCTGAGAACCACCGTCCGATATCGCTTCTCCCTTGGCCGGCGAAAGTGGCGGAGGCACATGTGAACAGAGCCCTTTCTGACCATCTGTTGCGGGCTAGTATCTTAGACTCTACGCAGAATGGTTTCCGTGCCGACCACAGCACGGAGACAGCTCTTCTTTCCATGGTGGAACATCTGCGCATGGTGTTAGATTCGGGTCAAACGGCGGCGCTCGTTTTATTAGATCTTAGCGCCGCCTTTGACACCGTCTCTCACAAAATTCTTCTCCAGCGCTTGGAAGAAGCTTGGATCATAGGGACTGCCCTTCAGTGGTTCCGTTTGTTTCTTGCCGACCAATCTTTTTGCGTGGCTATTCCACCCCATCAGTCCAAATTCCATCCGCTGGCCCAGGGGGCTCCCCAGGGGTCCTTGCTGAGCCCCACGTTATTTAATCTGTACGTGAGGCCATTGGCTGATGTCGTCAAGCAGTGGGGCCTGACTATGGTCTCTTATGCTGACGACACTCAGCTGGCGGTTACGCTCAGCGGGGACTCTGACTTGGATGCCCCTAGGTTCCAGAATGGACTGAGGGCGCTTGCCAGCTGGATGAATTCCAACTGCCTCCAGCTGAACGCAAGGAAAACGGAGATAATGATCATCGGCAAGCAATCGGAACTATGGGGCGACATATGGTGGCCTCCGGAACTTGGGCCTACCCCGACTCCGGTAATGGAGACCAAAAATCTTGGGGTGTGGCTAGATCCCGCCCTTAGCTTTGTCTCCCATACTAAGAGAACTGCCGCCTGCTGTTTTGGCATTCTGCGGGGACTAAGACCATCCCTGAAATTTTTCGACGCCTCGACCAGGCAGCTGGTGCTGCAGGCGACGGTGGTCTCTCGGCTCGACTACGCCAGATCCCTCCTGGTTGGGGTGAACCAGGCAGAAATTGCACGTTTGCAACGTGTTCAGAACGCGGCAGCCAGAGCTGTGGTGGGTCTGCCTAGGTTCTGTTCTGCTGCCAACACGCTGCGCTCCCTCCACTGGCTTCCAGTCAAGCAGAGGATTCAATTTAAAGTGCTTTGCCTGTCCTACAAAATTCTTAAGGGCTCTTCTGCCCCGATTCTCATGAATCTTTTGATGCCGTACGTCCCTGCCCGCCCTTTGAGATCTTTAGGTCATGATCTAGCAGTGGTCCCTCGGTTTAAGCTTAGCCGAGCGGGAGGCGCTCATTCCGAGTTCGGGCTGCGGCCCTGTGGAACTCTCTTCCTTTAAAGATACGTGCGCTTGATAATCTCTTTTTATTCCGTAGGGCCATCAAGACTTTTTTATTCCTTTGAGCCCGCTTGCTTCCTAGCCTGTTAGTTGTGTTGTGTTAGTTACCTTGTCAAGCGCCAGGACGCTCCTTTGCTGGAGCAGCTGTGCGCGTTATAAATTTTCATAACATAACATAACATAACATCTTCTCCCCATGTTGATTTTGCTTCACTTGAAGCGGATATATCCCTCCAAGAAATATCCCATGCAGTATCAGTTTTAAAACGTGGTAAAGCCCCCGGCCCTGATGGCTTCTCTATTGAATTCTATGATAATTTTTCGAAACTTCTTCTTCCACACATGCTCGCTTTATTTAACTCATTTATTGCAAATGGCTCTTCCCAAGGTACCTTTCAAGATGCTATGATCTGCCTCATCCACAAAGACAACAAAGATCCTTCTTTTTGTAAAAATTACCGCCCCATTTCCCTTGTTAATACGGATTATAAGATTTTTGCCAAATTACATGCCCTGCGTATTGATCCCATTTTACCCGAACTTATAGGTCCTGAACAATCAGGTTTTGTAAAAGGACGTTTGTCCTCTGATAATTCCAGCGTTTTCTTTAATGTCCTTAGTAAAGCTTCTTCCCTTTCCTATCCACTTGCGGCCATCACATTAGATGCCGAAAAGGCCTTTGACAGGATAAGTTGGGACTTTATGTTTCGTGCCCTCACTTGGATTGGCTTCTCACCTAAATTAATCTCCCTCATCTCCCTTTTGTACTTCGGCCCTAGAGCTTCTATTTTTGCTAATGGAAACATTTCTGATTATTTCTCCCTATCCAGAGGTGTCCGGCAAGGTTGTCCCTTATCTCCCTTATTGTTTATTGTAGCATTGGAACCTTTTCTTACTAAGCTCCGACTAGATGCCCAAATTACCGGTTTTAACCCTGGTCCCCATCAAGTTAAATTGTCGGTTTATGCAGACGACATTCTTTTTTATTGCTCTAACCCTGAGTCCACTCTTCCTGCCTTTTCACTCCAAGTTGACGCCTTCTCACAGGTTTCGGGATATCGTCTTAATCGTGACAAATGTGAAGTTTTACCCCTTAATGTTTTATGTCAACGCCCTTATTTCGATCATACTGGTTTCTCTTGGCAGTCGACTAAAGTAAAATATTTAGGATTATGGTTTTCCCCTTCCATATCAGACACTTTGAAGGCTAATTTTGATTAAATTACAAAGAAATTGAGTGACTCTATTACTAGATGGCATCCCCTCTTTCTTTCATGGTGGGGTCGTTTGGACTCCATCAAAATGATGCTAGCTCCTATAGTTTTATATTTCCTATCCATGATTCCCGTTCGCATACCCTGTTACTATTTTAAGCGGCTAGACTCACTCTTGGTGAAATTTCTTTGGAAAAATAAACCCCCTCTGATCGCCTTATCCTCTCTTAAAAAAGATAAACAATCTGGAGGTCTTAAATTTCCAGATTTTAAGGCATACCATTATTCTTTCATCCTTAAACAAGCCTCTCGCTGGCTTTCCACTGACACTCCCACTTACTCTCCTGTTTGGCTCACTCTGGAAGAATCTCTCATTTCGCCGTTTACTTTTTTTGAGATTCTCGCCTTTTCTGCCAACGTTTCTCTCTTGAAATCCCCGGTCATTGCTCATACTCGCCATCTTTTAACCCCCCTTTTACCCTCTTCTTACCCCTCTCTTACTTCTCTATCTCATCAGTCCATTTGGCATAATAAATTACTGCGCATCAAGAATCGTTCCTTTTATTGGAAATCTTGGCAATCCAAAGGTCTATCTTGGATCTCCCAACTTCTATCCCATAACGCTCCTCTCTCTTTTACAGACCTTCAAACTCAATTTTTTTCTCCCCGCTTCCTTTAGGAAACAATACGACCTGTTACTTCCTGCTCTTCTTCAGTATCTTCAATCTCTTCCTTCTTCCTCTGAGATACCTTCCTCTTATTCTACTATTCGCCCACTTTTGGATTCTTCCCCGCCCGCTTCTCTTTTATACAAATGTCTTGTGACTTCACCTCATCGACTCAAATCAAAGACTGAATTGGCCTGGGAACGGGATTTATCAATCTCCTGGCCTATCTCTTTATGGGATAAACTGTGGTTAAAAATACACAAAACGTCCAGAGCTGCTAATACCACTCTGACTCTTTACTTTTTATATAGTCGTTTACTTTTCACTCCACAAAAATTAGCCAGCTTTTCCCAAGACCTCTCGCCTAAATGTTGGTCCTGCTCCTGTCCACATGCAGATTTACTTCACATGCTGTTTCATTGCCCCACATTGCTTCCTTTTGGAAACTGGTCTGGTCTCGTTTACATAGAATTTTTGGTTTTACACTTCCTTTCTCCCTACCCAATGTCCTTTTGGGTTCCCTATCCCCTGATTTACCACTTTCTCCTTCTCACTTTAAGTTGCTTGACCTGTTTTTAGCCGTTGCATTTCATCTCATTACCTCCAATTGGAAAGATTCCACTAAAGTTCGTTATTCTGCTTGGTGAAATGCTATTTGTTTCCATCATAGACTTGATACCAACTATGTTACCCCCGTTTCATTGGCTGTTAAACGGGATATGTTATGGATCCCTCTCACTACCTACCTTTCCAAAACCTCTCCCTCTCCTCAAACGGTTATTGTTAATCACCAAAATCCATCTGATGATGTTCACAAACCACCATGATTTTGCTTATTTCTCTTTTTATTTCGATTTACAAGTTCTGTGCTTATTTATTGCTTGCTGTCTATCACACATTGTTTTACTTACATTCATTATTTGCATACAATGTTACATTTTATGAATTGTCATGCTCCATTCCCCCTTTTATTTTGTTTTCTTTTTCCCTTCCTTGCTATTTCTTTTTTCATGATTTAGCTATAGGTGTTTATTGATTCCGTTTTATTATACCTCCTTAAATCTCATTTGTATATCTCTTATGCCTCTCGTTGATTGACTGTATTACATTTTGTATTTATGCTTTGTTCTTGGTTTCAATAAACTTGAACTTAAAAAAAAAAAAGAAGGGACCACCACAGACATTAGCACCATTACAGCTCCATAACTGGCACAGCCCATTCCAGAAGGGAAGGGGGGGTTAACTACAGACCCAGAGAGAACGGTGAGAGCCTGAGGACCAAGTCTTATTCAACCTCCTGTCCTATTGTACAACTGTCCGACTGCATAACTGTCCTAATTCACAACTGTCCTACTGCACGTTCACTGTGACAGGACAATACCCCTGGTTTAGAAAGGTCAGGGAGAGCCTTAGTCCTCATTGATGATTCCCCCCAAGGACCCCCCCCCTCCACCACGGAGTATAATAGTGCATCTTTGTTCCCCCTCTATTTTTAGTACAGTCCTGAGCTGTGTGATTAAAGTACTTTTCATTTTTCAAGTAAAAGCACTGGCTGGACAATCATTTAAATGTTTTATGCTTTAGAGAGTTCTTGGTTTCTAACCCCGCACCTTCTCCTTGAGTAAGCCTCGGACAGCTCGAGTTCACTACTCTGAGAGTCAAGGGTGAGGGGTTCACTTGGTGCTCAGTCTTGGACCCCACAGTAAGGTGAAGCCCCAGGACACCAGTGGCAACAGGTTCTCTTTGTTATAGTTTGAGTCCAGTTACCCCAGATTGACACAGAGCTCCTAAAAAAAAGTTTAACAAGTGCAAGTATTGTAAATTGATCTGCTTAGTATATTTTTGCAAAATGTTTCGCTGGTAATATTAATTTATCACCAGCGAAACTCTTTTTAATCTGATAATGTTAATATTTGTACTGAAGTAAACCAAAACTGCAACCCAAGAATTCATAATGATCTTAAATGAATGTCTAGGGCTTGGAGGTCCATTTCTCAGTGACGTCAGCTGCAGCCACTGGTAACAGCATGAAGGTTTATATAAATGATACAATACAGGACAATCATTGGAAAGTCAGAGAAGCCCCTGCCAGGAGTCTAACCTGTGATGTCTGGATTGCGGGTCTTGCAGATGTGCCTCAACCTACTGAGCTACGCCAAATAACGCTACACCCTACCTGGGAGCCATTGGAGTTGCTGCATCAGCCTGCCCTTGCCCGTGAGGGTGCCGCCGCTTCCCGCTACTGCTCGCCGCACCCGCTTCGCGGGCGCCGCTTCGCGGTGAGAGGCGAGGGGCAGGAGGAGCTGACTGGCCGCCTGGGGACAACAGGAGAAGGAGGAATCACCGGAGGCTGCGGAGTGAGCGCGCTAGCAGGGACTCGGAAGACCAGGAGTCCCTGCGCTGCACAGATGTGCACAGCCGCGCCCCCCGCAAGACACGCCCACCGCGCCTGACCAAATCAAAAGGCGTGTGCCCCCTGCATCGGCGGGAACGCCAAATAACGCTACACCCTACCTGGGAGCCTTTGGAGTTGCTGCATCAGCCTGCCCTTGCCCGTGAGGGTACCGCCGCTTCCCGCTACTGCTCGCCGCACCCGCTTCGTGGTGAGAGGCGAGGGGCAGGGGCAGCTGACTGGCCACCTGGGGACAACAGGAGAAGGAGAAATCACAGGAGGCTGCAGAGTGAGCGCGCTAGCAGGGACTCGGAAGACCAGGAGTCCCTGCGCTGCACAGGTGTGCACGGCCGTGCCCCCAGCAAGACACGCCCACCGCGCCTGACCAAATCAAAAGGCGTGTGCTCCCCTGCATCGGCGGGAACGCCAAATAACGCTACACCCTACCTGGGAGCCATTGGAGTTGCTGCATCAGCCTGCCCTTGCCCGTGAGGGTGCCGCCGCTTACCGCTACTGCTCGCCGCACCCGCTTCGTGGGCGCCGCTTCGCGGTGAGAGGCGAGGGGCAGGAGGAGCTGACTGGCCGCCTGGGGACAACAGGAGAAGGAGGAATCACCGGAGGCTGCGGAGTGAGCGCGCTAGCAGGGACTCAGAAGACCAGGAGTCCCTGCGCTGCACAGGTGTGCACGGCCGCGCCCCCAGCAAGACACGCCCACCGTGCCTGCAACGCCCTTCACTTAAACATCACGCCGGACGCTCAGTGGGACGCGAGCGGGACGCCGAGCGAAGCCCGAGCAAAGGGCGGGCAGTCTGTGGCAGTCAGGGGCTGACAGAGGCTGGGCAGGGCCACGTCTCTAACATCTTGCTTGTGGACCTGGTAGGTTGCGCGACTGTGGCAGAGGGAGTATACCCTACTATGTCTACCCGCTCCGGGAAATTGCTCAGGAGTGGCGGAGAGGGTGGAGCAGCTGGGAGTACTACTATAGGAACTATGGACCGTTTCATAACTAGAGTAGCAGCGGTCATTGAGGAGATCGTGATGACCGAACGTCGCCTCTCGGAGGTCTACTTACCAGCTAGACGCTCCTCCCTTGGCGCTGTGGCCCAGGCCCTGTCCCCAACTTCTGGACGGGTTCCATCTCTTCACCCCTTAGATGCCCCGGTGCAGCCACGGCTGGTGACAATAGGAGCAAGTATAGATATAATAGAGAACCTTGCTGATCTTTTGCCAGCGGTGGTTGGTACCGAGGCGGTGGGGGAAACGATTTCTCAAGCTTCACCGTGCCCCGCCATCGGCCAGACTTCCCCACCGTTACAACAGGCTCCTCCTACGGAGATACGACTGCCCATCCAGTTCCAAGGCACTACAAAGCAGGCGAAAAGGAAAAGGGTTATGAGCTCACGCAAAGGTAGTCACACAACATTCCACAAGCGTGCAAGAAAGCAAGGGCAAAGGGGTTTTGGGCCAAAACCTGAAAAAGTCCTAGCTCAAACGAATAGTGGTAGGGCAGGGGAGCCTCCTGTTGTGGGAACAACTTCAGATAATCTGTTTGTGCATCCTAATGCCCATGACAGGGTAGCCGTCCCCCTAGAACCTGACTCCCTCAAAATCATTACGGACCTGATTAAAAGCCTATTGGTCCCGCTGACGGATCAACTTAAGGGTTTGGGGGCGAGAGTGGACAAATTTGAACAATCCACCCTTGATAATTTTTTCTCACTTAAGACTCTTATTAAACACCAGTCTAGAGCAAGTGAGGATCCTGTGGGTAGGAACATGGGAAAAGGATTGCCTGCAGTCCCTGCCCCAGCGCAGGTTGTTCCAATGTTAATCATTCTCCCTGATGTAACACCTTGCAGGGACCCATCTTTAGTCCCCCCGGTCACTTCCACTTTGAAGCCAGGTCCTGCCCCTCATTCTTCCCACACACCAACAAAGCCCCCCGTGGTCTCCAAAAATCAACTTAAGAAAACACCCCAGGTAAAGACAACGGCAGGTGCGAGTTTGGTTAAGAGCAGCCAAACTGCACAGCCGAGTGTCAATGTCAAGGGGGTCGGGGCAGCACCGCTAGCTAAGGTCGACAGATGCAATTTGGCATCTGACGCTACTGTAGTTGCTCCCCCAAAGGCCACCACTCGGAGCCCTCCGGTTAATCTTCCCCCTGATTGCCATCCCTATGTTGTAGTGCTTGTCAATGTCCCACCACTGAAGGCTAATCAGCTTGAGACCCACCAGGCCCTAAAAAATAAGAGTCTCCACTGGTTAAAAACAAACAAACCACTTCCAATAGGTGTGGATGGATTAATCCTCAGTGTCCGCAGGGTAGGTTGGGTGGGACAGAGCAAAAAGCGATTGGAGGGAGACTGTATTATTATTCATTTTCAGGACAACAGAGTGGCGAAGATAATCTGTGGTCAAAATCAAGAGGTGGGCGGTCCTGGTGTTAGAGCAGTGGATTTGACTTATTTTTACCCTAGGCCCGTAGTTAACCTTTTTAGGCCTGTCACTGGGGAGACTTGCTTTGGCCCTGGCGGAGGCCCACGATACTCTGTGGCGCCCCAGTTCTATCCCCAAGCCGGTTGGCCGGAGATGACCTGGGGCTCCAGGGGACATTGACTTGAGGGCAAGGGTGGGACTGCAGAGGGTGAGTTGAGAGAGTCTTCACCCGCTACCATAGTACAGTCCTTATCCCCATCCCCAACTAAAATCCATTCTATATTATTAGATGTAGGGGTAATGGTAGAGACCCAATACACCGCTGGTGTATGTGGAACACCGTTGGAGCAACAAGAGGTGGCCCCTGTTGGACAGGCCGCATGGTCGGGCTGCCCCCCCTCCCCGCAGTAGGACCTGGACCCTGGCTCTCCCTGCATCCCCAGCCAGAGTCCCTAAACGACCACCCGAAGTACCCCGCAATCCCTCCACTACAAGACACCAGCCCCGGACCCAGCTGGCCCGGGTCACCATCCACACCACGACATCGAACCGGCCGCCATCTTGGGGCACTGCAGCACGAGGCCGCGTGGCCTCAACTCGACCCTAACCCTGGGCCCGGCCGGCCCCGACATCGGGGCACCAACCTCCCCCCAGGAGGCAGAGTGACCACTTGGCAAATCAATGGGAGAAGGAATCGTCAACGGCTCCCCTCCGCCAGGTGTCGATCACCCCCGGCCGCCCTGGGCGCTGGCTCCACCCCCCTGCTGGGTGTCTGGACTCCCTCATCCCGGACCTCCCGGCCCCCAGGCGCGAGGGTCCGGACATCAAAGGGGACCAGACCTATAACTGGGGCAGTGCCAGACCAGGAAGCCAGTTGTATCCTGGAGTCGAGAGACCCGAGAAGAACTCATCCGTGACTGGCCTGCTGGCGCTGCCGCGGCCCTCTGCCTCGTGAAACCATCGTCTTGGCCTGCTGGCGCTGCCGCGGCCCTCTGCCTAGTGAAACCATCTTGGCCTGCTGGCGCTGCCGCGGCCCTCTGCCTCGTGAAACCATCGTCTTGGCCTGCTGGCGCTGCCGCGGCCCTCTGCCTAGTGAAACCATCTTGGCCTGCTGGCGCTGCCGCGGCCCTCTGCCTCGTGAAACCATCGACTTGGCCTGCTGGCGCTGCCGCGGCCCTCTGCCTTGTGAGACTACCATCTTGGCCTGCTGGCGCTGCCGCGGCCCTCTGCCTCGTGAAACCATCGACTTGGCCTGCTGGCGCTGCCGCGGCCCTCTGCCTTGTGAGACTACCATCTTGGCCTGCTGGCGCTGCCGCGGCCCGATCCACAGACCCTCCAGCTCGAGGATTGTGAGCTCGCCCCTTACCACTACCTGTACCGATCCGGTACCAAGACTGTCCCGCTACCCCCTTTCCCTACAGAGACTAGAAGTGAGAGGACCCCCGGGTCCGAGACCTCCTGTATCGCTGATATCCTTGCCTTAAGAAACTTATATAAAGCATTGAACTCGACTTGGTGTGGTGCCTGTTTGTGGGGAGGGAGGTAACTTGTCTGTACGATCACCGGAGACGGTCCCCCTCGGGGATCTCTCCCTCAGTACCCGGCCGACCCTCAGGGTCCCCGTCTAACATTGGTGGCCAGCGACGGGATCCGAACCTACGCATAATCGTACAGAAAGTCACCCGACCCACGACACACGACCACCATGACAACAGAGAGCGGAACAACGGAGAAATTCCAGATGGAAAAATTGGAAGACTACAACCACCGAGAACTGAAGCAATATTGCATGGAACTTGGTCTCCCAACCACGGGTCTGAGTACGAAGGAAGACTTCAAACGAGCCCTAGAAGCCTGGGCGGAAACGGGTACGGCCGTACCCCGAACACAAACGACCGAAACGAGCCCCGCACCAACTAAAGAAAGAGCGGGTCTCTCCCTGGAAGAGATCCGAGAAAGAGAAAAAACCAGACTCCACGAATTAGAACTAGCCCGACTTCGCTTGGATGGAGAACTCAAGCTGGCCGAACAAAAAATAACCCTGGAACACTTACGGCTCAAGGAAGAGCGAGAAGACAAGCAAAGACAGAGAGAGCTAGAGGAAAAGAAACTAGAGTACGAACATGAGCGCGATCTCAAAGCACTGGAGATCCAGAAACAGAATAAAGACCTCGGGCTCCCCGAACGACCGACCCCGTCTGCCTCGACCGAACCCAAGGTTCACATCCCCAAAGATGTCATCCGGGAATACCACAAGAACGATGATATACAGCAGTGGTTTAAAGCCTATGAGGTGGCAATGACCTCCCACCGGATTCCCCGAAGCGATTGGGGAGCCGGATTATGGGGGAGGTTTGTCAACGAAGGGCGGGACGCCCTGCTGCAACTCCCGGACCAGCTGATGACCTCCTACGACCACATGAAGGCCGCCCTCCTCACTCGATACGGGCTCACCCCTGAGATGTACCGCCAACGGTTCCGCGACTGCAAACGGATTCCGGGTACAACTTGGGTGGAGTACGTGAACTTTTTTAGCCGAGCCTTCGAGGGGTGGATCAAGGGCAACAAAGTAACCACCTACGAACAACTCTTTGACCTTATCGTATGGGAACACCTGTCGAACAACTGCTTCGTGGAGCTCCGGCAACACCTCCTGGACAGTAAGCTAACCGACCCTCGACAACTCGCCGTCGAAGCCGACCGGTGGGAAAGCACCCGAGTTGGCCGGAACGCACCCAGCGAATTATCCAGACCGTATCGCCCCCGAGGGGGAGGAGGGAGTCAGGGTCGGGGGAGAGACCCCGGCCCCTCGTCACCCCCCAGAAACCCCTCGACCCCGGTTGGCCGAGGAAGCCCTGCCGTCCGGGCCGGTTTCCGGGCCAACATTACGTGCCACAGGTGCCAGCGACCCGGCCACTACGCCAGTGATCCCAACTGCCCAAAGAATCCGAACACTACCCCCCGCCAAGTTGCAGCGGCGGCCCTAGGGGAAGAACTAATCCCGGAAGACCAAGAAGAGTACGAGACCGATCCCTCTGAATGGGCGCCCGCCGCCATGGCACTGGTCTGCCTAGGGGAGAGAGACATGATTCCGCGGGCCCCCCTTCCCGCCAACACCCAGAAGTACGGTCAATGGGTCAACATTAATGGCCGCCGGGCGGAAGCCCTCCGCGACACCGGGGCCAGTGTAACGGCGGTCCGACGCCACCTCGTCACTCCAGACCAAATCTTGCCGAACATTCTTTGCCCTGTCCGATCAGCCGACAACTCTGAAAGCCTATGCCACATGGCCTGCGTCCCCTTCGAGTGGGGAGGAGTAACAGGGATGTTAAAAGTAACTGTCCGCGATGATGCCCCCGTGGACTGCCTCCTAGGAAACGACCTTGAAAGCTCTCCATGGGCAGCTGTCGAACGGAGGGAGCACCTGGGGATGCTTGGCCTCCCCGAATGGGTCTGCGTCACGACCCGGTCCATGACCGCCCGCGCGGTCCCCAGCCCAGAAGAGCCCGAGTGGCCAGAACCTCCTCCCGCGCTCATCCCAGAGGAGGCCGCCCCAGGAGCCAGTCCATTGACCCAAACCGAAGAAGGATCCGACCAGCTTCGGGACGTCCCTGACCTGGCACAATGGCGGCAGGAGGGAGGCCCCACGCAGGAACAATTCCGGGCCGAACAGAAAACCTGTCCCTCTCTCGAAGGACTCCGGCAGCAAGCCCTGGCCCAGAGCACCGGGGATACCTCGGGGGCCCACTGGATCTACTGGGACCAAGACCTGCTCTACAGCGAGCAGAAAGTGGCGGAACTAGGGGCCAGTCGGGTGCTGGTGGTGCCCCTTCGCTTCCGAGACTTCCTCCTGAACTTAGCCCACGATGTCCCCCTTGCCGGACACCTGGGGCAGGATAAAACCTACGACCGCCTGGTGACCCATTTTTTCTGGCCCCACATGCGAAAGGATGTCACCAACCACTGCAAGGCCTGCCCCACCTGCCAGGCCAGCGGAAAAAGTGGCCGAAAAATCAAAGCACCATTGCAACCCTTTCCTGTCGTCACCACCCCGTTTGAACGAGTGGGAATAGACATTGTGGGGCCCCTCGACCCTCGAACAGCCCAAGGACACCGGTTCATCCTGGTCCTCGTAGACCACGCCACTCGCTATCCCGAGGCCATCCCTCTTCGGACGGTGACGGCCCCCGTGGTGGGCCGGGCCCTGATGGGGATCTTCTCCCGGGTGGGGTTCCCCCGGGAGGTCGTCAGTGACAGGGGCACGAACTTTATCTCCAGATATATGAAGTCTCTTTGGCAACAATGCGGGGTCACCTACAAATTCACGACCCCCTATCACCCGCAAGGAAACGGACTGGTCGAGAGGTTCAACCGCACCCTCAAGGGGATGATTATGGGCCTAGAAGAACCCCTTCGACGCCAGTGGGACGTGCTACTTCCCTGCCTCCTGTTTGCCTATCGGGAGGTCCCGCAGAAGTCCCTCGGCTTCAGCCCATTTGAACTCCTGTACGGGCACCCCGTCCGGGGCCCCCTCAGCCTAGTCAAGGAAGGTTGGGAGCAGCCTCCCCAGAAAACTCCCCCGGACATCTACAGGTACCTCCTGGCTCTCCGCAACCAGACCCGGCAGTTCCGAGACACCGCCAAAGCCAACCTCGAGGCCAGTCAGGAGGACATGAAGAGGTGGTACGATCAGCACGCGTCCTCCATTGAGTTCGAACCGGGACAACAGGTCTGGGTGATGTCCCCGGTTGAACCCTGTGCACTCCAAGACCGATGGTCCGGGCCCTTCAAGGTAATCGAACGCAAAGGGCCCGTCACCTATTTAATCGACATGGAGACTGCCCGGAACCCCCTACGGGTCCTCCATGCCAACAGGCTAAAACCCCATTTTGTGCGATCCGAGCTCAGCCTCCTGATGGCTACCGATAATGGGACAGAAGAAGACTCCGAACCCCTTCCGGACTTACTGAGGGCCTTCGAGCAGGATGGCTCAGTGGAAGGGGTCCAGCTCTCCGAGGCCCTGTCCCCGGAGCAACGCCAAGACTGCCAAACACTCCTGAGGCGGTTCGCCTCCCTGTTCTCCCTCACCCCCGGAGTCACCCCCTGGTGCCTCCACGATGTGGACACCGGGGACAGCCCTCCTATCCGACACCGGGCATACCGCGTACCAGACCGGGTACGAGCCTGCATCCAGACCGAGGTGTCCAAAATGCTGACCCTGGGAGTGATCGAACCCTCAGACAGCCCCTGGGCAAGCCCAGTCGTCCTGGTTCCCAAGGCGGCCGCCCCGGGCGTTGCCCCGGAGCTCCGGTTCTGCGTGGACTATCGGGGGATGAATGCAGTTACCCGGACCGACGCTCATCCCATCCCCCGGGCCGACGAGCTAATTGACCGGATGGGGGCCGCCCGCTACCTGAGCATCTTCGACCTAACAGCGGGCTACTGGCAGATCGGCCTCACCCCTCGGGCCCAAGAACGATCCGCCTTCTCTACCCCAGACGGGCACTACCACTTTAAAGTCATGCCCTTCGGCATGAAAAACGCCCCGGCCACGTTCCAACGGCTGGTAAACCAGGTACTGGCGGGCCTGGAAGACTTCAGCGCCGCCTACCTGGACGACATTGCTGTGTACAGCCACCAGTGGACCGACCACCTCCGCCACCTGCGGGAGGTTCTACACGCCCTCCAGCAAGCCGGGCTCACCATCAAGGCCAGCAAGTGCCAGGTTGGCCAAGGGTCCGTGACCTACCTGGGACACCAAGTGGGAAGCGGGCTAGTGGCACCTCTCCAACTCAAGATTGCTGCCATCCAGGCCTGGCAACCCCCTACGACCCAAACGGAGGTCCGGGCCTTCCTGGGGCTCACCGGATACTACCGGCGGTTCGTGAAGGACTATGGCAGCATCGTGGGGCCCCTCACAGAGCTCACCTCCAAAAAGGGCCCCAAAACCGTCAACTGGACCCTGGACTGCCAATCGGCCTTCGAGAAACTAAAGACCGCCATGTGCACGGCCCCCGTGCTCCAGGCTCCCGACTACAGCCGGGAATTCATTGTGCAGACGGACGCCTCCGATCATGGTGTGGGGGCCGTCCTCTCCCAACTCAACGCCGAAGGGGTCGACCATCCGGTGGTCTTCATCAGCAGACGCCTCTTGCCCCGAGAACAGCGCTGGAGCACCATTGAGAGAGAGGCCTTCGCCGTAGTCTGGGCACTCAAGAAGCTCCGGCCATACCTCTTCGGCACCCACTTCCGGGTGCAAACAGACCACCGACCCCTGCAATGGCTGATGCAAATGCGGGGGGAAAACCCGAAGCTGTTGCGCTGGTCCATCTCCCTGCAGGGGATGGACTTCACGGTGGAACATCGTCCAGGCCAGGACCACGCCAACGCCGACGGCCTGTCACGCTTTTTCCGCCTCAGCGAGGAGAGTCCCCAGGAAGATGGCTGACTCTCCCCGCCTTCAGCTGGGGGGGACGCATGTTGGACAGGCCGCATGGTCGGGCTGCCCCCCCTCCCCGCAGTAGGACCTGGACCCTGGCTCTCCCTGCATCCCCAGCCAGAGTCCCTAAACAACCACCCGAAGTACCCCGCAATCCCTCCACTACAAGACACCAGCCCCGGACCCAGCTGGCCCGGGTCACCATCCACACCACGACATCGAACCGGCCGCCATCTTGGGGCACTGCAGCACGAGGCCGCGTGGCCTCAACTCGACCCTAACCCTGGGCCCGGCCGGCCCCGACATCGGGGCACCAACCTCCCCCCAGGAGGCAGAGTGACCACTTGGCAAATCAATGGGAGAAGGAATCGTCAACGGCTCCCCTCCGCCAGGTGTCGATCACCCCCGGCCGCCCTGGGCGCTGGCTCCACCCCCCTGCTGGGTGTCTGGACTCCCTCATCCCGGACCTCCCGGCCCCCAGGCGCGAGGGTCCGGACATCAAAGGGGACCAGACCTATAACTGGGGCAGTGCCAGACCAGGAAGCCAGTTGTATCCTGGAGTCGAGAGACCCGAGAAGAACTCATCCGTGACTGGCCTGCTGGCGCTGCCGCGGCCCTCTGCCTCGTGAAACCATCGTCTTGGCCTGCTGGCGCTGCCGCGGCCCTCTGCCTAGTGAAACCATCTTGGCCTGCTGGCGCTGCCGCGGCCCTCTGCCTCGTGAAACCATCGTCTTGGCCTGCTGGCGCTGCCGCGGCCCTCTGCCTAGTGAAACCATCTTGGCCTGCTGGCGCTGCCGCGGCCCTCTGCCTCGTGAAACCATCGACTTGGCCTGCTGGCGCTGCCGCGGCCCTCTGCCTTGTGAGACTACCATCTTGGCCTGCTGGCGCTGCCGCGGCCCTCTGCCTCGTGAAACCATCGACTTGGCCTGCTGGCGCTGCCGCGGCCCTCTGCCTTGTGAGACTACCATCTTGGCCTGCTGGCGCTGCCGCGGCCCGATCCACAGACCCTCCAGCTCGAGGATTGTGAGCTCGCCCCTTACCACTACCTGTACCGATCCGGTACCAAGACTGTCCCGCTACCCCCTTTCCCTACAGAGACTAGAAGTGAGAGGACCCCCGGGTCCGAGACCTCCTGTATCGCTGATATCCTTGCCTTAAGAAACTTATATAAAGCATTGAACTCGGCTTGGTGTGGTGCCTGTTTGTGGGGAGGGAGGTAACTTGTCTGTACGATCACCGGAGACGGTCCCCCTCGGGGATCTCTCCCTCAGTACCCGGCCGACCCTCAGGGTCCCCGTCTAACAGCCCCCTGTCATGACCTTGTACCCGGTAGCGTCCCAGCTGTTACGGACCCTTTCTTTAAGGTCCTCAGCTGGAACGTAGCAGGAATTTCAAGGAAGCTGACATTGCCCGACTGGAATGCATTGGTGGATGAACATTCCATATGCATTTTCCAGGAGACATGGAGCACGGAGCCCACTCATAAGGTGGGCTATTTGGCCTATTCTATCCCAGCAGTATGCTCAGAATCGGGGAGGGGACGCCCCTCTGGTGGCCTCCTCATCTGGGTTGCTGCCTCATTGAATTGTAGGATAGTGGAGCAACAGACCGGTTGTCTGGACTTCCTTAATATTACCCTGAAGGACTCCAGGGGTCGTGCTATTCTAAATATTTATAATATTTATGCACAAGGTACTAAGGGGGGAAGGCAGTCCCCAACAATTGCACTTCTGGAGGGCCTCTTAAGATCAACTCCACACAAGGCTTGCACCCTGGTTGCTGGTGATATCAACTGTACATTCGAGCCCTTAGGCTCGGATGTCGCCCTGGATCAGGATGAGGAGGATGCTAGGAGGGGGATTCCCGCTTTAGAAATAGCCCCCATCAAGAGGTGGACTGAGGTGGCCCTGCAGGTGTATACCCTCAGTATGGAGTTCAACCTGAGGGCCGTAAACGGGAGGTCAGAGTCGGACAAGGGGGGGGCCCACACTTACAATAGGCCGAATCACACATCAAGAATTGATTACATCTTCCTTGATGTGTGTTTGTGGAACTCGGTGAGGGATATGGTTGTGGTCCCCTCAGTAGAGAGTGATCACAACTTACTTTCCCTCACTCTAGTATCCTGGTGGACAGCCGGTAGGGGAGGCTTGGCTCCCTCCTTCGCAGCAGATCTGGGCGAGTCGCAAGTAGCACTTTGTGGGAGGCGAATAAAGTGGACAAAACTCGCCCTCTCTGAGGAGAAGGTCGCAGCAATAACTCATCTCCTAGCCCTAGCACAACTTAATCTGGGGACCACTACAGGAGGGATGGGGCGGCTTGTGGGGTTTTTAGCGACCTTACCAAGGCCCTAACCAATCTGTTTACTGCTCACCCAAGTAGACTAGGGACCAAAGAAAGGCAAATAAAAGTTAAGGGATGGTATACCCGTACATGTAGGGCGATGAAGACTAGACTGGTAGAGGCAGTCAAATCCAAATCGCAAATTAAGATCAGGGACGCCAGAAAGGCTTATTCCAGGACCCTCCAAATTGCCAAAAAGGAATGGGAGGAAAAGTTCTGGGCGGACCAACTGGCTGCCAGTAAAAGCAAGGACGCAAGAGGGTTTTGGAATCTGGTGGGCTCCCGTAACAGACCCGACGAGACCCTGAGGACATGTAATATCCCTCCCCAGAACTGGTCAAAACACTTTGGGGCCTTATACGCTCCGGTAGAAGGGCCCCTAAATGACCCAGCCTCTTTCACCGTCTCGTTAGGGGACGTTAATCTTGATCTTTTTACGGCACGGGAGGTAGGAGGTTATCAAGTGGGTGGCACCGCGGAAAGCAGCAGGCCCGGATGGGCTTCCAGGGGATTTTTTGCGTGCATATCCATCTGACTGGGGCATTGTAATCGCTGCACTTCTAAATGACATTTTGAAGGGTGGCCCAGTTCCAGATTCATGGAGAGGGGCGGTGGTCGTCCCTATTTATAAAAAGGGTCCCAGAGATAGCCCAGGGAATTATCGGCCAATTAGCCTGATCGATTCCACGCAAAAGGTGGCAGGAAAGGCAATTTTGGGAAGGATTCTCCATTGGGTGGACGAGAACAGAGTGCTATCTGATTTCCAGGCCGGTTTCCGTTCTGGAACGGGCACCATTGAGCAGGTCTTCAGGTTAGCACTCTTAAACTGGAAGGTCGTGGAACTAGGCAAGGGCAGTCTTTACTTGGCCTTTATTGACCTGAAGTCTGCCTTTGACCTGGTCCCTAGGGAGGAACTTTGGAGGGTACTTAAGGGTCTGGGGCTCCCCCCCTATATTCTGTCCCTACTCATTAAATTTCACACTAGCAACTATGCCCAGGTCCGTTGGGGGAAAAATGGGGAAACAACGGACAGGATCTCAGTCTGTAGGGGTGTCAGACAGGGTTGCGTGTTAGCTCCCACACTCTTTTCGCTCTACGTCAATGGTGTGGTTGAGCATCTGCAGCAAGAACCAGCGGACGCACCTTGTCTGGGGGGAGTACGGATCCCTACTCTGCTGTTTGCAGATGATACTCTGCTTATTTCAAAAACTCCCAAGGGACTACAGAAACTATTGACCCGCTTCCAGGACTTTTGCCTATCCAGAGGTCTGGTAATCAATGTGGATAAAACTAAATATCTGATTTTGCACCCTCCAAGGAAACAAGGACGCCCGCCTGTTTTGAACACCGTCCCCTTGGAGAAAGTTTCCGAATTTGATTACCTGGGGCTGCGCATAACTGACAATATGAATTGGTCCTCCCACATTGACAAGATGGTCCTGAACCACAAAAAGGTAGGGGGCGCTCTGCTTAGGGAATTTCGAGCATCACCCAAACACCTTGTGACCTGCTATCGAGATTTACAAGGCCAGAGGCGTAACCTCAGCATTATACGGGCCGAGCTGTGGGGCCATTGTAATCTAGAGTCCCTATCTAAGGCTGATAATAAGTTTCTGAAGGACCTCCTAGCCCTCCCCCCGAGCACCCCGACAGTCCCGGTGCTCTTGGATGTGGGCTGCAAGAGCATTAAAGATCAGGCTCGCCTTCGACCATTGCTTCTTTGGTCCCGTATATGGAGGGTCCCGGAGTTAAAATCGTATGCCGACGGCTTGGCAGAGGTAATGAGCATGGGAGGCTGGGCCAAGATCAAGTGGCTGAGGGACACCAAAAATCTCTTGGGAGAGCTGGGCCTGGGGGACTGTTGGACTACGAAATCTGCTCCACCAAAGGCTGACCTCAAAAAAGTCTATTGGGACTGGGTCTCTGGCAAACTCATCAGGAACCAAACCCACTGTAACATGACTGCAGCATTTTTGGAAATAAAGGACGTGGTAGCCTACGAACCCTACCTGGACTTAATCACCTTGCCAGTTGATAGGGCCGTGTACTTCAAGCTCAGGGTAGGCACCCTCCCGATCGCGGCCTTTGTGTCAAAATGGAAATCCGGTGTTCATCTATCGCCCTTCTGTGCCCTTTGTCAATCTAGGCCAGAAACGGTAGCACACATTTTTTTTGAGTGCCCGGACTATATTAATCCTAGGCGGTATTGGCTTAAACCTCTTTTTAGGCGCTTGGGAACACGTAGGCATCTGGTTGCACTACGTATTTTATTGACTGATACTGCCCCTCCAATTGTTTGCGGTGTTTCCAAATTTTTAAAATGCTCATGGTTGATTCGCTGCAAGAGATTGTCAATTTAATTCACCTTTTAGCTAATTTATCTAGGGTTATATCCTATTTTAGTGTCTTAGTATTCTAATGTTGACACATTTATTTACTGTTTTGAAATGCTGTTTTTATATGTACGTATGCTTATAAGATAGCTTGCATATCGAATAAAGCTTTTCAACCAACTACTGAGCTACCTTATATACGGATGTCATGACACTGAGCTGAAACAGAACATACTCAACCCATGTCTTACTCAAGAGACCAGAATTACAACCAATCTCCATGAAGCAGAGACGAGGATATTAAGAAGCAGAAACCCCGAAAGGGATGAAGAGGTGACGGGTGTTACACATCAATCCTGCTCTCCCAGGAGCAGCATTTAAAACTCAGAGCAAAATCATTCTGCTTTGCTTGACCTGGTGTCAAAACCTCACTCCAAGTGACCCCTCACCCCTGACTTTTTGTATCAATATCACTTTGCATTTTGGGACATATGGTTTGTTGCTTCCTATTAAGTACCTTCTCATCTCAGTCCCAGCATGCACTGGTGTTAGCTTGAAAGGCAGATTCGCTTCAGAGGGTCACACATGTAGCTGCTCTTCTTAAAGTTTCATGACACAAATAGATTCGGCTTTTAATACAGGACGGTCTGTATATACACAATAACATCTGGAAAAAATGTGTAGACACAAGATAATTCTACCTAATATGTCTGTGCATCCTGGAAATGTTTGTGGAGTCACAAATGCACTGCAGGAGGCTGATATTATGTTGTATTCTTATGCTCACGTTACAAAAACACTGTCCACAGACAGAAGTTTTAAAGCCTGACAAAGAAATATCAGCTTAACTCAGTGGTGATGGAGCACAAAGCATTAACATTTTCAGTAAAAAGGAGAGACACATAGAAACCTATTTAGTGGCTGATTCATACAAAGAGAAACCAGAAAACCTGCATATATCACGGCTACGTCACTTAACCACATTTTGTGACCCTAGGCACATATTTGACTTCACTGACCCTCAATTATCTTCACTATGGCATATGAAAGCAACTTCAAATCCGTAAATTTAGAATACCAGCGGTACAAAAACCTATTGCATTTGATTTAATAGAGTATAAAGTTTCTTAATCTATAAGAATCTGGGAGGTCCAGCTTTTAGTGAGAGGGCCCCGACTGCCTTCTCCAAAGGTTCCCTCACTCCCACCTTCCAACAGTGCCACTCATCTCTTCACAGCCCCTTTCTCACATGCATTTCTTTAGTTTTATAGCGCTACTCATGCCAACTCTAGGGTGTCAGAGCACTTTACACCAAGCACGCCTTATCAGAGTCAATGAGTGTGTAAATCAGTCTATAGGAAATGTTACACAAACCAATGAGGATTACCATTCTGTGATCTGCATGAACACATTCTTTGCAGCAGGTATATTAACCCTCTGTGCTACTGCTACTTTATGACGAGTCAAAACTGGCACCAGACAAAACCTCCATCTCCCTCCAGCAGAAATATTTATGAGCAGCGTTATCATGGCATTTTTATTGTTACCTGAAAACTGCTGACTACGCAAGGAAGCAGCAGGTGCCTTTAAACCCCAAAGTTATTTCTGCGCACAGCACCACTCCCAAGTCAGAGTAGGTGCAGCTGCACCGGTCACACAGTCCTAAAGCCGCCCTGAATCTGGGTTACATACAGGGTTCACGTGACAACTGTCTTGCGTCTGAGGTCACTAATATTAGCACTGTTGTCAGGCTGGGGCAGGAATGGTTTCTAAGGTCATGTTTCAAAACAATCACTTTTAATAAGAACTTCCCAGTGCAGCCCTACAATGTGATATATTAATATCAAAGCTCTGCAAGCCAAAGAAATACACATATTGAATTCTACAGATACTTTATTATATCTTACATGACATTTGGTGTATGATTCACATGGCAACACTTTTCTGTGCATGTTATAAATTGTATAAAGAAAAGAGATATGTAGCAGTCAGTTTCACATGAGACTTCTGGTTGTCATTTTACAACAGTGAATGCAGCACACCACTTATCGCAACAGTAATATTATTTCTCAAAAAAACATAGGACAATCCATTGGGCTCTTGAAGATTTCTTTCTTCTTTTTAATTATTCTTTCAAACTCCAATCCCTTAAGTCATGCCAACGCGTTTCGCCGAGGTTCAAGATAACCAATCGGCTTCATCAGGGCTGGAAATGATACAAGAAGCGCTTTTACAACTACATTCTTTTCTCAAGCGCTAAATGCATTAATACAAAGCCCCTTCGTGGTCAACAACCCTGTGCATTCCAATAGTCTAACACTCTGTGAGACATGCACGAAATGTGTACATTAACTACACCTTGTGATTCATTCATTAAGCAAAAACTTTTCTCCATTGTACATTTAAAACTTAGAATAATCACATATTTTTATAAAATTCATTACATCCAACAATAGGTTGAGCCGAAGTTACATAATGTGTAGGTGACCTAAACAGAATAAGATGCCAGCTGAGACCGTTGTGTCCTTTAAGGTTACAAAACCCAAGTGCAAAAGCAAATAAGCACAACCTACATTCAACACGTAGTTACCTCAATCTTTATCTTAATTCCTTGGTACCTGATGCGAAAATAAAGTTCATTTGAGAAAATAATTCACTCCTTACAGATAAGGCAAGGCGAGATTCATTGCGCATTTGTTCAGTAATTAAAATATTTACAGGATGATTCCATACCTCCTTGGTGGAATCAATTAATCCTTCCAGTTAATTTTCTTAAAAGTTTTCTTTAACCGATAAAATGCACCCGTGTTCGTTCTAGAACATAAATAAACATACGTACTCGTCTATGCCCCTTTTGAACCTACAGGCTTCTTTTAGATATCCAAATTCAACAAATATTGCCACCCCTTGGTTGTCATGGTAACATGTGGGAGGGTCATTGTGAGGAAGACTATTTTGAATGTCGGTGTTTAAACTGAGGATTGACAGTTGAGCCAAAGGGAGCGTTTTATTATTTAAAAGGGGCTCTGCTTGTGCTCCTGGTCAGACTGTTATCACTGCAGAAGCAGGGGGGGGGCTCACACCAGCCTCAGCTCCGTTCCTGTCCAGAGCAGGAAGAACGGGAAGAGCCTCTGTGTGAAGGGGGCCTGCGGGAAGGAGTAGAGAAGCTCCATGGAGTCAGCAATGTATAGGGACAGTCTCCCCCCCTCGTAGTCCAGGTACACCCCCAGCTTCAGGGGCTTCTCACGAGGGGACAGACGGGTCTGAGGGGAGGTGAGAGCCCAGTACTGACCCTTCAGCCCCCGCACAGCCCAGACTCCCCCTTTAGGTGACCATGTGATCCCTACCTTCCTGTCCACAGACTCTGCTGCGACGCCCACACGCCACTCTCCCCCCTCCTGCAGCAGCTGCACCTCCCAGTAATGTCTGCCAGAGGTGAACCCCTCGCTCCCCAGCACACAGGAGTTGAGGGTGAATCTCTTGGGGGTGTCCGGCAGGGTCTGTGCTCTGCCCGTCTCTCTCACTCGTCTCTGCCCCTCAGACAGGAGGAGCTCAGGATGAGCCGTGCCAGGATCCAGAGTCACCATCACTGTAGAGAAGAGATTCACAATTAGAGATTTAATGACACAAACAAAGGATGTAATTACTGCTTCTGTTTTACATATGATTAATGTACACCACATCTGGAAGGAGCACGCGGCGCTACAGAGCGCGCAGCACTAGACTGCTCACTACACTGAAGCGAGCGGCACTAGACTGCTCCCTACACTAAAGCGCGAGGCACTAGACTAATCACTACCCAAAAGCACGCATTCATCTAGAGCACACACTACACCAAACAGCACACTGCACTACATAGGCAAGGCATTCTACTACACACTACACTGCACCACGCAGTATACTACACACACACACACTGTGCACACTGTACTACACAAAGCACTGCAGCAAATAGGGCACTGTACTAGTCAGAACACTGCATTATATGGTACTGAGTGGCAGAGCAGCTCCAAGGCAGACTGTACTAGTCAGTACACTGATTTAGATGGCACTGAGCGCATCGCTACCTGAAGGTGTACTGTACTAGTCAGTACACCGCATTAGATATCACGGAGTGGCAGAGCTACTCCTAGGCGTTCTCTGCTAATCCGTAATAATAGATAGTACAGAATATGACAGCTACTAGCAGCTATACTGTACTAGTCAGTGCACTCATTTGATGGCACAGAATGACAGAGCTACTCCAAGGCATACTGTACAAGTCAGTAATCTATTAGAGATAGTACAGAGTAACAGAGCTACTGGAAGGTGTACAGTACTACTCAGTACTTTGCATTAAATGGTACAAAGTGACAGAGCTACACCAAAGTAAACAGTACTAGTGAGTACACTGTATTAGATTGTACAGAGTGGGAGAGCTTCTATAAGGTATACAGTACTAGTCAGTACACTCCATTAGATGGAGCAGAGTGACAGAGGTGACAGGAGTGTACTGCACTAGTCAGTACACTCTGTTAGATGGCATAGAGCGACAGACCTACTACAAGGTATGTTGTATTAGACAATACATCACATTAGATGGTACAGAGTGACAGAGATATTGCAAGGTATGCATTACTAGCCAGTAAGAGAGCTACTAGAAGGTATATTGTACTAATGTGTACACTGCATTAGATGGTACAAAGTGGCAGAGCTACCAGTAGGTGTACTCTACTAGTCAGTCCACTGTACTGGATGTAACAGAGTAACAAAGTCATTTCAAGGCATACTGTACTAGTCAGTACAATGTATTAGATGGTATCAGTAACAGAGCGACTACAAGGTATACTGTACTTGTCAGTACTATATATAAGATGGTACTGAGCCAGAGAGCTTCTCTAAAATATAGAGAACACGTCAGTACACTGTATTAGATGGCGCATAGTAATAGAGTTAGTCCAAGGCATACTGGACTAGTTAGTACACTGCATAAGATGGTGCAGAGTGAGAGAGGTACACCATGGTATACTGTACTAATCAGTACCCTGTATTATATTGTACAGAGTGCAAGAGCTACTAGAAGGAATACAGTACTAATCAGTACACTCCATTAGATGGTACAGAGTAACATAGATACTAGAATTGTACTCTACTAGTCAGTTCACTCCGTTAGATGGTACAGAGTGACAGAGCTACTCCAAGGTATATTGTACTCGACGGTACACCTCATTACATGGTACAGAGTGACAGGGATACTGCAAGGTAAAATGTACTAATCAGTAAACTACATTATATGGCACAGAGTAATAGAGCCACCCTTAAGAATACAGTACTAGGCAGTACACCACATTGGATGGTGCTGAGTAGGAGAGCTACTAGAAGGCATACAGTACAAGTCAATACCCTGCATTAGATGGTACTGAGTGACAGAGCTACTGGAAGGTATACCATACTAGTCTGTATACTGTATTAGATGGCACAGAGTAACAGAGATACTCCAAGGTATTCAGTACTAGTACAAAGAATTGGATGGTACAGAGTAAGAGAGCTACTAGAAGGTATACTGTACAACCCACTGCATTAGATGGTGCAAAGTGGCAGAGCTACCAGTAGGTGTAATATCCAGTACACTGTACTCTATATTACAGAGTAACAGATCCACTCGAAGGCATGCTGTACTAGTCAGTACAATGGGTCAGATGGTACCAGGTAACAGTACTACTCCAAGGTATACAGAACTACTCAGTAAATTGCATTAGATGATCCAGAGTGACAGAGCAGCTCCAAGGGATACAGTGCTAGCCAGTACACTGCATTAGATGGTACAGACTAATAGAGTTAGTCAAGATGTTATAAAGTAGCAGAGCTACTAGAAGGTGTACTTTACTAGTCAGTACACTGCATTAGATGGCACAGAGTGAGAGAGCTACCAGCGGGTGTACTTTAATAGTCAGTACACGGCATTAGATTCAAAACAGTCATAGAGTTACTAGAAGGCGTACTGTAATAGTTAGTGCACTGTATAAGAAGTTACAAATTAACAGAGACCCTCAAACCCACACTATACTAGTCAGTACACTCCATTAGAAGGTACACAGTGAGAGAGCTACCCCAAGGTATACAGTACTAGCCAGCACAATGCATTACATGGTACAGAGTGACAGATCTACTAGAAGGTGTACAGTACTAGTCCGTACACTTCATTCGATGGTACAGAGTGACAGATCTACTAGAAGGTGTACTGTACTACTCAGCACACTGCATTAAATGGTACAGAGTTGTTCAGGATATACTGCAATAATCAGTCCACTGCATCCGATGACACAAAGTGAAAGAGATACCCCAAGGTAGACAGAACTGGTCAGTAAACTACCTTAGATGACGCAGAGTGAAAGATCTACTCGAAGATATACTGCACTAGTCAGTAGACTGTATTAGATGGCACAGAGTGACCATGCCACTCTAAGGTATACAGTTCTACTCGGTACACTGCATTAGATGGCACAGAAAGACAAAGCTACTCCAAGGTCTAGTACGCTAGTCAGTACACTGTATTAGATGATGCAGAGTGACAGGGCTACTTGAAAGCATACAGTACTAGTCAGTACACATCATTAGATGACACAGAGTGACAGAGATAGTCCATTGTATACAGTACTACCCAGTTCACTACATTAGATGATACAGAGAGACAAAGCCACTCCAAGGTATACAGTACTAGTCAGCACACTGCATTAGATGATACAGAGTATCAGAGCTACTAGAGGGTACATTGTACTAGTCAGTACACCACATTATAGGGTAAAGAGCAACAGAGCTACTCCAAGGTAGCCAGTACACTGCATTGGATGGTACAGAGTAAAAGAGCTAATAAACGGTATACTGACCTAGTCAACATACTGCCTTAGATGGCAAAGGGTGACATAACTACATCAAGGTATACAGAACTGATCTTAGGGGGGGGGGGTTTAATTTTTTGATGACTCCTAAAATAGACTCCTCTGCTCTGTCCAGAAAACAGCTGAAACCTAGAACTCTAAGAGTTATACAAAATTATGGCACGACTCTGGACATATTGGATCCTTGGAGGGCGGCGTTCCCAACCATGATCGCCTATACCTGTTTGTCAGGCAGATTTCATACCTCATCACGCATCGATTTTTTTCTTATTTCTAGGAGACTGAGTTTCAGCCAGCAGAGAATCCTTCAGAATGGATTCTAAGACCATGCAATGTTGACTCTTGAGTTACAGTTAGGGGACTATATTAGGACTCCTAAAAGATGGATGCTAAATAGGCAATATTTATCAGAAGAAAATTGGGTGCTCTTTATTGAAACCGAGATTGAAGAATTTCTCACGCGTAACAATGGCTCTGCACCTTTATATGTGGTGTGGGATTCACTCAAGGCTTTCTTTCGAGGTCTAGCCATTGGGAAAGATGCTGATAATCTTAGGAAAGCTAAGGAAGAAAGACGATCCTTAGAGCAGACAGTACAAAGGTCTCTCAACGCATTTCTTAGCAGCCCCACAGTCCTTAACCAGCGGCAGCTTGATCAGGCTAAACAGGATCTTAACGAAAGATAATATCTTAAGAGTGAGTCCTTTTACCAGCATCACAGACACAAAATTTATGAAGAAAGTAATTACTGGTAGGTTCCTGGCGTGGCAGGCAAGGGAACATGCTGTTACTAACCAGATAACTGAATTAAAATGTCCTTTAACTGCTACGGACGACCCGGTACAAATAGGTGATATAATGTTACAACATTATAGCTCTATATACGGCCAACAACAGATTATTGATACAACATCCCTGAAAGGGTTCCTCCAGAGAAATGAATTGCTGGTACTCTCGGATATGGAGAAAATGAGTATGGCAAGGCCGTTTACAAAAGTTGAGCTGGAGGGGGTCATAAAAAATCTTCTGAGCGGCAAAGCCTGCGGCCCGGATGGCCTCTTTGCATAATTTTTTAAAGTCTTTCGTAGTGCCAGTTCGGATTATTTTTCACGGTTAGCTAATTCGATTTTAGAAGGTGGGGCGATACCATTTTGATTCAGAAATGGGAATATAGTCAGCTTTTTGAAAAATGGAAAGGATAGCGAAGATCCTAATTCTTACCGCCCCATCACGTTATTAAATTCTGACTATAAAATAACCACCAAGCTAATCATTTTAATCAAAATGCCTTGCATTTGATTATCCCTGACCAAAATGGTTTTATGCTGGCAGGCAGCTCGGCACAAATACGCACTATTTAACGGAAGCATTGGATTATTTTGAGACTAAAAGGATACCTGCTCTAGTCCTCCAATTAGATGCCGAAAAGGCATTTGACCTAGTTGTCTGGGAGACCCTATTTTGTATTCTGCAAAATTTTGGCATACCTCTCAAAGTTACGGGGTTGGTTCAGAATTTATATCTAAATGCTGAAGCCACTGTAATCATTAACACCTCAGAGGCTGGCTAGGTTAAGGTTAAATGGGGGTCTAGCCAAGGGTGCCCTCTGTCTCCAGTACTATTCGCCTTGTTTATCGAGCATTAGCGCTTGCAATTAGGAATAGTATTGATATCTGCCCTCCACTTCCAACTATTGCGAAATTGAAACTATATGCAGATGACATCATGCTTATTATAAAGCCTGAGAAGGAGGCCCAAGCAAAAACTTTTGAGATCTTTGAGGAATTTGAGGCATTAGGTGAATATAAAATAAATTAAAAAAAAGACAGAAATCCTACAGTGTGGCGGAGCATGTATGGAGCTACATACACCCCGATATTCTTTCTTGTTAAACACAAAACCTAAGAGGTATCTGAGTGTTTAATTTTCAGCACAAATAGTTGATTAATACAATTTGAATTTCGCCCCACTTTTACGAAAAGTTCAGGACTTATTCCTTGATAGAGCTCTCTCCCATTAACCAACCTGGGTAGGGTGTCTTTGATTAAAAGGGTGCACAGTCAAAATATCGAATTTGAAATATCGACCTACAAAAATATCGTGTTGGAAATATCGAAGGTACATAATATCGAGGTCAAGAATATCGTTGGACAGAATATCGACCCTAAGGTAAGTAATATCGATTTCTTTATATCGATGTAAGTAATATCAAAGTTACTAATATCGATATTTGTATTATTGTTATGTATTTTATTATGTATGTGTAATATTTTTTTTGTTAAGTACTTTACTTGTTTTAAATTATATGTGTATTATTTTTATATAATAATAATGTTATTTTTAAGTAAATTTAATGTTTTAGTACCGGAGCGGGTTGTGGGTTTATAGGGGAATAGGGTGGGAAGTAATTTAAATATACTAAATGTATTAATAATTTTTAGGAATTATAAATTAATTTTAATTAATGTTTGTGTTTATTTCTATCGCGGGTTGTGGGTTTAAAGGGGAATTGGGTGGGAAGTAATTTAATAATAATTCATTCATGATTATGTAAATATTTTATTTTTAATTATTAATTGGTAATTAATTGCTTTAATTGGTAATTAATTTTTTTATTGGCAATTATTTTTTTTAATTGTGATTAATGTTTTTAATTGGCAAATAATTATTTTAATTGGTAATTAATTTTATACTTGGTAATTAATTTTGTTAATTTGTAAATAATGTGTTTAATTGGTAATTGTTTTTTTATTAATTGGAAATTGTTAATAAATTGGTAATTAATGTTTCATAAAAAGTATTATTTGGTATGACAAATAATTTTATTGTTTACTATTTTTTATTGTGAATTAATTTTAAATTATTTAAAAAAATTCGTAATTTTATTGTTCAATATTTATTATTTGGTGATTAATATTTATTGTTAATTTATTGTTAATTAATTATTTAATTGTAATTATGTTTTTAATAATTATTAATGGGTATTTGTAAATGATGTAGAGTTATTAAAAAATGTAATTATTTATTATTTTAAAACACAATTTTTTTTATAAGTATGTTATATTTAAACTCTACGCTATCCAATGTTTTCCCTTATGTTTCACTCTCTGGAGTTGGAATAGTAATTTTTACCCCTACGCTATCCAACGCTTTCCCTATTGTAGCGCCCTCTGGAGTTGGAATAATAATTTTTACCCTACGCTATCCAACGCTTTCCCTACTGTAGCACCCTTTGGAGTTGGAATAGTAAATTTTACCCCTACGCTATCCAACGCTTTCCCTACTGTAGCGCCCTCTGGAGTTGGAGTAATAATTTTTACCCCTACTCTACCCAACGCTTTCCCTACTGTAGCACCCTCTGGAGTTGGAATAGTAATTTTTATCCCTACGCTATCGAACGCTTTCCCTACTGTTGCCCCCTCTGGAGTTAGAATAGTAATTTTTATCCCTACGCTAGCCAACGCTTTCCTTACTGTAGCATCCTCTGGATTTGGAATATTAATTTTTACCCCTACGGTATCCAACGCTTTCCCTACTGTAGCACCCTTTGGAGTTGGAATAGTAATTTTTACCTCTACGCTATCCAACGCTTTCCCTATTGTAGCGCCCTCTGGAGTTGGAATAGTAATTTTTACCCCTATGCTATCCAACGCTTTCCCTACTGTCGCCCCCTCTGGAGTTGGAATAGTAATTTTTATCCCTACGCTATCCAACGCTTTCCTTACTGTAGCACCCTCTGGATTTGGAATATTAATTGTGACCCCTACGCTATCCAACGCTTTCCCTACTGTAGCACCCTTTGGAGTTGGAATAGTAATTTCTACCCCTACGCTATCCAACGCTTTCCCTATTGTAGCGCCCTCTGGAGTTGGAATAATAATTTTTACCCCTACGCTATCCAACGCTTTCCCTACTGTAGCGCCCTCTGGAGTTGGAATAGTAGTTTTTACCCCTACGCTATCCAACGCTTTCCCCACTGTTGCATTTTCTGAAGTTGGAATAGTAATTTTAAGTGTTACACTATCTAATGTTATCATTACTGTACTTTTTTGGGACTTTGAATAGTATTTTTATTTATTTAGCTATTTAATATTTTTATTATTATTTTTGATAATGTAGTATATTATTAATTTAAAAAATTTAGAAAGTATATTTTCTTATTTATTACATTTATTAAATACAATTATTTACTTTTTATTTATGCTATTTTTTGATGTGTGTGGATGTATTTGTAATTTATAATACTTTTTAATAATTTATAAGTTATTAAAATAATTATTAAAATGTTTTATTAGGTAAGTATATATTATATTTTTATGTATATGTTTAATTAATGTTATATTATTGTATAGGTATTATTTATTAATTTTAAACATTATTAAATATTTTTAACTATGTTTATTTGGTTTATAAGTATTATTTACATTATTAAAACAAAATTCTTTTTAAAAAAAACGATCTTTTTAATTACGATATTTTTGTACTTACCATGTTGTAGATAGGCTGTCAATATTCTTGCTTACAATATTCCAACGTCGATTTTTGTGTAGGTCGATATTTTTTCCGTCGATATTGTGTCAGTGATCAGATTAAAAGGACTGTCCTTCCACTATTCAATTTCCTTTTCTCTGTGATTCCCTGTATTTTAATCAGCTCCTTTCTTACCAAAATAGAGTCTATGTTTACAGCTGTCCTTTGGGCAAAGAAGGCCCTTAGAATTGCACTAAGCACTTTATACGAAGAGCTGGAAAACGGAGGATTAGCTCTCCCAAATCTGAGGGATTATTACTTTGCATAATACATATCGAGATTTAAGCCGGAACTACAATCAAATCTTTTTATTAACAATTTTATGAATTTAATTTGCAAGGAAAATCAGATCCATTGCCCATTAATAACTGTTAAATCGCCTAAATTAGTACGATATAAGTGTGTACAGTGGTTTTTCCAAAACGGCAGGCTTTTTATAGAAGATACTCTATCCCCGTAATCAACTCCTCAACCCCGTTATCTGGCCCTATCTTAGTATCTGGGATTAGAGAATCTTCAGTGATAACACAAAAATTGGCCAATGCTGGATTCCGGAAAAGCTCACGATTTTTTGAGGGATGATAGATGGCTGAGCATAGCTGAAATGTCTCATTTGATTGCTAATGACTTCCTTTTTCTTGGGTCATATAATATTTTTTGTAAATTCCTGATTAAACTTGATTTGGTCCAGATCAGTGAAAGGAAACCTTTAGTATAAAAATTATTAGAAGATATGGCATTTAAGAAACCTGGGGAATGGAAAACGCGCGTAGCTTCCATCAAGGGTATTGATTTGGAGAAGAAAGCAATTTCGAAATGGGCTAAGCATGAGGGGATGGAAATCTCAGCAAGTATGTGGTCAGCAGTCAACAATCTTAATTTCAGCACGTTAAGGGGAGCTAATTTGCAAAGGAAGTTATTTTTTAGTAAATGGCTACTTTATAGAACTCCACTTTTTCTGTTTAAGATGTATACCAACCAACCAGCGCAGTGCTTCCGTTGCCTTAAACATCCTTCAACCAACTGGGCACATATTATACTACAATACCCCTTGATCCTGAGGTTCTGTAATTATATATTTTTTTATCTGGAACGTGAATGTGGTATTTTAATAGGATCGAGTGCTTGGCTAATAATATTTGGCTTCGACCCAGACCTTCTCTTGTCAAATTATTATATATTACAATGGCTGTAGCCAGATCACTTCTGCTTCAAAGATGGCGATCAGGTCACGCACCATCTGTCCATGAATGGGTCAGAAAAATGAAGCTAGTTAAAAGGAGTGAACGAACCTATGCATTACGAATGGGAGGACTTAAGAAATTTGAGATGATCTGGGCAGCTTATTTTGATTAAGATCTCAAAATTCTGCGTATTTTTAGGAGGTAGTGCCACTATGTTTAATATCTAATACCAAGTTCTGAATTTATTATGCAACATTTGATATTCTCTTGCAATTCAGTTACATCATTGAATTTAGGATGGTTTAGGTACAAGCTTGGGTACTCAAGGTTTAATCAATTGTTTAGTTTATATTTGTAACCGGCAGTAGGTACTGTTTTTTCTTTGCTTTTTGTACACTGGCTTAAATGTTTATACTGTTTATCCTTATGGATTTTAGGATTTACTCCCTCTCTGTAAATCTGTTCTATTCAACAATTCTGTATTACTATCGTCATATTTAAAGAATTTTTATGGATGTATTTATGGGTTAAAAAAGCTTGTTATATGGGTTTAAAAATAAAAAGTTACACAGTACTACTCAGTACACTACTTAGGATGGTACAGAGTGACAGAGCCAATCCAAGGTATAAAGTACCAGTCAGTATATGGTATTCAATGGTACAGAGCTACTAGAAGGTATTCTGTACTAATCAGTATACTGCATTAGAGAGTACAGAGTGATAAAGCTACTAGGATATGTACTGTACTAATCAGTACACTGCATTAGATAGTAGAGACAATAGAGCTACTAGTAGGTGGACTGTACTAGATAGTTCACTATATTAGATCATACAGACAGAGCTACTTGAATGAGTACTGCATTAGCCAGTACACTGCATTGGACGGTATAGAGGAAGAGAGATACTAGAAGGTGTACTGTCCTAGTCAATTCATTGTATTAGATGGTAAAGAGTAACAGAGCTGTTAGAAGGTATACTGTACTAGTTAGTATACTATATGAAGTGGTACAGAGTGACATACATACTCCAACACATATAGTACTAGTCAGTAAACTACATTAGAGGATACAGATCAACAGAGCTACTCCAAGATATCCAGTACTAATCAGTATACTGCATTGGATTGTACAGAGTAAGAGAGCTACTAGAAGGAATAGTGTACTAGTCAGTACACTGCATTAGATGACAAAGCGTTACATACCTACTCCAAGGTGTACAGTACTACTGAGTATGCTGCTTAAATGGTACAGCGTGATAAAGCCACACCAAGGTATGGGCAGTACACTGCATTCCATGGTATAGAGGGACAGCGCTACTAAGAGGTAGAATGTACTAGTCAGTACACTGTATTCGATGACACAGAGTGACAGAGTTACTAGGAGGTAACTGTACTTGTCAGTGTACCACAGCAGATGGTACAGAGTCACAGAGCTACATCAAAGTATACTGTACTAGTCAGTACACTGCATTAGATGAGGATGAATCTGCCTTAGTGGTAAGAAGGAAGCAGTAGCACTCATCTCCGCTATATGGCTTGTTTCTGCCCTCTGCATCATGCCCTGGAATAACACCTTTCACTGTCCCCCGATACACTCTGCGACACTAACCTTGGACAGCGACATGGACTGCCATATTTTGTTTGCTTAACAATGACACAGCAACCAGCCTGCGGACTGAACTCCTGCCTTTGCGAGTAACTTGTCAATCCCTAAAGGACTCTGGCTGGCCCTCCACGGGGCAACATTGTAAAGTGTGGTCTGCATGACCCAGTGCTAAGACAGCTTCGACACTCCACAGAACGTGAATAATACATACTAATACACACAGACGTGCCATGTATGTATTAATCAAGTATGAAAGAATTGACAAATGTAGGGGCAGTGATTCCCCCTTACGTCCATGTTGCTCATGTTATGGGACTGGAGTCACAGGGTGCATCCCTGCATCATGGAGGTACATATTTGACCCCAAAAGAAGGCCTGTTGTCAATTGTAGGTCACAAATGACAGCCTATATGTAATGATGTGGGACACATGTAAAACGCTGATGAGGGGGATTCCGTACTATCTTTGACACACAGAAATGGCATTTCGAATAAGTGACATCCTAAACAGCCTCTCTGTACAGAGGTGACACACCCACCATCTATTTTCAAATTATGAGATTGTTAGCACTACATGTTGCACTTACACTTGTCAGAGTGATGTGCTTGTACAGAGGAGTGACATGCACTCAGGGAATGTGTGTTGTAATGAATGTATTTGCACATGCTGAGCCTGTGGGCATTTTGTACTGTCCCATGATTGCTAAGGACTGTCACAATGTGACGTGCTCATGTGAAGAAATTGCCAATGATGGTGTTCCTACGGCTATTTCTGCTGCAGCTGCAGTGGGGTGTGGTTCACCTGCCTCATCTTCCTCATCATCGTGAGGTACATCTGCACTTGTAGCCATGGGGCACTGGTGCGTACACATATGTTGTGCAACACACAACATGCAACGATCATCTTGCACACGATGTCTGGGCTGTACAGGAGCCTTCCACCTGTGATGTCCAGGCAACTGAAACGTGACTTCAACACGCCAAATGTGTGATCCACGATGACACTGGTGCATTTGTGGGCCAAATTGTACTGCCTCTGGGCCTGTGTGTTCATGGCTCGGAGGGGTGTCATCATCCAAGGGCAGAGTGCATATCCTTGATCACCTGTGACAGTGCAGAGACAATAGTTGGTTATGCATGATGAGTTGGCATGGCTCACTAGTTCATTGGTGTGTGATGTGTGTGACTTAGTGATTCCTGTTTGACATAGTACTGCTTGTAGCAAATGAGGGGCATCAATGTGTATCACGTAGTGTCACTGCTGCTCCTCGCTCCCCCGAGCCTATTTACTAGTGTGTGCAGTGCGGTTGCATCACTTGCACCCCTACGGCACACCATGGTCATGCCTGTCCGCGCATGACCATAAGCCTGACAACGACACTGTGATGTGGTGCGTTTAAGGTGTGCGGCCACGTGTGTGTAGGCCTATGGTAAGTTTAGGGCGGACATAGATGTAGAGTTCATGGCTGGCTGAACTCGCGATGCGTTTGAGGGTAGACCTTCGGCTTATGCTGCGGTGATAGCGGCACACACTGTGGTATATAAATAAATAATACCGGATCTATTTTTGGATGAATGAATGAATAACAGATAGCTCAATAAAATAAGAGTCAAGATTCGAGGTAGTAGGAGTTTCTGCAGGTTTATTACAGCATAAGGACAGGATCAGGACAACCTGCATAGAACAGAGGTGACAGGGCCCAGCAGGACAACTGGGGCCCAGCAGGGGAAAAGAGGCCCAGCAGCTGCTGGGGCTAGGTCTGGGATGAGCGCGCTAACATTCAATAACAAAACACAGGCATATATACATAGCGCGAACACATAGCATTACATTGCAGTAGGCGTAGCAGTGGGTGGAGCAGAAGGTGTGACGCGTAGCAGTCGCGAAAGATAACAGTAAAAAGAGGTGTAACTGGGAGTATACATAGACATGTGATGCAAACGTAACAGAATATGTCATGAATGGGCGGAAACATAGGAGGGGGCTACCTAAGGAGCCGGGACCTCTAACCTAATGGTGCGCAAAAACTAGCAATGACGTGTTACTAGGAGAAGCTGGGGGCTATGAACTCTGTGCTAGGAGCAGAGACTAGAGTCTGGAGGGTCGGAGCGACATGTACCTAAACCCTATCTGGTATCTAATGTTTAGGGAACATGTTGATATAAACTAGAAGTCATGAGGGGAAAAGCTAACTTGACTCTAAGACTGGACCATGCATTATTCTACATGAAGTGCGTGATGAAGAATACTAAATGACCATTAAATACAGTATTTCTCTAACGTGGAGACGAGAAGGCTAGACAATGACGGAAACTATTGATGCAGTTCAGTAGCTTAGGAATGCAGAGGAGGAGGACTGAACTGATAGCTGGAACTATAACATACTTTTGGCAGACTCAGAGGCAGAGCCAAGCTGCACCGGGCACTGCGAGGCAGGAAGTAAGTGAAGGGTCGAGGATACAGGTGGGGGCTGTATCGCTCCTCAGCGAGGCTTTCAGGAGACAGGAGCTGAATCTGTGGTCCGGGCCCTTTTGAGGCCTGGAAACGGGGACTTTATAATGGAATAACGTGCACACTGGGAAACGTGGCAACATTACTTTACATAGGCCTGATATTCGTAGTATTCACGAGGACTGGAAAATAGCATACTAGAGGTGGACACAACTGGAATTGCGTCATTAATCGGACATGGGGAATAACATATGCATATTGGTCATGCACACATAACATATGATGGATGAGGCGTAGGGACACAGAACATGGCAAAATTTACTTTTCCACATTCCCTCCTTGTCACTACGTTTCCATCAGGAAACATCAATTTTCATGATACCATCTATCATTTCATACAGTACCATTTGCTCGTCTCGAATTGTCTGGGAACGGGATTTAGAACGGGGCTTGGGACTAGGAATACAAGAGGTAGCACACATGCTGCAAATCGCAGGGCCACATTGTATACAGAGGCAGCAGCTGAATATGATCGCTACTGCAATACCTAGAAAGGACAGGACTTTCCATCCCCATGCGGAAATTATATTCCAGAACCAACCGGACCATGTCCAGGTGCCTGGATCTTGGTGTAACAGATGGGCAATTTTATGGAGTCTGGTTATAGCTGAATAAACGGACGGCGCGTTATTTGGAATGAAAATGCAGCAACTAGATCCGATGACTCTACAGGCCCCGCCCCTATCGGCCAGTATGACGTCAAGGACGAGACGATTTTGCAAAACGACAAATCTCATAGCAGATTGTTCTTCGGTTAGGTTACCTAGAGCAGAGGCAGTCTCATTTACTACAGCTTCAAGGGTTCTTGTTAACCTACGGATCAGTTTACTATTCTGGACAGGTCCTACAAAGAAGAAGAAACCTTTATTGAAATCTGTATACTGTTCTAGAGTAGTTTCAGTATAATCGACAATTGGGGACTCCCTTCTATGTCTAATGTGTACTAGATGTGTGTTTCTGTGATAATCAGATGGGGCTAGAAAAACAGGTGGCAGTAGGAAGGCAATGTAACAGGTTCCCTCCCAATCGAGGGGCAGACGGACATATGCAGTTTGACCACAAATAAAATAAGAATGACGTGAAGCTTTGAAAATAGATTTCCCACTGTCACTATACTTGATAACAGTAGTACATTCACTATGACCTATGTGTACAGAACCATAACTACGGACACATAATTCGCCTTTGACAGGTAGTACTGAAATAGCAGGTAAGTCTGGAGTAGTATCAGACTGAACATTCAGGACCATGAAATTCGACGAATAATTACCTAAATTATATACTTCGTTTTCTAGATCTAAACCTGTTCTGTGGGGAAGACCTTGCTTGTCTGGAAAACATGTACCGTTAAGAAAAGACATATCTGTTGAGGATGACGTTAACGTGGACCATGCTCCACACGAACCATTATGTGAGAATGGATAAGGAAAAAGTGGCAGAACTCCCTTCGGTGTCTGGAAAGGGGGGAGTCGACCACACACCCAACAATTTGTGGCATTGCTGGTCTGGTGTGAGTAATGTAACATACGGATAAATGTGTTGTTGCGCATAGCGAGGCGGTAAGAATATTCGTGAGGAGGCAGATCACTAAACGTGTGCTCTACTGTAGCATTAGCAGACATATTTACATGAGGAACTGGAAAACACAGGAAAAGTGCGTAGCTGGTGCAGGAAATCATTATGCTGAGAAACAATATGAAACTTAGAAAAACGATACATTGAAGTGAACTTCGACTGACTCTCTCACTATGGGGGTCTATTTTATACATGTCAGAAACAGTCTAACCGTTTCACCTAGGGGAGGACTTATACAATCAAACTGACTGACTTATTTTACTAGACCTTAATTTGAGCTTATACTCCTGTTGCGGAGTTTTCTCTAACAAGGGAGGGGTTGTAATAATGTCTTGTGCGGGACAGTCCTTTAAAACAATGTCTTGGCAATCTTTCGAATCCTGGAAATCCTTGGAAATGTTTTTGGAGACTGATTTCAATCCATTGAAAAGTTTTACATGAGAAAGGTGGACCCACCCCTTTCTGCCTTCCAACTTGACGGCAGTTCGGGTGGTCAAGAGGACCTGACGTGGCTCCTTCCAACGTGGTTCCAGCGGACTTGATCTGTCGAAATTTCGGACCATCACAAGGGAGCCTGGAACGACCTCATGCGGTGCCACCTCGGTATTGTCTGGAAATGCGGCGGCAACCTGTGAACGACATGAGTTGAGGGCAGACATCAAGGAAGCTAGGTAATCTGTCAGCATATTACATGAAACATCGGTAATACTTCGGGGTCTAGGAGTACCCCACATGTTAGGGGGGCGGCCGAATACGACCTCGTACGGGGACAGACCTGATCTGGAATGTGCGACCATGCGCATATAAAATAAAGCGACTGGCAGAGCTATTAACCAGTCCACACCTTTGTCCTTACAGACTTTTGCAATACGGATTTTCAGAGTCTGATTATGTCTCTCTACGAGACCGGCTGCTTCAGGATGGCGTACACAATGAAACTTCCACTGGTACCCTAACAAAAGGGAAACGTGTTTCATGAGTTCGGATGAGAATGGCTGACCGTTATCAGAATATACGACTCTAGGGAGTCCATATCTAGGGAAAAATTCACGAACCAACTGCTTGGCAGTGGTCGCGGCTGTGTAATCTGGGACTGGATATGCTTCTGTCCACCTGGACAAAGCGCATACAACTACAAGGACATACTTGAAACCTCGACATCGCTCCATCTGAATATAATCCATCTGGAGGACCTCAAAAGGGTGGTCAGGGGGCTGGAAACCACCTTGTTCCACCGGGACACTTTTACCTGGATTAAACTGACAACATATCATACAGGTACGGACTTTCTGCTTGGCTGCAGCTCGTAAATGCTTGTTGAACCAAATGTTCTGGATACTGTCTAACATAGCTTTTTCTCCTAAATGTGCTGGACTATGTGCGGTATTGATAATGACTTGAACCATAGAGTCGGGGAGAAACCATGTGGCTCTACCCTTCGTTAACCATCCTTGATCTGTCTGGACCCCTCCTTGTTCAGACCACTTCTTGATTTCATCGGGAGTAGCATGTAACTGTATATCTATGACATCTTGTGTAGGGTCCTTAACTGTCATGCATGTAATCGGATCTGGAGTATGTGTCATGTTAACTGGAATGTCTGGAGTCTGTGCTGTAAGCTTGGCTGTGCGGTCTGCTAGATCATTACCCTGGGAAATAAGGTCAGTAACTTTCGTATGTGCTTTGCATTTCATGATAGCAATAGATGTCGGTAAATGTATGGCATCTAACAGGGCTTGAATAAGGAGACCATGCTGAATCTTGGTTCCATGAGAAGTCATGAAACCTCTCTCCTGCCAGAGCACTCCGAAGTCGTGTACAACTCCGAATGCGTAACGTGAATCTGTGTAAACATTAACTTTCAGGTTCTTGGCGTGTATACAGGCTTGTGTCAGAGCGACTAGCTCTGCTGCTTGAGCGGACAGAGTATCAATACGGTGTGTTTCAATAACTTCAGTGTCAGTAGTCACTGCATACGCGGCGACTAGTTCTCCTGTACTAGTTCTCATACATGAACCATCCACATAAAGTGTCAGGTCAGGATCTGGTAACGGAATATCTGTCAGGTCTTGTCTTGGCTTTGTCGTAATGTTAACTACTTCCACACAATCATGTGGGTCTGGATTTGAATTAACTGATGGTAACAGTGTAGCGGGATTCAGAACGTTGCAGCGTCTGATTTCTATGTGTGGCTGGAACAGTGTTAATTCATAACCTGTTAAACGTGCAATTGTCAAGTGCTGAGTTTGTGTTCGGTTTAAAAGAACTTCTACTGAATGTGGGACTTGTACTGTCAGGGAGTGTCCTAAAACTATAGAATCACTTTGTCTGATAGCTAGTGCTGTGGCTGCAACTGACTTGAGGCACGCAGGCAACGCCTGGGCGACTGGATCTAATGTGCTAGAAAAATAAGCACAGGGCTTGTATTGTCCTGCTTGATCTTGCGTGAGAACAGACAATGCTGTACCTTCGCGTTCAGTAACGAAAAGTGTAAAAGGCTTACTGTAGTTCGGTGTAGCTAGAACTGGAGCTTGACATAAGGCTTTCTTTAACTCGTTGAAACTAAGTGTATGGTCAGATGTCCAATGGAGGACAGTCGATACGGCTGCCTCCTGTGTCGTTAACTGTATCAGTGGCTTGGCTAGAAATGCATACTGGGGAATCCATTGTCTACAATAAGAAGTAAGGCCGATAAAGGCACGTACCTCCTTCTGGGTTCTGGGCTGGGGAAGACTCGCTATTAACTGGATACGGTCTGGTGTCAACTGCCTACCCCTCTTGGACAGCAAGTGTCCTAAGTATACCACTTGCTGGACACAGAATTGAAGCTTCGAAGGTGACACCTTGTGCCCCATCTCGGCTAGAAAATACAGAACTGTAAGTGATGCTCGCTCGCAAGCACGTTCAGAACGGGCTGTGATCAGTAGATCATCAACATACTGGAGCAGGGCAGTGTCAGTTGGCATGTGAATGTTGTCTAGTTGTCTCTTGAGTGCTTGACTGTAAATACTAGGGCTTTCTGTGAAACCTTGAGGAGCGCGTGTAAACATATAGCTCCTTCCATTTAAACAGAATCCGAAAAGAAACTGACTGTCTGGATGAATTGGAACACTAAAAAATGCATTCTTGAGGTCTATGACAGTGAAAAACATGGCTTCGGAATCAATGGCTGTTAACAGGGAAGAAATATCTGGGACAACTGGGTACTGAGGAATAATACATTTATTAAGCTCTCGTAAATCAATCACTAATCGATATACTGGGGGTGCATTTGGATCAGTACGTTTCATGACTGGAATGATCGGAGAATTACATACATTGGAGTCAGTTTCTACAACTACTCCTTGAGCCATGAGCTCGTCAATAATTTTGGATAAGGCTGCTACAGCCTCAGGTGGCAATCTGTACTGCCTGATTCGTGGTAACACTACACCTGGCTTGAGAGTCACACGATGGGGTGTGATTTGCATGTAACCTACATCAGTTGGACCTTGCGCCCATAAATGCTGCGGAACATTAGACAATCTTGAATCAAAATCTCGTAATACATAGTGACCCTTAAAGTCACGTAGGAACAGACGTATTCCCTCTGGGGAACAGCAAATAACTGCACCTAATTCTTTCAGTGTCTTAATGCCTAACAGATTTTCTGGACATGACTTAGTAAGTAACAGATCAGTAGTACGGGACAATGGACCTACTTCTAGAGTGACTGGCTTAGATATCTCATTAACTATTGGTTTTCCTGAAAATCCAAGGGAAACATTTCTTGAGCCTGAGAGCGGAGCCCCTGGAACTTCGGCATGACTAATTGTGGTCCTACTTGCCCCTGTATCGATCAAAAACTTTCTGTCTTTCCCTAATACTTGACTGTGAACATAGGGACCTTCTTGATCTACAGGTATCTCGATGAGAGGCAAGCCTACCTCCCTCTCTAGGCTGTTTCATGAATATGACTGATACTCTGGATACTCAGACTGTGCATACTGGTACATCTGTGATGTAACGTGCTGTGTTGCAGCAATAGGCTGCGGTACTGTAACTGTCTGTTGTGCATTCTGTGGCTGAGGAATCTGTGAAACTTGTTCTTGTCTAGGCGGACGTGGTCTTTCTTTAGTCTTACCAGTAGCTATATTATGTTTCAGAACTGCACACTCGTTTATAAAATGACCTGGCTGTTTACAATAATTGCAGTTCCCTCTAACGGGAGCTGCAGGATGACTGGCTTGATTCGGACCCCTCTTCTGACTGTCTTGAGGAACAGATTGTGCAACTAGCACTTTCATTTTCGTGTCTTTCATACGTTTTCTCTCGTGTTCTTGCTCTTCCCTGATTCTATTCTGGTGGTACTGGAGCATCTGGAGCATCTGGGACGGAGTATTTGCTTGCCAGGTGCTTTCGACTTTCAAAACTCGATTTTTAATTTGTGGGCTTGAATTCTCGACTAATTTAGTAACAAAAAGGTGAGGGTATGACTCACTACTTGTCTTGAGACCACTGTTGATACTAAAACATTTTTCGAATCTAGAATAAAAATCACTAATATCTTCATCTTGTTTCTGTTTACAGGCTGAGATTGCATCCCAGTCTTCTTTCCTAGTTGTCAATAATCTGGGTAAAACTTGAATCAGTAATTCTGGTAATTCTTTACATTTATCTCCAAGACCGGTACCTGGTACTCGTGCCTTGTCTTCAGCTTCTAGAGCTGCCCAATCGATCTTTTTCTCTCCCACCTCCCATTCTTTTTCCTTTAACTTTTCATACACCCCTGCGGGTAACAGGACCTTTAACATTTTAATGATATCTGGGTAAGTGTATTCTCCCATACGGAGCATGTCTTTTAATTCTCTATGGAACCCTGCTGGATCTTTGTCATGACAGGGAATTAATTTCTTCATTTCAAGAAGTTCCATCTTTGAAATTGGAGTGTATACAAACACTCGTTGCATTACGCCACCCGCCCCTTGGACTGGGTGGACTTCTCGTAACGGATTCTGTCTGTCTATGTAGAATGGCTTACTTTCTGGGGGTGAGACATGAACAAAATGCGGGTTCAGAAACGTTCTATATTTGTGGCGCTGTTCTAGAATGACACTAATTAAATCGGTACCTAGACCTCTCCATCTATACTGGAGTAACTCGTTCAGGATATCATGTAACGGGCCTGGATCAGAGTGTTGACCCTCATACAGAGTGATGAGGTACTGGATCATATACATACCCACCAGTCGTTGCTCGGCTGGGGGCAGTTTCAGAAACATTTGTGCCACTATTTCGTCTGGAAAAGTGGTAGAATCAGTAATCCATCGGACTGCTGATCGGGCTAGTTCTTGTTCATGCATGGTACTTAATTCACTGTAACCGACTCGTGATTTCAGAATGTGATCGGTAGCTTGAAATACTTGTTCTAGAGAACCTTGTTCTGGTGCTAGATGAAAAATAGACTTGGGTTCTAGACGTAAATGGCGATCTGGAAATCTGGATTTTCCTACATACGCTATTCTGGCGGGATTCTCGTTCTCTTCCTCTTCAGGATCAGAGATACTTTCTTTCTCGCTTACTTGTGCTGCTTTACGCTGGTCGTGTAACCTTATTATTTCTTTACGAATTTTCTTGTACATACTCTCCATGGCACTGACGGTCTTGTGCTTACCCTCGGCTATATTATCACTCCACCTTGTCAGGATTCTCATTTCGGCGGGATCTTTAGACGGGTAATCTTGTTCTCTTATTAGACAATTGATCAGGAACTTTAATATCATGAGCTGAATCTCGGCTTTCCTTTGAGACATAATCTCGCCAATACTTTCTGGATCATCCCCTGTACGGATGAAACGATATATTCTGTCTAGATCTTCTTTCATGTTCGGCAAGGTGACTAGATACTCGGTCACTCTCCTTACACGTAAGGAATATAAAACCATAGTATATTCGCCTGGAACTGGATCATAAACACATTCGTTAAGGGCTTGCCTGATTTCTGTAACAGACTTATTACTTTTAGGAGTACGCTGTGATGCTTGAGCATGTAATTCGAGTGCCGATAAACGCTTGTGTGGCGGCGGGGTTTGAGGAGTAGCTCCTCCTGCGGCCCCTAGACTGGAGTCGTCTACTGAGGCTCTACGTCCTGGCAGAGTGGGAAATGGAACTGTAGGCTGGACCGGGGGTACCGTAACAGGTACTCCGGTGTCTGGAAGAGCGGGAAGTGCCTGATTTACAGGGACTAGCGGAGCGCGAACAGGATTTGCATATTCTGGGACTGTGTCGTCCAGATAGGACGAAATAAAAATATCAGCTGCGGTCGGTTTGTGACGTAGCTTGGTCGGAATTAATGGTGGCGGGAAATTACTAGATGCCTCTGGGGTCGCTTTTGGCAAGCCCTCGGCAAGGAGAGGATACATACCCTTAATAAGGGCATGCCTCTGTCTGTCTGACTGTTCTGCTTTGACTTGTTCACCTATCTCGATTAATTCTCTTTCTTGGGCTCGTTCCTGGGATTCTCTACTTAACTCTGACTTTCTGACTTCCTTTTCCGTTCTTCTATGAGCTTCCTTGCGCCATAACTCGATGGCATCTTTCTGTGACTGTCTGGCTTTCTTTTTCCATAATGCTTCTTCTACTCGCATGATACATTCGGCATCCCATGTACCCGATACGGGCCATCTATACTTTTCTTCTAACTGTTTGGTATACTCTACCCATAAATCTAGATACAATATGGCGCTTATGCCATGTTTCTGATACATAAAGTGACCTGGACTGTCCCTAGGCGGGACAGGAACTGCTTCCTCTAACAGACCCTTTCTAGTTTTTAACTGACGTAACTTGGAAAATATAGGCATGACTGAACTGTAATCTGGACAAAATACAATACACAATAAAAACACGAAATCACATCGCACTCATACCACAACAGTAAATTACATGAAGAACATTATAAATAACAGTTCGAACAGAATATTACCTGGAATACTGAGAACAGAAAGAGAACAGATTTTCTCGAGAACGGAACAGACTAGAGTTACTGGATGCACTGCTGTAACAGTGCGGAACATACCGGTCCCATAAAGGGACACATCAAGACCCGTATCCACCTAGGTGAACACTTCGTTTGTGAGTCTGGGCACCACCAACCCACGGACCAGGAGTCAATTTAGATTGGTCCTGTCTAGATACTACCCCAGCAATGGTACTCACCGGGCAGCACGGAACGGAAGGCCTCGGACTGGACTGGACGACGGACGACGAACTTCGGACTTTAGTTACAGGTGGGCCTCCGGATACCTCGGACCTTGGACTCTCGGCTTGGGCTCTGGTCGGGACTCGCCGCGTTCCTCCACCGTCTCGTTCGGATGCTGGACCGCCTCCTCCGTCTCCTCCGTGGGCCTGAGGGATACTTGAGCAGAAATATCTGCCACTGCGCAGAAGAGTTCCGTCACGACTGCAGAGGGTCAGGGGGTCGGCGTGGCTTCACCGACGCGTGGGGAAAGGGCAAGTCCCTGTTCGGGCGCCATTATGTGGTATATAAATAAATAATACCGGATCTATTTTTGGATGAATGAATGAATAACAGATAGCTCAATAAAATAAGAGTCAAGATTCGAGGTAGTAGGAGTTTCTGCAGGTTTATTACAGCATAAGGACAGGATCAGGACAACCTGCATAGAACAGAGGTGACAGGGCCCAGCAGGACAACTGGGGCCCAGCAGGGGAAAAGAGGCCCAGCAGCTGCTGGGGCTAGGTCTGGGATGAGCGCGCTAACATTCAATAACAAAACACAGGCATATATACATAGCGCGAACACATAGCATTACATTGCAGTAGGCGTAGCAGTGGGTGGAGCAGAAGGTGTGACGCGTAGCAGTCGCGAAAGATAACAGTAAAAAGAGGTGTAACTGGGAGTATACATAGACATGTGATGCAAACGTAACAGAATATGTCATGAATGGGCGGAAACATAGGAGGGGGCTACCTAAGGAGCCGGGACCTCTAACCTAATGGTGCGCAAAAACTAGCAATGACGTGTTACTAGGAGAAGCTGGGGGCTATGAACTCTGTGCTAGGAGCAGAGACTAGAGTCTGGAGGGTCGGAGCGACATGTACCTAAACCCTATCTGGTATCTAATGTTTAGGGAACATGTTGATATAAACTAGAAGTCATGAGGGGAAAAGCTAACTTGACTCTAAGACTGGACCATGCATTATTCTACATGAAGTGCGTGATGAAGAATACTAAATGACCATTAAATACAGTATTTCTCTAACGTGGAGACGAGAAGGCTAGACAATGACGGAAACTATTGATGCAGTTCAGTAGCTTAGGAATGCAGAGGAGGAGGACTGAACTGATAGCTGGAACTATAACATACTTTTGGCAGACTCAGAGGCAGAGCCAAGCTGCACCGGGCACTGCGAGGCAGGAAGTAAGTGAAGGGTCGAGGATACAGGTGGGGGCTGTATCGCTCCTCAGCGAGGCTTTCAGGAGACAGGAGCTGAATCTGTGGTCCGGGCCCTTTTGAGGCCTGGAAACGGGGACTTTATAATGGAATAACGTGCACACTGGGAAACGTGGCAACATTACTTTACATAGGCCTGATATTCGTAGTATTCACGAGGACTGGAAAATAGCATACTAGAGGTGGACACAACTGGAATTGCGTCATTAATCGGACATGGGGAATAACATATGCATATTGGTCATGCACACATAACATATGATGGATGAGGCGTAGGGACACAGAACATGGCAAAATTTACTTTTCCACAACACAACAGTTGGCATGCATGATCCCGCCCTCAGGGAGTAGTTGGTGCTGGCAACAACTAAAACAGTGATCAGACAATCAGAAGTTCAAAGTTAAAACAGTAAGGGTCCATGACTTGAGCTGCACAGAGTTAGTGGCCCCGGATGCACTGCAGCCGGCACAGGCACACTGCCAAGGGAAGGTGACTTGCAGTGCACTGAAATAGGGCCACGAGAGCTGAGCTGGTCCTTGTTGATGTCGAAGCTGAATAACGCGGAGTGTTTCGGGAGACAGTGGAAGGTGTTCTTCCAGGGCATGATGCAGAGGGCAGAACCAAAAAGAAACAGGCAATATGGAGGAGATGAATGCTACAGACTCATTTTTTACACCAAGTCAGTATCAGCTACATGATGATGAAGACAACTCCCAGGCCACAGACTCAGACGCCATCAAAGTTCAACCAGAGAGTGTCCATGAATTTCGGGGCACAGAGTTATTGGCACCAGAGCTGAAAGGGGATGCAGTCTGCGATGAGGCCAGTTCAATGGTATAAACTCTACCATTAAGAAATCAAGACTCAGTTCCAAATGTGTGACCTACTTGACCGCAGTGTAGGCTGGAGGCAGCGGTCAGTAGGGGCCCACAACCACGTGTTGTTGGCTAGTGATGCACAGAGTTAGTGGCACCAGAGCAGTTGTTGGTAGTGTTCAATCTCCTCCATTACGATGATCCTTTTTTCCTCCAGACTGTACTGCGTCTTCCTCTTACTCCTCTCCTTGCATACAATTATATGAACTCGGCCATTAAAAAAATCAAGTCTCAGTTCCAAATGTGTGACCTACTTGACAGCAGTGTAGGCCGAAGGCAGTACTCAGCAAGGAACCACAGACGTGTCGTTTAGAATGCTATGCACAGAGTTGGTCGCACCACATCGAGGGAGTACAGTGATCTCAAACGTCCCATTAACATATGAACTCGGCCATTGTGAGATCAAGACTCAGTTCCAAATATGGGACCTACTAGACTGCAGTGTAGGCCGGAGGCAGCGGTGGAGTACGTCAATGAGAAAGGAGTTCTGGGGGCCTGTGTCGCGGAAGCCAGCGATGGTCTGATGAGGCTGCCAAAGTCACAGGCTTCAGGCTTGGAGCTTGAACCGGCACGTGGTGGGCCCTCTTTGAGACATGCCGGTGTCAGCAGGTGAGCAGTGAGGCCTGGGTGCGCAGGGGTGGCTAAGGCGGGTCTGGAAGTGCAGCAAGGGCACAGGTTCGCAGGCACCACCCCTCACGGCGTCGGCCTCGTGGCGGGGTTGAGAGGCGCCGCCCTGGCAGATACGTTGGCCATTATGGAAGAGAACCACGTCCAGCGCAACAGGCTTTTTATTCACACCCCTACACTGTCCTGGCGTACGCCGGGCCAGCCCACTCCGCTCACGCTTACAGGGGGGGGGGGACGTAACAAGCTACATTTCCACGATCTTCCCCACTGCCTGGGGTAACATGGTTTCGTCCACTGTACACTGTACTCCAAATACCAGCAGCATATGTCGACATGGACATGTCTGTGGTCTGCATACTGCAGTCTGGGCAGCACATCCACGCCACACTTGGCATTCTGTACATTCTTATTCATGGGTCACTTGCTTCCTTCGCACATGCATGGTTCCCACCACTCCCCACATTCTGCTGTTGTGTGGCTGAGGTGCCATGCCGTTGATGGCTTGTGTACATGGCTAGCCCAGGTTACCACAGTAAGTTGTACTGTCGTGTCTGGTAGCTGGGCATGTGGTTTGGCATGTTGTATGTGAGTTTGTAACATGTCCATTCCCAGAGTTGTGAGTTGCATGATTGTGGAGTTGGTGTGTGGTGTGTTCATTTGGTACTTTCCAACTAGCAGTGCATTTCCGCAGGTGCCAGCCTCAAAGCGCTGGTTAATGATGGACTGTCAATAGATGAGGGAATCATGCACACTGCCTGGGTAGTTGGCGATGACATTGGTGAAGAGTCCCCAGTGGTCCACTATTGCCTGCACATTGACGGAATGCGTGTGATTTCTGTTGTGCTAATTGTGTGCAGTGTCGGCAGGGGTCACAATTAGGACATGTGTGCAGTCAATTGCCCCCAACACGTGTGGGAAGCCAGCGATGGCATAGAAGCCTTGCTTGGTCTCCAGCTGTTCCTGCGCAGTGTGGGGGAAGTGAAGGTGCTGGGGTACCAAGCCGATGATGGCATCTAAGACAGTTGTGATGAACTTTGATAGGGCTGGCTGTGAAACTCCTCCGACTCTGGCGGTTGTTGGTTGGAAGGTGCCAGAGGCCAACAGGTGCAGCACAGCCAGCTGCTTTGTCTGCGGAGGGATGCTGGTTGTCCGCTGTGTTGGTACAGTCAGCCTGTGGGCAATGATGGTCAGGATGCGGAGGATGATTGTCCTTTTGAGCCTGTGGTGGACAATGACATCCTCTGGTGTTAAGTCTGTGAGGCTGGTGCGTTTTCTGAAGGTCCGCTGTCTTTGTGTGCACTGCCTCCGTGGTAGTCCGGGGAGGGGCGGTGGCAGTGGGTGTTGTGGCCCTCTTGGGGCTCCGAGCTGCATGATCAGTAGCTCCATGGCATCTGTTGTTTTTCAGGTGTGGCTCTGGGCTGGGCTCCCATTTATGGTGCAGGTTGTCGTCCGACTAATCACCAGGTAAGAGCAGATGTTAAATCCCTGCTGCTAACGTACATTAATCGCCTGTTTTGGGATCTTATCGCCGATCTGGCTGGTTGTTGAGAATGTTGAGAAGTGGGGTTGTCGTGGCTTTTTGCACGGGAACGCCTACTCTGCATATCATTAGCGTTAGTTGCCAGTGTCATATGTGGCGAAAAACTGGTGATATCGGCTGTTAGCACCAGCTTGTGAATAGGGAGCTAACTTTATCGCCTCTTTGGCTGAGATAGAGTGCCGCTAACTCGGCGATAAGTCCTTGAGAATATGCCCCTACATTTCATGGTGCAGACTGACAGAGCTACAAAAGGGGGTGGTGATGGACAGAGCATCTGAATCAATTAAACACTCACACCCAGTCAAAAGATCTGGGTTTAATCCATCACCGTTCTTTAGCCCACTCTGCCACCCCAGTTCAGACATGGCTATATGCAAATCAGTCTGACCCTGTGCCTTGTGGTATATAAATAAATAATACCGGATCTAGGTTTGACTGGACATAGCAATAACAGATAGCTCAATAAATAAGAGTCAAGATTCGAGGTAGTAGGAGTTTGCAGGTTTAATACAGCATAAAGGACAGGAACAGGACAACCTGCACGGGAACAGGATGGCAGGGCCCTGCAGGGGGGACAGGGAATGAGCGCGCTAACTTTAATAACAATGTACAACATATATATACTAAAACAATTGCATTACAGTGAATACAGTAGGCGGAGCAGTGGGTGTGGTCAATAGCAGTCGCGAAAGATAAGGGTGAAAGTGGGTGTAACAAGAGGCGTATACATGGACATGTGATGTAAACGTAACAGAATATGTCATAAATGAGGCGGAAACATGGAGGGGGCTACCTAAGGAGCCGGGACCTCTAACCTAATGGTGCGCGCAAACTGACAATGACGTGTTACTAGGAGAAGCTGGGGGCTATGAACTCTGCGCTAGGAGTAGAGACTGAAGTCTGGAGAGTCAGGGCGACATGTACCTAAACCCTATCTAGTATCTAATGTTTAGAGGACATGTTGATATAAACTAAGAGTCAGGAGGGGAGAGGCTAACTGACTCTAAGGCTGGAGCATGCATTATTCTACATGTAGTGCGTGTTGAGGAATATTAAATGACCATTAATACAGTATTTCTCCTACATGGAGACGTAAAGGCTAGACAATGACGGAAACTATTGATGCGATTCAGTAGCTTAGGAATGCAGAGAAGGAGGGCTGGACTGATAACTAGAATCATAACATACTCTTGGCAGACTCGTAGGCAGAGCCAGGCCGAGCCGGGCACTGCGAGGCAGGAAGTAAGTGAAGGGTCGAGGATACAGGTGGGGGCTGTATCGCTCCTCAGCGAGGGCTCAGGAGACAGGAGCTGAATCTGGTGTCCGGGCCCTTTTGAGGCCTAGAAACGGGGACTTTACAATGAAATAACGTGCACACTGAGAAACGTGGCAACGTAACTTTACATAGGCCTGATATTCGTAGTATTCACGAGAACTGGGAACTGGCATACTAGGGATGGACACAACTGTAATTGCGTCTTTAATCAAACATGGGGAATACATATGCATATTAATCATGCACACATAACATAAGATGGGGGACACGTAGGGACACAGAACATGGCAAAATTTACTTTTCCACATTCCCTCCTTGTCACTACGTTTCCATCAGGAAACATCAATATTCATGATACCATCTATTATTTCATACAGTATCATTTGCTCGTCTCGAATTTTCTTGGAACTGGATTTAGAACGGGACTTGGGACTAGGAATACAAGAGGTAGCACAAATGCCGCAAATCGCAGGGCCACATTGTATACAGAGGCAGCAACTGAATATGATCGCTACTGCAATACCTAGAAAGGACAATACTTTCCATCCCCAGGCGGAAATTATATTCCAGAACCAACCGGACCATGTCCAGGTGCCTGGATCTTGGTGTAACATATGGGCAATTTTATGGAGTCTGGTAATAGCTGAATAAACAGACGGTGCGTTATTAGGAATGAAAATGCAGCAACTAGATCCGATGACTCTACATGCCCCGCCCCTATCGGCCAGTATGACGTCAAGGACGAGACGATTCTGGAGCACGACAATTCTCATAAAGGATTGCTCTTCGGTTAAGTTACCTAGAGCAGAAGTAGTCTCAATCACTACTGCTTCAAGGGTTCTCGTTAATCTACGTATCAGTTTACTATTCACGACAGTACCTAAATAGGGGAAGACACCTTTATTGATATCTATGTATTGTTCTAGAGCAGTTTCAGTATAATCGACAATCGGGAGGTCTCTCTTGTGTCTAGTATGTACTAGGTGGGAATTCCTATGATAGTCAGGTGGGGCTAGAAAAACTGGTGGCAGTAGGAAGGCAATGTAACAGGTTCCCTCCCAATCGAGGGGCAGACGAACATATGCGGTCTGACCACAAACAAAATAAGAATGACGTGAAGCTTTGAAAATAGATTTCCTACTGTCACTATACTTGATAATAGTAGTACAATCACTATGGCCTACATGTACGGAACCATTCTTTCGGACACATAATTCACCTTTGACTAGTAATACTGACATAGCAGGTAAGTCTGGAGTAGTATCAGACTGAACATTCAGGACCATGAAATTCGAAGAATAATTACCCAAATTATAAACTTCATTTTCTAGATCTAACCCTGTTCTGTGGGGAAGACCTTGCTTGTCTGGGAAACATGTACTGTTAAGAAAAGACATATCATTTGAGGATGACGTTAACGTGGACCATGCTCCACACGAACCATTATGTGAAAATGGATAAGGAAAGAGTGGCAGAACTCCCTTCGGTGTCTGGAAAGGGGGGAGTCGACCACACACCCAACAATTAGTGGCATTGCTGGTCTGGTGTGAATAATGTAACATGCGGATAAAGGAATTATTACGCATAGCAAGACGATATGAAAGTTCATGAGGAGGCAGATCACTAAACGTGTGCTCTACTGTAGCATTAGCAGACTCATTTACATTAGAAACTGGAAAACACAAATAAAATGCATAACTTGTGCAGGTAATCATAAGGCTGAGATATAGCAGAAAACATAAAATAATAGTGCAACTTTTAGAGTTCTCACTAACTCTCTCTCTGTGGGGGTCTATTATATACATGTCAGAAACCGGTCTAACCGTTTCACCTAGGGGAGGACTTAGACAATCAAACTGGCTGACTTATTTTACTAGACCTTAATTTTTTCTTGTACTCCTGCTGCGGAGTTTTCTCTAACAGGGAGGAATCTGTATCATTGTCTTTTGCGGGACAGTCCTTAAGAATAGTACTTTGGCAGTTTTTAAAATCCTCGGAAATGTTCTTGGAAACAGTCTTTAGTCCGTAAATTTTTTTCACATGAGACAGGTGGACCCAGCCCTTCCTGCCTTCCAGCTTGACGGCAGTACGGGTGGCCAGGAGGACTTGCTTGGGCTCCTTCCAGCGGGGCTCCAGCGGACTTGAACGATCAAAATTCCGGACAAGAACCATGCATCCGGGAACGATTTCATGCGGTGCCACCTCGGTATTGTCTGGAAATGCGGCGGCAACCTGTGAACGACAAGAGTGTAGGGCAGACATCAAGGAAGCTAGGTAATCTGTCAGCATATTACTTGAAACATCTGTAATACTTCGGGGTCTAGGTGTACCCCACATATTAGGGGGGCGGCCGAATACGACCTCGTACGGGGACAGACCTGATCTGGAATGTGCGACCATGCGCATATAAAACAAAGCGACTGGCAGAGCTACTAGCCAGTCCACACCTTTCTCTTTACATATTTTGGCGATGCGGATTTTCAGGGTCTGATTATGTCTCTCTACGAGACCGGCTGCTTCAGGATGGCGTACACAATGGAACTTCCACTGGTACCCTAACAAAAGGGAAACATGTTTCATGAGTTCAGATGAGAATGGCTGGCCGTTGTCAGAATACACGACCCTAGGGAGTCCATAGCGGGGGAAGAATTCACGAACCAACTGCTTGGCAGTGGTCGCGGCTGTGTAATCTGGGACTGGATATGCTTCTGTCCATCTGGACAGAGCGCATACAACTACAAGGACATACTTGAAACCTCGACATCGCTCCATCTGAATATAATCCATCTGGAGGACTTCAAAAGGGTGGTCAGGAGGCTGGAATCCACCTTGTTCCACCGGGACACTTTTACCTGGATTAAACTGGCAACATATCATACAGGTACGGACCTTCTGCTTGGCTGCAGCTCGTAAATGCTTGTTGAACCAAATGTTCTGGATACTATCTAACATAGCTTTTTCTCCTAAATGTGCTGGACTATGTGCGGTATTGATAATGACTTGAACCATAGAGTCGGGGAGAAACCATGTGGCTTTTCCCTTCGTTACCCATCCCTGATCTGTCTGGACCCCTCCTTGTTCGGACCATTTCTTGATTTCATCGGGAGTAGCATGTAACTGGATATCTATGACATCTTGAGTAGGGTCCTTAACTGTCATACAGGTAGTCAGATCTGGAGTATGTGTCTGTGTTGGATTAACTGACATGTCTGGAGTCTGTGCTGTAAGCTTGGCTGTGCGATCTGCTAGATCATTACCTTGAGAAATAATATCAGTAACTTTCGTATGTGCTTTGCATTTCATGATAGCAATAGATGTCGGTAAGTGTATGGCATCTAACAGAGCTTGAATAAGGAGACCATGCTGAATCTTGGTTCCATGAGAAGTCATGAAACCTCTCTCCTGCCAGAGCACTCCAAAGTCATGGACGACTCCGAATGCGTAACGTGAATCTGTGTAAACATTGACTTTCAGGTTCTTAGCATATATGCAGGCTTGGGTCAGAGCAACTAGCTCTGCTGCTTGAGCAGACAGGGTGTCAATATGATGTGTCTCTATAACTTCAGTGTCTGTAGTCACTGCATACGCGGCTACTAGTTCTCCTGTACTTGTTCTCATACATGAACCATCCACATAAAGTGTCAGGTCGGGATCTGGTAATGGAATATCTGTCAGATCTTGTCTTGGCTTAGTCATAGTGTTAACTACTTCCACACAGTCGTGTGTGGCAGGATTCGAAATAACTGACGGTAACAGAGTAGCAGGATTTAGAACGTTGCAGCGTCTGATTTCTATGTGTGGCTGGAACAGTGTCAATTCATAACCTGTTAAACGTGCAATTGTCAAGTGCTGAGTCTGTGTTCGGTTTAAAAGAACTTCCACGGAGTGTGGGACTTGTACTGTCAAGGAATGTCCTAATACTATGGAATCACTTTGTCTGATAGCTAGTGCTGTGGCTGCAACTGACTTGAGGCACGCAAGCAGAGCCTGGGCTACAGGATCTAATGTGCTCGAAAAATAAGCACAGGGCTTGTATTGTCCTGCTTGATCTTGTGTGAGAACAGATAATGCTGTACCTTCACGTTCTGTGACGAAAAGTGTAAAAGGCTTACTGTAGTTCGGTGTAGCTAGAACTGGAGCTTGGCATAAGGCTTTCTTTAACTCATTAAAACTAAGTGTATGTTCAGATGTCCAAGGGAGGACAGTCGATACTGCTGCCTCCTGTGTCGTTAACTGTATCAGTGGCTTGGCTAGGAATGCATACTGAGGAATCCATTGTCTGCAGTAAGAAGTGAGGCCAATAAAAGCACGTACCTCCTTCTGGGTCTTGGGCTGAGGAAGACTCGCTATTAACTGGATACGGTCAGGTGTCAACTGCCTACCCCTCTTGGACAGTAAGTGGCCTAAATAGATCACTTGCTGGACACAGAATTGAAGCTTCGAAGGGGACACCTTGTGCCCCATCTCTGCTAAGAAATACAAGACTGTAAGGGATGCTCGCTCGCAAGCACGTTCAGAACGGGCTGTGATCAGTAGATCATCGACATATTGGAGCAGGGCAGTGTCAGTTGGCATGTGAATATTGTCTAGTTGTCTCTGAAGTGCTTGACTGTAAATGCTAGGACTTTCTGTGAAACCTTGAGGAGCTCGTGTAAATTGGTAGCTCCTTCCATTTAAACAAAATCCGAAAAGAAACTGGCTGTCTGGATGAATGGGGACACTGAAAAACGCGTTCTTGAGGTCTATGACTGTAAAAGATGTGGCTTCGGAATCAATGGCTGTCAGTAGGGAAGAGATATCTGGGACAACTGGGTACTGGGGAATAACACATTTATTGAGTTCTCGAAGATCAATCACTAATCGATATACTGGGGGTGCATTTGGATCAGTACGTTTCATGACTGGAATGATCGGAGAATTACATACATTGGAGTCAGTTTCTACAACTACTCCTTGAGCGATGAGCTCGTCAATAATTTTGGATAAGGCTGTTACAGCCTCAGGAGGCAATCTGTACTGTCTGATTCGTGGTAACACTACACCTGGTTTGAGAGTCACACGATGGGGTGTGATTTGCATGAAGCCAACATCAGTTGGACCTTGCGCCCATAGATGCTGCGGAACATTAGACAATCTTGGATCAAAATCTCGTAATACATAGTGACCCTTGAAGTCACGTAGAAACAGTCGTATTCCCTCTGGGGAGCAGCAAATAACTGCACCTAATTCTTTCAGTGTCTTAATACCTAACAGATTTTCTGGACACGACTTCGTAAGTAACAGATCAGTAGTGCGGGACAATGGACCTACTTCTAGAGTAACTGGCTTAGATATCTCTTTTACAATAGGCTTTCCTGAAAATCCAAGGGAAACATTTCTAGAGCCTGAGAGCGGAGCCCCTGGAACTTCGGCGTGACTTATAGTGGTCCTACTTGCCCCTGTATCAATCAGAAACTTTCTGTCTTTCCCTAGTACTTGACTATGAACATAGGGACCTTCTTGATCTACAGGAATCTCGATGAGAGGCAAGCCTACCTCCCTCTCTAGGCTGTTTCATGAATATGGCTGATACTCTGGATACTCGGACTGTGCATACTGGTACATCTGCTGTGTAACATGCTGTGTTGCAGCTATAGGCTGCGGTGCTGGAACTGTCTGTTGTGCATTCTGTGGCTGAGAAGTCTGTGAAACTTGTTCTTGTCTAGGCGGACGTGGTCTTTCTTTAGTCTTACCGGTAGCTATGTTGTGTTTCAGAACTGCACACTCGTTTATATAGTGACCTGGCTGTTTACAATAATTGCATGTCCCTTTAACGGGAACTGCAGGATGACTGGCTTGATTCGTACCCCTCTTCTGACTGTCTTGAGGAACAGATTGTGCAACTAGTACTTTCATTTTCGTGTCTTTCATACGTTTTCTTTCATGATCTTGCTCTTCTCTGATTCTATTCTGGTGATACTGAAGCATCTGTAACATTTGGGATGGGGTATTAGCTTGCCAGGTACTTTCGACTTTCAAAACTCGATTCTTAACTTGTGGACTTGAATTCTCGACTAATTTAGTAACAAAGAGATGAGGGTATGACTCGCTACTTGTCTTGAGGCCACTGTTAATACTAAAACATTTCTCAAATCTAGAATAAAAATCACTAGTGTCTTCGTCTTGTTTCTGTTTACAGGCTGAGATTGCATCCCAGTCTTCCTTTTTAGTTGCTAATAATCTCGGCAAAACTTGTATTAACAATTCTGGTAATTCTTTACATTTCTCTCCAAGACCGGTACCTGGTACTCGTATCTTATCTTCAGCTTCTAGAACTGCCCAATCGATCTTTTTCTCTCCCACCTCCCATTCCTTTTCCTTGAGTTTTTCATATACCCCTGCGGGCAACAGGACTTTTAACATTTTAATTATATCTGGATACGTGTATTCTCCCATACGGAGCATGTCTTTTAATTCTCGGTGGAACCCTGCTGGATCTTTGTCATGACAGGGAATTAATTTCTTCATCTCTAAGAGTTCCATCTTTGTAATCGGGGTGTAAACAAATACTCTTTGCATTTCACCATCCGCTGTCCTAACTGGGTGTACTTCTCGTAACGGATTCTGTCTATCTATGTAAGAGGGTTTACTTTCTGGGGGTGAAACATGAACAAAATGCGGGTTCAGGAACGTTCTATATTTGTGGCGCTGTTCTAGAATGACACTAATTAAATCGGTACCTAAACCTTTCCATCTATACTGGAGTAACTCGTTCAGGACATAGTGTAACGGACCTGGATCAGAGTGTTGACCCTCATACAAAGTAATGAGATGCTGGATCATATACATCCCCACCAGTCGCTGCTCGGCTGGGGGCAGTTTCAGAAACATTTGAGCCACTATTTCGTCTGGAAAAGTGGTAGAATCAGTAATCCATCGGACTGCTGATCGGGCTAGTTCTTGTTCATGCATAGTACTTAATTCACTGTAACCGATTCGTGATTTCAGAATGTGATCGGTAACTTGAAATACTTGTTCTAGAGAACCTTGCTCTGGTGCTGGATGAGGAACAGTTTTCTTGTAGTCTAGACGTGAATGTCGGTCGGAAAGTCTAGTTCTACCTACATACGCTATTCTGGTGGGATTCTCGTCGTCTACCTCTTCAGTAGAAGAGTCATTCTCTTTCTCGTTTACTAGTGCTTCTTTGCGTTTCTCGTGTAACCTTATTATTTCTTTACGAATTTTCTTGTACATACTCTCTATACTACTGATGGTTCTGTGCTTACCCTCGGCTATATTATCACTCCACCTTGTCAGGATTCTCATTTCGGCCGGATCTTTAGTCGGAGAATCTTGTTCTCTTATTAAACAATTAATCAGAAACTTTAATAACATGAGCTGGATCTCAGCTTTCCTTTGAGACATGGCTTCGCCAATACTTTCTGGATCATCCCCTGTACGGATGAAACGATATATTCTGTCTAGATCTTCTTTCATATTCGGTAGGGTGTCCAAATACCCGGTCACCCGTCTTACACGGATGGAATATATAACTGTACTATCATCACCTGCAACTGGATCATAGCGGCATTCAGTAAGGGCTCGTCGGATTTCTGCAACGGACTTATATTTGGGCGTACGCTGTAACGCACTTTCATGTAACTCGACTAACGTTACACGTTGGTGTGGCGGCGGGGTACAAGGAGGACCTCCTCCTGCGGCCCCTAAACTAGAATCGTCGACTGATACTCTTCGTGCTGGCGCGGCGGGAAATTGTAATGTGGGCTGGACCGGAGGTACCGTAGCAGGTACTCCGGTGACTGGAGGAGCAGGATTTACATTATTTACAGGAGCTGGCGGAACAGGATTTGCATATTCTGGGACTGTGTCGTCCAAATAGGACGAAATAAAAATATCAGCTGCGGTCGGTTTGTGACGTAGCTTGATCGGAACTAAGGGTGGCGGAAAATTACTGGATGCCTCCGGGGTTGCTTTTGGCAAGCCCTCGGCAAGAAGAGGGTACATACCCTTAATAAGGGCATTCCTCTGTCTGTCTGACTGTTCGGTTTTAACTCGTTCACCTATCTCGATTAGTTCCCTTTCTTGGGCTCGTTCTAAGGATTCTCTACTTAGTTCTGACTTTCTGATTTCTTTTTCGGTTCTTTTATGAGATTCTTTGCGCCATAACTCGATGGCATCTTTCTGTGACTGTCTGGCTTTCTTTTTCCATAATGCTTCTTCTACTCGCATGATGCACTCGGCATCCCACGTACCTGATACGGGCCATCTATACTTTTCTTCTAACTCTTTGGTGTACTCCACCCATAAATCTAGATATAATATGGCACTTATGCCATGCTTCTGATACATAAAATGACCTGGACTGTCCCTAGGCGGGACAGGAACTGCTGCTTCTAACAGACCTTTTCTAGTTTTCAACTGACGTAGTTTAGAAAATAAGGGCATGACTGAACTGTAATCTAGACACAATACAATACACAATGAACACGATAATTACACCACTTTCATACCACGACATTAAAATACATGAATGTCATTTGAAATAACAGTTCGAACAGAATACTACCTGGAATACTGAAAACAGAATACATGAATCTTCTCGAGAACAGAACTGACTAGAACAGAAACTAGATGCACTGCTGAAACAGTACGAAACTTACCGGTCTCATAAAGAGACACGTCAGGACCCGCATCCACCGAAGTGGACACTTCGTTTTGGGTCTGTGTACCACCAAAACCCACGGACCAGAGTCAATTAGATTGACCCAGTCTAGATACTACCCCAGCAACGGTACTCACCGGGCAGCAAGAACGGAAGGCCTCGGACTGGACTGGACTGCTTTGACGCCGGACGGACGGACTTCGGACTTCAGTTACGGGTGGGCCTCCGGATACCTCGGACCTTGGACTCTCGGCTTGGGCTCTGGTCGGGACTCGCCGCGTTCCTCCACCGCCTCGTCTGGATGCTGGACCGCAACCTCCGTCTCCTCCGTGGGCCTGAGGGATACTTGAAGCAGAAATATCTGCCGGTGCGCAGAAGAGTTCCGTCACGGCTGCAGAGGGTCAGGGGGCATACGTGGCTTCACCGGCGCGTGGGGAAAGGGCAAGTCCCTATTCGGGCGCCATTATGTGGTATATAAATAAATAATACCGGATCTAGGTTTGACTGGACATAGCAATAACAGATAGCTCAATAAATAAGAGTCAAGATTCGAGGTAGTAGGAGTTTGCAGGTTTAATACAGCATAAAGGACAGGAACAGGACAACCTGCACGGGAACAGGATGGCAGGGCCCTGCAGGGGGGACAGGGAATGAGCGCGCTAACTTTAATAACAATGTACAACATATATATACTAAAACAATTGCATTACAGTGAATACAGTAGGCGGAGCAGTGGGTGTGGTCAATAGCAGTCGCGAAAGATAAGGGTGAAAGTGGGTGTAACAAGAGGCGTATACATGGACATGTGATGTAAACGTAACAGAATATGTCATAAATGGGGCGGAAACATGGAGGGGGCTACCTAAGGAGCCGGGACCTCTAACCTAATGGTGCGCGCAAACTGACAATGACGTGTTACTAGGAGAAGCTGGGGGCTATGAACTCTGCGCTAGGAGTAGAGACTGAAGTCTGGAGAGTCAGGGCGACATGTACCTAAACCCTATCTAGTATCTAATGTTTAGAGGACATGTTGATATAAACTAAGAGTCAGGAGGGGAGAGGCTAACTGACTCCAAGGCTGGAGCATGCATTATTCTACATGTAGTGCGTGTTGAGGAATATTAAATGACCATTAATACAGTATTTCTCCTACATGGAGACGTAAAGGCTAGACAATGACGGAAACTATTGATGCGATTCAGTAGCTTAGGAATGCAGAGAAGGAGGGCTGGACTGATAACTAGAATCATAACATACTCTTGGCAGACTCGTAGACAGAGCCAGGCCGAGCCGGGCACTGCGAGGCAGGAAGTAAGTGAAGGGTCGAGGATACAGGTGGGGGCTGTATCGCTCCTCAGCGAGGGCTCAGGAGACAGGAGCTGAATCTGGTGTCCGGGCCCTTTTGAGGCCTAGAAACGGGGACTTACAATGAAATAACGTGCACACTGAGAAACGTGGCAACGTAACTTTACATAGGCCTGATATTCGTAGTATTCACGAGAACTGGGAACTGGCATACTAGGGATGGACACAACTGTAATTGCGTCTTTAATCAAACATGGGGAATACATATGCATATTAATCATGCACACATAACATAAGATGGGGGACACGTAGGGACACAGAACATGGCAAAATTTACTTTTCCACAGCCTCATGGGAACAGTCCAGCCCGAACTGCCAAGCCATGCCTTCCCTGGACCGGAAACAAGCTTCTGAGGACCGGTTTCTGGCATTCCAGCCGTCTTCAGCCCGGCTTGCTTGAATCCAGTGGCAAAGTGAGCAAGGGACTCACGTCTGAGCATACCCTGCCACACTTATGGCGGCCAAAAGCGGTACAAAAGGGGGGTGGTGATGGACGGAGCATCTGAATCAATCAAACAATCACACCCAGTCAAAAGATCTGGGTTTAATCCATCACCGTTCTTTAGCCCACTCTGCCACCCCAGTTCAGACATGGCTATATGCAAATCAGTCTGACCCTGTGCCTCATGGGAACAGTCCAGCCCGAACTGCCAAGCCATGCCTTCCCTGGACCGGAAACAAGCTTCCGAGGACCGGTTTCTGGCATTCCAGCCGTCTTCAGCCCGGCGTGCTTGAATCCAGTGGCAAAGTGAGCAAGGGACTCACCTCCGAGCATACCCTGCCCCACTTATGGCGGCCAAAAGCGGTACAAAATGGGGTAGTGATGGACGGAGCATCTGAATCAATCAAACACTCACACCCAGTCAAAAGATCTGGGTTTAATCCATCACGTTCTTTAGCCCAATCTGCCACCCCAGTTCAGACATGGCTATATGCAAATCAGTCTGACCCTGTGCCTCATGGGAACAGTCCAGCCCGAACTGCCAAGCCATGCCTTCCCTGGACCGGAAACAAGCTTCCGAGGACCGGTTTCTGGCATTCGAGCCATCTTCAGCCCGGCTTGCTTGAATCCAGTGGCAAAGTGAGCAAGGGACTCACGTCTGAGCATACCCTGCCACATTTATGGCGGGCAAAAGCGGTACAAAAGGGGGTGGTGATGGACAAAGCATCTGAATCAATCAAACACTCACACCCAGTCAAAAGATCTGGGTTTAATCCATCACCGTTCTTTAGCCCACTCTGCCACCCCAGTTCAGACATGGCTATATGCAAATCAGTCTGACCCTGTGCCTCATGGGAACAGTCCAGCCCGAACTGCCAAGCCATGCCTTCCCTGGACCGGAAACAAGCTTCCGAGGATCGGTTTCTGGCATTCCAGACGTCTTCAGCCCGGCTTGCTTGAATCCAGTGGCAAAGTGAGCAAGGGACTCACGTCTGAGCATACCCTGCCACACTTATGGCGGCCAAAAGCGGTACAAAAGGGGGTGGTGATGGACGGAGCATCTGAATCAATCAAACACTTAATCCTGACTGACGGAGCTACTTCACAATATACTGTACTAGTCAGTACACAGTATTAGATGGTACAGAGTGACAGAGCTACTAGAAGGCATACAGTACTAGTCAGTATTCTGCATTAGATGGCACAGTGACAAAGCTACTCCAAGGTATAAAGTAATACTCAGTAAACTGTACTAGATGGTACAGAGTGACAAAGCTACTCCTAGTTATACAGTACTAGTGAGTAACCTGCATTAGATGCTACAGAGTGACAGAGCTACTCCAAGGTATATAGTGCTACACAGTTTTAAATGGTACAGAGTTGCTCAGCTACTCGAAGGTATTCTGTACTAATCAGTTCACTGCGTTAGTTGGCGCAGAGTGACAGAGACACTCCAAGGTATCCAGTACTAGTCAGTACACTGAATTAGGTGGTACAAAGTAATATACCTACTCCAAAGCGTATAATACTATTCAGTACACTCAATTCGATGGTACAGAGTGACAGAGCTACTTCAAAGTACACTGTACTAGTCAGTACACTGTATTGCATGGTACAGAGTTGGTACAGAGTGACAGAGCTACTTCAAAGTACACTGTACTAGTCAGTACACTGTATTGCATGGTACAGAGTAAGCTAGCTAGTAGAAGGTATCCTGCACTAGTCAGTACACTGTATTGGATGGTGCACTCTGACAGGGCTACTAGAAGGCATATAGTATTTTTCAGTACACTACATTCGATGGTACAGAGTAAGAGAGCTTCTAGAAGGTGTGCTGTACTAGTCAGTACACTGCATCAGATGGTACAGAGTGGCAGAGATACTAGGAGGTATAACTGTGTGAAGTAATTTAGTTATATGTAGAATGTTTTGTAAGTCATAATCAGAACTCTGTTGCTGCCTAGTACAGAAGAATGTTTATATTGGCTGTTGTTCTTGGGCAGCTGAGCCTGGTGGAGTCTCTGTCTACTGGCTCCACGACCATGTTTTTTTAAACATTTTATTGGCATTTAAGTATCAGCAGTACATACTCAATTATTTTCCTAATCATAGACTTCCCTAGTTAACAGTTCAAAGTGTTATTCGTAGCTGTTTAGCTAGTTACTTGTCCAAATCTTTTCTTGCAGTGTGGCTTTCCGCCGTGCTATGAAGCACTAGTTGTAAGGGACTGCCATCCAATATAACAATCTAACAGTTCCCCCCAACTGTCCCCCCGCCCGCCCACCCCTCACTGCTGTTGACTAACCTGCCACTATGTCTCTGCACAAGTGGTCTGGGTCTCACTCTCTATGAGCAAAGCCGTAGGTCAGACTCACGCAAACCTTCAGGTCTGTAGATGTAAGGGAGCTATGGTCCGCTCATGATGCCCCCTCTCTCCCCTCCTGTTCCTGGCTATTAGGGCTGACCGGTCGAGACCCGGCCTGAGATGTGCTGGGAGCAGACTCCTGGTCTACATTCTTCAGGTCGTCTACTAATACTACCCAAGCCTGCTCTCTCTCCAGTCTGCCTATGCCTCCTTGCGCATTCCGAAGCAGTATTCTATGTTCGCAGCCCGTCCACTTCTCTAGTTCCCATTGGTGACGAGTTTGGGAACTACATGGTCACACACTGTCATCAACTATCAAGCTACAACTCCATTAGAAGCAAGTATTTGCTACTCTCCAAGGAAGGATGATTTCTACTCGCTACGTGGAGCGGTGCTGTTTCAACGAGCTGTTTACCTGAAGTGGAGCTGATTTGGCAAACTAAGTACATCCCTACACCATGACTACAATCTTCTACTTCTGTGGTAGGGAGCTTGCGCTTTGCTCTCGTTAGACTTTGCCAGTGCCGGTGGCAGCGTGCGAACTGTACTTTTCCACGCATTGGTTGTGATCTTCTACCTATTCGGTAAAGAGGGCTGCTTTTATTTTATTTAAACTTTGCCCGTGGCTGTGCCAGCGTGTGTACTGTACTTTTCGGCGCATGGTTTGTGATCTTCAACCTATGCAGTAAAGGGGGCTACGTTTACTTTATATAGACTTCGCCTGTGCCCGGTGCCAAATTGTGTCCTTTTTTTTATTGTGGCTCAGCTGTCCGTCCCAGCTTCTGGTTCTTTACCCTTCGACAAGGTACATGCAATTGTTGGGACACTCATGCTCATTTTTCCCTCACAGCATTTTTCAAATTCTCCCGTCAATTCAGAACTGCATTCATTACGCCTTACCTGGCAACCGGGGAATTTTCAGTCAAGAGCATTCCACTCCTCGATCTTCTGCCTCTTCTCTCAGACTCTTGTTACATTACGCTGCGTTCCGGGAACGTCATCACATCACGCAACGGTGGACATCTTTATCTTGTTCATTACCATAGAAACTAAGTGCTGTCTTCGTAATTGACGTTTTCTTCATTTTCGTCTGGCTACATCATTTTTGGAATCGCAGTGACACACACACCCACAATTCAATCTTCCAAACTTATGAAACCTTTGCTTTTGTGTGTCAGTCGGTGAAACACACACCTACTTTTTTTTTTAAGGACCTCTTTTTGTGTTTCTACAATAATGTTGAGTGCCCCACGGTGATACGCACACCATTTATTTATTTCATGTTTATTATCTTTACAATAATATTGTGTGTCACACAGTGATACACACACCATTTTTTTTATTTCAGGTATATTATTGCCACACAGTCATTCCACTATTATAGAGTTTTTTCCTGCCACTTCTAGTTTTCAAATATTTATTTCTGGTTGTGACACAGTGATACACACACTACTTTTACTGTTACTATAACAATATGTGTACCATGCAAGCAGTCAACCCACCTCCTGCAGTTTTTAGAAACCCCTGGAGAACCTCCGGTCCATTGGGAAATCTGGTATGATGCATTCGAAACTTAGCTAGGAGCCAAGTGGGCAACCAGATTTTGTCCTGACAGGAAAAAATGTCTCCTTCTTCATTCTTTGGGGTTTGAAGGAAGATCTATTTACAAACACTTACCCAATTTGTCTCTGCAAGAAAGTGACGGCATAGACTAATATCTTAAGACTGTCGAATCTATTTTTCAATTTCAAAACAAACAGCCAAGTCTTACGGTTCTTAGACATACATTTTTCAAGAGAAAATAAACAGATGATAAAGTCGTGGACTCTTACATTTCTGTTTTGAGAAGATTGGCAGCAGTCTGCAAATTTGAACATTTTACAGATCAGCTCATAAGAGATCAATTTGTCTGTCAACGCAAAGATAAAAACATTAGACAACAACTTTTAGGTTTAGGTGATTCTACTTTAGATGAGACCATCAAAATTGCTAAGAGCATTGAAATATCTATGGTATCCCTGAAAGAGCTTGATGACGAAAGCACGACAAGGTTAATGAAAGTGTTAATGTGGTCAGTACTAGTAAATTACATACTAAAGCCAATAATTTTAGTACAAAAGGTTCTCTCAAACCGGTAAAATTTGATGGTATTAATCCTAATATTGGTTTGAGGTGTGGTAACCCTCCACATGCTAAAATTGGAAGATGCCCAGCAATTACTGTCACATGCAATTATTGCAAGAGGGTAGGACATTTTGCCAAGGACTGTCTCAAAAGAAAGAACTCCAAGAAACCGGTTGTGTGCGTTGTTGATTCTGCTTGTGAGCGTGACTCCGAGGTCATATCAGTTATTCGGGAAGAGCATGATTTTACCCAGAATGATCATGTCAATACTCTTTCTAAAGCCATTGAGGGTGATCCTTCCACATATGTCAATCCCATAGACGACATTACTGTTGAGAAAAAGGTTCTTACTCTGCTTGATGATTCAGGTGCTCGCATCACCATGATAACTAAGAAGTTATTTGAAGAAACCTGGCGTGATTCCATAGTCTTGTCTCCCCCTGATCGATCTCCTGTGTCCCATGAAGGGCACAAAATTGATCTACTTGGATTTTTCGAGAAAGACATGTTTTTTTAAAGGAAGACCTGGCACACTTGAACAAGTGTTGGTGGTGGAATAGAGTGACAATCCCAAACAAACTTGGAAAGCCAAATTTCTTTCCTTGTTTGGGGAACAGCTAGGATAAATCACAGGTTTTCAAACACAAAATAGTTGTCAAGGATGGTGCCACACCGGTCAAGCATAAACTCAGAGGGGTACCTTATAGTGTTAGGTCTGACCTAGAGAAAGAACTTAAGGAACTGTGTGCCAATGGGGTCATTGATCCATCTGAGTCTTCTTTGTGTGGCTGTCTCCCCGGGTCGTGGCCTGTAAGAAAAATGGAGAACTTATGGTCTATGTTGATTTGAGATCCCTTAATAAGGAGATATGGGTTGATTCATACCCCCTACCCCAAATGTATGATCTATTTGCTGCCACCAAGGGTGCTAAGTGCTTTTCCAAGCTTGACCTTGCTAGTGCATACCATCAGGTTGAGTTCCATCCTGAATCGAAGCATCTCACTGCTTTCATATCCCCCTTGGGCACCTTTCAGTACCGCCGCATGCATTTTTTGGTCAGCGTCCGCGGCCTCCGTCTTCCAAAGGGTCATGAACAATATTCTGAAAGACTTGGATTCTGTCTTGGTATTTCATGATGATGTTTTTGTTTTTGGGGAAGACACTAAATCTCATGATGTTATGCTTCACAAAGATCTGGTTTTTTTTAGGGATCATGGTGTTGTCCTCAAATCTGAAAAATGTGAGTTTGCTTGTGATAAGGTTGAATACCTGGAATATATTGTGTCTCGGGAACGGAAGAGCCCCAAACCGGGCTTACTGGAAGCCATAATCAAGGCTCCTCCTTCGTCTGACAAGTGTGGTGTTAAATCTTTATGAGGACTTTGTAAATATTATTCCAGGTTTATCCCCGATTTCGCAACCATAGTTCTCTCCATAAAAAGGGTGTGCCGTTTGTATGGGGTAATGAATGTGTGTGTGCGTTGGAACGTGTGAAGTCTTTGTTGAGTGATTGTAAAGCACTCAAGCCTTTTGATCCGGATCATAGATGGTGTAATACTATTTATGCCAGCAAGGTCGGTTTGGAGGCAATGTTGACTCAAACTGTTCATGGTGTTGAGCAAACCATTGGTTTGCCTCTAGAGTCTTGAAAGCAGCTCAACATCAATATTCAGTTATTGAAAAGGAGCGCTTGGCTTGTTGTTGGGCCATAGAGAAGTACCGCCCCTATTTTTGGGGCAGACGTTTTTTGCTCCTCACTGACCACAAACCTCTTGTGAACATTCTGGGTGACAACATGAGTAAGTGCTGTACACCCAGAATTCTACGAATGGTTACTAGACTGTTACAAAAACAGTTGGACTTCATCTTCCACACTGTAAGACCTGACTACTGGTCCACCATCCTCAACACGTATCTTCTCGTCTGCAAAACCACCATCACAGCCCATAGCTGCAAATTGACTACCTGTCTCCAGAACCACCAGTCCCTAAGCGGCAATATCTCCATAACCATCTATGAAAACGGCACTGTCTTGATACAGTCTAAGAGCAACAACCTAGAGGTCTTCAACGCCCTTTTACTCGCACTAAAAAAAGCACCCGTGCTCAAGTCACGACTCGGCCCGACCCCTCCCCTTCCTCCAACCAGCCTCCCCCAACAAAGGAGGCAACGGACCCATCACGCGCCCCCTCAGCGATCCCCCCTTGCCCTCCAGTGACTCATTCCTCCTCTCTACCCCTCTGAATAGGGATCCCACCCCCTCTGACAGCCGCACAATCCAACCCTGCCGCCCCTCCCATCCCAACTCGCCATCCACAGAGGAGAGCTACCCACAAGCTCAGCCTCTCACACACCACCACCCTTGGCCCAACTGAGACGCGACTCTCAACCCGAGTCAATACTCCCCTTACCCAGGAGCCCTTCCAGAAACAATCCGGGCAGCTCCTCCCCCATTAACTAACCTGACCGGACCCCACTCCTCCCCTCCTCGGGTATTGATACTCCTGCGTCCCTCCCTCTCCCCTCGGATAATTTATCGCCTCGCCTCAACCTACTTGTATCCCAGCTCGAAATCTTGATACGAGGCATGAACTAAACCTTTCCACCCTGGCCACAATCCGAAAGCCCACTCAACATTCTGCCGCCCCGTCAATCACCTCCCAACCCAGAAGGAGTAAGATAACATCTCCCTGTGGACCTCATGCCCCCCTCAGTACTCGACACTCGACCAACAATTCGGGGAACGAGATCTGCTCAGACAGACCCTGAAGAGCAAAACCCACACTTTCCCCTCAGGAAGCGACACTTCTGGCCTCATCCTATGTCCCCCTGGCGAACTCCTCCACCAAATCCATACTTTCCCCCCAGGAAGCGGCACTTCCCGTCTCAACCTATGACCCCCCCTTGGAACCCCTCCCTCAAAGCTAAGATCCAAGTAATTACGGGAGTCGGAAGGGAACAGACCCCCGCCAAGAGACCCCAGAGTCCCAGCTCACCTAACCTCCCTACCCAGAGCCCAACCTTCCAAGATCAATAACGAAGAAGCCCCACCCATTAAATGCATGCTCATAAACTGTAGATCGGCCAATAAGCATGCATCAGAACTAGCAGAAGCCATCCTGTCCCATGACTTAGACATAGCTTTCATCACGGAGACCTGGCTAAACAATCTCTCTTACCCTAATATGGACATGTTGATACTTCCCGGATTCACTTTGATCAACAAAGATAGACAAATTCATAAGGGCAGGGGCATAGCAATTATTCACAAGTGTAACATCTCCATCACGGAAATTACCTCTTGTGTGTATAGCTCCTTTGAATGCCTCTCAGTCAAAATCAAGACATGCGCTAAAAGGCCATCACTCTGTCATCTCCTATACCACCCTCCAAGCAACTCAAATGAATTAGGGGAACACCTTTTCGACCTGATTGCCCACTTCGCACTCAGCAACTCTAACAACATAATTCTTGACGACCTCAATCTCAGATGGAATGAAACTCAAAACCCGCTCATTCAATCCTTAAATAGCCTCCTGCTGGAAAATAATCTGACCCAACATTGCTCAGAAGAAACACACCATAGAGGAGCAACCCTGGACGCAATCATTACCGAAAACAACACAATCCTCATTGACCACATAATTCCCGTAGACTGGTCAGACCACCACATCATTCTCTTCCACATCAACCAAATGGTCCAAACTCAACCCCCTAATCAGGACCCCCCAAATGGGTCAGGAACACAGCTCAGATCCCTCGGTCTAACCTAGAAGAAAGAATTAGCTTGCTCCTCCCCAGCGCGACTGATCACCTCTAAACTACTGAATTCACCTCTCTCTACAACGTCAATCTGACGTTCACCCTGGACCACCTTGCCACCTGAAATTTAAAAAACCCACCAAGATCATCCCTTCCAGATCATGGTTCTCCACTGACATCAATGAAGAAAGAAGGCAGCTCAGAGTCTCAGAAAGAATCTGGAGGAACAATCCCTCCACCCTGACCAACTTAATGAAACACGCAGGAATTAGAAAAAGCACATTAAGAATAACAAGTCAGCTTTCTTCTGCTCTGTGCTAAACACCGCGAAAACCGTCCCAAAGAACTCTTCAATATCATCAGGAATCAAACATCCAATCACTGCACGGTGGGGGCGTGGCCTAGTGACGCGGCCGTCGGCCCCTGTCCCGTGACGGTGGTTCCCGGCCTTGCCGGCCTCGTGAGGCCTAATGCGGCCTTTCTCCTCAATGCGGGGGTGATGAGGCAGTCCTCGGGGCCTAGCGCGGCCCTCTTCGGATACCGATGGCCCACTCCTGGTGCCGGGGGCTGCCGCGACGTTACACCCAGCAGCGGGGGTATCCTCGGTGATCTTCCTGGGTCCCGGAGCACCTCTCAGCAGCGCCGGACGGCGCAGGCAATTCTGGGCCGCGGCGGCGACTCCAGGCAGCACAACTGCAGCGGTAAGGGGTAGGCTCCCTTTTCTTTAATTATTTATTTTACAGGGCAGCCCCAGCCAGCATTAAGGGGCCAAAAGCGCACCACACCGAGGGGTAGGCACCCACAGCACTATTCGCGGCACTCCATGTCAGTGCTTCTTAGGGCAACAGTCTTTGGGCTCACAGCGCTCAGGGGGCAGTGCAGCAGTTTATGCCCGACAGCAGTCCACAGCGCTTCACAGTAGGCTCCCCACAACCCAGCGCTTCCAAAGGGCCACAGCTTCACCAGGGGGGGGCAGACAGTCCCACTTCAGTTCCTCAGGGGCCCACTCCTCACCTCCTGGGCGCTTCTCTCGCGCAGCGCTGGCGTGGTTGAGGGTCCCCACAGCATCAGGGACCTAGAGGGGGGGACCCTCCTTCATCAGGGACCCCGGGGACAGTAGAGGGGGGGGTTTTGAGGGGTGCAGGGCCCAGCTCACAGGCCCATGTGGTGGTAACACCTCGCAGCAGGTCCCCTCACGTTCCCTTCCCAGCTCGGTCTCCTTCTCTGGTGGCACTTCCCCCTTACTTATACCCTCCTCCCAGGCAGTACCAGAACCTTCTAGAATGTAGGCAAAACTGGCCTAAACTGGCTCAGGGGGACGAGTAGAGCACCCTGGGTGCCAGGCTTTCCCTCCAAAAGCTAGGGGTGACTGGGTACCTAACATCTAGACTGCTAACCTCCTGCAGTCAGGTGGCACACACATAGCCTGGGCATCCATTTTAAAAACCCAACATTTCACCAGGGTACATTTTACCATGGGGGAAATTTACAAGTGCTCACACCATTGCACGGCATTCCATATTAACAAGGTGTCTCACACCACACATGGCCTATACAGGTTTATTACCATGGGGGAGACATTTCAAATTAGGGGGGCAAAAAGCAAAAACATTTGGGGGGAAAGGGCCAAGTCCAACATATATAATAAAAAATGTATGTCTGTCTGTTTGTCCTTTATGCATTACTACACCATTCATACGATCGCCATGAAACTTTGGAAAGTTGTTGAGTACACTCCCGTGAAGGTTTCTGGCATAAATTTGTTTTAAATAACGGCCCCCCAGGGCCCTCATAATCTTTCGAATACTGATGTACGCACCAGACGGAAAAACAACAAATCGTGTATCCACAACAACTCGAATAAATAAATAGATTTAAAACGACACTGTGAAATGTTTTCCATATTAAAATGAATAAGTTTCAATAAAAATGACACAATGTAAATTGAATGTTACCATAACGAGTTTCCTTGCATTTCCTTTCTTCGGAGATCGCAGCAACGCGCGACGGGTAAGCTAGTTCTATATAAGATAAAACCCTTCCTTCCTCCTAAAGATCTCCAACAAGCCACGCAAGTACTGGTGCCCTCCAGAATAGACTATGGGATTGCAGCCCTGACCGGAACAGCAAAATCTCACCTAGCACCCCTAAAAACAACCTTCAATGCTGCAGCAAGAATGGTCACAGGAACTAAGAAATTCAACCACATCTCTCCTGCACTCAGTGAACTTAAATGGTTTCCAATTGAACTTCAAACCAGCTTTAGAACAGCTTGCCTCACGCATATAGCCCTACACACAGGCAGCCTGGAATACTTAGCCGCTAAACTCAAAAGAGCCGACCACTCCAGGAACCTCAGGAGCTCCAACACTCTATTGCTCATCCCTCTGAAAACTTGCAAGCAAAATACCGCAGCCAAATCTTTCGCTGGTAACGCCCCAAAAATCTGGAACTCCACCCCCCCACATCAGAACGATCCCCTCATTCCCTAAATTCAAGAACCTGCTCAAAGTCCTCTTCCTAGACCGCTCTCGAGCTAAACGATAAGTTCCAAGGATGCTCCTTTCACGGTTCTCCATCTTTCTGTATTCTCTTGACGGTAGACTTTGACGTGGACCCAGAAAACCCCTTGGTCTCCCTACCTGGTTAAGCATAGAATCTGATTAGACGCTCGTCCAGAAGGATCGACACCCTACCCGCTTCATGCTCGCCCGCTCTCGTATCTGAGCTATACGCGGCCCGATCCTCCATGGACTATCATAATATCTGTACTGCATAACTGCACTTAACTGTACATGTTGTACAGTGCTCTTATACCCTCGGGTCCAGCTGGCGCTATATAAAACTCCTAAAATAAATAAATCAAAATACATCCTTGTTCTTATGGGGGGAGGCTAATACTATAGTCATCATTGATTTTCTCACTGATGTTTTTTTGAGGGAAGGGTTTCCAGAAGTCATTGTTTCTGATAACGGCAAGCAATTTGTGAGCAGTGAATTTCTGCTTTTCCTGCAGTCTTAAGTTATCAAACATGTAAGGAGTTCTCTCTATGATTCCCAATAAAATGGCCTTGTAGAAAGAATGAATCAGGTTGATGGGGAGTGTGTCAAATGGGCTAGAGCTGGCAATCACGATGTTGTGCATGCCCTCACCGACATGATTTGGTCGATAGGACCACTTTTCACTCCTCCACTAAGGTTGCACCATTTGTGCTCATGAGGGGAAGGAAGACAAACACCACTTTTAGACCTGGGTGGATGACAAAAGTGTTGAGATATGTTTCCAGTGTTGATAGTCTCATGCCTCTATTTAAGGGAAATGTTTTTGAGACCCAGTCCAAACAAAAGGAACGGTTTGACGCTAAGAAAGGTGTTAAGTTGTCTTTTCTTAATGTTGGTGATTTTGTCAGAATTAAGTCTCCAGTGTATGCTAAGAAAGGGGAAAGCAAATTTTACAAGCTTCTTGGCGTCATTAAAATCTATAAAAATGCTGTTCAAGTTGAATGCGGGCATTGGTGGAATTTGTCCAAAGTGTCCAAAGTAGTGCACGGTATTAGTTCGAATTCTTCTCGTGATTTTGATTTATCAAATGTTATTCCTAATTTTAATGTTTCAGGTTCATGTGTTCAACAACATTTGTTCACTCCTGTCTATTAGAAGGAGTGCCAGATATTGTACAAAACCGGCTCAATTTAGGTAAATGTTTATTTTATTATTGTGTTTTTTTTATTGTTTTTTTTTCTTTTGGGAAGAAAGGAAGGTGTGTATTAATGTAGTTATGTATACAATGTATATTAAGAAATCTGTTGTAGCTTACTACAGCAAAATGTTTATATTAGCTGTTGGTCTTGGGCTGCTGAGGCTGGTGGAGTCTCTGGTTAGTGGCTCCATGACCATGTTGTTACAAATAAACTAAGATAAACTTGTTCCAGTTGCCGACTCAATTACTACACTGTGCTAATCAGTACTCTGCGTTATATGGTGGAGAGTGACAGAGCTACTAAACGATGTACTGTAATAATCAGTACACTGCATTGGATGGTGCAGTGTAACAGAGCTACTACAAGGTTTACTGTACTAGTGAGTAAGTGCAGTAGATGGTACAAAGCGAAAAAAGATATAAATAGTCACAAACTGGGAGCATGTGATAGCAAGATTGTGTCACTAGTAATAGGGGCGCAAATCTCGAAGGATTATGTTAAAGTCAAAATAGATTGCGATATATCTTGTAAATTACAGCACCTCATCATTATTCTGACTTTCTCCCAATGTACTATTTTCCCACTTTAATTTCTCTTTCTTTCGGTCATGGTGCGATAATCTGTAACCAATACTACCCATTTGCTTTATTGTTACTGTACTAGTTAGTACACTGTATTAGTTGTAACTGAGTGACACAACTACTAAAAGGTATAATGTACTAGTCTGTACACTGCAATGGATGGTACAGAGTAAGATAGCTAGTAGAAGATATACTGTACTAGTGAGTACAATGCATTAGATTGTACAGAGTGACAGAGCATCTAGAAAGTATACTGTACTAGTTTGTACACTGTATTAGATGGAACCGAGCAACAGAGCTAATAGAACATATACTGTACTAGTCAGAACACTGTATGAGATGATACCAAGTAAATGAGAGCTACTCTAAGGTACACTGTACTAGTCAGTACACTGCATTAGATGTTATGGAGTGAGAGAGCTACTAGACGGTATACTGTAAAGTCAGTACACTATATTAGATGTAACCGAGCAACAGAGCTACTAGAACATATACTACACTAGTCAGTGCACTGTATGAGATCGTACAGAGTGACAGAGCTACTCCAAGGAATACTGTACTAGTCAGTACATTGTATTAGATGGTACAGAGTGACAGAGCTACTCCAAGGCATACTGTACTAGTCAGTACACTATTAGATTGTACAGAGTGACAGCACTACTCCAAGGAATACTATACTAGTCAGTACACTGTATTAGATTGTACAGAGTGACAGAGCTACTCCAAGGAATACTGTACTAGTCAGTGCACTGCATTAGATGGTACAGAGTGACAGAGCTACTGAAAGTCATACTGTAGGAGTCAGTAGACTGAATTAGATGTACAGTATTACAGAGTTACTAGAAGGTATACAGTAATAGTCAGCACACTATATTAGATGGTGCATAGTAACAGAGCGACGTGAAGGCCCTCACCTGAAAACCCTCGTCAACTGGTACTCTCCTGGAAGGCTCCTGAGATCTTCCTTGCAGACAGAAAAAACTTTTGACTCCCAGATTCTGCAAAACTAGATGGGGTGGCTGCTCTTTCTCGGTAGCAAGCGCCAAGCTCAGGAACTCCCTGCCATCCTTCATTTCAAACGTGGACTCTTACCTGGTTTTAAAAAAAAATCTGAAAACCTGGCTCTTTCGATCATAAGTGGCTGCTGTTGTACTTCTCGTCTTAGAGTCCTGTTTGTCTGTTTAGCATCTTGACACCCTAGGGTATAAGTGTGCTATGTAAATTGCATCCTATCCTATTGTACTAGTCGTTACAGCGTATTCGATGGTACGGAGTGGCAGAGCTAGTTTAAGGTATATTGTACTAGTAAGTACACTATATTAGATGGAACAGAGTGACAGAGCTACTTGAAGTTATACTGTACTCGTTAGTACACTATTTTAGATTGTACAGAGGTAAAGCTACCCTAAGGTATACTGTACTAGTCAGTACACTACATTAGATGGTACATAGTAAATTAACTACTACAATGTATACTGTACTAGTGAGAACAGAGTATCAGATGTGTGAGACCTGTCAGTCCTAGGGTGGTCTTTCCCTATTTTTTTTCCGCCCTTGCCTCATTTTTTCCCACCTTCTTTTTTTTGACCGTAGGTCTCTGGGCACCTTCCCATTGCTAATCAATGCTAAGGTGCAGGTGCTCCCTTCCCCCAACATGGCTGCCACTGACCCCTGCTACTGCGGCACGGTCTTTTCAGGCGCACTCTAGAGACCAGGAGCTGGCTGGAACCCCTAAACATTGTAGCAATACCAGCCTGCCTTGCCTGCCCATAGTTAGACTAGGGAAGCTCCTGGAACCTTCCGGAATAGGGGAGTGGTCACCAACTGACAACTGCCACTATAAAAGAAAAGGGAGGGAAACTTTCTAGTCAGTTGCGGCATCACTGACCTGGGGGACCCTACGCAGGAGACTTGGCGGTAGGGCCTAGTCAGGAACCTTTACCACTGGGGGTGACAGGGTTTAGGCGCTACCCACCAAGCAGAGTATGGAACACTGAACTAGCCCACTGATCTGGCCCGGCGGGAGGGGAACCCAGGGACCACCTGAAGTGACCTGCTGAGGAATGCCTTCAACTCAACCCCCCCCCCTCCTCAAGAAACCAAGAGACTGTAACCTATCAAGGGCGCAGGAACCATCAAGCGCCAGGAACAAATCCAACTGCGAGGACTACTGAGGATTAAACAGGTACCGGACTGTGTCCCTTCTGTGCCCCTCATCTGGGCCTGCGCTGACCTGCCTAACCCCCCTTTGCTGTCCTACAACATCTCCCATGTGGTGCTGCTTGCCCTGCCTGCCCAGCGCCCCTCTACTGTGCCCCTTTGAAAGCACTGTGATCTGCCTCCAAGCGCTAGACTGTTCAAGAATGGCTGTGCCCGAAAAGCACTGAGCTGCGTGGGACTTGCCTGCTTCCCCCAGAGCGCTGTGATCCCTGAGGCGCTGCTGTCCCTCAAGCGCTGTGCTGCCCTGTGCCCCGGTGCCGTGCCTCCTCAGCGCTGTGACTCTGTCGTGTGGTATCCCCGGACTAACCGCTGCAGCCCGGGCTCTCCTGAGGGTCCTTTGAAGAGCCGCCTCTTTCCCCCTGAGCGCTGTGGCTGGAGCGCTTGCTGCCGATTACCGCGGCCCGGCCCGATTGTGAAGGGATCACGCGGCGGCCTCACGTGACGGGGGCGTCAGAAGAGACTCCGCCCCGCCGCGCTCCTATTGGCCGTTGACGACGCGCCCCCCGCAGGCTGCACTGCTATTGGCGACTGCGGGCGCACCTCCTCCCTGCCGCCGCATGATTGGTCCTGGGCCCGAGGAAGCCTCTGTAGGCCTGAGACCGGGAGAGGAGCCGGCACGAACGCTCCGGAGGAGCCCGAGAGCCCCCACCTGCCAGCTCAGGCCCCCGGAGGGCCTGGAAACCACCGGAAGGCCCACCGGAGGGCAGGGGGGCCCTCCCTTCCTGCCAGAACCAATGCAAGGGCTCCGTTGGGAGCCGAAGAGACCAGGTAACCCCTGGGGAGGCGGGCGTAAGGCCAAAGGAGGCCAAGAGTTCACCCCTCCCCTGGGGGACTTTGTTGATGGGCCCCGTTGGCCCTTGTTAGCCCAAAAAGAGCCCCCTGAACTGGCCAAGACTTTGGTAGACCCTTGGATCCGGGGCTAGTTAAGTTAACCCCTGCCTGGGGTAAAGTTGAACAATGGACCCTGTGGCTTTATGAGTGGTCCATTCTGGAGATCTGAACTGCTCCTTTTTGGCCGGATAGGTGGTTTACTCATGCCTGATGCGATGGTTATTCCTGCCTAATGCATGGTATGCTCACCTACTGAAATGGTTATTCTGGCCTACTACAATGTTTTATGAATGCCCACAGTTATCTCCTAGGTTGCTCCTGTGATAATTGTTTATTGCTCAGTCAAGAAATGTTATTCGAATGTCTCTATCAGGAATTCCTTGCAGGTGCTGACTGGGAGGCCTACAGTTTTTTTTTATTTAATATTTATCTATTTATGTATTTATGGCTGAGCAATGCAGAATATGTGCTTTTAAGAAAAGGTAATGAGTTATCACTACTGTGGTTTTTGATTGCCCTGATCTTGCTCTTAGATAAAACTTATTTATTTGAATCAAACATACCGGTGTGGTCTCAGTCTTTGCGTGCATTTGTTGTCTCAGTAGATGCGTGTGCTGTACAGTCGCTTAACACCTAAGCTTTCGGGTGCCTACCTGCTCGGGCCAAGCTACCCCTCGGGGATCTGGTGAACCCAGTTCCTACAAGATGGTACAGAACGACAGAGCTACTAGAAGGTAAACTGTACTAGTTTAGTGACCAAGGTAGATACCATCCTTTAGGGGTGCTTTAATTTGTTGGCATTAGTAGAATTAGTGAGTGTAGATACAGCTGCAGATCTTGTTGTTGGACCCCATGTGTTTTAAATTCCCACAGACTCTGCAGACACTGCCTTCAGCTTTAGCTATCTACAGACAACGCTCCCCTATTCCTACAAGACCTAATACAGGATTTGGAGGTCAGTTATGGTTCTGATTAGAAGTGGTGTGGAAGAAAGACCTTTGGTTGTAACGTGAATGCCAGAAAGCCGAGGTCCATCTCTTCAGAGGTCCAATGTCAGGGACATGTTTGCAGGGCCCCTGTCTAGTCTTAGGAATGTCAGATCATTTTAATCTGATTACCTTCAAACAGGGGCCGTCCCAGGCCTGAGATAAGCTCTAGTGAAGTCAAAACTACAATGTTGTGTGGGAGGGTTTTCACTTTTCTTAATGAATTTATTCTAAATTCCCAGTATTTAGGGAAATGAACTATAGCACATCATTTGTGGGTTAGAAAGTTACAGTGGGAACAAACACAATTAAAATGAGGGTGTCTGATTATTTACAGACTTATTTGAGACCCAGGTATCCTGTAGAAACACTACAGGGGCTGAGCCACGACATTTTACTGAACTCCACCACCCTGTCAAAAGCAACAGTCCAAAGATTCCTATTTACAGTTTTGTGTCAACACCAATTAGAAAAAAAAATTACGTTTCTGCCGAACTGGTATTTCATGTGACACGGTATTACCACATGTAGTATTACCACATGCAGTATTACCACATGCAGTATTACCACATGCAGTATTACCACGTGCAGTATAACCACGTGCAGTATAACCACGTGCAGTATAACCACGTGCAGTATAACCACGTGCAGTATAGCCACGTGGAGTATTGCCATGTGCAGTATTGCCATGTGCAGTATTGCCACATGCAGTATAGCCACATGCAGTATAGCCACATGCAGCATTACCACATGCAGCATTACCACATGCAGCATTACCACATGCAGCATTACCACATGCAGCATTACCACATGCAGCATTACCACATGCAGCATTACCACATACAGTATTACGGTTATATTCCATACATGTTCCATAATATAGGTCCCGGTAACTTCATTAGCCTTCACCTATATTCATCTCTACATTACACTTGTCACGGTTTACAGGGACTGACCTCTTACCTAGATACGACACTGCGTTCAGAACACGGATTTTCCCTGGATCGAGATCTCATACATTATGCATGAGGATTCTTGGAAGCGCAGCAGGATGACCATCTCCTGTATCTATGTATAAAGTTCATGCCCGACGTCATTCTTAGGCCGACGCAGTAATATAGCGAGGTAGGACCCCATGGGACACCTAGGGGTATATATACATCACATCTTGTTAAGATAGATCAGAGGAGACCGAGACTTCCCGGCCGACACACTAACCAGAGACACTGAGGTTCCTGCATGCAGACACTCCAGCTAGCAGTGGTCTAACATCCCTTGCGGGGTGACCAGCTCAAGACGAGGGCAGAGTCCCATAGTCTCTCACTTCAGGTAATGGGGTCGACTACATCCTAGAGGGATTCTTGGCTTAACACCTATACACATGCTACGCACATTTAGGTACAGCTAGTTAGGGAAGCATCGTAGGAGTATGCATCTTTTTATCATGTGTTTTATATACTCGTATGTATTCATGATCATTGTAAAACGGTAGAGCTATACTAATGACATAGCACGGTGTCATTCAGAATGGAGTCACAAAAACAAAGCACATTCTGGTATTCTGAATGGAGTCACTTGAGACGTTGTATGATGTTCTCTGCAGGGTCATATGCATAGATATAATTTAGGGATTGCCGGGGGTTGGAGCTGTGACTCCTGGCTTGCCCCTTGTGACCCCTGGCACTGCTTGTGCGACCCCTGGCTTCAGAGATAGCAAAATCAGTGCCAAGAAGATCGAGACAGCTTCTCCTTAAGGGAGTCATGCACCACCTACATTTTCTGCTAATAGTGAATAACAAGTGTATTATTCACTATAAGTGTAATAACAAAATGCTGCACTAGGATCTAGAATGAGAACTTCAGTGGCAGATGTCTTAAGTAAAACATATTTTTCAATGTATGTAGTGTGCATGCTTGTGGGCTACAGTGTGTTTGCGAGTGTGTATGTATTTGTGAGTAGGACTATGTGAGTAAAAGTGAGTGAGAGTCAGTGAGAGGGAATGAGTGAGAGCAACTAAAAGGTAGTGGGTGAAAATAAGTGAGATTGAGTGTCAATTGCAAGCAAGATGGCCACCGGGTGGGAGCTCCTGGTCAGAGCTCCGAGTGCGTGGGGTTCCAATTCTGGATTTAATCCCCGTTAGCACCCGCATCTTCGAGGACCCAACAAAGAGTAACTGGAGCAAGTAACTGGATGAAAGTAGTGATATTACCTGGTCTGGGGACGGCTGCTGCCCGGGCGTTGGACATCACACGAGCTGCCTAGCTGCCTCGAGATCGGCTGCTGAGAGGACGGCTGCTGCTCTGGCGCTGGACCTTGGAGGCGCTGAAGCTGGACGTTGGCGCTGGACATTGGAGGCGCTGAAGCTGGTCTCTGGAGGTGCTGGAGTCCGAGATCGCCCTGAGGTCGAAGGAAGGCGCCCGTTCTACACCGGACCACTCTGAAGAGCTGTGCACCGCAGGAGCCGCCTACATCAGGGAGCTCTCTTGGATCTGTGAGCCCTGTGCTGCCTGCGGGAGGGCGCCTGCCCGCGGAGGCTTGCCTGCTAACACCGGAGCGGCTCCACAGGAGTCACGGCGGCACCGGGGGCCGAGAGCCCCCCCCCCATCCCCCCACCGCCCGATCCACGGCAGTGACGCGGTACACGGGTGGCGGCCATCAGTGGAGCAGAGCCGCCGGCCCCGCAGCAGGCAGCAGGGAGTCACGGCGTCATTGGAGTGCCGAGAGAGGCTGAGTGCTGGGGGCGATCTGAGGAGTGGGGCACCGCCGTCCGAGGAGCTAGCGGAGAGGAGCCCTGTGGCTGGTGGGATCAGTGGGACAGAGGTCGGCTGGAGGCGAGTGGAGTTTAGCAGAGCCTGAGTGAGCACCGTCGCACGCGCCAGACTGACTGGGTGACTCACAACGGGAGTGATCTCCCTGCCCTGCCTGGCAAACTGTTCGCCTGGCTGTTCGTCCCCTGCCTGCGGCCACCAGGACACCAGAGGAAGCTGACGCCTTGCTGTAGGGTGGATGGTCGTTCCCCCCTCCCCCCCTTGTATCCAACACCCAGCTGCATTAGGAACAGACAGACCGACTGGTCTGCAATCGCTAGTGAATATCGTCTTTGCCGAAGTGACAGCGACAGCTAACAAAGGTATTTGCTTTGCCCCACGCGTTTTATTGGAAATGTGCACATTCTGCCCCACTCGTTTTCTTTAACAAAACCACTGTTGTTCAAAATGGCGGGGGTCATAAACTAAGTACCTAATCCCCTCCTGTACCGCCTGAGCCCATGAGGCCCCTCAGCAGCCCCTCTTAAGATAATAAAAAACTGAGATAAGACTCCCCTTGGTATGCAAGTTCCTGCGCCGGCCGAATAGACTCTGAAACTACTCCTCTCTGCTCGGATATCAGTAACAACAGAAAGAGGACTAACCGATCCTCTCTTCCTTGCCCCAAGCAATAACAACAAAAGAGGACTAGCGTCTCCAGACCTATCTGGCGGCCATTTTAGACTGACCTCTCTCTCTACTCAACGGCCATCATGGACTAGTCATTGCCTTTATTGCAGTTTCTATTTTATTTTATTTTATCTTATTGTATTATTACTGGCTTCCCACATTGTATGCATTGCTATCACTTTACTATCGTATATTCTAGTGTTATATCTGTTATTGCTGCAGTTTGTATGCACATTTATGGGATGCAGTAACTCACTAGTAGTTTAGCCCTATTTTAGACTGCGTTATATCTGTTATTGCTGCAGTTTGTATGCACATTTATGGAATGCAGTAACTCATTAGTAGTTTAGCCCTATTTTAGCCTGCATTTTATATGCGGCAAGCTGCACATATCTCACCTCCATCCACATCATCCAATGTCCGCTACCGCATTTATTTATTTGTTGGTTTTTCGATGTAAGCTACATCACGTTATTGCACTGACTATTACTACCTCATTCAACTCGCTCTATCATGTAGCTGCACACAGCCACTTTCTACACCTAGACTACACTGCTGTTACCTCGTACATTCTAATATGCAAGTTGGCTTCCACCTAATCGGTCCTATCTCTCATAGTTGGTTTAACGGTGTAAGCCGACTGCTACCTCATATATAGGATACTTGTGGTAAGATGCACCTACGCACTGTCTGTTCGGGGATCACACCGACTTCTACTCCTTATATCTTTGATCACTCACTAGTGTCGTCCTTGGCCCTGTAACTAGCGGCTGACAGTTTGTACTTTCATCCTACTTCCTACACTTAACACCACAGCCTCCCCAAAATGGAGCTCAACGGCAAGCACACTTTTAGAATTAACTACCCCTCCACTCCTCTCTCCAAAAATGCCACTAAACGTTTTAAACACAACCTCTTGAGGTCGCACCCTGAAACACCCTTTGCCGACACTTACTTCTCATCGGGCAATGGAGCTCTGAATACTGATATCATCCTCCACACCTCACGCAGAGCCCAATGGAGGAAAACTTTCCTCTCCCTACTCTCAGTTTCCACCACCAGGAAAACAACTCATGGCTTAATTCTCACCATCACACCTTCCCACCTCTTCCCTGGCAGGTCCACCATTACTATCTACAATAACGGGATTGTCCTAATCCAAGCCACGGACAAGAACCTGGATTTACTAGACAACCTGTTCCCCAAGTTCAAAGAGCACCTCTCCAAGCTGCGGACCCCTACACAGAACTCCGCCAGCACTAGCACCCCTGACGTCGCAGCCACCACCTACTACACTTCTACCCCCAGCTCCCCAGTAAATGGCCCACCTGTTGTCAACGTTCCCCACTCCCCAAGGACAGTCACAAATATCTCCACTGCAGATACTAGCAGCCCCTCTAACATGACCCTTCTTATCCCCACCCACACCCCCTCCATCCCTCTCCCCCAGGACAGCACATCCCCCACCCACAACACACCACCACCTGAACAAGCCACCACCCAAAGTTTATCCACCCCCCACTCCCATCCCCCACATGACAGACACCTCTCCCTCCCCATCTCCCTCTCCACCCCCACCCACGAGTCTCTCACGCCTGACACAACAACTCCCACCCACAACACGCCTACATCTGCACACACCATCACTCGGAGTTTATCCACCACCCCCCATCCCCCCCATCCCCCCCACGGCAGACACCTCTCCCTTCCCTGCTCCCTCCCCACTCCCACTCACAATTCTATCTCCCGCCCAACAAAAGATACAGAACATACCTCCCCCCTTGCCTTAGCATCCCCCTCTCTCCCACCTCCTACTCTCAGCCCTCACTACCCTCCTGCCTCCCCCACTGTCTTCAGCCTTCACTCACTCGTCTACTCACCAGCACCGTCTCCCACTGAAATCACTACCTATGCCTCCCAACCACAGCCTGCCACACCTCCAATACCCTCACCCCTCGCCCACAAACACGTCCACACCTTGAATACCATCCCACTCACTAGCACCGCAGAACCCCTCAACAACGCTAGTTTACCCCCCCCCGATACCCTGCCCGCTCTCCAGCTCACTACTCCACCACTCACCAACGGCTCTTTCCACCAACACCTTCCCCAATGACCCTCCTGACCTGACTTTATCCACCCTCCAACAAGTCAAAGAGGAAATCTTACAAATCAAAAAAGACGTCCACGCAATCAAAGTCCTTCTCTCCTCACAGCCCAGTCTACCTCCCACCACCCAACTACCCCACAAACGACGCACCCTCCCTACATACCCTCGCCCTCGACGACACCAGCAATGGCCTACTATCCCCGCTCGCAATAATTCCCACCGCCCCCGTCGTGTTCTCAACCCCTTGTCGGACCGCGACCTATGCTCTCTCCTACACTCTTATGGCCCAGGTCCGGTAAAAGTCTTTTCCAACTCACACATCCCCATACCCACAATTCTTACTAACCCTCTGAGGCTCCCAACACTCAACAACAGAGGCTCCGTCCCTAACAACCTCAGAAAAGTTCCCCTCACACTAGTAAGCTCGACCACCCTTCTCTCTCCCAAACTCAAATGCATCCTACTAAACTGCAGATCGGCCCAGAGACATTCCTCCGACATCGCGGATCTCGTCTCAGATAGGGAGCTGGACCTAGCCATTCTAACGGAAACGTGGCTCACTGAAGCCTCTACCCCGATTATGGACATACTAGTCCCCCCCAACTATCACATCATTAGGCTGGACAGGACTCCTGGCAAGACGGGCGGGGGAATTGCATGCATTTTTAGGAGCAATCTTTCCGTTACTCAAGTCACCTCCCCCTCCCTTTCCTCCTGTGAACTCCTCTGCCTCGACATCACCAGTGTGGGCAAACAAGTCTGTGCTTTACATCTCATCTATCACCCGCCTGGTGACAATCTCATATTCACCCAACAATTCATGGACCTGATCACTTCCAATGCCGGTCGGCAGACCACTCAAGTATACCTGGGTGACTTCAATCTCCACTGGAACGATCAGAAAGACACCGTGGTGAATAGTCTCAAAACCTTCCTCAATGCGCTTGACCTCACCCAACTATGCGATAAACCAACACACGACAAAGGTGCGATACTCGACCTCATCATTGCCAAAGAGAACGCTATTCAACTGGAGGCGATTCTACCCTGCGATTGGTCAGATCACCACATTATCACCTTCTTTATCAACGAAAAAGTTAAACCTAACCCTACGCAACCAATCAAATCCAAAACATGGAAAAGGGATCTGAAGAATCTTAACCCCTCCACACTACCTCCCCACATCGGCAACCTCCTCCGTCCCCCTTCAGGTGCCTCAGATGTTCAATCACTGACTGACCACTACCTTGACTCTATGAATACAATAGTCAATGAAGTCGCCCCTCTGCAACTGAAGAGTCTCCACCAAAATTTCTAACCCCTGGTATGATGACAGGCTCAATGACGAAAGGCGTAATATGCGAATGGCAGAGCGCACCTGGAGATCGGACCCTTCAGCACTGCATCTCAAAAAGCTTAGGAACAAGAGAAATGCCTACTTTAGGAAAATAAAGCGCACAAAGTCTGTCTTCTTCAGCCGCCAGTTGGACCAAGCGAAGAACAGGCCAAGAAAGCTGTTCGAGCTAATCAAGACCCAAACAAAGGCACAACCCACGCAATCAAACAGCACAACAAAGGACACCCCACACTGTGAAGCCTTCTCTGCTTTCTTTAAACTAAAGACTGACAACATAAGAAATGACCTCATCATGGATGTAAGCCGATACCTCAACCACACCAGAAAGGCAGGCACTCAACCTAAAAACAAGGCATCCTGGCAGTACTTCGATACCTATTCGGAAGAAGCAATACACAAACTGCTCTGCACCTTGAAGCCCTCTAATCACCTCACAGACCCTCTACCTGCTAATGCGGTAACAGACTTTATCCCCCTGCTCCTCCCTCTCTGGACCAAGATCATCAACAGCTCCTTACAACAAGGCCACATTCCAGACTCCCTTAAGGTGGGGCAAGTCACGCCTATACTCAAGAAACCTACAGCTGATCCGTCTGACCTAAACAACTATCGGCCCATCACCCATATCCCCACGCTGGCCAAACTGCTGGAGAAATGTGTCCAACTCCAACTAACAAAACACATTGATCAATTTGACCTCCTCAACCCTCATCAATCAGGCTTCAGAGCGAAACATAGCACTGAAACAGCTATGACGCACATAATTGATGACGCCCTCCAAATTCTGGATCGCAATGAGTCCTGCCTCCTCATCCTTCTTGACCTCTCGTCTGCATTTGACACGGTCAAACATGAGAATTTGCTGGAGCTGCTAAGTACTAGAATGGGGTTATCGGGAACTGTTCTCAAGTGGTTTTCGTCCTTCCTTCACAACCGGTCCCAGAGGTTCAAGATTGACAATGTGCTATCTACACCTGTGCCTGTAGATCTAGGTGTCCCACAAGGATCCACCCTCTCCCCTACACTGTTCAACCTCGTTATGGAACCGCTCGCCACCTTGCTTCAAGCATCCAATGTACAATTCCATATGTACGCCGATGACACACAACTCTATCTAAAGTTACAATCCCCGGAAGATATCAAACATCTGAATTCCACGCTTATTAACACCCAAGCTTGGCTGGCCGATAATCACCTCAAACTAAATGCTCTGAAAACTGAGTTCCTACTCATCTCACCCCCGGCGAAAATCTCCACCATCCAAACCTGGCTCAACAACCTAACAGCACTCAATGTCCAACCTACCATCGTGGACTCGGCGAAATCCCTAGGCATCACACTCGACGCCAAGCTCAACATGCAGCAGCACGTCAGCAAAGCCACAAAAGCAGCTAATTTCCAAATTAACACACTGAGGAAAATTAAACCCTTCCTCCCGGCCAAAGACTTCCAAACTGCTGTACAAGCTTTAGTCATCCCTCGAATAGACTATGGAATTGTGGCCCTCAGCGGTCTCCCGCTATCAACAACAGCACCCTTAAGAGCCTCCCTGAACGCTGCCGCGAGACTCATCACTGGCTCTAGAAAGCACTCGCACATATCCCCAGACCTAAAGTCTCTAAAATGGCTGCCTTTTGAAGCCAGAATACAGCTAAAAATTGCAGTTATGACACACGCGGCCGTGCACCACAAGGCACCTAACTACCTCGCTCAAAAGCTGTCTTTATCAGGAGGTTCGAGATCCAATAGGAGCACAAAAAATCTTCTCCTGAAACCCCGCAGATTCCGGAAAGTGAAAACCTACAAGCGCTCCTTCTCAGGGATGGCTCCCCGGATCTGGAATGCGCTCCCTCCTGAAACCAGGCTGACCTCCTCCACCGCACTCTTCAAGAAAGAGGTGAAAACCATCCTTCTGGCCAAGATCTCCTGATCGTTATAGATGTTGGTACAGAGACTCTGCACTGCTGTGTATCACTGCTCACCCTATCCCCTGGCACTATATTCTACTTGTTGGGGGCACTACTGCGCTACTTTCTTACTACCGACCAAGATATGATACACGTTGGTTTACTGATCCACCTGTACACCTCTGTAGTGTGAACAATGACCTGTGCTGTTCCTATATTACTCCCTTACCTGATTGTATATGGATTGGTTTTATGTATGTTTTTATTATCCATGTTATTACCATGTTATTGACTATTATACTGTCTCCCATTATCTCTGTTGACTCCTACTGCCCCTTCCCTGTCTTTGTGAAGTGCTCTGATATCTGTAAGGATCCTGTTCGCGCTATATAAAACTTTGAATAAATAAAACGAGTGTGAGTGAGCCAGAATGAGTGGCAATAAAAGGGAACCCACAAGTGAGAAAGTATGAGTGTGTAAGAGCTAGAATGTGAGTGAATGTGAATGAATGAGAGGGAATGAGTAAGTGAAAGTGTGAGAGAATGACAGAGTTAGTGCAAGTATGAGTGAGCATGTTGGTGTCAGTAAGAATGAGTGAGAGTGAATTAGTCTGAGTGAGAATAAATGAGGGGTTGTGAGAATTAATGATTGAGTGTGGTTGAGTTAATGTAAGTAAATGTGAGTGAAAATTTGATGTTATGCTTGCTAGTCTGCCATTGGCCCTTAAACACTGAAGGTAATTTGTGGCTTATAGAGGGACCATGGAAATATTCTATCACTGGCATTTGGGAGACAATTGTTAGAATGACATTCACCTGTGAAAGATATTGGCACTGGCATGATGGAGGTAAATCTTGGCATGATAGGAACCCATTGAGAAATACTGGCACACTGGAGACAATTGTGGGCAAGGGGGCACCCATGGCAAAATGCTGGCACTAGCTCATAATTGGAGATGCTTCTTGCCATAAGGGAGGAAAACCATGGCATACTGGGGGGGAGGGGGCGCAACCATTAAAACATTCTAGTGCTGATGTACTAGATGTAATTTGACCCAAGGGTAACCTAAGGTATGTGATGGCATTAATTGCAAAATTGTGATACTGGGATATTGTAGGTAATTTGTGGCATTAAGGGGCATGTATTGCATATGAGGGGCACCCCTGATAAAACGCTGGCCCTGGCACAAAGGAGGTGTCTTTTGACCTAAGGGGCATCAATAGCACATTCTGTAAACAATGCGGTGAACTCCTCAAGAGGGTCATGTTGCATTGGCTTGACACATCTTGAATATAAATGAGTGCTGTTTCAGAACTGCTGTTTTTTTAACAAATTTCTGTGAAAATTGTGCTTTTTAGTACACTATTAGTTAATTAAAAAAAAAAAACATTTGTCGGAGGGAGAACGCTCCCCAGTCCCTCCTCCTCCCCTCAAGCACATGAGAAGAAATCTGGTTCAGGGTAAGTATTACATCCTACCACTTTCAAAGATCAGGTCTCCACCATACTATGGATGGTTTCTAAAATGGCCATTGGTCTGTGAGTGTGTGATGTCACTTCCATTATCTCTGGTATTTTGGTGAATCAATGTCCTTGGTGACATGACACAGCAGTGGGTGATATGAATGAGTTCACATGACACAATCTGTGATATTCTGAATGTTATCACATGAACCAGTGAAGTCTACAATTTTCTGAATGAGGCCACATGACACAGTCTGTGATATTCCGAATGGGGTCACATGACACCGCATTGTCTGTTATATTCTAATCTGTGTCACATGACAAAGCACTTGGCAAACTTCACATAATATTACAAGTCATGAATGATTTCCACCCGTAGAGGAGACATTTGTACAAGACCTACATGTGATATCGCACAGACTGAGAGCACAGCTGGAGCGGTAAATGGACACTGGTTTCTATCCATGAACCCTCTGTGTGTCACGCTTTGAATACAGGTATTTGGACCTCTGCAGTGATCTGAGCCTTCCTAATGGAGTCTAATCCACCATAATCTTTGTTATAATTGAGCTACTAGCTATAATCTATAGCGCCTGGACACCTTCGGAGAGAGTGCATGTTGCCTACGTGCTACATGTGGGGGTTAAGGTGAGCATTGAGTGTGTGTCTATTGTGATTTAATGTGTGGGGACAGGACTCCATTTTGGATTCCCGGTGTGTGAATTGTACAAATGATGGATGGAGAAAGCCTGCCAGATAGGGATGTAGATTGTGGAAACCTTCCAGAGGTCTTTGAAGCGGACCAGACATCTGTGCAAGGAAAGGAATGAGGGGGACAAAGGATGCTCTGAAGGAGCATCCGCTGCCCACTTCCTGCATCCTTCATCCCCAGAAGAGTTAATACAGTTCTGTGTAGCAGCTGAGTGTGAAGGCCTCTCTTCTGAGACTTTGCCTCAGATTCATATGTCACGGCACACACAGCTCTACTCTCTCTTCCTGCCAAGATAGAGTGACAAAGACTTTACCCTGACCAGTCTGTGCTAATAAATAAAATGTTAGAACTGCCTGAAACCAGCTCCCGAGAAGGAGCTCTCGAATTTTCATCAACATCTAAAAAACTAGAACAAATACTTGTGAGAAACCCAGGTCACTGTGCCAGGATTTTCTTTGACCAGTGTCAAGACCCTCAAGGCACTGATGGAGATAAATATATGAGTTCCAGAGCCAGGATCCCTGATTACCGGCTTACTTACAGGTGAGGGCAACCCAGAAAGGACTCCTGCAAGGAGAGCTGAAGGCTACCTATAGAATAGAGAAGCTGTCTGCTGGAGAGAGGCGGTTGGTAAATTACAACCCCCAAGTGAGAAGCCTGCCTTGGGGAGTCATCAGTCCTTTTGACTGGTGAGTAAGGAGCGGTGCAATGGAATTGGGTCCTAACCCTGCTGAAGTCGCAGGATCTACCTTGGTGGAAGAGGCCAACTCACTGAGAAGAGGTACTGGAAGTGTGCCAGGAGGAGGTATGAGCAGAAGAGGTACTGGAAGTGTGCCTAGGAGAAGGTACGAGCAGAAGAGGTATTAGAAGAGTGCCCTGCAGGAGGCGGTACAAGCAGGCGGGGGATAAGAAGACTGCCCTGCAGGGGGAGGAAGTACGGGCAGAAGGGGCATTCGAGGAGTGCGTGTAAGTGGAAGCCATCTAGGAAATTAGATCACAGCTGCCCAGGAAGAACAAAGAACTGTGACCCCCTCTTGTGCAGTTATGGACTTTTGAAGGATCTGCTTGTGTGAAGCTCCCACCAGTTACCGGATTAATTCATCCCAGAAAGGGGTGAGCTGTTGGAGTGAAGAGGCTCAGATGGGAGACCCTCTATAAAATGTTGGAGAAGAACCAGGCATGAGCAAAGGATTTGGAATATTGGACTCTTTATGATAAGTTGTCTATGACCTGCATGCGGCGTGGCTAAATTACAAGTTCACATTAGTATAGGACTCAAACATACTGTTTAGAGGGTGACACCAGTTAGACAGCTGCCGAATGGAAAGTGCCCTCTTTAAAAATTGATAATAACTCTAGAGTGTAAACTTTTAAAGAAATAATTGGGAGGTCCTTTGGGTTCAATGTTTACAACCGTGGGATGTGTGTTGGCTGTATTCATTCATAGATCACCCTCCGTGGACCAACATTTGTGATATAATTCTCTGTGACATCTGAGCTTTTAGGAACAGCTGAACATGGGACTACTACAGTAAATCATGACCATCAATGACGTAAGTGGCGTTTTGCGTTTGATATGATTCAGAATGTGTCAAAGATAAGGAAAATGCTACTTACCAGTATGCATCTGTTTTTGGCTCATAGAGCTGCAGATTCTCACACTGAGCATTAGATCGCCACCTGGTGTTGGGTTTGGATGCTTGCACCTTGTTGTCTTGGAAGAAGTCTTTGTAGTCACAAGATAAGTGACTCCTCCCTTGGACGATAGTGCGCCTGGGCATCGACTCCATCTTAGATTGTTTTTCGCCCTGATGGGAAATGATGGAGTTAGTAGAAACAGAAAAGATGTCCATGTGTGTATATCTAAGTAAGATAGAACTGGAACAGACACAGGTCCCGGGGAGGTGGGTGGGCTTGTGAGAATCTGCTGCTCTACATGCCATGAACAGATACATACTGGTAATTAGCATTTTCAGTTCGAGGCATATTAAGGTTACATAGTTTTCAGCTCCGCTTTGCATGCAGCTGCCATTTTGTGCTTGGCCGCCATTTTGTGTTGCCTCACTCAGGCAGCACGACTAACGCGGTAAAAATGGTCTTTTTGCCTTTTCAGCTGCTCTGTGTTTTTCTCCTGTTAAAGAAAAACCCTTGTCCTTGTTTATGAAACTGGTGTCAGGGTCTGGCCGGGTTCGTATAGCCATGTCTAGACTGATTAATCCATGTCTTACTCCACTGTTTGGGTCCCACTATTCTTCCCATCTTTATCTTGTTTAACTGGCCTTCACCATTCTCTCCGTGTGTTCTCTTGTTACATAGCTCCTCTTTTGAAGCATTCTACACATGTTTTGCCACATGTAAATTGAATTACGTGCACTAGTGTTGATTAACCTGAGGGGAGGAGAGCACACGGGGTCTGAAAGGAAGGTGTGTTTTTGTCAAACTTTGCTCCACGGAATCCGATTGATGCTTATAATGGTCCACCTCCAAACGTCACAATGCCTCTTGTTGTAACACACAGAGGGATTGAGCCATTAGGCAAGAGAAAAAAGAACAGAGAAGGGAAAGGGAAGGGCCAGCAGGGAAGGGATATACCTGTAACGACAAGAACAATATACTTAGACATGCATATATGAAGAAATGGCTACTCTCATATATTCTCGCTAAGGACTGTGTTATACCTTGTAGTAAGGCAGTCAGGATACTGGCCTCACGTCTCCGATATCGCCTCCTGTCACGTAAATAGCCTATCGGGAACGCAATCATAGGTCAGTAACAAAACACACTTCCCAGAACCCAAATACATCTAGTGGTTGCTCCCTATGGATGCACATACCATGACTACAGGCGAGAGACGCTATAACTGGATTCCATGGAGGCACAGCACGGGCTGTGCAAGGACAAAGTAAATGATATCCACAAGAATGAAAAGAAAATGCAAAGTGTCCTTATTCATAGATCACGGTAGTGTGTGGGAAACAAGAACCACAACAATCCGCTCTGTACAGCATAAGGTAAGGACCTGAATGTAAACCCTTCCCCTCAGGGTATCCAAATGTAAATAGATCCAATAAAGGAATGAACACAAAATGCGCAATCACTGTCACAGAAGAATCGAAACGCTGCGCACGGTGACGCGTAGTTGAGACCACCACAGCGCCCCGCACTGAAACACCCAATCTCCTTCCCCTCAGGTACAAAAGAAATCCTACTATCTCTCCAGTCCTAACCGAAGTTACCCCACTTCGGGGCTGTAAGAATGGGAACGCGTGGCAGCCCACCACAGCGCTCCGCTTTTCCCATGTCCGGAAAATGTAAAGACACTGAGGCAGGCGGTAACCTGCTACGCGACTCGCAACAAGCACAGTCTACCTGAAACGGCACCCGCCGAACTCCGGCTGCTCTACTGCACTTCTCACCAGCAACCGCGACGTGTAGCGTTGCTCGACCTCCTCCGACTAAGACTCTCCGAAATGCTGGAATAACACGCAACAGGATGCGTGTACACTATGCTCAAGTACTTCCCCCGTGCCGGGGTTTCTGGGGAATGTAGTTTTCATTTCCCCCATTCATCCAATCGTCCTTCTCCTCCGCCTCTGTCCTTTCAGTTGCACGTACCATGCAGGCGCAAGGAGGTGTAATCCTGACAGTACATCCTCCCCCCTAGCGCCTCCTAGGGCCAGGCCGCAGAGGAAACCTACGGTGATAGGAACGTACAGCTTCTGGGGCATGGAGATTTTGCACCGGCTCCCAGGAATCCTCCTCCGCCGAGTACCCCTTCCAGGAGACCAGGTACCACAACACACCCCACCTGTATTTGGAGTCCTTGATACTCCGTACCACGTATTCATAACCACCATCACAAAGTACTGGGGGAGGCGCACGCCTCCTGGCACCACAAGCAGGTTTTAACAGGTTGCAATGGAACACAGGATGTATTCGCAGAGTACCAGGCAGCTTCAACTTGTAGGCCACAGGATTGATCTGTTTCAGAACAACATAAGGATCAATGTATCGGGGATGAAAGATACTTCGCAACTTGAAACGAATGTTCCTCGTGGAAAGCCACACTTTATCCCCTACCTCATAAGAAGGCCCTGCTCTCCGATGTTTGTCTTCACTCCGCTTATACTCAATCTTGGCTTTTTGTAGATGGGTCCTGATCTTTTTGTGCATAGCCTGTAAGTCACGCATCTGCCCCAACACAGTAGGTTGATCCGCTACCCCATCCGGAATGCGGATAGGCAGTATTCGGGCGTCAAAACCGTAGGTGGCGCAAAAGGGGGACACCCCCAATGAACTGTGCCAAGCGTTATTGTACGCCACCTCAGCCATCCACAGCAGAGAGACCCAGGAGTTCTGGGCTTCAGCAGCGTAGCACCTCAGATATTTTTTCAGGGTCTGATTGAGTCTCTCTGTCTGACCATCTGTCTGTGGGTGGAAGCTAGTGGAAAGAGAAGACTGGATCTGCATGGCCTGACACCAGGCCTTCCAAAACCTGGCGATGAACTGGGTGCCCCTAGCCGAGACGATGACTTCGGGCACCCCGTGCAAATGAATAACGTTGCTCCACAGTAACTGCGCTGTCTGACTTGCCGTAGGGAGATTCATGCAGGGAATGAAGTGTCCCATTTTGGTGAGACTGTCTATCACCACCAGTATAGCCGTTTTTCCTTGATCAGGGGGTAGCCCTGTGACAAAGTCAATGCTGATAGTCTGCCAAGGCCTCTTAGGTGTGGGCTGAGGCATCAGCAGCCCTTTCTTCTTTCCTTTCTCATTCTTGGCTCGGGCGCACTCCTCACAGGCTCCTACCCATGCTGTTACGTCACTCTTGATAGTCTCCCACCAGAAATGGCGTTGTAGCAACAGAATGGTTTTGCTCACACCTGAGTGGCCCGCTAACAAGGTGTTATGACACCACTCGAAAGCCTTTTTTCTCAAAGCCATACAGGGTAGATACAACTTGCCGTCCTGCAAAGGTAGTCCTTGTTTTAAAGTGCGACCACTCCCCCTGGCAGCCCACATCACCCATGCCTCTGGAGCCTTGGTTTGGCGAATCAAATCCAAAAAGGTGTTCGCCTGGACAACGCAAACCACCTTCCCTGGATCTATGATCGCCTCTAGCGCTGTATCACCAGAAGCCTAGCAAACCTGGTTCTGCCTGGATAGGGTATCAGCTTTCTTGTTCTCTACCCCTGGTCTGTAAGTGATGACAAAATCATATTCCGAAAAAAACAACATCCACCTCATCTGTCTTTGTGTGAGGTTCCGGGCGGTCTTCATATACTGAAGGTTCCTATGATCAGAGAACACAGTGACCGGGAACGCAGCCCCCCAAAGATGTTGACGCCATTCCTGGAATGCTTTCTTTATGGCTAAGAGCTCTTTCTCGGCTATGGTATAATTAATCTCTGCCGTACTCAATTTCTTAGACATATAAGCTACAGGATGTAGTTGTCCTGTGACCTGATTCCGTTGTGACAGGATGGCCCCTATCGCTATGTCCGAAGCATCCGCTTCTACGATGAATGGATGTTCCGGTTTGGGATGGGCCAAGATCGGGGCCGTGGTAAAGGCTCTTTTCAAGTTTTCAAAGGCACTGTCCGCTTCGGTAGTCCAAAGAAAAGCTACTCCCTTCCTAAGTAATCTGGACAGGGGAGACGCCACCTGAGAAAACTGCGAAATGAACCTGCTGTAGTAGTTCGCAAATCCCAGGAAGCTCTGGACTTCCTTCACACTGGAGGGAACCGGCCAATCCTGAACCGCCTGAACCTTTCTTTCTGACATCTGCAGACCTGAGGGGCTTAACATTACTCCCAGGAATTCCACCTCAGTAACCCCGAATTCGCGCTTACTCAGCTTGCAATAGAGCTTGTTTTCCCCCAACCGTTGTAGAATCTGGGAAACATGATGTCTGTGACTCTCAGTCCTGTCTGAATAAATGAGAATATCATCTATATAGACGACTGCACATATGTCCACAAACTCCTTCAAGACATCGTTAAGAAAATACTGAAATGCCGCCGGGGCGTTACACAGCCCAAACGGCATAACCGTATATTCATATAATCCATAACGAGTCTTGAAGGCGGTCTTCCACTCGTCCCCTTCTCTAACACGCACCAAATGGTACGCTCCCCTCAAATCCAAACGAGTGTATATTCGGGCCTCATTTACTTGGTCCAGTAGGACCGACACTAGGGGCAGTGGGTACCGGTTTCGTAACGTGTTCTTATTAAGCACCCTGTAGTCTACACAGGCTCTTAAGTCGCCGTTTGCTTTTTTGATAAAAAACAAAGGAGAGGCTGCAGGGGATCTAGAGGGCCTGATAAACCCGATCTCAACATAATGATCTAGGTATTCCTTCAAGTGAGCAGTCTCCGGTACAGATAGTGCATAAACACGACAGGAAGGTAGTGTGGCTCCCTCCACCAGGTCTATATGACAGTCATAAACCCCGTGTGGGGGTAGTTGTTCTGCCTGACTTTCACTGAATACATCCCTGAAGCGTTGGTATTCGGAGGGTAATGCAACCTGTTTCTCTGCAGCAGTGGCCACCACTACCGGGAGGAGTAAGGCCACGGCCAGGGGTGTCTGGATAGCACTCAAATGCTCCTTGCATTCCTCTGACAGGAACCGGACCTCTTTAGTTTTCCAATCAATCAACGGGTTATGGTAGCTTAGCCAAGGCATCCCCAGTATGACTTCATATCGTGGGGCCTCTATTATGTTGAGTGCTATCTCTTCCTTATGCAGACCCTCTGGTCCCATAAAAGACAACACTACCACATCTGTTTGTTCAGTGATGAGGCCAGAAATCAGAGGTTTCCCGTCTACTGCCAGTACTTCCTCCGGGGTGTCTCTGACTACTCTATCTAAAGACAAAGATGACACGAAATTGCTATCAATGAAGTTCCCTGTAGCCCCGGGGTCAATCATGACCTTAACTTGATGTGTCTGTGACTGGCTTTCCAAACTCATAGGGAGAACGATATGTGTCTCCGTATCCTGCAAGGCCAGAACCGTTAGGGAAGGTATAGTTAACGGTGGGGATTCCCTTGGTTGTTCCTGTGAAGGTACTGTCTCTGTCTCAGAGGTAGCCACAACAGAGACTGCTAACCTTTTACTTCGGTTCCAGACTCCAGATGTTTTCGGTTTTGTGGGGCACTCTTTAACGAAATGCCCCTTTTTACCACGGTATAAGCACAACCCCAGGGCTCTACGGTTTTCCTTTTCTTCCCTTGACAAAGGTGCACGCACTGCTCCGATTTCCATGGGTTCTGAGCTAGCCTCTGAGGAAGACAACGGTTTGCGAGGCGTAGCCTCAGACCCAAAAGAAACCCTATCCCACCTTCTTCTTTCACCTCCTCTTTCACTTATCCTGCCATCTAATCGTAAGGTTAGATTTATCATATCTGTACATGTTACAGGTTGAGGGTCTATCTGGGCTATAATGTCTTTTAGTCCATCTCTCAACCCTTGATAAAAAAAGAGACATCCTCTTTTCCTCTGGCCAAGAAGTCTCTGCCACTAACCTGTTAAAATCAGTCAAGTAGGATACCAGATCCCTCCTACCCTGTCTAAGGGTGATCAATTCTCTGTCTGCGCTAAATGTAGTAGCGCGTCTATCAAAAACTCTTTCGAACTCCGCCCGAAATGCGGGCCAGTCAGATAAGATGGCATCATTGTTACGCACCAAGGGTACCGCCCAATTGGCTGCATCCCCTATCAAGTATGAAATGGCAAAAGCTACCCTTGAGTGATGATTAGGAAACGAGGCCGGTTTGCAAGAGAAATGCAGCATTATTTGAGTCAGGAAGACTTGGGTTTTAGTTGGATCCCCAGAATACCTTTCTGGGCTAGCCAACGGAATGGGTGGAGGGACAGTCACCTGGACCTGTGAAGTTGAAGCATCAAAGGGGTTTCTACTTAGCCTATCGACCTTGTCTCTCAAGTTAGCCGCCTCAGTCTTGGAAGCAGCTAGTTCTTGCTGGACCAACACTAGGGCCTGCATAACATCCTCCATAGTAGCCATTATAAGACCAAACAGATCAGGTGAAGCAGATTTCGTGGGCGTGTGATTCTGTCAAACTTTGCTCCACGGAATCCGATTGATGCTTATAATGGTCCACCTCCAAACGTCACAATGCCTCTTGTTGTAACACACAGAGGGATTGAGCCATTAGGCGAGGGAAAAAAGAACAGGGAAGGGAAAGGGAAGGGCCAGCAGGGAAGGGATATACCTGTAACGACAAGAACAATATACTTAGACATGCATATATGAAGAAATGGCTACTCTCATATATTCTCGCTAAGGACTGTGTTATACCTTGTAGTAAGGCAGTCAAAGGATACTGGCCTCACGTCTCCGATATCGCCTCCTGTCACGTAAATAGCCTATCGGGAACACAATCATAGGTCAGTAACAAAACACACTTCCCAGAACCCAAATACATCTAGTGGTTGGTCCCTATGGATGCACATACCATGACTACAGGCGAGAGACGCTATAACTGGATTCCATGGAGGCACAGCACGGGCTGTGCAAGGACAAAGTAAATGATATCCACAAGAATGAAAAGAAAATGCAAAGTGTCCTTATTCACAGATCACGGTAGTGTGAGGGAAGCAAGAACCATAACACTCCGCTCTGTACAGCATACGGTAAGGACCTGAATGTAAACCCTTCCCCTCAGGGTGTCCAAATGTAAATAGATCCAATAAAGGAATGAACACAAAATGAGCAATCACTGTCACAGAAGAATCGAAACGCTGCGCACGGTGATGCGTAGATGAGACCACCACAGCGCCCCGCACTGAAACACCAAATCTCCTTCCCCTCAGGTACAAAAGAAATCCTACTATCTCTCCAGTCCTAACCGAAGTTACCCCACTTCGGGGCTGTAAGAACGGGAACGCGTGGCAGCCCACCACAGCGCTCCGCTCTTCCCATGTCCGGAAAATGTAAAGACACTGAGGCAGGCGGTAGCCTGCTACGCGACTCGCAACAAGCACAGTCTACCTGAAATGGCACACGCCGAACTCCAGCTACTCTACTGCACTTCTCACCAGCAACCGCGACGTGTAGCGTTGCTCGACCTCCTCCGACTAAGACTCTCCGGAAATGCTGGAATAACACGCAACAGGATGCGTGTACGCTATGCTCAAGTACTTCCCCCGTGCCGGGGATTCTGGGGAATGTAGTTTTCATTTCCCCCATTCATCCAATCGTCCTTCTCCTCCGCCTCGGTCCTTTCGGTTGCACGTACCATGCAGGCGCAAGGAGGTGTAATCCTGACAGTTTTAGACATCCGATAGCTTGTTTTCAAACTATTCCTATTTGTCAGTTTTGTGTGTATTGGGAGTTACCATTGTAAACTTGTTCAGTATAATAGATTGTGCCCAAGGATTGAAGTGGCAGTCTCTTGAGAACCTACCTGTGTGGTACTTCTTAGATACTGTGCTTAGCTGCAGCTAATAAATATACTTTTCTACGCCTAACAGAGTGTCACGTGTCTCTGTGGTCGAGGTAGGAGAACCCGGAGATCTTAGGCGTACCCTGAGCCGCCTGGCCCATAAGGCCAGGTTCTCCAATATGAGCTGCAGAGCTCACACTGACCATTGACTATACAGCAGTACCTCCCTTAGCGGTGGTCGCCTGCATCTGTTGCAGTAGTTTGAAAGAGTTTTAAGAACAGCTTGGCCTACAGAAGCTTGCTGTTTGGCTTGTACATCAACACAATAGTGTTTAGTAAATGTGTGTGTTGTAGACCATGTTGCTGCCTTACAGATGTCTTCTAAGGGAATGTTCCCTAAGAAAGCCATTGAGGCTACTAGTTTATGTGTGGAATGTGCTCTAGGCGGAATTGTTAATGTACGTTTTGCTTCTTGGTAGCATATCTGTATACATTTAACGATCCACCTTGCAATCCCAGCTTTAGAAATGGGATTTCCTTTATGTGGTGGAGAGAAAGCTACAAATAATTGTTTTGTTTTATGAAAGGATTGTGTCCTGCCAATGTAATAAAGCAGTGCTCTTTTGACATCTATAGTGTGTAGAGCTCTTTCTTCTCAGAGTCTGGGTTTTGAAAAAACACTGGTAACTCTACTGATTGATTAAGATGAAAGGGGGTGATGACTTTAGGAAGGAATTTTGGATTTGTTCTGAGAGCCACTTTGTTATGATGTAATTGTAAGAATGGTTCTTGTATAGTGAATGCTTGAATTTCACTTATTCTTCTAAGAGAGTTAATGGCAATTAGGAAAGCCTGTTTTCCATGTGAGGAACTGCAGTTCACACTTGTGTAAATGCTCGAAGGGGGACGAAGGGGGACGGGGGGGCATGAGCCTAGTAAGAACAATATTTAGGTTCCATACTGGAGAGGGTGGTAACCTAGGAGGAATAATCCTCTTTAAGCCTTCCATAAAGGATTTAATTGCAGGTACTTGAAATAGTGACAGGTGTTGTCTGTTTTGCAAGTAAGCAGCGAGTGCTGCTAGATGTAAACATATGGATGAATATGCCAAATTAATGTAAATGCAATAGGTAGCAAATGATATTCTGGATTTAAGCATCCAGTAGATCAATGTCATTAAATGGCAAATCTTTTCCATTTAGCGGCATAGCAGGCTCTAGTAGTAGGTCGCCTGGCTTCTTTAATGATATTCATACAGTCTGGTGGTAGGTTAAGGTAACCAAACTCTAAGACTTCAGGAGCCAAATCGCCAGATTCAGCTGATTTGGATCTGGATGTCTGATGTCTCCATGGCTCTATGTTAGCAGGGATGGGGACAGTTATAGTTTTTGATGTGGAACTAGTGAGAGTTCTAGTAGTATTGTGAACCACGGTTGGCGTGCCCAAGTGGGAGTTACTAGAATCAGTTTGAGAGACTGTTGTCGGAGCTTGCTTACCACTAATGGAATTAGTGGGAGTGGTGGAAAAGCGTACGCAAATCTGCCTGACCAGTTCATCCATATTGCATTGCCCTTGGACAATGGGTGTGGAAACCTGGTGGCGAAGGTTGCACATTTTGCGTTGTCTTGTGTGGCAAACAGATCTATGTCTGGTTGGCCCCACTTCTGGAAAAAAGGTAGAAGAACCTGAGGATGGAGCTCCCACTTATGAATGTGTTGTGTCTGTCGAATTAACAGATCTGCAATCTGATTGTGAATACCTACAAGATGTTCGGCCAGTAGATCTATTTTCTGAGGGATGCCCATCTCCAAATTTTTTGTGCAAGCTGGGACAGTTGCAGAGAGTGTGTTCCATCTTGTTTATGTATATAGTACATCGCTGTCATATTGTCCGTCGGGATTAGGACAGCTTTGTTTTGTACATGTACTTGGAACGATTTTAGAGCTAGGAATATTGCTAGTAGCTCTAGATGATTTATGTGGAGCACTTTCTGCTGAGTGGTCCATTTTCCTTGAGTTGTATGTTGGAGGAGATGCCCTCCCCAACCTGTGAGTGATGCGACTGTTGAAAGTACTATTTGTGGAGCAGGTTCTAGAAACGGCCGCCCTTTGGACAGGTTTTTGGTGTTCCACCACTGCAGAGAGCGATGTGTGCGGCTGTTCACCAACACCAGATCTGTAGGATGTCCTTGAGCCTGATTCCACTGTTGTGCTAGACATTTCTGTAATGGACGCATTTGAAGTCTTGCATACGGGACAATAAAAATGCAAGATGCCATCATGCCTATGAGTTGCATGAACACTGGCTGGGAGAAAGTGTTGGTCTTGAAATTTTGCAACTAAGGCCTGAATGCTTGTTATCCTGGCTGGACTGGGATATGCTAGAGATGTGGAGGTGTTTATTGTGGTTCCCAGATATTGGTGTATGTGGGAGGGTTGGAGATGCGACTTGGTGTAGTTGGTTGTGAATCCCAAGTCGTGTAATGCTTGAATGGTTTGAGGAGTGTGTTGAACACACTAAATGAGTGACTTGGCTTTTATTAGCCAGTCTTCGAGATATGGGAATACATGACTCTGTTGTCTTCTGAGATGTGCTGCTACTACTGCGAGGCACTTGGTAAACACTCTTGGTGCAGTGCTCACTCCAAATGGGAGGACTTTGAACTGGTAGTGTTGTCCGTCCAGTACAAACCTTAGATACTTTCTGTGAGAAGGATGTATGGGGATGTGAAAGTAGGCATCCTTGAGATCTAATGTGGCAAGGAAGTCGCCTTGTTGTAACAGTGGTAGCACTTGTTGTAGAGTGACCATGTGAAAATGATCTGATTGTATCAAGAGGTTGAGGGGCCTGAAATCAAGGATTGGTCTTAGTGTCCCATCCTTTTTGGGTATTAGGAAGTACAGCGAGTAAACCCCTGTCCCTTGATGTTGTAAGGGAACACTCTCTATTGCATTTTTTAGAAGCAAGGAGAGACCCTCTTGTTTTAGTAATGTTAGATGTTATGTGGACATGGGACGCTGCCTGGGTGGTATGTGTGATGGGGTAGCTGTTAGTTCTAGGCAGTAACCATGTTGGATAATTTGTCTCACCCACCTGTCTGATGTGGTGGAATTCCAGGCAGGTAGGAACTGTGTTAGTCTCCCCTCGACAGGAGTGGAATGCTGTTGGGGAAGTAGAAGGAAGTCACTGTTTTGTGGTGGGAGAAGTACGATTGTTGTTATTACCTCGACATCTTCCCTTGTTATTGTTGCCTCTATAGCCTCCTCTAAAATATCCTCTATTGGAGGATGTTTGTGTATTGGTTTTAAAGGAAGCTGAATTGTCTGCTCCAGCTTGTTTGGAGCCTCCTCTATAAAAGGAGCGATGAAAGGAGCCTCATGTTTGTGGGGATTGCAAAGCTCCCATAGATTTGGCAGTATCAGTGTCCGTTTTCATTGTCTCAAGTGCTGTGTCTACATCTGGTCCAAACAATTGCTGTTGGTTGAATGGTTGATTTAAGATGGTGGTTTGCACCTCTTGCTTAAAGCCTGAAATGCGTAGCCATGCATGGGTCTAAGGATGACACTAGTGTTTATTGCTCTAGATGCAGTGCCTGCTGCATCAAGTGCGCACTTGATTGACGCATTGGAAATTAGCTTACCCTCTTGGATAAGGTCATTTGCTTGTGCTTTATATTGGTCAGGTAGGTGTTGTAAAAGTGTTTCTAACTGATCATAGTGAGCCCTGTCATATCTTGCGAGGAGGGCTTGTGTGTTAGCTATGCGCCATGTATTGCTAGCTTGAGCAGCTACTCTTTTGCCTGGAGCGTCTATCATTTTTGATTCCTTATCAGGAGGTGGCGCTTCACCGGAGGTTTGTGAGTTTTCTCGTTTTCTAGCATTAGAAACGACTAGGGAATCTAAGGGTAGCTGTCCCTTGATGTAGGCAGGATCCCCGGAAGCAGATCTGTATTTCTTTTCTATTCTGGGGTTTATGATCCTAGCATTTACAGGATCTTTAAACACCTCTGGTGCATGTTTAATGACACCTTTAATCATAGGTAGTATTTGAACTGACTTTTGGGATTGTTCAAAAGTATCTAGTAAGAAATCTTCTGCCTCATCTGAGTGCATTGTGACACCATGATATATGGCAGCTCTATTGATTAAGTGTCCAAAACCAATATTATCCTCAAGAGGAGATAGTTTGGATGGGTATGCATGTGGATCAGGGATATCTGGTATATCCTGTGGGCTTGGATACTCCCAGTCTGGTGAATCATGTGGGTAGGGAAAAGGCTCATCTGGGTGGCCCCCTCCCCCTATATTATACTCATCATCATTCTAAGGAGGTGTATGTGGTGGTGAAAAATGAGGAGGAGAATTTTGAGGTGAAATACTCAAAGGAAGAGGAGGTGGAATAGAAGGAGGTATAGGAGAAGAAGGGTGCATAGGTGATGTGGCAGAATCCTTTTTTACAGGCACTGGTGGTGTAGGTTCTGTATCTAACTTCCTCTTTCCGTATGGCACAGTAGAAACATGTCCTGTCTCTGGATCAATGTTGATCTTTTTCTGTGTAGGATCAGGATGAAAAAGCTCCTCTTCTTGAGGAACCACTTTCGGCGCCGATTTTTCCAGTTCCGGGCACGGTTGTTGATTGTCTTTAGCCTTAGGAGATGTGGCAGAGTCTTTTGGCGTAAGTTTTAGCACCGAAGACATTGGCTTTGGAGTCGAAGCTGGTTTTATAGGCTTGGAAACATCGGAAGGAGGCTTTGTAGATTTCGGCACCGAAGATGTTGGCTTTGGAGCCAAAGCTGGTTTTGTCGGCTTGGAAGTGTCGGAAGCAGGCTTCATTGTTTTCAGAGCCGTTTTGTCTTTAGGAGTCGACGGTTTTGGAGTATGTTGCGGAACCGGGAATTCTTTTGGTTTTGGTGCCAATGGAGCCAGTAGTATTGGGACGTGCGGTTTGCTCGGTATCAAGCTACCGGAAGGCTTTGGTATTTTCTTCAGAGCCGGGCTCGATGGCGGGACTTCTGAAGTATTTTTTCAGTCACGACTGGGCCCCGGAGGCGGAGTGTTGACCTTTGCCTTCGATTTAGGAGTTGGGGCTGTGGTAGGGGCAGTAGTACTCATGGGTTGACCTGAAAGTATGGAGTCATCAGAGTCATCTGCCTCAGATACGCTTTCGAGATCGTCGGAATCTTCCTCTGGGACGTATGGACTTTCATCGAAGATATCCACTGGTTCTGGAGCTGATCTATGCATATCGTGTTGACGGGCCCTCCGATCTCCTCGAATGGTCTTCTTGGATTGAAAGGATGCTCAGGCTGGACAGCTGGACTCATCGTGTTCCGGCGATAAGCACAGGTTACAGACCTTGTGATGGTCACTGTGTGGACATTTTGCTCCACACTGGGGGCATCTCTTAAATGGCGTCCTATTCATGAGTTGTAGGCCTCACGATGTGGATAGGCCCAACGGCCCGCGTTGACAGCCGGAATCGAGTTGTTGAAGTCGAGTCGATAGTTATCGATATCGAAAGATGTTCAGCAAAGTTTGAGTAAGTTTTTATGCGTCAAACTATTTGAAAAGTAGATTTTGAACCGAAGCGGAAAAGTTAAATCCAAAACCAGTGGCGGATTTTTTTTTTTTAATGATGGAGTCGATGCCCATGCGCACTATCGTCCAAGGGAGGAGTCACCTATCTCGTGACTACAAACACTTCTTCCAAGACAACAACAAGGTGCAAGCATCCGAGCCCAACACCAGGTGACGATCTAATGCTCAGTGTGTGATCTGCAGCTCATATGCCTCGAACATATCTTTCTAATAAACAATGATTTTTTTTATTTTATGAAAAAAACGAATTGTGTTTTATTCACGTTTCTCTAAAATTCTATGATATTTGAGAGTACTTCTCCCCACATCTGTGTATGGTCTATTGAAATTATAAGTCAGTAGGGCTATTGACTTAATGGGTAGTAGCAAGCACAGGGCTACTATTAACGGATAAACTAAATTAATAGGATTGTTTGAGGGTCATTAACAGGTTATGAGCCAACATCATAGACAGACAGAATAAGTTAATCCACAGATTAAGAGTCATCTTCCTGTAAGTACAAGAGAAGTTAGATCAGAAGGTCACAAGAGATCATCCTAGACTGAATTATGAGGTCATACCAACTGGTCAGGGTCCACCATTCTAGAAGGAGGTAAGAGTGGTCCTCTCTTGTAAGAGGGATGAGCCTCCCTTGGACTGTGGGTCTTACTGGACCCATTTCATTTCTCAACACCAAACCTTTAGCTACGTTGGTGATGGGCTCGATTCCCAAATTGGTCACCCGGGGAGACATAGATTTGTTATCTATAAATTTCCTCAAAGCTGAAACGGCATTTGAATATTTGTTTAGATCTGTGGTCTTCAAACCCTTTAATGCAGCGCCCTCCCCAGTGGAAAATAAAAAATCACCGGAGTCCCCCTCAAGATTGTTAACAATTAGTCTATTAAACTGCCAATGTTTAAATATGTCTAGACTTATTTCCACATTGCAGTTAAGTTATGTTAACTTTTTAAAAATGCAATCAAATACATGGCTGCCAAACATAGTATTCCGTCCAGACAGGCCTTACTTACGTGTAAACGTATCCACAGTGTGATTATTAGGAGTGGGGGTTCTGAAGAATATTTGGAGTCCCTTCTCTTTTGAAACCTTCTCCCAGACAGGATATAAATGACAAAAGATGCTAGTGATGGCCCATAACAGGGGGTCTTACTGCTACTCATTTGTTTCCACTTAAAACAAAAGTACTACTATCAGCATAATGCTTCTTTTGACTAGAGCCTCCCGCCCCCTGGAATCACTTGAGGCCCCCCTTGGGGTGCCACCTCCCAGTTTGAAGACCCCTGGTTTAGGCTAACTGGTGAATAACATGTTTGTACCAACATTGACAGATCATAGTCATTATACACAACTTCAACTTAGAAAATTCAGCAAAAACTCTTGAACCAGGTAGAGATGTTCCTTGTCGTAACTTTGAGTGAGATATTAGAAAAGCTTCAATGTACTACTCTAAGGGACTCATAAATCAGCATTACATAAAAATAAAACTGGTAAAAAAAAACAAAAAAGTAGCAGACAGCATATGACCACAATAAGGTGGTTTATACCTCTGATCCCACCCTCAGCCATATTGGTGAGAAATTTGGTTGTCATGTAGGGTGTCAAGATAATCCAGCTATAAATCAAGTTCTTTTGCTGCCGGGCAGCTATTTATGGACATTCATTTCACACACTCCATAATATAACCAAGGGTTACCCATGATGTAAAATTGTCACTATTCTTCAAAATATGGAGTTTTCTGTGGCAATCTCTATCTTTATCTGGGGTGACAAGAAAACCCAGGGAGCAGCCATTATCTATTCCAAATGCCTAAGTATATAGCTGTTCACCTTACCAAGTGATCGGTGCGTGTGAAAGTAAGTGAACACTTGTACCAGGAGAAAAATAACTGCTTTAGAACAGAAATGTTTTCAAACTTCCTAGGAAATGAGAAATGTGGTTTCTTTCCAATTCTCTAAGATGTTAGCTCAGCTGTTTTCACATTTTGCTCGTTGGTCTCCATATGTAAATTGAGGTCACTGGAATTGCTTGGTGTGTTCCATTAACTTGAATATAACACTGTGAGACATCACTGTTCATTCCACTGTTTGTATATTGCATTGAGCTTTCAGTATAAAGTAGGACAATGTAAATTATCCATGTCTGTATATCGTGTGCAGCTGTCTGAGTTTACAGGGTCATTGTGAATTGACTCTGCTAGGAGATCAAGTGTGTTCCGCTCATACATTTAATAATGTACACAAAATATGAATATTTCACTTCCTTCTTTTGCTGTATTTACCAAACAGTGTCTCACCTTCAGGAGTTCCCACGCCGGCGCCTCACACTTCCTTTCTATCTCCGTTATCAGGGCCTTGAGAGAGGTGATTTGATTGGACAGTTTGGTGATATTTGCATTTTCTATCATGGTCATTTTCTTCTCCATCTCCTCCAGTCTTCTGTGCAGTGTTTGCTCATTTTCTTTCAGAAGCTGCCGCAGCTTTTCCAATTCAGATTCAATTTTCTTCTTCTCAGTTCTTAGCTTGTTCTGTCAGAAGCAAAGAAAAGCTGGTTGCATATTAAAAAGCTTCCTACAAGCGGTCACTAGGGTGGGAGGGAGGAGGGGGTCGATACTTTCTTTCTTAAATCAGAACACTAACAGGCGTTTCGTAATTTCCGAACTGCAGCCTCTTACTACCTTCCCGTCTACCGTCTTGAGTCCTTCTCACATTCCTGCCCTCCCCCTTCCCTCAGACACCTCACAAACTGTAGAAAGGTCAGAATTTGTGAAGCTGCAGAGACGCTCGATCCATGGAGCGAGTGCAAGGAAGAGAACCCACTGCAGGCAGAGACAGTCAAAGACCCAGAGACAGACTGAGTGGAGAGACAGGCTGAAGTCAAGTGTCGGTTGATGTGAAAGACAGGAGAGAATGTAAAAGAAGGGGGGCCAGGAAGATTCAGCCCTTGTGATAACAGAAACAAGATTTGGACAGTGCGGGCTGCCCCTGGCTGTGTTCACCCAGAAGTAGACGCTGAGGGCGTATCCTACTATGATCCACATTCCGAGTGATGGGGAATCACTGATGTGGTAATTTCACATTCAAAATTATACTTAAATTATGTTTCTTCCGTTACAAAATGGAGAATTAGCAGATAAATCAATGTTACTGCACTGGCTACTGCAGGTACGTCCGCTGTGTCTGTAGAGGTTGAGTGAGGAGGTTGGTTAGATATCTGGTCCTATCCTAACATAGAAGGCTGTGTGTTATCAGGTGAGGTATGTCACACTGTAGCTTAGAGCAGGAGCCTGTGTGTTATCAGGTGAGGTATGTCACACTGTGGCTTAGAGCAGGAGCCTGTGTGTTATCAGGTGAGGTACGTCACTCTGTGGCTTAGAGCAGGAGCCTGTGTGTTATCAGGTGAGGTATGTCACACTGTGGCTTAGAGCAGGAGCCTGTGTGTTATCAGGTGAGGTATGTCACACTGTGTGTTATCAGGTGAGGTATGTCACACTGTGGCTTAGAGCAGGAGCCTATGTGTTATCAGGTGAGGTATGTCACACTGAAGCTTAGAGCAGGAGCCTGTGTGTTATCAGGTGAGGTATGTCACACTGTGGCTTAGAGTAGGAGCCTGTGTGTTATCAGGTGAGGTTTGTCACACTGTGGCTTAGAGCGGGAGCCTGTGTGTTATCAGGTGAGGTATGTCACACTGTACCTTAGAGCAGGAGCCTGTGTGTTATCAGGTGAGGTATGTCACACTGTGGCTTAGAGCAGGAGCCTGTGTGTTATCAGGTGAGGTATGTCACACTGTGTGTTATCAGGTGCGGTAAGTCACACTGTACCTTAGAGCAGGAGCCTGTGTGCTATCAGGTGAGGTATGTCACACCGTGGCTTAGAGCAGGAGCCTGTGTGTTATCAGGTGGGATAAGTCATACTGTGTGTTATCAGGTGGGATAAGTCATACTGTGTGATATCAGGTCGGATAAGTCATACTGTAGCTTAGAGCAGGAGCCTGTGTGTTGTGCACCGGTGCTTCTTGAAAGGACAGGAATTAACAGTACCTTGTATATAGGGTGCATTCCCGCCCTTTCGAATTGGCATAGGACAGCGCTGCAAAATAACTTGTGGCGCTGCCCTATGCCAATTATTTGTAAATGAGGGTCAAGTTTTGTGGATCATTAGTTATGGCCAGACCTTTTTCCTGGTCCGATGAGAGTGCAGTCTACTGTACTGATTTAATGTGAGCCCCAGGCCCTTACACTAACCTTCAGTGTACATGTCATGTGCATGTAGGTATGGTGGATGTGTACAACATGCGTGGGACAAGGAATATGTGTATACTGATATTCAGAGTATTGGGGCCAGTGGCATCCATTTTGTATCACTTTGGTACAAGATGGAGGGTGGATACACCTTCCAAGACAATGGAAGTGTATTGACTGCATTCCTGTGGTTTGAGGGTGGAGATCCAGACACTAATGTGAGTGAGGATGAGACAGCACTTATTACAGGAAATTAACTTTAAGTCCCTGTTAGCAAAAGGGTGCTGATTAGTTTTTCCTGTGCACTGCCATTTAGTAGATGGTAATGCTGAACGGTGGGAGAGCAGTTTCTGTTGTTAAGACAGGAATTTTCTAGGCAAAACCTGTCCTTTCATCTGTCCCTTATTACAGCTTCAGGAAGGCTGATGACAGCCAGGTGGAGAGATCTCACACTTAATTGAATCCCTGTCGTGGGTACTCCTGCTGAAGCGAGCATCACTGCTGCATTCTGTGAGTGTCATCACCTTGCACAAAGGCTGCGTCTGAGAAACTCCAGAAAATGACATTTGAAAGAGAGTCAAACCAAACCGGTTTCAAAGCCTTAGAGAGCGGATCAGCATCTCCCGTTAGTACAGTAAACTAGGACCCAAATCACCTCACTTTGTTCTAATTCCATGTTCTTCTTGACCCGGGGCAGGAGTGCTTTGCATGGCACTGGGATTGCTGTGTGACCAGGGCTGGTGTCTGCATAACTAACAGTTTCCCAGAGGTGAGGGAAAATCACCTAAGGTCTGCACTGCTTGCTGGAAGAGTTGAGGGTCTGCCTAGCACCTAGAAACCTGCCTGGTGAGAGAAGGTAGGAGAGTTCTATGTGATAAAAGAGTACAGTTTGTCCAAGAGAGCAGATTCTCAACATAAGAAACACGCAAAGAAAGCTGACTGCCAGTCGGAGAGAGGACAGGAGCAACCTTTGTTGTGAGGGGTTTCGCAGTTTCCCTGAGCAGTTCCCATAGTGAGCTGTGACAAACCATTCAAGGAAGAATCAACATTGTGTCGTTGGTGCCGGACGTCAGAACTGGCCTTTGAAGACCCACCATCAATGATCACTGATCAGGGCTATAAAGTCGCAACTGCCAATTACAACCATTCACTGAAGACCCAACTTTGCAGTTGCAACTTCTATCACCGAGCATCTGTGTGCAACTGGCCTGGAAGGCCACAACTATCAAACACAATTGGTGCCGTTGAGGCCTGATAAACTGATTATCGATGGCGGTCCTTGACTTGAATGAGACTTCCCTGGAGCTTCTGCACGACTGAAGCCACTTCTACAGGAACGGGTACACCGAGCACGCCACCACCGAATAGGTATAGCAGGCAACAAAATCTGCAGTTTGAGCAATATAGTTTTTGCTATTGTTAACTCTTTGAAGAAAAGGTCATTGAACTGATCTACACAGCAGCCAGTGCGGTAACCAAGAGTCGGTGCTTGATTAAAGCCTATCCCCATATAACATACGCAACTCAGGGGGATCGTACAGTGCAACCCTTTAATTTTACCTTTATTGAACTGGGTAGTATTTTTTTTGTTATGAGAATAAAAGATGTTCTTCCTTACTAAAAATAGGTACTGAGCTAGACAGAACATTATTGTGTCTGTTGGTTGATTGTTGAGTTCTGAGTGCTTGCCCCGTTCTCTACCTCCGTAAGAAGCCTTTGACTGTTCGACCTCGCTATCCTGGGAGTCCAGTGCAGAAAGGGATGTCCTTGGCCCATTTCGGAGCAATAGTAGTACAGACTTCAGGGCACTAGAAGCAAACAACCTCAACCAACATGATCATTAGCTCCTCTCTGACCGGTGTCCTTCCTCTCCTAACCGTGGTCTGGCAGTGCCCAAACCCTGAACCTGGTGCACAGAGATGTGATCTGGTCACAGTGTTTTACACTAATGAAAAGGCCCCCAGCTGCAAGTACAGGGGGTATAGCGACAAGTGAGGTAACAACCACTAAAGAATGAAAAGTGCACATTAGGAAAAACACTTCACTAAGAGTGTGAAAGAGTTTATCAGATACCATGATTTTTTATGGTAATGACACCTTTGTTAACTTTATCACTATGAACACCATTGTTGAACTCTTAAATATCACAACCAATAGCAGTGTTAGAGTAGTGAGAAATGTGCACCACTGCTGAAGGGGTTTCCACATTACAGGCCTGGCCTGTCTTCCATCCTGAGGCAGGCTACGGGTGTTAGTTATACTGGGGCATTCCAGTCATCTGTGGCCTATCCCTATAAGAGAGGTCTAATGAAGCCATAAATTGTGACCTGTCAAACTATGTCTGATTAATGAGACTGTTGCAGGAAAACCTTACAATGAGGATTGAGCATAACAGAGAAAGTCCAAGGTCAGTGGCTGAAGCGGGAGACAGCGTTTACAACGCGGTCAGTACCACGCACGTTGGTAATAATGCAGACGTTACATCGTCCGCGTTGCTACCACGTATGGCATTACATTGCATGTCGTTTCAATGACTTGCGCTAGATGCCGTTGCACACCAAGGAATGTGTTGGATTTTAAGTCCAACACATTCCCTGCTGTTACGCTAACTAGAGTAGGAATAGTAATTTGTACTAAGTCCAGCGCACCATCTAGTTGTCGCAGAAACGACTTGCGTTGTAATACCATGCATGGTAACAATGCAGACGATGTAACGTCCATGTTGTTACCTATCGCCATGCAATATGTGGCGTTGTAACGTCAGATATTCGCTGAAGCTGAGTTGTGCCCATGTAATTTCTAGAATTAGAAATGCATATGTCCTGAATGAGGGAATGTACATGTTCCGAAACGTGTTAAGATTAGAGGGCATTTGGCTTAATGAACTATTCGTGGGTTAAAACTCGTCTACACAATGCTGGAGCTTCCATGCTCGCTTTATCACTTTGATGAACTCTGTTGGATGATCTGTGGTTCGTGGATGTATATACAATACCATAGCAGGATTACATTGCTAAAACCTTTGTTTAGGAAGGGGCTTACACCAGGCTTGCTCAGTCTGATGGATGGATAGATAACTCCAGATCCATACATACACATCCACAGAGGTACACACTCATACAGATGCACACATTAATTTGCAACACACACACAAACATTGTACAAACTCACAGATGGATAGCTTCAATCTATACATATACACTCGCACACATCCATACAATCTATACTAATGTAATAAAGAGAGAGCCCAAACCTTTGAGGCGGGTAATCTCAGGAACCACAGCACCAATCACAACACCCAATCCAGCGTTGGAAAGGGCAGTTGCAGCAGAAGGACATAGGCTATGCAGACGCCCACCATATACATTTAAAAGGTAAAAGAACCGTGCCAGCAAAGTAGTCCCTTGTGGGCGTGTCTGCGTTGTGCTGTGGGCGTGTGCTGGGGGCGTGACAAACGCTGGGGGCGTGTGGTACGTTCCGCCCTTCATGCCATGTCTCATATCATGTGCTGTGGGCATGTGCTGTGGGCGTGTGCTGGGGGCGTGTGCTGGGGGCGTGTGCTGGGGCCTGGGATTACGGAAAAAAAATATATATATTTCATTGTTTTTTCTTCCCAGGTTCTGTACATTCCAGCTCCGGGTGTCCACCCTGCTCCCTTTAAATACCCCTGCACCCCATAATCATAACCCACCCTTACTCCTTAAAATACCCAAACACCCTTAAACACTAACCCATGTTAACCCTATAAATATACCCTGTACCCCAAAACCCAAACTTATCCCTAAACCCTAAAAATACCCCTGTACCCCAAAACCCAAACCTAGCCCTGAACCCTATAAATACCACTCAAAACCCAAACCTACCCCTGAACCCTAAAAATACCCCTGTACCCCAAAACCCAAACCTAGCCCTGAACCCTAAAAATACCACTGTACCCCCAAACCTACCCCTGAACCCTAAAATACCCCTGTACCCCAAAACCCAAACCTAGCCCTGAACCCTAAAATACCCCTGTACCGCAAAACCCAAACTTACCCCTGAACCCTAAAAATACCCCTGTACCCCAAAACCCAAACCTAGCCCTGAACCCTAAAAATAACCCTGTACCCCAAGACCCAAACCTACCCCGGAACCCTAAAAATACCCCTATACCCCCAAACCTAGCCCTGAAACCTAAATATACCCCTGTACCCCAAAACCCACACCTATCCCTAAACCCTAAAAATACCCCTGTACCCCAAAACCCATACCTATCCCTAAACTCTAAAACTACCCCTGTACCCCATAACCCAAAACTAAATCTGAACCCTTAAAATACCCAAACACCCCAAAACATATACCTCAGTACCCCAAAACATATACCCCTATACCCATACTTACCTTATTCAAACATTAAAAAAACATGCTTTTACCATTCATGCATTTACAACGAATTTCGTTGTAAATGTATGCGTGGTAAAGCATATAAAATGTAATGCCATGCGTTCTTCTTCGCGCCAGGATACTCCGGCAGTAATTGTGCGCGCTATAAAACAGCTTAACATAACATAACATAACATTATAATGGCATTGCGGAGTCATGGTACTTTCGTAAAGAAATTTGCAGAATAATGGGCGTTTTATCCTCCCCACGGTAAGTACATTGGTGGCACGGCAGCCCACATCTCCAGCAACATACTCATATTTTTTCAACACCGATTTCAAAAATGCACAGGTCCCTCTCATTGATGGCCAGCACAGACATACACTTTTAGACACACCTCCCGCCACAAGTTCTAGAATTGCGAACTTTAGAGCTGGGGAGCTACGTTCGAATCTCGGCATCAGCTCAACATCCTGTGATTCCAGGCAAATCGCTTTGTCTCCCCGTGCCTACCACAAATGAATGTGTTCTTCTGTAATGTAAATTGTGTTCATGCCATGTTGTCCAGTTCGCGCTATATAATATTGCAAGGAAAAATAAAGTAGGGAAACTCGAGTTCACACACTACTGAACGCGCACTCCTAAGTGCATCAGCAGTGCACTGTGAATCGGAGCGTTTCACAGGCCTGTCACAGATAAGAAATGCTATCAAAACGAAATCCTACAAAACAAAATACTACTGGCCGGCAGCAATTCATACCCGGACAACGTCGGGACGGGCTGCTAGTATTATATATACGATTCAGAAAAGGGGGTGGTGATGAACAGAGTGTCTGAATTGAGCAGACCACTCTTACCCAGTCCAAAGATCAGGGCTTGATCCATCACCGTTATTTAGCTCACTGCCCCATCCCAGCTCAGAACCTGGCTATATGCAAATTAGTCTGTCCCTGGCCCAGTGCATCATGGGAACAGGGCAGACCAAACTACCAAGCCAATTCTTCACCAGAAAGGAGACAAGCTTCCGGGGACCGGTTTCTGGCATTTCAGCCGTCGTCGGCCCGGCTTGCTTGAATCCTGATGGAGCAGTGAGCAAGGGACTCATGTCTGAGTATACCCTGCCACACCTATAGTGGCCAAAAACGATTCAGAAAAGGGGGTGGTGATGAACAGAGTGTCTGAATTGAGCAGACCACTCTTACCCAGTCCAAAGATCAGGGCTTGATCCGTCACCTTTATTTAGCTCACTGCCCCATCCCAGCTCAGAACCTGGCTATATGCAAATTAGTCTGTCCCTGGCCCAGTGCATCATGGGAACAGGGCAGACCAAACTACCAAGCCAATTCTTCACCAGAAAGGAGACAAGCTTCCAGGGACCGGTTTCTGGCATTTCAGTTGTTGTCGGCCCGGCTTGCTTGAATCCTGATGGAGCAGTGAGCAAGGGACTCATGTCTGAGTATACCCTGCCACACCTATAGTGGCCAAAAACGATTCAGAAAAGGGGGTGGTGATGAACTAAAAAACGGTGTTGGATCTAGCCCTGATCTCTTGACTGGGTGAGAGTACTCTGCTTAATTCAGAGACTCTGTCCATCACCACCCCTTGTTGTAAATAGTATTATATATACAGCAACAGTCCTGAAACCTCGGAACCTCCGTGTCCTAATTCAGGTACAGACCTTCAAACAGCGTGCTCAAGACAATGAAGTTTATTAGTGCATAATCTTTATTTGCAATTTAGCCAGCATGACGCGTTTCGGCTGCGGGGCAGCAGCCTTGATCACATGACACCCCGGACGTAGTGCTCAGTTTAAATAGTAACACTTCCCGGTCAGGCTAAGTTTCTCGGCAAGTAGAAACAGAAGACATACTACATAATGTCATATAAATCTCCTGGATCCAAATTTAAAAGTATACATGGAAAATCGTAAATACTAGCAAATAAAACATAAATATGTTTTAAAACCAGATAATAATATTACGATAAAAAATTCAATACAAAAAGGTAAATATTGATAAAAACCTGTAAAATTCAAAGTCTATCAATATAATTATTGTCCTTAATGCAAATAAAGGCCAAGTGGCCAGATGAAACCACTGTAGATATTTTAGATCCATATTAGATACATTCAAATTCTGTATCACTTTCAAATACAACCAACTACTTAAAAAAGCGCTAGTGCAAATTCATCAATTTCCTAATGTGCAAAATAGTGCATAATATCTAGGAAGAACAGGATATTAAAATTCATATCAAAATTAGATTCCATGATAATAAGTTAAAAAATTATGGTAAGAGAAACCAAGGTCATATAATGCTCTAATCCATAAAAAGTGAAATTATTAAAGTGCCTGTGCAAACTAATAATGGAAAAGTTTCCTTACAGTATTACAATCATTGTAAATCAAGTCATATCAGTACCTTCAATTGATTTAACAGCAACGATGAAAAAACAATGAAAACACTATGAAAAAACAACAATAATGTTGTATCAGAAGACAAAATAAAAGAGGCAGGTGCTAAAGGAATTTTATAAATCCTCCCCCATATTGAGCCCATTAAGGATTCTTGTAGCTAGCATCATATGTCAGCTTAGACATATGTCTAAGCTGTTTTTCTCTGTTTCCTCCCCTGATATTTTTGGGTACAGAGTCTATAACATAATAGATCAAATCTTTCAAATTTTTAGCATGTTTGAGCTTAAAATGACGAGCAACTGGGTAGTTATCATCAGAGTTTACTATAGCTCTCAAATGCTGCAAAATACGTACATAAGCTTGTAATTTAGTACTTTCAACATACTTTAAATTACAGGTACATTCAAGTACATATACAACATGGTCCGTACGACATGTGTATAGACCCTGAATTTTTATGGGAGTTGATTGAACTATAGATTGATATTCAGTGGTATTAACACCGAATTTGCAGGCTCTGCATGAGATGCACTTGTAAAATCCTGTTCTGCTAGATAACCAATTTTTATTGACTACTACTTCTGGGCTTGATTTAACGAACGCATCCCTCATTTAGGGTCCCCTTCTAAACGTAATACAGGGTTGTGCGGGGAGCAGCTGTGATAGTGTGATATCCGTTTTTAGGATGGGCCAGTGTTTTTTGATTATTGCCCTAACCTTCCTTTCTTCGGTGTTGTAAGTGGTTATTAGTCTGATGGGTTCCGGGGTCAGAGGGTCACCTCCAACATCAATACCTCTTTTTAAACTACTGGGATTCATAGCTTTGAGAAAATCCTCTCTAGATTGGCAATTAGCTTTCTCTTTTGCTTCTTTGAGGTTTTGCTCGAAATACCCCCTTGCCAAAAATCTTTTAAACGCTTCTGTTTGACAGACCTCTAAGTCAATGGGTGAACTACAAATCCTGCGCATCCTTAAAAACTCACCAAACGGACTACTTTTTATCAAGTGCCTAGGATGTGCGCTACCGGCGTGCAATATAGAATTGCCCGCCGTTGATTTGCGATGTAAATCTCTACATCCAAAAATTGGATTCTACTCTTACTAATGTACGCTGTGAATTGCAAATTGAGTACATTAAGGTTAATGGCTTTAACAAATTCCTCAGCTGATTCTATAGTGCCTTTCCAGATCATACAGATGTCATCTATAAACCGCCAAAATTTCACAATATTTGACTCATACACATTTTTGAGGGTGCCCATGAGGACGTGTTTCTCCCACCACCCCACATGTAAACATGCATAGGTTGGGGAGAAACACGCCCCCATGGCCACGCCCCTCAACTGTTGATACGTGGTTTTGTCAAACAAAACGTAGTTATGTTCTAGACAAAGTTGAATCATTCTCAACAACATGATATTATGTTGGCGATATTCGATGCTGCGTTGATCTAGATAGTACTTAACTGCCGCCATACCATCTTTATGGTGGATGCTGGTATATAAGGCGCAAATGTCCATGGCTATCAAGACATAGTCACTTTCCCACTTAACATTGTTCAATTTAGATACAAAATTGCCTATATCTTTAATAAAAGTGGGCAACTTTTCCACTACGTCGTGCAAGAAATAATCCACATATGTGGATATAGGTTCCATGAGGCTTTTCTGAGCCGAAATGATAGGCCGACCAGGGACTGGGGAAGTTTGTTTATGTATTTTTGGTATAAAATACAAAGTTGGTGTGATTGGAAAGTCATTTGTAAGAAATCCATGTTCCTGTTTACTTAGCAGTCCTTCTCTTTTCCATTGGTTCAATTCTTTAGTGACCATATCCTTTAAGTTTTTCATATCATTCATAGTCACTTTACAATAACATGAAGTGTCATTAAGGTGTCTTGAAGCCTCTTCCATGTATAACAAGCGTTAAATCACTGAAAGAACAAACCGCAGACCAAGGCCAAGCACATCCAGTCCATATGTACTACCAATTCGTATGGTGGTGCAATCTTTTCCTACACCCGCCGTCTAGGCGTGTCAAATAAGAGCCAAGTTTAAAAAGAAAGCTGGAAGGTGCACTCGTTCTGAAGTCAATACAGGCAACGTACAGAATTATTGCATGATTGTTTCCCTTTATTCAATAGATTTTTTTTAACTGGCACACAGCCAACGCGTTTCGTCAGAGGGGACTTCGTCAGGGCTGCAACATTATAAACGAAACACAACATAAATATGACATAACCCGATATTGACAAAAAAAAAAATATATATATATATATATATATATATATATATATATATATATATATATATATATATATATAACCACATAAATAATATAAAATGGCCCAAAACATTTGAATAACAGAAGCATTCAAACACCAAGAGGTTGGCACATTAATAACAATAACTGAATATAACCAAAGAAATCCCAACAATTCACATAACCATCCTTGACGTAAATAGTGCATGTTTCACAACGAGAGCATGCTACATATTTCTCAAAGAGGACATATAACACATATAAACAACATATATAAAAACACACATAAAACATATAGAATATAGACAAATGTATATATTATACATCATTAAAAGAAGTGTTTTTTAAGTTTTCAACTAAGCCCATGTATCTAAAGGTTTGCATAGTATCTAACCACCTCAGTATCTAAAACTATGCCATCAGGGACATATCGGAATTTAAACAATAGTACATTTACTGCCAGAAAAATTACAAATAGAATAGCTTGTGCAATAGAAAATGTTTCTCTCTCACCTCTTATCTGTTCTATTGGGAAAATACCCATAGGGGTGTATATATTACAAAAGGTCCAATCCCATAGGGCATAAGATAAGCCTCAATTTGTAGTATGTACAGAAGGGTATCTGTAAGAAGGAGCAAGAAGAAAGAATAAACAATTAAGGGAAAAGACATAGTCACAGGGAAAAACTAAATCAAAGCAACCCCAATAAGAGTCACAAGGAGTGCAAAACTCACCTCATAATATTAAATATTGGTCATGTACTCTGTACAACAATACGATACACCTTCTTTAAGATTTATTGCACAGGATTTCTAAAGGGAAGAGTGGAAAGCTGTGGTAAGAAAAGGAAACTAGCCTCACGATGGACGGTCCTATAATAAATAATAGAGAGGCACTTACTTAGATAATGCCACAGTCGCATCCCATAAGTAAATTACGTGAGTGGAATTACAGTTTACAAAACTGGGTAATGTTGTAGGACCCAGAATTATGGAACTGGTGGTTTTGTTTCGTCCAAAAGGGCAAATATTGCAAGACGTGCATGTGTAAAAACCTAGCGGTTTAGGTGGTAGCCAAGTGTCATGGGTTTGTTTATTAGTTACATAGCTTGGACATAAGACACTTGGCTTTGTGATTGGTGATTTTAGAGCTTGCCTCGGCTATAACCTCATGTTTGTCTTATTTCCAGATGATGCTTGAACTCTGCAGAAGTGGTCATGTTTATTAAGATACTCATTGGTGGCCAAAAAGTGCATTCAAAAAGATCTTCTTGATGATGCATAATCCGGTATGATTGATCTCGGATTTACGGGCAACCCAATATATATTTGATATTCATTGTGGGCACTATGATTATTTATTTATTTTATTTTTATTGTTTTATAGAGCGCGAACTTGACCCTATGGTATCAGAGCGCTTTACAAGGGAACATAGCAGTGTACACTAGGCAAGGAATCACAATAGTTTAGCGGACACGTATTAAACAGTTTACAAATAATTAACTCCAGATAAGGCCCCCGATTTCTTGAAGAGGTAGGTCGGTATTCCGAAGGGAGGCGCTAGTCCGTATTTGGTCTAGGTCTGTGTATTGGTCAAGGACTGAGAATCGGCAGGAGGCAGCATTGAGGAGAGGAATTTACCCAGAAGGAAGGTTTTGGCCTCCTTTTTGAAGCGTGCCAGAGAAGGGATTCTTCTGATGGCGGGCGGGAGAGAGTTCCATATTCTTGGAGCGGATCCGGAGAAAGCCCGGTTATACGTTTTTTTTTTCTGGAACCGTGAATGTTGGAGTAAAAGGTCTCTGGCGGAACGGGAGTTTCTGCTTCGCCCGGATACCACAAGTTTCTGTGCAAGGTAGGCAAGGGAGGTAGAGTATAAAGTTTTATGTGTGATGCAAGCCAGTTTGAGTTGGATTCTGGCCTCGAGCAGGAGCCAGGTCAAAGCTTTCAGGTGTGGAGAGATATGGTCAAATTTTTTTGAGCTTGTAAGAAGTCTGGCGGCGGCATTAAGGCAGGCTTTTAGGGGTGCCAGGGAGATCTTGGGTAAGCCTGAGAGAGTAAAACAGCCGTATTCCAGTCTAAAGATTACTAGTGCTTGGACTGCGCTTTTTAGGTCGGTAGTGTCAAGGAAGGGTTTCAGTTTTTATCAGAGGCAGCTCAGGTGGAATCTAGCTGATTTGGCCATTGAGTTGATGTGGTCTCGCATGTTCAAATTGCAGTCCAGGGTTATTCCCAAGGATTTTGCTGAGTCCTCAATGGTCGGTGGGCAAAGACTGTGATAGCCTTGACCCATAACTGCATCTCGGGATTAGTGTTTGGAGGGGAGATTAGGAGAAATTCTGTCTTCTTGGCGTTAAGTTTAAGTTGATTGGAGGTGAGCCAGTGGACAGTTGATTTCAGGGCCTCGTTCAAGGAGAGAATGTCCTCAAGAGAGCAGGCTTTGATGTTGAGCTGAGTGTCGTCAGCATACATATGGTAGGAGATATTCGCTGTGCGTAGTACTTTGGTAAGTGGTACAAGATAAAGGTTGAAGAGGGTAGGGAACAGGGTTGATGCTTGAGGGACTCCGACCTTGACCAGCAAGGGAGCAGATAGTTTGCCGTTAATTAGGAATCGCTGAGATCGGTTTTGGAGGAAGGATTTAAACCATTCTAGAACAGAGCCGTCCAAACCCATCCTCAGATTGAGGCGTTCGATTCGTTTTTCGTGGTTGACCATGTCAAAGGCTGAGGATAGATTTAGGAGGATCAAAAGGCAAGTTTTCCCTTGGTCCAGGGCTTGGAGGGCATCGTCAACGATGTGGAGCATGGTCGTTTCAGCGCTGTGCCCAGGTCGGAAACCGGATTGGAAATCATCGAGAAGGTGGAAGATAATAATAATAATAATAATAATAATAATAATAATAATAAAACCATTTTTAAAGCGCCTGGCTACACAAAACAGTGTGTCCCCGCGCTAAATACTGCTAAATTGCCAGAGGAACGAGCAAGAGTGAGCCAAAAAGGTGCAGAGGAAGGAAGAGGGGTTATGCAGGGGGAAAAAGGAATGTTTTAAGTTTTCCCCGGAACCTAGTTTCAGAGGGTTGTTGATGTGCTGACTTAGTTGCTGTTGTACACACTTCTCCAACACGTTGGCTAGGAGGGGATGTTGGAGATAGGTCTGAAATTTTCGGGGATGGCTCGATCCAGCGATGGTTTTTTCAAAATGGGGAGGACTTGGCCGGCTTTCAGGGAGTCAGGAATGGAACCCTGCTGGAGCGAGGCGTTAATTATTGCGGTCCAGCTAGGAATAATGGATTGGGTGACAGCCGCTAGGCAGTTGGAGGGGAGCGGGTCGTTATTCGGGTTTAGAGACGATAAGATTTTTAAAACGGAGTCTTCGTCACAGAGGTTGAAGTCAGTCCAGAGTGCTTGATTTTTTGGTAAAGATTGTGGGAGCATCGTAGGAGGAGGGGGAAGCAGGCCAGGAAGGGATAGAGAGTATGTGGCGGCACTAAGTTAATCTTCTAAGGCTGCAACTTTGTCCGCGAAGAAGGAGGAGAATTCCTCAGATGATATTACAGCCTTGGGTGCTTCTTTCGAGGTTTTGACCAGTTTGTTGGATTGGTGTTTGACCAGATCAAAGAGCTTACGAGGTCTGTTCTTGGCGTTCTCAAGTTCAGATCTGAAAAATTCTCTCTTTGATTTCAGGACGTTCTTATTGTAGGTATTTCTGGCCTGGCCGAGAAGTTTTAGATGAGCGGCGGAGGGGTCCTGTCTCCAGATTCTTTCTGATTGTCGGAGGAATCTTCTCTCATTGTTGAGTGGTCCAGTGAACCAGGGGTTCCTATCTTTAGTTTGGGTTCTTTTTAGCTTTAGTGGGGCTAGGTCATCCATAATGTTCGAGATAGTTGCAGAGTAGTGGTTATTGAAGTCATTGACCGTTGAGCAATGTGGGGGGGAGGGGGGGTCAGATTTGCAGCGAGCCTCCAGTTCATTGTGGTCCAGGTTTCTAGTATCTCTGATCCAGCGTTTGGGAATCACTCACTGGTTGAGGGGCCCTTATCTTGTGGGTGCCAGGTAGCAGGAATGCGATGGCGTGGTGGTCAGACCAGTCGCACGGTTCTATGGAGATAAGCTTGACTGTTGATTCCTTGGAAATGATCCAGTCAAGGGTGGCCCCTTTTTAATGTGTTGGGAGAGAGAAGGCTTGGGTTAGGGCTTGATCGGACAGGAGGTCTTTGATGGCATTGACATGAGGGTCATTGGGGTCATTCCAATACAGGTTGAAATCGCCCAGGAAGATATCTTTGGAATTGGAGGAGAATTTAGCAGTAATAAGTTCCATGAGGTGGTCAGTGAAGGAGTCGTTCATGCCAGGGGGATGATAGATGATGTGTAGGTTACACAATAGGGTGGAGTTGTTACAAATGGCGAGTGTGAGGTATTCGCAGGAGTCAGAGGAATCAGCCAGACGTTCAGAGACGCTGAGGTTAGAGTGGTAGATGCACGCGATGCCCCCTCCTTTCTTGCTAGATTTTCTGTCCAGCCTGGCAATGTTATAGCCGGGAGGGACTAATGGGTCCAGGCAAGGAGATGAGGAATCGTTGAGCCATGATTCGGTTAGAATAGCTAGGTCGAAGTTTTTGCTTAGGATGAGTGCAGCAATGTCAACGGCGTGCTTAAACGCCGATTGGCAGTTAATTAATAGGCCAGACAGAGAGGAATCTGCAGGAGTGTCGGGAGTCAGGGTGGATAAGTGTACAGGCGCAAGGTTACTCTTGACCACACTTCTGTTGCGGAAAGTAGACGATCTGTTGGTGTTGATAGAGACTGTGCGAATGGCATGTACGGCTCTCAGGTTGTTGGGTCCGGGTTATAGTCGCTAAGGATGGCAAGGATTTCCTTTCAGTAAGGTCAAGTAGACGAGGGGTGTGCTTGCGAGGGCGAAGGTGTCTCAAGGGTAGTGGTAGAGGGTGCTTGGGGAACTTTGTGGTGTGAGGGGGTGGAGTTCCACTGGGTTTTGATGTTAGCGAGGGAGAGTTCAGCGAGGTGAAGGAGGTTCATAAGATCTAGTATGGAGGTGTGGATACTCTGAGTTAGTTTGGCCGCTCTGGAGTGCAGTGTCGAAATCCCCATAGGAAGGAGACGTTAGCGAGTAGGGTAGCAGTGGCTCTGGGTGGGTACTATCGGACTCACTGCGGGAGGGTGGTAGATCTATAGTCTTAGTATCGGATGTGACGTGGGTTTCCGGCGCCTGACCGGTCTCATGGTCAGCGTGTTGGACTGGCGGGGAGTGGACCAACGGTCTGGAGAGAGGTCTATTGGCGAGGCTAGGAGATGAGTTAGCGATGTTGGGAGGAGCGGTGGTAGAGACTCTTAGAGAGGTGGTTTGTGGGCTGGGCGGGCAGGTTCGATCTATGTCGCAGGTGGATGGAGGTGTATCAGACTCGCAGTTAAAGTAGAGAGCTGAAGGGGAGGAGATCAGAGGTGCAGGGATGATGGTTCTGCTGGTACGGTCAGGAGCCGTGCGAAGGGGGATGGGATGATCTGTGTTGGGAGCCCAAGGGTGACTGGTTGGCGGGTGTCTAGGAGCTCTAGTCGGGCTGGTCAGAGGGTCGTCGGGGTAAGTGGTAGATACTCTGTTAGACTCACTCACATGGTTGCTGAAGTTTGAGAAAAAGCCTGCAAATATGTTAAGGTTCCTGGATAAGGCTTGGATCAGGACAATGCTGCTTTCGTAGAGGGTGATTGTGAGGTCAGCTTGCAGGATTGCGGAGGGTGCTATTGTGAGCTTAGTACCAAGTGGGATGTTCCTGGTTGTACGTACGTTGAGGAGGTGCACAAAGGTATTGCGCCAGTAGGGGGTTCTTCTGGAGTAGAAGATTAGGTCATTGATGACTGTGCTGTAACGCAGGTCCGAGATTAATGTCTCGGGGTGACTCTTCAGGGTGGAGTGCTTGAAGGTCTTTGCGGCAGCTTTGGAGAGTTTGGGAGGGTAGACCAGAGGGAAATTTCCAGTATCATTTAGGCTGGGCCCAGCCATGTTGGCTAGTGTGGGTACTATAGGAGCGACACCGGACAGTTGGGCAGTTGTGCCACTGCCTGGTTGTAAGGGTAAATGTCCACGCGTGCTAACGGTGATCAGAAGAGGCCATGTGTGGGGTAGGGCTGCAGTGGAGAGCTGAGTGGTTAGTCCAGTCGCCGGCCTTGGTCCTGGGTGATGATAATGCAGGTGGGGGATAGTAGGAGTCGGACTCTCCGGACCACAGGGGGTGCTGGGATCCTATTTCAGAGCAGTGCAGCATAGGCAATGGGGAGGCAGGTTTATGGGGCTTGGGGGTCAGGTTATGGTTTCAGCAATTGGCTGGGCTTGGGAAGTTGGCGCGTTGGCAGTGTGTGGATTTACTATGCCATTTTAAGGTCAGGCTTAGGGAGGCCATTGCAATATATGCAATTATAGTATATGGTTTTATTCTTATTACTTACCTGGCCTTGAGATGAACAGTTTATTTGGCTACTGATGAATACAACGGCGAACTAGGGACTTCATACAAGTTTGCTGAGGGCTATGTTTGGCGATTACTTCTTATGGTAGAATGGATATTCGTAAAAACAACAATTGATGGGCAGAATGCAGAACAATGTCATACATTCACCCCAGTACAGAGATCTGGGCCTAAATCCATCGTTTTTTTGCTCACCATGCCATTCCAGTTTGAACCCAGCCATATGCAAATCAGTCTTAACCCTGTGCCCCATGGGAACAATCCAGCCCGGACTGCCAAGCCAGGTCCTCCCTGGGGTGGCTTACTGAGCAAAATAACGATGGATTAAACCCAAATCTGTGATTGGGAGTGAATGTTTTGCCATTGTGCAACATTCCGTCCATCATCTTGTGTGTTTAGAATGGATATTCGTGTCAATATTTTACTATTCATACATAGGATATATGCCTTCCAGTACTTATATTCACTACTTTCCTACACAGATTACATATCGATTCGCCACTGTCCTGCTGACTGGTGAATACAGATTATTTTCTGATGCTGCTCAATATGTAAGAAGTTCTCACGCCCGTGAACTTGGAGTCGTGAGGTAAATGTAAATGTAAATGTAAATTGATACTTGTATAGCGCACTACTCACCCGCAAGGGTCTCAAGGCGCTTGTACGAATAACGCTGTGGAACCCATCCTGGCTTTCCCTGTGAGGTGTCCACTCCTGGGCACCCCCAAGGTGGAGGCCAGGTATCCTTAGCGTTGTGGGGGCCGTTGTGGAGATTAAGCAAGCTATTGCCCAGAGTCGCAGAGTGGGACTCCATGATTGGAATAGGCACTGAGGCGAGAATTATCAGGTCCGTGGAATTTTGAGCCCAAGACCCGCCGAGGCGGGGAATTGAACCTTGGTCCCGGGCTAGACCTCTGCATCAGGGTCTGCCGCTCTAACCATTGAGCCAAGTTTCTTAAGCACCATATTTGGCGTAAGTGCCTCTTTATTATTTATTATAGGACTGTCCATTGTGAGGCTTGTTTCCTTTTCTTACCACAGCTTTCCACTCTTCCCTTTAGAAATCCTGTGCATTAAATCTAAAGGAAGGTGTATCGTATTGTTATACAGAGTACATGACCAATATTTAATATTATGAGGTGAGTTTTGACGCTCCTTGTGACTCTTTATTTGGGTTGCTTTGATTTAGTTTTTCCCTGTGACTATGTCTCTTCCCTTAATTGTTTATTCCTTCTTCTTGCTCCTTCTTACAGATACCCTATTGTACATACTACAAATTGAGGCTTATGTTATGCCCTGTGTAGTTGGACTTTTTGTAATATATACACCCCTATGGGTATTTTCCCAATAGAACAGAGAGGAGGTGAGAGATAAACATTTTCTATCGCACAAGCTATACTATTTTTTCTGGCAGTAAATGTACTATTGTTTAAATTCATTTATGTCCCTGATGGCATAGTTTTAGATACTGATGTGGTTAGATACTATGGAAACCTTTAGATCATGGGTTTAGTTGAAAACACTTCTTTAAATGATGTATTATATATACATTTTTGTATATTCTATACGTTTTTTATACGTGTGTTATATATATGTTTTTATATGTGTTATATGTCCTCTTTGAGAAATATGTAGCATGCTCTCGTAGTGAAACATGCACTATTTACGTCAAGGATGGTAATGTGAATTGTTGGGATTTCTTTGGTTATATTCAGTTATTGTTATTAAGGTGCCAACCTCTTGGTGTTTGAATTTTTCTGTTATTGAAATGTTTTGGGCCATTTTATATTATTTATGTGGTTATATATATATATATATATATATATATATATATATATATATATATATATATATATATATATATTGTTTGAGCAAATGCGCACCTGCGCTTTTCAACAGGCACTCGCAGCGCTTCTGGCCATCCAGCCTGCATGCCTCTCATGTCCTGAAACTCACATTTTCTCCTCATTATTTCACATGCGCCCGACGCGTTTCGAGGCTGGCCGCCTCTTCTTCATGGGGCTTCGTTCAACAAGCAGGCTAGGCTCTCAAATTGTGTTGCACCAGCTTTATTTCACTCGTGCAGGAACACCCTGAGTGGGCGTGGCTAGATCGTCTTTTCACCATCAGGAAAGATGGTTGTTGTAGTCCATAGCGAGAGTCTGCAGTGATTCCCTTGGGTAGGTCGCCTGATTTCTTGAAGCATTGTACCAAAGTCTTTATTCCCTTGAGTAGGGGGGAGAACTGGCCAGTTCCAGGGCAGTTTTAATCTTTAGAAGCGTTGCGCCAGGGACCTTGCTACGTGCAAGGAACGGCTTCTCCGCGCTGAATGACAGTGATGAACTGCAGCCGGTGAAGGTGCTCTGCTGCACGGCCAGGGGCAGCCGTGAAGGAAATTTTTTTTGAGCAAATGCGCACCTGCGCTTTTCAACAGGCACTCGCAGCGCTTCTGGCCATCCAGCCTGCATGCCTCTCATGTCCTGAAACTCACATTTTCTCCTCATTATTTCACATGCGCCCGACGCGTTTCAAGGCTGGCCGCCTCTTCTTCATGGGGCTTCGTTCAACAAGCAGGCTAGGCTCTCAAATTGTGTTGCACCAGCTTTATTTCACTCGTGCAGGAACGCCCTGAGTGGGCGTGGCTAGATCGTCTTTTCACCATCAGGAAAGATGGTTGTTGTAGTCCATAGCGAGAGTCTGCAGTGATTCCCTTGGGTAGGTCGCCTGATTTCTTGAAGCATTGTACCAAAGTCTGTATTCCCTTGAGTAGGGGGAGAACTGGCGAGTTCCAGGGCAGTTTTAATCTTTAGAAGCGTTGCACCAGGGACCTTGCTACGTGCAAGGAACGGCTTCTCCGCGCTGAATGACAGTGATGAACTGCAGCCGGTGAAGGTGCTCTGCTGCACGGCCAGGGGCAGCCGTGAAGGAAATTTTGTTTGAGCAAATGCGCACCTGCGCTTTTCAACAGGCACTCGCAGCGCTTCTGGCCATCCAGCCTGCATGCCTCTCATGTCCTGAAACTCACATTTTCTCCTCATTATTTCACATGCGCCCGACGCGTTTCGAGGCTGGCCGCCTCTTCTTCATGGGGCTTCGTTCAACAAGCAGGCTAGGCTCTCAAATTGTGTTGCACCAGCTTTATTTCACTCGTGCAGGAACGCCCTGAGTGGGCGTGGCTAGATCGTCTTTTCACCATCAGGAAAGATGGTTGTTGTAGTCCATAGCGAGAGTCTGCAGTGATTCCCTTGGGTAGGTCGCCTGATTTCTTGAAGCAGTGTACCAAAGTCTGTATTCCCTTGAGTAGGGGGAGAACTGGCGAGTTCCAGGGCAGTTTTAATCTTTAGAAGCGTTGCGCCAGGGACCTTGCTACGTGCAAGGAACGGCTTCTCCGCGCTGAATGACAGTGATGAACTGCAGCCGGTGAAGGTGCTCTGCTGCACGGCCAGGGGCAGCCGTGAAGGAAATTTTGTTTGAGCAAATGCGCACCTGCGCTTTTCAACAGGCACTCGCAGCGCTTCTGGCCATCCAGCCTGCATGCCTCTCATGTCCTGAAACTCACATTTTCTCCTCATTATTTCACATGCGCCCGACGCGTTTCGAGGCTGGCCGCCTCTTCTTCATGGGGCTTCGTTCAACAAGCAGGCTAGGCTCTCAAATTGTGTTGCACCAGCTTTATTTCACTCGTGCAGGAACGCCCTGAGTGGGCGTGGCTAGATCGTCTTTTCACCATCAGGAAAGATGGTTGTTGTAGTCCATAGCGAGAGTCTGCAGTGATTCCCTTGGGTAGGTCGCATGATTTCTTGAAGCATTGTACCAAAGTCTGTATTCCCTTGAGTAGGGGGAGAACTGGCGAGTTCCAGGGCAGTTTTAATCTTTAGAAGCGTTGCGCCAGGGACCTTGCTACGTGCAAGGAACGGCTTCTCCGCGCTGAATCACAGTGATGAACTGCAGCCGGTGAAGGTGCTCTGCTGCACGGCCAGGGGCAGCCGTGAAGGAAATTTTGTTTGAGCAAATGCGCACCTGCGCTTTTCAACAGGCACTCGCAGCGCTTCTGGCCATCCAGCCTGCATGCCTCTCATGTCCTGAAACTCACATTTTCTCCTCATTATTTCACATGCGCCCGACGCGTTTCAAGGCTGGCCGCCTCTTCTTCATGGGGCTTCGTTCATAAAAGCAGGCTAGGCTCTCAAATTGTGTTGCACCAGCTTTATTTCACTCGTGCAGGAACGCCCTGAGTGGGCGTGGCTAGATCGTCTTTTCACCATCAGGAAAGATGGTTGTTGTAGTCCATAGCGAGAGTCTGCAGTGATTCCCTTGGGTAGGTCGCCTGATTTCTTGAAGCATTGTACCAAAGTCTGTATTCCCTTGAGTAGGGGGAGAACTGGCGAGTTCCAGGGCAGTTTTAATCTTTAGAAGCGTTGCGCCACGGACCTTGCTACGTGCAAGGAACGGCTTCTCCGCGCTGAATGACAGTGATGAACTGCAGCCGGTGAAGGTGCTCTGCTGCACGGCCAGGGGCAGCCGTGAAGGAAATTTTGTTTGAGCAAATGCGCACCTGCGCTTTTCAACAGGCACTCGCAGCGCTTCTGGCCATCCAGCCTGCATGCCTCTCATGTCCTGAAACTCACATTTTCTCCTCATTATTTCACATGCGCCCGACGCGTTTCGAGGCTGGCCGCCTCTTCTTCATGGGGCTTCGTTCAACAAGCAGGCTAGGCTCTCAAATTGTGTTGCACCAGCTTTATTTCACTCGTGCAGGAACGCCCTGAGTGGGCGTGGCTAGATCGTCTTTTCACCATCAGGAAAGATGGTTGTTGTAGTCCATAGCGAGAGTCTGCAGTGATTCCCTTGGGTAGGTCGCCTGATTTCTTGAAGCATTGTACCAAAGTCTGTATTCCCTTGAGTAGGGGGAGAACTGGCGAGTTCCAGGGCAGTTTTAATCTTTAGAAGCGTTGCGCCAGGGACCTTGCTACGTGCAAGGAATGGCTTCTCCGCGCTGAATGACAGACTCTCGCTATGGACTACAACAACCATCTTTCCTGATGGTGAAAAGACGATCTAGCCACGCCCACTCAGGGCGTTCCTGCACGAGTGAAATAAAGCTGGTGCAACACAATTTGAGAGCCTAGCCTGCTTGTTGAACGAAGCCCCATGAAGAAGAGGCGGCCAGCCTCGAAACGCGTCGGGCGCATGTGAAATAATGAGGAGAAAATGTGAGTTTCAGGATATGAGAGGCATGCAGGCTGGATGGCCAGAAGCGCTGCGAGTGCCTGTTGAAAAGCGCAGGTGCGCATTTGCTCAAACAAAATTTCCTTCACGGCTGCCCCTGGCCGTGCAGCAGAGCACCTTCACCGGCTGCAGTTCATCACTGTCATTCAGCGCGGAGAAGCCGTTCCTTGCACGTAGCAAGGTCCCTGGCGCAACGCTTCTAAAGATTAAAACTGCCCTGGAACTCGCCAGTTCTCCCCCTACTCGAGGGAATACAGACTTTGGTACAATGCTTCAAGAAATCAGGCGACCTACCCAAGGGAATCACTGCAGACTCTCGCTATGGACTACAACAACCATCTTTCCTGATGGTGAAAAGACGATCTAGCCACGCCCACTCAGGGCGTTCCTGCACGAGTGAAATAAAGCTGGTGCAACACAATTTGAGAGCCTAGCCTGCTTGTTGAACGAAGCCCCATGAAGAAGAGCCGGCCAGCCTCGAAACGCGTCGGGCGCATGTGAAATAATGAGGAGAAAATGTGAGTTTCAGGACATGAGAGGCATGCAGGCTGGATGGCCAGAAGCGCTGCGAGTGCCTGTTGAAAAGCGCAGGTGCGCATTTGCTCAAACAAAATTTCCTTCACGGCTGCCCCTGGCCGTGCAGCAGAGCACCTTCACCGGCTGCAGTTCATCACTGTCATTCAGCGCGGAGAAGCCGTTCCTTGCACGTAGCAAGGTCCCTGGCGCAACGCTTCTAAAGATTAAAACTGCCCTGGAACTCGCCAGTTCTCCCCCTACTCAAGGGAATACAGACTTTGGTACAATGCTTCAAGAAATCAGGCGACCTACCCAAGGGAATCACTGCAGACTCTCGCTATGGACTACAACAACCATCTTTCCTGATGGTGAAAAGACGATCTAGCCACGCCCACTCAGGGCGTTCCTGCACGAGTGAAATAAAGCTGGTGCAACACAATTTGAGAGCCTAGCCTGCTTGTTGAACGAAGCCCCATGAAGAAGAGGCGGCCAGCCTCGAAACGCGTCGGGCGCATGTGAAATAATGAGGAGAAAATGTGAGTTTCAGGACATGAGAGGCATGCAGGCTGGATGGCCAGAAGCGCTGCGAGTGCCTGTTGAAAAGCGCAGGTGCGCATTTGCTCAAACAATATATATATATATATATATATATATATATATATATATATATATATATATATATATATATATGTCTTTTTGTCAATATTGGGTTATGTCATATTTATGTCGTGTTTTGTTTATAATGTTGCAGCCCTGACGAAGTTCCCTCTGGCAAAGAATCGGGAACGAAACACGTTGGCTGTGTGCCAGTTTTTAAAAAATCTATTGAATAAAGAGAAACAATCATGGAATAATTATTTACGTTGCCTGTATTGAATTTAGAACAAGTGCACCTTCCAACTTTCTTTTTGAACTTGGCTCTCATTTGACTCACCTAGACGGCCGGTGTGGGAAGAGATTGCACCACCTTACGAATTGGTACATATGGACTGGATATGCTTGGCTCTGGTTGCCGTTTGTTCTTTCAGTGATATATATATATATATATATATATATAATATTGTATGGATATGTGCCTCTGCGAGTGTGTATATGTATAGATTAAAGCTATCAATCTGTGAGTTTGTACAATGTTTGTGTGTGTGTGCAAATTAATGTGTACCTCTGCGGATGTGTGTATGTATGGATCTATCCATCCATCAGACTGAGCAAGCCTGGTGTAAGCCCCTTCCTAAACAAAGGTTTTAGCAATCTAATCCTGCTACGGTATTGTATATACATCCTCTAACCACAGATCATCCAACAGAGTTCATCAAAGTGATAAAGCGAGCATGGAAGCTCCAGCATTGTGTAGACGAGTTTTAACCCAAGAATAGTTCATTAAGCCAAATGCCCTCTAATCTGAACACTCTTTGGAACATATACATTCCCTTATTCAGGACATATGCATTTCTAATTCTAGAAAGTACATGAGCACAGCTCAGCTTCAGCGAATATGTGACGTTACAACGCCACATATTGCATCGCGATAGGTAACAACGCGGATGTTACATCGTCCGCATTGTTACCACGCATGGTATTACAATGCAAGTCGTTTCTACGACTTGCACTAGATGGTGCGCTGGTTTTAGGAATAGTACAAATTACTAATCCTACTCCAGTTAGCGCAACAGCAGGGAATGTGTTGGACTTAAAATTCAACACATTCCTTGGTGTGCACGGCATCTAGCGCAAGTCATTGAAACAACATGCGATGTAATTCCATGCGTAGTAACAACGTGGACGATGTAGCTGACACCGTTGTAAGCGATGTCTCCCGCTTCAGCCACTGACCTTGAATATTCTCTGTTCTGCTCAATCCTCATTGTAAGGTTTTCCTGCAACAGTCTCATTAATCATACATAGTTTGACAGGTCACAATTTATGGCTTTATTAGACTTCTCTTATAGGGATAGGCCACAGATGACTGGAATGCCCCAGTCTAACTAACGCCCGTAGCCTGCCTCAGGATGGAAGACAGACCAGGCCTGTAATGTGGAAACCCCTTCAGCAGTGGTGCACATTTCTCACTACTCGAACACTCCCATTGGCTGTGATATTTAAGAGTTCAACAATGGTGTCCATAGTGATAAAGTTAACAAGGGTGTCATTATCATAAAAAAATCATGGTATCTGATAAACTCTCTCACATTCTTAGTGAAGTGCTTTTCATGTGCACCTGTCGCTATACCCCCTGTACTGACAGCTGGGAGCCTTTTCATTGCTCTAACACACTGTGACCAGATCACATCTCTGCGCACCAGGCTCAGGGTTTGGGCACTGCCAGACCACGGTTAGGGGGGGAAGCTAATGATCATGTTGGTTGAGGTTGTTTGCCTCTAGTGCCCTGAAGTCTGTACTACTATGTACTACTATAGCTCCGAAACGGGCCAAGGACATCCCTTTCTGCACTTGACTCCCAGGATAACGAGGTTGAGCAGTCAAAGGCATTATGACGGAGGTAAAGGGTGGGGCAAGCACTCAGCACTCAACAATCAACCAACTGACACAATAATGTTATGTCTTGCTCGGTACCTATTTTTAGTAAGGAAGAAAATCTTTTAATCTCGCAACAAAAAAAAATACTACCCAGTTCAATAAAGGTACAATTAAAGGGTTGCACTGTACGATCCCCCACCCGAGTAGCATATGTTATATGGGGATTAATCAAGCACTGTCTCTTGGTTACCACCAAGTCCTCCCATAACTCCAATCACATTTTCCTTGGCGACTTTCAATTCAATTCAAGGAATCTTTATTCGATGATTAAAAATCACCATAAAAGCACATACATTATACATAAGTAAAAAATTCATTAAATCATTTTCAAGATCCCGATTACAATAATTATTATTTACATATTAAAAAGGAAAAGAGGGATTGTGACACTTTAAAACAATTAATAACGGTTTTTAGGTATTTATTTTCCTCCCGCTGAATTTTTACAGTATTAACAAAGCCCCATACCTCTGCCCCATAGGTCACTTTGGAGCAGCATATGGAGCTATACAAGTTCATCACCTGTTCAGGGCTCCATCTGCCTACCCTCCTACCATAGCTTGCAATTGCCCCATTGGTAGCAATCATTTTGCTACAGCGCTCCTCAACTAGTGAATTAAATTGTAAAGCCCCGTCAAAAAGTACACCTAGATAGGGAAATGTTTTAACCTCTTCTATTTTATGGTTTCCTATCGTGTACGTAAATTTGGTGCAAGGTTTGTTACCAGCCAGCAGCACATATGATTTGCCCAAATTAACAAAAAGGTCTAGGGAGCCCATAAATTTGACGAAACCGTCAATCAAAATCTGTAAGCTCCTAGGCGTACGTGCGAGTAGGACCGCGTCATCTGCATAAAGCAGAACTGGAATAGGAGGCGTCCCCACCCTTGGGCAATCTGTTTTTAAATTTAACAAAAACTGCTCCAAATTATTTATATAAAGGGTAAATAAAAAAGGGGCAAGAATACAACCTTGCCGAACCCCACTCTTACAAGGAAATGAGTCGGTCAGCCCCCCCTCCCTATTAAAACAAACCTTAGCAGAGGTATCGCTGTGAAGTTCCCTTAAAATATTAATTAGGCCACCCTCTATCCCCATGAGGGACATCATGACCCAAAGTTTCTCCCTGTTAACATGATCGAATGCTGCTGCCAAGTCCATGAACCCCATGTAAATGGCTTCATTACTGGCCATGGTGTACTTGGCTGTCAGCATGTAGAGGTTCAGGCATTGGTCACTGGTGGACCTCCCCGTCCTGAATCCATATTGAGTGTCCGAGAAGGTGTTATTTTCTTCGGTCCACTCGGACAGTCTATTAAGGATCGCCCTTCCCAGGAGTTTGGCCGATACATCGATCAGGGAAATCGGGCGATAACACCTAGGGTCATCCCTGTTGCCCTTCTTAAAAATAGGGACGATTATGGCCGTAGACCAAGACGGTGGCAAGCCACAAGTGATGGCAGTATTTATGACCCTGGTCATTATGGGAGCCCAGAGTTCTACACAGCTCAGAAACAAATCAGGGGGGATTCCATCAGGGCCAGGGGCTTTATTTTTTGTCAATCCCTCTATTCCTGCCGTGATCTCCTTGATGGTAAACTCTACTACAGAGCCCTGGTGTGAGATCTCGGGATGCTCTTCGCTGCTTCCTGGCTCGTAATTATACAATCCCTTGTAATGAGAAACCCACTGTTCTGGGAGAATATTGGATCCTATCTCCGGGATATTATTTTCCTGGAAAGTAGGTTGATTAATAATTCTCCAGAACCCGGACATGTCCCTTTTTCCCCCCGCTTCTCTAAGATCTGCCCACGCTTCTCCCTGTAGGGCTAATTTCCTCCTCTTGATCTCCCTCTTATATTTATTCCTGCACACCATGATTTGTAGGGAGTCCCTTGGTTTATTCTTAAGGCAGCTTTTGAGCTCCCTCAAGGCCTTTGAGCAGTCTCTTTCGAACCATCGTGGGTTACAGGGGTTCCTTGTGGGCATGCTGGTTTTTAATAGACCATCTATAAGATCAGCGATCTGGTTAAATGCTTCAAGTAACCTCGAGCCTTGAACAGCCATGTCTAAACAATCATCAATGGCGGATTTACCAGAATCCATCAGGGATTTATAGAAAGTTTCCCCGTCTATTTTGGACCACCTTAGTCTCCTACCCTGGTCTGTTACCTTTTCCATAATTATACCTTGGTGTCTGCCTTTTGAGCCCGCCTGATACCACAGCCCCAAGACAAGGGGGTTGTGATCACTAAAGCTGCTCCATTCAATCCCTACACTGATGACTCTATTTATTAAAAGTCTAGAAGCCAAGATGTAATCAATAATGGATGAGCATCCTCTGCCCTTAAATGTAGGTGGGAGGGTGCCATCCCTCTGCACACCCATCATATTGATAGTGTGCTCTAGATCGTAGTTAAGCCTAAGCTTACTAAAAGCTGACTCATCCGGCGTGTGGGAGAAATGCGGTCCGTGCTCTACGGGGCAATGGGACCATTCAACATCTGTTGGGACCTGGGCCGTGCATAGGTGACAGTTAAAGTCTCCCATGACCAGCAGAGCAGGTGCCTGCCCCTTTTTCTGAGCTATAATTTCCTGACCCAGTCTATCTTCCAATTCTCCTACAAATGAGGTGTGGTCACCCCCTGCCCCATTGTTATAAATATTGAAAACAGTGAGTCTTAGACCCTTCCCGATGAACCGTCCTGCTTGTATGGCATGGGAGTTCCAGTCTGGGGTTGACCAGCTGCCCGGGAGGTTTAGATCTACATAAATGGATAGTCCTCCCATGGCTCTCCCCGATCTCGTTTTTTGCGCCGGGACAAAGAAACATTTATACCCCTGCATATGGAAATTACTGTTATGAAGGGCCCATGTCTCCTGTAGGCTAATTACATGAAAATTACTAATGCAATTACGCCACTCTTTGTTGTTGAATTTAGCTGCCAAACCTGCTATATTCCAGGAGATGATTCTCAGTGCCTCATTGACCTGCTCTATTCCCCCATGAGGCTCAGTTTGTTCCACCGTCTCCACCCGACCGGTTTCAAGCCCATTTCTTCCCCCTATGAGTTCAATGCCTGTAATCCTGGGCACATCTGCCTCAATACTCCTAACCCTACTTGGTGAGGTGTGTTGTACCAAGGGGCTTTGCTGCTCCAGTTCCAATAAAGAATCTACTGTTCTTATAGAGTCCCCTGTTTTTACAGCTCCTGGGGATACAGTTCCCATTCTGTTGGTAAGTCTGCCCGTGTGTCAATCAACCCCCTCAAGTCCATTCAGGCAATTAAATCTATTAAAACTATGGAGGGGTAACTCCGGGCGAGGAAAAACTGGCCGAGCGTTAAAATCATAAGTCTGCCCCTCCGGGCCACCCTCGTCCAGTTATCAACAGTTTGATTGGGGTGCATTGGGGTTTGAATGGGGTGCATTGGGATAGGGGAAAAAAAAAGACACATGGAGAGTCTGAATTGTTGATTCCACTGATCTGTTCTTCCCTCGACATACATGCAAAACGGTCCCAGCGTCTCTAAAGCTCACCAGTATGCAATCCCCAATTATAGATTTGTTTGTTTTGCCCACCCAAGGCACCCTTCTCACCATGATGATTTCATTATTGAGGTGTACCGGGAGTGGTCTGTTCACATTCAACCATTTGATTACCCTACTTTTCAATGAGCAAAAGTTCTCAACTTCGCCCACTTCAAGTGGGGGAACACCAGCCATGACTACCGTGAAATCGTTTGCCTCTGGGGGGAGATTAGGCCTACGTGGCCTAGGGGGAGGCTTCATTGGGAGTGGAAGAGCAATACTACCAATAGTTGGTATTGAGGGAGCTGAGCCTGCAGGTGAAGATGGCCTATTAGGATTAGGCGGGACTGAATTAATCATAAGAGGTTGTGGGGGGGGGGGGGCGACAGTGGTGACCTGGGGGGGGCTAAACTAACTGCCCTATTAGGGGGCTTCTGGGAGGCCATTGGAGCGGGAATACTCTCAGAAGATCTGCCCAGCGGGCCAACCGAGGGTTTTATACTATTTAGTGTAGCCTCCAAAATGGTGAGTCTAATCTCAACCTTTTTGATGCTCTCGCTAATTGGCAATAATAGGGACCTGAGCAAAAATTCAAGATTTCCTAACGGAACAACAGAAGGGGCGACATTGGTAACCTTGTTTACCGTGGCATCTATCAAGTCGGTAACAGTGGTAACCTTTTCAGGGGGTGTTAAGTGTTCCTCTTCCAGTGACCTCTCCGGGGGTAGGGAAAGTTTTGTTATCCTCCCGAAATCAGAGTGGGGGATTTTTGGTTTCATTTTTCCTTGAACACCCCTCGACTTCCTCCTGCGTTTATTCGGTGGGGGCCCATGTACCCCTTGCACAGAGGTTTGCTTGGGTTTGGCTTTCCTGGATTTGGTAACCGGTAGGGGCTGGGAAATTAAATCGATAGTCACACTACTTTGGCTGTTAGAGGGGGTTAAGTTAATGGTTGGGTCAATCGGGTTGTTAGTGCAGTCCCTCAGCAAAAGTGGAACATCATCCAGCAAGGTTGACTCCTCACTAAGTGACATAGAATTATCTCCGAGGGGCCTAATCTTCAAATTTTCTATAGAGCGCCTGCGCTCTGCCCTGAGCTTGATAAGGGTGCTTTCTTTATCCACTTCTCCCACAGCCCGGGGGAAATAATTATCTAAAGTCCTGTTTTTTACCCCTCCCGGCTTCATGGGAGTACCCTCCCTAGCCGGAGAGGGCATAACTAACCGTAATAGGTGCAAAAGTACACAAGAAAATTACCAGGAGAGAAGACCAATGTTCAAAACACAAGCTAAAGAGGGTAGACCCAACCCAGCCTAATCCGGCCTATGACGGCCACAGACGGTCCCGCCCTTGTCCCGGGCTTCTCCCGGCGCGCTCCCGCGAAGCGGTAGCACGATTCACCTTTAAACAAGAAATGCAGCAGTCTCATCGGCTGATAGGCGGGTGGGCGTGGCCAGCGGGGAGGGCAGCCCAGGTGTGACTAATTGGGCGCGCAGGGACTCCTGGACACTGGAGTCCCTGCCTTTAAGCTCGCAGCCCCGCCGACACTAACACCTGCCCCGCACTCCTCACAAAACAGCTCCCAGGATCCAGCAGCCTCACGAGTCACAAAGCGCTGCGGGACCCGCGAAGCGGGTCCGGCGAGGCGCTAGGGTGTTCCTCACAGCCGAGGCGCACAGGCGATGCACACAGGAGATCAGCGATAGACCAAGGTCCAAGTACCAAGTAAGGGCGGTCGCTATTCACCAAAGGGGGTCCCAGTGGGCCGTAGGCAGGGTCCGTTTTTACTCCGTTGGCGGGGGGGCGTGGCCAGCGGGGAGAGCAGCCCAGGTGTGACTAATTGGGCGCGCAGGGACTCCTGGACACTGGAGTCCCTGCCTTTAAGCTCGCAGCCCCGCCGACACTAACACCTGCCCCGCACTCCTCACAAAACAGCTCCCAGGATCCAGCAGCCTCACGAGTCACAAAGCGCTGCGGGACCCGCGAAGCGGGTCCGGCGAGGCGCTAGGGTGTTCCTCACAGCCGAGGCGCACAGGCGATGCACACAGGAGATCAGCGATAGACCAAGGTCCAAGTACCAAGTAAGGGCGGTCGCTATTCACCAAAGGGGGCCCCCTTGGCGACTTTAACTTGCACTGGAACGATCCCAAGGACCTGCAAGTCAAGGCCATGAGAGACTTCTTGGCCGACCAAGCCCTTACCCAAGTCTGCTCCCTCCCTACTCACTTGAAAGGCGCCATTCTAGACTGGATCATCTCCAAGGAATCTGAGGTGAAACTCATCTCCATAGATTCTTGCGACTGGTCTGACCACCAAGCTATCACCTTCCTTATGCCTGGCACTCACAAGACATGGACACCTCAACTGGTGAATCCCAAAAGATGGATCAGAGACACCAAGAACCTTGACCAGGAGAAATTGGCTGGCCGTTGTGAAACTGACTTACCCCTCCTCCAAATCTCACCAGGGTCGACAACCTCACTGAACATTATTCCACAACGATATCCAACATTATCGATGACCTTGCTCCGCTAAAACTAAAAAGAACCCAGATCAAAGACAGGAACCTCTGGTTCAACGGATCCCTCAACAAGAGGAGGTCCCTCTGACAAACAGAACAGAACTGGAAAAAGCATCCATCAGCAGCCCATCCTAAACTTCTCCGCCAGGCCAGAAACGCCTATAACAAGAAAATCCTCAACTCTAAAAAAAGATTTCTTCAGGACAGAACTGGATAACGCCAAGAATAGACCTCTCAAATTATTCGAGTTGGTCAAACACCAATCGAATAAACTGGCCATATTGTCCAAAGAAACCCCTATATCTACAATTCAATGCAAGCAATTGTCCTCCTTCTGTGATAAAATCTCTGCCCTAGGAAAGGAACTCATATCTGCTACCTATCTCCAAACCCCGCTGGCTCTACCTCCTCACTCCGCGCCGCCCCCCCAGACTTCCCTCAAAAACCAAGCGTCCTGGACCAGCTTTAAAGTCTATGATAAACAATCGGTCTCAAAAATCCTATCCTCATCAATCACTACAATGACCCTCTCCCTGCAAACTGCTTAGCCGCTGCCTCCCAGGCTATTATCCCATGTTGGACTGCAATAATCAACACCTCCCTCTTACAGGGATCGATACATGACTCTCTCAAAGCCGGCCAGGACGTCCCCATTTTAAAAAAAACTACGCTAGATCCTTCTTCTCCTGACAACTACAGACCTATCTCTAACATGCAACTGCTAACTAAAGTGCTGGAAAATTGTGTGCAATATTAGTTTAGCCATCACCAGCTTCCACCTACTAGACGACTTGCAATCCGGATTCAGACCTGGGCACAACACGGAAACCACACTCGTCCACATTGTGGATGATGCCCTTCAAGCCCTTGACCAAGGCAAAACCGGTCTCCACTCCTAATCCTCCTGGACCTATCCTCGGCCTTTGACACGGTTATCCACGAAATTCTCCTTAATCACCTCAATCTTAGGATGGGCCTTTATGGCACTGTTCTTCCTTTGTGAGCGATTATTGGGGAAGGATCTAAACCGAGAGTCCTGATCCACGGTAACCTGTCCGCTGCCTCTCCGATCACGGTCGTAGTCCCTCAAGGTTCAACCTTATCCCCTACCCTACTCAATCTTTACCATGACCCGCTCTCAGAGGTGCTGCGTACCGCCAATATCTCCTACCATATGTATGCCGACGACACACAGCTCTACTTCAAAATCTCTTCTCCAGGAGGAGCCTAGCCTGCAACCATGATGGCCGCCTAAACCCTCGGCTCCACTGTCCCGCTCGTCTTCCTTCCGTACCGCTGCCCATCCTGCTCTTTATCCTGTACTCACGTTACGGTATCGGATGTGGGAAGTGATGCCGAATCCACCGATGTGCTCCCCGACGTAATCCCTGTGGCAGGAATGGTAGAGCGTCCTTGTCTCCACTCCGGTGTGTAATGGCGGCGACTGGGTCTTTGTTCTCGGAGCCGGCCGGCCCCGCCTACGACAATGGCGGACACTGAAGGCAGAGCAGACCCGGCCGGCGGAGAGCGGCTGTCGCTCAAAGTTTTCCGCAGCAGAGCGCCTTCTCTCCTTTTTACCACTACGCTGGCTCGACGTTGCAGCTGCCAGTGATACATTTGTATCCTTCACCCTGGACGACTCTTTTAACCTTTCATTCTCCGGTGCTGTGTGGGGGGCCCATTCTGAGTCAAGCGATCGGCGATTGCACTTGATGGCCTGCCCTTCTGCTGAGGGTGTTTACAACGGCCGGCGCCACACTGCAACTGTGTGAAGTGTCAGTGTGGAGTCTGCTGCCCATGTCCCCGGGACCTGGTTATGCTTGTCGGGGCACCGATGGGATGATGGGCAGTTGATGGATGCCGGCGGACGGGCTCGGGGACAGCTGCCCGTCTTCGTGCCCCGTGTGCCGGGAGATACAGCATCCTCATCTTCTGAGATGCCTTTGCAGACTTGCGATATTTTGGACGCTCTGGCTGCCCTGCGAGCTGTTCTGTGTGATAATGCCCGGGACCTGGGGGGTCGACTAGAAGCCATTTTGTCCACACTATCCTCGACTGCCCAAGATGGCGTCCTAATGTGGTGCGCTTCGCCACACCCCGGGCTCGATTATTGTGAGCTGCCTATCCAGAGATGCATGGAGGCGCTGGAGGTGCGAGAGTTGGATACCGCTGCGACCCTGTCTGCAGTTCCTGTTGAGAGGTGTGGGATTCCCGGACGGATGCAGCGGCTGGGAGGCCGCCTCTGGGCGCCATGTCTTGCAACTTTTTCTGGATCTGCCGGTGACTCTTACCATGGTGTCCTGGGCATGCTGCTTTTACTTCGACTGTTTAACTTTGGAGGATTGCGGATGCGCACTGCCCATCTTTATTCATCTGTGGACTATATGACTCTGTGCTGGACGGATATTGGTGGACGATGCCTTGCTCTGTTGTGGTCCTTGCGGCTGTATACGTCGTTCCGGAAGGCTGTTTTATTATTGCACCTTGTTGGCCCATTGGATCGAAAGGGACAAGGCTGAAAAAGCTTTTTCTTTTTGCTTCCTGTTGTTTGCTCTGCTGTTGCTGGGATGGGTGGACGGGGGAGCTAGGATTTGGTTATGCTGTGCTTCGGGGTCGGGGGTGGGGCGGCCGAGAATATCCTGACTGGTGTTTCAGACACATAATTCTGGCCCTCCTCCGGTTTTATTTCTCTCTGGAGTAGGGGTTTGGGTTCCTTGGGAGGATCATTGTTTGTGTCTTTATGCTTTACAAAATTTGGTTAGCATAGCTTGCTTCATGGGCGGGTCACTATGGTTTGGTGGGATTGTATTTCGGACTTATGTTTTCCTATTGTTCTCCCTATAGCACGCTCAATTAAAGGCAGCTGTCCTGTCCTGTGATTGGTTGGGTAAACGGTGTTTTGATGTGGGTCAGGTCTTGTCCTTTCCGGGAGGGATTTTGCATCTTGTGTTCCTGTTCTTTCGCATTGTTTATTGATTCCTTGGATATGTCATTGCCTCTAGTGCATAGCCGTTGGATGCTTATTTATCCTGTTTTCATTTTCCACTTCTACCCTTGTTTGGGGGCGAATAGCTTGTTACATGATTTGCTCCACGTAAGGCTTTGCTTTATTGCATGTCACTGGATCCTTCTCCCTATAATATAGGCTGACCCTCTCACATCCTGCTATACATGGACAGGCTGGAATGTGACTCCTACAGTGATATCCCGATTGGGCGTGGCACTGATTGGTGCGTAATGCAATTCCGCGTTTGTGTGTCCTCTTGTGATAGTTCACGTCAAAGTCCCGCTTGTTGCCGTTCCATTTGTGGATAATCCTTTGTATGGCTCCCCCTCTCGGCTATTTGGTCTGACTATATGACACTTCAACGAATTTCTGTGGGGTTGTTTCTGGGCGACAGGCACGCTGTTAGTGGGTTGGCCGTAGCCATTACAGGGGTGCAGGGTGGCGGGTGTGGGGGGGGTTTGTTGTTTTAGTTTGTTTTGTTTTATGGTCCCTATCGCTCTTTTCTGGCTTTGGGAGGGTTCTTTCCTCTTTAGTAGGGTTGGCTGTCTCTTGGTCTTGCACCTTGTCCTTCTTCGGACATCTCCAAAGCCCCTGTTTCCACACCTCCTTGGGGTGGGCCCTTCGGGGTGATATTTGGGAACGTTGCTTATTGTATTATGGCCTATTGTTTCGTATTACCATCACGGTTGCCTTGATTAGTTAGTTCCTACAGTCATAGCCTGCCTCAAACTTCAACTGGGGTATGTCCCTTTTGTCTCTTTGTGTTCTTAATGTGAGGTGCTGTGTCCTTGTTGTTGCAGCCTCCCCCTCTTCTTCAATTTAAAAGTGAAAACCTTATAACCTGTGCTACAGGCCTCGTAACCGCTTCTGTTGTACCTTATCGTATCATGTTTGCCGATTGGTCTGTTTCTCTCCTGTTTTTCATTGATTGTTTTTGCGGCCGGCCATGATGGTCGTGGGCCTATGCATGTATCTCCTTATTTGTTGAATAAAGGTTTTCAAAAAAAAAAAAAAAATCTCTTCTCCAGAGGACATTCGCTCCCTGAATGAGGCCCTGAAGTTGACTGTTCACAGGCTCACATCTAACCAGCTTAAACTCAATGCTAAAAAAACAGAATTCCTCCTAATTGCACCACCCAAAGCCAATACAGACATTCAAGAATGGATCAAGGCTATCACAGCGCTAAACTGCTCTCCTACCATTGTGTACTCTGCTAAATCCCTTGGAATTACCTTAGACAGCAACCTGAACATGCGTAGCCATATCAACACAATGGCCAAAACTGCCAGATTTCACATGAACTACCTAAGAAACCTGACACCATTCCTCGACACCCCAGATCTAAAATTGGCAATTCAGACTCTAGTCATCTCTAGGCTAGAATATGGTTGCTCCACCCTCGCAGGCCTACCCAAGAGCTCTCTGGCACCCTTGAAAGCCTGCCTCAACGCCGCAGCCAGATTTTGGCGGGTTCCAAGAAGTACGACCATATCTCACCCCACCTCAAAGCTCTGAACTGGCTTCCTCTTGAGGCCAGAATCCAATTCAAGCTGGCTTGCATCACCCACCAGGCCCTTTACTCTGTCCCCTGATTTTCTCGCCCAGATACCTGGAGGAGCCAGAAACTCCCATCCGCCAGAGACCTTTTGCACCAACCTGCACGCTTCAGGAAAAAAAGAACGTATAATCGAGCCTTCTCTGGGGCTGCCCAAGAATATGGAACTCACTCCCACCAGCCATCAGAATATTACCATCTCTAGCTCACTTCAAAAAAGAGCCCCAAACTTTCCTAATGGGCAAATTCCTCTCCTAATGCTTACGTTACAGCCAACTCCGTAACCTGGCTTCGCCTATTGTTACGGCATTAGCCCGGGGCCTTCTCTCCTTAGGATACCCACCCGGCACTTCCGAACAAACTCCCCGGGTATTGAGACTGCTTCTTTAGCTTAATGTATCTATTTGATCCTATCCCAAAATGTATCCGGATATTATGATTGTTTGTTCTACCATATGCTGTATCCACCTGTCCCTATCCCTTTGACTTTTTTCCCCCCATGTCCTTGTATCCTACCTGTTACTACTGTAAAGCGCTCTGATACCCTCACGGGTCCGATTTGCGCTCTATAAAACACTAAAATAAATAGTAAATAAATAATTAAAAAATACCACACTGGCTGCTGTGTAGATCAGTTCAATTATCTTTTCTCCAAAGAGTTCACACAAGCAAAAACTATATTGCTCAAACTGCAGCTTTTGTTGCCGTGCTATACCTACTCGGTGGTGGTGTGCTCGGTGTACCCGTTCCTGTAGTAGTGGCTTCAGTCGTGCAGGAGCTCCAGGGAAGTCGTTGGTTGTGTGTCAGTTTAAAAAAAATCTATTGAATAAAGGGAAACAATCATGGAATAATTCTTTACGTTGCCTGTATGGACTTTGGAACGAGTGCACCCTCCAACTTTCTTTTTGAATATTATATACTAGCAGCCTGTCCCGACGTTGTCCAGGTATGAATTGCTGCCGGCCAGTAGTATTTTGTTTTGTAGGATTTCGTTTTGGTAGCATTTCTTATCTGTGAAAGGCCGGTGAAACGCTCCGATTCACAGTGCACTGCTGATGCACTTAAGAGTGCGCGTTCAGTAGTGTGTGAACTCGAGTTTCCCTACTTTATTTTTCCTTGCAATATTTGTAGCGCGAACTCTACAACATGGCATGAGCACAATATACATTACAGAAGAACACATTCATTTGTGGAAGGCACGGGGAGACAAAGCGATTTGCCTGGAATCACAGGATGTTGAGCTGATGCCGAGATTCGAACGTAGCTCCCCAGCTCTAAAGTTCGCAATTCTAGAACTTGTGGCGGGAGGTGTGTCTAAAAGTGTATGTCGGTGCTGGCCATCAATGAGAGGGACCTGTGCATTTTTCATATCGGTGGTGAAAAAATATGAGTATGTTGCTGGAGATGTGGGCCGCCGTGCCACCAATGTACTTACCGGGGGGAGGGTAAACACCCATTATTCCGCAACTTTCTTTCCGCATACCATCACTCCACATACTTTCATTACAAAAGTACCATGACTCCGCAATGCCATTATAACGCATGGCATTACATTTTATATGCTTTACCACGCATACATTTACAACGAAATTCGTTGTAAATGCATGAATGGTAAAAGCACGTTTTTTTTAAATGTTTGGATAAGGTAAGTATGGGTATATGTTTTGGGGTACTGAGGTATATGTTTTGGGGTGTTTGGGTATTTTAAGGGTTCAGATATAGTTTTGGGTTATGGGGTACAGGAGTAGTTTTAGGGACAGGTATGGGTTTTCGGGTACAGGGGTATTTTTAGGGTTCAGGGCTAGGTTTGGGTTTTGGGGTATAGGGGTATTTTTAGGGTTCAGGGGTAGGTTTGGGTTTTGGGGTACAGGGGTATTTTAAGGGTTCAGGGCTAGGTTTGGGTTTTGGGGTAATGGGGCATTTTTAGGGTTCAGGGCTAGGTTTGGGTTTTGGGGTACAGGGGTATTTTAGGGTTCAGGGGTAGGTTTGGGTTTTGGGGTACAGGGTTATTTTTATGGTTCAGGGCTAGGTTTGGGGGTACAGGGGTATTTTAGGGTTCAGGGGTAGGTTTGGGTTTTGGGGTACAGGGGTATTTTTAGGGTTCAGGGCTAGGTTTGGGTTTTGGGGTACAGGGGTATTTATAGGGTTCGGGGCTAGGTTTGGGTTTTGGGGTACAGGGGTATTTTTAGGGTTTAGGGATAGGTTGGGTTTTGGGGTACAGGGTATATTTATAGGGTTAAGATGGGTTAGTGTTTAAGGGTGTTGGGGTATTTTAAGGAGTATGGGTGGGTTATGATTATGGGGTGCCGGGGTATTTAAAGGGAGCAGGGTGGACACCTGGAGCTGGAATGTACAGAACCTGGGAAGAAAAAACAATGAAATATTGGGCACAACACTTGCTTTTTTTTCCGTACTCCCGCGCCCCGCACACGCCCACGCCCCCAGCACACGCCCCCAGCACACAATATGAGACATGGCTTGAAGGGCGGAACGTACCAAACGCCCCCAGCGTTTGTCATGCCCCCAGCACACGCCCACAGCACAACGCAGACACGCCCACAAGGGACTACTTTGCTGGCATGGTTCTTTTACCTTTTAAATGTATATGGTGGGAGACTGCATAGCCTATGTTCTTCTGCTGCAACTGCCCTTTCCAACGCTGTATTGGGTGTTGTGATTTGTGCTGTGGTTCCTGAGATTACCCGCCTCAAAGGTTTGGGCTCTCTCCTTATTATATTAGTATAGATATAGATATAGATATAGATATAGATATACACACACTCACACACAGATGCAAATAAAATCTTACAGATGTGAACTCCAGACATGTATACACAAACTCACAGATGCACATGTATTGTCGCACTCAGAAATGCCACCAGACCTTGGGATATCCAAACCCATAGATAGGCATTCACGTATACAGGTACAAACGCACAGCCAATAAATCCTGACTGCAGCATACACAACCCTCAAACACACATGCACATAGATAAGCAAATGTATTTGCACACTTTGTGGCTCAAAATCCATATATGCATATGCAGACATACAAGCACTTTTTTGTGTGGAGTTTTATATAGCGCAAACTAAACCCGTAGGTATCACAGCGCTTTACATGAGCACTAGTTACGTTACAGACAGGCACATTCATGTTTGGTAGGCACGGGGAGATTAAGTGATTTGCCCAGAATCACAGAATGTTGAGAGTCCCTGCCGAGACGCGAACCCGGTTCCCCAGCTCGGAGGTGACCGTCCTAGCTGTTAGGACACATTCTCTCCTGTGGCCTAACAGCACTAATGAAAGCCCAAAAAAACAGACAGACAGCGATGTGCAGACATGTGTACACTCCACAGATAACTCCAGGACCATCCATACACAAGCAAATACTTTGAAGCGTACACCTAAGCGTGAACCTGCCCACACATACAAATATACACACACACACACACATTGGTAAATACACACAGCCAGATAATGCCACACCTGTGTACACATACTCTAACTCACAACATTTAAGTATGTAAGTTCTACCTTAAGGTCAGAAGAGTAATTCTTGCTTTTATTTATTTTAGGACGAGCCTTTGGCCAAGTTTAGCCCCAACAACCAAGTGAAGTGACTCCGGTCAGTATATTTATCTGGTGGGGACCATGACCCAGTCTGTAGGGCGCCTCATCAGCCTTGGTGTGTCTTGAACTTTAAGAGGCCACAGAAAGGACTGGGCACAGACATATATAGACACAGCACTCACTGCAGACACTCACCCTCATGGTTTTATATTGTTCCTCCTCCTTGACTTTAGACTCCAGAAAATATATCTCCTCTTTCTTCAGAAGACGCAGCCACTCTTGAAGTTTTACCTGCAGAGATGAAAGTGCAAGAAATAACTGTAGATTTGTAAAGTGTGGTCTTACTTACAGAAAAGAGTCACTACAGAACCTGCCCCATGTGCCCAGATTGCAGGCACCAGTATCCAGATTGTAAGCACGTGATACGAGGCCACGCCCCTTTTTAAGTAGCCACGCCCCCTCCCGGAGGCTTAAATCGCCGTGCTGAGTCGCAGCCGGTGTTGACTAAATTGCTACTCTTGAGGCGGAAGCCGAGGGTTTTGCTCCTCAATTTTTAAATTGTATTTGCTGTTTTGCACATGGAAGAGTTGATTTTATTAACTTAAACTTGTGTGACACTGTGTTTGCCACTCGAGCGCTGCAGTGGGAAGGGCCAATTGCCTGACATCACCTCCCACGTGATACGAGGCCACGCCCCTTTTTAAGTAGCCACGCCCCCTCCCGGAGGCTTAAATCGCCGTGCTGAGTCGCAGCCGGTGTTGACTAAATTGCTACCCTTGAGGCGGAAGCCGAGGGTTTTGCTCCTCAATTTTTAAATTGTATTTGCTGTTTTGCACATGGAAGAGTTGATTTTACTAACTTAAACTGGTGTGACTGTAGTATGTAAACATAGTTGGTCTTGCTGCTCAGCCAGAGTAGAATGAGTGGAATGTTGGTGAGTGGTTAGAATGCTGTGTTTGAGTGTGTGAGCGTGAGCTTCAGTTGTGAGTGGGCTGAGCAGCAAGTGGGCTGCTCCTGGTGGGTTCTCACCTATATACTTATCATCTACTTAATAAAGAGACCTCCAACCATCTACACCTCGTCTACTTCCAATTCATCATTAATCCTAACATAACATTTGGCGACGATCCGGAAGAACCTGCCTTACTGCTGCCTTAAAAGATGGTCAAACGGAAAACAGAATTAATTAAGGTAAAGCTCCTTCATGAAACGTAATCGTCTTCAAGACCCTGACACCGAGACCCCACCAGTGACCTTCATCTGTCGCCCGCTGGAGTGTCAGGACTCAGGGCTTTCCATGTGAAACTTCGCTGTTTATTGATTTTTAAAAAAGAAAAGACATTGGTATAATTTTCTTCAGTTGAAAGATTACCTGTCGAATTTCCTACAAAGACCTGAAGGGATCCTTTCTGATAAAAAGGTCCGGAGACCAACGGATTATTAACGAGAGTTTAAGTAACCGGTAAAGAAATCTGGCTCGATCGTGATCGATCTCTACATTCAGGTCAGAGTTGGATAATTTATTCGTAAAGTGGGAATGAATGAAAGGTTGCTGCCATTTTTATTTGTGCTTTAAACTGATTCGAGCAGTAAGACTACTCAATTCCTTTTGCTCGGGGAGTCTGCACAATTGCGTTCCATTGGAGAGAAACTATTTTTGCTGCGCAACAACCGCCGATTTCCTGATGGGTGTACAGTGGAGAGAGTACAATCTGCTGAATACGTTGGTCTTGTGAAGGAAACTAACCCCTACTCGACCAATTCCCTGTGTTTTAATCGGTTTTGGATCTCTGTGTACACTTCGTACCAAAGGACTAATTCAAGTAAGACTAGTTTTAATTTTTCTCCAAAAATGTGGTTTTAACATTAGAACCTGTTGCGCACATTTATTGTCAACTGCCAATTTTGGTTTTGAAAACACACCACGAACTCAGGCACGCAATCACCTCTGTTCCGAGGATACGTTCTTCTTACTCCTTAGTGACGTTACAGGTACTGCCAATAGGACGTTTTGCTGCTCTGGCGTGCAGCGAGCCACCCGGCATGCCGTCAGCAAGCGTACCACCATTTTGGATGTATTCTCGAGCCCTACACAGTACTTTACCGCTTCAAGTTACATTTTGCTGCCAACTTTCAAGTTTCCTGCTCAGTAGAAATAATCGTCCACAGACTCTGGTTTCTATTGGCAGATTGAGTCCTCCAACTTTGGTTCGTGTCTTGATATGGACTAAAAGTACTCACAAGATTCATTTTGGAAATTCTCTAACTCTGTTCGAGATCGGGTGATACACCGATCACCATGACAACATTACTTGGTTATGGAATTTTGTTTCACATTACTTCGACATTTTACCATCTTTTTAATGTAGTTCTATGTTTCATTGGGAATCATAGGACATTACTTTATCTGCATTACTAAGTTCAGTCAATTTAAGTTAGAGTACCTGACTGCTTTTACTGACAATTTTACAACTTTTATTCGATCTGTTTAGTACATTGAGTAAATGTTATACATACTATTACATACTTACCTGGCGAAATTACTCATATTACAACCACATAACGAAATTTTTTTTATTTATTAGTTTAGATTCCCGTTACTGAGAGTTCGAGGCATTATTTGATTCATTTAGGGTATTTTGTGTTAGAGCCGGTCTCTTCACATTCTGATAATCTACAGTGTGGGTAGTGCACACCCTATACACTGATTCTACCCTTCTTGGTTTATTTTGTGTCTAACATTAACATCTTAGTCTTACTTTGATTAGCTATATGGATGGTGGTTTGCTTGAAGTTTAATTTCACAATGTATAGTATTATATATGGATTTGACGCAGTGACCTCATTTTGATAATTTAAGAGGCCTGTGTACCCATACTTAATAAGAAATGCTCAATAATACGTAGTCCATCTTTATTTTAAATTACAAATTGATTAATGCACAATGGGCTGGGTTTTGGTTTTAAGTACAAAAGATTTAATGGACAATAGAGCGTTTTTACATATTTTAATTGGTCATGTGCAATATGAAATGTATACTAATTTCATTGCACATAGGGCAATATACCCACTTTTATTTTAGCGCATCGGGTTAAGTACCCATCTTCTTGGGGACAGTTTACCCATATTTGTTATTAAAATGCGCAATGAGCTAAGTACCCGTCATTTTGGTCAGTGTATCCATATTTGTTTTAAGAGATGCACAATGGGCTGAGTACCCATCATAATAAAGTACCCATTTAGAGTAAAATTCTTGGGTTCTACAACCTTCCTATTTAGATACTCTATTCACTCAATTCTTCTTCAGGTTACGACTGAAATAGGCTTCGGCTATGGGTCTTCCACCGACAAGTGGATTTCTCATCTATTGATGTGCATGGTTCATAGTTTTTCTTAAAAGGGGTTATTTTATTCATGATATGATGGTGTTCACATTTGCGTGGACAGTTATAAGCCTTCTGGCTTCATGATATCCTCTAGGATATACAGATATCACTTGTTAGATGTCTACTTCTTCTGTTAATTTACGTTACTGGATTTTTATTCAGCGTGTTGAATTTACAATCTGTTTCTGAAATGTTGGACTTATTTTAAAGTTTAACAGGATGCAATCTTCACCTGTCTTAATCTATTTATTACATTCTATTCTTCTCTTTTTCCATCTTTTACTTTCTATCTTTCATTTGCTCGGTTAATGGGGATCAGAATTGCCTTGCATTGTTTTTTTTAATGAATTTTAACTTGTCTTTTCCCCTTCAGATGCAATGTTATCAATTTTCAGACTTACTATGTATTCGTATTATTATTGTACTTGCATCATTTTTTTGTTTCCGTTCAAAAGGGGGAAGGTGATGTAGTATGTAAACATAGTTGGTCTTGCTGCTCAGCCAGAGTAGAATGAGTGGAATGTTGGTGAGTGGTTAGAATGCTGTGTTTGAGTGTGTGAGCGTGAGCTTCAGTTGTGAGCGGGCTGAGCAGCAAGTGGGCTGCTCCTGGTGGGTTCTCACCTATATACTTATCATCTACTTAATAAAGAGACCTACAACCATCTACACCTCGTCTACTTCCAATTCATCATTAATCCTAACATAACAGTGGCACTGTGTTTGCCACTCGAGCGCTGCAGTGGGAAGGGCCAATTCCCTGACATCACCTCCCACGTGATACGAGGCCACGCCCCTTTTTAAGTAGCCACACCCCCTCCCGGAGGCTTAAATCGCCGTGCTGAGTCGCAGCCGGTGTTGACTAAATTGCTACCCTTGAGGCGGAAGCCGAGGGTTTTGCTCCTCAATTTTTAAATTGTATTTGCTGTTTTGCACATGGAAGAGTTGATTTTACTAACTTAAACTTGTGTGACACTGTGTTTGCCACTCGAGCGCTGCAGTGGGAAGGGCCAATTCCCTGACTTCACCTCCCACGTGATACGAGGCCACGCCCCTTTTTAAGTAGCCACGCCCCCTCCCGGAGGCTTAAATCGCCGTGCTGAGTCGCAGCCGGTGTTGACTAAATTGCTACCCTTGAGGCGGAAGCCGAGGGTTTTGCTCCTCAATTTTTAAATTGTATTTGCTGTTTTGCACATGGAAGAGTTGATTTTACTAACTTAAACTTGTGTGACACTGTCTTTGCCACTCGAGCGCTGCAGTGGGAAGGGCCAATTCCCTGACATCACCTCCCACGTGATACGAGGCCACGCCCCTTTTTAAGTAGCCACGCCCCCTCCCGGAGGCCTAAATCGCCGTGCTGAGTCGCAGGCCGGTGTTGACTAAATTGCTACCCTTGAGGCGGAAGCCGAGGGTTTTGCTCCTCAATTTTTAAATTGTATTTGCTGTTTTGCACATGGAAGAGTTGATTTTACTAACTTAAACTTGTGTGACACTGTGTTTGCCACTCGAGCGCTGCAGTGGGAAGGGCCAATTCCCTGACATCACCTCCCACGTGATACGAGGCCACGCCCCTTTTTAAGTAGCCACGCCCCCTCCTCCTCCTTACTACCATGCACACCCCTCGGAAGCGCAGCGGACGAGCCCAGCGGACATTCCTTCGACACGCCGTAGACACGCCAAAGACGAGCCTGTCTGTGCCAGTACGGGACACGGGGCTGGTCATTATATTCCTCCATCTAGGCTCTCTAAGGTAATGTCGTCTGACCTATTAAAATCCTTGCGCCCCGTCCCACATGAAAATAGCACCTTGCTTGAAATTCCTCATTTTGGCGCGGTTTCCTGCCCATTTTGTAGCTACACAATTACACCCTATCAGCCCTATCCCCCTCGTAGAACTAGATGGAGTAAGCAGGTTAAGCCAGCACACCCCACTCACAAAAACCATCTATTCTACAGTTTAAATTGTCGATCCCTACCTATGCATAAGGCTGAGATTTTCAAACTGCTGATGGACGACAAACCTAGCGCCCTCTTTCTCACTGAGACTTGGCTACATGAAGGTTCAGGGCCCGATATAGCTACGGCCCTTCCTTCTAATTATGCGATCGCCAGATTGGACAGAATTGTTAAAACCGGAGGTGGAATCGCAATTGTTTATAATAAGCAATATACTTGCACTTTTGAATCGATAATTATACCTGATAGTGAGGCAGCATCTTTTAAACTATGTCTTAATCCTAACTTCACGTTGTCCGGTATCCTTATGTACCGACCTCCTGGAAATGGCACCAAATGGGCTACAGAACTTGTAAATCATATTACCCCTTTTATATTAACATCCAAAAACTTCTCTATTATCGGAGATTTAAATCTGCATTTAGAAGATAAATTGAATACAACATGCATGAACTTGTTGGATGATCTTTTAGCTACAAACATTCACCTTATTAACTCAGGGCCTACCCACAGGGCAGGACACCTACTTGACCCGATACTGTCAAATCTTCCCTCCCTTAACTGGATAGAAAATATCCCTATATGCTGGTCAGACCATTTTTTAGTTAAAGTCGATCTTACCTTACCCAGTATCTCAACAGACCTAAACAGGTCATTGCCTTCTCTGAGGAAAAACTGGAAAGCTTTAGACATCTCCAAGCTAAATGAGAACTTAAATTCTCATCCCCCAAATAAAATTCACAATATGGAAAGCATTGCCATGGCTGCTCAACTATGGCTTACCAATGCGGCAGATGCCTGTTTAACCCAGACTAAGACCAAGGGGAACCTTCATCGCCCCCCGGCTCCCTGGTTTACTGACGCTCTTAAGAAAGAAAAAACTAAATGTAAGGCACTTGAGAGAGATTGGCGCAGAGATTTCGATCCTGATAAAAAAACTAGATATCATACAGCTAGAAATCTCTACCATACTGCTTGTAGAAAAACTCGCACGACATATGTAGCAACGACCATAATGGAAGCTGCGAATAAATCAAAAACGCTGTTTAATACAGTTAAAGATCTCGCAGGGGCTCAAACTACTGCTCCAACGCGGCCCCTAAACAAGAAGCAATGCCAGGATTTAGCTCAATTTTTTGCTGACAAAATTGACAATTTGATTGTCGAGATAGACAAAAACACTGTGAAAACTGCTCCTAAGGAAGATTGGGAATGTACTCCGACCATAAATCAGACCCTTCAAAAATGGCCCCCTATTACAACTGATGCTCTAATCTCAATTATGAAGACGTTAAAATCTGGTTCTCCTCAGGATCCTATCCCTATCAAGATAATTAAACTACTTGATACACCTGCCCTTAAAATCATTGCGGACACCCTAAATTCATCCTTAGAGCTTTCCACAGTGCCAAAGATATGGAAACATGCTATAGTAACACCTCTGTTGAAAAAACCTACAGCAGATCCAGAAAAATTGGCCAATTACAGGCCTATTTCACTCCTTCCTGCTTTTTCCAAATGCCTGGAAAGGCATGTGCATTCAGCACTGACGCTTTTTTTCCAATGAAAATGCCCTACTTCACTCCACCCAGTCAGGCTTTCGAACGGGTTTCTCTACAGAGACGGCCCTTTTGGGTGTTTCTGAAGCTATGAGGAAACTCCTCGATGAGGGTCAAACGGTTACGCTTATTTTACTTGACCTAAGCGCAGCCTTTGACACCGTATCGCATAAAAGGCTAATCGCTCTACTGGAAAAAAATGGAATAGGCGGAAACGCGCTGCAATGGATTAGATCATTCCTGAGTCATCGGACCTTTCAAATATCATCGGCAGCGGCATGTTCGGAAACTTTCAATTCCCCTCATGGAGTACCGCAGGGCTCCATCCTTAGCCCGCTCTTTTTCAACTTATATCTCAGACCCTTAGCGGATCTAGTGGAAAAAGCGGGTCTAACCTTCATGTCGTATGCCGATGATTCTCAGATTGTGTTCTCACTATCTGAACCCCAAACCTCTTCTCCATCGCGTCTAAAAGCTGGCCTGTTATCCATTTTCAACTGGATGTCAACTAACCAGTTGAAATTAAATGGAGATAAGACGGAGATTCTCCTTCTGGGTAGACAACCAGAGCTTTGGAACTCATTACATTGGCCTGCCCAGATGGGAAATCTCCCGACACCAGTGCTACAGGCTAGAAATCTGGGGGTAATCCTGGACAATTCTTTGTCCATGAAACAGCAAGTCAACAAAGTAGTGAGCATCTGCTTTACCATCTTGAGATGGCTCAAGAAGATTCTGTGGATGCTGCCTAGCCCTATGGAGAAAACGGTGGTCAATGCCTTAATTACATCTCGGCTTGACTACGGGAACATCCTGTATCTAGGTGCAAACAAAGCAGTGACAAAAAGACTGCAGATTGTTCAAAATGCGGCGGCCCGTCTTCTCTGTGGCATACCTAAAAACAGCAGCGTGTCCCCTTACCTGCGTGAACTGCACTGGTTGAGGGTGGAGAATCACATTAGGTTTAAAGCCCTAAACTACATGTTTAAAATCAAAGCACGTACCGCTCCTAAATATTTGCAGGCGCTCGCTTACCCTTACATCCCCAATAGGAATTACGATCAATAGCAGCAGAAAAATTCTGTGTTCACAGATTTAAGCTGGCCAGGATAGGAGGCAAATCCTTCGCCTACCTGGGTCCCGTCATGTGGAATACACTTCCGATTCAAATACGCAAAGAGCAAAACCCGCTCAGGTTTCGAAAGGAGATAAAAACCTGATTGTTTAACCAGTAATTTGATCCTTTACTGTCTGCACGTTCTACTAGGCTGTCATAGGCGCCGGGAAACCCTTTTTGGGTAGTTGTTGCGCCATATAAATTGATAAAATAAATAAATAAATAAATAAATATGCAACACATATCCAGATTGTAAGTACCAGTCCCAAGTATCACCGAGAACTACTCAGACAGTAATGTCACCTTGTTCTCCATGTTCTTGCCTAGAAGGACCTAACACCAGAATCCTTGCTCCAAGAAAACTAGCTTCATCACTGGCTCTTACTGCTACTTGACTTGTGCCCACTTCATGCCTAAACACAGGGAAACATTTAACTAGGCACTACGTAAAAGAAGAAACTTTGTCCTAGAGACTTATTCCAGAACAACACAGAACCAAACTAAAATATCTAAGCGTACAAGTTTTGTAAGTGCAATAACCGTGTATGCTGCCCATATACCAATATCACAGAAGCATTTTGGGACTCAAAGCATGAAAAAGGTACAATATCTGTGACAATCTTAAATAATGCGAATGAATGCAGACTGTGCAGCGATCCAACCTAATTTCCGCCTTCGACCTGGTTCAGACCCTTCTTCACGCACATCCTGGAAGTCCTCATCCCTAAATTAGACATTTCCACACATAGATCACACACTCAAAAGAGGAGAGAGGCTTGCAGTCATACACAGGATAATCTGATCTTTACTCTTAGTAACTCTACCATACCCAACTCCTTCAAACTCCTCTCCTTACCGCTTCCCTCTATCAATCTCCAAAACAGCATCCTTTTAACGGATCTATAGATGACCGGGACCAAACAAGCACTTCTCAGAGATCACTACCTCTGCCTCCATACAACACAGCCATTCCTCTTTCCTCTAATGCATCCACTTCCACTTCCTCGCAACTCCAACACAAAATCATGAAGGAAGCCTTGTACATATTTCTCAACACACTGGAAATAAAACAACTCATCAGCATTCCAACACAAAGACAACACGCCAGACCACACTCGATCGGTGTCTCCAGTTTTCCCTCTTGAAAAGATTGTGTCTCCTCGAAGATAACCTCAAAACAAACACACAAGGCCTCCCCCATGGGGCAGAGACAAGGCCCTGGTCAATGGTCTCCCCAACACCACCCTGGCACCCCTGGAAGGCAGCATACATGAAGCAGCGCAGCTCATCAAGGGAATGCAGAAATCAAATCAATTCCGCAGTAAAAGACCTACACTGGCTCCCCTTCCAGCCCAGATCATCTTCATGGCCAGCTGCATCACATAAAGAGCTCACCAACAAGACCCCAGGTGACCTGGCAGACAAACTAACCACGTCCAGGAGACAACATCAGACCAGGAGCATGGATATCACCAGACTGGAGACAAAAAAGCATCAGAAGAAGCCTTCTCAGTTCATGCTCCCAGGGACGGGCACAGCTTCCCCATCGAGATGGCATCAGTGCCAACTCTCCCACAATGCATAATAATTCTAAAGACACACTTCTTAAAGGAGCACTACCCCTGACTTTGACCTCCCCAAACAACGGTATCTTCTCAGGGGCCAGGCCCCTGGTTTTGTGCTCTGGATACAGACTGTAAGTACTGTCCTTATATAGTAAGACTGTGTACCAATTACAGATATTCAAATTGTAAATTCTGGCCACACATATCCATATTGTTCTCGAATATGTTTCATCTACATCCTACTGACTGAAAACCCAGATCAGGACCTTGTTCTGTGCAAGTGGCAGCCAAATGCAGGGTCGGTGACAGAGAACAGACACCTAAAGAAATGATCATAGCCTGCAACAGAAATCTGACACAGGAAGAGTGCAGACCCCACCCCAGGCCGGGTCTGTGACAGAGAAGAGACAACCGAAATGAGAGAGTGGGCACTAAATATTTACACGGTCTGTGACTGAGAACAGTCAGAGAAAGAGAACATGTATGAGCCTCTTACAGGGTTGGTGACCGAGAATAGACATATTGAGATAGAGGTTACCAGACACCTGCAGGATCTCTGACAGAGAACAGACAGGAACAGCAGGAGAGCAACCAGCCTCATAAAGGGTCTATGACAGAGAAAACAGACAGGCACAGCAGGAGAGCAACCAGCCTCATAAAGGGTCTATTTTTAAAGACCTTTATTGTCCAACATACAGTGTACACAGCATTTTAGCTTACAACCCAGCCGGGCCAGCTGCAGGTAATGAACATTGCATTAAGCAGGATATTGTAACACAGCTTCAAGGCCGACAACCCTGGGGTCCGGCAGCGTATGTCAACACATCACATTACTCCATAATTATGTAAGCATTTGGTGTTATGCAAGTGTGTGGTCTATGGGTTTTCCTTATGTAGTCAGTGGACCAGAGTAGCTACGTCGAGCAAACCCTCATCATCAGCGGTAGCGTCAGTCAAGCCCACTATATCTTCTGTGTGTCATTGGTAAGGGTAAGCACGTGGGTCTACATGTAGACGGGTATGGTGTCATACTAACGAGTGATGAGGGTGTACAGCATCTGAGCGTGTTTGGGGCGCATAACTGCTTTATCTGCCCAGTGCGTTGGAAATAGCTCCTCTGTATCTCAGCACGCAGGTGGTGCGCCTATGCCCTAGATGTCGCATTCGAGGGCACCATGTGGTATGAAACAGTTGGAAATGTAAGATTGTATGGGTATGGACATGGCCTAAGAGGAGATGAAACCAAATCAGTAATGAACTACAGAACCGTAACATGAACCATGGAGGAGGTAGGTAGGGGTATGTGTGGGTAGAGGTTGCCTTATCTTTGAGTGGGGGTCGGAATCAGCATGTCAACCGTGTCTCACAGGGTAAGGGGATTCGGGGATTCGGGGATTCGGGGATTCGGGGATTCGGGGATTCGGGGATTCGGGGATTCGGGGATGCGAAAAAATGCAGGTCACTCGCGCGGCAGCAGCACTGCAATGTCCGGGCTCTCACCACAGCGCCGCGCGTGGTGGCGCGTGTCCGGGAGGGGGGCTAGCAGTCGCCAGAGTGAAATAGTCGAGCGGTCAAGTAGGTGACGTGTGATGTATCGCGCGTGGTTCGCAGGAACTTGCATTGAGGAAGGGGGGAGGCAACACACAAGTCTCTACGTGATTCCCTGGTCCGTGCATTGCTGTAGGAATGAATGTAGTATGCCGTCCCATTGCTGTGCGATGGGGAACTTTCTGAGCCCCGCTGTCTCCTCCCGGTGCAGTACAGAGTTCTCAGCCCACGCCCAGTTCGTCAGTGACAGACACCAGTGTCTAAGGTGAGGGGGTGTGTCAGCTTTCCACCGCTTGGTGAGTAATCTTTTGGCTGTAATAAGTCCATGGTCCCAGTACCTAGTCTGGACCTTGTTTTGTCGCGTACGCTTGTACAAGCCCAATATACAGGCTTCCCACGTGTGTGGTACTCGCTCTTCAGTGCAGTGTCGGAGCATCTCGGTCACTCCTTCCCAGTACTGCTGGAGGGCGGGACAGAGCCAGAGCATGTGGAGGAGATCTGCACCGAGGAGGGAGCAGCGGCCGCAGGCAGTGTCTGTGACTGAAAAAAACGTATTTATCTTGTCCGGGGTAAGGTAGGCGCGGTGTAATATATAAAACTGTATGATCTTGAAGCGAGGGCTGCGGGGGATGTTCGCCGGGCCAGGCAGGACCACAGCCCACTCCCTGTCTGTCCAGTCTCTCCCTCTGTCCGTTGCCCACGTCTCCCTCAGGCGTACAGTTGCCGGGTATGTGTGCAGGAGGAGTGCTTGCGTCAACCAATGAATGATGTGTGTGCCGTTACTCATGACATGAAGGTACTGCATGAAGTGATGTGTTGGCGGTTCACTAGACATGTCTCCCCAAGCGGTAGTCAATGCGTGCACAAGGGACGCGTGGGTTAGGAACTGCCCAGCCGGGAGGGAGGTATCTCTCACGAGGGCCGCAAAGGGCAAAAGGTCACTGTCCGAGTAAAGGTCGCCCAACGTTTCCACCTCCGCGGCGATCCAGCTGTCCAGTCTTGTATTGGTCAGGGTCCCCGCCGTTGTCGGAGTGCCTAACAGTGGCAGTATGGGTGCATATGGTACCGTCGCTCGGGTGAGACGCAGGCAGCGGAGAAAGCATCTGCGCGCCACTGCGAGCAGCAGTTGCGACGGCCGGGGAGTCCGTGTCAGCGGATGAAACAGTACATGAATCTGGAATATGGACCAAACAGTGGCATCCGTGGCCGTGTCTCCCAGGTTCTTACCACCTAGCCAGCCCGACACCCACTGCATTTGTGCTGCTAGATAGTATAACTCCATGTTGGGAACAGCTAGTCCACCTTCTTCAGTGGGCCTATAGAGTTTCGTCAACGCAATCCGGGGTCGGCCTTTGTTCCAGATCAGGGCTCGCAGCAGGACCTCCAGGTCTCGGAACACCCGGGCAGGTACATAGGTTGGTATATTTGCAAAGTAGTACAATAGCCTTGGTAAGACTATCATTTTTGTTAAGGCTATGCGGCTTGGGACATTCAGCGGTAGTGTGTTCCAGAACCCCACCTGCGCTCGTGTAGAGGCGATCGCCCTCATCAGGTTACCTTCCAAAATATCTATGGGGTCTCGATAGATGTGTATCCCAAGGTATCTAAACGTGTTGGGGTACCACTGCAGTCTCTCGCCTCCGATGCGTATGTCACACTCAGGAACGTTTGGGCTGAAAGAGTAGGCCCCCGATTTGGCCCAGTTGACACGCAATCCTGATATTTCCTCGGATGTGCCAAAAATGGCAGCGAGGGACTCCGGGATGGTGGTTAGGTCCCTGACATACAAGAGGAGGTCGTCAGCGTACAATGACACAACATGCAGTCCGTTCGCTAACGGTACGCCCCAGTTCGTTCCCATCGTCCGGAGAGTCGCAGCTAGGGGTTCCACTGCTAAGGAGAACAGTAGGGGTGACAATGGGCAGCCCTGTCTGGTGCCTCTCTGTACACGGATGGAGTCAGAGAGTAGCGCTCCAGTGCGGACACGGACCGTAGGTCTACGGTATAAGAGACCGACCATAGCCAAATAGTCGTCCCCCAGGTCAAACTTCTCCATGACCGCTCGCAGGTAGGGCCACTCCACCAAGTCAAACGCCTTCTCCAGGTCAAGCACAAGGCACCCCGCCCTCGGCCACTGTCTTGTGGCGTATTCCTGTAAGCGGAATAGTCGGCGGATGTTGTGGGACGTGTGTCTTGTCGGTACGAACCCATTTTGGTCTGGATGCACCAGCGCAGGAACCATAGGGGCCAGCCTGCGAGCAAGTGCGGAGGCAAGAATTTTGTAGTCCGTATTTAGAAGTGCAAGAGGGCGGTAAGAACCCATCTGCGCACCATCTCTGCCAGGCTTGAGTAAGGAGACAAGGGTCGCCTCATTTAGAGTCGGGGGTAAGGCGAAGTCGTCTACAGCCGCAGAGTACATCCTTACCAGGTGTGGGATCAGGATGTCCGAGGCAGCTTTATAGAATTCGGCCGGCAAGCCATCCGGTCCCGCAGTCTTGCCATTGGAAAGGTTAAAGATGGTTTTGCGGAGTTCCTCAGGAGTCAGTGGTGCTCCGAGGTCATCCCGCTGTGCCGCCGTTAGGGTAGGTAAGTGGATATCAGAGAGATGTTCTGAGATGGCAGTCGGTGGGACGTGCAGTCGGGAGCGATATAGGCCTGTGTAATGACTCGTAAACGCTTCGTGTATTTGGCGTTGGGAGCTCATAAAGGGTCTACGACAGAGAAAACAGACAGGCACAGCAGGAGAGCAACCAACCTCATAAAGGGTCTATGACAGAGAAAACAGACAGGAAAATCAGGAGAGCAACCAACCTTATTAAGGGTCTTTGACAGAGAAAACAGACAGGAACAGCAGGAGAGCAACCAGCCTCATAAAGGGTCTATGACAGAGAAAACAGACAGGCACAGCAGGAGAGCAACCAACCTCATAAAGGGTCTATGACAGAAAAAACAGACAGGAACAGCAGGAGAGCAACCAGCCTCATAAAGGGTCTATGACAGAGAAAACAGACAGGAAAAGCAGGAGAGCAACCAACCTCATAAAGGGTCTATGACAGAGAAAACAGACAGGAAAATCAGGAGAGCAACCAACCTTATTAAGGGTCTTTGACAGAGAAAACAGACAGGAACAGCAGGAGAGCAACCAACCTCAAAGGGTCTGTAGCAGAGAAAACAGACAGGAACAGCAGGAGAGCAACCAACCTCATAAAGGGTCTATGACAGAGAAAACAGACAGCTAAAGGGAGAGAGAGCAGGCACAACCCGATACCGGGTTTGCCACAGCGAACACACGGTCACATCAAGAGAGGAGGTGCCAGCCTCATACAGGGTCTGTCAGAGAAAACATACAGCAGACACCATACAGAGTAGAAGAATGGAAACAGGCACCCAGAGAGAGAGCAGACATCAAGCCCTGTATGGGTCTATGACAAGAGTCAGGCACTTGCCCTCAGAAAGAGTCTGCAACAGAGCAGGTTCCAACCCTTAACACGGTCTGAAGCAAGAATCAGATGCCAGCCTCTTACAGGGCCTGCAACAGAAAACAAGCAACAGACTCATAAAGGGTCTGTGACAAGCAACCTGCCAAAATGAGAGAGCAGACACCAGCCCTTTACAGGGTCTGCAACAGGGAACAGGCACCAACCTCATACAGGGTTGCAGCTGGGACCAGGCAGGAATAATGAGAGCAGGCAACATGCTGTTGCAGAGTCTGGAACAAGGAACAGGCAAGCGGGAGAGCAGTCATCGACCCCAAGCAGGGTGTATGGCAGTAGTGGACCTGGCCCTTTTTGCAGGGTTATCCCCCAACTTGTTGCCTTCCTCGTGTGTTTTTCCGACCTTCTTTTTACTGGTTTTAGGTCTCTGGCCACTTTACCACTGCTGACCAGTGCTAAAGTGCAAGTGTTCTATGTCTAAAGTATGATGGTAATTCGCCTCTCCATGATTGGCATATTTGATTTACTAGTCAGTCCCTAGTACAGTGAACTGTGTGTGACCAGGGCCTGTAAAACAAATGCTACTAGTGGGCCTGCAGCATTGATTGTGCACCCACATGAGTAACCTACCAAACATTTCTTAGACCTGCCACTGCAGTGTCTGTGCGCAGTTTTAAACTGCCACTTAGACAATGGCAAGTGCACCCACTTGCCAGGCTCAAACCTTCCCTTTTGTTACAAATAAGTCTTCCCTAAGGTACGCGGATGCTGCCCCATGGGCAGGGTGCAGTGTTTTTAAAAGGTAGGGCATGTACTGTTGTGTTTTAAATGTACTATTAGTGAAATACTACTAATTTCGTTTTTCACTGAAGCAAGACCTATCTCTCCCGTAGTTTAACATGGGGATTGCCTTGAAACATCTTTCGAGTTTAATGTCCCATTGGGAGTAGACAGAAAATAAGAGTTCGGTATGTCTGGATTCACAATTTAAAATACATCTTTTAGTAAAGTTGGGCTTCAAAGTGCAGATCTGAAAATGGCACTTTTAGAACGTCGCCATTTTCTTACGTTAACCATTCTGTGACTCTGTCTCTGAATACACTTCTGGGTCAGGATGACAGTTGGGCTGTTTGTGCATTCACTCTAGACAGTCACACAAAGGGAGCTGAGGTGTGCTCTGCATATCCTGATGGCCCATCACCAGGTTGATGAGTCTTCCAGAGCTAGAATAGTGGGAGGAGTTAACACAGACACCTGAATAGGGCTCTGCCTGTCCTCACACAAAGACGTTTCGACCCTTGTAGTGTGTCTGAAGCCAGGGCAGAGAAGGGCAGGGTATTGTGCACTACAAAGACTTTTCATTGAAGTTTGCCTAATTCAAAGGCTGAAATGGGTTTATGTACAGGATGTATGACACCATATAATCCGAATAATTCTTGATTGAGGATATTCTGCTGGGAAGAAGAACTGTATTGATGTCAGGCGGGACTGCCTCTTTGCTTTGCTGAGCTGGCCTGCTGCTTCTTTCCTGGGAGTTCTACATACGGCTTTCTAAGGTTCTCAAAAGGGATAGAGTTCAGCTTGCCTCCTGTTGGAGGTTTCAGGGCCATCAAAAACTTCACCTACCAGCAACTGGGCTCTTCTGCTGTGAGCCCTGCCTTGCCAAGTGGTGCCAAACTTAGTTCCTGGGACATTGGAAGCTAGTTCTGCTGCACCAAGAAGAAAAATGAAAGCATCGACTCCAAGCAGCATTCAGAATTGGCGCATCATCACAAAACATGATGCACTGCCACTGCCTGCACCCGAGGGTGGTCCCCGCATGAAGCAATGACCATGACTACAACACAGTTACGGGTAAGCGGTTGACGAGCCAGACGCCGCGCATAGCAGTGTGATAGAGCCAGTGGAACTCGTTCTCCTGTTTGTCCAGCCCGCCCAGAGTGGCAGAGGACTGCAATAGCGATGGGGTTTTGAGCAGCATCAGCCCCCACAGGGCTCCGCTTTCCTGGCGTTACAGGTGCTATAGGAGGCAGAGTTGTGACAGGGAGGGTCCTGAGAACCGCGGAGCAGTGGCCGCCGCAGAGTGACAACTGGGCACCGCAGAAGCGGCCCAGCTAGGTCTGGGTGCAGCTTGCAGTGGCCCTGTAGCTCCTGCTCGGGTAACCCCGCTCTCTGCTTTCACCCCCTCCACCCTCGGGCATTTCTGCTGACAGGTCACACGGCAGATGTAGGAGCAGCACCGACTTCCGCCTCTTACATCAGCAGTTGGGCGGTGAAACAGAAGGAGCATAGTGAACAGCGGGGGTGCAGCGGCAGAGGCGGTGTAAAGGCCGAGAGATCTCTCTGCTCCTCCTGATATCGGCTACCGGATCCAACAGCGCCGTGGCTCCTTTCCTTGCCTTAACGACAACGCCTTGGCACTTACCTGTCCAGCTGTCCAACCTGCGAAGTGAGGCAAGGAGCAAAGGGAGCAGCCTTCACAGCAATAGCAGGTAAGGCTCCTAGGGTGGAATTGAGGCGGCTGTGGCGATTGTCCCCTCCTGGAGTCCCACGCCTCGCAAGCACGTAAAGTAAAGCCCACCACACGCCCACACTTCCCAACATACCCCACCCACCCTGCCACACCCGCCTCTGCTTGCCACCTCCGTGTTCTTGCTCTGAGAAAGGCGCGGGTGTGAAGAGTGAAGCAAAACTCCAAACAGAAAAGCTGGAGGAACAAGGAATAAGGAAAAGAGAGAAAAGCAGCAAGGAGCTGGAAAGGTAGAAGGCCAGAGTAGAAAGAGCAAAGCCTAGGGTCTGTCAACCGACCCGGAGAGCCTCACTCAGCTGGCACAGCAGGAGGGAGGGCTGGAGGGCAGGTGGACTGAGTCTCTCCTCCTGCAAGTACCAAGAGGATCCCACGAGGATCCCGTGCCAAAGGTAAAGGCAAGAGTCAACCAGGAGGAAGGGAGGTACGAACCAGGACTTTCCAGAAGACGGCGCACAAACAGGACGCTTAAAAAGAAGCAACTAAACAGCAAGGATCTAGACCCGGTGGAGGATGAGCCAGTTGGATCTGCACAAAAAGTATAACAAGAAGAGCAGCCCTTTTACAATCCCAGGAGCACACTGAATTCAACGCTCCACAAGAAGGGCTTATTATGCACTTCTTTAAAGCCGCAGGCAGCCAACAAACATACCGTACAATTCTCCAAAAGGAGAGAAAGGTGAGGCAGAGACCACATCCAAACCAATAGGATCTCTAGGGGACAACAAGGGTCAGCATGGACACCGTTCCAGTGTGGGTGCCCGAAAGACCGCCGTCACACAAAAAACAGGGAGCCTGAGAACACTTAAAAGATTTTTTTTTTTACAGAGTTATATATGGCGCAAACTTGACCCGGTATCGGATATCGGAGCGCTTTACATAGCACCAGTTGCGTTACATGAGGACCCATTCCTTTTTGTTAGGCAACGGGAGATTAAGTGATTTGTTAGACCTAGCATCCTTGGCGTGGGTCTCTCGTCCACTTTTTCACTCTTTTTGCCACCTTCATGTATGACCTATTTTTTCGTGCTGGACTAGACGCTCTGAGCACTGTGCCCCTGCTAACCAGGGCCACGGTGCAAGTGCTCCCTTTCAAAGTATAACCTCGAACATTGTATCTGACCCGGGGAAAAGGGTAGAAACTCCAAATTAGTGTCCCTAACATCAGGAGTACATAAGACATTCTTTTAGGGGAATGAAAGTTAGATCCTGAGCATAGAAATGACCCTTTTAGAAAATGTCTAGATTCTTTAAACCTAACCTCATTGTGTGCCACAGATCTGTAGTCAGATGTCTGGGCGAAGTGACAGGGACTGGGCTGTCTCCCACAGCCTGGTGTTAGCTGGCTGCCGTTAGATAAGAGAGGCGGAGTAGTTTCTGTCAAATGTCCTGCCTGCAACGAGGCGTGGCTTGAGCGCCAATGGAGGAGGTCGCCTGAGCGCTCGGCTCCGCGATCGAGACTCAATTATCCTGACAAACTGAAGCTGCCGACCCCTGACCCACCTGACATCGTGTGGGAAGGGTTTCCTCGCCGGGGGGGCCACGGACGGGCGTCCCTGCAGGGCTGGATGCGGTGGAACGAGACGGAGCATCGCTCGGCCGCCCCGGCCGGAGCCGCGACCAAGATGGCGGCCATGAGGAGGGGCTGACTCCCGGGAAAACGACGATTAAGAATGAGACCCGGACATCGCATCGGACCCCAAGACCGCAGTGAGAGAGCGAAGCAGCCGCCCAGTACAAGATAGGAGCTCGGAGACACCCGATCAGAGGCTCCTGCACACGGCTACCACAGTACTTGGACCGGCGGCTGCACTGCAGGCTGCAGTCTTATGGAGGAGAAGTTTTTCGGGCGGTGAGTGCTGGCGGCTTTGATCCACGGCCCGGCAGACGCAGCAGGAGCACAAAGCCCTCCGCACGGTGATCGGGTGGAGCCGCCCTGACCCACCAGACGAAGTGGTACATGGCTGCCCATACACCCAGACTCTAAGCCCCGAACAAGGTGTAAAATGGCAGCGGCAGGACTGGCTTGACCCCGGACGCATCGAGAACTGAGGAGAACCCAACCGACCCGTGAGTTGGCGACAGCCGGCCTCCGCTCCACACTAGAGCCCAGCGGTGTGATCGCTGCTGGGGGAGACTACACCGGGGCTCTGACACGAGTGCAGGAAGATCCCGCTCCGGTGACTGCCAGTACTGATTGCGAACCCTGCGGAGGTGAGAAGAGCAGGCAGCTCACACGCAATACTGTACATACAACGATCGCTCAAACCCCTTGGGGGAGGGAGCCATGAACAAGCCGATCACCTCTCCGGAGGACTGGGGATTTGTTGGCGTGAAACCCACATTTGCATCAATGTAGTGACAGAGTGGCCGAACCGCGGAGGGGGACTATCTCAAGAGCCGCAAGGACCGTAGAAGCCCGTCTGGGGCGAGGGGCGACCGCGGACTGAACCGCTGCGGCGCCGCCCCCCATAGCCGGGGTGCAGGTGGGAGATGGGGGCTGGACTGCTCGGCTGCTGTTTCAGGGACCACCAGGACCTGCTACCCTGAACCTGAGGCTCACACTTGCTGGTGTTGCTGTTGGGAACTCTACATCCTCACACTTCTTTAATACTCATGGCACTATAGCACGAACACCTACTACGTGGGCGGGTACTGCGGAGCTGCGGGCGTGGTCCTTTCGGCCCCGCCGGCTGGTGGAGCAGACTTACGGCTTACAACTATAACGTACGGCCCCCAGATCTGAGACGTGGCGGCCGGATTTCTACCAGGGTGAACACCCACACACCCCGGGAATGGAAAAACCCAAAGGAGCTAGAGGCGGCACCTCGCCCCTGACGGACACCGAGTCAACGGACACTGGGGACCAGTCAAACCCCGGACAACTGCAGGACCCTCAGCTGCAGCTCCATTTAGACAAAATCTTAGCGGCAGTGACGGACACAAGATCAGCGCTTCAGCAGGATATTGCACAGGTAACCATGGGCTTGTGACTGCTTCGAGCCGATCACGGCAAGTTGGCTGACAGAGTCAAGCTCGTGGAAGATGCTGTCCACACCCTAGAACCGACGCAAAAAGACATTAAGGCAACCGTGACTAATCTGATGGACCGTATGGACACGCTGGAGAGGCGAGCGGAGGATGCAGAAGGGCGCAATCGTCGAAATAACATCCGGATAGTGGGCCTGCCGGAGAAAGTGGAGGGACGAGACATGGTGCAATACCTCGAGGACTGGCTCAGACAGAGGGTGGCGCCGGAGGGATTATCCACCTTCTACACATTAGAGAGAGCTCACAGAGTCCCGGCCAGGCCGCCTCAGCAGGGCCGCCCGCCGTGCCCGGTGGTCGCCCGACTACTACATTATCGGGACAGGGACCTGCTGCTTCAAAATGCAAGAACAAACGGCCCCTTCCAGGTGGAGAATAGCGGAGTTAACATCTTCCCGGATTACACGTATGAAACACAGAGACGAAGAACCTCCTTCCTAGCGGTCAAAAGAGAGCTAAGATCCGAGAGATTGCAGTACTCCCTGCTCTACCCGGCACGGCTCCGAGTAATTGTTGACGTTCTACCAAGTTCTTCGACACTCCAGAGGATGCATGTGCCTGGTTGGAGTTATATAAATCTGGTAAAGACGTCCTCGAACATCGACCCGGCCCTGAAGGTCTGCCGCAACGAAAGTCGCGACGCATTCGGAATAGGCAAATAGGTCAGAGGAAACGCTCACAATCGGTCACCACAGCAGAGCGAAAGGAGGTTCTGGACCTCGTTTCGGTCATCTCGGGCACGCAAGACACGCCATTGCAGGAGGGCGAAGACTCCGAGAAAGGTGACGGACACTCTGACACTGAGCGCTCTGAAATGGACAGCATGCCGCTGCCAGTGGTTACTCCGGCTACGGCGGAAGAAATGATGGACGAAGGCTGAGGACAACCGGTGAGATGTATGGGTTCCGGATGGGGCCTAGCGTGAACAGTTGGCTAGGGGTGGCGGGGGGGAGGGCATGATTGAGATTGGGAGGGAGGATGGTCGGTGGGACACTACACTGTTTGAGGTTTGATCGCTCGACGCCGAGCCTGAGGTTTAGGCGGCTGCCCGTTGGCGACCAACACCCTCACTAATCCCTTAAGGCGTACCCACAGAGACCCCTGTTGGGTTTAATCAATGTTGCTCAAGGTGATTGTTTGGACGGGTGCTAGATGGAGATCTCTAGGTCCTGTTCTGGGGGGGAGGGAGGATTGTTCAGTTCTAGTTTTAGGTTATGGGAGGGGGGACTCATCCTCGGTGCTAAACCGTCCCCCGGCTATGGGGAGTCAGACCGTAACGATGGTGGAGGATGTCGCGCGATGAGGGACAAGGGGTGATCTAACTAACCTAAGATGCATAACCTGGAATGTGAGAGGCCTCCACAGCATGATCAGGCGCCATAAAATCCATGCTTATCTAGTGCGTAGGGGAGTACAAGTAGCACTACTACAAGAGACAAATCTAACTAGGGCAGAAAGTATAGCGTTGCAGCGTAGGTGGAGGGGGCAAACCTTCTATATGACATACTCAGCTTAAGCAAGAGGCACTTTAATCTGGATCAGGGCCGGAGTTCCCTTTCAGGTGACCCAGCAGGTTGTTCACCCAGAGGGCAGGTTCGTGGCTGTGCATGGTCGACTGGGAGGTAAAGATATAACTATCTGCTGTGTGTATCCACCCAATGTTGACCAGGTGGCTTTTCTAGCAAGGTTGTCTGGATCCCTAGCACACTTATTGACGGGCCCACTCTTAATAGGGGGCGATTATAACTCTGTATTAGATGCCGCACTAGATAAATCGCACCCGCCGCTCAGGGACTCCCCGATACACCGCATCACTAAAAGTAGAATAGACTGGCAACCGAGGTGGGGCCTGACGGACATTTGGCGCGCACAACACCCACGCGACCAGGACTATTCTTATTTCTCAGGGATGCACGAGCTCCACGTGCGGCTAGACAGTGCAGATTTAGTGCAGATAGCAGTGCATACTGAATATTTAACGAGAACAGTGTCGGATCATAACCCCATGCTCCTGGCCTTTCGATGGCGCCCCAGTGCATCCTGTGTGCCCACTTGGAAACTCCGCCTGGAATTACTTGATGACCCGGTGTTTAAGGGGGCATTGGAAGAGCATGTCACGCAATACTTTGCGGATAATGCCGGCACGACCGAGGCGCGGGCGACGGAGTGGGATGCCTTCAAGGTGGTCTTGAGGGGGTTTTGTATAGGAGCGCGGGCAGGAGTGCGTAGGGTTCTCCTGGATGACCTGGATAGAGCAGACAAGGCGCTTCCGGAGGAGGAGCTTTCCAGGCCCGGCCATCCGGAATTACAAGATAATGTCACCAAGGCCAAAGAACTAGTGGCGGTTGAAACAGAGCGCTTGCGGAGTTACGACGACAAGGCATATACGGCCAGGACGCATGCAGAGGGCGATCGAGCTGGGACTTTACTGGCCTGGCTAGCTAATCCCACAAAAAGGAGCACCCCTATAGTATCAATGCGTACACCTGATAAGGAAGTTTACGCTCAGGCAGAAGTGCTGCAGTGCTTCGAGAAATATTACTCATCCCTCTATAGAAGCAGGTTGGAGCCCCGGCAGTGGAAGCCTTTCTGGAGGGACTATGTTTTCCGGAGTTGAACCGAGACCAGGCCGAGGCGTTGGGCAGAGATATAACAGAGGAGGAAATTCGGGCGCCATTAAAAGTATGGCGCGCAACAAAACACCGGGGTTGGATGGCTTACCAATAGAATTTTACAACAAGCACGTCGACCTCTTGACGCCAAGGTTACTCGAGGTCTACAAAGAGGCGAAATGCCTGGGACGGCTACCGCCTTCCATGCGGGAAGCGTTAATAATACCCCTACTGAAACCGGGTAGGGAGAGCGGGGACACAGCCTCTTACAGACCGCTCTCAATGCTCACCACTGACTATAAAATACTGAGCAGTATTTTAGCATCTCGCCTATTGAGCCACATGACCACATTGGTGCACGCGGACCAAGCTGGATTTATCCCGTCGTGAAACACGACCTCAAACGTGCGCCGATTGATCAGAATATTGGGGGAGAGCCACCCAGAGGCCATCACCCGGTGATCTTATCAATCGACATTGAGAAGGCCTTTGACAGTCTTGAGTGGGAATATCTCTACGCAGTGATGCGGCGCTTCGGAGTAGGCGAAGATTTTCTGAAATGGACCTCAGTGCTCTACGCATCGGCGGTAGCCAAGGTTAAAACGGGCGTCATAATATCACAGCAATACCCGGTCGAGAGAGGCACGAGGCAGGGATGCTCGTTGTCACCACTACTATTTGCCCTGGCGATAGAGCCGTTGACGATATCGATTAGAACAGGAGCTCATTATGCCGGCGACAAGACTGGGCGCCACTATATTTCACTATACGCGGACGATCTCCTTCTTTTCCTTGAAGATACCGATGGAGCACTGGAGGGAGCCGACAGCTTGCTACAGCGGTTTGGCAGGGTTTCGGGTCTCAGAGTAAACTGGGACAAGACATGCTTGTTCCCGGTCCGCCACGGCGATCCTCAGCCGCTCACGGCCAGACCATTGCGTTGGGAGCCCACCTGTTTAAAATACCTGGGTGTGCATATATACCACACACCGGCCTGTAGTATGTTTATCTAGGGATCTGTATCGATACTCCTATTTCTGACCCTTGTCCGGTTAATAAATCACTAGTAGCCATACAACGGCACAGATACACGTTTTCAGATTAAGTCATAGCGCATGCTATCACATTAGGCAAGCACTATTCCTCCAGCCCCCCTAGAAAGCACACCTAGTTCTCAAAACAAACCAAACCTCCAGCAGACCTGGGAAATCCCCCGCAGCTATTGTTTTGATTTAGTTCGAGAACTCCTGTAAAGAATGTAAGAACGACCAGTTCTTATGACATCCTTACTGACGTATTATGTCCATCCTTACGTCAAACTCGGCACCTTTCAGGTATAAATATACCGACGCTGCCCTAAGCAAGGACACGGTGGTGATGAGCTTGGAGCAGCGCTACTTGCCGGAGAGCCCAGCTGATGCAGGAAGCCCACGGACGCTGCCCCTTCCTTTTGACGCGCTGAGAGAGACGCTGCCTTTTCTCCTGCCGAGAAATCCAGCCTCCGGCGTTTCCGGCTTGCCCTCGCGGGTAACTGGTATACCGAGTCCTGAGACAGAGATACCAGCCCTCCAGCCTTCTAAATCCCAGGTACTGAACTGACCAACCCCTTACAGAGAATTCTTGAGTCAGATTCTTGGCAAACCAAACTTAACTTAAACTGCTACTTACTTACTCCCTCCCACGTATTAGGCTCAGGTCAGGTACACCGGGGTAGGCGTAGTTAGAAGCACCAGTTGAGTATGATTAGTCAATGTATATATGTATGTATAACTTTTATCCATTTTAAAGTATCATATGGCTAAGAAACCATATCAATGCTTTTACAGTATTATTTTATAATCCTGCTTTTACTGTATGCACTTTACTTAACCATAAGTATTGCAATTGTAGCGATTCATTTCTCTTGTATGAGAAAAGAGACTGATCAATAAATAACACATTTTTATTGAACACGCCCGTCTCTTCTTTTCTCTACAATCTGGTGAAACTAAGTATGCACGTATTGACTAAGTAAAATAGTTGTCTTTTGTTTTCAAACGACTCTAGAGATATACTCTTGATTAGGGGGAGCAAAGTTGTCATGTTCTATGGTTGTCAGAAACTAAATCCCTTCTTGTCTATCCAGGGAGGTTAAACTCCTCCTTGCCTATTCGAGAAAGTTTCTAGTGAACTCTGAGCTAGCTGGCACACAAAACTTTAAGTCTAATATCGTCAGTAGAAGACCTAGTTAACCTCTGTCCTACGTCTATACTATTGAAGATATTATTCCAATGCGCAGAGCCTATTGGGAAAATAGGAACTACACTACATGGCACCCAACGGTTTGGATAGGCGATAAATCTAACGCAAGGCATTAGAGTAACTCAGTCGTGCTCTTTCACACAGACCCTTTTCTCCCGTAATACTCCAAAGACGTCTGGAGTGGGTCAAAGGTTAAATCCGCCAAACTTAGTAGGAGGAGACTCCTATGTATAGTTTTTGGTTTATTCAACGTTGAAGGATATACTGTTCCAAAATATTGTGCATCTAATCTTTGTTTCCTTGGAAACCTAATCCGCAACAAAAACCCTTCTGTCAGAAAAATGTCAGAAAATGAAGAAGAGAGGGAGACAGCTAGAATGGCAGCTCGTCTCATAGAGGAGGACAATAGTCTCCTGCAGACTGACCGGGATGCAATTATCATTCCGGTCAACATAAGAAAAACTATAACTTTAAAACTTATAGAAAATGGACTAACACCAAGAGGTGGTACAGTCATATTCGTAATTGAGGCACATGAATATCGGCAGACAGAGGTATTCTATTCATGGATAAACTTTCCAGCAGCAAACGCTGTAACAAAGGAATTCCACTATTACAAAATAGAGGAACCTCCGGATGAGTACACTCCTTTCGAGGAGGTGGAAATACCACTAAAATACCAAGAGCACCTGCTCTGGTTTAAAGGCGCCCTAAAACATAATAATCACATCACCAGGCTCGGTCCACTAGGTAGACCAGGAGCAACATGGCCGGTTCTAGCCAGCTACACATCACAAGCTGACATTAATAGAATGTCAAGCGAAGAACTCTTAGTTAAAATAAAAGAATTAACACAGACATACAGAGAATTGGTTCAATATGCAACTGAGGATATAACTTTCCTCCAGAAACTGAAAGAAACAGATATAGCAGACCAACCATTTGAACTTGCCAGAATCATAGAAAAATCCTATGAAGAACTAGGAAGAGATAGTTTGGGTGGGAAACCAGTGAAACCCCAACTAATTGAAAATCCTGAAAAGGTATTTATTAAAAATAATATAAACACTCCAAAAAAGAGCTGGGATGGAAATAAACAATCCACTCCCAAAGAAAAAAGATTCCAGTCCAGAGGAAGGTCTCCTCGGCGAAGAGAAAGATCTCCGGACCAAGGACACAAGTCTCCCCAGAGGGAGCCCTCTGAGAAAAGATATAACCTTAGAAATAGGGATAATTTGAAGAAACCTTAAAGATATCAAGATATTGATACACGTCCCTCTCGATCTTTTCAGTTTTCCTCGCAGAAATCGGAAAGAAGAGGACTGTCAGAACACAGGGAAGAGCACGTCAAGTCCAAAGACAAAGAACCTGCTCATCAAAGTAAAAAAATACAATTTCCAAAGAAGAAGGTAGCCAGTATTAAAGTAATTAAAACATGCCGAGTATACTGAGGACACAGCTGAAAAACGGAGAGTGGGCTCAGACAATGCTAGACAGCGCAGCAGAAGTGAGCATAGCTCGCAAGATCCTGATGAATCATCTGGAGACAGTGGACACGAATGAATACATTCAGGTGGAAACTGCAGATACCAGAGTTAGCAAACCTCATAAAATATATGAAATAACATTGCGTATAGAGGGAGATAAGACTAGGAAAATAAGGGGTCTATTTTGGGATAATCTCTCCAAAGGCTATGACATCCTTTTAGCTGAAAAAGATTGGCCACCAGAGTTTGTCAGGGAGTGCCCTCATGGTGAAGAAATGATTATGCCTGCCTTCTCAAATCATATTCCAATTCATAAAAAATATACACTTGCAAGAAAGTGGGGAGTAGCCCAGGCTCCTGCATTATATAAAAATCATGTGGGATGGGATGAGGACTCTCCTCCTCACAAAACCCAGTTAAAATCACAACCAGCTGCACAGAGGCAGTATCCAATTAAGCAAGAAGCTAAAAACAGGTCAGGGAGATCTTAGATCAACTTGAATACCAGGGGGTGATTGAAAGTTGCACCTCACAAATGAACAATCCTTTGTTTCCTGTCTCCAAACCAGATGATTCATATCGTCTTGTTTTTGGACTACAGACACTTAAACTCATGTTGCAAGACCTTTGCAGTACAAAACTCACACAGTGCAGCACTAATGAATAACATAGTGCGCAAAAAATACAAAACATTAGACATCTCTAATGGATTCTTTTGTCAAAATATAGCACCAGAAAGCAGATATTTGACCGCGTTCTCAATAAACGGCTCGCAGAAAAATTTCTGTCGTTTGCCACAGGGGTTCAAGAACAGCCCAGAGTTATTCTCAGCAAGAGTAACAGAGTTACTACAAATATATGATGATGAGGCATTATCTTATGTCGATGACATCTATCTAACAGATGATGACTTGGATACTCACTTGAAAAGAGTGAACACCATAATACTTGGGTTCGCAGCAGAGGGTTACAAATTCAACTTCAAAAAGTCAAGAATTGCCCATCTAACTGTCCTGTTTTTAGGATATGAACTATCAAGTGAAGGCAAAAGCCTGGCTGACAATTTCTTAGAGAAGTGTGCTGTAATCCAAGCACCAAGAACGCTGAAAAACTTACGATCAATTCTAGGTTTCCTGAATTTCGGAAGAACTTACATTATAAATTATGCAGAGAGGGTTAAATCTCTCTATGACCTAATAAAACCAGATTTTAAAAGAATCAATTGGACTCAAAAACACACGGAAATGTTGAGATCTTTACAAACAGACATGTTAGTTAAAACAAAACTACAAACACGCGACAACACAACCAACCTTGTGATTCGAGTCATCCCAGGAAGATGCGGATTCACATACCTAACCTCTAATGAGGGAGAAACGGTACCAATAGCATACAAATCACATTTGTACACAGAAGCTAAAAAAATGTTCAGCATTAAGGAAAACATTGTTCATGCGGTTTAAACAGCTGTAGCATGAGAAAAAGACCAAGCTGACGGTAGACGTATTACAGTCCGAACAGCAGAATCAGCTTTTGAGGCATTAACAAGCCCATGTAATTTACCCACTATGGCACTGAGTCCAGAATGGATACGATGGGAAAATTCTCTTGCTACAGACAAAGTAAAATACTATTTTGATCCAGAAATGAAAAAATTAAAAAATCTAGAATATGAAAGAGAATATCCTCTGCCAATCGACATTCTGCCCATACGACAGTACGCCTGTGTAATCTATACAGACGGACATGCTCAACCCTCAGTTTGGGAGAGCAAGCATATAACGCCACATGCGAGATTATAAAAGAGGTGTGGCGCGGAGGTAAATTGAGACCACTATTTACGAAAACACACTCAGTGGAAAACAATTCAGAACAACAAACTGAAATAATAGCGTTAAAAATGGCGCTAGATAATGCCGATCGCGAATTCCCGACACTAATAGTGTGCGATTCGTATTACTGCGTCAAATCATACAATAACGATTTACAGAAATGGATTCAAAACGGTTACAAAGATGACACAGGTGCCACAATCAAGCAAAAATCACTTTGGGAACAAGTAGTTCTTTTACAAAAAGAACTTCCAAAGACTCACGTGATACACTCACTGAGTCATCAGCGTGATGGCGTTCACGCTGCAGGGAATTCATTGGCTGAGACAGCCACAGCAGAAACAACTAAATCGGCTTCCGTAGCTACAAAAAAGCGTTCAGGAAAATACATTGACGGGGAAACAATGCTGGCGGTGAAAACGTCATCAAATGGCGACTGCTCAGCACTACCTATCAATTATCCACTCAATTATACATACATAATCGATGCAAACTCCGTTCCTTTTGCTCTAATCCCTGGAGTGGGGGACAGAGTAATTCCAAACACGAACAGGAGAGGCTTGTTAATAACAGACGCTCATATGGGTGAGGGTCTTAGACACCTTAAGCTTAAAGATTCTCTGGAAGAATTACAATCAATATACTGGTGGCCAGGAATGAGCCTGCAACATCACATATTTGGAAAAAACTGCCCAGACTGCAACAGAGATCGCAGTGGCGAGAGAGACGGTATATTACCATAGCGTTTTGGTACAGACTGGATTAAACAATAAAAAGAAGGAAAAAAAACCAGTGTGAATAATGCGTCATATTAACATGTAGAGACTATTTTCATTTATAGATGTAGACCCCAGCACTCGGCTGACGTCTGAACTGTTATAAAAAGATTTGCAAGTCTATAATGGCATATACGCTAGGCGCATGCTACGTTCTGACCGATGTCTTGCCTTTAGCTCTCGAGCTTATAGGGGGGGCATGGCCAGCATGAGCATTGCATTGCGGGACTCTTCTCACTTCCTTCCTGAGGGAAACGGGATGGTGTAAAGAAAAAACCAAGGAATAGAGCAATCTATAACGGCAAAGGTATTAGGTTCGGGAGCTGGGTGGGTCAAACATTTAATAAGTGTCCAACGTAGTCTTAATAATCTGCCAAGAAATTCTCTGAGAGGTCTCAGTCCGTACGAACTATTGTTTGGGACTAGAATGTTAATCCAGGACCTCGATAGTCAAACTTCAGTGGTGAAAGAAAAAATGCTTTGATATCAAAGATCGTTTGGCTATTTTACAGGACTTAAATGAAACAAGAAAAGACCTGAGCAACATAAAGTTGAAACAGCAGCCAACAACCACTGAAGACAAGCATTTGCAATGCAATAGGTCTCGCAGCATTAAAGTTTGAGTTATTGGCATTGTATATGACAATGTGTTGCATTAAATTTTTAGCAAAGTCTGTATTGGTGTATAAAGATGATTTGCAAGATGATAGCTGTTGCAAAATATTAAGCAATGTTGGCAATAATATTATATTATAATAATATTGTAAGTTACTGTTGTACTTATAAGCATTTTGGTAGCGCATAGTGATGTTGTGGTGCCCCTGAGTGATGCTGTGGTGGTGCAGAGTGATGCTGTGTTGATAGGATAGATAGCGAGGACGATAGATAGATAGAGGGAGGCCGAGAGAGAGATAGAGGGAGGCCGAGAGAGAGATAGAGGGAGGGCGAGATAGAGGGAGGCCGAGAGAGAGATAGAGGGAGGGCGAGATAGAGGGAGGGCGAGAGAGAGATAGAGGGTGTGCGAGGGATGGAGTGTGGGCGATGGATGGAGTGTGGGGCGAGGGATGGAGTGTGGGGCGAGGGATGGAGTGTGGGGCGAGGGATGGAGTGTGGGGCGAGGGATGGAGTGTGGGGCGAGGGATGGAGTGTGGGGCGAGGGATGGAGTGTGGGGCGAGGGATGGAGTGTGGGGCGATGGATGGCGTGTGGGGCGAGGGATGGCGTGTGATAGAGGGTGTGCGTGTGGGGCGAGGGATGGTGTGTGGGGCGAGGGATGGCGTGTGGGGCGAGGGATGGCGTGTGGGGCGAGGGATGGAGTGTGGGGCGAGGGATGGAGTGTGGGGCGAGGGATGGAGTGTGGGGCGAGGGATGGAGTGTGGGGCGAGGGATGGAGTGTGGGGCGAGCGATGGAGTGTGGGGCGAGCGATGGAGTGTGGGGCGAGGGATGGAGTGTGGTGCAAGACTGTCCCATTGTTTGGGGGCTTGAGGCGAGTTTGGACGATGAAAATGAGCCACAAGCCGCTCAAAGTCACCTACCTACATGTCCATTAGATGGACCGCAAACATGGCAGGAAGCACCACATCTGCTGACACTCGTATAGCCACCATGACCACCATCGCTGCTACAACACCTGTGGTCACCACATCCACCCCCTCTGCTTCAACACTTGTAATCATCACATCAACCACTTGTGCTATCGACTTCTGTCATTTACCATTGCAGGCACTACTGCTGCTGGGCACACAACTGCTAAAAGCAGAGAAACAGCCCAACAAAAGTGCCTTATGTCAAAGTTGCTATTACCCCTGCCTCAGATGCCACCCCATCCTGAGTGAGTACATCTACTTTCACAAATCTGCTTTTGACAGCCCCAGTCATAGGCTCCCATCCGCCCGGGACTGGCGAAGAAAGGTTAAGTGACACCCAGGCTAGGGTTTCGCTTTAAAGACGCCTTACTGCTTTTAAAATGTTCCTGTATTAACTTGGCCTCTTGCTTTCAATTTAGTGCCTGTGCGCGGGCGGGTTCAGAGCTCCGCTGTGTAATGGCGGCGGGCTACGGCGTCTCAGAAGGGTGGGCAGTCACAGCGCCGTGAGGAATGTTGAAGCTGAAAGATAGACTCTATCAAAGAGTGTCACTTTGTTCTCTCGAGATGGCCAACTGAGCTGTCAAAACCTGGATTTGTCTCATTTTTCTATTTAAAAACTATTTGTGTTTCTGCCAGTCTCATGGTGCAATTTTACTCATGGCATTACAATGGTAAATAAACGTGGAATGGAATGGATTTCTTCACGGCTCTGAACCGATTACATTCATTCACCGGAGCAGAGTTCCGCCAGCAGTAAAAACATCGCGAGACCAGCCTGTCAATGTTCCCGTCGATCAAAGCTATACACTGAATGGGACCACAGAGCTTTTCATCCTCTCTGCATCCCTGTATGAAATCCGACCTGTTCACAGTGGCATAGCAAGTGTGTCATTGGTCCTAATGCAAGTACTGAAAACAGACCCATTCCCTATGGCTGGGTAGAAAAAGGCACCCATAAATGTGGTGCAGTGCACCAGTACGCCTGTCGGCCCGGTGCCACTGCTCCTGCTGCACCTCCTTGCAATGTGTGCGCCAACGCCAATGACAGCACTTGAAAGGTTGTCGAAAAGCACCATTTTCCCAGGGCATAATGTTGGCATGTCAATCTTGCCGATATCTACCATGGGAAAAGGCCCAGAAACTAACGGAACGTGCTTATTTTCGTGCAGTAAGATTCAAAACCAGGATGTTATGCCCAGATTTCCTGGATGCAGATTGTTACTGGAGTTACTTGTCGAATCCAATAAATAATCTCTAGACTAGAGTATCTGATGTGATCAGTAACTCCTAATCAGGGTCCTTGTGTGGGGTGCAACTGGTGCATCCGAAATGTTCTGCATACAGTATAGGAGCACATGATGGGAAGCTTGCATTGAGGAAAAGCCATTGTACCGACCTAGTTGATGCTCTCAGCTGCCACTTTTGGGGTGTTGGCCGTTCACTTCCTCTTCACAGACGCCCCCCTTTTCTCAGATTGCCTGCTTCTTCTCTCTTGCAGGGACGTGGTGGAAGCGCTGCTGAGGAACGATGCAATAACGAACGTGGGGGACTGCAAGGGCTGCTACCCGCTTCACCTCGCTGCCTGGAAGGGAGACGCCCAGATTGTCAAGCTTCTCATCCACCAGGGACCCTCGCATACCAAAGTCAACGAGCAGGTGGGGCGCTCTCCTCACGCATATGGCAGACTCCGAGTGAATAGTGTGCCCAGTAGGTGGAGTGAAAAGGTATGGTGCTGGCCCTAAAGAATCTAGAAGGTTTTCATTTGGTACATCTGATGGAGCTCTGAGTCTGAGGTCGTTCGTTGCCTGTTAGACGTCAGTTTTCACTGTTTGGCAGCCGTCTATGAATTTGTTCAAACGTGCAAGTTCCAAATTTAATTGGCCATTATAAAAGTCTAATTACCTCGTAATAATGGCTCAGTGTTAAAGTGCTCCAGCCCACATTTCATGTAACGAAATATCATTTTTTTGTAACCCGGGTATCAGTCTGGCCACCGGCCTCCTGGAGGAAGATTGGAGGCTTGTTTAACCCTCTTACCTTTCCAGCCACCATTACATCTTGTGACGTGTTTCTGCTCATTTGCAGACAAAGTGACGGCTGCGGGGTACATTAAAGCTCTCAGTTGGTACCGCCATCACGGATAATGTCAAATACACACAGCTCTGGTGAAGACCGGCTGCAGGGTCAGGGCAAAACGTGCAGTTCGATTCCCTAAAGTCAACTCGTTTGAAGGAGAAACAGGTGAATGGACAAGGGTTTCAGAGATGTTACATTGAGAAAGCAAAAGTCTGCAAGTTAATGCGATATAATATAGGGTTGTATGCCGATACATTAGGAACACACTTTAGTAATATCTTTATTGTTGGATTAGGAGAGATCTCCCTCAAGCTTTGTGGATTCTGGCGATGCAATTGAGTCCTGGCTTACAAACTGAACCCGTTGTGTAATATTCTTGTGTTCTTAAGTCTGAAGCATAATTGAAATTCTCTCCAGAGTACTCCGAACCTTTCTAAAAGAGCAGGACTGATGTTCTGGTTAATGCAGTTATAGTATACTTCGTAAGAGTAACCGTGAAGCTGAGCAGTAGGTACGTTCTCAGGCATCGAAAAAACGACTCTTCCAATTAATTAATTGGAGTCCTTCGAAAGCTTAATAAAACAAGCACTGTTGTAGGCGGGAGGGGTGGTGCGCTTGTGCGTGCGCGTGTGTATGTGCGCTTGTGTGTGTGTGAGAGAATGCAGCGTGGGGGGGCCTGTATGTGCGTGCGTGTGTGCATGGGCGCTTGTGTGTGTGTCTGAGGGAATGCAGCTAGCGCGTGCGCGTGATCGTTTCGAATCGCCTCCAAGGCGATGCGCGCGGCCAGGAATGTCTCCTGGAAAGGAGACACGGCCACAATAAGTTCTCGGCGGAGACGCGCTTCCGCGCGTTCAGCCGAGCCCTAAAAAACCACCTGTCCCAGCAAGGCCTGTCTGGATTCCAAAAATCGGGGATCTAGTCAGAGAGAAGATCGCGGTAAAGAAGGAAGTTGGGCCTTCTTACAGGAAAGCAGTACCTGTCTCGTCTGTCAACGGGACAAGATCAGTAGTATTACCACCCCTTGCTGGTAAAAAGGAGAACCGAGTTGTATCCATCGACCTGGTTAAACCACAATCATGTGGCCGATAACAAGTAGTAGGCCAAGTGGACTCCCAAGAAGTAGTAGAACACCAAAGTTTGCTACAACTACAGAGGTTTAAACTGAGAGACTAATCACATTTGATAAACCTACAGTGAATCAACAAGGACTATGCAACAAAGCCATGGAACTTAAACCTCTTGAAACCCAAATCAAAATTTTACATCAAGAAACACCAATCTACAATGATGTAACAACTGACTATGCTAATGAAACAAAGCAAATTCCTATAGCAAAAAGGAATCCAGAAGCAATGAAAACAATTGACAGATCAGCATCAGGCTACTTCATCAACTTCAATGATTTTTCTGAGGATCTGAGTGAACCTGAAGAACAGCCAACAACAAAAACTTTTAAAGACAAAGCAAAGGAACTCTTTCATCAACTAAAAGAAACATATCTGATTTCTCCATGGATTGAAATTTGGGTGGCACTAGGTGTATCTGCACTCATACTTTGGCTCATCATGGTACTATGCTTGGGACATTTCATTGAGGGAAAATATGTTACAATGGACACAGCAAGTCAGAACATCAACTTGGTCCTAAAACCACACAAGTCTTCACACATCGAGAAAAGAGAACTTTCTTCAGTAAACTTCACAGCCAATCCTATACCCGACGGGGTAGCATGGGGCAAAACTGATTACGAAATCTATGGTCCGGTTGAGCTCCTGAAGTATCCTCATCAATTCAAGATTTCATTGAGTGACTTTGTAAAACCAAGCACATTCGCTGATGATTGGGACTTTGAAAGTATTAATGATATGATGTCAGATCTAGTGATGTCAGCTAAATTTACAGAACATGATTATTTGCAAGGTTCATCTAATTATGACCAGATGTATTGTTTTAACCACTATGGTAACCATTATCTGCATAAATCTGCTCAACCTAGAAATGTTTTAAATTATAACCAATGGGAACATTGTGCAACTCCACCAAAAGGCAGTTCAAAAACATTTTATGAAAATTTTTCTTATTTCTCAGGGTTCAACACAAGCAATGCAGAAACATTTTATTTCAAATTGTTAAATAGGACAGGTATGAAAACTATGCTTACAAACACAAAATTAATCTATTCAGAGACATGTTGTTGAAAAAATTAAAACATTCGGTTTTGATTTCTGGAACAAAAATATTGAAACGAAAACAATCTGGGGTACAAGAGATTGGCAAGTGCAAGGTATAGAATCATTATTTAGAGCCTGCATGATCCCAGAACAAATTATATTCTTGAATGATACAATTCAACAGACAACTTGTCTTGGCCTAGCCAAAATTAAAGACCTAAACAAACCGTCTATTCCAAAACCAACAACTGACAGTAATGACACTACAGATGTTGAGATAGACGTATCCCATATTTTAAACCAAAACAGAACACATCCTGATTGGAGAAAATGGTTGATCTGGCCCACAGACACAAATAACTGTCAAGATAGATTCCTGAACAAAATACAGGGGTTAACATTGACCAGGCCAGACCTTAGATACTCCCAAAGACAACATCCAGGGATTGTAACTACTTACAGTGTAGGGAAACTCTGCCTCGAATGGCTACATACATCCACACTGGTAGAAATTAAGCAACACTTGACTTTACTTAAAGAAGGTGCTGACTTGCGTGATTTCATTATGGGACCACGCAAACAGCGTCAAAAACGTTTCATAGCGGCCTCTATATATGTAGCTTACAACGAAGCTTGGAAAGAAACTCAAATTGAGACGGCTGAGAGAATACGGGAAATTGACCTTGTTAATTTGGAAAAATTGAATGGATAATACATGGGATAATAACTGTTCCGATAACAACTTTCCAGTTTCGATACTGCCAAAAATATATACAGGAAGGCCAGTATGAAAGGTTGGGTAAAGGATACATTAAGTCAACATGGAACTTACCCTATACACACACATGTTACAGTAATAAAGGACAGAGTGTATTTCTTAGTGGTAATAATTGTGAAAAATCACTAAGTGGTATACTTCTGTGTCAGGGTATGAGTTTGCATGGGGCCTGTGAAGGGACTTCAAATAACCTTTCATGTCACCAGCTCGGCACACCTGCAACACAAATAGAACCATTCTTTAGAAGACTTTCTAACGGGAGTTACATTCTAATTGTAGATCACAGATGTTGTGGCTTACTGCCAGGAAAACCTTATCTCATAAGCGTTAGCTCCAGGGTCATTTGCTGTGAACGAGTATTGTTCCCAAATGACGCTCCAGAAAGGGAGGAACAGATTTGGCCCAGTTTGAAAATCTCTTCTATTCGAATTGATACTTTAAGCAGAATGAAGACTGTGCTCCTACAGACGCCAACCCATTTGACGTCATCAAAAGAAACGTATGATCTCCAAGTTGCAAGGACAACGGGCGAGATACATGCATGGTTATCAACAAATTGCCCCCTACACTTCGCAAAAATGCTAAACGAAATCTTAAATATTTCTGATACAAGTGGTATCGCAAGTGTATTTAAGACAGTTTTTTCGGGACTGTTAACACCATTCAAAGCAGTCCTGGGTATTTTTCCAAATTTGTCCATTCAATCTTTGGCGGACTTCCACTCCTGTTGGGACTCGTAGCAGGCATTTTATTTTTGCTACTCCTGCTTCGTTATGGCAAGCCATGTCACAGACAAGACTCCAGCAACAATGGAAGAAACGATCCTAGCTATACGCTACCGGGACCGCATAACTAAAGTCCTTGGACTAGCCCGACTAAGAGATCTAAATATGACCTGGTTTCTTTCGTTCAGAACCATGTGGCAGAATTGTGTTATGCCTGTATTGAGGTGCATGCTATGCGGCGAAGAATGCGTGTTGGACACCTGTCTTACACTGCAATCAGAAGTACCATTGGATGCAGATACTTTGTTGAGTCCAGTAAAGGCTCATGCATTGTGCTGTCCCCAGCGGCTACCTATCCTGATGACGGCATTCGTGGAGACTTCACCACTACGATTGAAGGGTAGTGAAGTACAGGATGAAAGCAGCATCAACCAGGTACGACCTATTGTAAGCAATGCTGATCGAAACATCACTGAAAGCAAACATGCGCATGACTGCATGGTAGCGACATTTTCCAACCTAGTCGAACTTTCACCAGAAGCTGTAGACTGTTTTTTCGAGAGTCTGTCTGAAATGATGTTTTCACCAGAACAGAGAGAGTGACTTTAAGCAACGTGCACACAGCGTTCCCTGAACTCTGCATTTGGCCTTCAGCTTTAAAAACAAAGCTACTGAGAACTTTTTTCTTCTTCCCCTGACAACGAAAACTTTTTTCTCCAAATCCAAAATATTTACCTTTTTGGCACTTATCTTCTGCTTAAAGTAAAACTATTCCTAGAGAACAGAGCTTCTATTTTTAGGAAACTCTAGAGACATTACGTTACCTCAACCTCTAGCTTATTTACAAGTAATTGTATTTATATGTGATGAAGTGGTCTCGCACTTTTCTTCTGTATTAAGAGCCATTTCATGTGTAATGTTCGCAAATCATTCATGCTGATTTAAACTGTGCATCTTTTTTTGAATGATTACACTGCTTGAATGCATACAGTACCTATACTCATTTCCGTGAATTTCGCAATACCATTTTTCGAATGCAAACAATGTATTTTGGGGTGGTCCGGTATACACATGCACTGTTAGTTATGTTTACTATTGCTTAGGTTAGTAAATATGTACATAAATTTGTGGAGTGGGTGTAGTATGTTTATCTAGGGATCTGTATCGATACTCCTATTTCTGACCCTTGTCCGGTTAGTAAATCACTAGTAGCCATACAACGGCACAGAAACCCGTTTTCAGATTAAGTCATAGCGCATGCTATCACATTAGGCAAGCACTATTCCTCCAGCCCCCCTAGAAAGCACACCGAGTTCTCAAAACAAACCAAACCTCCAGCAGACCTGGGAAATCCCCCGCAGCTATTGTTTTGATTTAGTTCGAGAACTCCTGTAAAGAATGTAAGAACGACCAGTTCTTATGACATCCTTACTGACGTATTATGTTCATCCTTACGTCAAACTCTGCACCTTTCAGGTATAAATATACCAACGCTGCCCTAAGCAAGGACACGGTGGTGATGAGCTTGGAGCAGCGCTACTTGCCGGAGAGCCCAGCTGATGCAGGAAGCCCACGGACGCTGCCCCTCCCTTTTGACGTGCTGAGAGAGACGCTGCCTTTTCTCCTGCCGAGAAATCCAGCCTCCGGCGTTTCCGGCTTGCCCTCGCGGGTAACTGGTATACCGAGTCCTGAGACAGAGATACCAGCCCTCCAGCCTTCTAAATCCCAGGTACTGAACTGACCAACCCCTTACAGAGAATTCTTGAGTCAGATTCTTGGCAAACCAAACTTAACTTAAACTGCTACTTACTTACTCCCTCCCCCGTATTAGGCTCAGGTCAGGTACACCGGGGTAGGCGTAGTTAGAAGCACCAGTTGAGTACGATTAGTCAATGTATATATGTATGTATAACTTTTATCCATTTTAAAGTATCATATGGCTAAGAAACCATATCAATGATTTTACAGTATTACTTTATAATCCTGCTTTTACTGTATGCACTTTACTTAACCATAAGTATTGCAATTGTAGCGATTCATTTCTCTTGTATGAGAAAAGAGACTGATCGGGCTCGCTGGCGAGGTCCCGATAGATGGGGCGGAGGAGCTGGGACCTGTTCATTGCTCCTTCTTATTACCGGGGATGGCGAGTTTTTTGTTGGGGTTAGGGGTTTGATAGGCAGGGAGAAAAGCGGATCTACTAAATAAAGCCTGACTATGTTGATATTGAATGATTATTGTTGCTATGGTGTTGCCACCTGGTCTTTATGTGGATTCCTGGATATTGCCACCCTGCCTCCGGGATGTGGGCCTGAGGCTGTGTACAATGCGGTTTCTGACTGGTACCCAACCATAAGTGAAGATGGGAGGGACTGTGTAAACGATTGTTCATTTCTGATTCTGCAATAAAGATTGTTTTACAAAAAAAAAAAAAAAAAAAGAATGAGAAAAGAGACTGATCAATAAATAACACCTTTTTATTGAACACGCCCGTCTCTTCTTTTGTCTACAATCTGGTGAAACTAAGTATGCACGTATTGACTGAGTAAAATAGTTGTCTTTTGTTTTCACACGACTCTAGAGATATACTCTTGATTAGGGGGAGCAAAGTGGTCATGTTCTATGGTTGTCAGAAACTAAATCCCTTCTTGTCTATCCAGGGAGGTTAAACTCCTCCTTGCCTATTCGAGAAAGTTTCTAGTGAACTCTGAGCTAGCTGGCACACAAACCTTTAAGTCTAATATCGTCAGTAGAAGACCTAGTTAACCTCTGTCCTACGTCTATACTATTGAAGATATTATTCCAATGCGCAGAGCCTATTGGGAAAATAGGAACTACACTACAGGCCGATATACTGGAAGGAAACATAGGGCGCGGAATGAGAGCACTGAAGGGCAGCATGGCCTTTTGGGCCACGCTTCCATTATCCGTAGCGGGCCGAGTAGCACTACTAAAAATAGTGGCACTACCACGCTTCCTGCATTACTTTAGAACACTCCCTGTGTGGATCCCAGCTGCCACCTTCCGACTCCTGAGATCCATGATAGGGCGCTTTCTCTGGGGGGCGGGGCGGCGAAGAGTGGCACTGATGACTCTGGTAAGACCCAAACCGGAGAGGGGGATGGCGGTCCCCGATCTGGAATTATATTACTTGGCAGCGCAGCTTCAGATTTATACACAAGAGGTGGCTCGAGAATTCAGAGGCTCAGACCACACTAGAGGCCGAGGCATCCTTCGACATGTTCTTTTCTTTATAGCACTACAGCAGAAATTAGAGCTAAACACTCTAACCCTCGAGGAACATATGATAAGACTATGGTGGAACCGCACTCAGCGCAAGGCGGGGGTGCTACATCCATACGCCCCTGAGATGCCATTGGGAATGTTGACAGCACTTCCGCATGGCGGAGACTGGTCCAGACTACAGCTCTGGGAAGAAGCGGGAATACAAATGATAGGAGACCTATACGAGGAGGGAGCCCTGGTGCCCTACCCGACGCTCCTAGACTGGTACGACATACCCAGGGGGGACTTCTTGCCCCATGCCGCATTAACACAAGCGATACAAACACACTGGAAAGAAGGCCTCACTGAACCAAAAACAACAATGGTTTGTCAATATACCATGAGCTCTGCTGGAATTTACAAGGCAGTCACTTGTCTTTACTCCAGAATGGTTAACGAGAATCTACCGCCTTTAGCGACGCTCAAAGAGAAGTGGGAAACAGAGATAGAAAGACCTATACCTGAGACAACATGGGCGCAGATTGTGCGGAGGGCCCAGAAGAGCACACGTAACGCCATATTCCAGCTGGTGCACTTTTTTGTCCTTCACCGGGCGTATCTCACGCCGGGAAGGATCCAAAAATATTTCAATGCAGACGAGGGAGCCTGCCCCAGATGCGCACTGGTCGGAGCGGAACTGGGCCACATGCTATGGTCGTGCCCGGCACTAGACCTATATTGGAAAGAGGTGGGAGACACACTGAATTCGGTTACAGACCGCCGGGGCTTAACGTTTGACATAGCAGTAGGTATACTACATTGGTTCCCCCACAACCCCAAAAATAAGATTACCAGTAAATTTATAGACATGGGACTAGTATTAGCCAAGCGAGAAATTACACGACACTGGAAGGCGGCGATAGGCCCGAATAGCACGAGATGGAGGAACGAGTTTATTAAATGGGCTAATGGAGAGAGCACGGTCAGATTCCAATCTGCGCAGCGACAACATAACGAAAAGGCATTAGAATCTGCCCAGGCATGGGACGCCCTAACGCAAGCGTTGAGCGACTATAATAGGCAGGACGACCAGGGAGATCAGCAATCAGAAGATGAGGCTTCCCCGTAACAAACCAGGGACATTACATCACTTGACATACATCCCAGTGACTCCTGCACATCCGTACTATTTGAGTTGATGCCTCCTGCACCTAGAGGATGAGGACCCGGGGAGGGATAACCTGTTAGCCACCTAGGGTAAGGCATACGGAGACTAGTATGCATAGAAAGAAATGAGAAAGGCTGGATACGGTCTACCGCGTTATGATTGCCCCTTAGGGTTTATCTCAGCTTTGCCTTGGGGATGGGACAGAAGGGAGAACAAGAAAAGCAGATGCAAGAACTCCTTGCTGTACGGTTGCAAGTGCTTGTTGCTATTAAGCTTTTAACGTTTTTCTGGTTAATGCCGCCCGACCCCCGGGATGTGGTCTAAATGGACGTGTAATGTTTTGATTAGTGACCTGAGCACAGCAGCTGTTGGAAGCAGGATTGTCGAACAGAAAGATTGTATGCCTTACCAATCTGCAATAAAAATATATTTACAAACAAAAAATGTCCCGCCTGCAACAATCCGGCTCCACTTCCCGCTGAGCGTCTGACACCCCGATCTACCTCCTCCTCCTTCAAAGGACGGGGTGTCATCTGGCAGGAAAAACCCACGACAGAAACCTGGGTGGAGGGGAACCCCCTACCTGATCAAAGACTTCAAAGACCTTTTGGCCTATAACTAGTGGGCCCTTGAACTGTAGAGGGGAGGATCATTTTTGGGACCAGGAGAGCCCTGCTGACTTCGTCGCGGCTCGTACCCTGAGAACCGTACCTCCTGTATGCAACGTCTTTCATCAACAAGAGCCCTGCTGACTTCGGCGCAGCTCGCACACCTCGAGCTGGACCTCCGGTATGCATCGTACCAACATCAGCCCAGCAGCATTTCAACGCGTCTTGTGTGTTTCGAGACGGACCTCGGGTACGCATCATACCAACATCAGCCCTGTAGCATTTCAACGTGGCTCGTGTGTTTCGAGACGGACCTCGGGTATGCATCATACCAACATCAGCCCAGCAGCATTTCAACGCGGCTCGTGTGTTTCGAGACGGACCTCGGGTACGCATCATACCAACATCAGCCCAGCAGCATTTCAACGTGGCTCGTGTGTTTCGAGCCAACCAGCCTGTACGACGCGAATCGACATCTCCAAGACCTACAGCAGCTCATCGTGGTTCCCCTGAACCGACTCATACTCTCGTACGCAACGTAGCAGCTGGGTTCGCCTCGTACACCTAATCTTTGACTGTGAGTATCCGAGTCGCCCTAGCTACTCGAACCCAACCTGAACTGACCCCACCCCAGTTACAACCCACAAACAGTTGCCCCAACCTTCATACCTTATTGTGGATTTTTATTGTTATTGGCCTTGTGATAAATCGATAAAAAAAGAATACTATATTTTCATATAAAACCTGTGTGGTGTCCATTTGTAGTGTGGCAAGATATTACTGTACATGGTCATAAATGCTTTACACCTGCCCTCGAGGTTCGGTCTGATTGCTTGGTTATACTACTAAGGGGATAATCCCCTACCCTAACTAGAGGAGGCAGGTCCCTGCTTGGACAGAATTACTTACATCTGCCAACCAGAGACCGCCAAGTTTAACATGATTGCCCAGAATTACAGAATGTTAAGCATCATTGCCGAGACTTGAACCCGGTTCCCCAGTTTCGAGGTCGACCGCCATAGCTGTTAGGCCAACTCCTCTCCCGCTCCTCTTTAAAGTCTGCAGATAAGGCCAAAAGCCCCCAATTTGATAACAGTATAAATCCACCAGTGGCCCAAAGAGGACATGGAGGTGCTTGAGGCCAAGCCTTGTATGACAGTTTTTACAAGACCAGTCTTAACGGCGACATCCAGGAAAGACCCCAGGAATAGACGATGTAACCACTTCTTTCCCACAAAAACTAGAGATGACTGTTGAAAGAACCTTGGATTCAACCCCAAAAACATTTAGGAAAGAATTCAGAGGAGTGGAAGCCCCACACAGGGGTTTGAAGCCTGATGGGCCAAGAAGTCATGCAAGATGAGACACAAGCACCCCAAGAGGCTCTAAATCTGTTAGTTCAACTTGATCTATTACAATCAATTGCACAGCATCTGACGTACCAAGATGATAAGTTGGAAAACTAGACCCCACCCTCGAAATTCATAGACCTGTCTCAGATCGCACCAGCTCATGTGCCGACATCATAGAAAAATGGGCGGTACTACCAGAAGTGTTAAAGGACATTGTGGCACCAGCCAAAGGACAGGAGGAGATGATCCCTCCAAAGCAAACAACCCCTAAGAGATTAGCTGGGAAGAAGGTGGAACCAGACAATACTGGAAACTACCTTCTTGCAAATAGCCGAATAATCAAAGCACCTCAGGTAGTACCCAGCAACATGAACATCGGAGATGCCCAAGGCAAAAGGGACTTAAAAGGGATCATCAATTAGTACAATATCCGACGTCGCACATGAAGAAGCAGCTCCCGCTGAGAAGGAAGAAGGAGCCCCAGTATGGACGGAATCAAGGAGGGTTAAGAAAAAGCTGAAAAACAACTGTAGAAATCGAAAATTAAAAGAAGATCAGTACCACCAGCAATGTTGAACCCCGGCAGCACAGCGAATATAAACAATTTAAAACCATTATTCCCCATGTTCAATTTTAAACAGCCAAATAAGGCCGAGGTGACAAGGGAAGAAAATGCCGTGGTAAAAGAGGGTCGAAGCCGACATTCACGCATTGGGAGGCTCCACAAATAGCAAGGCAAATTACAGATAAGACTCAGGAAGAGTCAGTCGGGCAACCCACATTACAGGAAGCTGAGGGCACACAAGTCAGGGCTGCCGCCTCCCCGGGATCGGAGCCTTCACACAGGGCGGTGAAGCACATTAAATTCAATCAGGGCGAGCGGCATGAAGATGACAGAAGGGCTGGACTGCAAAGGGGGTAATAGGCAGACACCAGGTAAGAGCCTCTTTTAATAACCAACTAAATCAGAACTACCAGCGGCTCTCCCTGGGAGAGGATCGATCAACACTGCTTACGGTCAAGCATAAAAACCATCCAGTAATCCATGAGGTGTTGCTTACCCTCAGGTACACAGTCAAAGGCTCCTACAATATTCCAAATAGGTCCAACATCTTATGTCTATTCAGACATATCAATAGCTTGGCACAGATAACCTCTGAAAACATTGAGTGGGTAAAGTTCAGAAGGCTAGACAGTGACACCCACGGTGACTCCACCTTAGTTGGCTTCACCCAACAGCACGTACAACAGACGGTCCTAGTCGAAGCACCACATCTCGCAAACTGGGGCATATAAGTCACAGCACTCAGATTGCCGAAATACCCACACGTTCTGATTCCTAAAAATTATAGGTGGGAGCCTACATCCATTCTTAAAGGCACAATGAATAAAAGCTCTGAACGGAGAGGTAAATCTGAACAACCAAGAACTCCAATAAAAATCAGCATCTCATACAGTGTCATTCAGCACAGATGCACCTGCAAGAGCAGGCCCATATGAGGGATCCATGGCAACAGCGTCCCTAACCAAAGGGATAGCAACCACAGTAGAGGAAGTTTTACTTCAATTTGTGTTCGCAGGGTTAAGTAACATCTTTAGGGACAAGGCCATGCAAGATTACCTTGCAAAGGGGGATGTATTGTGTTTTCACGAGACCTGGGCAATGTCAACAACCCCATTTGGCGACTTTTATGAACATCGCAAACTCCGACGAAAAAGACCAACTCTGGACGCCCGTCAGGAGGTTTATCCATCTTTCTAAGCCACGCCTGAAAACTTAAAACCACAGTTAATAAAGTGGAAACTCCCGGCCTCCAAGTCATAACAATAGAAGGGCTGGGAAAGAGGCAACAGCCCCATCGCCGATTGCTAATAAACTGTTATATCAATCCAACAAAGTGTCAAACGCTTTTCGCTATGGAAACCTTTATCAGTATTCTGGATGGTGTCCATAACGTGATTATTGCTGGAGACTTCAACACGAGAGGTCTGGACCACGTATCAGCTATACCCAGTACCGGGATAAGGTCAGGCTGCTGATAGACTTTCTTAAAAATGTTAAGTTATTATCCACCCATGGATTTTAAAAAAATCAGCTGCCCCTCATGGACTCCCAAGCCAACTTTTAGAAACATATCCACCATAGACTACATTTTAATCAATGAAATGCAGGCACACAAGCTGAGTGATTTTGAAGTGGATGACAGAGAGGAAAGCAATCATAGGCCACTCTGTACCACTTTGGTTTGGCCCTGAAACTAGCAGAATCTCAGGAAACAACTGGCACAACCTCGGGCGAAGAATGGTACATAGCCCTTAAAGGACTAAAAAGGACTGCCAAGCTTAGTAACAGACTGCTGGGATATGTAGCTGCAAAGGAGGAGGTTCCTCAGACACGGCAGACAATGAACATCACAAGTCACTGGGAAATGTCGATAATGGACTCACAGAAGAACCTGGGAAATGTCTACCAAACAAGATGGACCCTCAATGTAAAACAACCCTCTCAGGAGCCAAGAGAACCGAAGTGCCTGAAAAAATGTAAATATGCTCTCAAGAAGGCAATCAAGGCAAAAAAAAAAAAAAGGAGCACACCTGCCACAGGTGACCTCCATCTCGGCCCTGCGGAGCTTACACAGGAAGAAAGTATGGGAGTTGAAAAGACAGTGCACAGAAAAGAACTGGATTAAGGTGTTCTCCTTAATTAAAGAGAAGGACAACTGTAAGTTATGGAGATATATAGTCTAACGAGAACAGCATCGCTGGACACGTGTGGGAACAGTCCTTTAAGGGCCTCTACACGAGCGAATCACACAAGGTGGGCCATTCCACCATTGAATGGTCTCGGCTGCAGCCGAAGTCACCAAACCTCAACTCAGGAGATTTGCAGGAAGAAACCACAGTGTATGGTCAATCTGATTGCTAAATAGGAGGAGGAGACCGCAAGGTATATCAGGGCAATAAGAACCGATGGGGCCCCTGGGCCAAACGGGAATCCTGCCCAAGTATTTAAGTCCGCCCTGACATTTTTTGTAACTATTTTCACTCCACTATACAATCACTCATATGCCACAGCAACACTACCGCAATCCTGGAAAGGTTCAATCATGTTCTCAATACACTAGAAAGGAGGCCACTCGAACACTGCCAACTATAGGCTAATAGCTCTGCTCGACATCAAAGCAAAGGTTTATGCCCATCGACTACTAAGCGACCTAGAGTGCTAGGTGGACAACAATGGTATCCTTCCGCCATATCAGACAATCTTCAGGGCAAATAGCTCTACAACGGATAACATCCTGGCATTGTCCTATCTCTCTAAGCAAGCGGTAAAGAGAAACAATATGCCCCTGTTTTGCTGTTTCATAGACTACACCTCGCCCTTCGATAGAGTCAATCGAGGAAGACTTATGGGCAAATCTCGAATCTGGGGGATCCCTGCGGCACTTTTAAAAGCGATAAAAGCCCTCTATGAGGGGACATGGATCTGGGTCAAACTAAGCTCCACAACTGCAACCTCGAGAGTTGAAACAAACACGGACTAAAGCAGGCCTGTGTTCTAGCTCCACTACTATTTAACTTGTATACAGCAGGCCTGGCACAAGCTCTAAAAGATGCCAGCCTAATACCTCAGAGATTGGGCAAGATGACCCTCGCTAGCCTCCAGTATGCGGACGACACAGTGGTCATGACCCGCACCAGGGTGGGGCTCCAAAGAGCTCTAAAGAATCTACCAGAGTACAACAAGGAAAACAGCCTGCAAGTAAATGAGAACAAAAAACAAAGATAATAATCTTTGGCAAATACCCTCAAAAAAAGCAAGCGTCCTCAACTTTGGTTGACCACCGAATTAGGACAGCTTCATCCTATAATTATTTGGGGGCATGGCTAACAGAGAGAGGGCTACAGCAGGCAAACAGATGAAGGAGTTAATCCCGAAAATCATCAGAATGATTCTCTCACTTAGACGCTCAAGCCATCGCCTAGCAAGCCCATCCGTAGAGCCCATGTTGACAGTACTCAGGGCAAAACTAATCCCAGCAATCAATTATGGCCACCTAGCCTTCCAAGGCGCATATGAGAAATCCTTCACCACAGCCCAGACAAAAGCCTATAAGATTGTGCTTCAGGCGCCGGGACATGCAAGGAATACCAGGCTAAAGCTGGAACTAGGACTAAACCAAAGGGATCTAGCATTGCAGGGGAACCTAATAAAATATTATATCAGAGTGCTTAAAGCCCCCGATACCACCCTCAAACATTTCATGAAAACCATTTTCAGGGCAGCGGGATCTCCATGGTACTTTAACCTGGTCCACGCTGTAGGATCATTGAAAATAGAGGCAGAAAGCATGCCCGACATGAAATCTCACACACCGCTTGGGCTAATGTAGTGAAGCGCCAGGTCCAGACCATCTCGTTTGAACTAGATCTCGCTTCACTCCGGTACAACTTCCATACACTGGCACTTGACAGTTCATACATCTCTGGGAAAGCTCAACCTTCCCTGCAAGACCCACTCTCAGCCCAAGCCAGAAGGAAAATCCTGTTTCTTCGCCTCATTGCCCTTAATATCTTGGACTTCAACCCAACTTGGGCTCGAAAAGACAACACTGTCTATTGCTGGCTATGCAACTACCGTAGAGAATCCTGGCTACATCTCTTATGCTGCTGCCCCACTCTGGCCAGAGATTATCATTGTTTGCTACACCCCACCCTAAGGTATAAGGGGCCATACGTATGAACACATTTTCCTATAGACACAGAATGGGTAAAACCCTTTGATACATCTGGCTCAAGGGTTTTTAGAACCTGCAGGACGCTTCGGATTGGTGCTTTTCAGAAACTACTACCTTCTTACTTGTCAGAGCAGGCAAGTTTATCCATCAAATTAAAATCACACTTGACATCCAGCAACAGGTAGCAGAAACTAGGGTTGACATTATTCATCAACTGAATCACCCGGCCCCCTAACAGCGATGGATGTCACTTAATCGAGGGGCTTCCTCACATGCACAATCGGAGCAGAAAGGCAGTTGTGGGCCCCAGTATGAAGCACACCAAGAACTCCCATCAAAGTTAACCGACTCAATTCAGGCAACGACCCCCAAGGATCCCATAAAACTATTGAACTTTGAATAGGACTATGCAAAATTGGAGCGAACTATTATTATAAAGGATCGCTCATTTATTAATCAGTTTGTAGTCTTAGAAGGACACAAAGTAGCAATTAGGGCACACGTAGGCACATCGCATGTTTACCTTGAGCGCTGAGAAGCTTCATGGAGAGGGCAGATGGGTGTTGTCCAAGTGTTTTATACTGCAAAGATTTTCAGTAATGGTATGGCTAATACATTTCTACTATAACGCAGGCCCCACATTTTTGTCGTAGCGCCTCTGAAAAACTACAGCTGGGTGAGTCTCGAACAAAGCATCAACGAATTCCATGACGCACCGCTCCAACTCAGACACAGCACCTGCTTCGACACTGTAAAATCGACGCAGCACAACTTGACCTTGGCTCATCACCGATACATCGTCCCTGAGCGCCGATTTCTTCACCGACCGAGCACTGCAGGAAGGAACCAAGGTATCAAGCTCAGAAACGGCATTACCTCCCCTGTACCACGCATCATCTCTGGACGTGGACGGCTCAATGAGTTTGCACCACCTTAAGGAACCAACACATCCCTGTCTACAGTGACGCGTCACCTCTTCTGTGCAGCTCACTGTCCCCGAGCGTCACGGTGCCAACGACCTGAATAGCAGTAAGGAACCGACACATCACCTGCCTTTTCAACGCCTCACCTCCCATGCACCATGCATCATCTTTGATTTTTAACGCATATAAAGGTACTTTGTCCTGGTCAAGCGCAACCTTTCATTTTTTAAGTACTGCAACTTGAGTTAATCTTTGAAAACTCATATCTTGACTTGTGTATGGGGGCTTTTTGTTGTTTTGGTCTTGTTCTAATCAGATAAATATTGGCTATTTTTCTAAACTGGTGTGGGTCCTTTTATGGTGCTTTTAGGTCTTGCCTGGCGACCACAGCGCGATGCGCTGTCGCCAACTAGATCTATTGCTACTGACTTACCTCGGAAAGGAGACAGGAGAGTGGCACGCGCATGCCGGACTGGAAATGTGAACGCGCCGTGCACATCTGCTGTCCCCCTTCCTCGCAAGCTTTCTGTAGTTTCACTTTTGTTTTCTAGGCGCACGCGCACTCAACTCGGAATGTCCTTAAGCCTAGTGAGCGACACGCTTTTTTTTTCTAACAGTCAGCAAGCTCTCACTCCCCGGCTCGGTCTGGAGGTTGCCTGGCTGTCTCTTGGTACGCCACGAGGCTCTCCTCACCACTCGGGAGCTCACTGTTGCCTCTGGTACCATGCAGTCTGCCCTTGCTCTTCGCCCGGTCCCAGATGGACCAGGACTTCAGCATGGAGCCTGCAGGAATCCGGACGTCCTCCCCGGTGGTTCCTTCCTGTTTCTTTGGCAGGCCCCGCCAACGTCTTAACGAAGGCTTCCTGACTTCCGGAGTGCGCCCCGCGATGTCGCCTCAGTTCTTCAGCTTGTTCATACTTGCGCTGTTTAAAGACTACAATGTCCAAAATGCACTACAACGGACATTGTTTCTCCACTTAGTCCCCCCTGTTTTCCAAAATTTTAAAAGGAACATCTCCTGCATATTTTTGGGGCTACATTTCAATCGAAATTATTATCCAATCTCAGAGAAACCAATGCCATTTAGGGCTAATACTATCATATTGTCTATGTCGTCCCAAATAACACTCTGTTGTTCCATAGTGTTAAACATTCACAGTTTATTTTCCTGGACACAATGCTGGTTTCCAAATACCCATAACTGGTATGCGCAGGATTCCAATGTCCTTACGAACTCTGGTGGTTCCCAAACATCTCACGAAGTAGCAGGCGGGCCTCCGAGACAGTGTCCCTTCCTTGAAATATCCCATTCAGTATTCTTTTACCACCGGCGGGGATCCCTTTCAAATTAATTCCACAAGACGTGGGGCCTGTTCTGCGGGCGCCACCGCATCACATATCCAACAGACACACACACATTGGAATCCTGCGCATACCAGTTATGGGTCCAGGTCCAGGCCCAGGCCCAGCCCCAGCCCCAGCCCCAGCCCCAGCCCCAGCGCCCCAACGAGCTACCGCGCGGCCAGCCAGCCACCCTTTAAAGGAAGGGGCAACCGCGAGACAGCACCATGGCATGAGTTTGGGGAGACTCCAGAAGGTTCTGGGACACTGCAGCCTACATTCGGAGACGTGGCTTTTAAATGTGGCACAAGGGCAGAGAGAGGGTGTGGCGTAAGGGCCAGAGTTGCCGACTTTGGAACTAGGGAACCAGGTTCGAGTCCCGGCATCGGTTCAACATACTGTGATTCTGGGCAAATCACTTAATGTCCACGTGCCTACAAAACCAACAAGCATTGCAATGCAATAGGTCTTGTTTCTTCTTGAATCTGCAGTATGGCGTCATGGATGCTGTTTGCATTGTTCCTCTTGGATCCGGTAGAGCTTTGTGGTGAGTTCAGTACTTATGGTTTTTTTTCCCCCCGTGACATGGACGCCGCTGATGTGTGGCAAACATTAGCCCCACCTCGTAGATTTTACGTGACTCTGGGCTCATGTAGACGGCCTTTGGCACCACGGAGCTGGTAATAACGGGTGCCACTGACCACACATGGGCAATCTCACACTTAAGGACAGATCTGTAGTTCAGTTGCTTTAGGAGGCAACATCAAGTGTCCCAGGGACTTCCAGGATCCACGAAATGGGAGAAGGAAATTGCTGCTGGGGCCTTCTACCCCCACCCCCATCACGCCTCCCCTGCCCCCAGCATTTATGGAAGTTTAGACCCCTCTGCGGTGTGGGCAGTCTGAAGACTTCATCTACAGTTGTGAGATCCATTGTGTCTTCCCTCTTAAAAATCAGGAATGCTTGTGGAGTGGTGGGCATACGCACCTCTCCATGTCTGTGTGTTGCACACTCTCGCAAAGCCTGGATTGGATTACCCATCCATAAAAGGAACAGTTATAATTAAACAAGTATCCTTGCTTAACGAGAATGCGTTATGATGTCCAATAAATGTAACTGAGAGGCTTCCCTGTAATAGCTATGATGTATGTATGAGGTTCTTTTCCTCTTTTCGATTTCTAAGGGAAATTTCACACACAAGCATTCTCTTTCAGCACCTTTATTTCTTCTCTCTCTCTGGAGCGACCATATGTAAATAATGTGAATTACACTTTCAAGTTGCACATAAATATAAAACAATCAAATGCATTGACTTCTATGTGTGTGATAAGTACTGATATCATTTAATTTTCTCTTCCATATTGTTGAAAGTAATATCTTACACCCTACCTCTAAGTTGAGGAGTCTGGTTTGTACATATACAATTCAGGATACATTAATTTGTTAAATCTTGTCTTTCCTGTTGGCCTCTCTGCTTGGACCATTGTTGTCGTGTATCAGGTTTAGACATGAGCCCTTATTATGAGTGGCACAGAAATGTATTTTATATTTACTGCACCTGAAAAAATACGACTTCTTAGAATTCGAATTTGGCTGGTGCGGTAAATACCGTCCAATTCCAAGATGTTGAGGAATAGCATGAGGATCCTTGTGCTTACTGCACCAAAATCTGCATGTTCTTGTTAATAGGTGTAACTTTCCACCCATGATTATTGGCAGATTTTTACCTGCTAATATATGTACTACAAAACTCATAATTGCGAGATTTCGAAATAGCACTTATCGCACATAGTTCAATTAACTGGGCTGGTCGTGATGAGAGCACTGGGTGTGCTGGTTTTCACATTCTGGTGCATAAACTAGTGCTGTGTATCTGATCTACAGTAAGTCATCAGGTGGGCAGAGTTTTTGTCAAATATAAATGCCTTTGATTAGCCATTTGCAAATGAAAAAGGAGTAAACTTTTAACACCTTTCTTTAATGCTCTACTCGTGATATGGTATTAGTCTACTGTAGAATAGACCAACGTCATGACCTCTTTGTCTGATCCTTATTAGAATGGTCTTGTATTGTATTGTATTGTATTGTAAGGGGTGCTTATAGAGCGCACTGACACCGTGGGTTTCCTGGCGCTGGATAGACATGGAGACTGCAGAAGGGCTAGGCAGATTGGGGAAAAAGCCAAGTTTTTAGAGACTTACGAAAAAGAGTCAAAGAATTGGAGACTTTAAGAGAAAGTGGAAGAGAATTCCAAAGCTTGGGGGCCAGGTGTGCAAATCTCCGGCCTCCAGATCTGCAGAGCTTGTAAGAGGGGACAGTCAGCAGGTGAAGATGAGAGGATCTCAGATTCCGAGACGGGCAGTAGGGACTAATCAGAGATTTCACGAACGCAGGGCAAGGCCCGGCTAGCGATTTGAAAATAAGGCAGCCGATCTTGAAGGCCGCCCTTGCGGTGACAGGGAGCCAGTGGAGTTTGACAAGGAGGGGCCTGGCGGACTGCCACTTCGGGATCCCTAGGGCCAATCTCGCCGCTTGATTTTGCACCACTTGCAGTCTGGCCACCGATGTTTTAGGCAGACCGTGGTAGATTGCGTTAGAAAAATCTAAGCGGGAGAGGACGAGAGCCATGATGACCTGCAGGAGGGCATCGGGAGTGAAGAGGGATGCCACTTTCCTGATCCTGCGCAGCTGGTAGATGCAGGATGAGACCACCGTCCCTACCTGTGGCCCAAGGGATAGACCGGAATCGATTGTGACTCCTAGGCTCTTCACCGAAGCCACGGGGGTGGGGGAGGGGCCAAGTTCCGCCGGCCAGAATTGTGGCCCCCAGGAGGTGGCGCTCCTGCCAGGGAGGAGGAGCTCCGTCTTCCCGGGGTTCAATTTCAGCTGGTTGTGGCCCATCCACCGAAGAATATGGGACATGACTGCCTGAAAATTAGGAATAGCAGAAGGGGAGTTAAGAGAGAAGATGAGCTGCAGGTCGTCCGCGTAATTAAACACGGTGACGTCCCACTGCCTCAAAGAGAAAAGAAGAGGGCGGAGATAAAGGTTGAAAAGAAGAGGGGATAGAGAAGAACCCTGGGGAACCCCACAAAGCGAGTGCTCCCTAGGAGCCCTGAAAGTACCCAGACTAAGGGTCTGAGACCTGCCGGTCAGAAATGACCTGACCCAGGCCAACGCCAGGCCCTGGATGCCAGCCTCCTCGACACGGTGGAGAAGGATGTTATGGTCCACCGTGTCGAAGGCGGCAGACAGATCTAATAATACCAGGGCCTGGGGGGTACCCTTGTCAACCCCGTCTCTCAAGGCATCCAGCACCGCCAAGATCACAGTCTCAGTAGAGTGGCCGGGTCTGAAGCCAGCCTGATTGACCTCGAGGAAGTTGGAACTCTCGATAAACTGTGAGAGACAGGTAGTGACGTGGGCTTCCAGGATTTTAGAAAAGAAAGGCAGAAGAGAGATAGGACGGTAATTTGCTGGAACGGCGGGATCCGCCCCTGGCTTCTTCAGGAGGGGCACCAGAACAGCTTCCTTGAAGGAGCCAGGCACCGTACCAGAAGAAAGAGAAGAGTTGAGCAAAGGAAGAATGCAGTTGGGTAAAGAGTGGCAGATAGCCCGAAGAATGGACGGGGGACAGCAGTCATCTGGGGATCCGGATTTGATGCGGGTGGCAAGAGTGGCCAAAGAGGTATGGTCTAAGAGGGGGAATTGTGTGAATGAGGACAGGTTGTGAGGGGGGGGGACAGAACCAGCGCCAGGAGAAGTAGCTGGAATGGTGTCCTTGATCAATACAATTTTTTCAACAAAATAGGTGCTGAGAGCATTACATGCTTCCTGTGTGGCAACCTGAATGGGGAGCGTCCTAGGGTCGGTGGTGAATTCGTTGAGGACCTTGAAGATTTCTTTGGATTGACATGAAGCCGATAGAATTTTCCCTGATGCGTAGGTTTTCTTTGCTGTAAGAATGGCAAGTTTGTACCTGTTACGGGCAGCCACATAGGCATCTCTACTTAGGGGGTGGTAATCTCTCCTCTTTGCTGATGGACATGATGTCTCCACCGAAAAGACAAGAAAGCTGTATGCTTTCTCTCCCTATCCACAGTTTCTTTGGAGCCTTTCACCCTCCCTCGTCAGGTGCTAGGTCATAAATTGGGTTCCTTAAAAAGCTGCAGGGTGCCCACATTTGTTAGTAAATAGGATGAACAAATAACGCCCCAAAATCCTGTGCTGTATGTGGAACAAGTTTACTTATTAGAACCACTGGGGTAAACTATTGCATCAGTGAGAAATGGGACGGGAAGTGACAAAATGCTTCCAGACTATTCCCAACAGCAACAAGCATTTGCAATGCAATAGGTTACGCGAGTTTGAGCTATTAGCATTGTATATGATAATGCCTTTTATTTTTGTTCTGGTTTTTAAAACATAAATAAAAGGCATTGTCATTTACAATGCCAATAGCTTAAACTTGCGTAAATGCGAGACCTATTGCATTGCAAATGCTGGTTTTACTGTGTTACTGTGTGTGCATACAAATAGTTCACGCATTTCCTCTCAGGACAAGCCTGACTGCTTGGTACCAAGCTGCCATGGGGGTGAACAGAGGTTATTCCTAGTGTGTAACTTATTTACCTTGACTAGAGTGACGGTTCCTACTTGGACAGGGTGCATACCCCTGCCAACTAGAGACCCCATTTCGAAGAGGCAGGATGGCAGCAGTCAGATAGAGACTGTGAACAGTAGGGTCAAAGGTCTTGGAACCGCGTCCATGTGTCAAACTGCTTCTGTTGTACTATCCTGGCCAGGGATATCTTCTTGTGCAGGAGACTCGTACCACGAGCCCCCTGACAAGTGTTTTACATCTGGCGTGTTGCTCTCCAGCAGAGTGCGAGAGTGAAGTCCACCCACAGAGGTCCTGCTTTTAACCCGAGTGAAACCCCCTCCCATGACCAGCCATGACACTACTAATGGTGGCCGCTGCATATATCAAAGTGGGTAGATGTTTCCTCAAACTCAGAGTGGAGAGCGCCTACTGACACTACCTTGTCTTGTTTGATCCTAAAACACCCCCACACACGCCTCTGATCTTCTGCAGCCGCATCTGTAGCTCACAGTGTGAACGGCCTGTGATCTCAGCGCTTTGACTGACACACTGTGTGCTCTTCTGCAGCTTCCTATATAGGTCTCTCCCACCCACAATCATTCCTTGTGCTTTAGGGCAGCCTTCTGTGGGGGATCCAGAGGGTTCATTGTGATCTCTGAATACCCACAGACACATCTTGTGCTCTTCTGCAGCCTCTTCTATGGGGCTCATAGTGCACAACCTCTGATCCCTGAAGCGACAAATATATTTTGTAATCCTCAGGGAGACTCATAGAGTGTCTGCACTTGTGACTCCTCACTACCTACATACATGCTGTGTGATCTTGGTCATCACAGTCTATGGTACCCACAGGGTGAATTTTGATCCCTTAACACTGCAAAACATACTTTGTATATTTCTAAAAACTTAACGAGTGAATTAAATTGTGATCCCCAAACACCCACACACATACCGTGTGCTCCTCTGCAGCTTCTTCCTCTGTAGAACTTACACTGTCTTCACTTGTGAATCGTGAACACCCACATACACTCCTTGCACAGACTTCTCTTTGGGGCCCAGGGGTGCATTAAAATCCATAAACACCCACAGACATACCCTGTTCTCCTCTGCAGCCTCCTCAATGGCATCCACAGGGAGGGTGACCAGATGACTCCATGGCACCGGGACTCAACTTTTTCCATATCAGGGTTTTTGTATTAACCTATCAGTGCATTCTGGGAGTTGTAGTCTTGTTTAATTTTACTTGACGATATTGCTTCAACACACCAGATGAATATGATATGTAAAAAGCAAAATCCAGGAATGGAAAAGTAGTGTCCCTGTAACACGTAGCTGTCTGGTCTGAATTATACTAAGGATGACTTATGATCTCTGCAAACTCTCACACACAGCGTGTGCTCTCTAAGCGACTCAGTGATCCCTGGACATCCACAGACATACCTTGTGATCCTCTGCAGCCTCCTCTATAGGACTTGCGGAATGTGTTTTATGCTCCTTGGACTCCCGGCAGACCCAGCATATCATCCTCTGATCCTCTGCACAGAACAGCCTCAGCTTCTCTTCATGTTTCTCACACAGATTCTCCTCCGGGGGCTTCACGGGGGGCAGATGAAACTGTTTTAACATTTCCGCCACGTTCCCCAGCTGCCTGTTGGGTCGGAGGTTTTTCCCATTAGATATCTCCCTGCACTGTGGACAGGGGAAGTTTTCATCTCTTCCCTCCCAGCTCTGGGTGATGCAGGAGCGGCAGAAGTTGTGTCCACAATCGATCATCACCGGATCCTTAAAATATTCCAGACAGATGGAACAAGTGGCCTCTTCCTGGAGGTTCCCGAGCTGAGCTGCTGCCGCCATGATGCAGAAATGCAGGAAGTGAAGGTAAGTTTCGGTTTCTCTCTTTGTGAAGTGGGTGTGTCTGTGAGTCTGTCCCTCTCTGTGTGCAGTGGGTGTGTCTGTGCGTCTGTCCCTCTCTGTGTGCAGTGGGTGTGGCTGTGCGTCTGCCCCTCTCTGTGTGCAGTGGGTGTGTCTGTGCGTCTGTCCCTCTCTGTGTGCAGTGGGTGTGTCTGTGCGTCTGTCCCTCTCTGTGTGAAGTGGTTGTGTATGTGCGTCTGTCCCTCTCCGTGTGCAGTGGGTGTGTCTGTCCCTCTCTGTGTGCAGTGGGTGTGTCTGTGCGCCTGTCCCTCTGTGTGCAGTGGGTGTGTCTGTGCGTCTGCCCCTCTCCGTGTGCAGTGGGTGTGTCTGTGCGTCTGCCCCTCTCTGGCTGCGCTGGGACTTCCGTGATCGAGTCACTCAGAGCAGGAGGGGGGCGGGGCTGACTCGTCTGATCCTGGGCTTTACCTCCAGGATTGGCCCCTTCCTCGGCTATTTATTTTATTATTTTTTGCGTTTTTATATAGCGCGGACTTTACCCGAGGGCGTCAGAGCGCTTCACAATAGGAACACTACTGATACATGAGGAGAAAATTACAAGTTAACAAATTACAAAAGCAAACGTTAAGTTACATGAGGCAAAAGTGACAATCGTGAGCAAACAACATATAAGATGCAGCAAACGGTATGTTACAGGAGGAAAAAGTGACGTGTGCAGGTTACAAAAGCGTACAAAGTACAAGTAGAGGTATAGTACTGCAATAAATGGCAGACACTCAAACACAAGAACAAACGTTACGTAGGCAATGGTGGCACTTGTGCAAGTATCTAAAGCAAACAAAATGTAAGAGGTAGCAAACAGTATGTTACAAGAGAAAAGTGGCGTGTGCATGTTACAAAAGAGTACCAAACACAGGTAGAAGGATAATACTGCAATAAATGGCAGACACTCAAACCATAACACAATGGGAAGGCACTTCCATAGTCATGGAGAATAGAATTTTCTATAATGGAAGGTCTTCCTTCAGATAATAGAGAGGTGGTGGCCCGGAGATGAGGCGGAAGTGAGTTCCAGATTCTAACCGCATTCCCTGAAAAGGATTGGGCCATTGATATTTCCTTCTTGAAAGCGGTAGGTTCAAGCAGTACATTTTCCGCATTTCGTGATGGTCTAGAGCCTCCAGAGAATTTCAGTTTATTCCCCAGGTAGCGAGTAGAGGAGGAGTGCAAGGCTTTGTGGGTGATACAGGCAGTCTTGTAGATAGATCTTGCCTAGATGGGAAGCCAGCGGAGGGTGGATAACATGGGTGTGATGTGTTCGCTACTTTTGGCCCTAAATGAAACGAGCTGCTGAATGGAGAACAGATTTAAGGGGGGACAGGTGGGATTCGGGGAGGCCAGTAAGAAGAGAACTGCAGGAGTCCAGTCTGGAGAGGACCAGCGATTGGACCAGGGTTTTAAGGTCTTGCTCCGGGAAGAAGCGACAAATTCCCCAAAGAAGGCGCAGTTGGTATCGAGCAGACTTTGCAATGGAATTGATGGGGGAGATTAGATTGCGTTTTTTGTCGAGTATGACACCAAGGGATTTTGCGCTGTCGACAATGATGGGTTTATTGTTAAGTAGATTCATCTGATCCATCCATGATTGAACTGGGGGAGGAGAAAGTGAGGAGGAGAGGAGGAAGAATTAGAAGACAAGACCCCCCCCCGAATCGAGTATCCGCAGTGCGTCATCAATCACTTGCAGCAGGGCTGTTTCAGTGCTGCAGTTTTGGATAAAGCCAGACTGAAAATTGTCAAGAAGATCATTGTCCTTCATATGACGAGAGAGTTGTTTCGCTACACATCTTTCTGTGATCTTCGCAAGAAAGGGTAGATTAGTGATGGGGCGGAAGTTGTTGAGGTCATTCGCATCAGCAGTGGGTTTTTTAGGCAGAGGGGTGACCTGCCCAGATTTGAAGGAGACAGGAAGGGAGCCTTGACAGAGGGAGAGGTTGGCCAGAGTGGTCCAATAGGAAAGAGAATGGGTATAGAAGCCAATGGCAATGGCACTAGGGAAGGGGTCAAGAGAATGATTGGAGGGCTTTGTTTCGAGGATGCAATTAAGGAAGGCATCTTCAGAGATGGGGTCAAAGTTTTGCCAAATGGCTAAGGAGTTGCACTCTTTTGGAGGGGTAGGATGAACAACCTGATCCACAAGTAATTTCACTTTTTCATCAAAGAATATAGTGAAATCAGCTGCTTTCTTTGTAGAATCCTCCAACTTGGAGTTTGGGAGAGAGCAGTTAGTATTCTTGATGAGATCAAATACTTTTTTGGGTCTATTTTTGGCTGAGTCACGGAGGGTTCTGAAGTGCAACACTTTCCCAAGGAAGATGTGCTTGTGGTTCTTGGATCTTGCGGACCGAAGCATGGCCAAATTATCGGTGGAGGGCGCTTGCCTCCATTGTTTCTCCAGGATTCTTAGGTGCTTCCTTTCTTCATAGCGGGATTTGTTGAACCAAGGTGCTGAGGGAGTGGGCCTTTTCATTTTGCTTTGGAGAGGAGCGACGTTATTGATTTCGACTGCAAGGACTGTGAGGCATTGGGAGGTGAGTTTGTCAACATTTAGGTTCGGGTCAAGCCTTGGAAGTGATAGCAAAGCTGATTCACAGAGGTAACCAACGTCAATATTTTTAGTGTCACGGAACCCGGAGGTAGCCCTCTTAGGTTGGCCAAGAGTTATAGAGTGTGATAGGTGAAGAGAGAATGGGATGAGGAGGTGGTCAGACCAGTCTACACGAATAGAGAGAGGCTCCAGGATTGGCACCTTCCTCAGCTAGGATACCCGACATAGCTGCCAAGTTTTCAGATTGCTTTTTTCGTTTAATATTTTCTGGTTTTCAGTGTACTTGTGAGAGACATTCTACTTTCAAATGTGTGACCTTTAGAATGACACTTTCTCACAAGTAAAATCTAGGAATTAAATTTGTCCAAGTAAAGAGTGAAAGCGTTGCACGTTTGGGACACCCCCGCCTTCACAAGCATTGTTAGCCCCGCATAGGACGGGGATAGTAAATGTGCAGCTGCTGAATATATGACGCCGCACGGGACATCTGCCGGATGTAAACATTCTGCTCTTTCCAATCAGGATTGACGTTTTGTGTGTTCAGTGTCCAGTGTCTGCACATGAATCACACATGTGAAAAGAAAGGATTTGGAAGCTGCCATCCTTTCTGCCCTCCAGAGATGAGTGTGAGTAGCGGCCCCTTCAGCAGCAGAGCTCCCAGCAGACATGAAATGCTGAGGTCAATGAGGGGAGGTCGAGTTTTGATGATCTCGATTCACTCAGTCAAAGACCCTTCAAAGCAAGCTTCCTGATCAATGGATGGCTGATAAGTGGGGATTTCCCCAACAGTTATATTTGGTTTTCCTCCAAGTATTAGAAAAGATAAAAATAAATGAGTATCCGGACGCTCCCATTTGCTGCTGTGGCTAATATTAAAGATCAAATAAATCTTGAGTCCCTATGCACTCGTTTCCAAATATTTAACCATACGCCATCCACTTAAAGGTGGCGCAAACGTTTGTCACACGATGCCTGTTCGTGTCTTAGATAAAGTACTCAATGTGTGGAGGCAGGGTAACCTTTCACAAAAACGTGCGCTCAAATTAACAACGAACAATTAAGTTTCTTCACTCAATATTACTGTTTTCTTCCAATGATGCTAAATCCAAAGTTTTCTCATCAGTTCATTTTAATGTTTATTAATCATTTTCTTTCCTTATTTCATTTCATAAGGGTCAGCGATATTTTATTTTCCAACAATCCAATTTTATAGCATTACTCTTCCGCCCAATGCATTTCGGGTCGGTAGGTACGACCCTTCGTCAGGGGCCTGCTGTAACGGATTCACGCCTCCACTCGCTCTTAGATTTTCCCATAAAGTAACACTGAAGAAAACAGTAATATTGAGTGAAGAAACTTAATTGTTCGTTGTTAATTTGAGCGCACGTTTTTGTGAAAGGTTACCCTGCCTCCACACATTGAGTGCTAATATTAAAGATGTCATGAGAGCAGGGGGTCAGGGAGGAGGCTCCCCCCACTTGCCGCAGCAGTTCCAGGACAGGAATTAATAGTTTACAGAAATGGAGAGTAAAACTAACAAGAATTGGCATAGCCAATAGGTCTCGCATTTGGGACCTTATAAGTGTTTAGTTATGCAGCACCATATCCTTGGTGCAACAACATCAACTGTTGCATGGCTGAACACTTATAAGGTCCCAAAGGCGAGACCTATTGCTTATGCCAATGCTTGTTTTTATTGGCCGATTTAAAAAGCTGGAAGCCACTTAGATTCTTATATTGATAAATTAAAAAAAGAAAGATATTTTAAGCGTGCAACGCTTTTCATGTAGTGAAGCGTCTGTCAGAAAATGGCAGCTTGTTTGGGCATATTAGAAAATGACAGTTGCTGGCACTTCTGAATTAAAAATAAATGATATCATTGTATTTAAAGGACCACAAGGGGTAGGCTTGCAGCGGAGGAGCGGTCAAAGTGGAATCAAGGGGGGAGGGGGTTTGAGTGAGGGTTTAGCAGCACACGAGAGAGAGTAAGCAAACATATGCTCCAGGGGCTCCTCACTGTGTGAGGAAATGCTATTCTGTGTGTATAGCTTGCACTCCTGCCAAGTGCTGTCACAGTTTTTGTGTGAAGGAGGTTCATCGCTGCTGCCTTTGCTGTATCACATATGCCCATAGGCGGGGCCAATGGAATTATGCGATTTTGATGCAGTGGCGATTTTCGCATAATTATAGATTTGCCTCATTTGCCACATCAAAGTCAAAGTCAAAAAGGCTTTATTTCGATAAAAACTTATCATAAAAGCTTCACAGTAAAAACACACAATTACATTTTTTAAGAGAAAAGGAGAATACAGAAATTTGATTACATTTTGCCTTAAAAAATCTTAATTTTCAGATAAAAGAAGCATTTCATAAATAATTAATTAAAAGAGAATTAAACACTTCCTTTAAGCCTTTTGCTTCTAATAAACCAGGCCCATGATAAGAATTTGGAAAGGGCACAGACATACAGTGGTCTAGAGTCCGACATTAAAATACGTAATGCCTCAATGTGATGCCTAGTCCCTAACAGGCGGCACAGTTGCTTAAGCCATCTTCTTCTTGGTTGTGTATACTCCTGGCACTCAAACAGAAAATGTGCCACTGACTCTTGTCTAGATACACAAGTGGGGCAAAACTCTGTAGTCTGTGCTGGCGGTTTCCAGCGAGATGTAAAAGCATGCAGAGGGAGAGTCCCAGTCCTGAATTTAAAATAAAGGGTCCTATCAAATGGTCTCTCAATGATATCTAAGTAGAGTTCCCGAATGGGCAAGTCCTTGAATTTCAAAAAGTCCTCCGTAAGTCTGCCCAATGTACGGTTAGGGATCCGTTGAGTCAAAATCCAATTCCAGTACAGACTCTTGAGTGTTGCCTTTGGGGGAGAAAACCTATTTGCCCAGGCTCCACTTAGACCCAAGTTACACAGAAGGGCTTCATGTCTCTCAACCATTTTATTCTGTGCCACCCCGGTAAAGACATTACTTCAGAGAGCCCTTTAGCATATTTGGCAAGCTCCGGGACTCGCCACAGCCGGGCCCATAAAAATAAGGGCCGGAACTTTGCCAGATCTCCAATAGGGCGGCAACCTAAATCAAGCATTAATGGGACCATAGGTGTACCCTGGGGAAGTGACATAATGGCCCTACAGAACTTCCTCTCAGATCTTGACAATTCGCTGGTGTTACATGAGCCCCATAGCTCTGCCCCATAAAGAGCAGAGCTAACTCCCCTTGCTGCATAGATTTCAATAACAGGGGCTATAGGTCTAATAGCACATGAGCGCTGCTCCTTCAGGAGAGCCCCTGTTACCCTCTTGTGGGCTAGCAGCATTTTGTCTAAGTGAGGAGCCCACTGCATGTTGTGCGACAAACGGATGCCTAGGTAATCAAATACATCCACCCTCCCCAAAGGTACAGCATTCAACTTTGGGGGACGCACAGATTTTTTAGGGGGATTCCTCACAAGATATTTCGTTTTATCCGTATTGATTACCAGGCCCCGTTCTGTACAAAAAGACTGGAAGTTATTGAGAAGTTTTTGGAGACCCATTGGGGATTTAGATAACAGGAGCGTATCATCCGCAAAGAGAAGGGTGGGGATACGCTCCCCCGCCAGGGATGGTTCATCTGAAGGATCTTTCAACAGATGCTCAACCACACCGTTGATATACAAAGAAAAAAGGGTGGGAGCTAAAACACATCCCTGGCGAACCCCTCTCTCTACCGGGATACTGCTGGTTTTCTCTCCCTCTGTACCCCATCTTATCTGGGCGAAGCTATTCTCATGGAGCCTTACAAGTAGCACTAAGATGTAATGTGGAATCCCCATGTCAGTAAGGACTCTCCAGAGAGTCTCCCTAGGTACAAGGTCAAAGGCAGTCTTTAAATCGATAAAAGCGAGATAAAGACTGCCCTTGCCTATGACCACCACCTTCCAGTATACTAACATCAATCTGAAGGCTTGTTCTATTGTGCCGGTGCCTACTCTAAATCATGCTTGGTAGTCGGAAAGGATGTTGTTTTCACTGATCCATTGTAATATTCTGACCAACAACATCTTGCTGACTACCTTTTGGGTTATGTCCAACAAGCTTATGGGTCTATAATTCGACGGGTCGTCCCTAGCCCCTTTTTTAAAAATAGGGACGACCTCCGCCCCTTTCCAGGATGTGGGAATCGGTGCACCCCTACAGATGGCAATAAGCAGGCGGTGAATGAATTTCCCCCATTTCGGGATATCTGAACGAAGCAGGTCCCCGGGGATACCATCTGGTCCGGCCGCCTTTTGGGGCATAAGGGTACTAATGGCATACTCTACTTCTTTTATTGAGAAGTCGGCGTCTGCTAGATCTACCTCCCAGTCCTTTTGAGACACAATAGTACCAATAGCATACTCTACTCTTTTTGTTGGAAAGTCGGGGTTTATAAGAGCCACCTCCCAGCCCTGTTCATCCTTGGATGTATCTATGATGTTATTTCCGGATTGGCGAGTATACAATTTGGAAAAGTGGTTCACCCACACTTGGCTAGTGATGTTACATGTTATGAGGTCACTGTCTGGCCTGTTTCTGGCTCTGATTGTATCCCAGAAACGCCTTGAATCAATCCCAGAGCTTGCCTCTTTTAAAGTACGCCAGTACTCTTCTTCCCACTCCTTTTTTGCACTTGCCAATATTTGCTTATGCTCTTTCCTAGCTCCCTATATCAGGGCTTGTGATTTGCCTTTAATAGCCTCAATCAAAAGAGATTTTGCATGCCTGCATGCGGATGTGTACCAATCGTTCTTGCCCCTTGGGTTCCGGGTTGCCATATTCCTGCCCACACGCACCTTTTTCAAAAATACGTCCCCTATAGACCTAAGTGTGTCCTCAAAAATAGATGTGACCCTTCCAGCTGTTGGCAGGGCCGGATCGGTAGTATCCAACTCCATTTGTGAAGCCATAAGCATTTCATTAATGGTATTAAGTTTATCTTCGTCAGCTGAAATCTTATTCCACTTCAGGCGTCTCCCACAAGAGGAAACAGAGATTTTGTGAGCTTGCTTAAGGGACATGTCAACTATGTTGCTAGGCCAAGGATTTTTAAGAGACAGAGAGAGCGAATTATGATCGCTTTCTACAGTAGGTAAGACTACCATATCCTGCACTAATCCCCAGAGTGTAAAATCTAGCAGAATGTAATCGATCCTTGAGGTGTGGTTAGGTCTATTAAATGTGGCAGCACCCGTAGGATCTGAAATTGTACGACCATTTGTGGCTCTTAGGCCAAACTCCAGCGTTAAAGCATTTAATTGGATCGCACTTTGGGACCATCTTTTAATCGGGGGAATAGTTAGGGCTGGAATACCCCTTCTAGTATCATCCTCATCCAGATCAAAAATGTCATCTGTTGAGAGTGGCTCATAGGTACAGTTAAAGTCTCCCGCAACTAAGACTTGAGCACCAACAATGTTTTCTCTGAGCTCTGCTTCAAGTGTGGTTACTATCGGGGACATAGACCCATGTTTAGTGCCTCTGACATATATAGTAAACAGATCGAGGGTTAACCCCCTACGGGGACCTCTCAAGGAGATTCCTAGAATATCTGGGCTATTAATCTGCTTAGGTGTTATACAGCAGTTAAGGGAGATACTTACCCAGATGAGAAGACCCCCCGAAGGGCAGCCCTTCCCATTTCTGGGAGGTACTGCAGGCACAAAATATGTGGCATAGCCAACACGATGGAGTGGTTCTAAGATCCAAGTCTCCTGGAACAAACAAATCTTATGTGCCTACACCAAAGCATTCCACTCTGGTGAGGCCAATTTCCTGTGAATACCTGCTATGTTCCAACTAAGAATCATAAATGAACCCTTGGGATCGTAACCATCACTATTTTGAGGACCCAAACATTTAAATGGAGGTATAAGTGCAGTAGAAGACGTGGACTGAGCAGTACTAGACCCTGGTACAGAGATAAGGTGGGGGCATAGAGCTGAGACCTGTGAAATTTCCGTAATCCGCCTAGTTTGGTCTACTGTTGTCAGTTGATTTATTTGGTCTGACAATTTAGTTTCCCCTTCCTGTTTTTTAGGATTCCTTGAGCTAGCCATCCTGCCCTGCTATCTTTTGTTGCAATTGGTGTATAGATTCCTAACATTTTGAAATCTTCCTCATCCAATCTCTTGTCAGGTAGTGGAATTCTGATTTCCTCAAGTGCAAGTCAGTCCACCTCGTCCAGTGCACAGAACCTGTTCCAGTGCGCGTACTGTAATAAAAAAGGATCGTAGTCTGGGGTGCCTTGCCAGGGCGTTTGCCATTGGTGAAATCTGTGTTTGGGTGCTAGCTGGTGAACCCTACTCATAGGTATCCTATTTCTCTGCAATTGCCTTTGGGGTATGATCGGGTAGAAATATGAGAGATGTAGAGAGTGGATTTGTGTATTAGTTCCACTAGGGGGTGCATTACATATATAATTCACTGCGGCTGTGTCTCTGAAGTTGATAGTTATAATGTCTCCTGCTACTGTTTTTATACCTCTCCCTATCCATTCCCCTATTCTAACCGTGAGTATTTCCCCAAAGATATTTGGAGGTAGGGGTTTATTTAACTTTAGCCATTGCACACATTTATTTTTTAGTTCAAGTTGTGTTTCCTTTTTTCCTTCTTTCAGGGGTGGCACTCCTGTCAGCACGACCACAAAGGGCAAGGCTTCCGGCGGAAGATTAATTGTCTGGAAGCGAGCCACTCTTACTTTTTCCGCTTGATTTTTTATTAGGGGAGTATTTGTGCTTGTACTTTCTTTCGGTTTTTGGCCTGTTTTATCGTTTAAGACTAAAGGATTTCCATTACCTTGCTTCGATTGGACCTGTGGGGTGGTACTGGGTGCACTGGGATTCAGGGATATAGGGGCTTCCTTCACAGTCGGGATGTTATTTTGCGTGACTTCCTTTGGTCTATTTGCTGTGGATTGGTTTACTGGTACTACTTTATCTTTTGTTGTATTATTAGCAGTTTCCCCTTTTGACCCCTCCTTAGTTAATGTGCCATCATTTCCCACTTGCCTGTTGGAACCCATCACTTTGTTATTTATTAAGGATGTTAATCTGTCGATTTTTGACATAAGCGGTTGTCTTCAAGGTCTGCCTTGAGGTCGGCTACCATATTTGCCACCCAGCAAGGTATTCCTGATGTAGAATTGGTAATTGGAGCCACTAGGTTATGATTTAGTGTGTTATTTTGCCCCTTTTTTTTCTTATGCACACGAGCTTCACTAGCTCTTTTTGGCTCTATAATGCCTGAGTTCGCCTTCTCTCTACCCCTCGCGGTGCTTAGATTGGGCTGAGTATTTTCTATATCCCCTGTTGTCTCAATGGGGGCCTGAGCACACGGGAGCTCAGCAAAAGAGGAGGTAACACCAAGACTAAAGTCTAAATCGTCTATTGCGTCTATAGTGACTATTACAGAGTCGTCTACTACATCTTGTGGGTCTTGAGAGATTATCATCGGTGGTAAGGACATCCTCCTTTCTGTATTCGCTATTGCGGTAGATACTGCCCCTATAGTCTGTTTCAACATTATGTCTATCGCTGTCAGTGTAGGAACTGGTTGAGGGGTGTCCACCCTCTGTTTGGTATTAGATCTTAGGGTGGGCATCCTGGTAGTTTTGGTTAACTTTCTCATGCTGCTCAGGCCTAAATGTTTCTTCAATTCTTCAACAGCACTGAAGATAGACCACTCAATGTCAATAGGAGGGACTCGGGGCACCAGATAATCATGAAGTTAGACAAATACCTTCATCAATGCAGGAGGGGAGTTAGGGACGTGGCCCGGCCCAGCCCAGCCTCTTCTGGCCTCAGAGGGCCGTAGAGGGCCCGTCCTTTGCCCGGGCCTAGCCCCGGGCGAAACCCGCGCGCGTCCCGCTGCGCGCTGCACCGGTGCCGATTTTGAAGGTCCCAGGGGGCGCGGCTTCCGGCCAGCACCTCACGCGAGACCGCACTGCCTGCTGGATGTTGGAGGCAGGCAGCGCGCGGTCCGCAGGTGACTCCAGGCACGGGTGGCCAGCGGCAGCAACAATCCCCCAGCTCTCCCCCAGCAGGTAACAGGCAGCAGCGTTTCTCCTCTCACGGCGCGGATTGCAGTCAGGTTGGTGGCACGTCCCGCTGCGCGTTGCACCGGTGCCGATTTTGAAGGTCCCGGGGGGCGGGGCTTCCGGCCGGCACCTCACGCGAGACCGCACTGCCTGCTGGATGTTGTAGGCAGGCAGCCCGCGGTCATTTGCCACATAGTTCAGCATCTGCTGCATAATCTGCAGCTTTTACCCTCCAAAAATGTAGTTTTAACTCAAACGGTGTAAAAGTTTCTAAAATTGCAGTGACCGGTGTAGCCGTACAGTGGAAAGCCCTGTGCAAAGTTGTACTGCTCACCTTTCTGCTGCTTATTACTATATTTTTGTGTTAAACTGGTACTAAAGCGGTGCAACTAATGCCCAGACAGTGTTAACAAGTTTAAAAAGGATAATGAATGAAGTAATACTATCCCGAAATATGCTCATAATTTGCCTTTTCTTGCTGCATAATTTACTCAACCTTGCCGCATAATTTGGCTTTCCACTGCCGCATAATTCCAGTGGCCCTGCCAATAGGTGAAGCTTGCAACTCTAATGACTATGTCTTATTTTCTGTATGAGGGGAGCTTGCTAAATTCACTGGAAAGAGCTTGTTATCTGAGTGAGAAGCGTGCACTTCTAGTCCAAGCTGCACAAATTCAGTTGTGTGACGGAAGATCGTACTGTATGCTTCTCTAGTATGGTGTTTCTGTAAACAATCCTAGGGAAATTTGGGCAAAATGTACCTAACTACACTGCTGCGGACTTACAACTTTTCTGTGTATAAAGGAAACATGCAGTCTTTGGCCCTTATTACGAAAGGCTAAACTTTGGTGTGAAGATACCGGGATGCTGTAATTAAAGTAAGCAGCTAGTATCTCTACAGGAAAGTCCAATCATTTGATTTTTTTTCGCCCTGAAATTGGGAATAACTGTTCTGACCTGTGTTACTTGGTGCTTTACCACGCAATTTGTCACCATTTTGCCAAAAAAAACACGACTGAATAGTCTGTTCTGAGCAGGCAGAAACTGTCAGCTGGAGTGTAGGTTGGAGTGGGTGGTTGTAGGGAGGTAGAGCCGGGTTCCAGGGTGCACTTATGCCTGTCCAGCAGGAGCCTTGTCTGCTCCACCCGGACTGCGGCAGGGGACTGAGAATGTTTACGCCCCTGCCTTGAAACATTAGCCACAGGCTCCGGGCAAGGAATTAACTGGTCTGTAGTGTGAAACCCGATCATTTATGACCCAGAAACACTTGTAATGGGACATTGGGAATAAGGGAAAGCAATCAACAGCAGGAGAGGCGATGCCGGCGCCATGCAGAAATAAAGTGTATGTTGGAGGGCAGCGCTCACCTCGGATTCTTTAAATTTAAAGTGAAAGCAGCATTGTTTATAATTGAATAAAGGCCCGTGCCTGTGGCAAATTATTACATTAAAAGATGGCATTAAACACCATATCATACTGTGAAACTCAATTACAGTCAATTGGATCGTAGTGGTTTGCCTGAAACGAGGCTGGATTTTTGACAGGCAGCATCCACGGCTGGCCCCACTTGCGCGCGCCACCTTAAATCCCAGCAAGAGTCCCTGGGCTTCTGCCGGCATGCATAATCAGCAATAAAAAACAAGACAAGTGTGGTACGCGCACACTACAAGGAATGTGAGGTATGCGCTGCTGCTCGCTCCCGAGCTCCCCAGGCCAGGGGAGAGAGAAGGCGGAACATGCACCCGCCTTTGGCCAATTGCGCTCTGTCTTTCTTAGAAAGACGAACGCAAAGGCCAATAGCGTGTGAGCAAAAAAAAAGCAGACACACAAGCGTGTGCTCCAAGTTGAAAGTCCTTACTAGAAGCCTCGCAGAGCAACGCATGCGCGCTGGCTCAGGCGAGACCTAAAAACTGACTTCATCATTTGAAAAATGGAAACAGACTGAACTATATTCTTTCAAAATAAATGACAATTCCACAGTTTGCATTCACTTTAAGAGTAAAATCCTCTCACTTTTAGTTTCATGACTTAAACTTTTCAAACTTTCAGTTTTGATTTGGCCTTGGGACATTCGGAAGGGTATGCCTGAAACAAGTGGTCATGGTCTGAATTTAGCTGACTCTCTTCTGTAACCAGAAGAAAAAACCCATCTCAGATGTACCAAGCCAGTCCATATTAGTAGGTCTCAGAGACATGCAGTGTAGTGTGGGCTTCTTGCCCCTAAAAGCTTTGGCGGGCATTTACCCGTCTTCATCTTGACCCCTAGGTGCCAGTTTACTTATTACCTCTAAGTCCCTCGTCTTCGACCCAGTCATAACAAATGAGGAAATATTCCAACTGACAGAAAAAAAGACAGGAAATGCTTTTAGGCTCCACCCACCCTCCAGTCAGGGGCTATATGAGCATAGCTAGCAGAAAGCACTTTCTGCTTTGTTTCCTGTCAGTGGACATGACGGGGGATGCTCTGGTAATTGCATGGCTCTTACCTGTTTTATGTATGTCCTCTGGCTTTGTCCTTTGCGGGGCTCTGGGGCAGCCATTGGACCCTCGTGGGAGCAACTGGAGTCGGGACGTGGGGCCTCCTGGACTCAGTAAGTGCTGTTGGTGGCTGGGTTGCTAGGCTTTGCCAGCCCGACTGTGTTCTTTCTTCCATGTTCTGGGCCAGACAACTGGTTTTGATAACCCAAAATGCCGCTTTGGTTAGCAGTGGCAGGGTTCGTTGCCACTGACTGGTGTCCGGTGGTGGTGCAGCGGCGGCGTGCTGGTTGTCTGAAAATACCACCTAGAGTCCTCGGGAGCTTTAGTTATCCTGGCTTGTAAAACCCTTCTTCTGGGTTGTGAGCCGGGCACAGGCTGCACCCCGCTGGTCCGATGCGGCCGTTTCATTGCATGGTAGTCAAGTGGGAGCCGCTGTCTTACAGTTGGAGCGGCTTCGCGTGGAAGGTGGTCATCCGTCCGCCTCGAATGAGCCATCGACTTCGGGTGTAAAACACCATTTAAGTGAAGCGGGTTACCCGAATGAGCCCGCCATTGCTGTTGGGCCTCCAGTGGCCCCCTCTGGTATTGTTTTGTGAAGTGCCGGCCGGCCACGCCCACTTCATTCCTGTGAGGTTCATCCTGTCAGTGACGGCAGGATGAGAGCTGCCTGTCACTGCATGCGCATTGTTAGGTCTCGCCTAGCTATCGCGTAAGCGATGCTCAGCGAGATATTTAGTAAGGGGCTTTTGAAAGTGCTCCCAAAGGCTGCAGGCGGATCGGGTTCAGTGCATGTGCACCAGGTGCGCGCACCATTTGTCAGCCTGTGTGATCACTTTCGCAGCCGCTTTGATGTTCTTAGTGAGCCACCCGGCCACTGAGAACATCAAAGCGGCCGCAAAAGTGATCACTCACACCCTGTACTGCTTCCTTCCCAAGTTTTGCTTCCCACTACTCGCTTAAAACCAGCACCTTCGCATTCAAACCACCAGCACTCATGCCCATACCCATCAGGAGAATATTGTCACAAACTACCCTTTCAGTAACAACGCAGTCTCACATCAATCATTTGAATAAAAGCCCAACACTGCCACCTCGGGTACAGTGCATTTGCGCCGGCGCACGCACCATTTGTCAGTCTGCGTGATCACTTTCGCGGCCGCTTTGATGTTCTCAGTGAGCCGCGCGGCCACTGATAACATCAAAGCGGCCACGAAAGTGATCACACACACCCTGTACTGCTTCCTTCCCAAGTGTTGCTTCCCACTACTCGCTTAAAACCAGCACCTTCGCATTCAAACCACCAGCACTCATGCCCATACCCATCAGGAGAATATTGTCACAAACTACCCTTTCAATCAAGACGCAGTCTCACTTCAATCATTTGAAGCCAAGGCCAACACTGCCATCTCGCAAGAGCAGCAAAACACACAAGATGATGGACGGAATGTTGCACAATGGCAAAACATTCACCCCCAGTCACAGATCTGGGTTTAATCCATCATTATTTTGCTCACCAAGCCACCCCAGTTCAGACATGGCCATATGCAAATCAGTCTTGACCCTGTGCCTCATGGGAACAGTCCAGCCCGAACTGCCAAGCCATGTCTTTCCTGAACCAGAATCAAGCATCCTAGGACCGGTTTCTGGCTATCAGCCGTCTTCATCCAGGATAGCTTGACTCCAGTGGCCTAGTGAGCACGGGACCCACGTCTGGGCATACCCTTCCCACATAGGGTGAACAGCAAAACACACAAGATGATGGACAAAATGTTGCACAATGGCATTACATTCACCCCTAGTCACAGATCTGGGTTTAATCCATCATTATTTTGCTCACCAAGCCACCCCGGTTCAGACATGGCCATATGCAAATCAGTCTTGACCCTGTGCCTCATGGGAACAGTCCAGCCCGAACTGCCAAGCCATGTCTTTCCTGGACCAGAATCAAGCATCCTAGGACCGGTTTCTGGCTATCAGTCGTCTTCAGCCAGGATAGCTTGACTCCTTCATCCCCTTTTGTATCGCTTTGTTCGCCCTAAGTTGGCAGGGTATGCTCAGACGTGAGTCCCTTGCTCACTTTGACACTGGATTCAAGATAGCCGGCTGATGAGGATTATGAATCCGAAACCGGTTCCAGGATGCTTGTTTCCGGTCCAGGGAGGACATGGCTTGGCAGTTCTGGGTGGACTGTTCCCATGAGGCACAGGGTCAGACTGATTTGCATACGGCCATGTCTGAACTGGGGTGGCTGAGTGAGCTAAAGAATGGTGATGGATTAAACCCAGATCAGTTGACTGGGGTGAGTGTTTGATTTGCTCAAACGCTCCGTCCATCATCCCCTTTTGTATCACCTCGCAAGAGCAGGCACACCAATCACATGCACACAATGATCCAAACATAAGCATTGACTCATTCACCGATCTCTCGCATTCAGCATGAGCATGTACCCACACAAGCACTCTCTTATCCAGTTTGAGCAATATAATATCCAGCCTTCATCAGCAAGGCTACATCTTGTTAAACGAAGGTGGAAGGGTTAACATGGATTCTCGATCAAGGTGTTAATTGTGTCGCTCTTCTGGGACTCACTGTACCAGGATGTTAATTGTATTCCTCTTTTCATTTAGGTGGTAAACGAACTCCTCACTCACCACCATATCAGTTCAAATAATTTTTAGAACACTTTCATGTCAAAGGTAGGCTTTCTTGTTCAATCTGGCATCAACATGTAATTGCTAATGTCAGCAAGTAACACATCCCTCTGTGTATCGAAGGAGACGAACACCTAGCATACTTTTCAACGAACTGGCGTTGTGGTGGACTACAAACCCCAGCCTGCTTGTTGAGTGTTCGTGATATCTTTAGATGTGCACGCATTCACAGTTGCAGTTCTGACTTCTTTAAACAAGCATTGGCATAGCCAATAGGTCTTGCCTTAGGGACCTTATAAGTATTTAATTATGCAGCACAATATCCTTGGTGCAACATCAACTGTTGCATGGCTAAACACTTATAAGGTCCCAAAGGCGAGACCTATTGTCTATGCCAATGCTTGTCTGGTTTGGGGCTAGTTTTTCTGCCTCCCGTTTTGCATATTTGGAGGGAACTCTTTGTATTTAAAGTCTTGGATCTTTCCGCTGTGTGAATATGGGGAAACATAGACAGAAGGGCAGGCATGTCTCTCCGGTATCTTCTCATTCTTCCTCAAAAGACAGTGAGGACTCCGTTCCTCCTCGGAAGCAGAGAAAGTTGAGTGATGATACTCATCTGAAGAAGCTAATCCTTGAGACTTTGTCTACCATGAAGCCCTGAAAGTCTACTGGTGTGCGTTCTGGTGGGGGTCTTGATCTCTAATCTGATATTTCCAATTCGTACTCCTCTGATGGTTTATCTTTGGGTGCTGTGCACCTGAAAAGCAAATATATTTCTAAGGAGTTGTTGCCAGACCTTTAATCACATGTTAGTGATAACATAGGGTTTCCAGATGTGGAGATGGCCAGCACATCCAAGGACAATGTGTTGCCCCAGTTTTGTAAACAGGCAACAGGATGGTTGTGCTGTTGAAAACCTGAAAGGATCTTATGATGCCTCACTTCATGCCCAAGCTGTACCATTTTCAGGATATGGAAGATCCAATTCCTGAGTGTGTGCATGTGGACTCCATTGCGGCCAGCTTGGTGGGACGTCGTTCCATGGCTGAAGATAATGTCCTGAAGGATGGTTTTGATAAAAAGATTGACTCTGCTGTGAAAAAGGCCAATGCAGGATCGCATCTCGCCATCCGTTATTATCATTATTGGAGCTTATAGAGCGCGCGGATACCTCCGAAGGAAGTGTCCCAGCGCTAGCAGCGCGTCCAACCTGTAAATAAAGAACCGGACTAGACAGTGAGCACTAGAGCAGGCCGAAGAGCCAAGTTTTTAAAGCTTTCCTAAATAAGGTTTCTGAATTAGTCTTCCTCAAATGCTCCAGCATAGAGTTCCATAATGTAGCGGTTTTCTCCGTGAAAGCACGACCGCCGATCCTAGCCTTTGCGAAACGAGGAATCACCAGTAAATTCTGGTTGTTTGATCTGAGTTCTCTGGCCAGGCTGTATTTCTGAATTCTCTGCTTCAGGTATTGGGGACCAATACCTCTGACTGCTCTATGCGCCACTGTCAGTGCCTTATACTCTATTCTTCTTTTTGCCGGAAGCCAGTGCAAACAGCGCTAATGCGGGGTAATGTGATGTCGCAGTGGCACATTCCTAATTAGCCTGGCTGCCCCATTTTGAATAATCTGTAACCTCCTGAGTGAATACTGAGGAATACCAAGGTAGAGGCTGTTGGCATAGTCAAGTTGGGAGGTGACTAATGCATGCACCACTGTCTTCCTACAGTCCGTAGGCAGGAAGTGCAGGAATCTCTGCAGAGCCTTCAACTTCCCAAAACACAGTGAGGAGACATGAGCAATTTGCGCCTTGCCAGTAAGTTGAGAATCAACCCTTAAACCCTAGGTTCCTGGAAGAGGCAACTGGCAGCGGGGGTGGGCTTAGCTCAGTTGGCCACCAGAGTCCCGACAAGTGGTGGGGGGGGGGGGGGCGTGGATTAAAAAACAGGACCTTGTCTTATCAGTGTTTAATTTTAAGCAACTATCTGTCATCCACAATGAGATATTTAAAAGACACTGCTTAAAATTGGCAAAAGCTGTCTCGTTGTGTTCCCTGAAATAAAACACCAATTATGTGGCGTCGGCATATGAGACAACTTTCACCCCACATTGCTCAACAATTGCCACGAGGAGAGTAAGATAAACATTAAAAAGCATTGGGCTCAGAGCCGAGCCATGAGGGACACCACACATGAGGGGACTGGAACTGGAGACATGGGGGTGAAGAATCACTTTTGAAAACGACCCTCAAGAAATGAGTGGAACCATGCCAGGACAGTTCCTGTCACTTTTAGATGGTTAAGCCTATGTAGGAGAATCCTGTGTGATACCGTATCAAAGGCTGTGGACAAGTCCAACAGCACCAGTATCACGCAGCTGCCCTGATCTAAAGTTTCATGAACCGACTCCACGACCTCAAGCAGGGCTGTCTCCGTACTGTAGCCCAATCTAAATCCAGATTGGGAGTCATGCAGAAGGTTATTCGACTCCAGGAAGTCCAGTAGTTGTCCGCTCTGTGGTCTATGGTGCCTATGCCGCTCAGTCCTTGTTGTCTGACTTTAAGACTTTGTTTGCCACTTTGCAAGAGGGTGGTAGTTGATCTGAGTTGTTAGATTCCAATGAACGTCAGGCTGAGTTTCTTTCTGACATTGCCTTTGATTCTGTGTGGACTTCGGCCATGCCATGTGGTGCTTCCATTGCCACCATAAGAAACTTGTTACTGAAAGGATGGAACACTAATGCTGCACAGTGATCCATGGCATTGTGGTTGCCCTTTACTGGTCCTTGGCTTTTAGGGAACGGCCTTCAGGACACGTTGCACCAAGTGTTTAAGGAACAGAAGCATTCCTTATCCTTTCGGCATCTGCCACATCGTAAGGATTCCTCATTTTCTAATGCGAGGTCTTTTTGGCAACCTTCTCGTCTACAGAAGAACGCTTTCAGGAACCAGAGGGGTCCTTGGAAAAATTTCCAACGGTGCTTCCATAAGAAACCCCTTCCCGATGATGGTCCTGTTAGTCAACGTTCCTGACTATGCCACCTCTTGGCACGTTCTGACTAGGATGTTACCAGAGGTGGGTGGGAGAAAGCACCATTTCCTGTCAGCCTGGCAAATCTCGCGAACAGACCAGTGGGTTCTGGATATCCTGGAATGGGGTAACCAGAACGAATCCCTTTCTCAACCTCCACCTTCAGCAGAGTGAGGACGCCTTTACCGAAAGAGGTGTCATGCCATCGGGCCCTATTGGATGCGGTGCAGACCCTGTTTCAGAAGAAGGCCATTGTTCCTGTCCCCAGGGCGGAATGGAGTCACGGGAATTACTCGCTCATTTTACTCATCCTGAAGTATACAGGGGGCTTTCGGATTGTGATCAATCTCCAGCCTCTGAACCGGTTCGTCGGGAAGATTCCTTTCAAGATGGAGACCCTGCAACCTGTGATTCCATTGATTCAGGCCGGCTGTGTGATGACTACTCTGGATCTTCACGCTACATATCTTCATGTCTGTGTAGCCCGGGAGTGCCAGCAGTATCTGAGATTTTGTCTGTGGGGTCGTCATTGGCAGTTTTGTGTCCTCCCATTTGGCCTCCGGTCCTCTCCCAGGTCCTCACTAAGGTGGTAGCTCCTCTGGGTGCACATATTTACCTCCTGGGTGTCTCTGTGATTCCCTACCTGGACGACTGGCTCCTGCAGGCCCCCTCTGCCCTGGTGATGTCTTGCCATCTGGAGCTGACCATTCATATACTAGAAAGCCACAGCTTTCTCCTAAGCTTCCTGAAGTGTCAGCTTCTTCACACCACCCGGAGGATCTTTATCCAGACCAACTTCGATTCTGTTCTGGGCAAGGTGTTCCAACCTTCTTCCCGGGTACTATGTCTCCAGTCGCTGTTGAGGAAGTTGTTGTCTCAGCCATTGGTGACCCCACTACAGTGGTTGGGGGTACAGGGCCACATGGCTGCATCTGTGATCACTGTCCCGTGGGCCCTGTTGCATCTTTGCCCCTTGCTGTGGCATCTTCACCCTGTTCAGGATTTCTCCGTGGTGGTTCCTGTTTGCCCGGAGGTGGTGGCTGCTCTGCAGTGGTGGATGGTCATGCCAACCCTGTTCCGGGGTTTGTGGTTACATTTCGATCCTCCTGTGGTGTTGACAAAGGATGCCAGGGCTTCGGGTTGGGGACCTTCTCTGGGGCAGTTGACTGTGCAGGCTCGTTGGCAAGGCACGAAGGCTCGCAGTCCTCCAACTGGAGGGAACTGTCTGCTGTGGAAAGGGCCCTCCGGTTCTTCAAGGATCGCCTGCTGGGTTGCAGTGTTCTGGTGCATTCCAACTACACCGTTACTCTGGCTTATATCAATCATCAGGGCAGTACTCACAGTCAGTCCTGGAATCTGGTGGTCTGTGCAATAGCCAGTTGGGAGGAACTTCATCTCTAGGCGATTTTAGCTCAACACATCCGTGTTTAGGACAATGTGGTGGCAGATGCTCTGAGCCACCGGTTTCCGTCCTCACTGACTTTGTGTCTTTGTCCCAGGGTGTTCCAGTTGATTTGCTGGAGGTTCGGGACTCCCAGGATGGATTTGTTTGCTTTTAGGACCAATGCTCTGCTTCCCCTCTTTTGTTCCTGGATTCCGGAAAGGGTGGGTGGGGAGTGGAGGCCTTGTCTTTCTCTTGTCCCCCCTGGTTCCTGTATGCCTTCCCTCCCTTTCCTCTCATCCCGGCTTTCTGCTGAAGGCCCAGAGGGTGAGGGCTCATGTGGTGGTGGTGTTACCTCACTGGCCCAGGAGGTCTTGGTTCCCATTTTTGGTCATCCTAGCGGTGGGTCCTCCTTGGATCTTGCCGCTGTTCCCATCTCCACTCCTGCCATCTTCCCCTCCACTGCTGGTCCCTTTCACCTTAGCTGTCTGGAGGTTGAACAGCTGTCTTTAGAGGACAGCGGTTTGCCTGACCACATTATTACTGTGATGCAGTCCTCCCGTAGGAGGTCTATGTTATCTTCTTATGCTAAGCATTGGGCTTCTTTCGACTGCAGGTGTTCTGGGCTTAGTCTGTCCTTTGTGTCCTGTCTTGTTTCTGATGTTCTTCAGTTCTTTTTGGACTAGTTACACATGCAGTATGCTTTGCCTACTCTGAAGGGGCAAGGGGCTGTTACACGGGCTTTCCGTGGTCCGGGGTTCTTGCCCTCTTTGGATGGGCTGTTGGTCTCTCGTTTGTTTCAGAGTTTGTCTCTCTCTTCTCCTGTTGTTTGTCCTTCTGTGCCTCCTTTGGGTCTTTCCCAGGTCCTGCAGGTGCTTCTAGCCTCTCCTTTTGAACCTCTGGACTCTGTTGACTTTAAATTCTTGACTATAAAGGTGGCTTTTCTGGTGGCCTTTACCTCTGCTCAGTGGTTGGGTGAGCTCACTGTTTTGCGTTGTTCCCCTCCTTTTTGAGTTTTATGGAGGAGGCTGTGGGTCTCTGTTTGGATCCTGGTTTTCTGCCTAAGGTGTGTTCTCGCTTTCATACTTTTCAGGAATTGGTCTTGCCTTCTTTCTTTCCTTCTCCCTCTTCTCCTGCTGAGCAGTGGTTACACACCTTGGATGTTAGGCGTGCTTTTTCTGTCTATGTGGACCGGTCTACTGCTTTTTGGTCTTCAGACAATCTGTTTGTGACTTTTGATCCGGCTGCTCATGGGAAGGTTGCTTCTCATCTTACCATTGGTCGGTGGATCAAGCCTTTTAATGGTTTGGCTTATCATGGAACTGGTTTGCCTTGTCCTGCGGGTGTTCAGGCCCATTCCACAAGTGGGTCTCAGAGTCCTGGGCTGCTTTTCATGGGGTTTCACTGGATGAGATTTGCCGTGCTGGGACATGGGCTTCTGATTCTACGTTTGTTCGGCACTACTGGGTTAATTGCACTCTGAATAATCGTATGAATTTTGGTTCTGGTGTGTTGCGTGCTGGGGAGCCTGCTGCTCCCCTTTGAGCCTGTTCTGTTATTAAACACTTCAGGTTGCTACGCTTCACTCCTGTGTGTGTTTTCTTTATTTCTGGCGTTCCAAAGGCTGCTGCTGGGTTGTTTTCTTTGGTATGCCTCATTTGTAATGACTGGGTCAAGGAGGAGGGACGTGGTGGTAATGTCCTGATTACTATAGGTATTTCTCATTACTCTTAGTCCTACTCGTCCTGGACCCAGTCATACACCCCCCCCCGGTCCAGGCTTTTGTTGTGCTTGGTGTGTCAGGAAGTGCTTTCTGGTGGCTGTGCTATTATAGCACCTGGCTGGAGGGTGGGTGGAGCCTAACAGCATTTCCTGTTTTGTTTCTTGTCAGTTGGGATCTTACCTCACCTGTTATGACTGGGTCGATGACGAGAAGGACTAAGAGTAATGGGGATTACCAAAAATAACCAGGGCATTTCTAAGCATATCACTATTGGTTACAGTTATTATAGTTAAGTGAACAGAGGCACTGGATGTTGAAATGAATACCCAAAGATGAAAAACATCAAGGTTCCACGGTATCTTAGGGCAGAGAATACTTAGGTTCTCTCCATTACAATACTTAGGGACAGACGCAGGAAGCATTTTGCAGTCGCAAACGTTCTGAATTGGAATTTTGGACTTTGCAACTGCGAAAAGGCTTCCTGGGATTAACTAAACCCATTTCATTTTGAACTTATTTATGACTCATGAAATGGATTTAGAAATGGATAATGAACTGCTGTTTAGAAGGTGCGTGTTTTAGGCATCTCTTCCGCGTAGTGATTCCTATTCATATGTATCAATGGTTTAGCACCGAAATAGCAGTCATAATCCCCGGCAAATATACAGACCCCCAAGCTGGGGTGGTAACCCATTCACAAAAGGGAAAGGGTTCCTGGGGGACCCCTTCCCGGTTGTGAATGTTAAAAAATGTTTACTGGAGAGTCTAAAGGAATACTGCCAACTCTAAAACAAACTTTTTTTTTTACAATTGTTATTTTTAAATACAGTCCCATTTTCATTAAGGAATGCGGGCTGCATTAAAAAAACAATTTACTGTATTGAAAATCACTCACAGACATGGTGGCCCGCGGACTTGTGCGCGCCACCATTCCTGATTGTAGCCAAATGGAGCGAAGTTAAGAACTCTAAACCCAGCAGGGACGTCCCAACGTAATACAACCCTCGACGATATTGTCATTCTAACTGAGGAGGTTGAGACCCTAAGGGAGGCAACAGAGCTGGAGGCAGAAGAAGAGGGAGCTGGAGAGTAGGATTGCCCCATCCTTGTCACTCAACCCAAAACAGTCTAACCAAACCTAAAAGGAAGATTCCCCTCTACCTACTGAGTCACTGAGAGACCATGTAAAGAGCAGTGCCTCTGCTGGAGCTCTGGAGCCAGGGATGATATGTTCTGATAGGTTCTCAGTTCTAGCTGACCCCAGGTCAGTGGTGCCCAGGAGCGACCCAGGAGGGACCTACGGATGACGTAATCGAGCTGCCAAAGTCCACGTGCATCTGGGGAGGGGGGAGAGGGCACCCCAGTACCTGGACATATAATGGCTATTGTTAGAAATTTCTCATTTCAATGACCAAGTGGCTGCATTGTTGGGAGATGACGAGAGACAAAACTATGTAGCTCCTCTGAACAAGCATTTACAATGCAACGGTCTTGCCTTTGCAAATGTTAGAGCTATTGGCATTGTAAATTACAAAATTATTATTTATGTGTTGGTTTTGAAAACAGATAAATAAATGGCATTGTTATTTACAATGCCAATAGCTTAATCTCTTGCAAATGCGGGACCTATTGCATTTGCACACACACACACACAAAGCCACACACACACACCGAGCCACACACACACACGCACACACACACAGAGCCACACACACACACACAGAGCCATACACACACACACAGAGCCACACACACAGCCACACACACAGAGCCACACACACACACACACACACACACAGAGCCACACAAACACAGAGCCACACATACACAGAGCCACACACAGACAGAGCCACACACACACACACGAAGAGCCACACAAATAGAGCCACACACACACACACTCACACAGAGCGGCCTTTGAGGGGAGGCCGTCAGACACCTACATTTAGAGGCCCCTTCCCGCATATCCTTGTGTAAGAAAACGGCCTGTGATCAGGTGTCTACATAAGACTCCATACATCTATGAGTAAATTGACCCGTCTATGCGGGGTGCTTGGTGGACAACGTGAGACTGGTGAGGACCCCTGACTTCTGGGCATGAGGGCCCAGTGCACACGTCAGGGACTGGAAGACCCCATCGCTGCCTGGAACCCCCTGCAGTGGCATCAGTGCACGGCGAGGCCGGCGCGGGGCAGGGGAAGGGAGGGTAGGTTGTCTGGAATGCCCCTAGCTGGCTCGAGAGCCGTGCAGCAGTGGTATCAGTGCACGCCGGGGCAGGCCTCAAATCAGACTCCTCTAAAACCTTTCAAAATACCAATTTCCTTCCGCACAGTTATCAGCTGGGAACCTGAAAAACACTCAGTGAATAATTACTGTGATCCGGCAGGCTGCCTGTGACACAGACGCGGAGGCGGGGCTGACGGCGCTGAGAGCGAGCAGTGCCTGTGAGCACCGAAGGCGAGCAAGGTGTAGCCGTGTGACGGAAGAGTACCGGGCTTGAGCCGCCCTCACCCCTCAGCATCCTTTTGTTTCCTGGCTGCTTTCTGAGGTGCTGGGGAGCCCCTGGGAGGAGCAGCGCTGCCCGGCGCTCGCAGTGGCCTAGGATGTCCCGACATGAAGGTTAGTTATGTAGGGTTGGTGACACTCGCCGTGGCTAGAGGGGAAGTAGTGGCTCCGTCCGAGGATACAGTGCTTTTGAATGTGAATGTCTTTCCTAGCTGCAAGCTTTTAGACAGCGGGTGCGCAAAATTGGGATTGAGGTTCTATCTGTTAAAGTGTGCTTGTGGGGATGCCGGGGGTGGGCGATTTTGAAGGGACAGTACTCCCCCCGACAGATGTTGAACAAATGCTCGCCATGACACAGCCTTTTGTCTCTAAGCCCCGTCCTTTTCAGACTAGGTGCCTGCTTACTTAAAAGGTTTCTTATCTTCTTTATGGGGCCATCTGGATCAATAAAAAGGATAAGAAACCTTTTACCACAAACGTAAGTCAAGGAGCCCAGTCTGAAAAGGACGGGGCTTAGCGAGAAAGAAGAACGTCACTAGGACCTCTTCTCCAATGGCTGGCCACCGTTAAGGAGGCCAGCCAATGGAGAAGAGGGTCGGGCTTAACCCTCGCTAGTGAAGTACACTCCAAACATAAAATCTCGCAAGCTCGACTGCGCATGTGCGCAGTACGCCAAGCAAGACCTAAAAAACAAGAAGGGAGAGGGCGTGTATGACATGTATACACCTCCCCAATCAATGATCGAAGCCATCGCTAGGATGCCCGTGACATGAGGACCGAGGACAGAACCCTCACACCGACTCACCTTCAACCACTACAACACAAGCGGGGTCTCCACCAGAAACGAGGCCCATGAGAGATGTTCCGCCCACAGCTTAATGGTATAAGACACACAACAGGCCGGCCACACGTCCACACCGGGCAGTTCAGACACACAACAGGCCTGGCCACAGGCTATACCAGGGCAGTTCGGACACACAACAGGCAGAAGGGCTACCGATCGAGAAGTTCACAGGGATGAACGTGGCCAAATGGCAATTGAACTAAGGCTTAGGCATAAATACTTCGTTGAGGGATTGGTGGGACGTAGCTTTGGAAAAAACCCTCCCCTAAATTCCCAGATCCAGTTTAAAGTAAACCCACCAGCCTAGGTCCTCACCCCGCATTTTTATCCACTGTCAGAGACGATGGTTGACTGACACAGACCCAGGCCCGCTTCTCCTCTATCTAGTAGGAGTAGGGTCTATTCTGCGCAGGGGGGTGAGGGGGATGCTTCATTTGGGTTAGTGGTAGTAATGCCGTCCCTAGTTCAGCTTCCGGACCAAACCTAAGAGCGAAAAAGCATCAATATTGTATGCTGGAATGCTGCAGGCTTGAAGCAAAAGCCTGGTGACCCAGACTGGGGCACGCTATAGATTCTTGTGATATCTGCTTATTGCAGGAGACATGGGGTCTGGAATCCACCCATAGGTCAGACTACTTACATCTGTCCCTCCCTGCTAACCACAGTGGGAGGGGCCTCCCCTCGGGTGCCCTTACCACATGGGTTAGATCAACAATGCCTGCCCACATAGGCCTGCTTCACTCGACTTCTCCTGACATTGTGGGCATTGCTCTTGCGAGGCAGTGTGGTGGGGCACCCCATATGTATGACATATACAACAGAGGGGCTGGAGGCGCCTGGGAAACCCTTACCGTGAAATCGTTTATGTCACATTTGGGGGGTGCTTTGACACACACGATGCCCTGATTGTTCCAGGGGATTTTAATACATTTTTGAGCCACTAGACACCAATAGTGAGTCTCCTACAGAGGGTGAGGGTGGTGTATGGGGTATCCCACCCTAGTGATCCCTCCGGGGAAGTCTCGCTTTCCATTGATATCTCTGTCCTGGCTCTACGGTCACACAAGACCGGACCTTCAAGCCTGGTATCCTTGTAACGCCCTAGGACACTCCAGGAGAGGCGATGATGTCTCTGTCTCCCTGCCCCTATGTAGATTTGTAAAAGACTTGACAGTGATTGAATGACAAGATAGTGACCATAGGGCCTTACAATGTACAATGGGGGGCTTGATAGCATGCTTGGAGGCTGCCCCAAAACCATGAAGTAGGGATATAAGGTCATTGAAGAGTAGGTGCACTCTGAATTGGGATAGAGTGTCTGCTAAACCCGCTATAAAAAGGGGTGCTTACCATTGTCTTAGAGGAAGAGACAGTTTAGATACCATCAAGACCAGACACCTTGTCGTCCCTGAGACCCGCAGGACTCTTTTCCGTGAAGTGAACGACTGTTTTCGCCCAGGTGCCAGGAAGGCCCATTCCCATGCCAAGTGAAGCGTCTCCTGGTTCAACAAAGAGCAAAGGGCTGTAAAAACTGAACTGCTTCTTGTGACTAAAACATGCAGAGGTGATCTTATGAGGCTAAAAAGGGCACAATATAAAAAACCAAGGTGCAGGCTCGCCGGGCCTGGGATTCCAAACTCTGGGATCAAATATTTGACACTGCAATGGCAAACAATGGGAAAAAATTCTGGGCATTTTCGGTCAATGGGGTCAAGTGCAGAAGCATAATTAAAATGTATTTATCCAGCCCTAGGTACGGTGGAAGCACTTCTCTGACTTATATAGCAGGTGAGGATCCCTCTGTCCCCTATGACTGGCTAGAGATGATGTGCTCCACAACCAAACCCGATTTATTTATAGAGCTTGCAGCCACTAGGAGTGCTATTAATAGTATCATGTCAGGCAAAGCAACAAGACCAGACGGGATACAGGGGAATCTCTTTAAAGCTGATATTGCAGGCTGGACCCTATATTTTACCAAACTTGCAAATGCAATAGTAGAAGGCGCTCATTCCCCACCTCCTGGAAAGCAGCTGAAATTGTACCTATCCACAAAAAGGGCCCTAAAGACTAACCACTGAATTATAGACCGACCAGTCTTATAGATGTATCACAAAAGATTTTCTGTAGCCAGATCCTGAGCTCCCTTGAATCCTGGATCGAAGAAGCAGCCGTTTTTGTTGGACCTGCAAGCCGTGTTCAGAAAAGACGTCAGCACCATAGACCAGGTGTTCAGATTTCTGTCTATAGTCTGGAAAACATTGGTCATCCAGAAAGCCCACTTAAAAATGATCTTTGTGGATTTAAAAACTGCTTTCAACTTAGCTCCCCATTGCAAGCTATTGTGGGCGCTAAGGCAGATGGGGACCAACCAGAACACCACCCTCTATGGCACCCTCTTCTACAGACGCCCCTGACCCCACCCACCCTTCAGGTATTCCGTCATCGACTTCGTTGCACCACATACTCTCGCCTCAATAGAGTACATCCTCCTCAGCGACCTGAACTTTCACCTGGACAGCTCCAATGACAAAAACACCTGATCCCTGCTTGAGAACCTCACCACCATCGGACTTAAACAATAGGTCGTCTTCCCAACCCACTCAACAGGACACACACTCAACCCCATCTTCTCTGCCAGCGACAACATCACCTTCAGCCACTCCACCAAGCTCCTGTGGACCAACCACCACTGCATCCACTTCTCTTTCACCAAACCCACTGTGTACCACCAAGCCTACCGCTACCCTCGCAGAAGTTGTAAACAACTCACTACCTTCCTCAACTAAACCCCACACCAACATCCACGGATGCTAATATCTCAGCACGGTTCCTCTGAAGAAAGCCCCAAGTAAGCGAATTTTCAAGACAGCCAGCTGGTTTTCTCCCACTCTTCTTGAGTCCAGAAGCACCTGTAGACAGCTCGAGAAGAGATGGAGGAATAGCAGGCCACCAGAAGACATCTCAGTCTACAAGACCACTGTCACCGCACACTACCACCTCTTTGGAACAACAAAGAAAGCGGCCCTACAAGAAAGGATCAACGCCAACTCACTCAATAGTAAAGGACTTTTCAAAGTGGTCAAAGAATTCGCTAGACCCAGCAAAGAGACAGCTCACATCCCACCATCCCAAGACCTCTGCAACAACCTCAGCACCTTCTTCCACTGCAAAATTAAGGAGATATATGACAGCCTCGATACCCAAGACCCCCAATCCAGTCACTCAACTACACCAGACCCCAGCAGACCCTACTCAGCTGGACTCTCCTCACCACTGACGACACCCTCAGGATCATGAAGAGTATCCATTCCAAAGCACCCTCAGACCCCTGCCCGCACCACTGTTGCCCCCAAACTATGTTGCACCATCAATTGCTCCATCAACTCCGCTATCTTCCAGGAAGAGTGGAAACACACAGTGATCAACCCCTTGCTGAAGAAACCCTTTGCCGACCCGACAGAACTCAAGAACTTCAGACCCATCTCTCTTCTCTCCTTCCCAGCCAAGGTCATTGAGAAGTTCATTAACGCTCAACTTTCCAAATTCCCACGAACCGAACAACATGCTGGACCTCTCCCAAACTGGTTTCCGAAGCAACCACAGCACAGATACCACCTTCCTTGCTCCCACAGATGACGTCCACACTCTCCTTGACCAAGGCAAAACTACAGCCCTCATCCTCCTGGACCTGTCAGCCACAATTAATACCGTTTCTCACTGCACCCTATGCACAAGACTCCATGACACCTGCATCCACAACAAAGCCCTGAAATGGATCCGCTCCTTGCTCACTGGCCGAACACAGTCAGACTTCTACCATTCCACTCTGAACCCATAGAGATGAGCTGCGAAGGGCTTCAGGGCTCCTCCCTGAGCCACATTCTCTTCAACATCTACATGGCCCCACCTGGAGCCATCATCAGGAAGCATGGACTCAACATTGTCTCCTACACTGACGACACCCAGCTGATTCTTTCCCTCACCAATGAACCCAGAGTCACCAGGTACAACTTTCATGACGGGATGAAGACTGTCACCACCTGGATGAAGAACAGTTGCTTCAAGCTCAACTCAAAGAAGACCAAAGTCCTTATCATGGTCTCCACCCCTCCGCCTTGGATGGCTCCTAGTGGCCCGCAGCACTTGGAAACCCCCCACACCCACAGACTATGCATGGAACCTTGGCATCATCCTGGACTCCTCGCTCACCATGAGCTGCCAGATCGAGGCTGTCTCATCATCCTGCTTCCACACGCTACGCCTGCTCTAAAGGATCTTCAAGTGGATCCCCATCGAGTCAAGAAAGACGGTCACCCATGCACTCATCATCAGCAGAATAGACTACGGTAATGCACTCTATGCTGACACCACACAGAAACTTCTCAATAAAATGCAGAACATTAAGAATGCCTGACCCAGACTCATCTTCAACATTCCCGCCAGAACCACATCACCGGCCACCCGTGAGACCTCCACTGGCTCTGAGTCAACAAAAGAATCACCTTCAAGCTCCTCATACACACCTACAAAGCCCTACACAATGCAGGACCTGCGTACCTTAACCACAGCCTCGCATTCCAAGCACCCACCGGAGACCTCCACTCTGTCCAACTGGCCCTGGCTACCGTTTCATGTATCCACAAGACCACGATGGGAGGAAGATCCTTCTCCTGCCTCGCAGCAAAGACCTGGAACACCCTGCCTCTCCACCTCAGGCAATCATTATTACTACCTCAATTCAGGAAGGACCTCAAGACCTGGCTCTTCGACTGAACCACAGTGCTTTCGACTGACCAGCTGCCCCTCCCCCCTCACCCCCCCCAGATGGTGCAGTGCAGGAGTGACACTCCAGTGATTGCAGGCTGCAAAACACCAATACTCTTTTTTACGGATGACAGTTTTTAAGGGCCAGATGTACGACCTTTGGCAATTGGGACTTGCAAATTGTGCCAAATTGTGAGTCGCAATTTGCGAGTTGTAATTGCCAGTGGATAACAGTATCTGAGACACTGTTTGCGATTCACAATGGGGTCGCAAATGACATGCCTCATGCATATTAACGAGGCTGCCGCAATTTGTGACCCCATCTGGAATGGCGGGCACTCCCAGGGATGGTGACCAGCTGGGGTGCTTAGAATAAGAGGGGCCCCTTATAAACCCAACGGGACTAGGGCACTTACACAGTGAAAAAGAAAAAATCCCTTTGGGTAGGTTTCTATACAGATCATAAATATCACACACCTCTTGACACCTCCAAAAGTTACACTCCTTCAACTTTCTCTCAGTCCACACCTGAAAATGGAACCATATATAACGGGAAAACCACCATAAAAATGTACACAAAATGTTATTGTTTCTATAAACACAAATTCAATAAATTAGGTAACCTAACAATGCAATAGATATCTCAAGCTTTAAAAACACAATACATGACAATTTCAACCTAACATAGTTAAAAAACGTACTGGAGAGTGAAAAACCAGACAGATATAATATGTCTTGATAGGCTACACATCCATCACTATACAATATCCATAGCATGGAAAAATACAGTTCATGTCTGGGAAGTCTGGGACTGCTTTTTAATAAAGCAGTTTTTTTTAATGCTGCCCGTTTTCCTTAAAGGGGAACGGGATGCATTTAAAAATGAAAATGAAACGTTTTCGTTTCATTTTGTAAGGGCAGGTAGTGATCCCTGGGACCACTGTCTGCTCTGAAAAAATGTTTGCGCATCCATTCACAAAGGGGAAGGAGTCCCATTTGCGAATGGTTTACTACCCTCTTGAAGAGGGTGCTAAAATGCGAGTGCTTTGCAAAAGTTCTTTGATAGGGTTCAGACTCACTATTAGGAAGAGATGGCCTCTTAATGCCTCTTCCTAATAGCGAGTCGCATACCCAATTTTGCAAGACGATGTTTAATTAACGACTCGACAAATAGGGTTGGTACCTGGACAACAAGTTTTTTGCATGCGCAAACCGGTCTAAAACCCATTTCCCCATGCAAAAATCCATCATACTGTGGTAAATAAAAAACAAATTATTTACGCTGTCGGAATTTCTATAATTGCCCAAGAAATGGTAATACATAAAATGAGGAGCAGAGTCCGTGGTCTTCGAGTTGAAAGGGTTTTATTCCAGAACTCGAGTTAAGGGAGAGCTCCTTCACCAAGCGGGTTCAGGAGTAGTCTGCTTTACTTGGAACATAATAGCACTTATATACATTATGAGTACAATCAAAAGAAGGAGTTCCCCTTGATTCAATCATTCATGATGTAATCATACGGAAGACATAGCATGCTTGTTCTCGTTTAAAGAATAACTTGGATTACATTTACACATAAACAAACATATTGCATTGGAGTGATTGTGGTGACAAGTTACAGAGTTACTAGTGTCTGGGAACAGAGAATCGAGGCATTGTTACAGGGTCGTTTCTGTCAGAAAGGTAAAGAGGACGAGGCATTGTGCGTTCTTTACTTTTTACACAAGGGCGGTGATGTCTCACAATGGTGTATGTGGGCAGCTGGGAGGAAGGAGAATGGGCTGTAGTTAACTATCCTTCTTCATGGCTGTCTCGTGTGCTTGATCAGGTTTTCCCTTGATTGTTGACCCAACCCGTGGCTGCCCCCGCAAGCTGAAAGATCATCGACGAGCGAGAGCTGCTCGTTCTGTGACAGAGTTGGAGAGGGGTTTTTTTTTTGGCGAGCCAACCATCTTAGCTGACTCCGTTCTGGTCTAAGGGAAAATATCGAACGGGACGGAAACCCGTAAGATACACGATGGCTTGGTCATTATTTTCTTTGCATGTGCCAGTACAACGAAGAGAAAAAAAAATAGGCAAGAGGGGGTATAACAGGATCTGTGCTGGAAGTAGGAAAATCGGCTTGCCTGGTCGGTGTTAGGGTGAATAGGGTGCATGATGGGACACCAGGCGGAAAAGGGAGTTTTTAGTCAACTTCCATATTCCCTCCTTGTCCCATAGAAACCCTATTACAGAAATTCTTAATCAATTTCTATATTCATTAGGTCGTATACTTGTTCTTGCAACATGATCTTTTCATTTTTCTTTCCTCTGTTTCGTGGACGAGGAGTACAGGAAGTGGCACACAGTCCACAAAGGGCAGGGCCACACTGGACACAGAGGCAGCAGGTGAAAATAGTGGCTAAAACGAGGCCCAGGACTGTTAATGCCTTCCACCCCCAGGTGGACAGGAGGTCCCACAACCAGCCGGTCAGGGACCATGTGCCGGTGTCCATAACCAACTTATCGGATAGCACATGGAGGCGAGAGATAGCAGAATAAACTGATGGGGCGTTGTCTGGAATAAATACACAACAACTGGACCCTATTACCTTACACACACCACCACGGTCGGCTAACAGGACATCTAAAACTATACGGTGCTGCAGTGTCATGAGCCTGTCTGCAGCTACCTCAGCTGTAATGTTATATAAGGCGCCAGTTGTTTCGTCTATGGCGGCATGAACTACACGGGTTAGTTGCCGGATGTGGCGACTATTTGCCATAGGTCCCCAGAAAGGGAGAAAACCTTTAAAGAAGTCTCCAGCTTCTTGTCCTGCAGTATCTTCTGCATCTATGACCCCCCTTCGCTGTCTTCTAACTTGGGTCAGAGGGTCAATCAGGTGGTAATCGGCAGGGGCGGTGTAAGTCGGTGGTAAAAGGAATGCGATGTAGCACTTTCCAGACCAGCCTTGAGGCAACCAAGTGCGCGCATGGGGTCCACAGATGAAATAGGTGTTTGGGGCAGTTACTATGGTCGGAAAATCAGGAGCGGGTAGTGTATATGTAATATCACACTCGCTGTTCCCTATTACTTCCCCTTTTCCTTTCCCCCTAATGCAAAACCGGCCGTTTTGCGGTATTACCCAACCTCCTTGATCTGTCCGTCTTTGATCGGCGGAAAACATTTCCCTGAAGGAAGCAATGTCATGGAACTGAGAGTAACTGATATTTTCGTGATCTTCGGCCCTCCCCCAGGTTACAGTAAGATCCACCATTTTAGAAACAGCCTTTACTATTTTAGTCTTTACTTCGTTCCAATTATTCTTGTTTTTCAATTTTTTCGAGGGGATGTTTCTGATTGAGGCAGAAAATATCATGGCTAATGCATAGGCGGACCCTGAATAACCGAACGGGAGAGAGAAAAAGGGCATTCCCTTGTGTACAGAGTGTGGCATCAAGCCACAAACCCAACAGTTTGTCTTGTTGACTATGAGTTGGTGTTTATGGAGGGTGGAAATGAAGGTATTATTTATAAACTCCTTTCTTCTGTCCTCGAGGTGTGGGGGAAGATCAACATGGGAATGCATAGTGGTATTCTTTACAAGTGTGGAAGAATGCGGAGGGAAAACTGTACATAAGATCCAACCCAGACAAGCTGCCATACAGCAAACAAGTAACATTATCAGTAGGAAAATCGAGAACCTGCTATGCAGTAATTTTACATAATTAGTCTTTTTCCATTTGCGCATCATGTCATTTCTCCTCATTTTGTCTATGAATTTAATATCAAAATGTCTCTGTACACGAGATCAAAACGTCTCCCAGCAGCCGCTTCACCAAGAGCTTGTTCCTGGGCTTAATTAGCTACCGGTGCGTTACGATCAGGTGTAATGTCTCTAGTCTATTTTTGGTGAGATCGCAGCCGCGATCTGTATTCCTGTTGAGGAGTGAGTTCTGGAAGTGGGGATATTATATCCGGAGCGTTTATAGCCGTTGAACAGGGCACAGTGTCTGTTGGTGTTGGTCCAAAAAATGTTCTGCAGTGGCTAGCGTGGAGCCATCCCTTGCGTCCTTCTACTTTGACGGCTGTCCTCGTGGTCAAGAGTACTAATTTCGCAGCCGTCCACCTTTTCTCCAGGGGGCTGGTACGATCGAAGTTCCGTACAAGTATCCAATCTCCGGGCTTTATGGAGTGTTCCTCAGGCGTGGTGTGGTCTGGAAAAGCTGCTGCAACCTGCGAACGACAAGATTGGAGTGCAGACATCAAGGAAGCCAGGTAATCTGTCAACATGTTAGAGTCAATTTCAGTCAGTTTCCTAGGAGAAGGGACACCCCAGATGTTAGGAGGTCTCCGGAATGGTATTTCGAAAGGGGACGGTCCCGTCCGGGAATGTGCCACCATCCGCATGTAAAAGAGAGCGACCGGGAGGGCAGTGACCCAGTCTATCCCTTTTTCTGCACATACTTTGGCTAGTTTCGTTTTCAAGGTCTGGTTGTGTCGCTCTACCAGGCCTGCTGCTTGAGGGTGTCGGACACAATGAAATCTCCAGGAATATCCCAGTAGTAGAGAAACAGCCTCCATTAGTTTGGAAGAGAAAGGCTGTCCATTGTCTGAATAGAGGACCCTTGGTAACCCATACCTGGGGAAGAATTCTCTCACTAGTTGCTTAGCGGTTGTCTGGGCACCATAGTCTGGGACGGGGTATGCTTCAGTCCATCGTGTCAGGGTGCACACTACCACCAGTACATATTTGTACCCTCTACATCTGTCCATCTGGATATAATCCATTTGGAGGACTTCGAAAGGATGATCAGGAGGCTGGAATCCACCCTGTTCTACTGGTACTCCTTTACCAGGGTTAAATTGGCAACATATCATACAAGTTTTTACCTTTTGTTTGGCTGCAGCTCTTAGGTGTTTGTTGAACCAGATGTTCCATAAACTATCCAGCATACCTTTCTCGCCTAGGTGGGCGGGGCTATGGACTATGTCAATTATGACTTGTACCATGGAGTCAGGGAGAAACCACACTGTTCGGTTTTTGGTCATCCAACCCTGATCAGTCTGGACCCCTCGTTGTTCAGTCCATTTCTTTATTTCATCTGCGGTGGCATGTGTCTGTATGTCTTGCACATCTTTCAAGGGGTCCCTCATTATCATAGTGACAGTCTGTGTGGGTAACTGAGAGTCTGTGGTATTCGCTGGGTTCTGGGCTGTCTGTTTAGCAGTCCGGTCCGCTAAGTCATTTCCTTTGGATATAGTGTCTGTAGCTTTGGTATGTGCTTTACACTTTAGAATAGCTATGGCTGTAGGCAGGTGAATGGCATCTAGTAAGGCTTGAATCAGGGGACCATGTTGTATTTTGGCCCCATGTGAGGTAAGAAAACCTCTTTCTCGCCACAACACTCCAAAATTATGAACTACACCAAATGCATATTGGGAATCGGTGTAGATGTTCACTTTTAATTGTTTTGCCCATATGCAGGCCTGTGTCAGGGCGATGAGCTCTGCTGCTTGGGCTGACAGGATGTCTATTCTTTGGGTCTCTATAATTTTACAGTCCGTTATTGCGGCATAGGCTGCCACTAACTCTCCAGCGCTTGTCCTCATGCACGATCCATCCACATAAAGTGTTACATCAGGATCTGGGAGTGCAACATCTGTTAGGTCTTGTCTTGGTTTTGTCACTACATCGATCATCTCCACACAGTCATGTTGTGTCGTGTCATCGGAGTTTGAGGGCAAAAGGGTAGCGGGGTTCAATATGTTGCACCGTCTGATCTCTATGTGTGGCTGAAAGAGCGTTAGTTCGTATCCTGTCAGTCTTGCTACAGTCAGGTGTTGAGTCTGCGTTCTGTTTAGAAGGACTTCCACAGCATGTGGCACTTGTACTATCAGGGGATGTCCTAACACTATTAAATCGCTTTGTCTTATGGCCAGGGCTGTAGCCGCAACGGATTTCAGACATGCAGGCAAAGCTTGTGCTACGGGGTCCAATGTGCTAGAGAAATAAGCACAGGGTCTATTTCTTCCTGCTTGGTCTTGTGTGAGGACAGATAGTGCTGTTCCGTCACGTTCTGTCACGAACAGGGTAAAATGCTTGCTGTAATTCGGGGTGGCCAAAACTGGTGCTTGACACAGAGCTAGTTTCAGAGCTTCAAATGCTTGGGAGTGTTCTGATGTCCAAGGGAGAGTTGTATGAGTGGCTGCTTCCACTGTAGTTAACTGTATGAGGGGCTTAACTATGTGGGCATACTGAGGGATCCATTGTCTGCAATATGAAGTGAGACCAATGAATGCACGCACTTCTTTTTGTGACTTTGGCTGTGAAATTGTCAAGATCAATTGGATTCGTTCTTGTGTCAGTTGCCTACCCTCCTTGGACAGCAAATGTCCTAAGTAAGCCACTTGCTGTGCGCAGAACTGCAATTTTGAGGGAGACACCTTGTGACCTTTGTCTGTCAGGAAGTGTAGAACTGTGAGAGATGCTTTTTCACAGTCTGGTTCTGTCCTTGCTGTGATGAGAATGTCATCTACATACTGTATTAATGCTGTGTTGGTAGGCATGTTGATACTGTCAAGTTGTCTTTTTAGTGCTTGGCTGTAGATGCTTGGACTTTCTGTATAGCCTTGGGAAGCTCTAGTGAACCTGAAACTTCGTCCTTTTAAACTGAATCCGAATAGATATTGACTGTCGGGATGTATAGGAATGCTGAAAAACGCATTCTTCAAGTCGATGACTGTGAAAAATGCAGCTTCGGGGTCTATGGCAGTCAGTAGTGAGGAAATATCTGGGACCACCGGATATTGTGGGATCACACATTTGTTCAGTTCTCGAAGATCAACCACCAGTCGGTAGACCGGGGGTGCCTGAGGGTCAGTACTTTTGAGGACTGGAAGAACTGGAGAATTGCAAACATTTGAATCCGTCTCTATCACCACTCCATGTTCTATGAGTTCTTGGATTATCTTGAGTAAGGCTTGTTCAGCCTCGGGTGGAATCTTATATTGTCGTATACGGGGTAGGACTGCACCCTCCTTGAGTGTGACGTGATGTGGGGTGATATCCATGTATCCGACATCAGTCGAGCTTTTTGCCCACAAATGTTGTGGGATGTCATTTAGTCTGGGGTCGAATTCTTTGACTGTGAAATGTCCTTTGAAATCTCGTAAAAACAATTTTACTCCTTCCGGAGAACAGCATATTACTGCTCCTAGTTCTTTGAGTGTCTTGATTCCTAGTAAATTCTCTGGGCACGTTTCCGTAAGGACTAGATCAGTAGTACGTGTCAGAGGACCTACTCCTAACGAGACTTGTTCAGATACTTTGTTTATGATCGGTTTTCCTGAAAAGCCCAGAGATATATTATGTGAGCCAGAGAGAGGAACCTCTGGGACTTCCTTATGACTTATGGTAGTCCTACTCGCCCCCGTGTCTATGAGGAATTTTCTGTCTTGTCCCAGTAAGTGAGCTTGTACATATGGACCTTTCTGATCCACTGGAACTGGGATAAGGGGCAAGTCACTTTCTCTCTCTAGGCTGTCTCATGCATATGGTTCAAACTCGGGGTAATCTGACTGTGCGTACTGGTACATCTGTGTGGCAGCAGCAGCAGGCGTCTGAACCTGTGGAGGGGTAATGGTCTGAGGCTGCTGAGTGTTACTTTGTCTGGAAGTGTGAGGGCGTTCTTTTGTCTTTCCTGTCGCTATGTTATGTTTCAGGACTGGGCATTCCCTCACAAAATGGCCTGGTTGCTTGCAGTAGTTGCAAGTACCTTTATTGGCCCCCACATTACCTTTGGGGTCCGTGTTTACTGGTGCCGTCTGTGCTACCAGTACCTTCATTTTTGTGTCTTTTACTCGTTTCTTTTCTTGTTCCTGTTCTTCCCTTATTCTGTTGAGGTGGTACTGTATCATTTGTAACATTTGTGAAGGACTATTTGCTTGCCAGGTACTCTCAATCTTTAACACTCTATTTCTGATGGGGGGTAGGGCGTTGTCCACCAATTTGGACACAAAAAGATGAGGATATGCCTCGCTACTATGTGCGAGTCCACTATTTATAGAGAAACATTTCTCCAATCTGGTGTAATAATCACCCGTATCCTCGTCTGGCTTTTGTTTACAGGCAGAAATGGCATCCCAATCTTCCTTTTTTGTTGTCAATAACAGAGGCAAGACCTGTATGAGGAGACTGGGTAATTCCTTTACACATTCACCTAGACCTTCACCTGGTTTTCGGTCTGTCTCTTCTTTTTCTAGGGCAGTCCAAGTAATCTTTTTACCACCCACCTCCCAGTCCTTTTCCTTCAATTTATCAAATATGCCTGTAGGTAGAATTACTTTAAGTTGTATGATTATATCTGGATATGTAAAACTACCCATTTGGAGGATATCCTTCAACTCTCTATGAAATCCTCCGGGATCTTTTTCGTGAGAGGGCACCATCTTTTTCATTTCCAATATTTCTAACTTGGTAAGGGGAGTATACACATGTATTCGTTGCAGTGTACCATCTGGCTGGGGTATGGGGTGGACTTCTCGTAAGGGGTACTGGCGTATACTGTAAGGTTCATGGTCTAATGAAGCTAAGGTAAGTTGGATGTAACGGAGGCGCAGGTCCAGAATGGTATTGATCAATTCCGGTCCCCGAGACCTCCATCTTTCCGTCACTACTTCTTGTAACAGTTTGTACAGCTTATCTGATCGGTGGAAGTTATTCTCGTATAAGGTAGCCAGGTGTTGGATCATATAAATACCTGCTAGTCGTTGTTCTGCTCGGGGAAGAGCCAGAAACATTTGTGCTACTATATCTGGGCCGTATACCCGGTGCTGTGATATCCATTGGGTGGCAGACCGGGCCAATTCCATTTCTTGTTGAGTAAGGGGAGGCTCATTGTTCATCCATTCATCTAGGGCTCTTTCTGTGGACTGAAAAAGGTCTTCCGAGGAAGGATCTAATCTTTTAACTTTCCGCGATACTCACGGGGTTCGCCACTTGGAGCCAGGACAAGGTCGCGCTACACCCAGGAAATTTATTCTACCTAGTGTCCGACCCTCATCTTCCTCTGAGTCTTCCTCCTGTGTGACTTTCTCAGAGTGGGTAGTGACAATTTTCTTAACCAGTCTTTTAGTTATTTTGTCGATCTGATGTCCCAGATCGTGTGCTCCCCTGTGTACCTGATCACTAAGGTCTATTGACTCAGAGTCTACGCTTCCATTACCCGGGTCTAGTTCCCGGATCAGACAATTTATGATGAACCGCAGGAGCAGTCCTCTGATGGGAACTTTTCTATTTTTCATGACCTGGACAAGAGTATCCGGACCTTCACCTGTTCGTATGAACTCATAAACTCTATCCAAATGCTTCGTTATATCAGGGTCCTTCTGGAGTTGACCCAGGGCTTGTCTTAATCTCTCTGATATCGTGGCCATTGGGCCACTACCGGGTTCGGGGTCATAAGGACACTCAAGAGGCGGGACATCGTCTTTATCCTCAGCCCAGTTCCCGGACACTCCTAAATCAGAGGTGGAACCGCCGGCTACTAGTTCAGGAGGACGTGTAGACGGGCGTGTTCTAGGCATGTTAACATAAGCGGGGGGTGGTTCCGACAGATAGGCAGGGAGAAAATTATCGGGAGCAGTGGGAATTACTTTCATTGGGGATTTGGGATGTTCTTCTATAATTTCTTCTGACAAAACGGGATGAATGCCAGTAACAAGGGCGCTTCTTTCTCTATCTGCCTGTTCAGCTAAAACCTTCTCACCTTCTTCCTGTAATTGCTTTTCTTTAGCCTGTTCCGACATTCTCTTACTTTTCTCGACTTTGCCTAATTCTTTCTGGGCCCTCCTATGTGCTTCCTTACGCCATAACTCAATGGCTTCTGTCTGCGAGGGCCTCGCCTTTCGTTTCCATAACTCTTCTTCTACTCTCATAATACATTCTATGTCCCAGGTACCTGCGGCGGGCCATCTGTGCACCATTTCTAATTTTTCAGTATAGTCTACCCAAAGGTCTAAGAATAATATGGCACTCAATCCATGTTTGTTATACATGAAATGTCCAGGTGTATCTCTAGGCGGGATTTTAACTGGTTTCTCTAATAGATTCCTTTTGGTGCCGATCGTACGTAATTCGGAAAACAGAGGCATTCTTAAACTCAACTAATTACGTTTAAAAAGACTTGGAATATACAAAAACAAAACAAACACTTTATACACTAAAATATAGTGTAACGGTACCGGTCTCATGAATGAGACACGTCTTTACCGTTTTCCAAAAATGGAACCCGTCTTTATACTTTCCCAGTGGTACTCACCAAGAAGCAAAACTTGAAGACCTTGGTCATCGGACTCTTGACGCCTGCGCAGGAATATCGGGGCTCCAAAGACCTCGGACTCGGCGTTCTCACTGGTCGGGCTCTGGGTTGGGACGCTCCGCTATCTTCTTCACCGCCTCGTGTGGATGATCGGTCGCAGTCTGTCTCCTCCTCGTCTCGAGGGAGTTAGAGGGAACACCCCGCTGTTGTGCACTTGAAGTCCGTCGAAAGTATGGAAGGGACAAGGACCCGACTTACATCGCCGGCGCGTAGGGAAGAGGGAGCGTGCCTGTTCAGGCGCCAATTAATGTGGTAAATAAAAACTAATTATTTATGCAGTCGGAATTTCTATAATTGCCCAAGAAATGGTAATACATAAAATGAGGAGCAGAGTCCGTGGTCTTCGAGTTGAAAGGGTTTTATTCCAGAACTCGAGTTAAGGGAGAGCTCCTTCACCAAGCGGGTTCAGGAGTAGTCTGCTTTACTTGGAACATAACAGCACTTATATACATTATGAGTACAATCAAAAGAAGGAGTTCCCCTTGATTCAATCATTCATGATGTAATCATACGGAAGACATAGCATGCTTGTTCTCGTTTAAAGAATAACTTGGATTACATTTACACATAAACAAACATATTGCATTGGAGTGATTGTGGTGACAAGTTACAGAGTTACTAGTGTCTGGGAACAGAGAATCGAGGCATTGTTACAGGGTCGTTTCTGTCAGAAAGGTAAAGAGGACGAGGCATTTTGCGTTCTTTACTTTTTACACAAGGGCGGTGATGTCTCACAATGGTGTATGTGGGCAGCTGGGAGGAAGGAGAATGGGCTGTAGTTAACTATTCTTCTTCATGGCTGTCTCGTGTGCTTGATCAGGTTTTCCCTTGATTGTTGACCCAACCCGTGGCTGCCCCCGCAAGCTGAAAGATCATCGACGAGCGAGAGCTGCTCGTTCTGTGACAGAGTTGGAGAGGGGGGGGGGTGGGGGGGGGGGGGGGGGGTTTGCCAACCATCTTATCTGACTCCGTTCTGGTCTAAGGGAAAATATCGAACGGGACGGAAACCCGTAAGATACACGATGGCTTGGTCATTATTTTCTTTACATGTGCCAGTACAACGAAGAGAAAAAAAAAATAGGCAAGAGGGGGTATAACAGGATCTGTGCTGGAAGTAGGAAAATCGGCTTGCCTGGTCGGTGTTAGGGTGCATAGGGTGCATGATGGGACACCAGGCGGAAAAGGGAGTTTTTAGTCAACTTTCACAATACATCTGGCCCAAAGTGTCCAAGACCATGTTAGGCCTTCAGACCCTGAAGGATAATTTTGCTGCTTTTTGTTCAGACCAAGGTCTGGAAATAAACCTGGGGAAAATGAAGTTCCTGAGCATAAACCCCCATAAAAAATCAGAGGATCCATCAAAATCAATGGCCTTTGCCTGGAGAGAGTGTACGATTTTGATTATCTGACCATGGCCTGGCCTCCCCAAATAAGGAAAAGTGGTTTAAACTTGTGTCACCATGCATCCGGTGTGTCCAATTTGTTCAATTCCTCGTACATGAGACAGATATCTCTGGCCCTCAACATCCATCATATAAAGACAATAGCAAGTGCCCTATATGGAGTCGAGCTGTGGGGCCATGTTGGGATCACATGATTGGCAACTGCCGAAAACAAATTCTTAAGATCCCTAGCGAAGCTACTCAAGAGCACCCCACGCTGCCTTTAATGTGGGACATGGGTATGAACCCAATCACGAACAAGGCCACGTTATGCCCCATCTTATATTGGTGGAGATTGAGGAACACCCCAGCCCTGTAAAACTACCTATGTGCTTTTAGCGAAATCATAGATTTGGACATGGATTGGAAAATTATGTGGGGGGAGATCCTCAAGGCCTCCCTTACATCTTTGGCCTTGATGAGTACTGGGGCAAAAAGATTCAATAGATCGCCTTAAAAAGATCATAATTGCAGGAAGCCTATTAGGAATATACTTGGGCTTCGGAAGTCGGAAGACCTCATTTACGGTCTATTACCTCAAATTTTATTGACATTAGAATTTGTAGTGGGTTTGAGGATTTTCTGGACTATATCACTGACCCTTTAGCCAAGCAGCTATACATCAGGTTTCTCTTTAGCATCCTTCTCGTCAAGAGTTTCAGCAAAAAATGCAAAGGTGCTACTGATCACAGCATTGCATACCCAGTTTGCCTCAAAGCTGATAAAACTCTTACACACTTTCTCTTCTTTTGCCCTGGTTATGACCGACTGAGGAACGATGGCTAATCCCAGTTTGTAGGCAATTGGGACACAGACAATGTGATAGGGCATTCAGATTGTTGCGTGCAGATACCACTGAATTCTATGTTTGCGTGGTTGCAAAATGTTTACATCAAAGCTGGTGCATAAGATCAAATAATACGACCCAACCATAACAGCCCTTGCAGCCCTGTGTGGTGATTTACTCTACATATATACCCACATAGGTTCCCTTGGCCTTGCTTGCACCTCTTTCTGAGCACCACCATGGGTAGCTACTCACAAAGGTCTCAACTGGCTATGTAGGCCAAGACATGGGGCACATTTTATTTTCAAAGACGCTACAGTCCTGGTACTCCTCCATTATTATTGCGTCCATATTGTGTTTGTATTGTGTTATTTTCATATGTATATTTATTTTCTGCGAGATGTTCTATGAGCATTACATTTTGCACGTACTGGACTTTTAAAACTTTCTAAATTGTATTGTTTTGTCTGTACTTTTATGTTTTTTTTACCAAAATAAAGTCTATTATGAAGGATACAGAGGGCTGCTGATTAGACTTCCTAAAACTGGCATTTTTGTGGGGTGAATGGGTGTGAAGGCTTTTCCTGTTGTTAGAGTATGAAGGGTCCTTTGAAAGGGTATCAGGCATCTGCATTCTCCTGGTCACTCCCTGGTGTGGTTGCTCATAGTTTGGTGCAGAGTGCTCACATCTCTTTGTGCCTCTTTAGTGGGTGCTTCGTCCCTGTGATGCCCCTGCTGTGAAGAGTATCACTCAAGGCAATGGCTGAGCCTAGAAGACACACATGAAAATGTGACTGACCCATCCCAGTTCCGAGAGGGCAAACAGAGAATCCACATCCTGCCTGCCATCTCTGTAAAAGAGTCAGAGATGTGTTGACCTACTTTTTTGTTCCATTTTCAAGTTCTCCAAGGTCTCCCTGACCACAGAGGGGATGCTGCACAGAGTACCCAGAGGACTGAAGGGCAACCAGAGCTGGTATCTGCCTGACAGCCAGTTTTCCAGGGGGGAGGTGACATCCAATCTTGTGGAACCACTGTCTGTCATGTGCTGGAAGCCTAGGGAGTCCTGCTTAAGAAAGGAAGCCAATCCAGGGAAGAAGCAAGCCAACCTGAAGGAAGAGCTGACTGTTGGAATGGCCCCTGTGTTTTATCCACCAGAGACTCACAACCCATGTGACTGGTTTGTTTTGATCTGGAGCCTTTGCCTGAACTCCTTAGAGCAACTGCAGCGCCTCCGAAGCTTGCCTGTGCAGCCTCCCTTGCAGGTGTGGTACGTACTAAGAGTGCCCTAGTAGATCTGCCTGACTGAAGCTAGGATTGACGTTGCCCGGTGGCTCAAGATCTGTGCACAGGATTGAGGTCAGCACAGTGGCTGCACTATATGGAGTAGTTTCGTACCTGTACCTCCAGTTCTGTAGTAGGGGTATCTCTGTTATAGTCATAATCTAGATAATAGTCCCACCCATGTGCGTGGACCCCGGAGCAATCAAAAATAATCTCTTACGCTGTCTTCTTTGCAGTCTTGCATAGACACTTAAGAGAAAATCAAGACAAATAATGCAGCCTAACACTTCTAAGGCTACAAAGGCCACCCCTTCATCTAAATAGTGAAAAGGATAGCCAACTATGTCAGATTTTACACATTTTTTACCAAGTTTCCTTCATAGAGAATACTCCCTGTGGGAGCGCAGGTTTAACAAACAGGCGAGAAGGCTGTATATATGATCCAAAAGCAAAGGGTTTATTCGAAGTAGGGGGTAACTTTAGCGATACAGATGGTTTAATGTCCTGATCTTCTTCTTCTGAGCTGCTTGAAACGAGGCCAGTCCTAGGTGTTCCCACTTCGTCTTCTTCGGACAGGATGGGGTCTCCCCGGAGGCTCATAGAAGAGAGAAATAAAGGGAGCCGTCAGTCACTCTGTAACGCTTTTGGGTTACATCAAAACCGGTCACCACACCGTAGGTGAAGGAAGGCTGAGGTAAGGGAAAACGTGCTCGGGTGAGGGAGGGTAGGAATAAAGTAAACAATAAAGTGGGGATGCTAGATTTGTGAGTGGACAAACAAAAGAAGATGACGTGTTGCTAAGAATGTGGATTATTTTATGGTCTTGTAGTATCGGGCATATAAGTTTCAGGCACCGGTAGTTCTGGGCAAACGGGCATGTGGCGTTCAGATACTGGACTCTGCTACCCGCCTCCCGACTCAACTCTACCCACAACCCTCCTCCACTCCTCCCGAGTCCCCGGAGCACTCCCCACTCACCGACTCCGCCGCAACTCTCTCCGCGAGTTGCGGCCGCTCTCCAGCGTCCTCCGGTGGGGACCACCACTCCTCGGTCCACCGGTCTCCCGACTCGTCGTCGTCCTGGTCCGCAGCAGACTCCGTGTCCTTCTCGATCTCCACGGCGTCTTCCCCAGGTGTTCTCCGGCGTCCAGCGTCTCTCCCACCTTGTCCGTCCTCGTTCTCGTTGCTCCACGAAGAGAGCGCCTCCTGGTCAATGTCCTTTTTCATTGGCTCGTGTTGTTTCTTTTCCGGGTCTCCTGCACCGACTTCCGGGTCACGACTCTGGGAAGACAGAGTAAACGGACGTGTCATTAGGCCATTCTTTATGTCCTTCAAGTCCCAAGATGCATTAGGCGGTAACGTTGGCGACACCAGTCCATTCTGACCACGGATATCGCAAGTATGGTTGCCGTCTCTCTCACATCCCCTTTCCCTTGCTGTCTTTCTACTGGGGTTCTGCCCATAAGGGAATCTTGACAAAAAGTCCACATTGCCTTGATCGCTGCCCTTCCTGTGCTTGGTTTGGAATTTATACGGTTGAAGGGACAAAAACCATCGGAGGACCCTTTCGTTGTTTCCTTTATTCCGGGCCAACCATTCTAGGGGTCCATGATCAGTATATAGGGTGAATTCACGTCCTTCAAGGTAATATCTTAGGGTGTCTATGGCCCACTTAATGGCCAAGGCCTCTTTTTCTATAGTGGCATAATTCTTTTCTCTGGGAAATAGCTTCCTACTTATGTACAGTATTGGTCTTTCTCCCTGAGGTGTTTCTTGTGATAAGACTGCTCCTATACCCTGGTCTGATGCATCAGTCTGTAAGATAAAGGGGAGGCTGTAATCCGGACTTATTAGAACCGTGTCATTGGTGAGGGATGATTTCAAGGTTTCAAATGCTTGTACTACGTCTTCTGATGGACATTTTAATCTTTCCTCCGTTTTGGCCGCCTTCTGTAAAAGGTCGGTCAGAGGTGCTGCAATTTGGGAAAATTGAGGTATGAACCTTCGGTAGTACCCAAGTAATCCCAAAAAGGCCCTGAGTTCTTTTTTGTTTGAGGCAATGGTATGTCAGTAATGGCTCTCAATTTCGAATTTTGTGGTCTTATTACTCCCTCGCCTAAGAGATAACCCAAGTATTGCACTGTAGTAGCTGCAAGGTGACTTTTGGCAGGATTGATTTTTAAACCATATTGACTCAGGGTTTGAATGACCTTGTACAGATGTGACATGTGTTCTTCCCAAGTGTCACTGTAAATAATGATGTCATCGATATATGCGCCTGCATATTGTACATGACTTTGAAGTATGACATTCATGGCCCTTTGAAAAGTAGCCGGGGCTCCATGTAACCCAAAGGGTAACACTTTAAACTGATATAACCCATCTGGGGTAGAGAATGCAGTTTTCTTTCTATCTTGTACTCGTAAGGGTATTTGCCAGTACCCTTTGCATAAATCCAGAGTACTGATATATTTTGCTCTTCCTATTCTTTCAATCATCTCATCGACCCTAGGAAGGGGATAAGTATCGAACTCCGAGATTTTATTGACTTCTCTAAAGTCAATACAGAAACGGACCGAGCCATCTGGTTTTGGTACGAGAACAAAAGGCGAGTTCCACTCACTCACTGAGGGTTCGATGATGTCCATCTGCATCATTTTTTGGATCTCTTCTCTGATCACCTGACGTCGTGCTTCAGGGATGCGATAGGGTCGAAGTCTTACTCGCTTCCCCGGAGGTGTTTCAATGGAATGTTCAAAGAAACTGGTTCGACCCGGAAAGGTCGAGAATGTATCTTTGACTGACTCAAGTGTATGAACTAGTGTGTTCTTTAACTCAGAGGGCAAACCTTCGTCTATGCATTGCCAAAACAATGGAGTCTCTTTCTCTGTAACGTTTACCTGAACCGGAACTGGACCCTCCCATTTTTTTAGTAAATTGACATGGTATACCTGGGAGATGTGTCTAGCCGAGTCTATTTCTATTCGGTAGGTGACTGGGGTTACTTTATCCAGAAAAATATAGGGACCCTGCCACTGGCCCAACAGTTTCTGATCAGAGGAAGCCATCATTAATAGCACTGGATCCCCTATATTAAATGACCTCAATTTTGCCTTTCTGTCATATTGTATCTTTTGTGCTGCCTGTGCTTCTTCCAAATTATTCCTTACAATCGTTCTGATTTGACCTAAGTGTGTGCGTAAGTTGGAAACATAGTCTAATAATGGTTTGGTACCATCTGGTTCATTTTCCCATGTCTCCTGGGCCATGTCCAGGAAATTGCGGGGTTGGTGTCCATACAGTAACTCAAAAGGCGAGTAACCTGTACTCTTTTGTTCCTTACATCTAATAGCAAACAATGCAAGAGGTAACATGTCCTCCCATTTTCTGGATTCTAGGGCTAACAGTTTTTTTAGAGTGGATTTGATGGTGGCATTATATCTTTCGACTAAGCCATCCGTCTGGGGATGATAAGCCGCTGTCCTGATCTGTTTTACCCCTAGTATTTCACAAACTTGTTTCATCAACCGGGACATGAAAGGAGTGCCTTGGTCCGTCAGTATTTCTTTCGGAAATCCCACCCTAGAAAAAACGGATATCATGGCTTTGGCTATATTAGATGCATCAGGTCTCCGGAGTGGAACCGCTTCCGGGTATCTTGTGGCATAATCAACAATGACTAATACATAGCGACACCCGCTGCGAGATGGTAACAAAGGACCTATGATATCCATTCCCACCCTACAAAAAGGTTCACTTATGATAGGGAGGGGTTGTAGTGGGGCTCTAGGGGGATGATACCTACTATTTCGTTGGCACACTGGACATTCTTTACAGTATTTTTTTACATGTTGGTAAAAACCGGGCCAGTAAAACCTCTCCAAGATCTGTTTTTCGGTTTTGTCTATCCCGAAATGACCTCCTAAGAGATGGCTATGAGCTAAGCATAGAACCTTCTCTCGAAAAGGGCTAGGGATTAGTAACTGTGGATTCTGTGTGGGGCCTCCTTTCCTATACAACAAACCCTTTCTTTTGAAAAAATAAGGACCTACATTGTGAGGGTCCTCATCTTCGAGAGCTTGGTTCCATGCTTCTTGTAGCACTGGATCTTCCCGTTGAGCTGCATGAAAGTTTCTGTCAGTCTCCCATGGGTTTTCGCTTACTATTACTGGCATAACTGTTCTTCCTTTGCCTTTCTCGATTCTTCTTTGTTTTCTGCTTTTTCTGTCTTTTGCTGGAGGCCATTCTTTATGAGGGTCTTTCGAAAAGGGAGCAGTATCCCACCAGTTTTCTATTGCTTCCGGTTTGGTCTGTAACAGCTGTGCTAATTTCGGATAATCATTCCCTAGGATTGCTTGTTCTGGTAAGCGAGGGATAAGTCCCACGGTTAAAGTAGTTCCTGGGTCGGTGGCATGTTGAATCTGAACTCGTGTTGTGGGATAAGGTTTTACATCTCCATGCACACATTTGATGGCTACTGTCCCTTCTATTGGGCCTAGTCGAGTTCCCAGATCTTGAGGTCTGACTACACTTTGCAGACAACCTGTGTCGGCCAGGGTGGTTAAGGGCCGACCATTCACAGCTACAGTACAACGATAAGGGGGCAGTTTTTTCTCTTGTTGGGAGCAAAAATAGTTACGAGCTACTCCAATTTCCATAGGCTCTTCTTTTTGAGTGCAAAACCTGGCTATATGCCCCATTCCACCACATTGGAAGCATTGAGGCCCAACAGGAGGAGGTCTGACCATTGGGGTTCCGGGAATGATAGTAACTGGTTCAAGTTTCTTTATAACAGGTGGTGGACGAACATGTCTAGGCCCTCCTGTACTCCCTGGTTTTCCCACACGCTCCTCCCGTCCCTTCTGAACCTCCTGTGCTCTATTATAGGCACTGGCAATTTCAACTGCCGTTTCTAGAGTCAAGTTTGCCTGTTGTCTCACCCATCTCTGAATGGGTGGATGCAAGGAGGTCAAATATTGTTCTAGATAGATTTTTGCCATGATTCCATCTTTATCGGTGGTAGCGGGCTTTAGCCATCTATCAGCCATGTCCTTGACCCTGAAATACAAGGCTCTAGGGGTTTCTTGCGGACCCTCTTTCATTTGTCGTAATTTCAGTCTATATGTTTCATCATCTACCCCTAGTCTCTCCATTATGCATTTCTTTATGTCTGTATAAGGCACCACTCCCTGTAAGGTTGCAGCTTGGTATGCTGCCTGTAAGTCTCCTGAAAGGAGGGGTCCTAAATATTGTCCCCATTTGTCAGGTGGCCAGGATGCGGCGGTTGCCATTCTTTCAAAGTTGTTGAAGAAATAGTCCGGATCTTCTCCACTAACATATCGTTGTAGGACTACTGAGGGAAGGGAAGTCGGTCCTCTTTGTTGTCCCAAAGCTTCGGTTATCTTCTCCATGGCTGCCCCATGTGTTTGACTCTGACCAGTAAGGACTTGTTGTAATTTGGTTCTGTCTTCCTCGACAACCGTCAAAAAGCGCTCCATGACCTTTCCCAAATGTTCTTGATTCTCCGCCATTTTCGCCATTGCTGCCTCCATCTTGCCTTTGTATCCCACTTCTGACACCACTTGTGGGAGCGCAGGTTTAACAAACAGGCGAGAAGGCTGTATATATGATCCAAAAGCAAAGGGTTTATTCGAAGTAGGGGGTAACTTTAGCGATACAGATGGTTTATGTCCTGATCTTCTTCTTCTGAGCTGCTTGAGGAAACGAGGCCAGTCCTAGGTGTTCCCACTTCGTCTTCTTCGGACAGGATGGGGTCTCCCCGGAGGCTCATAGAAGAGAGAAATAAAGGGAGCCGTCAGTCACTCTGTAACGCTTTTGGGTTACATCAAAACCGGTCACCACACCGTAGGTGAAGGAAGGCTGAGGTAAGGGAAAACGTGCTCGGGTGAGGGAGGGTAGGAATAAAGTAAACAATAAAGTGGGGATGCTAGATTTGTGAGTGGACAAACAAAAGAAGATGACGTGTTGCTAAGAATGTGGATTATTTTATGGTCTTGTAGTATCGGGCATATAAGTTTCAGGCACCGGTAGTTCTGGGCAAACGGGCATGTGGCGTTCAGATACTGGACTCTGCTACCCGCCTCCCGACTCAACTCTACCCACAACCCTCCTCCACTCCTCCCGAGTCCCCGGAGCACTCCCCACTCACCGACTCCGCCGCAACTCTCTCCGCGAGTTGCGGCCGCTCTCCAGCGTCCTCCGGTGGGGACCACCACTCCTCGGTCCACCGGTCTCCCGACTCGTCGTCGTCCTGGTCCGCAGCAGACTCCGTGTCCTTATCGATCTCCACGGCGTCTTCCCCAGGTGTTCTCCGGCGTCCAGCGTCTCTCCCCCCTTGTCCGTCCTCGTTCTCGTTGCTCCACGAAGAGAGCGCCTCCTGGTCAATGTCCTTTTTCATTGGCTCGTGTTGTTTCTTTTCCGGGTCTCCTGCACCGACTTCCGGGTCACGACTCTGGGAAGACAGAGTAAATGGACGTGTCATTCGGCCATTCTTTATGTCCTTCAAGTCCCAAGATGCATTAGGCGGTAACGTTGGCGACACCAGTCCATTCTGACCACGGATATCGCAAGTATGGTTGCCGTCTCTCTCACACTCCCCTTCACCAAAATCCTTGAAATGATAGAGAGGAAGGGTTGGACAGACAAGTCCCCATAGGCTGCCATTATGTGTCTGGAAAAGGGATACCGTGCCTTTAAGGAACTCTCCCGAGACCCTCGGTACCCCAGGATGCACAGCCAAAGCCCTTTTACTGTAAGTTCTTTTTGAAGGTGTATAAAGCAAGGCCTGTAGCATACATTACAGTACCATTTTCTCCACCGGGGAGGAAGGCGGGCGCCGCCGTGATATCGCGGCCCCGCCCCCTTTCCTTCTGTGCCCTCCCCGCTCCCGCCTCCCAGCTGCCCCTCCCTCCCACTTGGCCTTAAATGGAGACCGCGCGGCGCAGGTGAGTGTGACCTGTCCTCAGGTCACCCCCGCGCCGCACGGCCCTCCAGCTGTGTGTGTGCCCCCTCGCTGCTGCTTGCTGCGCCGATCTGCCGTTTTTTCCTGTTCATTGCCTTGCTGTTGTTTTTTGTTACCCTGTTGTATTTTGTTCGATTTGTACCTCTGTGCCTAGGTTCTCTGACCCCCCTGGTGCAACCCCCGCTCCCCGCTTCCTGCCGCCGTGATATCGCGGCCCCGCCCCCTTTCTTCTGTGCCCTTCCCGCTCCCGCCTCCCAGCTGCTCCTCCCTCCCACTTTGCCTTAAATGGAGACCACACGGACGCGCAGCGGGTGCGCTGATTGTGCGCCGAAGGCGCGCCAAAGGCAAGCCCGTCTGCGCCCGTCTGCATCTGGACCGCGCCCAGCGCCAGGACCCCTGGCCCCCGAAGATGCCAGTCCACACGACGGACTTACGACGCCGCCACCCTCAACGCACTCAACGCCGGCCGGAACCGCGCCTGCTACCGAGCCACCCCGAAACGCACCCACGGACCCTTCACCTGCCAAGCCTGCAAGTTCACCTGCCTCCGGACCTGCACCGCACCCGCCAAGCCGAGCCCCAGCAACAACCACCTCAAGTGCATCCTGCTCAATTCCCGCTCCGTCCACAGACACGCCGCCGAACTCTGGAACCTGCTCGACACAGCAGCACCAGATGTCGCCTTCCTCACAGAAACCTGGATGAACGCCTCCTCAGCGCCCGACATCGCCACAGCCATCCCGGACGGATACAAGATCACCCGGAAGGACCGCGTCAACCAGACGGGAGGAGGCATCGCCATCGTACACAAGAACACCATCCGCATCTCGACCAACTCCGACGACACCTTCACCCCCGCCGAACACCTCCTCTTCCAGATACACACCGACCCCAAGACGACCCTCAGAGGCACCCTCATCTACAGACCCCCGGGACCACGCACACAATTCAGCAAAGACATCGCAGACTTCAACAGCCCGCACGCCCTCCCCTCCGCTGACTACATCCTCCTAGGGGACCTCAACTTCCACCTGGAGAACAACAATGACAGCAACACCACCAGCCTGCTGGACAACCTCGCCAACCTCGGACTCAAGCAACTGGTGAACACCCCCACCCACTACGCCGGCCACACGCTTGACCCTGCCTTCTCATCCAGCAAGCACATCTCCTTCTGCCACTCCACCGGACTTCAATGGACTGACCACAGCTGCGTCCACTTCAGCTTCAGAAGAACCAAGAGCCACCACCACCCGCAACAGGTTCCTCGCCGGAGCTGGAGCAAGATCACTGCCGAGCAGCTCACTGCCTCCCTCAGCCAGAACCCTCCCACCAGCACAACGGACCCCAAAGAAGCAGCCAGCAACCTCACACAGTGGCTGACCGCCTGCGCCGACAACCTCGCACCACTAAAGAACCCTTCCAGCAGACTCGGCAGCAAGAAAACCCCCTGGTTCACCGACGAACTCAAGGACTCCAAGAAGAACTGCCGCACCCTCGGGAAAGCCTGGCGCCTCGACCAGACCACAGACAACATGACCGCCATCAAGCACGCCACCCGCAAGCACCACCAGCTGATCCGCACCACCAAGAAGACAGCACTCAAAGAACGACTGGACAACAACGCCCACGACAGCAAGGAACTCTTCAGCATCGTCAAAGAGTTCTCCAACCCCAGCGCCTGAAACAACGACATCACTCCCTCACAAGACCTCTGCGACTCACTCGCCTCGTTCTTCCACCGCAAGATCGCCGACATACACAACAGCTTCGGCGCACAGACCACGCACCCAACCACCGAACCAACGCCCGCCACCACCACCCTCTGCAACTGGACCCTGGTCAGCACCGAAGACACCACCCGCACGATGAACACCATCCACTCCGGATCCCCAACCGACCCCTGCCCCCACCACGTCTTCAACAAGGCCGACGCCATCATCACACCCCATCTCCGGGACATCGTCAACACCTCCTTCCACACCGCCACCTTCCCGGAGAGCTGGAAGCACGCCGAGCTCAGCGCCCTCCTGAAGAAACCAACAGCGGACCCCACCGACCTCAAGAACCTCCGCCCCATCTTGCTCCTCCCTTTTCCTGCCAAAGTCATCGAGAGGACCGTCAAAAGACAGCTCGCCGCCTTCCTCGAGACGAACGGATCCCTCGACCCCTCGCAGTCCGGTTTCCAAGCCAACCACAGCACCGAGACCGCCCTGATCGCAGCCACCGATGACATCAGATCCCTGCTCGACAACGGGGAAACAGCGGCCCTCATCCTCCTGGACCTCTCTGCAGCGTTCGACACTGTCTGCCACCACGCCCTAGTGCAGCGCCTCAGCAACATCGTAATCCAAGAGAAGGCACTGGAATGGATCATCTCATTCCTCACCGGAAGAACCCAGAGAGTCCGCCTCCCCCCGTTCAGATCCGAGGCCACCAAAGTCATCTGCGGCGTACCACAAGGATCATCTCTCAGCCCAACCCTCTTCAACGTCTACATGAGCCCCCTCGCAGACATCGCACGCCAACACAACCTCAACATCATCTCCTACGCCGACGACACCCAGCTGATCCTCTCCCTCACCAACGACCCCGCCACCGCCAGAGCCAGCCTACACGAAGGGATGAAAGACGTCTCCGAGTGGATGAAGAACAGCCGCCTGAAACTGAACTCAGACAAGACGGAAGTCCTCATCCTGGGATCATCGCCCTCCGCCTGGGATGATTCCTGGTGGCCCCCTGCCCTGGGCACCACTCCCAAGCCAACGGACCACGCAAGCAACCTGGGCTTCATCCTGGACTCCTCCCTCTCGATGACCAGACAAGTCAACGACGTCTCCTCATCATACTTCAACACCATGCGCATGCTCCGCAAGATCTTCCGATGGATCCCCACCGAAACCAGGAAGACCGTCACCCAGGCACTCGTCACCAGCAGACTGGACTACGGGAACACCCTCTACGCCGGAACCACAGCCAAACTTAAAAAAAGACTCCAACGCATCCAGAACGCCTCCGCACGACTCATCCTGGACATCCCCCGACACAGCCACATCTCCGGCCACCTGAGAGACCTGCACTGGCTCCCCGTCAGCAAGAGAATCACGTTCAGGCTCCTCACCCACGCACACAAGGCTCTCCACGACCTGGGCCCCAAGTACCTCAACGACCGCTTGACCTTCTACACGCCCACCCGCCAGCTACGATCGACCAGCCACGCCCTCGCCGCCATACCACGCATCCGCAGAGCCACCGCCGGAGGAAGATCCTTCTCCTACCTGGCAGCCAAGACTTGGAACTCCCTCCCCATCCACCTTCGGCTGACCCAAGACCATCTCTCCTTCAGGAAGCAGCTCAAGACCTGGCTGTTCGAGCAGTGACGCATCCCTCCCCCCCCAGCGCCTTGAGACCCTTCCGGGTGAGTAGCGCGCTATACAAATGCCCTGATTGATTGATTGATTCTGACTATAACAGAGATACGGATACCAACCAAACAGTAGCAGAGGGTCAAACCCTCAAAAAGAGGGAGGTAAGGAAAGGTGTGTCTGTAGACGGACAGGGAAATCATTCACTGGGTACTCTCAGTAGTTTAGAGATGTTCCCATCAGAATTCCAACCTGTACCGCCCTACATCATTTGGGAACCTGACACATTGCACACGGGAAGAGTACCCAATGTAAGATTTGGCAAAGTTTTGCCCTTACTTGTCTTCTGTGTCCCAATGTGTATAGATGTTCAATAGGTATCAGGTGGTGTCTGACAAGCAGTGCTGAATAGTGAAAAACAAATTGTGTTAAAGAGAAGTGATATAAAATTGGGTCAGAGGGAGGAAAATTAGTTTAATAGGCACCTCCCCTTCCCAACAGTAAAAACAGTGCAAGAGGTAGTGTTAACAAATAACTACCCTGACATTCGTAATGGTCGACATGTTTCTGCAGCTTACCTAGGGCCAATAGGTCACCTACTGCTTCATCAGGACCTAGTATGCTACTGCTAAATCTAGTGAATCAACAACAAAAAAGGGGGGGTGAGCACCCCTATGAAATACAGAGGTAGAGGTAACAACAGGAGGAATTGGAGAGGCTATGGCCAACAATTCGCTCAACCACCTGGTCCCCCCTGGTGGCAACTCTCTCCGTGGGGACCTCCACCTTACCCCCCTACGATGGGACATTATGACCCACAGCAATCCTTCCAAGTTTATAATCACCAGCCTTTTTTAGGGTCTGGCCGGAGGGCACGAGGCCGCCAACGGACGCCACAACAAGGCCAGGTACGCTGGAACCTACCCCCCCAGACGATGGATCTGAGGAGCGGGAAGACTATTGTACAAGACCAAGCAGGGACATCGACAGGGCCAACATTGTGATTAATCTCAGCTCACACCGACTTACCGAAATGGAAGAACGGGTTCTGAACAAAGGCCTTGGTTTCGTCTCCACAAATAGAGGCGACCCCTTCATCGCCCAGATAGAAATGGGAAAGTTCTTTAGGAAAATCAGACTCCACTACTTATTTGCTAACAAGAATCAATCTCCAAGTGAGATTATGACCAAAGATGACAACACAGGTCTTAAAAGACCTTCAACTTTCAACCCCACTACAGTGGGACTACCGGCCAAAGTACTCACCTTTGAAGAAGCCGTGGAACATGATCTGAAGGAACTCTTCCACCAAGACCATAGACCTTTCAACAATCTATCGCGAAGAGAACAAGAAGCGGTCAGGGATTTGGCTAACAACCAATCCGTGATCATCAAACCGGCGGATAAAGGCGGTGCAGTTGTGTTGCTAGACTCAGATACCTATCGGCAAGAGTGTCTTCGCCAATTAAATGACACCAGGGCATATCGAAAATTAACCCTGGACCCTACCGAAAGACTCACTAAAGAAATCAGCCAGATCGTGGAGGAAGCCCTCAGTGAGGGTTGGATTACAACTAAGGAAGGACAATACTTATGCACTGTAAATCCCAGGATACCTTACTTCTACCAGCTCCCTAAAATACACAAACCACAACGTCCGCCCCCAGGTCGTCCTATCATCTCGGGGATTGGTTCCCTTCTAGAGCCGCTATCGACTTTTGTCGACTTCTTTCTAAAACCTATGGTGAGCGAGATGCCCACCTACCTAAAAGATACCAAGGATGTACTGAGAATTCTCCCCGACATTGATTACGACAAAGACCGAGACATTCTGGTATCATTCGATGTCGAGAGTTTATACACCTCGATACCACAACTAGAAACACTTGAGGTGGTGGAGGCTTTGTTGACAGAGAGAGACTTAGACTCTATCACCCCAGTGAGATTGATTATGACTCTGGCCACATTAGCGATGACTGAGAACTTTTTTCAGTACGAGGACTCCCTTTATCTACAGGTGAGCGGGACAAGCATGGCCAGTATTTTTGCCCCGTCCCTCGCGAATCTGTATGTACACAGATTCGAATTAGATCACATTTTCTCTGACATCAATCCTTTCACAGACAATTTGCGTCTGTGGAAGCGCTACATTGATGATATTTTAGTGATATGGAGGGGCAGTGAAGATGACCTTCAAAGTTTCCACAAATGGTGAATGAGAGGAACCGTTTTCTGAAGTTCACAATGGAACAAAGTAGATCACAGTTGGCATTCCTTGACCTTCTTATAACATCTACCCCCACGGGTCTTGCATCAGAACTATTCCGCAAGCCGATGGCGCGAAACTCTCTACTGAGTTATCACAGTTGCCACCCCAAGTCCCTTCGCGACAATTTGCCTTACGGGCAATTCTTGCGTATTCAGAGGAATTGTTCTACCAGAGATAGGTTTGAATATCATGTCAGAGGTCTTGAGAAGGACCTCTTACAGAAAGATTACCCCAAACATTTGATTCGTACATCTAAGAAACGAGCCTCCAATAATAACAGGGAGGGCCTATTAGAAATTCTACCTCCGAAGCCCAAACAAGATCGGATCACCTTTGTAAACACGTTCAGCACAGTCTAATCTGATTAAAAAAATAGTGAAGAAGCATTGGAGCATTCTTAATACAGGAACAGACTCCATACAGGCCCCACTATTCGCGTTCAAAAGAGGCCAGAACATGAAGGACAAATTGGTCCACACTCGACCTAAATGTGAGATACCACGAGCAGTGGGCACATTATGGGACATGCCAGCAGCCACTGGACATTATCCTTGTGGCAACTGCGCGGCTTGTCCCCAGATTGCTAAATCACAGACTATAGACATCGGGACTGATCGACCGTGGGAACAGCGCAGGTTCACTAATTGTAATAGCACCAACTTAGTGTATCTGATCACATGTCCCTGCAAAAAAAGATACGTGGGGTGACTACACGGAAAGTTAAGACACGCATTTCAGAACATAAAAGTTCAATCAGATGTTCAAAACAGTCCACTAGACTGACTAATCATTTTTTACAAGCAAGACACGCCCCTACAGATCTCCACTGGACGGTACTTGAGCAACCTCTGATACCAACACATATTACTGACGTCAGTGGCTTTCTATTTAAGCGCGAACAAAAATGGGTATATAAGCTTCAGACGGATAAACATGGATTGAACGAGGACATCCCTTGGATGTCATTATGATTTTTCAATCTGATCACTACAGGATCATTTATAATAAATGGGGATTACAATTACCAGCTCTCTGGACGATGATGACGTTGTTAGTGCCTTATGTCCATATATGTACTAACTTAACAGGTCGAGATGACTGTTCTCATTTATTATCTAACATCATTCTCGATGGTCTACCATCCTTACAACCCATTCCAGCAAGGTGGTTGACAAACACGAAGGGTGCCTTACAGATAACAAGAATTAGTACTTTCCCTGGCAACCTCGGGTGTCCGTGTGAGGCTAGGACTACAATTCCCTACAGCCTCAGCGCTGCGCCGTGACGTCATTTTGACGCGCAAGCCGCCTCCGTGAGTAAACGGAACTTGTAAATACACGCTGGCCTGTCCGGTCGGTACCTCCCACAGACAGCCCAGAGGGACGTCCGGAGTACCGACGGACAGGTCAGTAACCGGGTGAGAGGGCTGTGAATTTTACACGTGGTCTCCCATAACGGCGCGCCTGACAGTCTTTGTTTTCAAACGCCAAGCCCCGATTAGAGACGCTTCTTGTTCTCTTTCTTTTTCATGTTGGTGTGTGTGTGACACTGTGACATCCGGGGATCTCGTTAACAGGAGAATTGCAGGTGATGATTATCATTTCACCCCCCCTTTTTTGTTGTTGATTCACTAGATTTAGCAGTAGCATACTAGGTCCTGATGAAGCAGTAGGTGACCTATTGGCCCTAGGTAAGCTGCAGAAACATGTCGACCATTACGAATGTCAGGGTAGTTATTTGTTAACACTACCTCATGCACTGTTTTTACTGTTGGGAAGGGGAGGTGCCTATTAAACTAATTTTCCTCCCTCTGACCCAATTTTATATCACTTCTCTTTAACACAATTTGTTTTTCACTATTCAGCACTGCTTGTCAGACACCACCTGATACCTATTGAACATCTATACACATTGGGACACAGAAGACAAGTAAGGGCAAAACTTTGCCAAATCTTACATTGGGTACTCTTCCCGTGTGCAATGTGTCAGGTTCCCAAATGATGTAGGGCGGTACAGGTTGGAATTCTGATGGGAACATCTCTAAACTACTGAGAGTACCCAGTGAATGATTTCGCTCTCCGTCTACAGACACACCTTTCCTTTCCTCCCTCTTTTTGAGGGTTTGACCCTCTGCTACTGTTTAGTTGGTATTCCTATAGTCTTAAGGGTTGTAGCACTGTTGGTCGTTAAATATTCCCTTGGACCCCCCTTTTGCGTTAGTATTATAACAGAGATACCCCTACTACAGAACTGGAGTTACAGGTAAGAAACTACTACTTCTGTAGTAGGGGATCTCTATGTATAGTCATAATCTAGTGAATAGAATGGCAAGCCCATCCCAAACAACCAATCCGGCGGTGGAGAAAAAACAGACAACACCTCTACTGTGCAAACAGATTTCTCAATGAAGCCTGGCCAACCTGAGCATCTGCTCTGGCATCAGAGTCCAGACAGTAATGCTTAGCAAAGGTGTGGACCGACTTCCAAGTGGCATCCCTGCAGATCTCTGCAATGGGAACATTACGAAGCAAAGCTGTTGTAGCTGCTTTGCCTCTGGTAGAATGAGCCTTAGGCTTACCCCCTAAGGTCTTGTTAGCTTTCTGATAACATAACTGGATACATGACACAATCCACCTCAAGATAGACTGTTTTGAGGTGTCAAGACCAGTCCTGACCGACCCATAATTGACAAACAATTGGTCTGACCTACGAATGTCCTTGGTCTTATCCAAGTAGAATTTCAACACCCTTCTGACATCCAGGGAATGGAGAGACCGTTCCGCTGGAGTGGAAGGATTCTGGAAAAACGTAGGTAAAGTTATAGTCTGATTGACATGGAAATCAGAAATCACCTTAGGAAGGAACATAGGGTGAGTGCGCATCACAACCTTAGCAGCATGAAATACAGTGTAAGGTTCTTGGCAACACAATGCCTGAATTTCACTCACCCTGCGGGCCGATGTAATGGCCACAAGGAAGGCCGCCTTCCATGACAAGTGCGGCAGAGAAGCCTTATGGATAGGTTCAAAAGGCTCCTTCATCAACCTGGACAGCACCACATTCAGCTCCCATGATGGCGAAGGACGCCGAACAGGAGGAAACACTTTTTTCAATCCTTCCAAAAAATCTTTAATCACAGGGATCTGGAAGAAGGATGTCTGTGAAGGGCATTTCCTATACGGAGTTAATTCTGCGAGGTGAACCTTAATAGAATGAAAATTAAGGCCAGACTGAGCCAAATGCAAAAGGTACAGAAGAATGAAATCTTCCTTGCAGGTTGTCGGGTCATAGTTCTTGGAAGTGCACCAGATGCAGAACCTCTTCCACTTGTAGGCATAGGAAGTCCTAGTGGAAGGTCTCTTAGCCTCCTTAAGTATAGTCATGCAATCGTCAGGAAGATTCAGGTGTCCATATTGCACTATCTCAGGAGCCATGCTGCCAAACTCAACGATGAGAGGTTGGGGTGCACCATCTGCCCCCCGAACTTCGTGAGAAGGTCCGGCAGACACGGCAGCCGCATGTGGGGTAAGAGAGCCCGGTGAAGCAGGTCCGTGAACCACCACTGTCGGGGCCACTCCGGAGCAATGAGGACCATCCGTGCTCTGGACTGAGACAGCTTCATGAGTACCGCCGGAATCAGGCGAATGGGTGGAAAAGCATATAGAAAGCTGTTCGACCAGCTGATCCATAGCGCGTTCCCCAGAGTCCCCGGTTGGTAATACCTGGAGGCGAAGTCTCGGCATTTTGTTTTCGGCGGTGGTGAACAGATCCACGTCCGGAGTGCCCCATCTGCCGAAGATGTTTACTAGCACTTCGTCGTTTGGAACCCACTCGTGGTTTTCATACACCAGCCTGCTGAGTATTCTGCACACCTGGCAGATGGGTAGCTGTTATCATCAGTCCTCTGGCTAGCAGCCAGTGCCAGATCGCCTGCACTTCTTGTGACAGTGTGCGCGATCTCGAACCCCCTGCTTGTTGAGGTAATACATTGTCATCGTATTGTCCATCTGTACAAGCAAGGAGTTGGTCTGGAAGGACGTATGAAAGGCCTTCAGTGCCAAGTGAACAGCTCTGAGTTCCAGGAAATTGATGTGATACATGGATTCCGCCGGGGACAACGTTCCCTGGATCTGTAAGTGGCCTGAATGCACTCCCAAGCCATGGAGAGAAGCATCCGTGACGATAGTCTGAATGGGGATGTCCTTGTGGAATGGAACCCCTTTGAGGAGGTTCTCTGCTGAGCACCACCATCTCAGGGACTGTTGAGCATGAAGGGACAGCCGGATCCGGTCGTCCCAGCTCCCCCCGCTTCTGGTCCCACTGATCCTCCAGACATTCCTGCAGCTGTCTCATGTGAAGGCATGCGTGTGGCATGAGGAAGACGCAAGATGCCATCGACCCCAGTAGAGAAGACACCGTCCTCACTGTCGTAGAAGGAACAGCTATGAGAACCTGAGCCTTCCGAAGGATCGATAAGCATCGCTCCTCCGAAGGATACACGCTTGCTGAAAGAGTATCGATGGAGGTTCCCAAGTACTGTAGGCACTGGACCAGCGTCGGAACAGACTTGGACATGTTTATGTGCAACCCCTGCTGGTTCAACAGAACGGCCGTCCTGTTGAAGTGCAATAGTGCTTCCTGGAAGGTGGATGCTTTGATCAACCAGTCGTCCAGGTATGGGTAGACAAACACCTTGTTCTTTCTCAGGTGAGCCGCCACCACTGCCATGCACTTTGAAAAGGTTCTGGGCGCAGACTTTAGTACAAACGGTAGTACGGTGTACTGATAGTGATTTGTGCCGACCAGAAATCACAGGAACGTCCGATGTTTCCGTGCATTGGGCACATGGAAGTACGCATCTTGCAGATCTATAGCGCAAAGCCAGTCTCCTTTTTGCAGCTGAGGATAAATCTGGTGCAGAGACAGCATGCGAAACTTCCCCTGCGAATGCATTTGTTTGCTTGTCGCAAATCCAGAATGGGCCTGAACTCATTCTTGTCCTTCTTGCGCACCAGAAAGAACCGAGAGTAAAGACTCTTTCCCCTTTGAGACAAAGGGACGTCTTCTATCGCCCTTTTTCTTAACAGGGAATCGGCCTCCGCTTGGAGCTCGCGCAGCTGGAACTGCGAGCAAACCGGTGGAATCTCTGGAGGAGGGCTGACGAAACGAAGACTGTATCCATTGCAAACAATATTCAGCACCCACTTGTCCTGAGTAATTTTTCTCCACTCTGCCAAGTAATTCTGTATGCTTCCCCCTACCGGAGCGGGTAACGGAAGAGGGGGAAGTAACACCTCAGGGCTTAGACCCGGCCGGGCCCTTGGTCGCCGAGGAGGACTGCTGTCCGCCTCTGCCCCTCTGGCGCTTCTGGAATGGCTGCCGCTGGTACTGCTGCGGTTGTTGCTGTGGACCAGCTTGACGACCCTGCCCTCGTCTTTGCGAACCATACCGCCTCTGGAACGGACGGAAGGACTTCTTCTGCTCTTTTGGTTTCTCCAAACCAACAGCTTTAAGTGTCTCTACCTCTGCCTTCATGCGAGTCATCTCCTCATCCGCATGTGACCCAAAGAGAGTCGAGCCAGAGAAAGGTAAATTAGCGACTCTCTGTTGCGCCTTCGGTTTTAGAGATGTAAGGCGCAACCGGCATGTCGTCGCAAATTGATGCCATGGCAGTAACCATGCGCAGACAGGAGAGAGGCGTCCGCCACAGAGCTGATGACCTAGTTGGAGACCATCATACCCTCATTCAAAATATCCTGGAAGTCTTCTCTCCTATAGTTCGGGAGTAGCTCCAGGAATTGCTGCAGGGACTCCCACAAGGAGCGGTCGTAGCGACCTAAGAGCGCCGAGGCACTCGCCGCTTTCATGGAGGTGGCCGCTGTCGCGCAGACTTTTCGTCCAGCTGAATCCATCTGACGGCTTTCCTTATCCAGAGGCACCGTAGAAGACGGGGCAGTAGCATGCTGCTTCTTGGCCGCAGTTACGATAATAGAATCCGGTACCGGATCTGATCTCAGGAACACCGGATCGGAATCCGGGGGTCTGTACTTTTACTGCAGCCGGGACGGAGCTGATTTCACTGAGGCCGGAGTCAGAAAAAGCTCCATAGCCGGTTCCTCCAGTCCTGGCACCAAGGGCAACAAGGGGCGAGACAAATGCCACTTGTGTAGGGTTTCAAATATCACCGATGTAGAAGGTGTGGGTACAGTCAAAGTGATCCCCAACTTCGCTGCCCCTCGCAATAGCACCTCCTGAAATGTTACGATGTCATCCACCGGTGACACCCTCGTATGGGGGGAATCCGACAAGGTGGGAGAATATCTCCGGCCACTTGAAGAGTCCATATGACGGGACCGTGACCTATCCCTCCGGTGACGATGACGGGACCGTGTCGAAGACCGACGGTCACTCCGTGATCTATGTCTCCCTCTGGACCGTGATCTAGACCTCCTAGGCCTCGGGCGATCCACTGGCCTTACAGGAGGCGGGAGCTTCGGAGGCTGAACCGGAGTCCTAGGCTAAGGAGGAGAAATGTGGCTCACTGGTTAGAGGCGGCAGACCCGTAAGCAGAGAACGGCCCGGGACCAGGGTTCGATTCCCGACGCGGCAGGGTCGTGGACCAGGGTCAGCGGACTCGATAATTCTCGCCTCGGTGCCTACTCTGGTCAGAAACCACACTCGGCAACTCTGGGCATCAGCTTGCCTCATCTTCACAACGGCCCCCCCAGACCGCCAGGGATGCTTGGTCGCACCTTAGAGATACCCATCAGGGACCATCTCTCAGGGTGAGCCAGGACGGGTTCCCCAGCGGTCGAAGCGTGGAGATACTCCTCCGGGAGTCGATTCCTAGCGCTATATAAACCCGCAATTAAGGAGGCCTGGTAGGCGGTGACGGAAGGTGCGGCAGAGATGGAGGAGACAGCGGTGGAGGAGGGGGAGGAGGTGGGAAGGTTGGAGCCTTGAACGCCTCCTCGACATCCACTTTTCCTTCCTCGACGTCGATCTCTTCGCCTTTCTGCTTCTCGACGTCGACGAACTCCTCGACGTCGACTCTCTTCTCCTCGACGTTGACTTGTCTTTCCTCGACGTCAAACGTCCAGTCGACCTCGACGGCGAACGGCGGTGTCGCCTCGGCGGTGAGCGCCGGTGCCTCCTGGACTCATCTTGACGTCGATGATGTGTCGACGCCGTCTTTCCCCTCGACATCGAACATCGATGACGCTTCAACCCAGAGCCCTGGGTCGATGGGGAACAGATAGTGGTCATGCCTCTCGACGTCAACGTCAAAGCCATCGACGTCGACCGGGACCGGTGCCTTTTCTGGGCCTTTTCTTGACTGGGGAGCCCCCCAGAGGCCGAAGCACGGGCAGAGGATGATAATTGAGTCCCTCCATGCCCAGACCCACCTGGTTCCTGATGTCTCCTCTGCCCCAGGCCTTGGAGACAAATCTTCTCCCTGTCACGCAGGGTCCTCCTGGAGAAAGATTGACAAATCTCACAGGCTTCAGTGACATGGGAGGTAGGGAGACAGAGAATACATACTCTGTGGGGGTCAGATTTAGCCTTCTTCCTGGCACACTCAAGGCACTTATCCAATAAAGCTGGCATATTCGACAGAAAGAGTGGGCAAAACTGGCTAAAAAACACAGCAAAAGGAAGAGGATGATCCCAGACGTCGAGTGAAACACTCAAAACACTTGAAAAGTGTCACCAATTGAAGAAATACCCATAGGGGAGAGCTCAGTGCTCCAGGGTCCTGCTAGCAGGAGCCGGAAAAAAGAACTGAAAGTAAAAGGACTTTGGCTGTGCATCCTGGGATACCGAGGGTCTCTGGAGAGTTCCTTAAAGACACGGTATCCCTTTTCCAGACACATAATGGCAGCCTATGGGGGCTTGTCTGTCCAACCCTTCCTCTCTATCATTTCAAGGATATTGGTGAAGGGGAGTTTTCTCTGTGAAGGAAACTTGGTAAAAAATGTGTAAAATCTGACATTGTTGGCTATCCTTTCCACTGTTTAGATGAAGGGGTGGCCTTTGTAGCCTTAGAAGTGTTAGGCTGCGTTATTTGTCTTGATTTTCTCTTAAGTGTCTATGCAAGACTGCAAAGAAGACAGCTTAAGAGATTATTTTTGATTGCTCCAGGGTCCACGCACATGGGCGGGACTATTCCCTAGATTATGACTATAGACAGAGATCCCCTACTACAGAAGCCCTATGCCCACGTGGTCCCTTGCACACCAGAAGCAGGAGCTGGCAGCCTGTGGTGCTGACCCCAGGGTAGCTCGCCCACCATCCTGAGTGGCTAGCCCAGCACTGATTGAAAATGTGCCTATTGGACTACGCCGCTCCAAAGTACAACGCTGTTGCCACAAGGCTGACTTCCTGGTTGTCATGGCATTAGAGGCCTATGTCCCCGATCAGAATTCAGTACTGTGTCCCAAAGCACCTCAAAGCTGGTAAATCGCCGCCAGAACCCAGCGTTGGAGAAGAGGACTGTGAAATCGCCACTTCCCAAGGACGTCCCCGCCATCTGCCATTGTAACTCACCAGAGTGGAGCAACTGGACCCCGTGAGAATGCGAGGCCCATCGGCTGCCAACACCACCAGAGCCTAGAAGGAGGCACTGTCAGGATCCAGCTGCTCTGGCCACCGTCTGCAGGATCATGAACTGACTGAGGCCAGCACAGCTCCAGTGAGGCACACAGAAGGCCTATTGTGGCCCTCTGCCACCCAGAGCAGCTGGTAAGATGTGGCAATCCCAAGCCAGAAATAGACTATATGCTAACAGAGGCGGAAGAACTGCACCTACACAAGCTTCTACACCACACTGCCCACGCCTATTAGAGAAGGGAAGAAGGTAGAGTGCATAGTCACCTTGAAGCATATTGGACTCACATCCGTACATAATGTATCTGAGACATTTTAAGGTCTCGCCTACGCAGCGCGCATGCCTCGCATAGGAAAAGACCTTTAGAAATCGATTCAGGTTTGCTGCCAAAAACATGCACATATTGCATTGCTTTGCATGGCAACACATGCACATTTGGTGATTCCCTTGTGGGAGCGAGCTTTCAAACCATCTGTTAAATACAAACAGATGGTTCCTGCTGGCTCCCGCAAGGGAAACAGGCGCAGGCCCCCTCCTCTCTCCCCTCCCCCTGCTGTCTCCTCCTCTCCGGCCAGGCGCGCACGCTTGTTTTTACTTTGAAGAAGCACATTACTTCGAGTCAAGAGCATGATAGTGTTACTGTTGAAATATTACCATCCCTGATCAGTGTGTTTCCCGGTACCTCAGTACGTATATTTTGTATTTACTTTTAGGCAACCGGGTGATGCCGACTGTGTGAGGCAAGTGCCATTGTTTTTTTTGTACTTTTACATAATCCGTGATATTGTTATATTTGAAATGTTTCTGTTCTCTGATATTGTTCCCGCATTAGTTGGAGTCATGCACGTGAATTTTTTACAGTTGAAATATTACCGCTTTCCGGCAGCAAAGCACCATGCTATGGTTTATAACTAATTGTTTAACCCCTCCATAGCACAGTTGCGTTTGTTCTCTTTCAAAAGCAATCAATCCCACGAAAGTCTCTCTGAAGCATGGATTTGCTTTCACTGATGGAATACAGGTGATGGTATTTAAATCAAACTGGGTTTCAACAATAGGAGAGAGAGGGAAAAATTCGGGACACTCTCAGTCCCCCGGGTAAATCTTTATCAAACAAAAAAAGAGTATCAGTCGTAGTAAGTGTGTAAGCACAAATACGAAGGATAGGTAAATCTTAGTAAATCACATTGGAATTTACAGGAAAGCCCTCACTCACCACCCTGGGTGGTGACATGCTTCATCATCGGGCCCACCAGGAGAAGCCGAATGCCTCCCTGGTGTGCTACAACGCCAGGATACTGCGGAGCTGGTTTTTTCGTGACAGTGGTGTGAAAAATTGTGAGTTTAAAATGTCAAGGTAGTGTACCATGCAAAAACTTTATTCAGTGGTCAACCTGACATGGTTAAAAGTATGTGTTGGGAAATTACCAAATAATGTTTGGGTATTTCCACTTAAAGTGGGGTCGACATGTTTCTGCCCGTTATGTGTGATTTACTGGGCTTTCTTCAGGACCGTGAGGAGTGTACCTCGGCGGTGTGGGCGCGCTAAGGCCCACCCTTACCAGAGGACGTGAAAGTTAAAATCAGGTGTAAAAATTAAGTGTAAAAATTAAGTGTAAAAATCAATAGGTGCAAAAAACAAACCAACAAGTTGTGAGATTTACCTCGAATTCAGAGAAACCTGTATAGTCTGGAGAGAGAAGACATACACACATGTAATGCCACTGACCGCGCGACACGCAGGTGAGCATGGGCGGGACAGCGCCCTAGTCCCACACGACGGGCGAGCAGAGCTTGTAGCGAGTCTACCCCTTTGAGCCGCCCTCCTCGCCAACAGCCAATAGGGAGGGCTCACCTGGGGAAGGGGGCGTTCCTTGGAGTATAAAACAGGCCCAGCAACTATGCTCGGCCTCTTTTTCCCGCGCCTGGTTCCCTAGGCTCTGCGCTGATCGGTCGTTTGCTTTCCGGTCGTCCTGCGCCTGCCTGCCACATTGGTCTTGCGTCGGGTTTTTTCCCATCGACGTGTTTTGCGGTGAGTGCTGGTGTTCGTGAGCCCGATTGCGGGCGCTTTTGATTATAGAGGGGCATTTCCCATCGACGTGTTTTGCGGTGAGTGCTGGTGTTCGTGAGCCCGCTTGCGGGCGTTTTTGATTGTAGAGGGGCACAGAGCGGTAGGGGCAAAGAGCGGAAGTTTTGGGGACGTTGGTTGTACCCGATGCCGAGCAGCAGTTTGGGTGGCCTGGGGCGCCGAGGGAGAGCGTGCACGGGATGTTTGGTCAGGCCGTGTTCATCGAGGGTGCTGCATCTGTTAGAGGCTGTTTGAATGTCTGGACTAATTTTCAGGGTCGTGTAAAAGGGGCCGCGTTGATCTTGTCTCCCGCGAGCAGCGTTTGTCAGGCGGTGTCCAACGGTGGACTAATTTTCAGGGTCGTGTGAAAGGGGCCGCGTTGATCTTGTCTCCCGCGAGCAGCGTTTGTCAGGCGGTGTACAACGGTGGGAAAGATCAGACTAGGTTTAGGTAGGCGGGGTGGACATTTCATCCCCATAAGGGGATGGGTAGCAGCGACGCCTTACAACGCATTCGCAAACGATCGGTTTGCAAATGCATAGGATACATGGCGAGGATGGGTAGCAGCGGCGCGCACGTTCCTCCTCTGCACGAAGTTTGCTAGGCCAGGCTGTTGGCCCGAGTGCCCCTGGTCCGCGGGTCACCAACACGTTTTACAGCCGAGTCAGCCAGTCTGCTCGGAAGTCGGCTACTATAGGCAATTTTAGGAGGATGGATTCTGGCTCCTTGTCGTGAACAGGAATCCTAAATACAAGGAAGATGCCGCAGGTCTTTTGTACAATCCAGACAAAGTAGGGGAATCTCAAAAGTATTCCGCACGAGAGGCTGGAGTAACAGGATAGATACAGGGATACAAAAGGTGAGAAAAGTACCCTACCGGGAGGCACTCCTAGCACCCCCAGTCAAGAAACCACCTCTTGATAGACTGGCATGTGTGACTACCTTCAACTCTTCATCATCCAAGATCCAAAAAATAATACGACACAGATGGCGCATTTTGAACAGTACCGGAGAAAATATACCATTGCCTCTTTTTGCGTTCAAGAGGGGTAGTAACCTCAAAGACGAACTAGTGCACACAAGACCACGAGCGACGCATGAGATACCAACTGCTACGCTGTGGGATCTCCCACCAGTCCAAGGGCACCATCCCTGTGGAAACTGCTCAGTTTGCCCACAAACGAAGAAGACTCGCCATGTTGACATTGGCACTAATAAACCGTGGGTACTGAAACGTCATACCAATTGTAACAGCGAGAGAGTGATCTACTTAATCACCTGCCCGTGCAATCTAAGATACGTAGGTATGACTACGAGAAAGATCAAGCTACGCATACAAGAACATAAGAGCACGATCAGGCGTAATAAACAGGCAACTCGTCTGACCTCGCACTTCCTTACTGTGAGACACCAACCGGATGAACTCCAATGGGTGGTGCTAGAACAACCTTATATACCCCAGCATGTCACAGATGTGTCCCAGTTTCTACTAAGAAAGGAGCAGAGATGGGTCCATAAATTGATGTGCGACACAGAGGGATTGAACGACGATATCCCGTGGTTACAGCTGTAATACCACTCACTGTGTATCAGAGAAGGCTCGGGCTCTAGAGGCCTCCCATGTATTGGTGTTACCTTTATACAGTACAATGGTTTTCTCTGTGGTCTAATTATGAGCGATTGAGGGCATCCGTTGGTCCACACATTACCATTCTGTTGTCCACTGGGTCTAGGAAGCTAAGGGAACATCGCTCTTGACTTTGTCATCGACAGAGGGGTGTTTCCTTAGAAAGACTACAGTTCTCTTAGTCAGATCCATTAAGACATCACACTCTGCGCATTTACTGTCCTCATGAACTGGACTTTAAGAACGTGGGCACTGCCACCATACGCTGCACTAACCAATATCATACGATAGGATCAATAGATTGTCCCATTGTAAGGACATTTACAGACTGTCATCATTGCCCAGCTAGGTGGCATTAACTGAATATGCACTGGGTACTATATCCTACATATGAGATTTAGACAAGGCGAATGTGTTTATATGTTACTATCCACTAAACACATGCACTTAATATCTTACATACCGCTGCATTGCTCGTCATGCTTGCTATGCACTAAAACGTTTAGTTGAGTGTTTAATAACATTGAGGCGCAGTTCAGGTGCGCGCTAAGACATGTGTACCATTGTATTACCTATTGGCGGAACATCAAGATTTCCGGTTTCTAATCAAGAACCAATCAGAGGAGTCCTCTCTATGATGGGTTGGCTGAATAGGAGGTGGTACATTGTCAGCCTTTCTCTTTAATTTCCAAAGCATTTACGGTTTTCCGAGATGGACCAATCAGGTCCGCTTGTGGACAGAGTCTCGTAGCGGTATGTTTGCTACGTGCGGCTGTCAATGACAGGAAACAGAATGAAACCTGCCGAGTGTTTCCTGTCTGAACTTTTAACCAATTGGATCCCTTCCCTGTGTATGTCTCCAAGCGGTCCGCCTTCTGGTTAGGCCTCCTTGAGAAACGAGATGCTTATCGCATCTTGAGAGTTGCATCAGCGGTTTTCTATTTAGCAAATCGTGATTGGTTGATTTCAGCATGCGGGGACTAGCCAATCGGAGAGTAGACCAGAAGTGTCTCTCTCTGGTCCGCCCTGTCCCTTTATTAACTTTTATCCTACATGGGCACACTACCTCCCCCTCGGCTCAGCGTAAGCCAGAGGCAACGACGGAGAGGTAGGTGACCAGGAAGGGACGGTTTAGATGCTATTTCACTCTTTCTTTTAGCGTTTATGGAAGATCTTTGGTAGCTTATCTGTAGAACTTTTCGCTTACCTTTTTTATGGGTTTTGTCAAGAAGGAATGCAGCATTTCCGTCATTTGACAGAGCTTTAGCACTTTTTCTATCCTTGATAGAAATTAAGGAAAACACTAGTATATATTTTTAACTTACTGCCAGTTCAGAATATATCTAAAACAACGGGTGGCACAAATTTTGTATTTATGATTATGAGTTAAGTGTCAACAGAGTAACACTGTTGAAATCTAAACCAATACCATCTATATACACCTCCATTGAGGTGTTTTTTGTCACCTGAGCAGGTGTGGGGTACATTAGGTGTAGTATCTGCTCTATACTTTATGAACCACTACACATCTTTTTACCAATGACTGCCTGAGTCTGCCGTTGTATGTAATCTGGAAGATAGCTACATATAAGATGAACTTGAATAAACTACAACACCACTCTGAATGAATTTCTTTCAGTGCGTGGCCTCCTTTAGCCTGAGCTGTCGCCAGGTGAGGTGAGGTTCCTGATCCCACAAAGTTGGGTAAGTGACTAATCAGAAAATATTGTAAGAATGCACATACACGGTACTGTTACTGTAATGAACTGAAGTTACGTGTGTATGTCTCTGTTTTCTTTTTTCATTTTTTCTCTTTTTCCCTAAACAGGAGGGGATACACCACCTATGAAAATACTTATATTTCTTTTTTCACAAGTTTTGAAGTAAGTGTTGCAGTAGTGATACATAGGTCCTGACGAAAGCCTTTAAAGGCTGAAACATGTTGACCAGAGAACATCTATGGTAAATAGCAAACCATCTTTCTTGCTATTATCACTCTGTTTTTAATCATACCATCTTGACGGGCACACCCAATAAAGTTTCCTTGTTGACGTCAAGATAGGCATTTTTAAATCACATGGACCATTTTCCTTTTTCTCACATTTTCTTATTTCTTTGAGCACTGCAACTAAGCCCTTTCGGCCACTTATGCTGTCATTTGCTCTGGTTGAGGGTTCAACCATTGGGTCCTAAGCTAGCCTCAGTATCTACTTAAGGCAGTGCTTGTTGGACACCAACCTTTCAAGCTTGAAAATCCCAAATGACGAGCTTCCACTATTGAGTGGGCTGATGGGTACTTTTCTCACCTTTTGTATCCCTGTATCTATCCTGTTACTCCAGCCTCTCGTGCGGAATACTTTTGAGATTCCCCTACTTTGTCTGGATTGTACAAAAGACCTGCGGCATCTTCCTTGTATTTAGTATGTATAGTTGGGGGACAAGATGCTGATAGGTCTATAACAATAATTCCCCTCGGGCCTTTCTCCACCCTGTAGTTCTGTGAACAGGAATCCGCCTGTGCAATTGACTATGATGGGCAGGAGAGCTTTAGTTAATTAAGGGGTAGCATCGCTATGTGTCTAGCGAGGTCGAGGGCATGGCGCGGAGTGCCCCTTAGCGTGTGCAGTGTTTACCTCCATTGTGGTTGGTTTTCAGGGAGAGAAGGTGGCCTAACAGTTAGGGCGGGTGACCGCGGAGCTGGGGATCCGGGTTCGAGTCTCGGTAGGGACGCGCACATTACGTGATTAATTTCTCCGTGCCTGACTAAAGTGTGAAAGATTGTATTGCAGGAACAACTCACTTTGCTCTGACAGTAAAATTCTTCGAACTAAAGTTAGATCTTGTTCCTACTTTGAGACTGTTCCAAAACACATGTTTTATCCTGGCTCTAGCAGCAAGCTTTGTATTAGATAAATCTGATGATTATAGTGCAGAATGTATCGCATCTTCCCTCACAGCGTTTATGTTGTCTGTGAGTCACACTGTACATTACGCATGACTGCGTACAAGTGAACTATGTCAAAGACACAGTGACATGTTTTTCTCATGGAAACTATTTAAGGTTTTTAATTGATTCAGGTGGCTTTCAGATCTAATTCATTAAAATGCAAGCAGTTTTCACTATTGCCTTCATTTTCCCACCAGAATTTCCCAAAATGTAGTTGATTATAGACTTTAAAAATCGTTCAATTCAAATGTAAGTTTATTTCGATTTGAAAGAAACGTGAAACTCAAGAGAAACATCCGACCGGCTGGGGGGTTATGATGACAAACAGTCGGTGCTGGGCGCATGGGTGGCACTTAATTGTGCAACTTGGTTGTTGATATTTAGTCAAGTGGAGTAAGGTTGCTAGATTGTGGAGTCGGATTTCGGGGACACGGAGACGTTTACATGCACGCGGGGAAAGCCACGAGGTGCATCGAATTATTGTGCGTGTACGGGTACAAACAGGCGGGTGGGCAGAGCGAAGCGTACGTATTCTGTATTATGGCCGGGCAGTGTTGATTCGGGCGGGTGACGGGAGTGTCCATGCCGCCTCGGTACTTATGGGTCATGGCGTCCACACCCCGGCGCTGGCTGCGAGAGGATTCGGTTTTTCTCGGGTCTGTGGCCCCATGTGCGCTGAGCCAATTCCAACATGGCGGATATTTGCTATTGGGGTATGGTAAGGAATTGCGGATTGCAGTGGTGTTGTGGAAGAGTGTCCCGTCCGCTGTCGTATTAGGCGGCCACTAGCGTGAAGCGAGTGCACCGGCCAGCTTAGAACAACCAGTGTTCGTGGGTCGCCTATTGAAGGTCAGCGAACGATATCTCGTTTCCATTGTTTCCTGACCTGTCCTTTCAATTTGAGGAGCTCTAATTTCAGAGAACGGGTCTTCTTTGAGTGAGGAATTCAGAAGCCGTATCACATTTGTTCAAAGTGTCCCCTCCTTGGGCGTTACGCTTCTGTAAATAGGTTGCAATAGAACTATACAGGCTGTCTCTGCCGAAGTCGGGCCGAAGTCCTCAGAGATGCAAGAAGTAGGCAGTAAGATCTTTTAGCTCTCTCATCGTGGTTTCCTCGTTTCACGGGGACGTTTTCATTGAAGCCACCTTTCTTCATAGTACGCGATGTAGTCCAGGAATAGGTTTGGGCTGCTTCAGTGTTCAGCTCTTTCATTTACGGGTCGGTGCTTTATGAAGCGTAAGCTGTTTTCCTTTACGCACAGCAAAACTCTGAACAAGGAAGGTGCAGGTTTATACCCACTTCTTCCAGGTTTACAAAGACGACATGGTCATTGGCTAGCTGACAGCCGTGCGCACGAGTGAAATTCACAAACATGAGTTTGCACTGTTTTGGGAGGGCGGGTTGATGACGCGAGTTTGATAACGCGAGCCCCGGCCTTCCAAGCACATGAGGTCGCACGTGCTGTGCATTCTGGGATTTGTAGTTCTGTGGCTCGGAACGCGCGCGCGAAACGTGGAGCACGGTGAGCCCGCTGAATGCGGGCCAACCAAGGGCGCACGTAATCCCCAGCAATTCGACGTCATTGACTTCCCAACTATGGCGAGGCGCTTTATCGTTTTACTATAGTCATGCACACCTGAATATCCAGACTATCCCCTGGTACGGCGCGAGTGATGTTTGCTGCACACAGCAGAGTGAGGGCTTAAGTGTGAATTAATGCGTTCTTGAGCGATGGTCATTACTAAGTCTGTCTATAATGTGCGCAACGCCCTGTTAGCTGATGCCTAACTCAGTAATTTTCCAGAGGTTGCAAAATCGAGCGTGAAACCGCGTGGCTCCTGCTTTACAAGTATTTAAGACAACAGCATCCCATACTGTAGCACAGAGACGTTCTGACCCTAGCGCTGCCATGATACAACCTGTGCTTAGAGTACTGTGCGCCCGACTGGTAAATTTGCTGCTTCTGTTATTGCATCCAGCTATATAATACAAGTAACATTACACCTACAACAAGCCTGGACTATTGGCTTTGTCGGTGGTTGTTAATTACACAAGATAAATAAGCAACGACCGTGGCTTTATCTATAATATTGAAAATGCGTCAGTGCTGAAATGGTGACACTGTTAAAGAACTATACTGAGTCCCTTGGAAGTTACAATAAAGGCAGCGAAGAGTGGCCCAGCTTCAGAGTTAAGATCTTTTTCCATCCTGAGGGTGAGGAAAAAATAGCGAGACAAACAGAGACCCGTCTCATCATCTACTTGTTATTAATGGCAGTGCGGAGCACTGGCAGGACCCGGCCCACTTAAAGCCCTAGCCACATCCTTAATTACATAGGCACGCCGCTTTTACAGACCCCGCTTTTTTCACCGGGGAAGTGGCGTCCTTCGCTCTGTTGTCTGGGGGAGCGCTGTGGATTCTGTCTTTCTCGAGTCTGAAGCTTAATGCGAGTGTGGATGTAGTGTGGCATCGGTCGAATGTTGGTAGTTGGTGGGTCATGGCAACGGCATGCTTTCTTGGGGCTAGCTGCTGGAGGATTCAGTTTCACACTTTCTCACGCTCGCTTTTCACTAGCTGCGTGGGCGTCGGGCGGTTTAGATCAGTCAGGTAGGCCGGGTTTCGGCGCGCCTCCTTGGAGCACTACCTACTCCATGCTTTTTCTGGTAGCTATAAAGCGCCAGCTGTAAAAGGTTTTCAGAGCGCTTCCATGCATATATTCCTTGCATGCTCTACAGTCTATTGATAGATTCCTGGGCCCTGTGTTATCCCTGTGACGCCTCCCAGAAGCTGCTCGCACTCTCTGTCTCTCCATAGTGCCCGCATGTGACACCAACTAGCTCCAGACACCTGCATCACTCAGCAGCCGCTTAAAACCGCCTGCGCCACGATATCACCCTTTCAAAGTCCCAGTAGGTGGGGCCTTTATTCCGATACTGAAGTTGCTGAAATTGGAGGTCAACAAGTGGAGCGTGACCAGTCAGCACCCGCAACAGGCCCAGCGATGTCATGAGGGGTCAAACTTCACAAGTGCGACACGAGGTCACGCATAGGTTTCCACGGGGGAGCAACCATTAAAATTCGGAATTAAGAGTATCCCCAATGTAAACATAATTTACCAAACGGGAATTTTGAGGGCCTTGAGTAATCCCCTCAGTAAAGGGACTGGCATCATTGTTTATAATGTCACGCATGTTTGCCACGGGGATTACAATTCTCACCCTGACTTGTAAGCTGAGCTGCACATCTGTGATACAGCCTTCATCGGTATGATGGAGAGTGAGATATGAAACCTTAAACCATCGCAGCGTCTTTTACACTTCCCTACCAATAAAATCTATCTGTTGTGAAGTTCAACTATGCGAAGTAACTTCAAGCAATAAAACTTGATAGATCGGGTGAGTGAACGCAGCCATAACGGATATTTAAGACAATGGACAGCTATGGTGTAGGACACGTGGAAAAATATTTTAAAGGGTGATTAATTCTGCAGGCATGAATCCAAATGTGTCTAAATCACACATGTAATCCTAAAAGGCACCGCAGTATTATACAGTAAACCACATCACTTTCAGGATTGTCCATTCCGGATGTTTTGACATATTAATGCAATATCATTCAACTAAACGTGCCAACATTCGGAAATAGCACTCTATCCTTAAAGTATATTTTGCCCTTATTTTAGTCCGGGTCCAATGCCACTGAAAGCATCACAACATCCACTAGGTAACCATAATGACGCAAAGGTGTCTTCATGTTTTAAAGGCATCATAAAGTTAAGTTTGGTATAATTCATACTAAGGTCAGTAACACAGTTACGAAGACTTCTACTATTGATTTTCTGTAATGTGAGATGACTGTTGTGGCCTATGCCCTTAACATTCTGGCGCCGAACGGAGCTGGAATTAAGGTAATGAATAGTAACAAGCGAAGTGTATATGGCAATTCAGGCTAGCTTATGTGGCTTCCTAACTAAGAGAACCATTACTGACTAACAGTTCCATCGTTAGGTCGGAGCGAGTTTATGAAGACATTGAGAATGCATCCATTTGTGGGAGTGAGCTCGGGTGGTACATACAGGGCAGAGGGTGCGGTGGAGTGACATGGAGCGCACAGTGACTGTATACGTTATGTTATAGATTATTAGTTAATATATCTGGTTGTACTAGCAGGCACGGACAGGCCAGACAAAGTTGGAATTATGGCATATTAAAAATGTCGTTTAGGGCGCCAGTCGAAACAGCCCCTGAACTTGTTTCCATCCCGACAAGGCTTCGTGGTGAGCAACTATATTAGCTCACTGTCGCCAACTCTGGCTATCAGCCCCTTACAGAGAAGGAATTTGTTGTAACACACATATATTCAAATATGATAGTAAAGATTCTGAACACCAAGTGCTCTAGTAGGCTGCACAGCCCCTTTCCTGGCTCCCACCATAAACATCGATTATGCAATGCATGGTCGATAAGCACGTCATCCTGAATTTGCCCGAGGTCAACTTTTGTTCATTTAATCAATTATGCGTTTTTTATATGGCACGGACGTTACCCGAAGGCATGAGCTCTTCACAATAAGTACAAGAAATGACAGGTAATAATCGTACAGTGCATTGCAGAAGGGATAAGTGATAAGTGTGCAGGTTGCAAGAGAGACAAAGTACAATTGGAGGTAAAATACTGCAACATGTGCTAGACACTCAGGCCTAGAACAAACGTAATGTAGGCGATGGTGGCACTTGTGCATGCAGCAAAGGCAAACAACGGTTACAAGGGAAAATACAGTATAATTAGAGGTGTAATACTGCAATACAACAGAGAACTGGGAATGACGTTTGACGGCTAGGGCAGATGCTAGTTTGTGCCCTAAACAATCTCAAATGACGATCTTGCAGTGATTTGCCAGGACATTCACTGTCATGATTAGTACAGCACTGTACACGACTTTCATAAGCCCACCACCTTGCTTGTACAAATATCACTGGTTTGCCATTATCAGCAGATACAATAATGCAAATAGTCACCTGCCGATCCCCCGTATAATATGTCCGGACAAAAACAACTAACCGCCGAGGAATATCTGTAAGAGGTGGGCTTTTTAACTAAGGGCGTGGCATAACAACCGTATCTACGCAATCCCCATTTGAGGTGCGGCTTATGTAACTAAGGGCGTGTCCCAAGAACAGTTCTAAGAAATCTCCATAGTGGTGTGGTGAAGGGGACTATGATAGAGGTGCACTAAACAGCGTCAGAAAATAGCTAGGTGGGTGGGGGGCTCTGTCATCGACGGGGGCCTCCTCCAGAGCTGTGGCGGAGTACAGGGCGATCTGGAAGCAGATGGACAGTAGGGGTACCTCTGCGGCAGAAGGATACAGTCTAAATACCTCTGCCTGGCACAGTAAGGGTGCCTGAGCCAAGAACCTGGAGCCAAGGGGGTTCCAGGAAACAGCGTCGGCGCCCCGTTAGTCCTTCGGGCGGTCGGGGGGCCTGAACTGACCGGGGGTGTGCCTCATCGCTCCGCCCTGACAGGGGGGGCGGGATGATAACGAAATAAAATGGTAATTTACTGCACCGTCAGAGCATCGACTCGCCGTGCAAGATGGCTCCTTAGGCATGCGGGTCAGCGAGGGGCTGCCGCATTGGATCGCCTGTAAGATGACCCACCTTATCAGCTACCTGTTGTACGAAATAAACCTGCAACGGTGCTTTCCCACAAATATGTCTCGTGAGTTTTCCTTGGTATATAAGTGTTAATGTGCGCAGAGCGGAGCGAGCGCTGGCGGTGAGGGCACTAAGAGACAAACACTTAGTTAATCGGATCTGTCTACTGAGTTTTCTGCAAGACCGATCTCTGAGTAAATGTACTTAGGGCTAGTCAATATGCGTGACCACGGTGTCATAGGAGGTACATTTGGAAAACACTGGTCTGGATACCAGACAGATGTGTGGACATGCACTATGACAAGGAGGCATGGCCGGTTGCTCAGGTGGCATATAGAACAGCAGCACTCGTGGTTAGCGATCAATGGGCCAAAATGCAGGGCCAGTGGTAATGCATTTACATCAAAAAATCTAATATAGCCTGGCGAATTCAAAATTTGCAAACATTCGTGACAAGAATTTTCAATTCTATTAAGGACTAGGAGGCGAGGATTATGCTTTCTCATTTCTTTAATGAAATGCTCAGCAGCCAATAAAAAAACAACCAAAAACTACATTTCCCATGAACACTAGGGAATGACCATAGAGACTATCATATAAAAGGTCCAAACATTAGTCCTTCTTCCTCTTTCTTTGTGGAAACAGTTCCAGATCAAAAAACAATCCCAAGTAAATCAACAAAAACAGTTCCAAACACGCTGTAGAAATCCAAAGGATCTTGAAGCAGAGGACCGAAGAACACTGGGGCCCTGAACAAGGAGACGCAAGAAACTCCTGAAGAAGATGGGCAACATCATTTCGGGTCTGAACCTGAAAAAGACACATAGCCGTAACATCCAAATAATGGAAGAAAGTCAAAGCAATCCAGGGGGGGAAAAGAACAAGGATAAATAGACCTGCATCAGTAGGTAAGCAGTATACAGTACATAATAATGCAAACGAATCATAAAAGGGTGGGATAATCCTCGCCTCCTAGTCCTTAATAGAATTGAAAATTCTTGTCACGAATGTTTGCAAATTTTGAATTCTATGTCAGGACAGGAGGCTCCGATTATGCTTTTTCAAAGCTGATCCACCACAACAGAAGCAGTACTAACAATAGGTTTATAATAAAACGTCTTGAAAACAGAGTCCGAAGACCAATCTGCAGCTTTCATAATATCAAATAGAGTGACACCCATGGAAAAAGCCTTAGAGGCCATTGCCCCCCTAGCAGAATGGGCACCAAAAACAGACACATCAATGCCCGCCTCGGACATGAGCCAACGCATCCAGCGAGCCAGAGTAGCTGGGGTGACGGGGCGAAATGGTTTGTACGCAAAGAAGCGGTACTCACCTCATAATCCTTCAGACACTGAACAACACAAAGATTGGGATGATCAGGAAAAGAGGGATATGTAATAGAAGGAGTATTAGACTTAGTCCTTCTAGAGAGAATAAACGTAACACCCTCAGGAGTGAAACTGCGGCCCGCAAGATCCAAAGCGCGAATATCTGAAACGCGTTTGCAAGAAGGCACAACAGCATTTTCAGTTTCACAGACAACTGCTTACGAGATAATAAGAGATTAGAAGGCCAAGCTTCTAAAAACCTCAGAACAATAGAAACATCCCACAAAGAAACATACTTAGGAGTGGGAGGTTTCGCAAGACGAATCCCTTTAAGCAATTTGGAAATGAAGGGGTGCTCACCAGCAGGCTTGCCATCAATCTGGATGTGACCAGCTGAAATAGCGGAACGAAAACTATTGACCGTCCGATAGGCCAGACCTGAGGTGGCCAGGGATGTCAAAAAATTAATAATTAAACTGACATTCGCTGAAACGGGATCAACTTCCCGTTGAACACACCAATCGCACCAACGCTTCCAAGCCCCTTTATATCGTTTGAGAGTATTGGGGGACCAGGCGTCACTAATGAATTTGGCAGCGTCGCTAGAAATGCCCGGGATCGTCCAACGATCCCCGAGATTCGCCATGCCAGCAACTGGAGAGAGCCGGACAGAATGAGGGGATGTGGATCCCCGAGAGGATCCAGCAACAGATTCCACTTCAGGGGAAGAAGGAGCGGAGGTTCGCAACACATCTCTAGGAGAACCGGGAACCACGCCTGAGCCCTCCACAGAGGAGCAATCAGAACCAGCTCCGCTCGAAACCGCTTGGTGTAAGCCAGCACCCTGGGGAGCATCATGAATGGGGGAAACGCATAGCAGAGAGTCGATGGCCACTGTTGAAGAAAAGCATCCATGGCCAGAGCCAAGGGATCCGGTCTCCAACTGTAAAACCGGGGAAGTTGCGCGTTGAGGCGAAAGGCAAACAGATCCAATTGACACTGGCCCCCAGTGCCGAAGAAGGGCACGGAATACTCGAGGATGAAGCCTCCAGTCGCTGAAATCCCGAAGATGCCTGGAGTGCCAATCCGCAACTTGATTGTTGCGACCCGGAAGATATTCTGCAATAATCGTGATCTTCCGTTGCAGACAAAAATGCCAAAAATCCTTGGCTATCCCCGCCAACACCTTGGACCGAGTCCCGCCCAGCTTGTTGACATAGCGGACTGCGGACACGTTGTCCATCCGGAGAAGAATGCAACAACTCGTCTGAAGGGGAGAGAAACACTTGATTGCAAACGAACCCGCTAGGAGTTCCAAACAATTTATGTGGAGAGACAACTCCTGTGGGGACCAACGGTCCCCCGTCGAGACAGACCCGCAACGGGCTCCCCAACCCCACCGACTGGCATCGGACTCGACTACCAGTTCCGGTGATGCACCGAACAGGGCTCGACCGTTCCAGGCCTCCATGTGGTCCAGCCACCACTGCATCTCCCACCGCACTTCCTCTGAAAGAGGAATCTGATCCGAACAGCGGAGGCCTTTCCGGAGATGCTGAATTTTCAGACGTTGCATCGCCCTGTAATGTAGAGGGCCCGGAAAGATCGCCTGAATGGAAGACGCCAGCAGACCTACCACACGTGCCAACGACCTCAATGACACAGTCTGTCTGGAAATAACAGACGTCAATTCCCTCTTGATGTAACGCATCTTCTGACTGGGCAAGAGAAGCTGGCAAGCCACCGAGTCTATCTGAAAACCCAGAAAATCTATAGATTGAGAGGGGACCAAAACCGATTTCTGAAGGTTGACCAGAAAACCTAGAGACTGCAAGAGTGCGATGGGACACTCCAGATGTTGCACAAGCCTGAGAGGACAATCTGCCATAAGGAGAATGTCGTCCAGATAAATGATCAATCTGACCCCCCGCGACCGCAGATGTTCTACAACTGGTCTCAGTAGTTTCGTGAAGCACCATGGTGCTGACGAAAGGCCGAACGGGAGGACCTGATACTCGTACCAACGCCCCTGCCACTGAAATTGAAGAAACCGGCGATGGGGCTTGTAGATCGGAATCGAGAGGTACGCGTCCTTCAGATCCAGACGGACCATCCAGTCTCCTTCCCGAAGGAGATCCCGTAAGAGATGGATGCCCTCCATCTTGAAGTGTCTGTATACAACCCCGCCGTTGAAGTCTTTTAGGTTGAGAACTAGGCGAGACCCGCCTCCTTTCTTCTCGACCAGAAAGACCGAGCTGACAAAGCCCTACGGATGACGGATGGTAGGAACAATCGCTGCTTTTCGCAGGAGAACTTTGATTTCCTCTGAAAGACAAGTTTGTGCGTGGAGGGAAAAAAGCAAAGGAGGGGGAGGATGGGTCTGATGTAGAGGGTGATAGAACTCTATTTTGAAACCCTGAACGGTTTCTAGCACCCATGCATCGTTGGAGATCATACGCCAATTGTTTAGGAAAAATTGCACTCTGCCCCCCAACATCACATCGCAAGCATGAATCAGGCTCACCTGCAGCGCTGGAATCTTGGTAATGGCCATGCTGTCCACCTGACCGGCCTTTGCCATACTGTCCCTTTCCTTTGCGGGATGGGTAGAAATTTGCTCGAGTGGAGTATCCAGAGTCATAGCCTCCACCACGCTGCTGTGAGGTTCCTCTCTGGGACTGCTGCTGCGACCCACGGCCGAACGAGCGTCCCCGTTGTCGTCCTGCCTTGGCAAAAACCGGACGCATGGCCCGGCGCAAGGACGCCTGTGTCTTGTCAATTCCACTAAAGGTGGATACAAATTTTCTAAGTTCTTTCAAAAACGGCTGACCAAACAAGAGACCCGATTCCGAAGTTGCCAATTCTGCCAATTTTGGATCTAACTTGAGCAAAATGGATCTACGCCTTTCCGCAGAAATGGCGCAATTAACATTTCCCAGCTGGCAGACAGCCCTCTGCGCCCACTCAATGAGCTCGTCAGGGTCCACGAGAGCTGAAGCTTCTTTAGCCCGAAAGCCAAGATAAAGAATCTTGGAAAGGGGACCAAGCATGTCCAGCAACTTATCCTGGCACGACCTCCAGGAACGGTCCAGGCCCTTCTTAGGATCTTTCGAATATTTCTTCAGGTAGGTGACCATCATCGGATCCACCTCCGGAGTCTCGGCTAGATGATCAGCAAGGTCTGGTCTCGGGCATTCCGAACGGAGCCTGGCCCGAACTGACGCCTCAAATGGTTGGCGAATGTGCGCCTGAATATAAGCGGCCACAGCCGGAGAGGGTAACCATGAGGACGAGTTCGGGTGGACAATGTCTGCCGGCTCAAAGTTCAGCAGGGGAGGACGCTCAGGGGCGTCAACAAAATGCTCCATGCGGAGACGCTTCTTGGGAGGGGAAGAATCCTGACCAGAAGAGGTGTTAGCATTATCTGATTCCTCTGTAAAGTGTGACGCAGAAGATTTTGAAGCCTCAGTCGCCAAAGTCTTTGCTAGCTTCTGGAAGTCTGATTTATGAGGATTAAGGGGCGACTTAGTGGACCGTTGTGAGTCAGGCAGCCAACCTTGCTGTTTTGCATATTGATTCAAGTGGCGCTTAAGTGGGTTGATAGCGCGAACAAGCGCCTTATTGACTGATAGCTGTACACCTTTATCCAGTTCTTCTACTAGATTATACTCAAGGGAATCATTCTCCTCATCCTCATAAAAGCAGTCATCATCTGCGTCATAATAATCTGCCATGGCACTGGAGTGCAGTTATTCAAAGCCCACAAGATGATTGGCCCAGATATGTAGTATCAGAGATACAATGAAGGGGGAGTGACCACCCCAAATGCAGGCTAAAAGAGGTTGAATTTATCAAACTCAATAGACAAACAATTTTAAGCGTGGAGGGAGATAAGCCTGCCAATCAAAATATCACTCTAGGCAGAGCCCATGCACACAAAATACAACCAAAGCACTTTCCTGTGCTCCGGCGTCGAGCGGGGTCGAAAGTATGACTGACTGTGTGCGTGAGTGCTCCAAGGAACCTCCTTCTCTCAGCCGGCGTGAGGAAAAACAACTTCAAAGCCGGAGAAACGCAGTGCGCATGCGCGACACCGCCGCCTGCAAACTCCGGCTCGAGAGCGCTCGCGCTCCCGTCGCGAGCCGGCAACCCCTACTCCCACTCCACCAGAAGCAACCGGGCACAAGCGGCCAGGCGCAGGGAGGCGAACACACGCTCCCACGGGACACGCCGCCGAATGGACGCGAAAACAGCCGGCAACAGTAACGGAGCCGGAGTGCTCAAAGCAGACACCCACGCTGCGCGTTTAATGCAAAGCAAAGCAGCGAAAGGCAAGACAAGCTCAATGAAAGTACAACAAAGCGCAATTCAGTAAAGAGCATTAGAAGTAAGGTACATAGACTTAACTGGCTGCGGAGCAGCAAAGAAAGAGGAAGAAGGACTAATGTTTGGACCTTTTATATGATAGTCTCTATGGTCATTCCCTAGTGTTCATGGGAAATGTAGTTTTGGTTGTTTTTTTATTGGCTGCTGAGCATTTCATTAAAGAAATGAGAAAGCATAATCGGAGCCTCCTGTCCTGACATAGAATTTTGTAACATGTAGTAAGAATTTCTCACTTGTTAGATAAAAGATCCACACCCGATAGGTCTCGGGAGGGGGGTGGAGTCGACAATGGCACACCCTGTAATGGGGGACAGTAAATCACAAATGCGGCATAAGAAGTTAGACAAGCATTTGCAATGCAATAGGTCTCGCATTAGGAAAGTTTGAGCTATTGGTATTGTAAATGACACATTTTTTATTTATGTGTTGGTTTTGAAAATAGCGAAATGAATAGCTTTGTCATTTACAATGCCAATAGTTATAACTTTCGCAAATGTGACACCTATAGCATTTGTAATGCAATATGTGTTGTATTTACATGACTTAGATGTATTGTTAATACACATAACAATGGCTTTTATTTTTTTTATAATTAATACTTAAAAAAAAGTTATTGTATTTTATAATGGCACTAGCGTAAGTTTTTGTAATTAACTTTTGTGAAGATTATGTTCAGTGTATTTTATTGAGACGAAAACCCAAGAACAGAAGTGAAATATTAACATCTTTTTGTGGGCTTGAAAAAAGTACAGACGGACAGGAGGACGGTGTTGCAGCTGCTGAGATGGGGTTCAGGAGCATAGGGTGTGGTGTAACAGGACAGTGGGGGGATGGTGGGGTTTGGGGGGATGTGAGGCTTAGGTTCGGAGCTGCCGTCTTTGGAGGGGGTGGGGTTGGGTTTGGGTCTAGGTGTGGTTTATCGTCCTGGGGCTCATGTGGAAGGGTGCAAGGGGGGACGACACCATGTTTAGGCAGCCTGGGGAGGAGGCAGCGAGGAGTTTTCATTGCTGAGTTAGGGGGAGCGCTGCATTTCTGCTGTTTTGCCACTGGAGGTTCGTGGTTAGGATGGAGGAGACGGATTGGGGGTTGGCACAGAGGCGCACCTGGGTGTGCGGTGGGGGAGGGGCAATAAGTTGGACAGCTGGGGAGGAGATAGCAAGGGGTCTGGCGGCAGGACGGATGGGGAGGCGATGCTGTAGACAGAGGGGACCGTTGCGGCAGGGGGGGGAGGGGGTAGTCATCATGCCAATGCCTTTATCCTTCAGAGGCCAGTTGGGTACAGTGTCTCCGGGCACTCGAGAGACATGCAGGCGCTGTCTGGGAGGGGTGAAGGGGGTATTGCAAGGGAGGATGTGGGGAGGGCTGAGGGTGATGGGTGCAGGTATTGCCGAGCAGATTGTCACCTTCAGAGGTGGCATGGATGGAGTGACCTGGGTTAACCGGGCAGAGGGTGTGCGGTTTCACGGGGCGGAGGGGTGTGGGGCTCCAATTTGGATGAGTGAGGGAGTGTCGCAATGCTCGGGAGCAAGGGGGGGACCTGTAAGGTGATTGTGTCCCGGACAGCGGGAGGTTGAATGGCGGTATAGGAATGCTGGCTGGGGGGGGGGGGGTTGTCGGGGAGCACGTAGGGGTGGAAGAAGCAGGTAACAGTGGGCAGGGTCTCAGTGGAGGGGACGAGCCTTCTGGGATAGGCTGGTAAATCAAAATAGCAAACACTTACACGCTGACTAGGGTTAGAAGGTGGAAAAAGCGCGCCAGGGGCAGCAATTTACGTAGCTGAGGTAGAGATAGCAAAGGGTCTGATTACAGGGTAAAGGAGGGAGGGGACTGGGTTGGGGGGATGAGGTCGTCCAGGAGAAGGACTGTCTCAGATAAAGATATCTGGGCGTGCGGTAGTTATTAAGGAGCTTTTATCGGGGGTCAATGGGTGGGGCAGAATCAAGACAAGAACCGCATGTGGGGGAAGCAAGGTGGGGTCAGGGAGCCTGAAGCAAGAGGGAGGGTACAGTGGAAGTCAGGCGGAGGAGCGGCAGCCTTTGAAGTCTGATGCGAGGCACAGACAAATGGGGCAGTGGGGAAGAGCCTATCGGGGAGAGCACTCCGAAGTGAACTCGAGCGGCCATATGGAGAGGGAGGGGGTGGGATGCCTGGTGAGTTTAATGCCCGTGGCAACAGAGGGAGAGCGCGGCGCGCGCGCACAAAGTCTCTGGGAGCAAATGGAAGCTCTTAAAACAAGCTTGGAGAATATGTAGGAGCGAGAATTGATTAGCATAATATGATTATGTCACAGGGGGCGATGGCACACAAAATTTTACATTAATGGCAAGAGAAGGAGGGGCATCAATGAAATGATTAAATCAAGGCAAGTTTAAAATACCGTCAAAGATGTAATAAAAGTAAACTTACTGCTTACAAAAATAGTGGAGAAACATAACCTGAGTAAATGTTGGCCTGGGCAAGGGTGCTGCTCATCAGGGACGTAACTACCATTGGTACAGCTGGGGCAGTGGCACCAGGGTCCAGAGCCCTGAGTAGCTAACCCAAACCCAGATAATTGCTGTTTTACAACACGAACAGCAGTCAAAGGGGTGTTGTTTGCCTGTCTTGTATCAGGGGGCATGGCATCCTCGCCACACTACTGCCGCCGAGGTGCCGCCTGGACTCTGGTGCATGTCACTGCATATGATTCACTTATGGCAGTTGTTATTGAAGGTCGCCAAAGTTCATGTTTAAAAACATTTTCTCAGATGTCCATGTAGAGGCAAATTGTGTTATCTTAAAGTGAAACAAAGCATTCAGAAGTAACAGATATGATCCAGGGCATTGCTGGAGCCACGTGTTAGGCCGAGTCTCTCTCACCGGGAGCGGACTGGTTGCAGTGTGCAGGGGCCGCGGCAGAGAAGTTATACTGTCCTCTCTTCCCCGCCACCCTCGGTCGAGCTGCATCAGTTCCGACAACTCAAGCCCCTTGTCCTGAGCGACAGCTGCCCATGACGTCGAGCCTGGAAACGTCCCGAAAGAGCACGTTTACCAAAAGTCATAGCCCACTCTGATTGGTTGTAATATTAGCCTTTACACTGAGTAATGAGCCCTTCTGCCTGCCAACATGCTGTATTCAGTTTCATTGCGACTGTATTTCAAGGGTTCTTTGTGTGTTGCAATGACTTTCTCGGCGTGACAGCTGATTCTTAGCCCAGTTTACGTGATTCTCATGCACAATGCGTTAGGCTTGGTCTCTGCAAAATTATTTCTAACTGCTCGTGGTCAGTAAACATATCTACCATGTTTGTGTGTTTCAACGTATTCACGGTATGTGTAACAGAAACAATGACCCTCGAAAAAGGAGAGCGACTCAGTGGGGAGCCTTTTGGTTAGCGGTACTGGTGGGAAACGGGAGCCGAGGGCCAGCCAACCGAGCAAATCGCAAGCTTTAATCTGCGTACTAAACTAGCATACATACCGGGCTTTGAATAGTGGTGACCTATGACCCGGCAGCATTGTAGTGGACTGGCTTGGATCATTTTAAGGAAGGCTGTCTTTGTGGCAATGCTAACTTCGGTTCTCGTCGCTTGAAAGACACTTGCACGTTTTATGTTATTTACAGTACGGGTGGTACTTCAAGCCCCACTGTGTGTTTTGTGGAGTACGAAGATGTTTTCGGAGCATCACTGATGAGAGGCTAAACTGCGGAGCTAAAGGCAACGCCGCTTAATGATCTGCCACAGTCACGTGATCGCTGGGTTTTCTCTGTGATCATTAACAGCTGCTTATCAGACAAAGGCACCGCTGACGAGCTTTTGAAAACACCAACGAGGGAAACATTGAAAGAAACATCGCTGCGATCCCTACCACCGTTCACATGCATTGGAGGGATGAGATTCTTTTTCTTTTTTCATATATTTATATTCGGGAAGACTACAAAGAAATATAGCATTTGTGAAAAGTAGGCATGAAAATCGTTAGGCCGTAGATCAGGTATTTACAAACAAAAAAGGGACACTGCTCGGTGCTCTTGGTTAAAACAAACAAGCTCTCGGCATTGCGTGGCGGGGGGAACGTCGAGTCGGAACAAAAAACAAGTGAAAGCGGGATGTAAGTAGGGGGGAGGAGAAGTCTGGGCAGGCAGGAAGACTCAGGGGAGGGGGCGGAGCGGGGCAGAGCGGCATGTGGGTGTGAAGAAGCCGGGCCTTTGAAGTGAAGCTAAGCTTCACTTCAAAGGTGTCGGAGGAATGCGGGCGGCTGTGCACGCGCTTTTAAGCTCAATGCACATGCGCATTGAGCTTAAAAGTCACGGGCACTGCAAGGAATCGCCACGATTCCTTGCAAGTTAGATAAAGAGTCGATGAGCCCCTATAGTCTCGCTTGCTCGATGCGCATGCGCATCGACAGGCGAGACCTAAAAAAGATGCCAGCGGCATCGCAATGCACTTTGCTGAATACTGGTGAGAGGAACGAGTCTTACGCCCGCAACGCCTGGCACCCGCTCAGCACCTGGGATCTTCCTCAACCGGACCTCGTGGATGGCGCTCGTTGCATGGAAAAACGCTAAAGTAGAGAGCCGGCAGGGAGGTTCCTTGCTATGGTACGGAGGACAATCAAAACGCAGCAATGGGAGTGAGGCTTGGAACTCAAGCTCCCTCGCGCTGTGTCACAGGGGAAGAATTCTCCAATCACCTCGCGAGGTGTGGTTGAGGCTTGAAACCCAAGCTCTGTTGGTCTCGAGTATGATTATAGTTTTGACACTTTATTGGTTTTAAAGATGAACAGAATTGGGAAGAGCTCGGTTAAGAGCAGATGCGGGGGAAAAAACAAAGTAGGCTGTTATAAAAAATGGCTGTTATAAAAATGGACCGAAAAGCACTTGGAAAATGCAAGGACATTGTAAATATAACTACATGTCTGACAGTCCATGAGATGGTGGATGGGGAGATAAATTGTTAACAGGCTACACGCAGCAGAGAAAACGCCACCGTTTACGTTTTTAGCTAGAAGTTAAACAGGCTTCAACTGCGGTCAGAAGAAAGACAGGGTTGAAATAAACCAAACTGCCCCTGGCTTCGGGGAATGTTGTTCCATGCAAAGATATTGCAAGTGGGTTCAACAGTGAACAACCGGATATTCAAAAGTGGTAAGTGCATGAGGCATGTGGCGTCAGTTACACAGTCCTGTCATCCCACTGCACACAGTCAGTGAGTGCGCTCTGACCACAAAAAAAATACTTCTGTCTACACCATGACGATCAGCATGGCGCGTGAGAGGCCTATGCAACGACCGACGGACCGAACCCGCTCAGTGGAAGAGGAAGCATAAATATGCTGCGAGTCTCTGTTTTTAAAATGACATAAACGGATTGGGTTTGCTACCGAGTACACGCTGTTCTCTTTGTTTGTGCAAGTGATTGTAGTACAGCCGTCACAGCTGAGCCTGCCAGTACCTGCCGCCTCCTGGCCAGCCTTGCAGAGTCTGTATCTTGCCTCCAATGGAGCGGCACCCACCGCCGCGGTCCGAACCGACTCCAACCTGCGCCCCACCCACGTCTTTTCAAGTTACCAGCCTGTGTCCGGCAGCGCGAGGTGTGTAGCTGGGAACAAATCCAACAAAAGAGTGACCCCTAAACAAACACGAGTGGTAACAAAGGAGGGTGCCCTCCCGAAGGGGAACAAACCCACAGCAATTGACTTAATGTTAAAGAAAGTCACGGGGGAAATAGAACGAATGGAACGGAGTTTATCCTCCTCACCCAACCTCAATGTTATCACCCAAACACCCACAAGAGATCTATCAATAGTAGACAGCCCAAACACCCAGGGCAATATAACTCAACCTAACAATGATATAGAGGATGTCCCCTGTGCACAAACCCCGGGCCAAGAAAACTCTGAGTTAAATGAAACGACCAACCAGGAAAATAGGAAGCGACAGGAGAGGAGTAAAGGGCCCCAGAGACAGAGGAAAGCGTCAGCAAGAGACAATCCACCAATTTGCACACGAGAGTTTATAACAGTAGAAAATAACTCCCAAGTAGAAATCCGCCCACCAGGGTATATCGAGACCTTAGTTGCAGATCTCAAAAAACAGCTAGAATCTTTTATTGTGGCACAATTAAAGCCCATTACAAGCAAGGTGGACAAAATAATGTGTGAGCTCTCTAAACAATCCAAGGCATTAGAGCACACACTGGTAAAAACCTCTACTGACCCAACTCAGACAACTGAGGCAACCACCAATGACCATGCAAACACAAAGAGAGCGCAAAATAAACACTGTGTCAGTCACACTCAACACGCAATTGTCCAGATACATGACGCCCCAAAAACTGTCCAAAATCAAAAAGGGGGCATTAATGACAATTCTAGAGGGGGACACAATCAAAATGTGAAGAACAGAAATATTGAAAAAAAAACCTTTACAACCATTAATGCAATGGAGACAGGAAGACTGCCCTCAGAGGGAAGGTAATTACGATCACTGTTACACAGACCCCGACCCCTTTCATACTACTAACAGTCACGCCCCACATATAGATCTTCCCCCGGAGGCAAGCCCATTTGTAATAGTGTTTGCAGGGGTACCAGAAATCAGGCCCACCGAGAGAGAATCACACCACCAATTACTCACTAAAATCTCCAAGTGGCTGAATATCCACAGACCCTTGAAAAATGGGGAAAGAGGAGAGATAGAACACGTAAGAAGAGCAAACTGGATCGGGGGGAGAAAAAAAGATATTAGAGTGGACTGTATAGTTGCAAATTTTAGGGACCCCGGTCTGGTTGATTACATCCTGAAGAATCCTAACAGGAATCAAACCAGTACCATTTGTGCACTCCCACTTGGGTATTTTTACCCAAGGAGTCGGAACACCAACCGTGTGGGTGATGAGGGAGGGTGGATTCTTGGAAGACCACAACGTATACATGGACCAAGACCAGTTAGCCACCCCGAACAGTCCCTTCACCCTCGAGATTACGCACAATGGAGAAATAGATTTGCCCCGATTCAATCACTCGAGGATATTGTTTGACTCATCCCAATAGTAAATAACACCGAAGCAAGTCTAGCGACTAGTGGATCCCTGGGCCGAGAAATAGGGGGTGAAAGTGGGAATGTGGACAACACACAAACTGGGAGGCTAGACAAACATTTGAGTCAGGGGGAAAGCAAAGTAAGCACCCAAGAGACATCAATAGTGGGCGAGGAAGGAACAAATGAAATTCACACAGTAAGAGATAAAGAGAATAGGGTGGGTCTGACCATCCTATCCTGGAATATTGCAGGGCTGGAAGCCAAGTTGAAAAGTAAGGAGTGGTTATACTTTATAAGGCGCTTTCATGTTATAGCGCTCTAAGAAACATGGGCACGGGATTCGGACCCTTGTCAATTGGAGGGCTATAAGTGTTTCTTTAGACCTGCCCAAGGGACAAATTCTGGAAGAGCAAAAGGTGGCCTAGTAATATATGTAGATTTAGACCTAAATGGCACCTGGTCATACCCAGACTGGACGTCAGACAATATACAAATAGTGACACTACAACTCCAGGGGGAGAGTCTCCTGTTTTTAAATTTCTATAATTCTGGGCCAGTGGAGGGGAACTTTCCAATATTAGCAGAGCTGGAGAGCAGACTAAATGAGGAACTGGATCAAAGGACGAAGGGCCCAGAACCAACTGTCCTGTTGATGGGGGATTTTAATTGTCACCTATGCCCCAAGCTAGTTCCTCTATCCGCCGACTGGACAGCATGCCCACTAGAAAAGGGTCCTCATTTTACGCACAATAAAGAGGGTACAACTCTGATGAAACTTTTAGATAATTTTGCGCTCACTCACGTTATGGATCTAGCTGCACTAAAAATAGGGGAATCTCCAACACCCACATTCAAGGGAAAGGGTGGTGGGTCCATAATAGATTATATAACGATCTCTGCCTGTGCCAGAGATCAGATCTTAAACACTAGAACAGAGTGGAGTCCCTTTAGTGATCACAACCCCATTTTAATAGAAATTAAATGTAAAGAGGTAACTAGAAAAGAACCAGGGTTGATCCATGAAACTGACATCCAACCAACAGACCAAGGGAGATGTTTAAGGTGGTCACTGATTAATCCTCAAGAGTTTTACATCAAACTAGTGGGCGAAGGGAAAGCCCACATAGAGACCTGCTTAGATCGCACAATAGAGGGGAGAGGAGTGGTAGAGGCTTTCGAATCCTTAACCAAAATCGTAGAAGGATTATTGAAAACTAAGAAGCCCGTAAAACAGTCATCCTCTCCAAGATGGTTTGATTCTAACTGCTCCAGAGCGCTAAGAGACTTAAAGCAGAGCTTAAAAAAGACCCCAAGGGACAAGATTGAAATCACCCGTTGCAGACAGAACTACAAAACCCAGGTAAAGATAAGGAAAAGGGCCCTTCAAAAAGAAGTCTGGGCTGATCTAAGGGAGGCTGGTGAAAATAAGGACTATGCACAGTTCTGGAAAATTATAAATAGACTATGCTTTTATGACTCAAGCTCCCCAGTCATCAGCGATAATATTTTACCGGAACAATGGATTGCTCACTTTAAATCCTTGTATAATCAACAGGAGGTTGACTTTGGTGATGGAATATGGAGGGGACCAAGGGCAGAACATCTTGAATTATCCTTGGAGGAAGTCCTTAAAGCAATCTTAGGGTTGACGAGAAACAAAGCCCCAGGCCCGGATGGCACCCCCCAGATTTATTCCTCAGTAACACCGAGTTATGGGCCCCAGTGGTAACGAGAGTACTGAATGCAGCAATCAAATCAGGCCTGCCGAGATCATGGTCCACTGCGGTGATTGTCCCGATATATAAGAAAGGCTGTAGGGACAGCCCGCAGTGCTACAGACCTATTTCACTGATTGATGTTTCCGCCAAAGTACTCGGGAGGGCGCTCCTCAACCGCTTAATAGAATGGACTGACACCCACAACATCCTGTTGGATACCCAGTACGGGTTCAGATCAGGTAGGTCAACTAGTGACCAATGCCTCAACCTATACCTCCTTACGGCTAAGTATACCAAGACAACTGATGGGACCATATACATGGGGTTTATGGACTTAGCAGCTGCTTTCGATAATGTTAATAGAGCCAAACTATGGTCACTCATGTCCAACTTGGGAATTGATTCTGATCTTATTAATATTTTGAGGGAGCTGCACTGGAGCACCACTGCCAAGGTTCGCTATAGTACGGGGGGCGTGTACTGATCCCTCCCGTGCTCTGGAGGGGTGAGGCAGGGGTGTATCCTGGCGCCGTTCCTGTTCTCCCTTTACATAAATGGACTGGAGAGTGCCCTGATAGCACTGGGTACTGACTGCCCTAGGGTGGGCTCGCGTCATCTGCCGGTACTTCTGTACGCCGATGACGCGGTCCTCCTAGCACGAACGGCAGTTGGCCTGCAGCTCTTAATTAAGGGTTTCTCTGACTTCATGAGGAATTTGGACCTCTCCGTTAACATGACAAAATCTTTCATCATGGTTGTGGGGAAGAAACCACTGAAGAAATTTGTGTTTAAACTAGGGGATCACGTCTTGGACACCGTAAAATCATTTCCGTACTTGGGCCTTTTATTCGATGAAAAATTCAAGTTCGCCCCTCTGATAGAGGAGAGGGCCAGGAGACTAGTCTCAGCTAATGGAGCTATACTAAATTTCGCCCGTCGTATGGGACGGTGGTCCCCAGAGCAGGTGATGACATTGTATAGGTCGATCAGTATCTCAAAGACCATCTACGGAGCTGAAGTGTGGGGTTTTAGTGATGCACAACCAATACAAAGAGAGGAAGATAAATTCCTAAAAAAACTGCTAAAGCTTCCGTTGAACATCCCAGCAGCAATAACACATGAAGAGTTGGGTACCCCATACATAGCTGATCTGATCAGACTGAGACCCATACTGGCCTGGCTCAAAATTTGGTCAAACCCCAATGCGGAATTGTCCAGACAGATCATCCAGGATTGCCTGTTGAAAGAGAGATGGCTCAAAATCCCCTGGCTGAAATACGTCAAAGACACATTGGGGGATATTGATGAGCAAAGGTTATTTCTGGACCCCTCTAGCGTGGACATATATTCCAGACATTTTGTACAAAAGCAACTACTGGAAAAATATGATGGTAGGAGGAGGGAGCGCGACTCTACTAAATCCTCAGTAGTTGCTCATTCGCTTGTTTGCAATGAAGTGGGCATGGAACCGTATCTCTTTTTAATGTACAGTCAACATGAGAGGTTTTTAATGACTCGTTTTAGGCTCAATTTGTTGCACCATATTTTAGCCTATCCGTCTGGGTTTACACAAACAATTGAGCAGAAGGGTGCCTGCGGCTGCGACAATAGGTCTCCGCAGGACACCCTTCATTTTGTATTACTATGTTCTTTTTATAAAACACCGCGTCAAAGATTTTTAGTGGATGTTTTAAAAGACTCAAACATTATCCATGCTAAATCTGCTTTATTGTTTCTGCAAAGAGCCACTGAAATGCGTACTCTGTTTGCTACCATGAGTTTTCTGAAAATTGCCTTTAAACTAAGAAACACAAGAGATTGATAAAGTTGGTGGGACAGGAAGGAAACTAAAAAGGCATATGGAGCCTTGTGTCATATTTGCACTCTGTTTCTATTATTCACAAAAATCCCTTTTTAACTTGCCGCTCTGTTTTTGTTAAAAAATCGTTATGTTGTTCAGTATGTTTTATGTGATCATGTACTACTATGTATTTTTATGATGGGTTTTTACCTTCGAAACAAATAAAAGAACTGAACTGAACTGAACTGAGTGTTTTCTCTGACCTCGGTTCCCTGTTGGCCCGGGTCTCTCTGATGACGTCAGAGAGAGGCCCACTGATTAGGTGCTGGCTGCATGTTACCTGGATATAAGTACTCTTCCGTTCATGGACTGTGCTCTTGTCAGTCATTGTTATCAGGTGAGATGGTGCAACCGGCTCAATTAAAATGAACCGAGACATCAACTCCCAGATGCACTGACACGTTAGATGAAAACACAGACTGGACAGATGCATTCCGGGGATGTGGAGTTTCTGGTCACCCTTGTCATCATTGCATTCAGGGCTCGAGTCGGGGGACCACGCGGGTGGACGGCGTCCCCCCACTTATTTTACCGGGTGGATGCCGTCCCCCCTGCCAAACAGCTGGACTTCACTTTGGCCTCTCTGGGACGAGATCGGAGCTCACAGCACGATGCTCACAGCGCATGAGCATCGTGCTGTAAGCTCCGATTTCGTCCCAGATGCAATAGCATCTAAGGGTGGTGCTAGGGGAGGCAATTAGCCCGATGGTCAAGCCACCTTTCGTGATGTCACTTCCTGTCGTGACGTCACTTCCGGCGACAGCGTCCCCCCACTTATTTTTTTAGGACTTGTGCCCTGATTGCATTCCTTTGCTGCTGTTAGGTCAGTAAAGACACGGAATGCAAATCACGATTTTACTTTACTGCTTGGTACGAAAATCGGAATGTTAGTACCTTTCAATAAATCAGGAGCACCCTTTCATATGTGAGGAGCAGGCCCCTTGTAACTGCCTCCTAAGTGGCAGGCTGGCATCAATCTCCGGGCCAGCTGCAGAGCCGTAAACACCCGAAGTTACTTTCGCTTTCATTTTCCTGCCAGGGTCAGTTTTCCCGCAAACCAGTGCTGTTAGTCGCAGTTAGGGTGACCAACCGTCCATAAATTTTAGGGACCGTCCGTAATTGGGACCTCACATCCGTTGTCCGTGAGGATCCCTTTTACGGACGCCTTTTGTCCGTAATTTTGGCCTTTGGGGAACATCACTGTTCCCCTGCGAAAATCCTCAACTCCCTGATGGGGCGCCTCGCACACCTCTGAGCGCAAGAGCAGCCCCACCCAGCCCATTGTCATTCTGAATGTGGCTGATGATTCCCACATATAGAATGACAATGGGCCAGTCTGGCTTGTAAAGCATGTGGTGGCCTCTTCCAGCCTCGGGCATTCTGTCAAAAGGAAGCAATGTAGGAAAACGCCCACGCTGCTAGGAGAGAATCCAGTTCCTCAAAATAAGGTGGTGAAAGAACTTTAAACAAGCATTTGCAATGCAATAGGTCTCGCATTATTAAACTTTGAGCTATTGGCATTGTTAAATAATGCAACACCAATAGCTCAAACTGTAATAATGCGAGACCTATTGCATTGCAAATGCTTGTTACAAATATGGCAGATACACAAACTACGGTACTAAGTGACTGTATTAATATCAGATATCAGGTCATGTGACAAAGCCACAATTCCAACTAAGACGTCCTAGGTCTCAGCAGAAACCTCCGCCCTCAGACCACAATGCTTCTCGACCTGGTACCCAAATGCAGGATGACAGCGAGACGGCCGACTACTCACCATTGATTGGGTTGCATCCTAAAGTTCCAGAAAGATGCCTGTTTATATCCTGGAAGAGAAACAGGAGTGTGACCCATAAACCAATCGGGATTGGGGTTCAAAGATATAAAGGCAAAACAATATCCCAATAGGTAGAATTCAAAAGACAATTTTTGTTGCATGCACAGGGCATTACACAGAGCAGAGAAAAGGAGACACTAATTCAGATGATTTTAAAGTCAAAGTTAATTTTTGTATTTGTAGTATTCAAAAAAGGAAGGAATGGGAAAATTCCATGTGGGGCAATTCTGTACAGCACAAAGTTCGACATATTTATATGACTACCGACAAGACTTGGTGCTCAATATATACAAGTGATATGTGGCAACGCAAGTGTAAGTGAACAGCGAGAAGCGGCGCAAGGTGAACAGGGTGAAATATTTACAGTGAGTGGTTCGAGGTGTGACAAAGTATTAGTGACTTTTTTCACAATTCACAATTTCAATTGAGCCACAATGAAAGATGCGCCTATAATTGCGCTGTGGAGTTGACGGCGTTTCGGTCCTTAGTCAGTGTGGACCATCTTCAGGACAGGGTTGTCTCGTTTTCAGTGCTGTGGGACGAGAGGATCATTAAAGGGTGGCTTAGGGCAAAGGAATTACGCAATAAGCAGTTGGACTCTGGGAGATGACTGGCAGGAATAATGATGGAGGGAGGGAACGCCTGCGGTGTTGAGCCCGTGAGAGTGATTCAGGATAAGTCGCAAGGGACTGGGAAGATCAGAGAGGGGAAGGGGCGAGGGTAGGGGGAGGGACATAGGGAGAAATGGAGAGATAATGGCGCGCAGTTGGACAGATGGAACCTGGGTAATTCAGGGGCCTTATTTATGAAGGTCTTGCGCCGCCGGTGCGTCACTTTTAAAATGGGAAAAAGTGACGCACCGGTGGCGCAAGGCCTTCATAAATAAGGCCCCAGGTGTCCGGTGGGTGGAGGCACAGTGGCTGAGGGGTCGCTATGAAAACTGATAAAGGATGTTCACGCTATGAAGCGTGGTCTTAAAACAATTTGGAGGGGTCGTGGGTAGGAGAGGGTTGGATCCCCATACATATGTCCTGGGGTAGAGGTATGGCAGCGGAGATGTTAATAGGCACGGGGACGTGCAATGCGCCTGGCAAAGGGGAGTCCCCGACAGACATACCTATTGGGTTGCAAAATCTGGAGCCGGTCCGATGGATCCGGCGAGGTACGTCTGACCGCTACGTCTGGCCGCCAGGGAACTGTAAAGAAAAGGGGAGGGGGGAGGAAGGGCGTCGAACGGCTGAGATTAGTCAGCTGTCGTTGGCGACCCAAGGGAGCAAATTACCTGAATAATCCGGGGCGCCGGAAAGGGCGTCAGGTTCGGATCGCTGCAAGGAAATGAATTCCGGCGGCGAGGGGCCTTAAAAAGGGAAGGAGGTCTAATCAAGGCCCATGCTATGCATAGTGCTAGCGGGACGTATGAGACAGGGCGAAAGGCCAGTTACCTGGAAAAATTATAGGAACAGCAGTCGTAGTAAATCGTGATGGGTACACCAGCCGAGGGTCAGGGTACCGGCGGCTTGCGTGTGAATCGTTCCCGTGCCTGCATCCAAAGTGGAGGAAATACAGGGAGGGGGCGTGGTCAGATGACACGGGTGGGCGGGCTCGAGACCGGGTGGGCGTCATCAGGAAGTGAGGGAGAATAGAAGTGAGGTAATTTTAAAGCGGCACATCCCTAATTATAACAGCGCGAAACACTGATAGTTACAGCTAGACAATTCAGTCAGAAACAGAAATGACAACAGGCATGTAACAAAAACAGTAATACATAGTAGAACATACAATTCATAAAAGGACTATATCAAATAGTTCAGTGTTTATCAGGAAAAGATAAGGACAAATCAAATTTGTGAGTGAAGTTTCTACGAAACAAGGGGTGCCCATTAAACAATCTGAGGACCATAAGACTCTCTGAAGGGGAGATGTCTGCAACCCATGTCCCTACGGATACAGAGGCGCGACGCTAACGAAGGTTACAGAAGGCAGGGGGAAGGAGCTAGTATTCAGGTAGTTTGTAATGGTTAGGTGGTGATAGTATTCTTCCACTCATCTAGAGTGTTCAGACCAGAGGCAACTGAGTTACAGAGGGTCATCCACTTGCATTCTGCTTTATTAAGCAGGATCTCGATATCTCCTCCCCTGGTAGGAAGTGAGGGTTTTTCAATGACTTGCCAAAGGATGTCTGTATCTCGGTGACCCAGTTCTAGGAAGTGTGGGACAAGTGGAGCTGTAAGTACTTTGCAATTAATCCTGCTTTTATGCTGGATAATCCGCTGTTTAATCATTTGGGTTGTCTGCCCTATGTAAACAAGATGGTAGGGACATCTGATGGCGAAGATGACATTCTGCGTCCTACAATTAGTGTGACTTTTCAGTTTGTAGGTTCGATCCTTGTTGATGAAATCCTTGGTGTTTAATGTTAATTCGCAGACGCTGCAGTTTTGACATTTGTAGTGTCCAATTACTGGATCTAGTCTCCAAGCCGCTGTGATGGTATGTCTATCAGTGGTCGCTTGTGGCCATGTAATGGCATGCACTAGGTGGCTGGCGATGTTGCAGCCACGTTGGTAAGAAAACAGGGGTGAGTCCTGAAATGGTTCATGTGCTCGCAGAATGGGCCACTTCTTCTTAATGATTTTGCTGACTTCGTTGCTGTCAGGGCTAAATTTGGACACAAAAGGGATCCTATTCATAGTCTTTTTAGGTTGTGTTGAGAGGAGAATATCCCTGTGGCAATACCATGCCCTTTTTCTCGCTTGTGTCACCAGGCGTCGTGGGTAGCCTCTATGGATTAGTTTTTTTGTTAGGACTTCCGCCTCCTTAAAGTAGTCCTTCCGCCATTTACAGTTGCGACGGATGCGTAAAAATTGTCCGTAGGGCAATCCATCATGTAGACCTCTGGGATGGTAACTTGAATATTCCAATAGGGTGTTTTTCTCCGTCGGTTTTCTGTACAGGGTGGTGCCCAATTTACCATCCTCAGCATGGATCGTGACATCCAGAAATGGGAGGTCGTTGGTTTTATTCTCACTCATAAATTTTAGGTGTTCCTGGGTCTGGTTAAGCCATGTGGTGAAGGTGTTTAGGGTTATGTAGTCTCCGCTCCAGATGAGTAGAATATCGTCACACTGACTAAGGACCGAAACGCCGTCGACTCCACAGCGCAATTATAGGCGCATCTTTCATTGTGGCTCAATTGAAATTGTGAATTGTGAAAAAAGTCACTAATACTTTGTCACACCTCGAGCCACTCACTGTAAATATTTCACCCTGTTCACCTTGCGCCGCTTCTCGCTGTTCACTTACACTTGCGTTGCCACATATCACTTGTATATATTGAGCACCAAGTCTTGTCGGTTGTCATATAAATTTGTCGAACCTTGTGCTGTACAGAATTGCTCCCACATGGAATTTTCCCATTCCTTCCTTTTTTGAATACTACAAATACAAAAATTAACTTTGACTTTAAAATCATCTGAATTAGTGTCTCCTTTTCTCTGCTCTGTGTAATGCCCTATGCATGCAACAAAAATTTTCTTTTGAATTCTACCTATTGGGATATTGTTTTGCCTTTATATCTTTGAACCCCAATCCCGATTGGTTTATGGGTCACACTCCTGTTTCTCTTACAAGATTGTGAGCAGCTGCTGAGCTGCGAGAGTCCGTACCCCTGGGGTACTTACCTCTAGATCTAAGTCACTAGATCCCCTTGGTGTGTCACTAATCAGGACACATACGATGTCTAAGGAGACCTTAACTTACTCAGAAGAATATATTCAATCCTTGATGGTTGGTCCCTCACTTCTTTCAAGACCACCCACTTTACCCGCTTCCACCCCCACAACTAACTCATCCAGAGCACATCTAGATAAACTTGTACAACTGAAGAAAAAACAGATCAGGACAGAACTACATGCACGCATGCTGACAGACTACCACAGATCTGGAGTGATCCCGGTAGGACTACAAATCCGCAACACCCCGGCTATTTTCACCACAGATCCCAAATTTCGAACCAACTTCAGTCATTTAGCGACCACCTGTTCCCGTCATTGGATGGTCCTTGGCATCGACACCGCCATCGAACATAGCCGCCGCGAGCTAGAAGAAATTGCAGAACTAGAAAAACTGATCTTAGCTGACCCATCCCTGACAGACGCCAAGAACTTACTAGAAAAAAATTGATACCACTATCTCTACCTTCAATACTTTTGAACTCAATAAGAAGACCAATAAAATTCAGAAGGATATCAAGTACTATAAGGTAGAACAGACATATCCATATTTAAGAGACGAATTCTACAACACTCCTTTCACCCCCGCAAGAACACGCAATTGGGGACGATACCGAAACAATCAACGAATTACATTCTCCGACTCTTCCAACACCTCGGCGGAGGACTCTGATCCGGGCCAGGGCCCAAGTACATCTGGGGCCAACAACAGACCACAGCCACTACTACCAAGCGGTTTTTAGCCGGAGGCCGCGGCCGCGGCCAACCGCCACAGCCAAACCGCCCCACAAGAAATCGTCAATATCAACCAACATTTGCAGGGGGCGTGGCTAAGCACGCGATGTGAGCGGACGTGCCCGGGTTGAGCTCCGAGTAAAGCTCCCCTACCACGGGCCATTTCTCCTCCATTTCCAGCGGTGACGAGCCCACACTCGAACCGAGTGCACCCGGGAGCCCAAACCACCACCAGCGCAATTTGCAGACGAATCGGAGTGCCTGACCCTCCGACCGGTGACAGCCCAGGCAACTGCCCGCCCGGGGCTCACTTCCGGTCGGCGACCTCAACCACTGGAGACCGGGGATCCGGCCCTACGAGGTAGGCCGCGGCGCGAGTGTATTCCCCGACGCGATCCAGTGGGGGTGAGAGATCACGCCACGACACCTGACACCCCCCGGCGACCCAGCCGCTCCGGGGCCCCAGACACTGACGGTGGGCACACCACCCTGGCCCACGGCGAACTGTGACGCCGACCCACCCTGCCTGCCGACGCTGGGGGAGCCCCGCCGAGCCTTGTGGACACCGTGGGGGAGGTCGCGGCTGGCTGATTGGGGGACCGCACTGATGCAATAGCTCCTAGGCCCCGACAACAAACAACGGACACTGACCAGCCCTGTCCCCTGGGCGCCCTTCACCCGCCCATCGCCCTGAGCCGGACCCAGCAAGGGGAAAGAGATCTCGCCACAGCACCTGCTACCCCCGGCGACCCAACTACTCGGGGACCCCGGACGCTGTAAGCAGACGCTCCGCGCTGGCTCGTGACGAGCTGTAGCATCGGACCACCTTACCCGCCGTCACTGGGGACGTCCCGCCAGGCTTGGCGGACGCAGGAGGGAGATCGAGCTCGACTGTTTGGGGACCCACGCGGACGATATTACCTCTGGGCCCGGACGACCAGCAACGGAGGCTGCAAGGTCCTATCTACTGGGCCCCCGTGCCCGCCCACCGCCCTGACATAGACACTAACCGGCGCCGGACCCGTCCAACGTTCGGGGGCCCGGCCCACACTACGCGCAGACTGCGACCACAAAGGAGCGGCCCCCCTGGCAGCCGGCCCTGCGTTGGGAGGATTACCCAGGCCTGAACAGGTGGGGAACCGGAGTGGCCCCGCACTCCTCACCCCTACTGCCTTCCGCTGAGCTGCGCGGAGCCCCACGCGGCGCTTGGCGGCGCCTGGAGTCGCCCGACAGAGCGTACCTTCCCAGGCCCAGGGGCGGGCGCGATCGGAGAGACCAAGCGGCCCGGCCTGGCGGACAGCCGCGAGGCACAGCCGGGAGGTGACTTGCAAAAAAGACGCTCGCAGAGGCACCCGGCACACTTGGGAGGTCCCATACCAGTCACAACACAGCCATCTCGTCCTCTCCAGACGGGGTCATAGCGCCAAATCCTGAAGATCAGCGGTATAGCGGTCCACCCCTCCCCGCGGACCACGCACCGCCCGGCACGAGTGGAGCAGTGTACCTAACCAGGAGGCCCACGCGCACAGGCCCAAACAGTGTTCATTGCGGGAGCCAGCCCAACCGGCTGCCTCGCTGCGCCGACCAGCCACATGTCAGGGGGGGACCAGAGCTAAGACCGGCACCGGTGGGACTCTGAACAAAGGAAAGATGGCGAAGAACTCAGAGACAGACCAAACCGCCTCCAAACTGGACACTATGCTGGCGGCCATGGAGCGCCTTGAGGAATCCATGCAGCTGACCCGTACGTCACTAGAGAACAGGATCGATAAGGTAGCAGTGGACCTGACACTTCTCTGAGCGGACCACAGGAAACTGTCCGACCGCACCACGGCCCTGGAACATACGGTAGCGGAGACCACGCCCAAGCTGGCACAGACGGATAAGCACGTCCGAGACCTGCTCAACCGGGTGGAGTTCCTCGAAGATAGGGCAGAGGATGCAGAAGGACGGGCCAGAAGGAACAATGTACGCATAGTAGGCCTGCCGGAACGATGGGAGCGGAGGGAGACGGCGGAACACATGGAGACCTGGCTCAGAGAGCTGCTACCGGAGGGCACGCTGTCACCGCACTTTGTGGTGGAAAGAGCACACAGAGTACCATCCCGCCCACCCCCGGAGGGCTCTAACCCGAGACCAATGCTTATGCGGGTGCTGAACTACCGTGACCGGGACGCCATCCTCCGCGAAACGCGGAAACTGTCGGACATACGGGTAGACAACGCCAAGGTGATGTTCTTCCCTGATTACACCATACAAGTTCAACGACAGCGTCAATCGTTCCTCGCGGTGAAGCAAAGGCTCAGGCGCCTGGCTCTCAAGTACTCACTGCTGTTCCCGGCACGCCTCAGAGTGGTGGCACAGGACAAGACCCACTTCTTCGATTCTCCAGAGGCGGCGGCAGCCTGGCTGGATTCGGGAGTGGACGCGGACCACGGGCCCGCACCGATGGAGCAACGCCGAAACCGGGGCACCCGCAGGCGGAGGCAGCGGCGCGTCTCGAGGGCCGGATCACCGGCCGTGGACGCAGAAATCGGCCCCACTCCGGAGCAAATTCAGAACGAACAACGAGAGGCCCTCCGGATAACAGCTGAGATCAGCGGATCACAATCACCTATCCTGATCTCCAAAGCCAGCCCACGGTCACACGGGAGCGAAGACGACGATTACATGTTTGGACTGCCTGATGATCCGAACACAGAGGGCCTGCCGGATGTCACACCCCAAACATCGGACCTAATAGCATAGGCAACCCTCCTCAACCTAGCCCTGGCTAGGCCACTGCCACTGTCATCATGGAGCAGCTTGCTCGCTTCCAAGGCTGACCCGATCGAGGGTCCACACCGGCACTCCTGGGGGCCCCGGTGGCCGCGACCGTCCCCGTCCCTGGGGTCTATTCTCTTTTCCCGCACCCCCCCACCTGCCGGACGGTCGTGCAGCCGCCGCGGCCGCCGGGAGAGGTGCCGGAGCGGTTCCACTGGAGCACCACCGGAATCACAGTTTTGGTGGGGTGGACGGACCCCTAGAGGTGAGTGCCCCCCCCGGGGGACTAACAGTTGAGATCCACCCTGGGACTAACCATCCGAGTCCAGTGCCATTGGGAACTCTGGCCCGTCTGCGGGCACCGCCACTGACTTTTTGGTGCCCTTTGACTCACTGCCCGTGGAGGGGAGCCACCACGGCTCTCTTGGCATACCACACTACCCTGTTCTACCTTAGTGCTGTACTTTGTCATCCCCCCATTGAACTCACGGATTGATTGAGCTCGATAGAGCGTTTGGGCGGCGACTTGTTTTGTTGTTGCCCTTTTGGTATTATGTTTTTGTTCAAGTTCCTCTTTTTGAGACTAGTGTTGGCACTGAAGTGTTGCAGCGTGCATCCCTGGGTCTGTGGGTGGAGGCGGGGGGGGGGAGAAGATGGTCATTGTTAACTGCTGCTGTGGGTGTGTGGGCGGGGCGGGCTGGGGGCTGGGGGGGGGCGGGTGCTTGGGCGAAATATATACTGTGATGGCTAGAGTTAAATTTTGTACCTGGAATGTCAGGGGCATGCACACACCCGCACGTAGGTATCAGGTGTACTCCTATCTTAAAAGACATCAGATCCAGATTGCACTACTGCAGGAGACACACCTGGTCGCCGCTGAGGTAGCCACGCTCCGCCGTAGGTGGAGGGGGCAGATATTCGCCACGACCTTTTCAGCGTATGCGCGAGGGACCCTGATCTGGGTTCGGCCCAGGGTTCCATTTGCACTGACACACAGTAATGTCGACTCCGAGGGGCGCTATGTCTTCATACAGGGCAGACTAGACGGGCAGCAGATTGTCATAGCCTCCATTTACGCACCTAATGTAGAGCAGGGGAAATTCCTCACGCGATTATCGGCAGTAGTTGCGCTTTGGCCAGACGTACCCCTGTTGTTGGGTGGGGATTACAATTGCGTACTGGATGTCTCCCTTGACCGCTCGTCCCCCCCAGTGGCAATCGCCCCGGTGCGGACGGCCTCCAGGGCCCTACTTGATTGGGCTACACAGTGGAACTTACAGGATGCCTGGCGAGTCAGAAATCCCACCGCCCGAGTGTATTCCTACTACTCGGGAGCTCACTCGTTGCATGTCAGGCTTGACAGGTACATGCTGTCCCGCGACCTGCTTCCCTCCGTGACAGACGCTGACTACCTAGGACGGACGCACTCGGACCATAACCCACACACTCTAGTATATGGATGGAGGCGCCCGCGCCCGCCTGTACCCACGTGGCGCTTGCAACCAGATCTCCTGCTCGACACCCCGTTCCGAGAGGAGATATCCAGGAGGATCTTACAGTATTTCGAGGACAATAGTGACTCGACCCCCTCCACGAGGACCGAGTGGGACGCCTTCAAGGCGGTGACCAGGGGTAGCTGCCTCGGTGTGCAAGCGAGCCTGCGAGGCCAGGTGGAGAGAGATCTGATACGGGCGGAAGAGGCACTACTGGGTAAAGAACGGGAAGCAGCGGAGGGCGATGACTCCCAGCTGATCTCAGCCAGGGCGGATCATGCTGTTTTGTTGGAGCACCTGAAGAACATTAATTTCACAGCACACTCCGCACGTACCCACAATGCAGGTGACAAACCTGGTAGGCTCCTATCGTGGCTGGTACGACAAGACTCACAGTCCGCGTCGGTCCTGTCGATCCGCACGGCCCAGGGCGTTGAGGTCTACACCCAGAAACAGATTCACGAAGCGTTCACGTCGCATTACAGGTCCTTGTACAGCTCACGGCTGCGGGCCACAGTGGTGGAGATCACGGACTACCTGGCGACACTGCAGCTCCCGACAGCTACTGCTGCCCACCAGACAGAACTAGGTGCTGCACTCACCGGTGAGGAACTACGGGAGGTGATCTTCTCCCTCTCCAATGGCAAGGCACCGGGCCCTGACGGACTCCCGGCTGAGTTCTACAAAGCCTACTCACTGGTGCTAATACCGGAACTGTTGAAGGTGTATAAGGCGGCATCGGACGATGCTGAACTCCCGGCGTCCCTGAATGAAGCTAACGTGGTCTCCCTGCTAAAACCGGGTAGAGAAGCGAATGAACTAGGCTCGTACAGACCATTAGCACTCCTCAACACTGATTACAAAATCTTAGCAGCGACACTGGCTCGGAGGCTTGCGCCACTGGTCCCCACACTAGTGCACTCCGATCAGAACGGCTTCGTGCCCACCTGGAGCACGTCATACAATCTACGCCGCTTTTTCAGAATCCAACGGTATGCGACCCCCGCCTGGCCACGCTCAGGATGCATCATATTCATACTCGACCTGGAAAAAGCGTTCGACTCGGTGGAGTGGCCGTATCTCCTCCGAGTCCTCGAGAAATATGAACTGGGTGATGCCTATGTCCAGATGGTAGGGCTCCTCTATCATGAGCCCGAGGTACGAGTCCGGACTGGGCGGTTGTTCTCTGACAGGATCCGCATTGGGAGGGGTACCAGGCAGGGCTGCCCCCTCTCCCCTCTATTATTCGCCCTAGCGATGGAGCCGTTGGCGGAACTGCTCCGCAACTCCGGCGACACCTGGGGCATCCCACTGGCAGATGGCATTCACTCGGTGTCTCTGTACGCCGACGACTTATTGTTATATATCAGAGATCTCACATGTATACCTGCGGCAATCACGGACATCTTCCGAACGTTTGGGGACATGTCGGGGCTCCGCGTCAACTGGGCCAAATCGGGAGCCTATGCATTCAGTGGCGTGATGCCACAATGTGATGTGCGCATGATGGGGGAGACACTCCGGTGGCACCCGACGGTATTCAGGTACCTGGGGATCTTGATATATCGAGACCCTGTGGACCTCCTGGAGGGCAACCTGGTGAGGGCTATATCCTCGCTCTCGGCCCAGGTCACGTTCTGGAACTCCCTCCCGCTGAATGTGCCGGCCAGAGTGTCGCTAGCCAAGATGATAATGCTCCCCCGGCTCCTCTATTATTATACTAACCTGCCAGTGTATGTACCGGCGCGCATATTCAAAGAGCTGGAAACCCTCACCAGGCGCCTCGTCTGGAATAAAGGGAGACCCCGGGTAGCGTTGAAGACCCTATACGCGGCCACGGACGCTGGAGGCCTGGCGGTTCCCAATCAGGAGCTATATTACTTAGCAGCCCAGCTGCAATGGGTCGCTTACTGGCTGAGTGGCAAGAACCTGACGGACACGGCCACGATTGACACCACCCTTTCCCCCGTGCAGGTGCTGACACTCTTCCACCCCCTAACGCGGGGCCGGCCCCCCACTCAGGTCCACGTAGCAGTCGCGCGGCGGTGCTTTGTGCGGAGCCTCAGACTCACCAAAAGTACGGTACCCTATGCTCCGAACCTACCTCTACTAGGAACTCCCTTGGGCGCTGGCATGCTGTCCTCGGCCGAGCTGCGCAGTTGGACTGCGGCGGACTTGGACGAACTGGGCGGCCTGTACAGCGACGGAGAGTTGTTGCCCTTCGAGACCTTGGCCGCGGATACTGATCTGCCAGCGGGACAATTTCTGGCATACGCCAGACTCCTCCGTGAGCTAACGAAGGCATGGGGTGACATGAGCCACGAGCCACCCACTCATCTGCTCATCCAGTACCTACAGGTGATGGGCGATGGCTCCCATATAGTGCACTGGTTAGCACAAGCACTGCACAGTCATACCCAATTCTCCTCCCACAGATTGAGGGAGAAGTGGGCGACCGACCGAGGTTCCGACTGGTCAGACAAGCAGTGGGCCGCGGTATTAGCGGGCGCCAGGAATATTCCTCGCAACGCGCGCTTTAAGACCATCCAATATTACATCATCCATTGCGCGCAGACAAACTGAATCGCTACTTCGGACTCACGTCGTCGGCGTGTCCCAGATGCGGCCTCCTGGACTCGGACTTCCTGCACGCACTCTGGAGTTGCGCCCACCTCACCTCGTACTGGTCGGCGGTCACAGACACGCTGACGGCGGCCACAGGCGATACCCTCCCCAAGACGTGGGAGGTATGCCTGCTGGGACTCTACAAGAGAACCAAGCAGACCAAGCTACGGGCGCGTTTCTGGGACTTGGGCCTCATCACGGCTAAGCGCCTTATCACGAAACGGTGGAAAAGTGCCACCCCACCGCGCCCTGCAGACTGGCGTCGCTCTCTGGGCAACTGGGCATGCGCGGAGAGTGTGTCTCTGCACAGGGAAGAGACCGCGGGCCTACGGAAGTACCCGATCGCCCAGGACTGGGACACTACTCTGAATGCGTACCATCGGGCGTGCACACAGGCCGGTATAGAGTGCCATCCCGACACGGAATAGAGGGGACCCAATTGACCGCTATCTGGACATGACGCGGGCTTCCCACCCCCCCTCGCCCCCCCCCCTCCGCCACCTTCCCCGACGGCCAGGCCCTTGCCCAACGGGAGATGTCCCCTGCCGCCGCTCGCCCCCGCCCTCCGTTCCCCCCCCCGCCCTGCAGTTGCGGCGACACCACATCCTCAACTGTCCCCGCCCCCACGCGGCCCACATGGGGTACACCACGCACGGCTAGGGTTCCAGAAACAATGCTACACACGCAAATGCTAGTCTAACGGTTGTTGAACAGTTTCTCCCTCCCCCTCTTCTTTTAGTTCCCAGTTAAATCTCTTGGTTGATAAAGAGACTGTTTATGCTGTACTCCTGGTAATACTCGATTTCCCCTCCTTGTTTATGTTTCACACAACACTGGTTGGACACTGCCATGAACAGGAGACTGAAACCCAGCGACCCATGTGATTATGTGGGATATGATCCTGCCCTTGACTGCTGCTGTGCTAGCCGAGGAACACGACTCAAGACATTGGTTGCTGGTCTTCATGACCACTTTGGTCCTTTTGCAGTGTTGCGGACCGCGTACACTGCAACACGAGACATTTCCTGGCACTGCCGCTTGCGGGCTAATGCATCTCCTCTGGCTACTGTTTATTTTCACTCATGTATAACTGGCTTGTCAATATGTGCTACTCGTTGAGTACCAATTGTAATAGTACTTCATTGTTATGACATTGTGTGAATAATTACCAACTTATATGTGAAACTAAATAAAGTTTGGGACCGTTGGTCTAAAAAAAAAAAAAAAGCAACCAACATTTGCAGGCGACCGCCAAACACGCAATCGATATTACCAATGGGGGCCCCCACAATAAACGTTAGTGACTCTGAAGAGAGTGGCGGTCTGTCCATACCAATCTTCAACTTGTCAGACCATTGTCTGAGTCAGGATGAAACCTCCCTTCTATCCAGAGGTCTTACATTTGTACCCACTGAGCTTACAGATTTTTTGGAATTACATATGAATCTCTTGAAATTTTTCAGACGCATCAGGCTAAAACAATTTTTTCTTGACAAACAAGATCCTTCATACGTGACTACTTCACCATTTTGTCCTCCTTCTTCCTTCAATCCTCCCTCACACTCCATGCCTCCGGAGATACTCACATTTGAACACTTTTTTTTTTTTTTCAAAACCTTTATTCACTTACAAAGCAGTTTACACTGCTAGTAGCCTACAACCCTGGGGCCGGCAGCAAGTGTGCGACATTTTGTCTGCATAGTGCGGATACTTTGTACACAGCCATTTAGCCGGCATCCCCGAGGCCCGGCGGCGCTAAGTTATGTTGTGAGGCGGGAGCCTCCAGTCTCACAGTGTATACCAAATACTTATATGTGTCTCAAGCACCCTAATCCAATGCGTACTTCCGCATACGTACAAATACCATGCCTTTGCCAGTAAGCCGCGAATCAGCAAGCATTTCCTTATACAAAACAATCCTAATGCCCTACCCCAACAGCCCCCCTCCCACAACACGCCAGTAGTTACACACCTAACTTATATACCTAGTAGTTGTCTATCAGAAACCCCTCCTTCTACCCACTAGGGAGAAAGGTAGTCCCTTATCCGAACTCTGATCTACAGTGTCATGAATGTAGAGTTGAGAAATGCTCTTTTACGAGCAATTCCCCCTTCGATTTCGTAGGGAAGTGAAGCATTCCTATCCTCTATTTCCCTCTCCATCAGCACTACATCCCTCCCACTTCCACAGTACTCAGCACACTCTCTCCGTTTTGTACGGATCCTCACTACTCATGGTCAGCATGTTCCCAAAGAGCGTCAAGTGGATCTATCACCTCAGTCTGTTCTGTCTCCTCTTCTTCCTCTGAGCGTATATATGTTTGATACAGCCCCCAGAAATTTTTAGGTCGACTCTTGGGCGGGAGCAATTCACTATATATTTCCGACTGAGTGCTACAATATAGCATGTCTCTAGCCCATCTCTTCTTGGTTGTCAGTGGACCTCTCATCCAGCAACTAGCTACAACCCTCCTGGCCATCAGCAATGCCATATCAGTCAACCGTCGTTGTGCAACTGGCAATGGTTCAGAGAAGCCCAGGAGTGCCAGTGCCGGGTCGGGTGACATCTCCGAGTCCAATATTAGACTAAGCTCTGAAAAAATCTCCTTCCAGAACCTGTTAACGCCAGGGCAGTTCCATGCCATATGGATAAAGTCTGCTACTGGCACATGACAACGTTCACACTTCGCTGATTGTCTCAGCCCGTACCTATGTAGTCTCTCTGGAGTATAGTAAACACGTTGCAGAAATTTGAAGTGAACCAGTCTGTGCCTACCATTGAGAGACAGTGTCCTAGTGTTAGTGCAGCAATATTTCCACATTTTGTTATCGATTTGGATTTGCAGATCACTCTGCCACTCCGTCCTAGCCTTTGAGTGTTGGAACTGTTTATGTTGTATTCCTAGTTTATTGAGGTTGGTGACGGGTTTACGAGATGATGTCGATTTAATCACGTACGTATATTCCGGAATATCCGGTGGTTCCGCCATGTCCGGGCCTAAGAGGTCCAGCATCGCACTTCGAACCCTGTGGAACTGGAAACGTGACAGAAGTGAGGCCTCAGTCTGCATCGGTGGAATCTGCCCCCAGGATTTAACCACCCCGTCAATGAATAAGTCTTCCATCTTTGTGATTCCCAGTTCATGCAATGCTCTCGTGACTCCTTTCTCCTTCAGCGGCGCCAGCCATACCGCCCAGTCAGTCTGCATGAGTGGAGAATACAGAAGTTCACAGCCCTGCGCCTGTACCAAAGCATGCCAAGCTTGATTCGTAGCTTTGATTGAGTCTAGTTTACCAATGCTACGGTCAACTGGGAAGCAAACGGTGGCCGGTAAGGGGGAGGGGTCCGCAAACAATCGTTCAAGAATTACATGAGGGATATCGGGGCGTCCATGTATCCATGTTTGCAGGTGGGCTGCTTGCGCTACTCTATAGTATCTCTCCATGTCTGGAGCACCTAGTCCCCCCATTTCGTAGGGAAGTATCAAGACCTTCCACCGAACTCTTGGTTGTTTGCCACCCCAGGCCAGCTTAATGAGTGTCTGAGTTAGTTGTTTAAAAAAAACCTTGGAGAGTACCACAGGGATTATTAAACAGGAAGAGGAATCTTGGCAGGACCACCATTTTCATAAAGGCAATTCTGCCCATCAGGGACAATGGGAGCTTACACCACACTTCAACATCCTCCACTAGTTTCGTGTATGCGACCCCGTACCAGTATATCTGGGTTCATGTGGAGTTGTATCCCCAAGTACCTGACCGAGTCAGTAGACCACTGCAGTGGGTATACCATCTCAAAGGGCAGTGTTACAGGTGTCAATGGGAAGGCGACTGATTTGGTCCAGTTCACCTTTAGCCCTGAGAGGGCTCCAAAACTAACTACCTCTCTCAAAACTGACGAGAGGTTGGTTTCCGGGTCCCGAACATACAGCAGAGTGTCATCAGCATACGTAGAGATTCCAATTTTGTACGTTGGAAAGCTGATACCCTCCAGGCTATGGTATTCCCTGATCGCGCATGCCAGTGGTTCTGCAACCAGTGCATATAGGAGGGGCGAGAGGGGACACCCTTGTTGAGTGTCCCTACTAATTTAGAAGGCGACCGTGACTTTGTCGCCCAGTCTGAGCCTCGCTTTGGGTTTGTAATACAAAGCCCCTATCATCTGTAGAAAAGGCTCTCCCAGTCCCAGTTTCCGTAATAATCTGAGCATGAATGGCCACTCCACAGAGTCGAAGGCTTTCTCCATGTCAAGAAACATTGCCAACGCTTTATTTTCTTGACGCATGTGTTGCATGGTACCTAGCACCGTACGAATATTGTACGTAAGGTTTCTATCAGGGACGAATCCAGCCTGCTCCGGTGCCACCAGCTCTGGCACCAGCAGCGCCAGGCGCGTAGCTAGCACCTTGGCGAACAATTTGGCATCGATATTTAACAGGGAGAGTGGTCTATAAGAACTACATGCATTAGGAGGTTTCCCCGGTTTTAAAATGGTAACTAGCAATGCCTCCCTCATAGAGGCAGGCATACTGCCCTCCTCGCAGATGTCGTTGAATAGAGTTATCAAGTGTGGGATCAGTTTGTCTTTAAATGCTTTATAGAAGCCCACAGTCAGCCCATCCGCCCCAGGGGCACTGCCAGATCGCATCCCCTCCAGAGCCTCTAAGATCTCATCCTCCTGTATGGGTGCCATCAAAAATTCTCTTTGCGAGTTAGACAAGAAGGGCATTTTAATGTAGCTAAGGTAATCATCTATTTCCCCCTCGACCTGTGAGGATCTGGACTTGTATAGACTCGCATAATACTCTTTAAACTCTTGGAGGATCTTCTCCTTGTCAGTAAGCACATCAGGACCTGAGAAGCTAGCCAATAGTCTATTCTTGTGTGGACATCATGATAGGCCGAGTAATGTGTGTAACCGCCTTTAGTGGGGTGTTTATGTCTCCAGATGTGAACGAGGTCCAACCTAACCAATTCCGCCTGCATGTGTAATGCCGAGGCCGCTGGTCGACGCGCTAGGCCCCGCTGATCTATCAAGGTCCAGGTCAAACACAAAATTGAGATCTCCCCCCCACAGCATTCTAGAGTGAACATGTGATCTGCAATTCGTTGCCACGGCGGCGTAAAACTCGGGGTTGTCATAGTTAGGCCCATAAACATTCACCACTATAAGATCATGCCCCTTGCCGACACATCTGGATATTAAGAAACGGCCCTCCGGGTCAGCCAGAAGTAGTGTTAATTTTAAGTTTGATTTAGGATTGACCCATGTGACCACTCCTCGGGAGTGCGTAGTGAATCCAGCCGCAACACCATTTCCCCTTAGCCCCTTGGCTGTTAGCATTTTACTTGTAAGAGGAAGATGGGTTTCTTGGAGAAGAGCGAGGTCAATATGGTGCCTGTTTAGATAATTCAACACCTTCTTGAGCTTTCGATAATCGTTAAGCCCTCTCACATTCCACGACAACGCATTCAAAGTATCCGAACCACATATTGCATTCACTTCGCTTATATCAGCCATTCCAAAGGGGAGATCGATAGGCAACCGAGAGAGTACTGCCTATTCGACTAACTATGCTCTGTAGAGCAGTATCAAATACGGGCTGTCTACAATAGTCAAAATTGGGCAACACATTACATGGCATCTCCTTGAACTTCCCCCTCCCACAACCAGACCCCAACCACCCACCCCACTCCAAACTTCCCCTCCCACAGCCGACCTCCCCCAACCTGGCCCGGCAGCACCCTGTCCCCCCCCTCCTTGCGCTCCTCACTGGGACAAACTCGAATAACCCCTAAACTGGCTTCCGTAGGAACCATTATAGCCAAAAGCGCTAGGGCAGAGGTGGCAAGCCCAACCATACCACAGTACATCAGCATTGTATATCCAACCATTGCCCCAGCTGTACCACCCTGTAGTAGTCTCTTAACGTGAGGTTTAAATCAATACTGTATGGGGATTCTAAGGGCCTCGCCCTTCGTCGCCCCCCATCCTAAAGCACTCATATCAATAGCACTGTTCAGCCACCATTTGTATTTGTTGACACACTAAAGTCGTGTCCTCCAGCAATCTATGCACACCTTCACATGCTATCCAAAACATATACATTGAAATTATCTCACCCAGCGAATGTGCCGCTTCTCCACCACAGGACCCTCTGCTCTCACGTATAAGCGTATCTCGGCTTCCAAGGGTCACTGCAATGCGAGCTGCAGCAGCACCAACTCAGTCGATCAACCCACAAGTCAAAACATTTTGGAGCTCTGAGAGTTTCTCCTCCAGCTATTCCTGTTCGTCTAGTAGGCTGTTCTCAGTCTGCTCCTCATCTTGACCTCTGGGACTACGCCTCTGCTCCCTGGACCACTCCTTCAAAGATTTCTGGAGTTCTCTTGGATCCGTGAAGAAGTGAGAGTGTCCTTGTCTATTTATCCGTAGTTTTGCCGGATACATCATAGCATAGTCTAGACCAAGTTCCCGGAGCTGCTTCTTGTATGGGGCAAAGTGCCGCCGCTCCTCCTGGACTTTCGCAGTGAAATCAAGGTATAAAGAGACATCCAGGCCTTCGTATTGTAGTTTCCCTTTGTCCCTTGCAATCCTCAACGCTGTGTCTCGATCCCTGTAGTTCAGTAGTTTCGCTATGATAGGTCTCGGGAGCGCACCCGGGCGCGGTCGGGGTCCCAACGTGCGATGCGCTCTTTCAACTATAAACATCGGCGAAAAGACGTCCTCTCCCAATAGTGTGGTCAGGAGTTTCTCCACAAATAGTTCCATTTTCCCGGTTTGTGTTGTCTCCGCAATCCCCGTTATGCGTATATTTGAGCGTCTTGAGCGGGCCTCCAAATCCTCCGATTTGTCCTGTATGACTTGGAGTAGTCTCGTGAACTGCTTGCGATCTTTGTCCCATTCGGACTGTGCTTCTTCCACCTCTGTGAGACGTCTCTCGGACATATCAAGTCGTTCCGCTTGTTTGTCCACACGTTCCGACATGCGATCCATACGGTACGTCAGGGCATCTATCTTCGAGCCTATGGACGCCATGCTGTCTTGTAACCCTTTTTCCATCGTCACCAGCATGTCCTTAATATCCGCATACAGTGAGCCCTCCTGCCCCCTGCTTGTCGGGGACAACGCAGGAAGCTGCGTTTCCGGCGCCTTGGGTCGTCGCTGTTCGAAAGTCAGCTTGGACTGGGTTCTGTCGTTCTTGCCCATGGTTATATGTCGGCATCCAAGTTGCGCTAACTCCCAGCACGTGAGTAGCGACTGTTCTGACGACTGTGCTTCAACCACAAATGCCACTTAGTAGATCCCCGTGGCGCAGTGCAGCACTCCCACTCCCTCACCTCGCGAGGTCAACCACCAGTGCTGATGGCTCTCACTGATCCGATCTATAGTACACCCTGTTGGGCCCCAAGAGAGCCGTGGCGCATCCTACAGTTGCAGAAGTCTTGATCTCGTCGTCTTCACCCGCCGCCGTCTCACAGGCGTCGCATGGGCCAGTGCAGGGGAATTCCGCCGTGATGTTGTAAGGGGGTAGATGGTCGCAACTTGTCACCGCTCGCACAACTCCGTGCCCACAGTTCCACCGCGGTCAGCCCCGAAGAGCCTGAAAGCAAGCACACCTCGGTTCCCTCTCTGGCCCCCGCGAGCAATGCTGTTCCTGTTATCCGGACTCCCACCGCTTCCTGAGCAGCGTCCTCAGCAGGATTGCAGGGTGGTTAGGCTATTCCAGTGCACCGGTGCGAGCCTCAATGCACTCCGCCAGATCGTGCCTCCAGCCGTGCGTGCCCCCTATCCCGTGGGTATACAGGCGATACATTGGACCAGTCAGTATATCCCACCAAGATGGAGTTTGTACTCTAACACAACTCACATTGCGCAGTGCACACAATCCATATATTCGTGCCTACTGAGTCGTGGTGGGTATGCACGTGTTTGGCCTGAGGTGTGGGTCCCACAGGGTTTGCAGCAGACGCACCCACCTCCAGCCGGCCACTTCACCACGAGGCATATTTCGAACTTCACTCTCCACAGCACCTTGCCTCCGTGCTCTTCCCGCCACCTAGTGCTGGTCACATCAGAGGGATGGGGAAATTGTTTCGACACAGCTGCTCTCAATAGTGCAGAAACAGTCCCGAGTGCAGTCTCTCAGTGTGTCTAGGATAATATTAGTGGACCAGGGGCAGGTTCCATTAATTACGAACACTTCCAATAGTCTGCCGCCTTTCCGCCGCCATGTCCATGGAAGGGAACTGTGCAAGGCTCCGAGTCCCCCTCCCTCCGTCTCCTCGCTTCAGCGCCTTCCGAGGAACTGACTCGCACCAGGCACCGGCAGGCGCGGTTTCTCTTCCGACGACCGCCCGCTTCTCTCCGGGTCGCAGGCCGACCCCCCGTCCCGTCACAGCTCCGACAGGTACGGGGCTGCCACTCCCCCGACGGCCGCACGCAAGGGCACGTACAGCGGCTCACAGCCTAATCCAGTCGCTGGTTCAGGCCTGGTCCGCGAGGAGGCTCGCGGGTGTCCCAGCAGCTCCGTACTTGGTCGATTTTCAGCAGGGAGCCTGTCAGGTGTCCCCTACCGTCACTGTAGCGTGTGCTGAGGCTTCAGGGGTATAATTCCTCAGTTATAGCAGGATTTTTAACAGGATTTTGTCGGTGATAGAGCGGAGCTCGGCCCCTACACGTCCTTCATCGGTGCCTGCAAGCTCCGCCCACTCACATTTGAACACTTAGTAATGAGGGATGTTATGAATCTCAAATCACAGCCACATTTTACACCATACAATCTCCCTATGGTTGAGAAACAAGCCCTCCTCTAATTAAAAACCAACACAGAGATCGTCATCAAGCCGGCGGACAAAGAGGGTGGGATTGTGGTCATAGGACATAATAAATATGACCAGGAAATACAAAGACAACTCTCCAATCGAAATCACTACATGCCACTCTCGAAAGACCCATTGGCAGACATCAGACAAAAAATACTGACAGTCACGAATGAAGCAAGTGATGCAAATATCATTACGAAGAAAGAATTTGAATTTCTGAACAACCCCAGCCCAAGAACCCCGGTTTTATATGTCTTACCCAAGATACATGAGGATCAACTCAACCCACCAGGCCGCCCAATAGTATCCGGTTGCGGGTCCATCCTGGAACCTCTGGGAAAATACATCAATGCTGTTATTAAGGAATTCGTCCCATGTACTGATACTTTCATCCGAGACACCACGGACTTAATAAATACCATAGAGGACAAACCATTCGACACTACATCCCAATTACTGGTCAGTATGGATATTGAATCCCTCTATACTAACATTCCACATGACGAGGGACTTCACGTCATGTGAACACTCCTCCTCTCCAGACCACAACCAACAAGGATACCCACTGAATTCATTATGTCTCTACTGCGCATCGCCCTTCAAAATAACTATTTCCTATATCATGACACCTACTACCTGCAAATAAAGGGGGTTGCTATGGGCGCTTGCTTTGCTCCGAACTTCGCGATCCTATTTGTACACAACTTGGAAAAATCTTTGATCCTGACTCCGGCTAATCCATATCTCTCTAATATACATCTATCGCGTCGATACATCGACGATATTCTACTCATCTGGAGCGGAGACTACATAACCCTAAACACCTTCACCACATGGCTTAACCAGATCCAGGAACACCTAAAATTTACGAGTGAGAATAAAACCAACAACCTCCCATTTCTGGATGTCACGATCCATGCTGAGGATGGTAAATTGAGTCAGAAAAAGGAGTGCCTCTCCACAACTCAGTCACACCCCTATTCATGGGCCATTGAAAACGCAAGCTGTCGTTTCCAACGAGGTACTTTTATTTATACCATTCAATTAAACGCTTATATTTAATTTGTCGAACAAAACATATTAAATGCAGACAAGACCTGTGTTAAACATAAGTTCAAACCAAAATGAGACTTTTGAATACACTACAATGTAAGCACAATTTAACAAACACACAATATGTAAAAAACAATGTATGAAAAAACAGTGTATGAAAAAACAGACAGTGACATTTAAACATACATCACACTAAATAGTGAATACATTTTAACATTTGATTGAAGCAAAGCAGAAAAATGGAGAAAGAAAGAAAAAAGTTGAAAGAAGAGACGCGAAAAATGAATTCGAGAATCTTATGACACCAGTGGTAGCTGGTGTATGAATTGTCTTTTTCACATTAGCCGACGCGTTTCGAATCCTGGGAATTACTATCCGGATTCTCTTCAGGGCATGGTTATTCTGTCTGTGAAGTTATCAAAAAAACAATGTATGAGTATCTTAAAGAAGGGACAGTCTCCCTGTGTAGTGACACTAAGCATAAAGGACCTACCGCTATTTGAAGGAGGCTAAATCAATGAACGTATGGCAGTGCAGATTGTAGAGGGGTCCAAGGAAATGGAACTACCTACAACAAAGTGAATTAACATTATACCAATTGAAACACTAATGGGTAGACTAGGAGCGCGATATGAATTGTTCAGAGTTGGACATACCGTCATCTATTTGGAGATCGATGTTGGCGGTTGTCTCTAAGTTGAGTGCAGGTTCTTCGTCGCACTTTAATGAGTAAACTGGCCTGTGGCGCTGTGTGCGAAAACAATGATGTGGGTCAAGGTGGCGGGAGTTCAAGAGAAAACTGACTGTTGGGCTAGTTTGCTAAAAACATACCTTTGGTTCAAAGTTGAGTCGGGGAAGTCCTAGTTGCTAGAAAGCATTGTTAGTCGTAACCGGCGTGTTAGATTTCACACGGGGTCCGTTCCCGCTAAAGAGAAAGCAGAACAATTGTCAATGTATTTAGCGCGTTTATCCGCGACTGAAACCGAGGGCGACGGCGGGCGCTACAGAAGCGCCGCTTACCTTCGTGTCTCTCGTTCTTGGCTCCCTGCGTTCTGGTGAATCCACAAGATGGATGCTATCATCGTTGTCATGGCAATAAGCCTTTGGCAAGGCGCTGAGCCTTGTGGGAATCGTAGTTCGCGCTAGTCTAGGCATTGTGGTATTGAGGATTGTCTTACTAAAAGACGAGTTTACCACACAGAGACGCGACCTGTCCGGTCATTAGGTACCAGGGCACTGTGGGATCAAAGTCTGGCAATTTCAGATAAGCTATTAAGGCCCTTCTGGACGCTATTAAATTTCAAAATCAAATATGCTTCCATTTTAAGGAGCATTCTGTGATTAGTGACACACCAAGGGGATCTAGTGACTTAGATCTAGAGGTAAATACCCCAGGGGTACGGACTCTCGCAGCTCAGCAGCTGCTCACAATCTTGTAAGAGAAACAGGAGTGTGACCCATAAACCAATTGGGATTGGGGTTCAAAGATATAAAGGCAAAACAATATCCCAATAGGTAGAATTCAAAAGAAAATTTTTGTTGCATGCATAGGGCATTACACAGAGCAGAGAAAAGGAGACACTAATTCAGATGATTTTAAAGTCAAAGTTAATTTTTGTATTTGTAGTATTCAAAAAAGGAAGGAATGGGAAAATTCCATGTGGGAGCAATTCTGTACAGCACAAGGTTCGACAAATTTATATGACAACCGACAAGACTTGGTGCACAATATATACAAGTGATATGTGGCAACGCAAGTGTAAGTGAACAGCGAGAAGCGGCGCAAGGTGAACAGGGTGAAATATTTACAGTGAGTGGCTCGAGGTGTGACAAAGTATTAGTGACTTTTTTCACAATTCACAATTTCAATTGAGCCACAATGAAAGATGCGCCTATAATTGCGCTGTGGAGTCGACGGCGTTTCGGTCCTTAGTCAGTGTGACGATATTCTACTCATCTGGAGCGGAGACTACATAACCCTAAACACCTTCACCACATGGCTTAACCAGACCCAGGAACACCTAAAATTTATGAGTGAGAATAAAACCAACGACCTCCCATTTCTGGATGTCACGATCCATGCTGAGGATGGTAAATTGGGCACCACCCTGTACAGAAAACCGACGGATAAAAACACCCTATTGGAATATTCAAGTTACCATCCCAGAGGTCTACGTGATGGATTGCCCTACGGACAATTTTTACGCATCCGTCGCAACTGTAAATGGCGGAAGGACTACTTTAAGGAGGCGGAAGTCCTAACAAAAAAACTAATCCATAGAGGCTACCCACGACGCCTGGTGACACAAGCGAGAAAAAGGGCATGGTATTGCCACAGGGATATTCTCCTCTCAACACAACCTAAAAAGACTATGAATAGGATCCCTTTTGTGTCCAAATTTAGCCCTGACAGCAACGAAGTCAGCAAAATCATTAAGAAGAACTGGCCCATTCTGCGAGCACATGAACCATTTCAGGACTCACCCCTGTTTTCTTACCAACGTGGCCGCAACATCGCCAGCCACCTAGTGCATGCCATTACATGGCCACAAGCGACCACTGATAGACATACCATCACAGCGGCTTGGAGACTAGATCCAGTAATTGGACACTACAAATGTCAAAACTGTAGCGTCTGCGAATTAACATTAAACACCAAGGATTTCATCAACAAGGATCGAACCTACAAACTGAAAAGTCACACTAATTGTAGGACGCAGAATGTCATCTACGCCATCAGATGTCCCTGCCATCTCGTTTACATAGGGCAGACAACCCAAATGATTAAACAACGGATTATCCAGCATAAAAGCAGGATTAATTGCAAAGTACTTACAGCTCCACTTGTCCCACACTTCCTAGAACTGGGTCACCGAGATACAGACATCATTTGGCAAGTCATTGAAAAACCCTCGCTTCCTACCAGGGGAGGAGATATCAAGATCCTGCTTAATAAAGCAGAATGCAAGTGGATGACCCTCTGTAACTCAGTTGCCTCTGGTCTGAACACTCTAGATGAGTGGAACAATACTATCACCACCTAACCATTACAAACTACCTGAATACTAGCTCCTTCCCCCTGCCTTCTGTAACCTTCCTTAGCATCCCGCCTCTGTATCCGTAGGGACATGGGTTGAAGACATCTCCCCTTCAGAGAGTCTTATGGTCCTCAGATTGTTTAATGGGCACCCCTTGTTTCGTAGAAACTTCACTCACAAATTTGATTTGTCCTTATCTTTTCCTGATAAACACTGAACTATTTGATATAGTCCTTTTATGAATTGTATGTTCTACTATGTATTACTGTTTTTGTTACATGCCTGTTGACATTTCTGTTTCTGACTGAATTGTCTAGCTGTAACTATCAGTTTTTCATGCTGTTATAATTAGGGATGTGCCGCTTTAAAATTACCTCACTTCTATTCTCCCTCGCTTCCTGATGACGCCCACCCGGTCTCGAGCCCGCCCACCCGTGTCATCTGACCACGCCCCCTCCCTGTATTTCCTCCACATTGGATGCAGGCTCCGTGAACGATTCACACGCAAGCCGCCGGTACCCTGACCCTCGGCTGGTGTACCCATCACAATTTACTACGACTGCTGTTCTCCTCATGTATCAGTTCTGTTCCTAGTGTGAAGCGCTCTGACGCCTCGGGGTAAAGTCCGTAGCACATAAAAATGCATAAATAAATAAATAAAGTAATTGGTAAACATGCGCATTCTCCCAGCTTGTATCTCACTCCTACCATTGTACTTCTAGCCCGTAATTGCGAAACACATGCGCGCGCTACAGCAAGGCGTGTCATTGCTCTCATGTATTTTGTTTACTCACAACTATCACTTTTACCTTATGTAAGTTAACGTCTGCTTTTTTAATATGTTCACGTGTTATGTTCTCCTCATGTATCAGTTCTGTTCCTAGTGTGAAGCGCTCTGACGCCTCGGGGTAAAGTCCGTAGTACATAAAAATGCATAAATAAATAAATAAAGTAATTGGTAAACATGTGCATTCTTCCAGCTTGTATCTCACTCCTACCATTGTACTTCTAGCCCGTAATTGCGAAACACACGCGCGCGCTACAGCAAGGCGTGTCATTGCTCTCACGTATTTTGTTTACTCACAACTATCACTTTTACCTTATGTAAGTTCGGGTCTGCTTTTGTAATATGTTCACGTGTTATGTTCTCCTCATGTATCAGTTCTGTTCCTAGTGTGAAGCGCTCTGACGTTTCGGGGTAAAGTCCGTAGTACATAAAAATGCATAAAGAAATAAATAAAGTAATTGGTAAACATGCGCATTCTCCCAGCTTGTATCTCACTCCTACCATTGTACTTCTCTGTATCGATAAAGACACACACGTGCGCGCTACAGCAAGGCGTGTCATTAATATTACTGTTCCTTAAAGCACGCTGTTCAACAAAAAAATAAAAAAGAAAAGCCCTCAATTGTGAAACACACATGCGCGCTACAGCAAGGCGTGTCATTGCTCTCATGTATTTTGTTTACTCACAACTATCACTTTTACCTTATGTAAGTTAACGTCTGCTTTTGTAATATGTTCACGTGTTATGTTCTCCTCATGTATCAGTTCTGTTCCTAGTGTGAAGCGCTCTGACCCCTCGGGGTAAAGTCCGTAGTACATATAAATGCATGGTGTAGCACGGTTACAACGAATTTTTTACAACGCACTACCATTACATCGCAACTTTTACCACGCAAACCATTACAACGCAATGCGCTGGGGGGCGCTCTAGGATAGGGAATGTATTTAATATACTATCCAACACCTTCCCTGCTATCCACGGGGACTGGAGTTGGAATAGTAAATTAAATAATTCACTATCCAGCGCCTAAAAGCATTATGCGTTGTAATGGACTGCGTGGTAAAAACTGCGTTGTAAAGGCATGCGTGGTAAAAGCATGCGTTGTAGTGACACCAATCCAAATGCATAAATAAATAAATAAAGTAATTGGTAAACATGCGCATTCTTCCAGCTTGTATCTCAATCCTACCATTGTACTTCTAGCCCGTAATTGCGAAACACACGCGCGCGCTACAGCAAGGCGTGTCATTGCTCTCACGTATTTTGTTTACTCACAACTATCACTTTTACCTTATGTAAGTTAACGTCTGCTTTTGTAATATGTTCACGTGTTATGTTCTCCTCATGTATCAGTTCTGTTCCTAGTGTGAAGCGCTCTGACGCCTCTGGGTAAAGTCCGTAGTGCATAAAAATGCATAAAGAAATAAATAAAGTAATTGGTAAACATGCGCATTCTCCCAGCTTGTATCTCACTCCTACCATTGTACTTCTCTGTATCGATAAAGACACACGCTTGGGCGCTACAGCAAGGCGTGTCATTTCTATTACTGTTCCTTAAAGCACGCCGTTCAACAATTTTTTTTTTTAAAAAGCCCGTAATTGCGAAACACACGCGCGCGCTACAGCAAGGCGTGTCATTGATCTCATGTATTTTGTTTACTCGCAACTATCACTTTTACCTTATGTAAGTTAACGTCTGCTTTTGTAATATGTTCACGTGTTATGTTCTCCTCATGTATCAGTTCTGTTCCTAGTGTGAAGCGCTCTGACGCCTCGGGGTAATGTCCATAGTACATAACAATGCATAAATAAATAAATAAAGTAATTGTTAAACATGCGCATTCTTCCAACTTGTATCTCACTCCTACCATTGTACTTCTAGCCCGTAATTGCAAAACACACGCGTGGGCTACAGCAAGGCGTGTCATTGCTCTCACGTATTTTGTTTACTCACAACTATCACTTTTACCTTTTGTAAGTTAGAGTCTGCTTTTGTAATATGTTCACGTGTTATGTTCTCCTCATGTATCAGTTCTGTTCCTAGCGTGAAGCGCTCTGACGCCTCGGGGTAAAGTCCGTAGGACATAAAAATGCATAAATAAATAAATAAAGTAATTGGTAAACATGCGCATTCTCCCAGCTTGTATCTCACTCCTACCATTGTACTTCTCTGTATCGATAAAGACACACGCTTGCGCGCTACAGCAAGGCGTGTCATTTCTATTACTGTTCCTTAAAGCACGCCGTTCAACAATTATTTTTTTTAAAAAGCCCGTAATTGCGAAACACACGCACGCGCTACAGCAAGGCGTGTCATTGCTCTCATGTATTTTGTTTACTCACAACTATCACTTTTACCTTATGTAAGTTAACGTCTGCTTTTGTAATATGTTCCCGTGTTATGTTCTCCTCATGTATCAGTTCTGTTCCTAGTGTGAAGTGCTCTGACGCCTCGGGGTAAAGTCCGTAGTACATAAAAATGCATAAATAAATAAAGTAATTGGTAAACATACGCATTCTTCCAGCTTGTATCTCACTCCTACCATTGTACTTCTAGCCCGTAATTGCAAAACACACGCGTGGGCTACAGCAAGGCGTGTCATTGCTCTCACGTATTTTGTTTACTCACAACTATCACTTTTACCTTATGTAAGTTAGAGTCTGCTTTTGTAATATGTTCACGTGTTATGTTCTCCTCATGTATCAGTTCTGTTCCTAGTGTGAAGTGCTCTGACTTCCGTAGTACATAAAAATGCATAAAGAAATAAATAAAGTAATTGGTAAACATGCGCATTCTCCCAGCTTGTATCTCACTCCTACCATTGTACTTCTCTGTATCGATAAAGACACACGCGTGCACGCTACAGCAAGGCGTGTCATTTCTATTACTGTTCCTTAAAGCACGCCATTCAACAAAATTTATTTTAAAAAAGCCCGTAATTGCGAAACACACGCGCGCTACAGCAAGGCGTGTCATTGCTCTCATGTATTTTGTTTACTCACAACTATCACTTTTACCTTATGTAAGTTAACGTCTGAATTTGTAATATGTTCACGTGTTATGTTCTCCTCATGTATCAGTTCTGTTCCTAGTGTGAAGCGCTCTGACGTCTCGGTAAAGTCCGTAGTACATAAAAATGCATAAATATATTAATAAAGTAATTGGTAAACATGCGCATTCTTTCAGCTTGTATCTCACTCCTACCATTCTACTTCTCTGTATCGATAAAGACACACGCGTGCACGCTACAGCAAGACGTGTCATTTCGAAGCCCGTAATTGCTAAACACACGCGCGCGCGCTACAGCAAGGCGTGTCATTTCTCTTACCATGCCCGTAGCTCTGTTGCTCCTCCTACGGCCTATTGGTGTCGGTTACGAGCTTCATGCGCGTAATAGACACCAATAGGCCATGGGAGGAGCAATGCTCGCGGAAAAAAACAATAGATTTAAGTCTTTCATTATGGAAACAACGGCAAGGCCAATGAAGTAACAGTAAACAAAAAAGGACTTGCACGAGCATTTTACTGTGAAAAGTGGCTCTGAAACCCCCTTTTTTGCTTACAAAATGCCTCGCGCTGCGCGAAGCACTGCTACGCAGTGCAACGCTAGGCGCGAGACCTAAAAAGTGTTATAGTTCTTTCACAGTCCCATCATTTTAGAACTGACACATTTTTAATGTTATAGTCAAGGAAGCTATTGTTTCTGTTTTTTTATTGTATGAAACTAACAACAATTGACAAAGCCAGTAGCCCTGGCTTGTTGTAGGTGTGATTTATTATATATCTGGGTGCAATAACAGACGTGGCAGAAAAGCAGTCCGGCGGCACACTATGCTAAGCACAGATTTTTAGCTTAGGTGTTTTAAGCTACACCCTTAATTACATCGAACACCCCCTTTGGAGAGACCCCACAGTTTCGTGATCCCACTTAACGCCCAGGAAACAACACCATGCCACAGTCACCTCACATCCTAGCACTGTGCATCAAGCATGACTTCCAAGGTTTCAGATTGACTATGTGCAGGGGCATCTCGAGCCTCTCCCTTTGCTTTGGGAACCACAGCAAGGGGTGAGTTCCTGATGGGCCTCTTCTGATCTGCAGACGAAGGCTCAGCTCACAAAGATGGGTGAGAGAGTAAGTGAAGGGGTGGGTGGATGGCTGGATGGATTAGTGAAAGGGTGAATGGATGAATACAAGAGTGAATGGAAGGATGTTGAGAGAAAGAATGGATGGATGGATGAGTGAAATGATGGATGAATTGATAAGTGAAAGGGTGAATGGATGGACAGATGTGTGAAAGGGTGGATGTAAGGATGTGTGAGAGAAGGGGAGGGTGCATGGGCAATGGGTTGGATAAATGAGTGAAGGAGTGAAAGGGTGGATGGATGAGAGAAAAGATGGATGGATGGTTGGGTGGATGGAAGGAAGGAAGGATGGTTACATGAAATGGTTGATGGCGAGAGAAAAGGAGGATGGATGTATGGATGACTGAAAGGGTGAATGTGTGGAAGGGTGAGTTACTGGGTGGATGGATGAGTACGTGAACGGGTGGCTGGATGGGTGACTGAATGGGTGGGTGGGTGGGTGGGTGGAAGAGTGGATGGATGAGTGTGCGGTTAGATAGGGTGAAAGAGTGGATGAATGGATAATGGATGGATGAGTAAAAGGGTGGCTGGATGAGTGAAATGATGGATGGAAGGTTACATGATGGATAGGTTTGCAAATGGTTGAATATGTTTGGATCTGGATTAGCTGCATCTTATGCTTGCCACTTTACATTTCACAATGTCTATCCAAGCAGATCTTCCAGACCATTTTTCTCACCAAACATGCCTGCTCAGGACCATGAATTGTAAACAAAATATCATACTGGACAACCCAGTGCTGTAACCATATATATAGATTATTATCATATGAAATACGACAAAAAGACCTGCACAGTTGATCAAAGCTGCGTGCATACTGAAAAACCGTGAAGTACAAAATTGTTTATACCTAATATAAACCTATTTTGACTAGTGCTTAACCCCTTCCATGCTCATGACGGAACGGTTCCGTCATGAGCGTCGGTTGAGCTGTGCTCATGACGGAACCGTTCCGTCATGGTTCCATAAGCCCAATGGAACGTTCAGCACAGCGCAGGAATCTGCGCCGCGCTGAAGCGGTTAAATGGTTGTGTATTTACTTACATATTATTTTGCAAACTCCTCTGATGTGTCTGTAAAACCTACCTTTTGTCCAGAAGTGTTGTCCTGAATTTTGACCTCCTGTCCTGAATTTTTGTCCTGAATTTTGACTTTTTGTCCTGAATTTTTATACTCACCGTCCTGAATTTGCAGCCTTGCCTGACACTGGTATATGTATTTGTTCTGCATTAGCTTGCCATATCCCCCCTCTGTTCCCTGTAACATGTAACAAACATTCCCACCCTCTCCAAGACTCACGTGGTAAGTGCATTTTGTTTACACGGTTTGGCACAGATTCATTGTTGGCACAGATTCATTGTTAGCACAGATTCATCTTGTCAGCACTACTACTCTTTATTGAATACATAAAAAAACGTCTACTAACTGTATAAAACCTGTACCTAATTTTTTATATTTCAGTCCTGTTGTGACATCCCTAGTCACCAACTCCAACATGGCTGTCAGGAGCTTCAGCTCCGTGAAACCCCTTGCACAACATCCTAACGCGGACCTCCAAGCCCCACTAAATTATCCGTAAGGGCCAAATGCCAAAATCGGACGATCTGGAGCATCTGCCGCTCGGGCCGCCGATACTTCCAGCGGCTGCTCTGCCATGATATTGGCAATATCCACCCCTGGCAATAGCACCTCAAGATGGCGCCCGAGGTGAAACGGAGGTAGAAGTGGGGGCGGGGGGGGCGCAACATCAGGAGCCCAAGGTGAAACGGACCCACGTTATGAGGTAACAGTGCAGTGGCCGCGACATCAGGCCCCCTGCTGCACTTTCAACTTCCTCGGTGGGCGCCCGCAGCTGGTGCAGCCAGTGATCGCCGGATCTGCATCCTTCATCCGCCTGTGTGGCCCAACCGCAGTGTGTGGATGATGGGCTGTGGCCACAGCGGACGGGCGGGACAGGTTACACGACCGGGAGAGGATTTTAATTACAGCGCTCACCCCCTACATATGACGAAGCCGCTAACGCCTCCCTGGGAGAGCCAAGATAGACATCAGCTTTTTGTCGAGCATGAAACCTGGGTGGAGACCTGGGGATTTGTTTTAACACCCCTCCAGCTAATGACACGAGTGGACTGTGGTGCCCAGTACAGGAGCATGGGAGCATTTAGACCAGGGATCATGTGTGTGCAGCAGTGGTGAAAGGAGGTGCAAATACTGAAGATGCTCCTCCTTTTGACTGTCTGGCTCCTTTTCCCCTCTTGTTCTTCCTCTGTTGGGTCGGCTCCCTGGTTTTCTTTGGACTTGGCCCTCATAACTTTTGGACTGTAACTCGTGTGTGCTCCGCCATTTTGGGACCATATCCTGTTCTCGCTCTTGTCCTGGGTGCATCTTGTCATGTTGAGATGGTTTCCATTGATGCCCACGACCCAGGTCCGCCATTTTGTTAATTCTTGTCCTTTCCTTTGGATTCCATCCTGCCGACCTTCAGATATTTCTCTTACGCTGGACTGCCTTATCTCTTTCTCCCCCTCAGGTCCCCCTCTCTCCTCTCACCAATCTCAGCCTCCAACTCTTCTCCCCCACATAACGCTCTCTACCCCTTTTTATTTTTATTTTTTTTATATATATTTATATACTAGCAGCCCGTCCCGATGTTGTCCGGGTATGAATTGCTGCCGACCAGTAGTATATTGTTTTGTAGGATTTCGTTTTGATAGCATTTCTTATCTGTGACAGGCCTGTGAAACGCTTCGATTCACAGTGCTTTGCTGATGCACTTAAGAGTGCGCGTTCAGTAGTGTGTGAACTCGAGTTTCCCTACTTTATTTTTCCTTGCAATATTATATAGCGCGAACTCGACAACATGGCATGAGCACAATTTACCTTACAGAAGAACACATTCATTTGTGGTAGGCACGGGGAGACAAAGCGATTTGCCTGGAATCACAGGATGTTGAGCTGATGCCGAGATTCGAACGTAGCTCCCCAGCTCTAAAGTTCGCAATTCTAGAACTTGTGGCGGGAGGTGTGTCTAAAAGTGTATGTCGGTGCTGGCCATCAATGAGAGAGACCTGTGCATTCTTCAAATCGGTGGTGAAAAAATATGAGTATGTTGCTGGAGATATGGGCCGCCGTGCCACCAATGTACTTACCGGGGAGGGTAAACATCCATTATTCCGCAACTTTCTTTCCGCATACCATCACTCCGCATACTTTCATTACGAAAGTACCATGACTCCGCAATGCCATTATAACGCATGGCATTACATTTTATATGCTTTTACCACGCATACATTTACAAGGAATGAATGGTAAAAGCATGGTTTTTTTTATGTTTGGATAAGGTAAGTATGGGTATATGGGTATATGTTTTGGGGTACTGAGGTATATGTTTTGGGTTGTTTGGGTATTTTAAGGGTTCAGATAAAGTTATGGGTTATGGGGTACAGGGGTAGTTTTAGGGTTTAGGGATAGGTATGCGTTTTGGGGTATAGGGGTATTTTTAGGGTTGAGGGGTAGGTTTGGGTTTTGGGGTACAGGTGTATTTTAAGGGTTCAGGGCTAGGTTTGGGTTTTGGGGTAGTTTTAGGGTTCAGGGCTAGGTTTGGGTTTTGGGGTACAGGGGTATTTTTAGGGTTCAGGGGTAGGTTTGGGTTTTGAGGTACAGGGGTATTTTAAGGGTTCAGGGCTAGGTTTGGGTTTTGGGGTACAGGGGTATTTTAGGGTTCAGGGGTAGGTTTGGGTTTTGGGGTACAGGGGTATTTTAGGGGTTCAGGGCTAGGTTTGGGTTTTGGGGTACAGGGGTATTTGTCGGTTCAGGGGTAGGTTTGGGTTTTGAGGTACAGGGGTATTTATAGGGTTCAGGGCTAAGTTTGGGTTTTGGGGTACAGGGGTATTTTTAGGGTTTAGGGATAGGTTTGGGTTTTGGGGTACAGGGTATATTTATAGGGTTAAGATGGGTTAGTCTTTAAGGGTGTTGGGGTATTTTAACCCTTTAAGTGCTGCCGTCGGCCAACGGTCGTCACGGGCACTACCTCCCCAGTGCTGCGTGCGACCGCTGGACGTCCATTCAGCACTGGATAATGGACAGCGCAGCACTGGGGAGGTATATTTACGAAGCTCCCAAGGTGTTAAGGAGTATGGGTGGGTTATGATTATGGGGTGTAGGGGTATTTAAAGGTAGCAGGGTGGACACCCTGAGCTGGAATGTACAGAACCTGGGAAGAAAAAACAATGAAATATTGGGCACAACGCTCGCTTTTTTTTCCGTAATCCCGCCCACGCCCTCAGCACACGATATGAGACATGGCATGAAGGGCGGAACGTACCACATGCCCCTAGCGTTTGTCACGCCCACAACACAACCCAGATACGCCCACAAGGGACTACTTTGCTGGCACGGTTCTTTTACCTTTTAAATGTATATGGTGGGCGCCTGCATACCCTATGTCGTAAGTAGAGCTCTTGAGGCGGAAAGCCGAGAGCAGGATTTTTAAAGATTACTTTTAAAAATTGTTATTGTGATACTGTGTTTTTTAAAATTGAATTACACTCTACCTCTTGGCTCCCCACGTGACTCCCTCCCCGCGCAGCCGAGTCAGGCGCTGCAGCGGGTGGCAGGCGAATCGCCGGGACTCCAGGGCCACGCCCATAGGAATAGGCCTCGCCCCCTTCCACTACAAAAGCGCGCCCTTCCCGCCAGCCGCTTGTTGTAAGTAGAGCTCTTGAGGCGGAAAGCCAAGAGCAGGATTTTTAAAGATTACTTTTAAAAATTGTTATTGTGATACTGTGTTTTTTAAAATTGAATTACACTCTACCTCTTGGCTCCCCACGTGACTCCCTCCCCGCGCAGCCGAGTCAGGCGCTGCAGTGGGTGGCAGGCGAATCGCCGGGACACCAGGGCCACGCCCATAGGAATAGGCCACGCCCCCTTCCACTACAAAAGCGCGCCCTTCCCGCCAGCCGCTTGTTGTAAGTAGAGCTCTTGAGGCGGAAAGCCGAGAGCAGGATTTTTAAAGATTACTTTTAAAAATTGTTATTGTGATACTGTGTTTTTTAAAATTGAATTACACTCTACCTCTTGGCTCCCCACGTGACTCCCTCCCCGCGCAGCCGAGTCAGGCGCTGCAGCGGGTGGCAGGCGAATCGCCGGGACACCAGGGCCACGCCCATAGGAATAGGCCACGCCCCCTTCCACTACAAAAGCGCGCCCTTCCCGCCAGCCGCTTGTTGTAAGTAGAGCTCTTGAGGCGGAAAGCCGAGAGCAGGATTTTTAAAGATTACTTTTAAAAATTGTTATTGTGATACTGTGTTTTTTAAAATTGAATTACACTCTACCTCTTGACTCCCCACGTGACTCCCTCCCCGCGCAGCCGAGTCAGGCGCTGCAGCGGGTGGCAGGCGAATCGCCGGGACACCAGGGCCACGCCCATAGGAATAGGCCACGCCCCCCTTATACCGGCATATAAGGATGTGCTGGTTTCGGAGGCGCAGCGGACGGGCGCAGCGGGTGCGCCGGCGGTGCGCCGAAGGCGCGCCAAAGGCAAGCCCGTCTGCGCCCGTCCGCGACCAGACGGGACCAGGGGCCACAAACCCTGGTTCCCCCACTCCTCAGGGCAGGACATATAGTTCGACAGCCTTACACAGCATAGGAAGAACAGCTGCTGCCCAGTGCATGCATACATTTGCTCCTACAGAGCTACCCCCCCGCTGCCCGGACTGCAAACACTCCTTTTGGAACACCCCGCTGGCCACAGCTCAGAAATATTGCATGTACGCATTAAACTGCCGATCACTGCCAAAGCATTGCACACAAATTGCCATGCTGCTCGAGGAGCACAAGCCAGATGCGTTTTTCTTGACAGAAACCTGGCTCACGGCTCAATCAGAGCCGGATATAGTCTCAGCCTTACCCGCTGGCTACCACATCCTCAGACTCGACAGACCGGAAGGGAGAGGGGGTGGTCTGGCCATCATAACAAAGGACCAGTACCATTGCCGCACTACAGCAGGAACCATCCCTGGCTGCGAGAGTGTGGAATTCTGCATAGAGTTCCACGCAAACAACTCATTCTCCGGCACTTTGATCTATCGCCCCCCCGAGTCTGCAAAATTATTCCATAGATCTCTCCCAGAGACTATAGCGAAAAGAATTCTATCGTCTGCCAATTATACGGTTCTGGGAGACCTCAATCTCCATTTTAATTCGCCGTCAGACCACACTGCTAAGGAGCTAATAGATGACCTTGGAGCTCTTCAATTGGCCCAATTGGTCACAGCCCCGACCCATGAAAAAGGTAACCTTCTAGACCCTATTTTTTGTAACTGCACTGATCTAATTGTTGACCAACCCACCCCCCTCCCATGGTCGGACCATTTTTTGGTCCCGTTTACCTGGGTCACCCATAAAGCCCCCCAATTACCCCCTCAAACCACAACTAGGAGAAACCGGTCAAAACTCCCAGTGGAATCCTGGATGCATGATCTGGACTCTACCCGTCCGCCACCCTGCCCAGACCCCAACGTGGCAAACGGAAACTATGTAGGCTGGATCACGAAATCCTTGGATTCGCTCCTCCCTCTTCGCAGAACGTCGTCAAAGAGAATGCAGAAATCAGCTCCTTGGTTTTCCGACTCGCTAAGAGAGCTAAAACGCCTTTGCAGGCAACGAGAGAGAGCCTGGCGTCTAGACTTTCTCCCGGGAAAAAAGGCATCCTATAAAGAGGCGATCAAAGCTTACAGAGAAGGGGTTAGGTTAGCCCAGGCAACCTACTACTCCGACAAAATCCTGGAAGCAAAATCAAAGCCCAATGAAATCTTCCACATAATAAAACAATGCACCAGTGTCGTCACTGCCCCCCATCCGATCAAGACTCAAGAGCAATGCAATGAGCTGGCGGAATTCTTTCACAATAAGGTGTCAAAAATTTACTCCACCTTTCCAAGTACAGCCTCAAACCAGGAGGCGACTGATTCACTTCACCCGGAAGTGTCCCTCCCCCCAGACCAGCCAACTCTTGATCACTTTCCCCTCCTGGACCTTGACACCTTAGACAAAGTGGCACGCCAAGTCAAGTCGGGCTCTCCATGTGACCCAGCTCCCCCGGAAATCTTGATGCAGGCAGGCGAAGCTACCCTGCCTGTAATCCTGGAACTGCTAAACTCTTCCATATCTGCATGCACAGTTCCCATTGCCTGGAAGCAAGCCATGGTACGGGCGCTACTAAAAAAAACCAACCTGGACCCTGATGATCACTCCAACTACCGCCCCATTTCACTCCTCCCTTGGGCTAGCAAGGTGCTGGAGAAATACATAAATGCCCAGTTGGTCCAGTTTCTGGAGAACCACTCCCTACTAAATACGTCCCAGACAGGCTTCAGACCAAAGCATGGGACTGAAACCGCCTTATTAGCAGTCACCGAAGAATCTCGAAGGATACTGGATCAGGGAGGATCAGTGGCAGTGATCCTCCTTGATCTAAGTCCTGCCTTCGATACGGTCAGCTATGCCACCCTGCTGAACCGTCTCCACAACATCGGAGTCTCAGGTGATGCATTAAGGTGGTTCAACTCCTTCCTAGCTGATAGATCTTTTCAGATCTTCGACGGCGACACAACATCATCCAGTAGGCCTCTCAACTGCGGAGTACCGCAGGGCTCTTCCCTGAGCCCTGTACTATTTAATGTATACATGAAACCACTGGCTGGGGTAGTCGAACCGTACGGCATCAAAATCGTGTCGTACGCCGACGACACCCAGCTAGTGGTTTCATTGGCCCAAGAGAACAACGGGCAATCCTCGGCTGGTCTGTTGAAATGTTTAGAGAACGTGAAGGAGTGGATGACCAACTCCTCCCTCAAGCTGAACGGAGGAAAAACAGAGCTCATGCTCCTAGGCCCAGCTTCGCCAGTACCTTTCACCTCCTTGTGGCCCTGCGGTTTGGGTGCCCCCCCCCCCACCCCCAAGGAAAGTGTCAAGAGCCTGGGAGTATGGTTAGACAAAAAGCTCTCCTTCTCCACCCAGGCCACCAAGCTGTCCGCCACCTGTTTTGGCCTACTCAGAATCTTGAGGAAGGTCCTCCCACTTTTGCCTCTAGAGGCCAAAAAGGTGGCAGTACAAGGCCTCATCCAGTCCCGCTTGGACTCAAACAATGCTCTATACGTAGGGGCCCCTGAGATGACCCTCCGGAAGCTGCAGGTGGTACAAAATTGCGCTGCACGTACCCTACTCCAGATTCCACGAACCCAGTCAGCCAGACCTGGACTGAAAAGCCTGCACTGGTTGCCAGTGAGGCAAAGAGTGGCATTCAAGGCGTTGTGCATTGCGCATCGGGCCTTTTGGAAGACCGGACCAGCAATCAACAACAACCTTGTTATCCCCTACCACCCAAACAGGAACCTCCGGTCTACGGATGCTTTCCTGGCAGTTGTTCCTAGAGTGAAGAGAGCCAGGTCCGGGGGTAGGCTGTTCTCGCTGAACGCCGCCAAGCTTTGGAATGCCCTCCCCCTCTCTCTACGGTCCACACCTGACCTGCTCTCATTCCGTAAAAAGCTGAAAACTGTACTGTTCGCCAAACCCCTCTAGTCCTTATCTCCCTGCTCCGTCACTTCTCTGCTTGAACTCAGCGCTTGGACGCCCGTGGGCAGCAACCGCGCTTAACAAATCTTTTTTCATTTCATTTCATTTCATTTCATTTTTTCATTTCATTTCATTTCATTTCATGTCCTTCTGCTGCAACTGCCCTTTCGAACGCTGTATTGGGTGTTGTGATTGGTGCTGTGGTTCCTGAGATTACCCGCCTCAAAGGTTTGGGCTCTTTCTTTATTATATTAGTATGGATAGGGATGGACCCGGGGGTCTATAGATTAGTAGCCCTGAGAATGTGTGTGTTACCGAAAGGGTGATGGAAAATTGGCCGCTTTCGCAATCGAGGATGGGGAGGGGGTTGATGACACACTTATATTCATTTTTTAACAGACCGGCAAGTCCGCCCCCACCTTTCCTATGCGATCCTCTTTAAAAATGTGACACCATGGGGGAAAGGCCATTAAAATATCTGGAATAGAGCTATCTTTTCAGTAATGAATAAGACATCCAGATCAGCCTCCTCCAGCAACAGACAGATTTCAATTTTATGTTTTGGGAAGGAACGGCTATTAATTCAACATTTGCAAGCATTCGTGACAAGAATTTTCAACTCTATTAAGGACAAGGAGGCGAGGATTATGCTATCTCATTTCTTTAATGAAATGCCCAGCAGCCATAGAAACAATAAACTACATTACCCAGAAACACATGGGCAACAACCATAGAGGGGTATAAAATGGCATATAGAGAGTCACTCTTCCTCTTTCTTTCGTAACATAAACTCCAGGAAAGCAGACCATATCCAGTCCGGAAAATCCAACAAGGACAAGAGGAACGCCAAACTAGGAAGTCCAAGAAACATCCAAAACGGTAGAGATCTTTGAAGACTGCAACCAAAATCCTCCGCAGGAGCAGGAAGGCAGGATCCAGGTAAAACGGAGACATCCTCACTTTGGATCAGAACCTGAAAGGAACACAAAGCCGTAATATCCAAGCCATGCACAAATGAGCATAAAGCAGAAATAGGGTGGGAAAAACAAGATACTTTTCAAGACATCATCAGAAATACAACAGTAAAAGCATCATCTGAACAGAATGCAGAGAATAACGGGTGGGATAATCCTCGCCTCCTTGTCCTTAATAGAATTGAAAATTCTTGTCACGAATGTTTGCAAATTTTGAATTCTATTTCAGGACAGGAGGCTCCGATTATGCTTGTTTAAAGCTGTTCCACCACAACAGAGGCAACATTATCAATAGGTTTAAAGTAAAAGGTCTTGAACACAGAATCAGAGGACCAGTCTGCAGCTTTCATTATATCAAATAAAGTTTCTCCCAAAGAAAAAGCTTTAGAGGCCATAGCCCCACGTGCAGAATGTGCCCCAAAAACAGATACATCAATGCCAGCCTCAGTCATGAGCCACCGGACCCACCTGGCTAACGTAGCCGGGGTAACGGGGCGAAAAGGCTTTTGTATTGCAATTAACAACTGACCCTGCATATCTGAACGTAAAGTAGAAGTACTTACTTCATAATCCTTTAAGCATTGAACGACACAGAGTTGTGGACGTTGAGGAAAAGAAGGATAAGAGATAATGGTAGTATTCGTTTTGGTCCGTCTAGAGAGACGAAACGAAACCCCTTCAGGATTAAAACTGCGTCCAGCAAGATCCAAAGCCCGAACATCAGAAACCCGCTTGCAGGAAACTAGACAAAGCAACATGGTAAGTTTGGCCGACAACTGTTTACGAGATAGTAAAGAATTAATCGGCCAAGATTCCAGAAAACGCAAAACAATAGAAACATCCCATAATGAAACATATTTAGGACGAGGAGGAGTTGCCAGGCGGATACCCTTGAGCAACTTGACAACCAGAGGATGCTCACCTACCGGTTTACCGTCCAAATGGGGATGACCTGCACAAATAGCCGAACGGAAATTGTTCACAGTACGATAGGCTAAGCCGGAAGAAGCGAGCGAGGCCAAAAAATTGACCATCACAGAAACATCCGCCGAAGAGGGATTAACTTGCCGTTGAGTACACCAGTCACTCCAACGCTTCCAGGATCCCCTGTATCGTTTGTGTGTACTAGGGGACCAGGCGTCACTGATGAATTTTGAAGCGTCTGCAGAAAGGCCTGGGACTGACCAGCGTTCCCCGAAATTCGCCATGCCAGAAGAAGAAGGGAGCCCGACTGGATTAGGGGATGCGGATTCTGAAGAGGATCCAGCAGAAGATTGCACCTCTGGGGAAGAAGGAACGGCACTGCACAAGCCATTTCCAGAAGGACCGGGAACCACGCTTGAGCCCTCCAAAGAGGAGTGATCAGAATCAATTCTGACTGATACCTCTTCGTGTAAGCCAGAACCCTGGGAATCATCATGAACGGGGGAAAGGCATAACACCGAGCAGTCGGCCACGATTGAAGAAAAGCGTCCGTGGCAAGGGCCGCCGGATCCGGTCTTCAACTGAAGAAACGAGGAAGTTGGGTGTTGAGACGGGAGGCAAAAAGATCCAGATGACAAGGGCCCCAAGACCGGAGAAGAAGACGGAACACCCGAGGATGAAGCCTCCAATCGCTGAAATCCCGCAGATACCTCGAGTTCCAGTCCGCCACAAGATTGTTGCACCCTGGAATGTATTCGGCAATAACCGTGATCCTGTGGTGCAGACAATAATGCCAAAATTCCTTGGCAATCTCCGCTAACAAGCGGGACCTCGTCCCTCCCAGTTTGTTGATGTACCGGCCTGCGGATACATTGTCCATCCTGAGAAGGATGCAGCAGTTGGATTGAAGAGGGGAGAGACAGCGAATTGCGAAGGAGCCCGCCAATAGCTCCAGACAATTGATGTGGAGCGACAGTTCTTGGGGAGACCAACGACCCCCCGTCGAGACCGGACCGCACCGGGCTCCCCAGCCCCAGCGGCTGGCATCCGATTCTATCACTACTTCCGGCGTGGAACCGAACAGGGCTCGACCATTCCACGCCTCAATATGATCCAGCCACCACTGCATCTCTGATTTCGCCTCCTCCGAGAGGGGAATCTGATCGGAATATCGAAGGCCGCTCTGAAGATGGCGAATCTTCAGACGCTGCAGCGCCCTGTAATGCAGAGGGGCCGGGAATATCGCCTGCAGAGAAGAAGCCAAGAGACCGACAACTAGTGCTAACGACCTTAATGACACAGTCTGTTTCGAAATAACAGAAGTCAACTCCCTTTTGATATAACGAATCTTTTGATTCGGCAAAAGAAGTTGACAAGTGAGAGAATTGACTTCGAAACCCAAGAAGTCGATCACCTGAGTGGGGCGTAGCACAGACTTTTGAGCGTTCACCAAGAAACCTAGGGATTGCAAAAGATCGATTGTCCAAGAAAGATGAGACATCAACTTGACCGGACAATCCGCCAGAAGGAGGATGTCGTCCAAGTAAATGATCAACCGAACACCCCGACTGCGGAGAGACTCTACGACTGGCCTTAACAGCTTCGTGAAGCACCAAGGTGCAGACGATAGGCCGAAGGGAAGAACCTGATATTGGTACCAAGTACCCATCCAATGGAATTGAAGAAAACGGCGATGGGGAGGAAAGACCGGGATTGAGAAATAAGCGTCTTTGAGGTCCAGACGAACCATCCTATCCTTGTCCTGTAATAAATCTCTCAAGAGATGAATTCCCTCCATCTTGAAGTGGCGATAAACCACCCCCCGTTGAAATCTTTCAAGTTGAGAACCAACCCCAATCCCCCTCCTTTCTTCTCCACTAGAAAGATCGTGCTGACGAATCCCCGTGGATGACGGTCGGTTGGAACTATGGCTCCTTTTCGGAGAAGTGAACTGAGTTCCTCTGTGATGAACTCTTGATCTCTTTGGGAAAAAGACAGTGGAGAAGGAAGACGAGTTTGACATTGGGGATGATAAAACTCTATCTTGTAACCCTGAACTGTTTCCAGCACCCAAGCATCGCTGGAGATCAATTGCCAATTGTGTAGGAAAAACTGAATCCTGCCCCCCAGAACAACACTGCATGCAGGAATTAGGCTCACCTGAAGTTCCGGAATCGTGATATCCACCGGCTTGACCGCTGGAGCGTCCCTTCTGGTATTGACCTCGTCCTTTCCTCGAAGGATAGAAGTTGGACCTCTTATTATAATTGGAGTCTTGATGGCCCCCTCTGTTGGCTTGATAACCTCTCTGCGAGGACTGCTGCTGCTGACCGCGGCCGAACGAGCGCCCTCTACCACGTCCGGCCTTTGCAAAAACCGGACGGAATGCACGGCAAAGCGTGGCCTGCGCCTTGTCCAGGCCGCTGAAGGTACTGACGAATTGGGTCAGCTCCTTTAAGAAAGGTTGCCCAAAAAGCAAACCTTGAGCAGCAGAACCCGAATCGGAGGAAGAGAGCTCTGCTAACTTCGGATCAAGTTTTAGCAAAATGGAACGACGCCTCTCACTTGAGAGTGCGCAATTTGCATTGCCAAGTTGACAAATGGCACGTTGCGCCCATTCAATAAGCTCGTCCGGGTCCACCATGGTAGAAGATTCCTTAGCGATAAAGCCAAGATCAAGGATCTTAGTCAGTGGACCCAGCATGTCCAAGACTTTATCCTGACAGGATCTCCAAGAGCGGTCCAATCACTTTTTGGGATCCTTAGTGAATTTCCGCAAATAGGTGAGCATAGTAGGATCCACCTCAGGTGTATCAGCCAAACCATCCGCAAGGTCCGGGCGTGGACATTCTGAGCGGAGGCGCGCACGGACGTCTTTGTCAAAAGACTGCCTAATGTGCTGCTGAACATAGGCCGCTACAGCTGGAGACGAAAGCCACGCCGTCGAATTAGGGTGGACTATGTCAGCGGGATCAAAGGAGAGAACTTGGGGCTGACTAGGGGCATCCACAAAGTGTTCCTTGCATTTCCTCTTCTTAGGAGGAGGGGAAAGATGATCGGAGGAAGAAGAAGAAAGATGGTCCTCACTTTCGGCCTCCACGGCCCGTTTTCTGGAAGCGGAAGTGGACATGGTCTTGGCCAAACGCTGAAAGTCAGACGCATGAGGATTTCCAGGAGAAGAGACATAGGATTGCGAAGCAGGGACCCAACCCTGCTGCTGCGCATATTGAGTCAGATGGCGCTTTAGAGGAGTAATGGCCCGAACCAAGGCCCTATTCATAGAGTGCTGGACACCCCTATCTAATGCCTCCACCAATCCTTGTTCCAGTGTATCTGAGGCCTCATCATACTCGTTGTCATCAGCATAATAGGTGTCTGCCATTGTGAAGCAGAGCAATATATAGCCCACCAGATGACACAAATGAATTTGCCGTAGGCAAAAATCAGGGGGGAGTGCAAAAAACCCCAGGCAAGCCCAGAAGCAATGAAAAAGAATGCCTCACAGAGTATTAAAACGTGGAGGGAAGGCTTGCCACACAAAAAGAAGACACTCTAGGCAGAGCCTATGCGTATTGTGCTTGCCTGAAGCTTCGAACAGCAACCGGCGTCTGAAGGGGTTAACTGGGAGGCAGTAGGCAGGGCAGTCACGAAGGACCTGCAGTCAAAGGGCTCCTGTTCTGACTGGAAACACGGAGCGCCGGAAAAGCCCTAATGCGCATGCGCGAGGAATTCCCTAACGCGCATGTGCGTGGCACCGGCAACCTCCCAGAAGAAAGCAGAGCTCGCGCAGGCAGCGGGAGCGTCCACAACCCCAGAAATCCTCTCCACCAAAGACGCAGCGAAGGCACAGAGCGCCCGACTGCGGAAAGGGAGGTGAGCACACGCTCCCAAACGCGCCGGCAACGAAACCGGCAAAGTAACAGACGCGCCCAACGCGTAAATAAACACAGCCGCAAGAAGCACCAGCAAGCGCGGCAAACAGCGCAATACAGCACACAATAGAAATGCAAACAGGAAAAATCATAAATAGTATCAAGAGAGCACTTAACTGGCTGCGGAGCAGCAAAGAAGGAGGAAGAGTGACTCTCTATATGCCATTTTATACCCCTGACTCTATGGTTGTTGCCCATGTGTTTCTGGGTAATGTAGTTTATTGTTTCTATGGCTGCTGGGCATTTCATTAAAGAAATGAGATAGCATAATCGGAGCCTCCTGTCCTGAAATAGAATTAGGCCCAATTCCCAGGTCATGTTCCAAGCCTGCGAGCAGCGCACGACAGTTGTGGGCGTATTTAACGAGTTTACCTCAAATGTGCAGCGCTTGCATACCTGGGCCAATCAAGTTACTCAAAAATGTTAAACCACCAATAAGAAGCCCCGTGCCATCATTCAAGTTTAAATCAAGTATTGCTTCTGGACCAGAGAGAGCTCGGTGTAGGCGCCCTCGTTGGACATAAAATGCCTTGAAATAGCTCGCCATTCTAAGGTGTCCGAGTGTGTCAAAACTCGTTATTTTCAGCTTGAAAAAAAGCTAGCCTACTCATTGGCCAAGAGCCGCCTCTAACCAAAAACGTTTATTCGTCATCAAAGTTGTGAGCATAAAAAAAAATCATTAATGCGGACCAGTGGGAAACCGGACCCGCAGCATTCTCCTTTAGAGACACCGACCAGAGAGGAAACTACCTGATGTGTGCGTTCATTGGGCTAAAAAATCCTCCAGTAGCAAGCCTTCGTGCCATCCGTACTTTCGGAAAAGCCCATGGTGGTGACCACAGAGGCGCCCTCATTGGACAAAAATATCATCCAATAGCTCCCTTCTCTAAAGTGTCTAAGTATATCAAACTCTGTAAATACAACGCGAAAATGCAGACGGAAGCGAATCTACTGATTGGCCAAGAGCCGCCTCCAATCACAGACCTGTATGTTCATTGAAAGTTGCAATCGAGGGGGGCAGTCTTAGTTGAGTATGTAAACATTATTATAAAGCAACGGCAGAACCGTGCAGCTCGAGCTTTTACGACCAGAAAGGAAACTGCCAAACTCGCCCGCTCATTGGACCAGGGGGACTTCTAATAACTAACCTTAGTGTCTTCCACCCTACATTCAATAACATGTGGAGGACCAGAGAGGAGACTGCTACACACCGTCTCTCATTGGTTGGTCACTTTCCAAACACTAATCACGTATTCCAACGAAAGGCTACGTGCATGTTAAAGCCACAGTAAAAACCTAATAATCTGGCATTTTTTTTGTTTTTCTGTTTAATATAGCGCGAACACCATCCGGAGGTATCAGAGCGCTTTAAATGAGCATCAGTATTGTTACAGACGGACACATTAATTGTGATACGCACTGGAAGATTCAGTGATTTCATTGTTTTTTTTTACCAGAAGTCGTGTGTGTGTTTTTCTTTGTGCATTCTGATTGGTGTACTCTACGATTAACCCTGCCCCTTGTGTGACGTCATTTGAGAGTCCTTGTCGATGGAAGGCACGGCCGCTTTTTAATGTAATGTGAGGAAGGCGTCAAAGTTGTCTGCGTAACTGCAACGAATCTATGTGTGTATATTTGTTATAGCGCGCACCTCTGTTGTTTTACTATATTTTTCATACCGCGCTTAATGTTTGTATATAAATTCCATGTAAGTGCATTTCCGCTCTATGTGTGCATATTGTGCGTTCTAAATTCCGTGCGTTCTAAATTCCGTGAAAGCGCATTTCAGCCGTCTCTGTGCTTATGTAAGTGTGTTGTGAATTAGCTTTGCCGATGTTTGTTCTTTGCAGTTGGCATGGCCCTGTAAACGCCCACATTTGTTGTTTGAGACGCCCACGGCCACGTTCTTACAGTCGACCACGCCCCCAAGGGACTACTTTAACACTTTTCGCGTTTTTGCTTTTTTAATGTATATGGTGTATGTAGAGAGCCACCCGGCCTCTCACCAACATTGTAGCAATACACATACACGCACGCCTTCACCCTCGGGACGGGCACGCCCCGAGGTATATATTAAAAGCGCGGAAGACCGCTCGGGGTCTTTCCGGCATACCCTCCATCCTGTGTGTGTGTCCCCATCATTTTCATTAATTACCTCCTGTGCGAGGCCCGGACCTCACGCACGACACTGGCGACGAGGCCGGTTCTGCCCCCGCGCGTGCCTGGCCGTCTGCTGGAGCTCCTCGCTCCGTTGCCTGCTGTTGGTTGCCGGCCGCTTCTGCCTGGCGTCCTCGTGGCCGCGGAGCTCGTCCGCCGGCCTGCTGCCTCTGCTCAAGTCGGCTCCCCGCCCACGCGCCTCCGAGGTCGGAGCGTGTTCAGCTGGCGGGAGCCGCCCGGTGAGTGGTTCGCCCCCGCGTCCTTGCCCGGCACCCCCGCGCTGTGTGCGCTGTTGCCTGGGGGCTCGCCCCGCTGCGCGCACAACGCTAGCGCGCTTCCTGTAGTGTGCTGCCCCAGAGGGGGTGGGGCGAAGAGGGGAGACGCTGCACGTCAGCCCCGAGGCCCTGTCTGACGGTGCCTCCTACGCCTGCCCTGCCCTCCGCTCCATGTATACGGCTTGCTCTGGCCCTGGGACTGCTTTGGAAGAGGAATTGAATCAAGCACTGACAAAGGCAATAAATCAGGCACGGGCCGATTCCACTGCTGCCTGCTCCCCGCACCACGGACACGGCCTGCTCAGGCCCCGGGGGGGAGTGAGTTGCTGCACTGTGACGTGCAAATACAGTTATAAACAAGCACTGGCCAAATCAACTTCTGCCTCCCGTGGGAGCTCCGTGTCAGGAAGCTAGACAGTCACATACTCACCGTCCTGACTCCGTTCCACGCTGCGCGGCCCGCGCAGGAAGGGTGTGATCCAAGGGAGGGGTCACCATCATGACCGACGCCGCCACAGGGGGTGCGTCCACATCGCCGGCCGCACATGCCGCTACGCCACGCCCACCTCCACGGCGCGGAGCAGACACTCACGTAGTCAGCCATGCCCACACTGGAGTGGCCCCGCTTCCGCCATTCAGCGAGACTGCAGACCCAGCAACTGCGGCGCCGCGATGGAAGGCGTGGCTGGGGCGTTTGAACCTCTACTTTAGAGGCACCAGAGAAACTGATAACACCGTGAAAAGATCACTCTTGATCCTGTATGGAGGCCCAGAAATCTACGACCTTTTCGAATCTCTCCCGAACACCGGTGAGGACGATGACTATGACGCGGCGGTGGCCGCGCTGAATACCCACTTTGACCCCCAGGTCAACACCGACTATGAGAAGTTCAAGTTTAAGCGGGCGTGGCAAACTGAGGCCGAATCAGTGGACATGTACTATGCGAGGCTGCGCCGGCTGGCCAGCAGCTGCCAGTTTACAGAACCACGTGAGGAAATCAGAGACCAGATCATCGTAGGATGCAAATCAAAACTACTACGGAAGCTCATCCTCAGACAACCGGGCATCACGTTGGATGCCATTCTTGTCCTTGCCCGCTCCCATGAACTGTCGGATTCCAGAGCAGACGAAATGGAGCTGGCACTCCGGTCCCCCATAGCTCCGCAAGCCGCACCCAAAATGGCGCCCATCAAGGAAGAAACCGTCGACGCGATACAGAGGAGACCGACGGGAGGAAGAGCTCGACAGTGGCAAACCCGGGACGCTCAGTGTGCCTACTGTGGGGGAGACCATGCAGCGACCGCTGTGTGCAACGCGAAAGGAAAGACGTGCTCGAAGTGCGGCAGACTCAACCATTTTGCCGCGGTGTGCCAAGGAGGACGATACAGGCCCAGTGCACAAAGGTCGCGAGGTGGATATGGATCTCAGTCGATGACATCCAGAGTGAGACAACTGTCGCAAGAGCAAGAACACCCACCGCCAGACACGCAGGCCCAAGACCGGAAACCGTACTATGAGGACGAGGAGGACGATGAAGTATATGTAATATCCTATGTCAGCAGAGTAGCCACCCGGAAGAGACCACCACCCATGTGCACGATCTCGGTGGAAGGATCAGAAATCAGAGCACTGATCGACACCGGAGCCTCCGTGAATGTCATGGACTCTGACCAGTATGAACAGATGTCGCCTAAACCCACACTGGCCCCGACGAACGCTCGGATATACACATATGGAGGCACCGAACCCATGCCGCTACGCGGCGTCATCAGCACCACCATTCGAAATGGGGAGTACACAACGGAGGCCCGGTTCCACGTAACTGAAGGGAAGAAAGGTACACTGCTCAGCTGCAACACAGCGGAAGACCTAGGGCTGGTCTTCTTCGCCAACCAAGTCCACCAATCGCACGCCGATACCATGCTAGAAGAATTCCCTGCACTCTTCAGTGGCCTCGGAAAGCTCAAAGGCAAGAAAGTCAAACTGCACATAGACACCTCCATCCGTCCCGTCGCCTTGCGACACAGAAGAGTGCCCTTTAACCTCCGTCCTCAGGTTGAAGAGGAGCTGAAGAAGCTCGAAGCCCTTGACGTAATCGAGAAGGTGTCAGGACCGACCCCATGGGTGTCTCCACTGGTGGTTGCCCCCAAACCCAAACAGCCTGGTGCCATCAGGCTGTGCGTCGACATGAGACTGCCGAATACTGCTGTGAAGCGGGAGCGCCACATCACGCCCACCATGGACGACATCGTCGCCGACCTCAACGGGGCGAAGTGGTTCTCTAAACTTGATCTCAACGCGGGCTACCACCAGTTGGAACTTGATCAGACCAGCCGGTACATCACGACTTTCTCCACCCATGTCGGGCTCCGGCGATACAAGAGGTTAAGCTTTGGAGTGTCATCGGCGGCCGAAGTGTTTCAGAATGCAATAAAGGAAGTTCTGTCCGGGCTGAGTGGGGTCATCAACTTGAGCGACGACATTCTGATCTACTCGAACACGCTGGAGGAACACCATGCACATCTTAGGGCCACCCTACAAAGACTACAGGAACATGGACTAACCCTCCACAGAGAAAAGTGCTCATTCTACCAAGAAGCAGTGGACTTCTTCGGCTACCGATTCACGCGCGAAGGGCTCCGAGTTGACCCAAAGAAGGCGGAAGCTATCCAGAATGCCAGCACGCCCAGAAACCCCACCGAGGTGAGAAGCTTCCTCGGGATGGCCACGTACTGTGGCCGATTTATACCCAACCTGGCCGACCTGGCCGAGCCCCTTCGCGCACTCACTAGACAGGACCATGAATGGGAATGGACAGGCGCAGCAAACCAAGCCTTCCAGGAAATCAAGGCGAGCCTTCTGGACAAGGCCACGATGGCCTACTTCCAACCACGCAGGAAGACCGAATTGGTCGTGGACGCCAGCCCCGTAGGCCTCGGCGCAGTTCTACTGCAGGAATATGGCCAAAACGACTGGAAACCAGTCGCATATGCGAGCAAGGCCCTCACGAACACTGAAACACGGTATGCTCAAATCGAGCGAGAAGCGTTAGCCATCAAGTGGGCCTGCCACCACTTTCACTTGTATCTCTGTGGCCAACCCTTCACCATTGTGACCGACCACAAACCACTCCTGCCCCTGTTCACCGGATCCTCCAGGCTTGCCCCACCGCGGATTGAACGATGGGCCGTCCAGCTACAAGGCTACAATTTCACCCTGGTCTTCCGGCCCGGCGCCCATAATCCAGCGGATTATCTGTCCAGGCATCCCGATGTAACCAGAAAAGCAACCCCGCTGGCGGATGGTCCATTGGTGGAGGAATTCGTCCACATGGTGTCCGTGGCTGCCTGCCCGGAGACCCTCACCCTGCAGGAGATCGGAAAAGCCACCGCTGAAGATGAGACTCTGACCCGCGTCAAGAATGCCCTGGACACTGGAAGCTGGACTCGGTTTCTGGAAGGAGCTCAAGGACTTCGTCCGGAAATAAGCCATGCCCGACAACAGCTATGGCAGATCTGCCATGAATTGAGCGTCGGTGATGAAGGCATTATACTGCGAGGGCATCTCATTGTAGTGCCTGCAAGCCTCCAACAACAGACCCTCGCGATCGCCCACACGGGCCACCAAGGAACAGCCAAGACGAAGGCCAGATTATGCAACAAGGTATGGTTCCCAGCCATGGATCGCATGGTGGATGAGATGGTGCGCTCCTGTCATGCCTGCACCATCACGGGGTCAGATCCAGCCCCAGCCCCAGTCATCACTGAAGAAGCGGCGACAACACCCTGGACTCAGCTGAGCATAGACTTCGGGAGCTTCCCAGACGGTCGACACACGCTGGTGGTCGTGGACTCTTTTTCGAAATTCCCCGTCGTGGAGCTGCTCTCTTCCACAGCATTTGGACCAGTCAAGAAAGCGTTGGACCACGTCTTTGCCACTATGGGACTCCCAGAAGAGGTGAAATCGGACAACGGACCCCCTTTTCAAGGGCGAGAGTTCCAAGCATACCTGGAGGGCCTGGGGGTAAAACACCGCAAGATCACACCGTTGTGGCCGCAAGCAAACGGCGAAGTGGAGAGGCTCATGCGGACTGTCAACAGGGCGCTCCGCATCGCCGTCAACGATGGCAAAGACCCGGAAGCTGCGCTGGACCAATTCCTGAGTGCATATCGACAGACCCCTCATAGCACCACCCATTGCGCACCGGCGCATGTCCTGTTCAAAAGAGCACCAAGAGGCAACATCCCTGCGTCCTCTACATGGACCCCTGAAGAGAGAGATGGTGCTGCCATCCAGGCACGGAGAACTGTCACGAACCAGAAAGCAAGCGAAAGAAGACATGCAAGACACCCCGGGTTGCAAGTAGGAGACATCGTCGTGGTACAAGATCGGCACCCTGGGTGGAAATTTAGAACCCCGTTTGAACCAGAGCGATGGATCGTGGAGAAAATTCGAGGAACAATGGTGACTGCCCGCCTCGGCCAACAGACTGTCACACGAAATGTATCCTGCTTCAAAAGAATAGGAATGTCGGATGGCATTCCCCAGGAGGCTGACGAAACCATCGATGTCGGCGCAGATGGTCCGGGCGATGGAAGAACGGGGGCCCAAAACATCGTGCCCCTCCAGAGCCGTGACCAGCCAGGAGAAGACAGGCGTCACCTTGTTGGGCCCCGAAGTGAAACAACTGGGTGCACTTCTTCCTCCCGAGATGAAGCAACAACCCCGGCTGGGGCTGTTGAGTCTCCTGCCCGGTCCAACCACAGATACCACCTGCGGCCCAATCCTGGGCCGAGCCAAAGACTCCGAGACTTTATGTGCACTTCCCCTTAGCCATTGTGCTTGGACAGTTTACATGAGAACTAAATTGAAGGAGGGATGTAGAGAGCCACCCGTCCTCTCACCAACATTGTAGCAATACACATACACGCACGCCTTCACCCTCGGGACGGGCACGCCCCGAGGTATATATTAAAAGCGCGGAAGACCGCTCGGGGTCTTTCCGGCATACCCTCCATCCTGTGTGTGTGTCCCCATCATTTTCATTAATTACCTCCTGTGCGAGGCCCGGACCTCGCGCACGACAGTGTAGACATGTATGGCCTATGTCCTTCTGCAACATCTCCCCTTTCAAATGGTGTATTGGGTGTAGTGATTGGTACATTACTTTTGTAGTTTACCTGGCTCAAAAGTTTGTGTTCTCTCTTTATAATAGTAGTATAGATAATATATATATATTGAGATAACTCTAACCACTAGTATATGTAGTTGACCTTTGTACACACTTCCATTCCTATGTGATTCTTAGAGTTTATCCATTTGTGAATTTACAACTTGTACATTTGCAATTTTTTCTATTTGTATCTCTTCCCTGTGTGACTTTACAACTTGTACATTTGCATTTTTTTCTGTTTGTATCTTTTATGTAACTCATGTAATCCTAAATCCCTATGTATCGCAACTGGTTATTTTGTAAAGTGCTCTGACACCTTTGGGTAATGTTCGCGCTATAGAGAATCGCATTAAATAAAAATAAATACATTTAAAAAAAATATAATAAGAAAATGCCATAACCACTCTAAAGCAATCAAAGAGAGAACTAGACTTCCAGTTTCCTTATTTCCTAACATTTTCCCCTAAGAAATTCGCAGTCATATCCTGATAAAGAGACATTTAGGGCAGTTTGTGTATTTACTGCATTGCAAGAATTCATCGAGGAAAACAAGAATGTGCAAGTTACCACAGATTCTTAACAGTCCCTTATTTAAGTGACTTCTATCAAGCAAATATATATTTAGAATGTAGTTGTAAAACTAATAAGTTAACAAGGGGTGGGATGACTAGTAATGCTGAAATATTCAATTATACGGCATGAAACACCCCCTTCCTATAATTATAAAGATGCTGCAAGTCACCTTGGAGTTCTGTGACTTTATGAAGACCTCATTTCTTTATCTCATATTTAAATCTCTTGATTGACTCCCATCATTATAATGTACTGTGGCTGGTATTTTATTCTGCATTACTTCATGAAAGACTGCAAACACGGTATACAATCCTATTTCTATGTTTTAGTATAGTCTAGTTTGGACATCAAAGTGCCTCTGCCACCGCCAGCAAACCCTTTCAGATTACGCGTGTTTAAATGAATTATGAGATTGCCTTTCAGTCCGTTCTTCTGAATTATGTTACTAGTCATTTGACTGCAAGGCACTTATGGCAATATGTTTAGATTTGCCATGCGAGGGTTCAATTCAAAGAGCAAGAATCTATGTGCATATTACCACACACTCTTTTGAAGTCACATTCAAAAGTGTTGCAAGTCAAATTTAAACACCGGAAAATCATAATATTTCTTTCACAGTAAAAATCCCACATTTTTATTTCATGTATGCAACCATGTTTAATCCTTCATAAGAATAAAAAGCACAGTGCCAAGCATGTATCAGAATTTTAGAGGAAGCCTGAAGGATTGAGATTGAACGTCTGATCACATGGTACAACCAGTGGCGTAACGAAACGTGAGGGGGGCCCCCCTGCAAACTACATGAAGGAGACCCCCCCTCCCATCCTCCTTGCCAGTCTAGAGCTCTTCGGCCAGCGACCCGCCATACTGCAGGGGATGCGGGGCTATTGTTACGCCACTGTCACCAATCCAGCCGTTGTAAGTAACACTGGATGGTGGAGTTAAAGGCTGGGCTTAGTCTGCCAGCAGGCTATCATAGGTGGTGGTCCATTCATTACAGGGTCCCTGCCATCAGTACACCGGGGAAGTTTGCACAATTTTAGGTGGGTTTCCTGATGCAGACTCCTGTCATGATATACAACATTGGGCCCACTCATTGTTCAGTTTTGACAAAAGTGCATCCACTGTTCCTTCTCGTTTCTGTTTTAAAACATTAGACAATGCGACAATGCAGTATTTTAAAAGCAGATGTAACTACAAAGAGCACATTTTGATAATAAATTTTTATTAGTAGACAATAGCAATCTTAAGAGACATTGCATAGCTTCATACACACTGTGACCCCAATTCCATCACAGTCTCTCTCTCTCTCTCTCTCTCTCTCCCTCTCTCTCTCTCTCTCTGTCAGTCAGTCTCTCTCTCTCTCTCTGTCATTCAGTCTCTCTGTCAGTCAGTCAGTCTGTCAGTCTCTCTCTCTCTCTGTCAGTCTGTCAGTCAGTCGGTCTCTCTCTCTGTCAGTCTCTCTATCTCTCTCTTTCTGTCAGTATGTCAGTCAGTCAGCCAGTCTCTCTCAGTCAGTCAGTCTCTCTCTCAGCCAGTCAGTCTTTCCATCAGTCAGTATTCAGTCTCTGAGTCAGTTAGTCCCTACTCTCTCTCCACTCTATCTCTCTCTCTCTCCATTCTCTCTCTCAACTCTGTCCACTCTATCTCCACTGTCTCTCTCTCCACTCTCTTTCCACTGTCTCTCCCTCCACTGTCTCTCCCTCCACTCTCTCCCTCCACTGTCTATCTCTCCACTGTCTCTCTCTCCACTCTCTCTCCTACTCTCTCTCTACTCTCTCTCCACTGTCTCTCCACTGTCTCTCTCTACACGGTCTCTCTCTCCACTGTCTCTCACTCTCTCTCCACTGTCTCCCTCCTCTCTCTCTCTCTCCCTCTACTCTCCCTTCTCTCTTTCCACTCTCTCTATTCTTTCTCCACTCTCTATCTCTCCACTCTCTCTTCACTCTCTCTCCGCTCTCTCTCTCTCCACTCTCTCTCTCTCTACTCTCTCTCTCCACTCTCTCTCTCTCTATCTCCACTCTCTCTCTCCACTCTCTCTCTCCACTCTCTCTCTCCACAGAAATGTTTCCGGGGGCGTGGGGGGCAAATATTTAACTTCATCACCATCCCCCTTGCACTCTTCTCCCCTCTGCCTTGCACCCTTCTCCCCTCCCCCTTGCACCCTTCTCCCCCTCCCCCTTGCACCCATCTCCCCCTCCGCCTTGCACCCTTTTCTACCTTGCACCATTCTCCTCTCTGCCTTGCACCATTCTCCCCTCTGCCTTGTACCCTTCTCCCCTCTGCCTTGCACCCTTCTCCCCTCTGCCTTGCACCCTTCTCTCCTCTGCCTTGCACCCTTCTCTCCTCTGCCTTGCACCCTTCTCCCCCTCCGCCTTGCACCCTTCTCCCCCTCCGCCTTGCACCCTTCTCTACCTTGCACCCTTCTCCCATCTGCTTGCACCATTCTCCCCTCTGCCTTGCACCCTTCTCCCCTCTGCCTTGAACCCTTCTCCCCTCCGCATTGCACCCTTCTCCCCTCCGCATTGCACCCTTCTCCTCTTTACCTTGCACCCATCTCTTCTCCACCTTGCACCCTTCTCCTATCCACCTTGCACCCTTCTCCTATCCACCTTGCACCCTTCTCCTATCCACCTTGCACCCTTTTCCTCTCCACCTTGCTCCCTTCTCCTCTCCACCTTGCACCCTTCTCCCCTCTGCCTTGCTCCCTTCTCCCCTCTGCCTTGAACCCTTCTCCCCTCCGCATTGCACCCTTCTCCTCTTTACCTTGCACCCATCTCCTCTCCACCTTGCACCCTTCTCCTCTCCACCTTGCTCCCTTCTCCTCTCTACCTTGCACCCTTCTCCTCTCCACCTTGCACCCTTCTCCCCTCTGCCATGCACCCTTCTCCTCGGGAAACATCCTTTACAACGCAACTATAACAACGCACTACCATTACAACGAAACTATTACAACGCAGGATCCATTATAACGCGTGCCATTACAACGCAGCTGCTATTACAGCGCATGCCATTACAACGTAAGTATGGGTCAGTATTTAATTTAATTTTAACCCCTACACCATCCAACACTTACCTACAATTACGCCCCCTTGGAGTTAGAATAGTAATTTTAACCCCTACACTATCCAACACTTACCCTACTATTACACCCCCCTGGAGTTAGAATAGTAATTTTAACCCCTACACTATCCAACACTTACACTACTATTACATTCCCATTAATTAAAAAAATAATAAATACTTACCCATGCTTACGTTGTAATGGCATGCGTTGTAATAGCAGCTACGTTGTAATGGCATGCGTTGTAATGGATCCTGCGTTGTAAAAGTTTCGTTGTAATGGTATGCGTTATGAAAGTATGCGTTGTAACGTCATACATCCTTCTCCTCTCTACCTTGCACCCTTCTCCCCCTCCCCCTTGCACCCTTCTCTCCTCTGCCTTGCACCCTTCTCCCCTCCCCCTTGCACCCTTCTCTTCTCTATCTTGCACCCTTCTCGTCTCCACCTTGCACCCTTGACCTCTCCACCTTGCACCCTTCTCCTCCCCACCTTGCACCCTTCCCCACTCCGCCTTGCACCCTTCTCCCCTCTGCCTTGCACTCTTCTCCCCTCCCCCTTGTACCCTTCTCCCCTCTGCCTTGCACCCTTCACCCCTCTGCCTTGCACCCTTCTCCTCTCCGCCTTGCACCCTTCACCCCTCTGCCTTGCACTCTTCTCCCCTCCCCCTTGTACCCTTCTCCCCTCTGGCTTGCACCCTTCACCCCTCTGCCTTGCACCCTTCACCCCTCTGCCTTGCACCCTTCTCCTCTCCGCCTTGCACCCTTCTCCCCTCTGCCTTGCACCCTTCTCGCCCCCCCCCCGTGTGGACGCCCACATGGTGCTTCTAGCAAGAGTGCTTACCTGAGAGCACCATTCTGCTGCGTCATCCCTTCTCATATGAGCTTTGCCCTGGAGAATGCTCTCTCTGGGGTCCCCCACCCCCACCCTTGTCAGGGTCCTGAGCGGTGCTCTGTGCTGCCTCCTGCTCTTTCTCTGGGCCCCCACCCCACCCTCCTTGTCAGGGTCCCGAGCAGTGCTCTGTGCTGCCGCCTGCTCTCTGCCCCCTGCCTCCTTGTCAGGGTCCCTGCTCTGTGATGCCTCCTGCTCTCTGCCCCCCCTCTTTGTCAGGCCCCCTCCTCTGTGCTTCCTCCTCTCCCTCTGGGCCCCCTCCTCCTTGTCAGGGTCCCTGCTCTGTGCTGCCCCCCTCCCTCCTTGTCAGGGTCCCTGCTCTGTGCTGCCCCCCTCCCTCCTTGTCAGGGTCCCTGCTCTGTGCTGCCCCCCTCCCTCCTTGTCAGGGTCCCTGCTCTGTGCTGCCCCCCTCCCTCCTTGTCAGGGTCCCTGCTCTGTGCTGCCCCCCCTCCCTCCTTGTCAGGGTCCCTGCTCTGTGCTGCCCCCCTCCCTCCTTGTCAGGGTCCCTGCTCTGTGCTGCCTCCTGCTTTCTGGGGCCCCCCACCCTTGTCCGCGTCTCTTCTCTTCTCTTGTGGGGTGGGCTTGCTTTGCTTATGGAGAGGAGAGAATGGGGGCCGGGCTCTGTGCTGCCTCAGAGGAGCAGTGGAGACTGCTGTCTCTGGGGCCCTCACCCCCACCCTTGTCCCGGGCCTGCCTCCGGCTTTGACTGAAGAGAAACAATGTTGATACTTTGTTTCTATTCAGTCAGAGGGAGGGGGCGAGGGGCTCCGAGCAGGCTGCACCTGCTTCAGACACAGACGGAGAGAGGCTTGCTTTAGCACAAGCCTCTTTCGCAGCTCTCAGAAGAGCTGAGGGGGCAGGGGCCCCCTGGGGCCCCCGTCATTAACTGAAGAGAGCGCCCCCCCCCCCCCCACCGCGGGGGCGTTTGTTACGCCCCTGCGTACAACCCGCTGTCCTCCCTTGAGATGGAATTGGACCAGAGTGGAGAGAACAGTGTAGCCAACTGGAGGTCCAAATACATGACCTTGAATGAGAAGCAGTGGAAGGACAATGTGCACCTGGCCTGGAGTATCTCCCCTCACCTGGCTGTGCAGCTGCCTGCGAGGGATGTGTGAGTGCTCTTGTTAACATTTCCTGCCATCCAGCACTTGGACCAGAACGAATATAAGCGACTTAGAGCAGCAGTGTGTGCAGAACATCTTCTCTCTAACAGAATTCTAGGAACTTTAAGGCTTAGGGCTTCATTTGATTCCCATGGTTTTTGGAAAGGCTATCACTGCACTCTTGTGGGTTTACCTTTGGTTGTTTGTGGGGCGCTTTCTAAGTTATGAAAAATGTGAGGTTGCGGCTTTACCACAAGTGTCACCCCCTACCCACACGTTTTCCACCTGCAAATTGTTCCGTGCATTATCTGGTGCGATTTGCACGGGGAAATCACTGGGCCCGTGTGCAAAGTTTGCACAACTTAGAATCTTGATTCTGAAGCAAATGATGTTTGCGTCAATTTGGAGTTTGCGTGAGACTGAGAACGACCCTGTGATGGGGGAAGCCCGTGTGCACAGAGCCTTATGCCTCTAGGTAGTACTGCTTATACACTCCACACCCAAGCATTGCTGTTTCTTCAGTGGCCTGTGTACTTGAGTGAGCTGTCCCATGGAACGCCCAGCTGGGCAGGGGCCTCTGGATCAGTCTGGCCTGCTCTGTGTTTGCCCCTTCTCTGCAGTACTCGGCCCTCGGCGCGTGCCCGACATGGGGCGGAAGAAGAAGCAGCTCAAGCCTTGTGCTGCTGTATCCTTGGGTCGGTGCACGCGGCAGTAGGGTCCACGCGGGGTTTGTCGCGTTGTGGACGCAGAGTGAGCAGGGACTGGGTAGCAGTGCAGAATGGAGGCACTGCCTTTGATGAGGGACAGTCTCTTTGTTTTAAGGATATGAAGGATCGCCGCCTTTAGCAGATGCTAAGTGTAACCTTGTTGTACTTGCTGGTAGCAGCGAGTACGGCGCTTGGAGTGTGGCTGTTTAGGGTCTTCGTGGTTGCAGGAACATTGTGGGTGTTAAGGAGGCGAGCGGAGTAGCAGGCTTCAACACCCCTTCTGGGGTAACAAGCGCTATATAAATACAAACCTTTTTCCTCCTCTATCCTTCTGCTATCATTCAAAATCCAAATAACTGACTAACCTATCCACGGCTTAAAATGTACTTGCATATTTCACTATACTAATTCAACACTAATCCTCTATGGATCCCGGATTAGCGGGCTACTCGACGAAAAAGGGATTCGACACCTCGTCAGGGGTAGTAAGCGCTATATAAATGCAATTACAATTACAATAAGAACTATAATACCATCTATTTAATGCTGTCTGGATATTGTAAATCACCTCAGAGGTTCAAAATCATACAAAGGAATTCGGGGATCTACCTCATTGCACTGTTTCACCTCAGAAATTATAGTGCCATTATCGGCAACTTCCCCCACCCACAGTCTGAGCATGTAAGAATAAATAAATACACAAGACAACTTTTGTTCTGGGAAAATATTGCTGCAGGTTTATTCCATACAAAAGTATGCAATATGGTGGGTAATCATACAGTCGATCCAAGGGCGGGCAGTTGTACCAACCTATGCTGCCCCCGCCCGCCTGATGACCCAGCACTCACTGTGGGACAACACCCAGAGTGTGCTACACCTTTGGGGATCCTCTTCTGGATCATGTGACACGTTGGTCTCCTATTACTCACGCCCTTTTCAAGGCGGAGCGTAGCAGGGCAAACCCCCGGTTGGTCAGGCCCCCAACCGCCCGAAGGACTAACGGGGCGCTGCCGCAGTTTTCCAGGAACCTGTCCTGAGGCTCCTGGTCTTTGGCTCTGGCACCCTTACTGTGCCGCGCAGTGGTACCCATACCGTACCCGTCTGCCGCAGAGGTACCCTTACTGTACCTGTCTGCTTCCAGATTGCCCTGTAACTCCGCCTGCAATGAAAAAAGAAAACCTTACACCGTTCTACGTACATTGCCTGCCAATCCCACGCCGCGTAAGCGGTAGGGTGGGAGACGGAGTGTCTGGCGCAAAGAGGACGCCTGAGAGGTGGGGGGAGGTATAAGTACCCTCCCCGACCTCAGTTCGCCGGAAGTGAGCCGCCTAGCACACCAAGGCGAAGGACTCTTTCCTGAGTCCAACCCTTGGCCAGTGGGTGGCGTTTATGCCCAAATGGCACTAAAGGACCGCCCGTGGGAATGGCCCCCTGCATGGGCCGTGGACAGCCGCATCCCTTACATACAATTCAATTTATTTAAAAAAATCTTTATTTGGATACACATATATCCATAAAAGCACAGGTCAAATAGCAATATTATAATAAATTAATCCATTTAAAAGCACAGTCGATTAAAAAGAGATGCAACCCCATAAAAACATTTTCTGAATAGGGACTTGTAGAATATATGTGGTTTCTGTCATAAAAAGTCAAATAGATTACGTCCATAAACGGGGTTCAGAATATTTTAACAATAATCAAAAATACAATATTGAAATAAAATCATTAAAAACAGCCTTCAGGAGGTACACATTGTATCACGTGCACGTACCTCTCGTTAAAAAAAGAGCCTACACGAAAAATGAATTCATCCTCGTCCAGTTTAAGAATTTTTGTGTAAGCAGCTTTATAGTGAATGGTGGCGCTTTTTAGGTCGAGCCTTCGCAGCGCGCATGCACTGCAAAGGAAAACAACCTTTTCCGAGCGCATTGGCCTTTCAGCCAAACACGTGCATGCGTTCCATTGTCTTCAATGGCAACGCGTGCACATGAGGAGATTCACTCGCGGGAGCGCGCGGCCCATCTGGTCGCAATTATCGTTCCCACGAGTGATTCGCGCCCGCCACCTACTCTCCCCCCCGCTCGTGTTTGTTGCTTGTTGATTTGGGTGCTTTCGGCTTCCTTCGAGGTCCTAGATTCGTGATGTTCTCTGTCATCTTGGTTCCTGCTGTGGTAGTTAGTGGTGTCTACTGCTCCTGGTCCTTTTTTGGTTATTTTTGGGATAACAGTTTGACTAGAGTATGTTAGGGGTGTCCCTGATTCCTGTGCCCTCCCTGGGGCAGGAAGGGGGTCCCTTTCCTTTGGGCCTCTCTTGCTCAGTTATATGCGTTGCCTTTTTCTTCCATCTTAAGTCCTTCCACCCCTGAATGTCTGGTGGTAAGTTCTCTCTGCATTACAGCAAGAACCTCATTTCCGGCTCAGGACCGCTGCGGGCATGGTCCCTGATTCCTGTGCCCTCCCTGGGGCAGGAAGGGGGTCCCTTTTCCTTTGGGCCTCTCTTGCTCAGTTAGATGCGTTGCCTTTTTCTTCCATCTTAAGTCCTTCCGCCCCTGAATGTCTGGTGGTGATTTCTCTCTGCATTACAGCAAGAACCTAATTTCCGGCTCAGGACCGCTGCGGGCATGGACCCCGCCTATCAAAACTTCCACATTTTTTATTTTATTTTTAGCAGAGTTTTATATAGCGCAAACTTGACCCGCAACCGAATCGGGTATCCGAGCGCTTTACATAGCACCAGTTACGTTAACATACATTTTTGTTAGTCATGGGGAGATTAAGTGATTTGCCCAGAATCACAGGATGTTCAGCGTCGTTACCGAGACTCGAACACTGTTCCTCAGGTCCGTGGTCAAACGCTCTAGCCATTAAGCCAACTCCTCTCATATGTTAATTGATTTCATAGAATGAAAAGCTAGTCTGCATTTTAATCTATCAAAATTCTGTTCAAGCTTGTTCACTTCGTTTCCACCTCCATGATGTTGCGAGTCAACCCCCCCCACCTCACCCCCCCAAGTGTCTGTGTTAACAAGTCCGGGGTGAATGATGCCATTTTATCGACATTCTATTTAACCTGAGCTAAAGGAGATTTACGAGTCTGTCGTCTGTACTACACATCGGAGTCGTTCCAGCACATATATTTGTTGGTCATTTTCCTGTAAGAAAAGGCACATAACACTGTAAATCACATATTGATTGATACATGTTACTTATGTGCGCAATTTAATATTTTTTGTATACACCTTAGAAGATGCATCCTGAGTGGATCGGAAATTCTAATTTCACATATTCCTTAAATTGCCTGTATGTATCAAACTACATCTAATAATTGTGACTCCGAGTTTAGGAAGTAACGTTAACAATGCATGCATGGGGGGGAGGAGCTACGCTTGCAACCAAGATGGCCGCATAGGCTCCCGGCTCCACCGACCTCCGTCCCCCGCCGGACAATCCTGCTACAGATCCTGAATTTCCACCCTGCCTCCGGGTGTGTGAACTGCTACGTTGTCTTTTGGTGCGATCCCGGGATTTTTCCCAGTTTGGTGGACGAAGTTACGTTGAGTTTTAGTTTGGGGCCTACACCAGCTTGTGAGCCGGGGACTCGAGTACTGGCCCAGCCGGGTTCCAGTTGAATAACATCGGCTGTGGGTGATCATCAGGGTCCGGTCCTTGGACGTGGAAAACTTTTTAAGCCCGATTTTGACGGTGGTTGTTGCTCTAGCCTACAATCGATGGAGGGTTGACGAGGCACGACAATGCACTGCGGGTGTGGGTCTCTGGCGCGGGGACCCGGTTTGCCCCCGCCGGTGTTTGCCGGGTTGGGATCTACGCTTGTGGTACCGGAACCTGGATCGCGACCTTGGTAAGTCCTCGGTCTCCCTCCGTGACAGTCCGTCCCAAATTTGCCGATTCCCTCGGGGTAGGCCGGGCCTCGGGGGGACGCGAATATGGGTGTCTCGGAACAAGATTCGATGGGACGGACTGAGTCTGAACCGTCGATATGATCTGTATTGGCAGCGATCGGGGCACTACATTCCCATGTGGAGTTCATTGTCCGGAAAATGACTGCGGTTGCACACGGACTTGGACAAGTGGGACCGGACCCTGCACCGTCTCAATATCCTGATCAGCCTATATCGCCCACGACAGTCCCTGTAACGGCAGTGGGCCCTGTGCCACGAGAGGTGTCGGAGCTTCATGGCAATGTAATGGCCGATAACCGTGTACTCGTCGTGCTCTACGGATTGCCAAGCCCACCATCATCGCCGACCGAGTGTGGTTTAATTGTTGCTCCCCTTCCGGACACTCTTGATGGTAACTATCTATGGAACGATTCAGTGTTTTACCCCTCTTCGACGCTTTCAATATCATCACAGAGACAAAGACGTTGGGAGCCTATGTCGATGAGGGTCACCGTTGATGCCGATGGGATTCCCAGGGACTTTATAACTTTGCCTCGCCTCATACGGAACTTTACTGAACTGTTTTCACATTCTGACTATCCTGCGGAGGCGAAAGCCTGTCTGGAAGGGGCTTGTACGACTGATCGGAAGGGTCAAGGAGGAGACTGACTGTTCGGGGTTGGCACCATGGGTTTTCTGAAGTGGGATTCGCTACCATTGTATTTACGGGAGGAAGGGTGGTGGTCACTGTCTCCCCTGTTTAGTTTTTAAATTTGCTTCTCAATGGAGTTGTGTGTCTATTATGGGGATTCTTGGTTCTGGCGGTGGGAGAGGGGACCGGGGGCCCGTACTGAGATGTCCTCCTTCAAGTTTTACTATATTTAGGCCCAGATGTAGGTAAAATAGATTTACCGATTTTAAATTACCGAATCCTACCGATTCGGTAATTAAAAATCGGTAAATCTAAGGGGTGGAGATGTAGGAACATCCAGATGTTCCTTTTACCGAATCGGTAAAAATCGGTATTTACCGATTCGGTAAATACCGACCGGTAATGCCCCATTCATTCCTATGGGCTTTAAAGCCCATAGGAATGAATGGGGCATTACCGGTCGGTATTTACCGAATCGGTAAATACCGATTTTGACAAGGGTGCAGGGGGTGTCACTTTGACACCCTCTAGCACCCCCAAAAAAGGTTCGGGGGCCATGTGGCAGGCATACCTGCCCTAAGGGCAGGTCTGCCTGTCATATGGCACAGGTGTGCATGCACACATGTGCATGCACACCGGAATCGGTTTTTTACCATGAAGTTGGATTTCATGGTAAAATACCGATTCTGTAAGGCTTGTGGGACTCAGAAGAGTCCCACCTACATATCAAAAATACCGAATAGGTATAAATACCGATTCGGTATTTTACAGATTCGGTAAATTTACCGATCGGTAAATTTACCGAATCTGTAAAATTCTGGGCCCTACATACCATTTACTAAATACCGGTCGGTAACGGCCGAAAATACCGATTTTCGGCCGTTACTGACCGACCTACATCGGGCCCTTAGTACCTAGTTAGATGGGGCGACAGGTACGCAGCTAGTTGGGGATAGGGCGCAAGCCATATGCTGGGGTGCAGGGTGGGGGGAGGGGTGTTTGTTTAGTTAGTATTTGTAGTTCTTATGTTTGAAATCCTTCAAAATCCTGATATAGGTGGTCTTATTGAGTAGCGGATTTGTGTTATGGGGTAGACGGGTCCTGGTGGAGATATCACTTGCGTGAATTAGCCAATTGTCGCGTAATTTATCACTGTGTTCGGTATGTGGATGGAACATCGTAACCTTCTTATTGCTGCACCGTTATCCCCCCTTCTATTCTGGGCTGTTACTCAATGTCTATCCTGATTTCCTGGGGAGATGGGGTGGGTGGTAGGCGTTTGTTTTGACTATCCTGATTGTAGTGCGCCCATATACCAGATGTAACACGTGAGCAGACTTTCTTGATGATTCTCCGTCTATATGCCCTGTCTGTATATTATTGGTCCTTCATTCCGCGATGTAAGCCACCTGTTATTGTTGTTCGTTTTCTTGTTTCTTCAATAAAAAGATTTATATAAAAAAAAATGCATGCATGGAATAATAATATATATACTCGCGTGTTATAAATGCTTACAAAGTCCTCGCACTGCCCCAGGCAAGGTTGATATTTGGGATATCTCCACTTTTGGCGTGTTAATTTAGTCTCCTTATGCGACCACTGTCTAAACACACACACGCTTATTTTTGGTGCTGTGGAGTTCTGTTAGGAGAAGAGAACATTTGGTGATACCTTCCGAGAAAAAGCTTTCAGCTCTGTGAGGAAGCCTTGCTGCAGTATGGACCTCTGGACATTTAATTAGAGGACTCAAATTCAAAAGGTCTGTAGTTCTATGAGCAAGCCAGCCTTCATTACAAAAATGAAAAATGTCATTAATATCTATCGAACAGAAAAAATATGTCAATGTCTGTTTCACAGTCTATTTTATGTCTCAACACATACGCACAAAGAGTGGCATACGGTGTGTCCACATTTTACATCATATCTCTACTTCTACTCTGAAGGTAAAACTATTTTTTAAACACATCTCGTGGAGTGATAACTATATGAACAAAATTAAGAATTCCATGTCAACTTAAGCTGTGTTGCTTTAGAATCCACTCTACAAATCATATGCTTTTATCTCTTGAGGGAGAAGGTATCTGTGTTGGGTACGTCCACATTTGGGGACTATTATAGGAAATCACCCGTATCTTTCAAGTATGATCCTGTTTCTGCTACGAAGACCTGAGTGGCGGCATACCCACTGAGGAAGTACCCGTTTGGTGTCTAGATATACATTGTGCATTTATAAAGGTATGTTTTATCAGTCGCATGTTTACGTGTTGTGTGTCCTTGAGCCAGGTGATCCAAGATAGACATATATAGGGTGGCTGGGTTTACAGATGGTAGACATGTTTACAGGACAGATGGGAGGAGGGTTCCATGGTGGAGACAGGTGAGAGAAGGCTGCATAACGCTCACAAACGGCATACTAAAGAAGAATATAGGGGCACAGAGAGGATGTCTGGGCATGAGATGGATGATGGAAGTCATAGACTTGGTGGGAGGAAGGGCAAAGAGGAAGGTGTTATGGTTGGCAGCAGGAGTTTTCACAGGAGCTGTAGGTACTGTTGAAGTCAGTGCTGCAGGGTGAGCATTGGACATGCTGGCCTGTGGGGAGACAGTGGGCTGGAATGGAGTTATGAAAGCAAATGGCTGGTTGGAGAGGTAGGTATAGGGTTCACATTAGTCGTCTCTGGGCAAGAGGGCTTCCCGCAGGGTTTCCTGAAATGTAGGTTTACAAGGGTCTCCCTTTAAGCAGACCAGAGTGAGGAGTATGCAGCGGAATTATATGATAGATGTTTCAATCCAATTAGAACAGGAGACAAAATAATGCTTAATTTATATATTTTTTAATTCCTTGGTAGGGAAAATAAATGTGGCCCACTAATTCGTTGTTTATAGCAACAATACCAATAATTGCACATTTATTTCTACAGGGCAAAAGTAAATTTCCAGTGAATTACCACAATACAGCTAAATTCACAAAAACACTTTACTGCACCAGATACTGAATGCAATAATTCCTTTACTGCCTTCCTGATAGTCTTTTGATATCTTTGATGGGATTTTATCATAATGCACACATTTAACCCCTTGGATCCTGGTTTTGGGTAAATACTTTTTATTAAAAACAAGTACACATGGAAAGAATGCAGTGTGTTAAACCATAAATGCCTATGTGCAGAGTATGATGTTATTTATTACCATTGTAGTAGGAGGTAATTGGAATCATGACTTACTTAAAGCTCCGCCTCCCATGAGTAATGGCCCCTCAACACACTTAATGATAATAAATAGCATATTACACTGTGCACAGATGTTGAGTTTAACCATCACTCAAAGGTCTCTGTTAGACGGGGACCTGGAGGGTCGGCCGAGCACAGTGATCGCACAGACAGGTAACTTCCCCCCCCACAGACGGACACCACACAAAGATTAGGGTAACACCTTTTATAGGCACTTCTGGTAGTAGAGTGGTACGATACAAGGCGATCAGGACACGCTGATCCTCTCAATTCTAGTCTCTAGTAAGGGAAGGGGGTAGCGGGACAGTCTTGGTACCCACGGGTACGGGGGTGTAACGGTGATAGCTCACAATCCTCGAGCTCGGTGTTCGGAGGGGTCAGGCCGCGGCAGCGCCGGCAGGTCCCGAAGAGGTCGTAGGTGGCAACGGGCCGCGGCAGCGCCAGCAGGTCCCAACGAGGATGAAGGTTACAACGGGCCGCGGCAGCGCCAGCAGGTCCCACGAGAATGCAGGTTGCAACGGGCCGCGGCAGCGCCAGCAGGTCCCACGAGGATGAAGGTTACTACGGGCCGCGGCAGCGCCAGCAGGTCCCACTAGGATGAAGGTTGCAGAGGGCCGCGGCAGCGCCAGCAGGTCCCACGAGGATGAAGGTTGCAGAGGGCCGCGGCAGCGCCAGCAGGTCCCACGAGGATGAAGGTTGCAGAGGGCCGCGGCAGCGCCAGCAGGCAGGACAATAGTTCCCAAGGCAGGGCTGTGGCAGCGCCAACAGTCCGTCAAGGATGAGTTCGTCGCGGTGTCTCTCGACTCCAGGATACAACTGCCTTCCTGTCCTGGGGCTGCCTCAGTTATAGGTCTGGCGCCCTTTGATGTCCGGACCCTCGCTCTTGGAGGTCGGGAGGTCTGGGATGAGGGAGTCCAGACACCCAGCAGGGGGGTGGAGCCAGCGCCCGGGGAGGCTGGGGGTGCTCGGCACCTGGCAGGGGAGAGCCATCGACACTTCGTACTCCCATTGACCTGCCAAGTGGGCCGTTCACCTCCTGGGTGGAGGGTGGTGCCGGGATGTCGGGGCCTGGCCAGGCCCAGGGTTGGGGTCGGGCTGAGGCCGCGCGGCCGCGTGGTGCCGTGTCCAAGATGGCGGCTGGGCCGGGCAATGGTGCTGACGGTGGCCCGGGCCCTGTCCTGCGGGGAGGGAGCGAGCCCTTCATGTGGCCTGTCCAACATGCGTCCCCCCCAGCTGAAGGCGGGGAGAGTCACCCATCTCCTTGGGGACTTTCCTCGTCGAGGCGGAAAAAGCGGGACAGGCCATCCGCGTTGGCGTGGTCTTGGCCAGGGCGATGTTCCACCGTGAAGTCCATCCCCTGCAGGGAGATGGACCATCGCAATAGTTTGGGGTTCTCCCCCCGCATCTGCATGAGCCATTGCAGGGGCCGATGGTCCGTCTGTACCCGGAAATGGGTTCCGAAGAGGTACGGCCGGAGCTTCTTGAGGGCCCATACCACTGCGAAGGCCTCTCGCTCAATGGTGCTCCAGCGCAGTTCTCGGGGCAGTAGGCGTCTGCTGATGAAGGCCACTGGTTGGTCCACTCCTTCGGCGTTCAGTTGGGAGAGGACGGCCCCAATACCATGGTCGGAGGCATCGGTCTGCACGATGAACTCGCGGCTGTAGTCGGGGGCCTGGAGCACAGGAGCGGTGCACATGGCGGCCTTCAGCGTCTCGAAGGCTGCTTGACAGTCGGGAGTCCAGTTGACTCTTTTTGGGTGGTTCTTAGACGTGAGCTCCGTGAGGGGCCCCACAATGCTGCCATAGTCCCTTACAAACCGCCGGTAGTATCCGGTGAGCCCCAGGAAGGCTCGGACCTCGGTTTGTGTCTCGGGGGGTTGCCAGGACTGAATGGCAGCTACCTTGAGTTGGAGGGGGGCCACCAGACCGCTCCCCACTTGGTGTCCGAGGTAGGTCACGGACCCCTGGCCAATTTGGCACTTGCTGGCCTTTATGGTGAGGCCGGCCTGTTGGAGGGCCTGCAGGACCTCTCTGAGGTGGTGGAGGTGATCCGTCCAGTGGCGGCTGTATACCGCGATGTCGTCCAGGTAGGCGGCGCTGAATTCTTCGAGGCCCGCCAATACCTGGTTCACCAGTCTTTGAAAAGTGGCTGGAGCGTTCTTCATGCCGAAGGGCATCACTCTGAACTGGTAGTGCCCATCCGGGGTGGAGAAAGCGGAACGTTCTTGGGCTCTGGGGGTGAGGCCGATCTGCCATTAGCCCGCTTAGGTAGCGGGCTGCCCCCATGCGGTCGACTAGTTCATCTGCTCAGGGGATAGGGTGAGCGTCGGTTCGGGTGACCGCGTTCAGACCCCGATAGTCAATGCAGAACCGGAGTTTAGGGGTGGTGCCCGGGGCCGCGGCCTTGGGGACCAGGACGACCGGGCTGGCCCAGGGACTGTCCGAAGGTTCGATGACTCCGAGGGCGAGCATCTTGGAGACTTCTTCTTGGATGCATGTACGTACCCGATCCGGTACTCGGTACGGCCGGTGTCGGACAGGAGGACTGTCCCCCGTGTCCACGTCGTGCAGGCACCAGGAGGTGACTCCGGGTGCGAGAGAGAACAGGTTTGCGAACGGCAGCAGGAGGGCCCGGCAATCTTGACGCTGCTCTGGGGTCAGGGCCTCGGAGAGTCGGACCCCGTCCACCGAACCATCTCTTTCCCGGGTCCTCAGTAGGTCAGGGAGGGGCTCGGAGTCTCCTTCTGCGCCACTGTCAGTAGCCATCAGCAGGCTGAGCTCTGATCGCACGAAGTGGGGTTTGAGTCGGTTGGCGTGGAGGACCCGGATGGGGTTCCGGGGGGACTCCAGGTCGACGAGATAGGTGACGGGGCTCCTGCGCTCGATCACCTTGAAGGGCCCCGTCCATTTGTCCTGCAAGGCACACGGTTCGATGGGGGACATCACCCATACCTGCTGACCCGGTTCAAACTCGATGGAGGAGACATGTTGGTCGTACCACTTCTTCATGTCCTCTTGACTGGCCTCCAGATTGGCTTTAGCGATCTCCCTGAATTTCCGGGTCTGATTACGGAGGGTCAGGAGGTATTTGTAGACGTCCGGAGGGGTCTTTAGGGGGGCCATTTCCCATTCCTCCTTCACTAGGCTGAGAGGCCCGCGAACGGGGTGTCCGTACAGGAGTTCGAAGGGGCTGAAGCCGAGGGACTTCTGGGGGACTTCTCGGTAGGCGAAGAGGAGGCACGACAGTAGCACGTCCCACTGGCGGCGTAGGGGTTCTTCCAGCCCCATGATCATCCCCTTGAGGGTGCGGTTGAACCGCTCGACCAGTCCGTTCCCCTGGGGGTGATAGGGGGTGGTGAATCGGTAAGTGACTCCGCACTGCTGCCAGAGGGATTTCATATACTTTGAAATAAAGTTCGTACCCCTGTCGCTGACGACTTCCCGGGGGAAGCCCACTCGAGAGAAGATCCCCATCAAGGCTCGACCCACTACTGGGGCTGTTATCGTACGAAGGGGGACCGCCTCAGGATAGCGGGTAGCGTGATCCACCAGGACCAGGATGAAGCGATGTCCCTGTGCTGTTCGGGGGTCCAGGGGCCCCACAATGTCTATTCCCACCCTTTCGAACGGGGTGGTCACCACGGGGAATGGTTGTAGGGGTGCCTTGAGTTTGCGGCCGCTCTTCCCACTGGCCTGGCAGGTCGGGCAGGACCGGCAATGGTTGGATACGTCATTTCTCATTTTGGGCCAAAAAAAGTGAGTCACCAGGCGGTGGTAGGTCTTGTCTTGGCCCAGGTGCCCGGCCAGGGGGACATCATGGGCTAGGTTCAACAGGAAGTCTCTGAAGTGGAGGGGCACCACCAGCACTCGCCCGGCCCCCAGTTCTGCGATTTTCTGTTCGCTGTACAAGAGATCATTGTCCCAATAAACCCAGTGGGCCCCGGTGGTGTCTCCTTGGCTCTGGGCGAGCGCTTGCTGACGCAATCCCTCGAGGGAGGGGCAGGTCTTTTGCTCCTGCCGGAATTGTTCCTGGGTGGGCCCCCCTTCTTGACGCCACTGAGCCAGGTCGGGAAGCTCGGGGGGCTGTGTGGACCCCTCTGGGGTGGGGTCCGGGTGGTCGGTCTGGAGGAAGTCTTCTTCTGGAGTGATCGAGGGCGGAGGTGCTGCCCATTCTGGTCCTTCTGGTCTAGGGATGGTGCGGGTGGCCATGGACCGGGTGGTTACGCACGCCCAGTCCGGGAGACCCAACATCCCCAGATGCTCTCTTCTTTCCACAGCGGCCCACGGGGAGCTCTCGAGATCGTTCCCCAGGAGGCAGTCTACGGGGGCATCGTCACGGACAGTTACTTTCAGCATGCCGGACACTCCTCCCCATTCAAAGGGGACGCAGGCCATCCGACACAGGCTCTCCGAGTTATCTGCCGATCGGACGGGGCAAAGTACGTTTGGTAGGATTTGTTCTGGGGTCACCAGGTGACAGCGGACGGCCGTCACACTGGCCCCGGTGTCACGCAGGGCCTCGGCCTTGCGCCCATTGATGCTCACCCATTGGCTGTACTTCCGAGTGTTGGCGGGCAGGGGAGTCCGCGGGACCATGTCTCTTCCTCCTAGGCATGCCAGGGTCATGGCGGCGGGTTCCCACTCGAACTGCTCCGACTCATAGGTCTCCGTGTCTTCGGAGACTTGTTCTTCTCCCAGGGCGGCGGCCGCCATCTGGCGGGGCCCGGGGGCCTGGTTCTTCGGGCAGGTCGGGTCACTGGCATAGTGGCCGACTCGCTGGCATCGATGACACATCACGTTAGCTCGGAACCCCGGGCGCATCGGGGGGTTTCCCCGGCCTGCTGGGGCCGGGGTGGCGTTAGTTGGTGCGGCCGGGGCGGCGTCTCTGCCCCGGCCCGGGCCTCCTCCTCCTCCTCGGGGACGATGGTGACCTTGGTTGGTTCTGTTCTGCTCATTTGGCCCACTCCGGGCCACTCGGGTGCTCTCCCACCGGTCAGCCTCAGTGGCGAGCTGCCGGGGTTCAGTCAATTTACTGTCGAGGAGGTGCTGCCTGAGCTCGACAAAGCAGTTGTTGGAGAGGTGCTCCCACACAATGAGATTGAAGAGTTGTTCGTAAGTGGTTACGTTGTTACCCTTGATCCACCCCTCGAAGGCTCGGCTGAAATAGTTCACGTATTCCAACCACGTCGTACCTGGGATCCGGGTGCAGTTGCGGAACCTCTGGCGGTACATTTCGGGTGTAAGTCCATATCGACTGAGGAGGGCGGCCTTCATGTGGTCATAGGACGTCATTTGATGGTCCGGAAGCTGCAGCAGGGCATCACGACCCTCGTTGACGAATCTCCCCCATAGACCGGCTCCCCAGTCACTTCGAGCGACCCGGTGGGCGGTCATGGCAATCTCATAGGCCTTGAACCACTGCTGTATGTCGTCGTTCCGGTGATATTCTCGGACCACATCCTAGGGGATGTGGACTTTCTGCTCGGTAGGACCCGGGGAGTGCGGTTGCTCGGGCACCCCTAGGTTTTTGTTCAGTTTGCGTATTTCTATCTCCGCTAGTTTGCACTCGTGCTCGTATGCCAGTCTTTTTTCTTCGAGGTCTCTCTGTCTCTGTTTTTCCTCTCGCTCTTCTCTGAGCCGTAAGTGTTCTAAGTTTATTTTTTGTTCCGCCAGTTTCAATTCTCCGTCTAATCTGAGTCGTGCCAAGTCTAACTCGTGTAATCTATTTTTTTCCCGCTCTTGGATCTCTTCATGGGAGGGGCCTGTTCTCCGTTCCTCCGTCCGGGTGGTGTTGACTTCCGGGGCTGCGGGGTCCCGGGGGGTTGCGGTATTTGTCTCTGTCCAGGCCTCTAGGGCGTTTTTGAAGTCTTCTTTTGTGCTTAGCCCGGTGGTAGCAATGCCTAAGTCCATGCAAAATTGTTTGAGCTCTCGGTGGTTGTATTCTTCCAGCTTTTCCATCTGGAACTTCTCCGCCGATCCGCTCTCTTTGGTCGTCATTGTGGTTTTAGTCGTAGGGTGAGTTACTGTCTGTACGGTACGCGTTGGTTCGGATCGCGCCGCTAGCCACCAATGTTAGACGGGGACCTGGAGGGTCGGCCGAGCACAGTGATCGCACAGACAGGTAACTTCCCCCCCCACAGACGGACACCACACAAAGATTAGGGTAACACCTTTTATAGGCACTTCTGGTAGTAGAGTGGTACGATACAAGGCGATCAGGACACGCTGATCCTCTCAATTCTAGTCTCTAGTAAGGGAAGGGGGTAGCGGGACAGTCTTGGTACCCACGGGTACGGGGGTGTAACGGTGATAGCTCACAATCCTCGAGCTCGGTGTTCGGAGGGGTCAGGCCGCGGCAGCGCCGGCAGGTCCCGAAGAGGTCGTAGGTGGCAACGGGCCGCGGCAGCGCCAGCAGGTCCCAACGAGGATGAAGGTTACAACGGGCCGCGGCAGCGCCAGCAGGTCCCACGAGAATGCAGGTTGCAACGGGCCGCGGCAGCGCCAGCAGGTCCCACGAGGATGAAGGTTACTACGGGCCGCGGCAGCGCCAGCAGGTCCCACTAGGATGAAGGTTGCAGAGGGCCGCGGCAGCGCCAGCAGGTCCCACGAGGATGAAGGTTGCAGAGGGCCGCGGCAGCGCCAGCAGGTCCCACGAGGATGAAGGTTGCAGAGGGCCGCGGCAGCGCCAGCAGGCAGGACAATAGTTCCCAAGGCAGGGCTGTGGCAGCGCCAACAGTCCGTCAAGGATGAGTTCGTCGCGGTGTCTCTCGACTCCAGGATACAACTGCCTTCCTGTCCTGGGGCTGCCTCAGTTATAGGTCTGGCGCCCTTTGATGTCCGGACCCTCGCTCTTGGAGGTCGGGAGGTCTGGGATGAGGGAGTCCAGACACCCAGCAGGGGGGTGGAGCCAGCGCCCGGGGAGGCTGGGGGTGCTCGGCACCTGGCAGGGGAGAGCCATCGACACTTCGTACTCCCATTGACCTGCCAAGTGGGCCGTTCACCTCCTGGGTGGAGGGTGGTGCCGGGATGTCGGGGCCTGGCCAGGCCCAGGGTTGGGGTCGGGCTGAGGCCGCGCGGCCGCGTGGTGCCGTGTCCAAGATGGCGGCTGGGCCGGGCAATGGTGCTGACGGTGGCCCGGGCCCTGTCCTGCGGGGAGGGAGCGAGCCCTTCATGTGGCCTGTCCAACAGTCTCCTTGTGAGGTACCACTTAGTTTTTAGGTCTCGCTTGAGAAAGCGCATGCTGTCTCTTCGAGACATTTAGTAAGTGGCTTTTAAAAGTGCCACCAGAGGCTTTTGGTGGCCTAAAGCTTGAGTGCACGTGAGCCTAAAGCTTGAGTGCACGTGAGCGTGCACGCCCGCAGCCCCTCAGCCGCCATCTGCCTTTCTGTCCTGGCTCATTAAGCCTCCTCCACTCCCTTGCTGTCTGCTCTCACTACCCCCCTACCCCCTCCCTTCTTCCCCCTCTGCTGCTGGCATTCCCTCCTCCCTTCTCGCCCAGTCCTTCTTGTCACCTCGGCGTGTACTCACCCCTCCTTTCTCCCCTTTCAGACGCTTTGATGTTTTCAGTGAGCTGCGTGGCCAATGCTTGTTTTACTTTGTTCTTTGTTTTTACAGTTAATGAAAGTAATTGTCTTGGAGTCAGGTAGTTCCTCTTTTCGAATTCTGTATCGAGAGTAAGGTTCCCCGCTTCACATCACATTTTTTAAAACATATTAAGCAAATTGCACATCCCCTGTCATAAGTCCTTCCTGCCCAGCCACCTTCATTCACTTCAAGATCTGCTTTCTAAGAAAGAGTCACCGGTTATTTGCATGTTCTCGGTCTTCCTCTATTGATATTTTTTATCTGCCCAGAACAGAATAACATAATTGGGCTCAAAAGAGATACCATTTTGCTATCGGTATTCCATGCTTTTCAAACCAGAACAAGCCTTCTCCTCTTTTACTTTACGGAGGGCTCTGAATGGCAGTAATGTGGTTAGAAACAAGATGCAAATGACAGGCTCAAGCTGAAATGATTCCCTGTTACTGCGGATCACCATTACACGCTGAAGAAGCTTGTTCCTTTTACACCGCCGTAATCTTAGAACCTCCGTGGTCTAAAACCTTGACAAGAAAGAGGCCTGTTTGAGTGAAATTAAGCGAGCACTCTGGCTGCCAACACTGATGATGTGTTCACCTGCAACTCACCTCAGAGCAGGCTTTTAGCATCTGTTACCAAAAGAATGGGCCATTTATCACCGTCTCCACCCACAAACTTATCCTCTTTACCTGCGGGGCTGGAACTGGCTGTTTGCATTCACTGTCAGTGAGCACTGAACCTAAGTGCCTGTCTGTAGTGAAAATGGGAGTGCAGGCCCAGGAGGCGGGTTCTTCTCTTCACGGAGGCAAGGTGTGGCAAAATGGGGAGGCCAGCGGGATGAGCACCCCGGAGACTTCAAAGAGCTCTGTTTATGTTAAGGAGCCTTACAATTAGCCAAATAAAGCCTTTAATATCCTTGCCGCCTCGCTCTTCAAACTAAAGTGCAATAGGTGGACTGTTATTTACTAAGTGTGCCGTTCCTGCCTGTAGGAAACTCAACATTCGAATCACTCACCTCCCCGTGCCAAAAATCAAAGCCCTTCTAAAGCTCTGTTTTAAACTGCTATAGCAGGAAGTGCTAGATAACTTCCTAGACATCAAGTTGGGAATTTCTATTTAGGTCGTGGGATATGAAACATTGAATTAGCTTCAGATAGGGGACCCGGCGACCGGAGAAATGCCAAGAGCAAGGAGCCATGCAGTGAACGTACCAGGACTGTGACTGTCTCGGTTTAGAGAATTACTCTCAGGCCGTATTTATTTATCACATTAGTGACAAAACAAAAACAAACAAGCATTGACATAGCCAATAGGTCTCGCATTTGGGACCTTATAAGTGTTTAGCCATGCAACAGTAGGTGTTCTTGTAAATACTTACAGGGTCCAAAAAGCGAGACCTATTGGCTATGCCAATCCTTGTTTTAAAGAATGGCATCAAAAACTATTTGGTGTATTTTAGATGAAAGTTACAAAAGAATAAAATATGTAACATTGTTTGGTTGCCTCGCTCATCACAGGGGCATGGCAATTGATCAAGGTTAACAATATACCCTAGGGGAAAACAAAGTAAGAATTTTAATGTACCAGCCCTTAGGCGGAAAACCAATTCTCTCTCCCATCGGCCTAAGGGTTTTAAAAGATAGCTAGATGGCAGATGAGAGGTATCCTCTAAGGACATATACCTGGCAACGGAGGATTTCTGTACCTCCTTTCCGTATCTTGCTTTACTATACTGTGCATACAGAGCCTCCTGAAAGGCTTTTTTGTTTACACCCTCCGAATCGGTGGGGTTTAGGAAGATGTGCACAAAATTCACGCTATTTAAGCTCTCTCTTACAGCAGCAAGCTAAGGTATATCCCTGCCCTTCTTGTACTTAAGGCAATCTGTTATACTATCTCTAGTGAGGGTCGCTGATGGGTTTTTCCAGATTGCAAGCCAGAATTTAGCTGGGCGAGCCCCAATATAATCTTCGATATATACCAGTTTCAGGTCTTTATGACAAACATACTGTGATGAGAAAATCAGAACTCCCAGGAGTCTCCGACAGAATCTATTTTCTTCACCCTGAATACTATTGCACTTTGTAAAACCCCAAACCTCTGCACCATATGTTGCAGTCGGGATACACTGTGATTTAAAAATGTTGTTTATGGCTAAAACCACCTCTGTCTTTTTGGGTTGCGGAAGGCCGAAGATTGAGTTGACAGCATTTGAAAACTTTCTCCTGCAATGTGCCAGATGGTCAACCCAAGAACCGTTTGCTGCAAATACCAGCCCCAGATAGGGAAAAGTGAAAGTGCAATGTAGACTTTTGGAGTCTATGGTGATTGTATTGTTGAAGTACTTTTTCGGTCCACAAGCCATTAAAAATGATTTTTTTAAACTAGTGCGTAAACCTAAACCAGCCATCAAATCTACAAAGCCACGTACTAAAATACGTAGGGTGTTAGGTGTGCAGCCCATTAAGACCGCATCATCTGCGAAACAACCAGGGCGGGGAGTATATTGCCATTAATTCTAGGAACATCGTTAGTAAGTGTTGCCAGTGATTCATGTAAGTCATTGATGTATAAAATAAAAAGGAGGGGGCCACTACACACCCCTGCCTGACCCCTCTGCCGATTTTAATGCATTTTGATACCTCCCCAGCGGTACTGATCCTCACCTGGGCATTCAGGTCCCTATGCAAATAAGCTGAAAAATGAACTAAAACCTCGTCCAAGCCATATTTTAAAAGGATAGACCATAATCGTGACCTGTTAACGTAGTCAAAGGATGAGGTAAGATCCATAAAAGCCAGATAGACAGGAGATTTTTGAGCTTTAGTATATTTGCCAATAATCAAGTTAAGGTTTAGACACTGTTCAACTGTACCTATTTTACTTCTAAACCCTAACTGGCAAAGTTGTAAGAGATGGTCTTCCTCAGCCCATGTCTTTACCTTATTATACAGGATCCTCCCTAAAATTTTCAGTGTATTATCGATCAGGGAGATTGGTCTACAACAGCTTGGATTGGATCGATCACCCTTTTTAAAAATAGGTACAATAATACTGGTAGGCCATGTGCTTGGAATCATAGAATTAGTTAAGTTATTAAAAATGTTTAATAAAAGGGGCGCCCAGAACTCGGGTTTGTTTTTAATGGGATCAATGGGCAGCCCATCAGGGCCAGGAGCTTTGTTCCCCAAACTCTCTTGAATGGCGTCCTCCACTTCTGACAGGGATATCTGAATCCTAGTAGCAGCTTGGCATTCATAAGGATCCTCATTTTGAGTTGGGGCTAAAACATTTTAGAAAAATGGGCTTCCCATGCCTCGCTGGTTATGTTACAACTAATGGGAGTCAGTGAGTGTCCCATATACCTCATATCTTAAACTGTGGCACAAAAGCCATTCCCGTTCTTTAATGTGGCGGCACATGCGAGGTTATCACAGCGCTCTTTTATAATTTCATCCTTCCGTAGCCTAGTAACTACCTTATATTGTTGCCTCGGAGCCTTACGAAGCTCTCTATTTGCTGCAGAGCAATCTATATTAAACCATCTTGGGCAAGAGTGTGTATTGACTATGGGTCTCGATAGAATGAGTTTAATACCCTCACAGAGTTGAACAAAGGCACCAATTGCCTCAGGATTATGATCTTTTAGTGACAGGCAGGTGTCGATAAGTGGCGAGTGTTCTCTTACCATATTGAGGAACAAATCATTATTATCTATACCCCGCCAAACTAATCTTAAGTTATCAGTGGAGGGCGATAAATTCCTTGCACCACACTCTTTGGCATAAGTTGGCTTGGGGCAACTCTCAGAAGTTTTTTAATGGGATTATGGTCACCTTGAACAGTTGGTTTAACCTCAGATTTTAACAAGGAGTCTTCTAAGGTAGCGAAAATAAAGAACAAATTGATGATAGAAGCACAGCCCCTGCCTCTATATGTTGGCTCAAAGTGCTTGTCCTTATAGGGTACTGCAGCAATTTCCATAACATTAAGTAAATTGTGATTACATAGGTGATCCAATAATTCTATCCCTCTATTACATGGAGGTAAGTTGGTGAAAGAATCCATCGCTAATTCATTTTCCATGGAAATCCTAAAGTTGAAGTCGCCCCCTAGACAAATACCAGCTAGAATGTTGAAGCCCTTGTGATTTTGTAGGATTAGAATGAATTTGAACAAATTAATGAAATTCATATTAGGTATGGTGTGGAAGTCATTGTTATAAAAATTAATTAGGCAAATAGAGACCCCCCTTGTGTAAATCAAAGCCTGAAACTTATCATTTTTAGTATCAAGAGCCCTTTGTGCTGCCTCCTGTGAAGATGTTAACCCAGATAGAAAGTCTGCCAGACAGGCAGCCTGCCTTAGGAGTAGAGACAACAGTATTGAAACATTCAAACCCTTCTAAGTGTAAATCTCGTGCAGCCCAGGTTCCCTGTAGCATTATGGATATCCTGTTTTTGGACTATTTCTACCCAGTCTGGCAACTTAATTTTGGATGCCAGACCGGCGACATTCCAACGTAATATATTTCGGTTTGAGTCAGTAGCAGACAAAGTTGGAGTACAATGCCCACAGGGCGGGTGCTCATTTAATACGGGATTGATCTCATTTGCTACCCGAGGGGATAACAGTCAGTCCTGGTTATACAAACCAGACAATGGTAAAAACCTATTCTGCGTGGTTAAAGAGAAAACATCGTTGGTTATTAACCCCAGGGTTGGTTTATAGAAGTAACCCAGTGGAAATGAACACATGTGGGTTAAGGTGATGGTGTTTACCTCCTGCACCATCAGTAATTATCTTACCATTGATGGATTTCGAAAGTTAATAACTATACAGTCCCCCTTGATGTTCTTCGAAGACGGCCCTACCCAGCCTACTGTGCGCACCATGATAATGTTGTTTAAGTTTGACACGCTAAACCCTTTCTGTTTGACAGGCAATCAGCACTTTAGTTACGCAGCTGGTCCCATGACTCTACTTGATATTTCCTGAGGGGGGGCGGTAACCCTGCCAGGACCAGAACAAAAGGGCATGTTGCCGGAGGTAAGCTCAGTACCTCCCTGCGAACCTGTGTGGTTTCTGTTCTCCCGGGGTATAAAAAACCCACCTTGTTGCTTAGCACCCCCTGGGTTTGCCCCATCTAGGGTACCCCTAGGTGCGTTACAAGGATCTGAGGGCATGTGTGGGGCTGTAACGGGCAGGCTACTGACACCTTCAGCATTGGAGGAGTTTTCCTGCATAGTGATGGACTCTGATGAAACATTCTTTAACTTTTCTACAAGTGCCACAGGACCCGAGGGATGAGGTGGGTGGTATGGGGAACAGTGGATTACAATTAGATACACCGTTAGATACACCATTAATTGGAAAATTAAGATCCAGCCCCTTGGAAGTAACAGGCTTGATGGTTTTAATTCGTGAACTTAGCCTGTTTGACAAAGTATCCAAACGATCGAAGCGCTTCCAAAGGGCGGTAAAGGTCTTATCAATTAAGTCTTTAATACGTTCAAAAATAGTGTCCATGATAATGTCAATAAAGGTGTCTCCATGGCTGCTGCAGGTAGAAAAGGGGAGTACAACGACAGTTTGGGTACAGAAGGATCAGTTCTATTCTTTAATTGGGGTCGTTTTTATGGTCTCCACATCCTGAGTGGTTGGTGGGGCCTGTATCCATGAACTCATGATGGTGCGAGATGAACTAGCACGACGTGGTTGTTTCCTCTTCGAGCAAATGGGTTTAGTCGACTTGCTTTTACGTTTGGCCCCTAAGGCTGCAGGAGTTTTAGACGGATCCTCATTTAATAAAGATACAACAGTACTTTCGCCAGTACAAGTCTCACTGTGGAGGTCCTCATTGGTATAACTAGATCCTAAGCACGATAGAGTACTCAGGGCGGTAGCCTTCATATTGCAGAGCGAGAGGAGGGCAACTAAATTAGTTGAGGTCACCTCTATCGCAGGACCAGCCTGGGGTGCCTCAACTTCAAGGGACAGGCGCCTCTCAGTTATTTCAATCTCATTGGCAACTATGTTAGCTGCCCACTCCAGCATACTATCAATGCTTGTGGTGACATGCCGGAGGGGTAATGTCCCTATGCGTTTCCCTATTGTCAAAATGGAGGCAGATTTTATCCTTTTCAAATATGGCAGCGCTCCCCTCGGCAGTCTTCGCCGTTAGCAGATGTTAAAGGGGTGGCCCAGCCCTGCCTTTTACTGGCACTGTACGCAAGGGGGGGTTAAAGGTGCTTCCTGGCACTGTGCGCGGTGCTGGCGTGGGCGGCTGCACGCTGGGTCTCCCGGGGGTACCGCAAGGGATGCTGGGGGATATAGGCTACTCCCAGCTCCCTGGTTCCCCGTGCCGATCTTCTCTCCTCTCACCCCTCAAACAGAGGGCAAACATACACTTTGGAGATAGTACAGATGTGACCTCCAGAAACACCCCAGACGTGGTCACCAGGGCTGGACAGAGAGTAGTGGAGATGAGGCTTCCAGGACTGGACAGAGAGTAGTGGGGATGAGGCTTCCAGGACTGGACAGAGAGTAGTGGAGATGAGGCTTCCAGGACTGGAGAGAGAGCAGTGGAGATGAGGCTTCCAGGACTGGAGAGAGAGTAGTGGAGATGAGGCTTCCAGGACTGGAGAGAGAGTAGTGGAGATGAGGCTTCCAGGACTGGAGAGAGAGCAGTGGAGATGAGGCTTCCAGGACTGGAGAGAGAGTAGTGGAGATGAGGCTTCCAGGACTGGACAGAGAGCAGTGGAGATGAGGCTTCCAGGACTGGAGAGAGAGCAGTGGAGATGAGGCTTCCAGGACTGGAGAGAGAGTAGTGAAGATGAGGCTTCCAGGACTGGACAGAGAGTAGTGGAGACGAGGCTTCGAGGACTGGACAGAGAGTAGTGGAGATGAGGCTTCGAGGACTGGACAGAGAGTAGTGGAGATGAGGCTTCCAGGACTGGAGAGAGAGCAGTGGAGATGAGGCTTCCAGGACTGGAGAGAGAGTAGTGAAGATGAGGCTTCCAGGACTGGAGAGAGAGTAGTGAAGATGAGGCTTCCAGGACTGGAGAGAGAGCAGTGGAGATGAGGCTTCCAGGACTGGAGAGAGAGTAGTGAAGATGAGGCTTCCAGGACTGGACAGAGAGTAGTGGGGATGAGGCTTCCAGGACTGGACAGAGAGTAGTGGAGATGAGGCTTCCAGGACTGGAGAGAGAGTAGTGGAGATGAGGCTTCCAGGACTGGAGAGAGTAGTGGAGATGAGGCTTCCAGGACTGGACAGAGAGTTGTGGAGATGAGGCTTCCAGGACTGGACAGAGAGTTGTGGAGATGAGGCTTCCAGGACTGGACAGAGAGTAGTGGAGATGAGGCTTCCAGGACTGGACAGAGAGTTGTGGAGATGAGGCTTCCAGAACTGAACAGAGAGTAGTGGAGATGAGGCTTCCAGGACTGGACAGAGAGTAGTGGAGATGAGGCTTTGAGGACTGGACAGAGAGTAGTGGAGATGAGGCTTCCAGGACTGGACAGAGAGTAGTGGAGATGAGGCTTCCAGGACTGGACAGAGAGTAGTGGAGATGAGGCTTCCAGGACTGGACAGAGAGCAGTGGAGATGAGGCTTCCAGGACTGGACAGAGAGTAGTGGGGATGAGGCTTCCAGGACTGGACAGAGAGTAGTGAAGATGAGGCTTCCAGGACTGGACAGAGAGTAGTGGAGATGAGGCTTCCAGGAGTGGACAGAGAGTAGTGAAGATGAGGCTTCCAGGACTGGACAGAGAGCAGTGGAGATGAGGCTTCCAGGACTGGACAGAGAGTAGTGGAGATGAGGCTTCCAGGACTGGAGAGAGAGCAGTGGAGATGAGGCTTCCAGGACTGGAGAGAGAGTAGTGGAGATGAGGCTTCCAGGACTGGAGAGAGTAGTGGAGATGAGGCTTCCAGGACTGGACAGAGAGTTGTGGAGATGAGGCTTCCAGGACTGGACAGAGAGCAGTGGAGATGAGGCTTCCAGGACTGGACAGAGAGTAGTGGAGATGAGGCTTCCAGGACTGGACAGAGAGTAGTGGAGATGAGGCTTCCTGGACTGGACAGAGAGTAGTGGAGATGAGGCTTCCAGGACTGGACAGAGAGCAGTGGAGATGAGGCTGCCAGGACTGGACAGAGAGTAGTGGAGATGAGGCTTCCAGGACTGGACAGAGAGTTGTGGAGATGAGGCTTCCAGGACTGGACAGAGAGTTGTGGAGATGAGGCTTCCAGGACTGGACAGAGAGTAGTGGAGATGAGGCTTCCAGGACTGGAGAGAGAGTAGTGGAGATGAGGCTTCCAGGACTGGACAGAGAGCAGTGGAGATGAGGCTGCCAGGACTGGACAGAGAGTAGTGGAGATGAGGCTTCCAGGACTGGACAGAGAGTTGTGGAGATGAGGCTTCCAGGACTGGACAGAGAGTTGTGGAGATGAGGCTTCCAGGACTGGACAGAGAGTAGTGGAGATGAGGCTTCCAGGACTGGACAGAGAGCAGTGGAGATGAGGCTTCCAGGACTGGACAGAGAGTAGTGGAGATGAGGCTTTGAGGACTGGACAGAGAGTAGTGGAGACGAGGCTTCCAGGACTGGACAGAGAGTAGTGGAGATGAGGCTTCCAGGACTGGACAGAGAGCAGTGGAGATGAGGCTTCCAGGACTGGACAGAGAGTAGTGGAGATGAGGCTTCCAGGACTGGACAGAGAGTAGTGGAGATGAGGCTTCCAGGACTGGACAGAGAGTAGTGGAGATGAGGCTTCCAGGACTGGACAGAGAGTAGTGGAGATGAGGCTTCCAGGACTGGACAGAGAGTAGTGGAGATGAGGCTTCCAGGACTGGACAGAGAGTAGTGGAGATGAGGCCTCCAGGACTGGACAGAGAGTAGTGGAGATGAGGCTTCGAGGACTGGACAGAGAGTAGTGGAGATGAGGCTTCCAGGACTGGAGAGAGAGTAGTGAAGATGAGGCTTCCAGGACTGGACAGAGAGTAGTGGAGATGAGGCCTCCAGGACTGGACAGAGAGTAGTGGGGATGAGGCTTCCAGGACTGGAGAGAGAGTAGTGGAGATGAGGCTTCCAGGACTGGAGAGAGTAGTGGAGATGAGGCTTCCAGGACTGGACAGAGAGTAGTGGAGATGAGGCTTCCAGGACTGGACAGAGAGTTGTGGAGATGAGGCTTCCAGGACTGGACAGAGAGTTGTGGAGATGAGGCTTCCAGGGCTGGACAGAGAGTAGTGGAGATGAGGCTTCCAGGACTGGAGAGAGAGTAGTGGAGATGAGGCTTCCAGGACTGGAGAGAGTAGTGGAGATGAGGCTTCCAGGACTGGACAGAGAGTAGTGGAGATGAGGCTTCCAGGACTGGACAGAGAGTTGTGGAGATGAGGCTTCCAGGACTGGACAGAGAGTTGTGGAGATGAGGCTTCCAGGGCTGGACAGAGAGTAGTGGAGATGAGGCTTCCAGGACTGGACAGAGAGTAGTGGAGATGAGGCTTCCAGGACTGGAGAGAGAGTAGTGGAGATGAGGCTTCCAGGACTGGACAGAGAGTAGTGGAGATGAGGCTTCGAGGACTGGACAGAGAGTAGTGGAGATGAGGCCTCCAGGACTGGACAGAGAGTAGTGGAGATGAGGCTTCGAGGACTGGACAGAGAGTAGTGAAGATGAGGCTTCCAGGACTGGACAGAGAGTAGTGGAGATGAGGCTTCCAGGACTGGACAGAGAGTAGTGGAGATGAGGCTTCCAGGAGTGGACAGAGAGTAGTGAAGATGCGGCTTCCAGGAGTGGACAGAGAGTAGTGGAGATGAGGCTTCCAGGAGTGGACAGAGAGTAGTGAAGATGCGGCTTCCAGGAGTGGACAGAGAGTAGTGAAGATGAGGCTTCCAGGACTGGACAGAGAGTAGTGAAGATGAGGCTTCCAGGACTGGACAGAGAGCAGTGGAGATGAGGCTTCCAGGACTGGACAGAGAGTAGTGAAGATGCGGCTTCCAGGAGTGGACAGAGAGTAGTGAAGATGAGGCTTCCAGGACTGGACAGAGAGTAGTGGAGACGAGGCTTCGAGGACTGGACAGAGAGTAGTGGAGATGAGGCTTCCAGGACTGGACAGAGAGTAGTGGAGATGAGGCTTCCAGGACTGGACAGAGAGTAGTGGAGATGAGGCTTCCAGGACTGGACAGAGAGTAGTGGAGATGAGGCTTCCAGGACTGGACAGAGCGCGCCATACGCAGTTTCTAGACTCGCCAAAGTGCCCGAGGTCACCCCCTGAACTTGGCACAGTTCTCCTGTTGGTCCCCCTGGAGTTGTGTGCAGTACTCCGCCTCAGACCTCTGGAACTCACACGGCGCCTGTGATCTTCTGAAAAGGCAGCTTCTCTTGTTGTTAGTGCTGCACAATACACACGCACACAGCGCTGCTCTCGAGAAGGACTCAGTGCTCAAACCGTGGCTTGCAGCACAGGACACTACATCCGAGATGGGACCTCCAGGGCTGGGCACCACACTCCAGGCGAGGCTTGGCACAACTGTACACAACAATAATCCAGGGGTGGCCCACACAACACACCTGCAGGTGGCATCTTTTGGGTGGGCACAGTGAAGCTAACCGGCTCCCAGAGCATGGCACATTACTCCAGGTGTGGTTTTCACAAGTGAACACATTACTCCAGATGTGGTTGTCACAAGTCAACACATTACTCCAGATGTGGTTTTCACAAGTGAACACATTACTTCAGATGTGGCTGTCACAAGTGAGCACATTACTCTATATGTGGTTTTTACGAGTGAACACATTACTCCAGATGTGATTTTCACAAGTGAACACAGTACTCCAGATGGTAGGGTAGTTCAGAGGAAACTGCACCCTCTACTCAGTTATGGCTGTAACCTCAGGATCGACTCTGGCAGGATCAGATCTACCTTTCATCCTCTCGAGGCGGATTACACGTCTGCCATTGCCACTTCGAAAATCTGTGGCCACAGGTTTGAATCTCGGCAGGTTCACTCAGCCCTTTATCCTTCCGAGGGCGATTAAAGGAATACCATTGAGTTGGGTAACTATAACTTTCTGTTATTCAGTGCTAAAACTCTCCAGTGGCCGAGCGAGCACTGTACAAGTGCACACGTATTATGTATTACCTTAGGAACCGGCATGAAAGCGCTTAGAAGCAGATACAATCCATGGAAGGCGCTACGTTAATACACGTTGCTGTGAATATATGAAACTACTTTCCTCCTCATAACAGGTCATGTAAAATCGCTCGGGCCTCGATGGGAAGTAAAATGCTAAATTGTAACAAACAGTACGATAGAGTACACATAGGAGCCCTTGGCTGTGAAAACACGTCACACACAGCCAAGAAGCTGCCCTCCATTTCACCGAAGGCGTCTTTTAAACGTGGCGCATTTTCACTGCCACAGACGAGGGAATCGTTTCACTCTTTCGTTTGCAGGCGGGAGGCAGCTGGTTTGTCAGAACACCTCCAAGTCTAGAGAGCTGGGGCAGAGTCAGTCTCAGGCGCTCCTACAGTCTGACTTCTGCACAGTGGTCCAGATGTGTTGCAAAATGAAAACATCCAAAGGTGTCGAATATAGATCGGGCTTGGGGGGACGGGGGGTGATTGCCTTTCATTTTTCCTGGCTATCCACAGAATTTTTTTTACATATAAAGGAAAACAATTTACATTAGCCCACATACCTGACACATAGCCTGTCCCGTGTGCTTGCGCTGGACACCCATAAGATAACTTTCAGTTTTTCTAATGACAGGCAATGGAAGGTGGAACCGTTTGCCCACTATCACATGGTGTGTGTACGCGTGGCACCAGGATTGGAGACTAGAACACCTGATGCTGACTTCCCAGGTGACGGTGTAATCAGCAGGTCTCAGCTCCACAGCCTGTCTGAGAGTTGGGCTGCTGGGCACTCACCTTCAGCGCTGCCGTTCCCCCGGGTGGGTCCTTTCTCACCAGGAGCTCTGGATCCCGCCACTAGTCCCTTCGGTGGTCCCTCGGCTCCCCCCGTCCAGGTGTGTGTGTGTGTGTGTGGAGCTGGCTGTGCTGCAGCTCTGTCTGCTCGTGAGAGTGCAGCAGACTTCCAAAGTCTGGGTCTGACGAGAGCCAGGGCTGGGCTTCCCCCGTCCAACCCAGAACTCCCAAAAAGTTATTCCGAGAGGGAGGAGGAGGGCGGAACGCAGGACTGGGGACAGGCGAGGGAGCTCTGCGAAACACACACCCCGGGCCCGGCAGGAGAGAACACAGCCGCTGCAGAACCGCTTAGGAGTGAAAGATGTAGCAAGCCATCCGGGCCTCTCTATACATTGTAGCCAGTTCAACACATGCATCCCCACACCCTCGGGGCGGGCTCGCTCCGGGGTATATAATAAAGAAGCGGAAGACCGCTCGGGGTCTTTTCCGGCACCATATAATTAGTTGTACCTGTGTATTACTTGCTCTGTTCCAACCACGTGCGAGGCCCAGTCCCATTGGCGACGAGGCCGGTTCGGAACTCTCGCGTGCCCGCCTTGCCTCCTGCCTGGAGCATCGGCACGCCGTCTGCGCCTGCACATCGGCGCGCTGCCAGCACCGGAAGAGGGACGCCGCGGAGCCCACCCGCTCCGTCCAAGAAGCCTGCCCGGTCCATTGTGCTGCTTGCGCTCCGGCTCGAGGCCCGCCCACGCGTCTCCCTTCAGGGAGCGCCTTCGGCTGGCGGGACTCGCCGAGCGCGTCATACGGGTGAGTGGTTCCCCCGCAGCCCCACCCGCGCCAAAGATCTGCGGCCTGCACGGCTTTGGCCCCGCGTGCTCCTCTCGTGGCGCACAGCCCCCCCCAGGCGTGCGAGGCACACACACGCGGCCTCACGGGGGAGGGGTGAACCAGAGCGACGCTGCACGTCGGCTCTCCGTCTGTCCTGCCAGCGCCCCCCGCCTCTCCCCAGCCAGCGTGAGACACCGCATCTCGCCCCCCGCCACCTACGACGGCAATCAAGCATTGGCTAATGCAAGTAGCACAGTAAGGGGCATCAAGCAAGGACAACTCCTGGGGACACTGAAACTGCGCCTCAAAGGCAAACAGCAGAGACACGTCAGGCACCTCGGCCCACCCCTCCTGCAATCCTCTGCTGTAATCCGCACACACCCGCAGGGACGCAGGGTGGCAGAGCGGCCGGAGCTGCCTTGGGACACATCACAAAAAGGGTTGCAGTACACAGTCCACAAAAAAAAAAAAAAGACATAAACACCCCAGACGGCAGCAACAAGACTCGGGAGGAGATCGCAATGACGGACCCTGCGACAGGGTCAGGCCAACCAGCCACTGGCCAGAACTCGGGTGCAGCGACCATACCGCCACCGCCCGGCCCGACAGGAGCCGCCCAACACCAAGCTGTGGCACCAGGGCCCCAGGTATCCAGCCATGCTCACACAGGCATTGCGCCCCTTCCCCCATTCAGTGAGTCGGCTGACCCCGCGACAGCGGCACCGAGGTGGAAGGCGTGGCTCGGAAGGGTCAACCTATACTTCAAAGGCACCCGCGAAACAGATGGGACGGTCAAGAGGTCCCTCCTCATCCTATACGGAGGCCCTGAAATATATGACCTCTTCGAAACGCTCCCTAACACCGGACAGGAGGACGACTATGATGCAGCGGTCGACGCGCTCAACACCCATTTCGACCCCCAACTAAACAATGACTTCGAGAAGTTTAAGTTCAAGAGGGCGTGGCAAACGGAGTCAGAATCGGTCGACATGTACTATGCAAGGCTGCGCCGGCTGGCCAGCAGCTGCTTTCTCAATCCAAGAGAAGAAATCAGAGACCAGATCATCGTGGGGTGTCGCTCAAAGTTGCTAAGAAAGCTCATCCTCCGGCAGCCTGGAATATCGCTCGATGAAATACTAATTCTCGCCCGCTCGCACAAGCTGTTGGATGCGCGGGCCAAAGAAATGGAGGTTGCCCTACGCTCACCGATGGCGCTTCCCGCTGTGTCCAAAATGGCGCAGATCAAAGAAGAAAGAGTAGACGCGATACAAAGGAGGCCCCAGTCCAATCGCCCGTGACAGACGGCCTTCCGGGGCGCACATTGCGCCTACTGCGGGGAAGACCACCCAGCGACCGCGACATGCAGTGCAAAAGGGAAAAGTGTGGCCGTCTGAACCACTTTGCAGCAGTATGCCAAGGCGGGAGATATAGGCCGAACGCACCAAGACCCCGCGCAGGATATGGACCCAGGCAACTGACACAGCGAGTCCGGCAATTGTCAGTAGAATCAGAACGCCCGCCCCCTGACAACCAAGCTCAGGAAAGAAGACCACGGTATGAGGATGACGATGACGACGAAGTGTACGTCATCTCGTATGTCAGCAGGGTATCCATGAAAAGGAGACCACTGCCCATGTGCACCGTCTCCGTTGAAGGCACCGAGATGAGAGCACTCATAGACACAGGGGCGTTTGTAAACGTCATGGACTCGGAACAATATGAACAAATGTCACTCAAGCGCACGCATCTACACTTATGGAGGCACGGACCCGCTGCCACTGCGCGGAGTGATCAGCACCACCATCGTGAACGGCGAATATTCGACGGAGGCTCGATTCCACATCACCAAAGGAAAGAAAGGCAACAATTTTGTGAAATCTTGGTCGGATTCCGGATTGCAGACGGTGCGCTGAGAACGTAGAACATTTTAGACGTTTCATTCCTCACCCGAAGAGCTCTCCTGCATTGTTGCTGGTTGGCCACATTTGAATCCAAACAACATTTCCTGCATAGGTGCAGCAGATAGCGGTGGTCCTTGTTTCTCACTTCCTAGCTATATGATCTTAGCCAGACCTTCTGTGCTATAAACAGCTAAGGGGCTTCCTCTGCAGCATATACTTTGTCCTGATGATGGTCTCATAGACTACTGCTACAGAGACCGAAACGTCGACCTCTACATCACCTCTCAAGCAATGTATTTGTCTAAGAGTGACTTTAGTGTTTTTTTGGCCTTAGTTACTCTCTTTGACTTACAGGAGTTGATGTTTGGTTTTAACATCTGTTCATGACTTCTTGCTCATTATTCATTTTCTGATGTATCCCCTCGAATTGATTTCTAGAATATAAAATATACTTTCATATAAACAGGTTTTTCCGTGTGCTTCTTCGTTGTCCTATGTGATTGAAAATCATTACTGCCACCCTATGGGTACATTGGAGTTAGATTGTTCCCATTATATGACTAGCACTAGTTTTTGATTCTTCCCTTTTTTTCGTTTTCATTCAAAATGGTTTGAGGTTTCCCTCCTTCTTTCTGTTTTTTGATTCTGTCTTACTTTTAATGCTGCACTTGAACCGTTGTTTGAATTTCAGTATGGTCTGATGAGGAGGCATCTTTTAATCGAGCAATAATGTTGTACTGCCTTTCAGTGGACCAGCTTTTTTAAATATCTTGGTTTAAATATATTAAGGAAACATTCTGTGCCCCGGGAAGATCAGACATCTTTACGAAATATGAAACAGTGAAGCGACAGGATAAAACATTGATTAAAGACCTGTTTTTACAAAAAAGCTATTGCAGAGCATGAGGGCATGGAGCTCAGTAAATCAATGGTAAGAGCACATGCTCTAGTCAAATCAGTGCAGCGTATGGAGACTTATCTCGCCATTTTAACCAGTGCCCAGGATAGATTTGTAATTGCTCGTTTTAGATTAAATATGTTCCATTATTAAGTGGCCTCTCCTCCAGGCTTCGTCTCACAAACAAAGGACAGAGGGCACTGTGGCTGCGACAGTAGGTATCCATAGCATATTTTACATTTTGTCTTTTTATGACAATTTTTTAAGCACCCTAGGCAACTGTATCTTAAACCTTTTTTTAAAGAAATGAGATTCTGGCATGCTCGTTTCGCACTTTTGCATTTACAACTTTTGCAGAATGCCCGCACACTGTTTGTTGTTACAAATTTTTTAAGAGCAATATTAAGATCAAGAAACTCTAGACACGAATGAGATAGAAAGGGACATTTTTTTTAGCGGTTTTATCTTCCATGGCTGTGTTTATTCCACAATATATTTTACATTTTGCTTCTCTATATAAATATTTTACGCACCCTAGGCGATTGTATCTCAAAACTTATGTAAAAGAAAAGGCATTTAGGTATGCTCGTATGCTGGGGTTGAAAGTGCAGACCTCTCCTTGGCCCCATCAGTTAAGGCAATCTGACAGTACCCAGACGTTAAGTCAAAAAATTACTTAGGTTCTGGGCAGCACCCAACCGATCTATGAGCTCATCAGCCCTGGGAATGCGGTGTGTATCAGTCCTAGGGACTGAATTGAGCCCTTGGTAGTCCACACAGAACTGGAGTTCTGGCATGGCACCGGGTGCGGTAGCCTTTGGGCCCAAAACCATTGGGCTTGCTAAAGGGTTGTTTTAGGGCTCAATCACCCCTTGCGCTAACATCTTGGATACCTCCTCCTTTATGCAAGCCATGACCCTGTCAGTCACTTTGTAAATTTAGTGCTATACAGGAGGATTGTCCCCAGTGTCCACATCATGGACATACTACTGAGTGACACCAATGGTAAGGGAGAACAGAGCAGCAAACTGACCCAACAGGTGGCGGCAGTCATTCTGCTGTTCAGGGGTCAGGGCGGGGGAGAGGGTTACACCTTCCACTGACCCATCATGTTCCTTGATAGATAGGAGGTCAGGAAGAGGCTCAGTCTTCTCCTCCCTTCCAGCATCTGTCGCCAGGATCATGCCCACTTCGGACCTCTCCAGGTGAGGCTTAAGGCGGTTCACATGCAGGACCCGCAAAGGGTTCCTTGGAGACTGCAAGTCCACCAGATAGGCAACTTTACTCTTGCGCTCCACCACCTCAAATGGCCAAGTCCACCTATCTTGGAGCACACAAGGCTCCACGAGGTCCATGACCCACACTTTCTGACCAGGCTGAAACTCGATCAGAGTGGCATTCTGATCATACCACAGTTTCATCTCCTCCTGGCTGGCTTCCAGATTTGCCTGAGCGAGTTGTCTGAAGTGCTTTTTCTGGTTCCTGAAGGCCAGCATGTAGCTATATACATCCCGGGGAGGTTTACTGGGAGCTTTCTCACAGCCTTCTTTGACCAGACTTAGAGGTCCTCTTACAGGAAGCCCATACAGGAGCTCTAAGGGACTGAACATTAAGGACTTCTGTGGTACCTCCCTGTAAGCAACAGGCATGGTAAGAGAACACACCACTTACGCCTCATGGGTTCACCAAGACCCATAATCATGCCCTTCCGGGTCCTGTTGAATCTCTCAATCAGCCCATTACCTTGAGGGTGGTAAGAAGTGGTGAAGTTGTAAGTAACACTGCACTCCTGCCACAGGAACTTCATACACTTGGATATGAAGTTGGTACCCAGGCCTGACACCAGCTCTCTGAGTAACCCCACATGGGAGACAATCCTCATCAACGCACGGCCCACCAAAGGGCCATCACAGTCCAGAGAGGGATGGCTTGCGTGTACCAGGTGGCATGCTCCACAAAGACCAGGATAAACATGTTGTTCATGTCTGTCTTGGGATCCGGTGGCCCCACAATGTTAATGTACACCCTCGCAAAGGGGGTGTTGAGTACAGGGAAAGGTTGGAGAAGAGTCTTGCACTTCCTCCCACTCTTACCACTTGCCTGGTAAGTCTGGCAAGACCTACAATGAGTGTCAGACTTCTCACACATTTGGGGCCAGTAAAAGTGGGTGACAAGCCTTTCACAGGTCTGGTCATGCCTCAAATGCCCTGCAAAAGGCACATCATGTGCATGATCCAGTAGGAAGGCTCTGAGGCGCTGGGGTACCCCAGCACACGGGCTGACCCAGGCTCAGCAACCTTAGGCTCGCGATACAGGAGACAATTCTACCAGTATGTCCAATGTGATCCAGACTGATCACCTGCTGCTTGGTTTACAGCATGCTGCTGCAAACAAACAAGAGAAGGACATTTCTGCTGCTCCTGGCAGAAATCCTCCTTCCTTCTGCCAATGGGTCAGCTCAGGCAGGTCCCCCAGTTCGGCCACTTGCTCCCCTGTAGGCTCCAGGGCATCCCCCTCAAGGTTTGCTTACTCCAGGAACATGGGAACTTCCAGGGACGGTCTCCTGTGCCCACTGCATCATGTCTTTCTGGCAGGCACCTGGACTATTCTTTTCGGCTCCAGGCACTCTTGATTGCCCTAACCGGCTGCCATAGACCAAGCGGTCACACACGCCCACTCAGGCAGACCCACATCTCCAAATGAGATCACCGCTCCACCTTCGTCCAAGGGGACCTCTCCAAATCATTGGCCAGCAGACAGTCATCAGGCATGGCTAGCCTCACAGGTACTTTCAAGGTGCCGAAATCCCCACCGCACACTCAAAGGGAAACTGTGCCACTTTGCAGGGGCACTCCGAGTTGTCACCTGCAACTACTTGGCAGAATGTGTAGGGGGTCACCTGCTCCTCAGACACTAGTCGAAAACTGACAGCTGTCACACTGGCTCCGGTGTCTCTCAGAGCTTCTACACTATGGCCATTGATGGTCACCCACTGCCTGTATTTGTTTGTGTTATAAGGCAGATGAGCTCTTGGGACCATCTCACTGTCTCATAAAGAGACTAGGGTCATTTCTGCGTGACCTCTTAGGCAGTCGACTCCTCCCCCAAGACTGCACTAGCCAACTCATGGTGTAGAGCACCTGTGAGTGCAGTAGTGGCTTTCTTGGGACACCTAGGATCACCTATGAAGTGGCCCACCTGACCACAAGCACAACATGCTATGGGGGCCTTCTGGGCAGGCTTACCTCCCAGGACCCATGGCTTCTTGTCACTGGGGGGCTCGGAACCCTTACCATGGTTCCCTTGGGAATTACATTGGGTCCCTTTCTGGAACTCCTTCAGTTTTCCCTTGTTTCCCCCACTCTTCTGCTGGGGACCCTGCCCACCTTTGGTGAAGTCTCCCACACAGCCTTTTTGGACCCTGGTACTGACCCAGCAGTCGGCCTCCACATCATGTTTCCTGGGGTCAGTCAGCCTACTGTCAATCAAGTGCTGGCGTAGCTCTGGGAAACAATTATCTGGCAAGTGCTCCCATGCAACCATATCATAGAGCCCCCTGTAAATCATTTACCTTGCTACCCTTCACCCATCCACCCAGTGCTCTGCAGAAATAGACCAAATAGCGTTCCCCTTAATTGGGTGACGTCCCCTAGTCACAGCATCATCCCTCAAAGGGTTGTTAGGTTCCAAAAATCAAAGCTCCAAAAACAACTATATAAATTCTGTAATCCAGATATCTTTTATTTTTTATTCCATTAGGTGTAACCCTGTATTCATGGTTCTTAGTTCTTCAAAAGAAAGATAATGTAACATCCATTCCTTTATTCCCAGAGCATTGTCCAAAGCATTTCGGCGATATGGTAGCCTTCATCAGGGACTGGGTTCTACAAATAAAACAGGTTTATCGAACATGAGGATACGAAGGAAATTGTATCTATATCAACAAGATAGTAACACATTACTCAAATTAGTGTCCATCATTCCATCAGTGTCCGTGATGTCGGTGTTCATGCAGTGAAGTCAACATAAGAAGTGCAGGTAGAGGTCCACCAAAAATATATAAGTGAGGAAAGTGTGGTCCTAGAAAATTGTGTGTTTCATTTCCTTTAGTGCCTAACACACAATGTACTCTTATTACAATGCACGGTTTGCAAGGTCAACGATTTGCCAGGAGGCTAATCGATAAGGTATCCGACTTGTGTGGTGATAATAATCTAGTTGGCAGAAATAGTTACTGTGGCAGATAACGGTGTGCCATATCGAGTGAATTTAGACGAAAAAAAAAAAGAACGGGCTCTGTAATAACAGGCTGTGCGCGCTTCATGAGGCGATCAAATGTGCTAAAAGCCTCCTGAAAGTCACTATATTTGCATGCTAGTATCGTAAATCAAAGCGTACATGCTTTAAGAGGTATCTACGTACTCAAGGAAAAACTCTTCAATGTGCTAGCATCGGGTGTCGGAAAAGTGTCACCGCGCTCTGCTCGCCGAGGTTTGTGATAACTAAACGCCCTAGAGCACGCAACAATTGATGACGCTGGAATAATATAGAGTGCAAGTGTGATAACTATAGTGTTTATATATTCATTCTCTGAAGAAATAGGACACATACTCCACCCAAGTGTTTGACTCCAGCTTCCTACAGGCACTGAACTTCTGACTGTACAACTTTGGGGTCAAACCATACCTCCTAATTAAGGCTTCCTTCATGGGAGCATAAGACATCTGGTCCTCAGTGGGTAATGCTAGCAACATGTTCCTCCCTTCAGTGACAAAGAGGCTGTACAACCCTGCTCCCTTTCTCTCAGGGGCTTTGTAGGACCTCAAAGGCCTTAAACCACTGACCAATGTCGTCCTGCTTCACAAAATCCTTAATGACCTCCTTGGGGGTGTACACCCTACCTTCTCCAGCCACTGGCAACAAGCTGCTACCAATGGAACTGGGTGCCACACTCTTGGCCTTTATGTCCAGTTCCTTCAAACTTCTCTCATGTTCCAAAAGTACCCTCTTTTTCTCCATGGCCAGTTTCTGCTTCTCTAACTCAAATTTCTTACTCTCCTTGTCACACTCCTTTCCCAGCTTGAGCTTTGCGAGCTCCAACTCACGCACTCAGCTTCTCTCTATGTCCTCCAACTCCTCTGGAGCCCGACCCTTTGAAGATACACTTCTGCCCCACCTGGGCAGTAACTTCCCTTCAGGCAGACACAATAGCCCATCCTACTTCCCATCTAAATTCTGACCCTCCACCATAGGCCCCTTGGTATGCTCACTTGTATTCCTTGATTCCAGCCAGGCCTTCAGTGCCTTTTGGTATTCCTCCTTTCTGGTGAGGCCTCTTACTGATAATTTTAATTTCTTTGCAGACAGCTTTCAATTGTGGCACAGTGTAGGTATTAACCCTATCTGCTTCAAATTCAATATCCACAGATGCAAGCGATGCAGGTTTACTTATGGTGAAGATTGACAGTTCTCAAGTTGCAAAACATTCAAAGAAAAACAAAGTTTCACTAATTGTATGTAGACGCATGATGGTTTTCACTATACTAGTAGTGTACACCAATCACTGTATGGAAGACACAAATTCAAGTCCAGATCCTCACCGCTGACCACCGATGTTAGAAATGGGGGTCTCTAGTTGGCAGAGGTAGGTACCTTTGTCCAAGTAGGGACCCTTCCTCCTAGTCCGGGTAAGGGGGATACACTGCTAAAATAACCCCTGCTCACCCCCTTGGTAGGTTGGCACAAGCAGACAGGCTTATCTCAGAGGCAGTGTGTGAAGTAATTGTGAACATATACAGTAATGCAGTGAAAACACTACAAATGGACATCACACCAGTTTAGAAAAATAAGTAATCTTTATCTAAACTGAACAAGACCAAAATAACAAAAATCCACAGTACAGTAATAAAGATATGGCTTTTCATGATAAAATAGTTCTGTTCAAATCAAATTGCAGATGCAACACTTTTCACACAAAGTACCTTGGATGTGTCGCTCACACAAACAAAAACTGTCGCAGGGAAGGTGATGTGTTGATTCCTTACACCCAGGGAAGTTGATGCGTTGGTTCCTTACTGTGTGGGGAGGTAATGTGTCAGTGCCTTACTGCCAAGCAGGGGCGGCGATGCTTCGGTTCCTTACTAAAGGGGAGGTGATGCGTCGGTTTCTTACTGTGCGAGGAGATGATGCATCAGTTTCTTACTGTGAACCCAGTGTTCTTGACGGCGTGGCGCTCTGATGCTCTGTGTGAGGATCGCGGATGTGTCGGTTTTCAATGCGGCAGTCACAACACTGCATGGCTTTCTCCAGCCAGGTACCCACGATGCGCTGGTTCTTGCAGCCGCACAGCAGGACCTGCTTTGGGATTTCGGTGTTCAGCAATTTCTCGGGCCGCGGCAGTCGTTGCGCTGGTTTCCATGTGTTGGAAACAGGTGCGGATGCGTCGCTCTTCTCGAAGTGGCGTTACTTTTCCAGCTCCCAGTGGCAAACAGCCTCCAGAGGTCCAAAACCCCAGCAGGCACTTCTCAGCAGATCAGAACTCCCAGCAAGGAAGTTCATGGGAGCAGGTGGTGAAGTCTTTGTGTCACTGGGATTTTAGAATAGGTGGCAAGCTCTTCTTTCAAACCCATGGAGATCTCTTCAAGCAAGGGAAACAGCACACAGCACAGTCCTTTATCCTTTCCTTGGCAGAAACAGCCACTGCAGGACAACCCCAGACAGCACACAGCAATAGGGAAGTACTTCTCCTTGGTTTCTCAGCTCTTCTCCTTGGCGAAGGTTCCTTTTGATTCCCAGAATGATCTAAAAGTCTGGGTTCTGGGCCCTTCTTTATCATACAAAATCCGTTGTTCTTTGGAGGCAGAGAGTGTCTGTGCCCAGCCAAAGCCAGTTCTGTACTCAAAGGTGCAGCTTACTGGCAGGAGGAGGAGACAGCATGGTCTTTGGCAGACCGAGCCCCCAGGTGTGAAAGAAATCTCCTCCCCCTACTCTGAATGCAGCCCAGGTCTATTCAGCCCATCCCTGACTCACCCTGAAAAGGCAGGACACACCTACCCCCCCCCCACCCACACAAGTGGCTGTCTGAACAGAATGCTCATCTCCAGCCCCTGCTTCTCGAAAGCCAGACATGCAATACACAAACCTAGCAGAGGCAAACTGGAGGGTTGGGCAAGAAAATACCTACTTTCTAAAAGTGGTATTTTCAAACACAGAATGTAAAAATCACCCTCACTAAAAGATGCATCTTAACATTATGAGTTCAGGCATATCAAACTTTATTTTCCTATCATGTTCCCATGGGCAGCAAATGCTCATAAGATGATGATGCCTCCTTTCTGACCCCTCCGGATGCCTCTGTTCCCACCCCCTCCTACTCTTTTTCCCAGTTCCCCGCTATCACCCTCACCCATTTGAATTCTCTGCTGGACAAGCTAAAGTCCGGATCACCTCTGGACCCTTGCCCCCTTAAGGTCCTTAAAGACTGCAGACACACTATCCTTCCCCCTTTGATGGATGTGATGAACATGGCCATTTCAGAGGGAATTTATCCCCTCCCCTGGAAACTGGCCACTGTAAAGCCCCTACTTAAAAAACCTACACTGGACCCCGGGACATTAAAGAACTTTCGTCCCATCTCCCTTCTCCCTGCCCCTGCTAAACTTCTGGAGTCTCATCTCAACCTCCATCTAAGTGCGTTCCTTGACAGCACCAACTCTCTTGATCCCTCTCAGCATGGCTTCCGGAGGACCCACAGCACTGAGTCGGCACTTACAGTGGTGGTCGATAGTATTCGCTCTAAGGTCGACACCGGTCAAACCACCTTACTGGTGTTACTTGACCTTACGGCGGCTTTCGACACCCTGTCCCCCTCCATTCTTGTTAGCCGACTCAGTGAGCTGGGAGTTAAGGGTTCTGCACTTAATCTTCTTGCCTCCTTCCTCGACCAACGGAAGCAAAGGGTCAAGCTAGGCGAGCACATGTCATCTGTTAAGGCCGTGAAGTGTGGGGTCCCCCAGGGCTCCTCACTGAGCCCGACACTTTTTAACATTTATGACACCCCTCTCGCCAAGCTTATAAGATCCTTTGGGCTGGAAGTTCTCTCCTACGCCGACGACACGCAGATTATGGCCTCCATCTCCCAATCTGTGAGCTCCACTGCGCATAATTTCAAAAACTGCATGGAGTCGGTCGCCGGATGGATGGTCAAGAACTTCCTTAAATTGAATGGCGAGAAAAACGGAGGTCCTTGTTTTTGGGGGCAAAAGTGAGATCTGGTCTTTGGATTGGTGGCCGTCTGTTCTTGGGGCTTGTCCTGTGCCGACGTTTTCTGCCCGCAACCTTGGGATCATTTTGGACACCTCCCTTTCTCTGGACAAGCAGGTTAGTAGGACTGTGTCCACCTGTTGCAATGCCCTGAGGATTCTGAGAAAGATCACTCATTATCTCTCCCCTGGGGCACGCAAACAGGTAGCAATAGCAGTCATTGCCTCCAGACTTGACTACTGCAATGCCCTTTATCTCGGCATTAGCAGTGGTCTTATCCAGCGCCTCCAGACCGTTCAGAATGCGGCTGCCCGGTTTGTTGTAGGTGCCCCTAAACGTTCCTCGGGCACTTCCATCAGAAAAGACCTGCACTTGAGGTGCCGGGTTTTTGAGAACCCGGTGGTGCCAGGGGATAACACCCGAAGACCTCTGAGTTCTCCCTTGTTCCGGACCACAGAAACACTGAGTCTTCTAGTCGCAGTCAGAGATCAAGTTTTATTGGCAGCTACCAAGTAACATGTGTCCTAGAAGCACGACAACACGGATCGTGTGTTCTCAGGAGACTGTTCGTTTTTACAGAACCAGCCGTCTCCTTATATACAAAAATAATAGCTGCAAGCAAGAATTCCTGAGTTTATGATATGGCTATACACATATTTCTACAATAATACAAAAGAGCGAAGTCATGTAGGCAAGCCCCTATTTTAGACGTCCAATTCGTGATAGATTACCCGGCCAGGCCCGGAACTCCCATCAGATATCGACGAAACCCCAATAAAGAAAGGCACCTCCTAGTCATAAAACTGGCCATAAACAGGGTGCGTGGACAGGTGTGTGTGTGTGTAAAAACACGATCTGGATGTAGTGAATGGTTTGTGGTATGTTGTGCATCGATGCTATCGTATTCGGCCACTGGGCGAGGAGCTGCCCAAACAGGTTTGGCTGGAGGCAATGGAGTCAGTTGGGACAGGTCAGGGGGAAGTCAAGGAAAGGTGGACGTGTCCTTTTAGATCAGACTCGGGCTTACTTAATTGACTTATCATGAGGGCAAGACACAAGATGGATGCCGTTCACAAAATGGAGACTAAGGGTTCGGAACGGAAACTATGATTTAATGGTGTTGGCATCCCCCAATCATGACGCAAATGCATAGGAATGATGTCCTAATCATTACCGGTCTGTTGATACCAAATTCGCCATGGTACGTTGATGTTTCGGGACACGGGTATCGGACCTCGATACCGGGACAACAGCAGGGTCCAGAATTTCAGAACCACACACTGGCTTCCTATGCAGGCAAGGATCAATTTTAAGGCTCTATGCCTTACTCATCGTGCCCTGAATCAATCTGGACCTGAGGCAATTCGTGCCCTTGTGGCCCATTATGTCCCTGGGAGAACACTGCGCTCATCCAGCAAATGCCTACTCACTGTCCCCCGTATCGCCAAGGCAAGATGGGGTGGAAGGTCTTTTCGCTTCCTTGCGCCCAGACTCTGGAATACGCTCCCTAATGACCTCAAGGGGATTTCTTCTCGCATACATTTCCGCAAGGCACTCAAGACTTGGCTATTCAAAGAGGCCTATCTCTAATTCCTCCCTGGCCGATATTTGAGCTCTCTGGTTTCCATCCTCAGCGCCTTGATGCCTCCGGGTTTAGTTGCGCTCTCTGCATATAAATTTTCTTTAATAATAATAATAATAATGATCAAACTCCCCATTCCATCCTATGAGGACAAATAGCCTTACAATAGTGAAAAAAGAAATTGGCAGTAATACACTCACCAAGGAATGTCCTACCTTTCACATGCACTGCACATTTTACGTGACGTCAACGATACTACTGTATATTTAATTTGGAGTGTGCATGGGTATTTCGTTTTTGTACACTTTCTAGTACTAACATCTGTTAGTACTTTTGCCGGGGGTTATAGGGCTTATCCCCTCACCCTTTTGCACCTCAAACACACAAAGAACCTATAGTTGGACTCATTAGCGTTATATCTTAGCCTCTAGAGATAAAAAACACTTACTCCGACCCACACTAACAGGAGGTAAAGGCAAAAATACAGGGGAAACCCACACCAATGATGCCAGGTCTAACACGTACTAACTCATCTCACTCTAGAACGTTCTATATTATTTAAAGCTACTTTTTTTAAAAAACTCTTTATTCATGGCTGTACCAAAATTACATTTTACAGAGGAGCATATTAACATTCATCAGCCTTTTCACGTTTTCTTAATCTTAACTATCGGCAACTGAACAAGTATGTGCTTATCCTCCGCCTTAGCATCTCAGGTGGAACAGTCTAACATGTCAGTAGTCTTTCGCAAGCACCTTACAACATTGCCTGGTAAATTAAACACCCTCCCACCCAAGTCCCTCCCACCCCTCCCGTCTCCTAGCTCTGTCAGCATGTACACTCTATAGTTTTTGGTACCATGGCCTTATCCCATCTAGTGCAAAGCAGATTCATCCAGCTGGGCATACCCGTCAACATAGCATTCTCATCTACATCTCCGTAGTCCACCACCCTGGTTCCTGTGTGTATGGTCATGTGTCATTCTCTTGTGAGAGTTCCAGGTCTACACCCTCCATTTCAATCAGCATTCGCTCCCAGTCTTGTGATATGGGGTGTTTACGGAGTCCCTTCTCCTCCTCCCTACGCAGTATCCCACCCTCCGCCCGTCCCCATTTTAATAGGTCAGAGCGCCATACCTCCACACTCGGGGGTCTGGCCGATTTCCATCTCATAGTTATAACTCTGAGTGCCAAAAAGAGTGCCAGGTCTAATAGCTTCAATTGGGCCTTACAGGTCTTGGGCCGTTTCCTATGACCTATCAGGTAGGACAGTGCCCCTTCAGGGAGTTGTAGGCCTGTGATGGTATGCAGTGTGTGTCGGACCATCCCCCAGTAGTGGCGTATCCGTGGGCAGGCCCACAGCATATGAAGGATATCGGCCTCATCCGCTTGACATCGGGGACAGGTATGTGGGGAAGTCGGGAACATTCTGTGGAGTCTCCGGGGGGTGAGGTACGCTCTATGTAATATCATTGCCTGTATGAATTTGAATTTGACGGTCCTGGATACTCTCCTGTGGTGTTCTAGGATAACCTTCCATTCCCCATCTGATATAGCCTCTCCCGTGTCCGTGGCCCAAGCATCCCTGAGTGTTGTGAGGGGCGGAGCAGCGTGTTCTCTAATGCCCACACAGAGCCATCGAACGAAGTGTCCTCCCGTACCCATGCAGTGGGCGAGATGTACCAATTCATGTTGGTCAGTTTGATGCGCTGTGGAGCCCATGTACGCCGTATGTAGTGGGTTACCGTGGCGTGGAGGAGGTACAGTCGCGGTGGGGCTCCTGTGGCCTGCGTAAAGGAAGCATGATCCATCAACCCGTCATCCCCAAACAAGTCACCCACCCGATCCACTCCTGCTTCCGTCCAGGGCTGTAACCTGCGTCTTGACAGGGTTCCCTGTGGCGTTGGGAGTCCCAACAGGGGGATGTTGTCCGCATAAGGGATGGTCCCCGCAGTATACATCAGCGCCTTTCGCCAGCACAGCAAGGCAGTGCGTAGGAGGGGGTGGCAGGCCCGGGGGATCGCAGCCATGGGCAACAATAGGGAGTGTAGCTCCCCGCTCGCTAATTGGTCTTGTGTGAAGGCGATCTCATGTAGGTCCCTACCCGCCAGCCAACGTGTCAGCCATTGCAGTTGGCTCACATAGTAATAACTGCGTAGGTCCGGCACACCTAGGCCCCCCCGTCTGGTGGACAGATGCAGCTTCTTTAAGCTTATACGTCGCCTCCCGGCGCCCAATACAAGGGCAATCAATAGCACGTTCAACAAGGCAAATATGTTCGGTGGAAGAAGAACCGGCAGGTTCACAAAGTAGTATAGTATACGGGGGAGTAGGACCATTTTTGAGATTGCCACTCTACCCATGACAGATAGAGGTAGGGACGTCCAAAACTTCACATTACCTCGAAGACCAGTGATCGCTCTCCGTACGTTACCTTCGATCTGGTCCTCCTGACTTCTATACACATTAATGCCTAAGTATTTAAATGTGGACGGTGCTACATGTATTACATAGTCACCAAATTGCATATGAGGGGGGCGCTGTCCGTCCCGGAAATAAAAGCCCAGGGATTTCGTTGGGTTTATGGCCAGGCCGGAAATGGTTTTAAAATGATCAAAAATGACCGCCAAGTGCGAGTGATCTCCAGTCAGGTCTCGGAGGTATAGCAAGATGTCGTCTGCGTATATAGAGAGCAGATTATGTACGCCTCCAACCGGAATCCCCACCGCAGCCGCCCGAGTCCATAGTGCTATTGCCAGAGGTTCGAGTGTTAGTACGAATAGCAGCGGTGACAGCGGGCAACCTTGGCGGGTATCCCTGTAGATGTCATAGCTGCTCGAGGTATACCTGCCTGTGCGTGCCCTAGCCGTTGGGTGCTCATACAGTAATCAAATCCACCGTATCAGAGTGTCACGGAAGCAGAAGCGACTCAGGACCTCGAACATAAAGGTCCATGTTAGGGAGTCGAATGCTTGTCGGAGGTCTAGGGCGATACAGCCAGCCTGGGGCAGGTCTAGCGGTGTGGCCGACATGAGGGCGTGGAGGCGTCTCGTATTCTGGGAGGTGCTCCTCCCCGGCAGGAAGCCGCACTGGTCTGGGTGGATCAAGGCCGGGAGATAGGCCTGTATGCGCAGCGCTATAGCCTTACTGAGAATGTTATACTCCGTAGAGAGCATGGAGAGAGGCCTGTAATTGCTTACATCCAGGGCGTCCCTGCCGGGCTTTGGAATGGAGATCACCAGAGCCTGCATGATCGTGGCAGGTAGATGACCGGTCTCATAGGCAGTCGCGTACATTTTCTCTGGGACGGGTATCAGCAAGTCAGAGTAAGTCTGATAAAATTCCGCCGGTAATCCGTCCATTCCGGGGGTTTTGCCCCGGGTAAGCGAGTGGATTGCTATTTTTATTTCATGTCGCGTCATGGGTCCGGCTAAGTCAGTCCGTGCCTCCCGAGTCAGGGTTGGGAACGGCAGCTCTCGTAAGAATTCCATCATGCTCCCATCAGCGGCTTCCGGAGGGGGGGCATACAACTTTTCCAAGTGAACTTTAAAGGTAGCATTAATTTCTGACTGCGTGTTCAACTCTCTACCCGTTTCCTCCCTAATGCACGTAATCACAAGGGTTTCAGGGGTATCACGGATCAGACGAGTCAGTAAGGCTCAGGTGGTCTCTGTAATCCATAATTCTCAGGGTCTCTAGAAGTTCTGCATGCTCTATATTGCTGAGTTGTAGGTCCCCTCTACGCCCAGGGTCTATTCCCGCTGCCGTCTCCAGGTCCTTCAGGCGGTCCTCAACGTCGCACAGTTTCCTGTGGATTTCCTGTCGGGCACCCACCAGTTGACTGATCGCATCCCCTCGTATCACAGCCTTCATTGCGTCCCACACCACTAGGTTCGAAGACGCGGAGTCCCAATTCTCTCGGAAGTAATTAGTCAGAGTGTCAGATAAATGCGTGCGAAATGGGGAATCTTCTAGTAGCTGGGGATTGAGCCTCCAGGTGGGCACAGGGGAAGGCACCCTTCCCCAGTGTAGGTCGAGAGTTAGTGGTCTATGATCTGAAAAAGTTTTGGCAAGGTAGGCTCAGGACGTACACCTGGGCAGTAATGAGTTAGTACACAAGAACCTGTCTAGGCGGGTGTGTAGACTGTGCATCGGGGAGTAGTATGAGTATTCTTTGTGTGTTGGATGTAATGTACGCCACACATCCGCCATCCCCCAATCCCGAAGCCATGTTTTGAAGGAGTCAGCCAACTTGAGTACCCCGGACATCTGGAGGGGGGGTGCGACCTGTCCAGGTTAACGTCTAAGACCATATTCCAGTCCCCTCCTAGCACCCAGGCAGTATCCCCCCAGTCAGCCAAATCCCGTCCTACAGTTGCAAGGAACCCATCCTGATCAAAGTTCGGGGCGTAGATGCATCCCAAGACCAACATCACACTGTCTAATGTGCCTCTCACTAGGATATACCGTCCGTGGGCGTCCATTTTCCTTTCTAGTTCTACAAAGGGGGTGCCATGCCGCACCCATATGGTGGCCCCCCTGGAAAAGGCAGAGTACGTTGTGGAGAATATAGTACCTCTCCACTTTTTCCGTAATGTGTGTGCTTCAGACAGCGTTAGATGGGATTCCTGTAGGAATACTATGTGTGCCTGTTGGCAAAGTAAAAATGCGTGTATCCTATGTCGTTTTTGTATCGCCCCCAATCCTCTCACATTCCAGGTAACCAGCCTATACTTTCCTGTGGTATCAGCCATGGTCCAGTACAAGTGTCACAATGAACAGTTTCCCATGTTGTGATGAGTGTGCAGTCAGTGCTAGCCAGGAGACGTCCCCCACTCTTACCCAAACACGAACTCTATAGGCGCAGCCATGGAACTTTGCTGTGCCGAACCAAAAAGTGCAAAACATCACTAAACAGTTAACATTGCATACGCTTTTAGGGGGTTCGCTAAGCATGTGCCATGTCCAGAAAGTCATATTCGTCTGCGCTGCCGGCTCAACGGCGCCGCCGGGAAGCCATACTACAGTCTACAGGTAGCCTGCGGGGGGGGGGAGGATGGAGGGGAAAAAAGAAGAGAAGGGGGAAAATCTTTCCTTGCTCACATAACCATGTACATCGCTGGCTGCACAGGAGTGTGGGGTAGGCTCCTCAATCATAGTCAGTGTGTGACACCTACAACAGATTTGGCCCAGACCGTAGCATGTATGGATGTGCGCAGAGCCATGTACTCCGGGAACATAACCCCTCTCCCCCTCCCTAGCGCAATTACACATACAGTGTACAACAAAAGGATATCAGTAGGTCGCAGGGTCCCTGATCTCGTCTATTCCGGCAGTCACTCCTGGTCGTTGTCGAGAAGTTCATCCGCTGCCCTAGGTGTTACAGTCGGGAACAGCACCACACTGTGCTCCGAGTCCGAGTGCAAAGTGCTGTCCTCGATGTCTGTGTTGATTGTTTCCCGTTCTTCCCTGAAGGAGCCCACCGTCGCGACCGCGTCGTTCTGGCCTTTTTTCTGCTGGAAGGGAGTAGGTCCACGTCGCCTGGGCTCCGTGGCTCGTCCGCCGGGTCCACCCTTCGCGCGGTCCGTGTCATCTCTGGATCCACCGGTCGACGATCCCGGGGTCGGGCCCGGGTGTTCCTCAATGTCCATCACCTCCAACCACTCTTCCACATCCGTAGGGCTCTCAAAGAAGTGAGTTTTGTTGTCGTGGATCACTTTGAGGCGGGTCGGAAACAGTAGGGCGTACCGGAGCTTGGCTTTCTGAAGCCGTTGTTTTTTCTCATAATAGGAGGATCGTTGTTTCTGCACCAGGTTGGTTTAGTCCGGATATAGTGAAATGCGTTTATTCTCGTATTCAATGAGGTACTTCATTCGCGCTTTTTGGAGCAGTACGTCCCTGTCCCGGTAATTAAGAATTTTCACAATCAACGGTCTAGGCGCCAATCCTGGTTTTGGTTGTCCAGTGGGGATCCTGTGGGCTCTCGCCACACAGAAGAACGGTGACAGGCCTTCGGAGCTACGTTATCTCGGAACCACTGCTCCATGAAGTCCACCGCATGGGCACCCTCGCTTGGTTCCGGAAGTCCAATGACGCGGATATTATTGCGCCGGTTGCGGCCTTCGGCATCTTCCACCCGCTCCATGAGGGATCTTACTTGGTGTTGCATGCTTTGGATGGAAACGGTGTGGTCTGCCACCGTCGGGGCAAGGTCCGTCAGCGTTGACCCATGGTCTTTTACCTTATCCGCCAACTTGTCATTGTCGGCTTTCAACAGTGAAAGGTTAGTGGTAAGTGTGCCCACCTGTGTCTCCATCACGGCCCTGGAGTCTCTGATTTCTTTGAGAATCAAGTCCAGTTTATCCATTGGTTGGTCTCCAGACAGGGCAGGATTCAGCAGCCGCGGCGTGGAGCCCCCCGATCCTGTGTCCAGGACATGTCCCGGTGGCATTTCGTCTCTGCCCTCTGTGGCTTTCGCCCCCTTCCGGCCCATGGTTTGTGTCTGCGGACCACAGTAGTGAGCAGGAATGCGGGTCAGGGCAGCGCCACCCAGTCACCGCGCCGCCAGCACCCAGGTGTCTGGCTCAAGTCCAAGGTTAGGCCCACCATCGGCAAGCAGGTGGTCCCCAGGTTCGGGGTCACTCGGTTCTTCGCGGGGGGAAAGAGGGGGGCCCCCGTGTGGTAGCACACGTCCTGAGGTGTGTGCGTAGCCGCCTCAAGCGGGCTCTCACAGCCCGGCGCAGCCCTGGTCTGGCGGCCGCTGGACTCTGCCGAAGCGGGGGGCGCCACAGCCCGCACCCCTACCCGTCCGTCCCAGGCGTGTGTGTAGGCACCCCTCGCAGGTCAGCGCAGCACCGGGTAGGCAGATCCCGGCTCCAGCCACGGGGCCTTCTCCACTCTCGGGCCCCGCGGCCAGGTCGGCCGCATTCGCGCTTTCACGAGCGCTGTAGGTTCCTCACTGTAGGTAGCGCCAGCAGGGGGAAAAGAGGGCAGAAGAAAGGCAGGGCCGCTCGTCCGCTCTAGCCCCCCGCACTCACCGCCTCCCAGCGCCGTAGCAGGTCCCTGGGCAGAGTCACGGCCGTCAGACACACGTCTCCCCCGGCCGGAGCGCACCACAACAGGACGGGCCACTTCTCAGGATGTCAACGCCCGGCCCGGTCTAGGCCTCCCGCAGGCAGGGCGACGCCGAAATCTCCCGCCAGGACAGCTCCGGGATCACCCGCCACTCAGCACCAGTAGTCCGGGCACGGCTCCTACGCGATGTCCGGGCTCACAGCGTGGGCCCAGGCCTCAAGTCCGCTCCGGCCGCTCACTCCGCATCTGTAGCCCTCAGGACCCTCAAACTGCCGTTGAGTCTGCCGAAGGTGACACAGGTTCACGGACCGCAGGTTAGCGTCGTGCCGCGCCCCTCAAGCGCAGCTTTCAGGATTTTCGGCCCCCGGCGGCACCGGAGCTCTAGCAGACTCCGTCCGCCATCTTGGCCTGCTAGCCACGCCCCTATTTAAAGCTACTTTATTAAATATTATTAAATGTATACCACTGTCATACATTTTTACAAGTGTAAAGTCATTTAATTAATAAAACATGGGTTTGCACTTTTAAAAATATTTAATCATACATACATACTCGTTCAGCTGTCGGATTGTGGTTTTACGGAGAGCATAAAAGGGCTTGCAGCCAGCCCACTGCTAACCAATGGTTGGCTATACAGTCACTCTAATTTTCATGTTTCTTATTTGATGGTGTGCCTAGGCCATTTTGTGTCTGTTCCTCCCCTGGAGCATTCCTAATTTACTTGTCATTCCATTGCTTACTTTTAGAGAACTGCTTCTTTCTTGTCTTAAGCACTCATTGAGAGTGCATATATTTTCTCATCACTACATCAATACACCCAACATAAAACCAATCTATATCACATAGAAACAATCCACATAAATACACTCCACACCATGCCACATAATTCCAATCAACATAATTTCACTCAATGCCACACAATTCCATGCCTCACAAATTAACTTGACACATTTCCATTACACACCACATAATTTAACAAGAAAGCACATAATACAAAACACCATTACATAACACACTACATACATACAATTTACACCACACAATTTCACATCACACCACATAATTCCACATCACACCACAAAATTCAACAGCACACCACACAATTAAACTCCACTACATAACAATCCACAGCACAAAATACAATACCATATAATTAGTCTCCATAACACACAATCCCACTCCACATAGTTCCTACACACTAAACACCGCATAATTACTACCCATGTAATTCCACTGCACACCATTCCACTGCACACTACATACATCCACTCCACTCCACAACACAGAAGTAAAAAAGATTTACGTTTACAACACCAATAGCTCTAACTCTCACAAATGGGAGACCTACTGCTTTGCAAATGCTTGTTTTAAAAGCTTTGTGGCTAATGGATGCTTGCCACAGCTGGGTCTGCCCAGTGGCTGTGGGGGATTCCTGGAGATGGGCTCTGGGGGGCGAGGTAACTCTATGCTGCAGCTCCTGCCCTACGTGATGATTTAAGGTGTTGGGGCTTTCCTTCTTGATTCTGTTCCAGGAGACTATAAAAGATCCTTGACTGTCCAGAGACTGCTGTTGGAAGCTGAACTCCAGTTGGATCTGTGCTGACGAGGAGTAGTTTGGGAGGTTATAGATGATTCTGTATGCTTTGACTAGAGTGCTGTCCAGTACTGTAACATCCCTACCTCTCAGAAGTTCAGTGCCATATGTTATGGTTGGTAATAACTTGGCATGTATTATACAGCGGGGGGGAGGAAGGGGCAGCATGGCCCTGCCAGTTTGGAGTTAAGATTCTTTAGCGTTACTGCCAGTGCCAACCCTTTCTTTTAGGTTGCCTCTTACTAACAAGCAAATAGGCCCTCTTTGTCGACAATTACAAGTATGTATTTATATTCAGATGCAGTCTGGATTTGTGTGCTGTCTCAATACCCGACTGGTATCCTTTTCTAATATTGTTGATCGTCATTGTTCGTGTTTTGTAAAAATTGATGTTGAGATTATTCTCAGCTGAATATTCCTCCATTGTGTTGAGATGTTACAGACCTGCCTGAGTGTGACTGACCAAGACCACATCATCGGCATACAGACAGCTTGGCAATGCCATTCCCCCTAACCTAGGGGCATGCGAGTTGCAGGTATTAAGTATCTGCTTCAGAGATTGAATAAAGTGAGAGACAAGAACACACCCCTGCTTCAGCCCTTTGCTTGTTGGTATTCATCAGGAGAGGTGCTCCCACACCCAGCTTCACTGAACCTATGTGTACGTATGGAGCAGGATAAGAAAGTCCAGTAGAGCCTGGGGGATGTTCCAGCGGGCCAGCTTGCCCTAGAGCAGTGGTTCCCAAACTTTTGACTCCTGAGGACCCCCATTGAGTCCCCACTGGAAGCCGGGGACCCCCCAAGCAATTTGTAGGATTTAAATTTCTAACATTAAAACAGTAATTCGAAAAAAATTTAACACGTGTACACACAAAACAAATACTCGAATTACTAATGATTTTAGGGACATATTTACAAGCCACTATCACCATGGGAACATCACTTTTTGAGATGTTCCCGTGGCGATAGGGGCTTCGCCTTATTTACAAGGCAAAGTTAAGCCACTTAACGTGGGTCAACGGTGCCTTGTAAATAAGACCCCCTTTCACCCAATGCTTAGCGTGAAAGGGGTGGGCAGTGGGTGCTGCGGTGGGCGTTTCCTCCGCAACACTCTTTGATTTTGACACTGCCCCCTATTTACAAGGGTAGCGTAAATGGGAGGCAGCGCCAAAATTAAGGCCAGGGAAAACCTGGTCTTAACTTGCAAAACAAGGTGAAATTCTTCATTTCTCCTCGTTTTTGAAAAACGCCTTGGATTGATTATGTTCAGGAATGTGATCCTTCCTGCACATCAACAATCTTTAAAAAAAAATGACATTTTGTAACTTCCATGTGTGCTGCATTAAGCAGCACACATAGAAGTGACAAAACGACATTTCAAAATTGTTTATGTGCAGGAAGGGGGACCTTCCTGTCCATAAACAATCTTCCCCGGTTAAGTGTAGTGCCAGCGCAGTGGAAACACAGGGTTGCACCATATTCTTGTACATTTGGTGCAGCCCTGCGTTTCTGAAGTGGCGGAGTGTGTTGTTAAGCCAAGGAGGCTAACGAAACTCTCCGCTACTTCTGTTGTATTTTATATGAATTTGCAAAAAAACGAAAAAAGGTTAACGCGAAGGTTGGTGCTGCGTCTCCGTGACTAACTCTTCAATGGTTGGTTTTATTTCGCAGTACGATGCTCCTGCTCCTGCCAGGGCCAGACTGGAAACCCAAAGCAGCCCTGGCAAATGATTTCAGACCAGTCCCCATACGGTGCACACCAAGTGCAGTGAGTGAGCCTGGCCAGTACAAAGTGGGCTTTGGGAGGCTCTCCTCTAAGAAATTGAGGAAAGAATGGTGTAGTCTACAACACATTTATCATTATATATTGAATTGTATTAGCTTTTAAAGAATAGTAAATGAAGACCTGACTATGTATAAGAAAACAAAAATCTTTCTGGGGGTTCTTCAATGATTCCCCCACTATCACCCTCCAACAGTGCTTCTCATATCTCCATAGCCCCTCTGTCACATGTATTTCATTTTTTTATAGCATATCTCATACCATTGTAGGATGTCAGACCAATTTACATCACACACATAAAGAGAGAGTGAATCATATGTGTAAATAAGTGTATAGAAAATGTTACATAAGTCAAAGGGGACTACAAGGTGTAGAATTCACGTCATTCATACTGGTAGGCATTTTTAAAGAGTGCTTGGTCTTTAGAAGCACAAACTCAGGATTCAGAACATAACACAGTGGTTAGCATTTACTTTACCAATAAAAATGCATTTCCATCCAAATAAATCTTTTGAGCAACATCGGGATAATGAAAGACTGGGAAAAAACATAAGTCATGAACTTGTACCTTGCAGTTTGCAAGCAGCTCTTTGATGACAGTCTATAGGTCACTGTGCTAGATTATGACTGTCACTTATGAACTGCACTTTAACAAAAGAATCTCTCTGACAAAAGCAGTAACCCACTGACCTATGCTTATAAAATACTGTTTTTTAAAATGCATTGTACACGTTCTTTGCAGTAGGCATATTAACCCTCTGTGCTACATCAGATAAGTCAATGCTGCTACTGGACAAAACTCTCATCTCGCTCCAGCAGGGACATTAATCACTGGTGTTATCTTGACACTTTTATTGTTCTTTGAAACTGCTAATTAAACAAGATACTTTGCAGTTCTTTTAAAACTGCTGCCTGAGGACCCCCTGGGAATGTGTCAGGGACCCCTGGGGGTCCGCGGACCACAGTTTGGGAAACACTGCCCTAGAGCATACCCCGTTCTACAAGGCCGAAGGCTGCTCTGAAGTCGATGAAACAGAGATGAAGGGGCAGCTTGGCGACTTTCGCCATGCCAAAAAGAAACCGCATGGCCAAGATGTCAGTTCTAGTGCCTGATGTTTTAGAGAACCCTGTCTGATGAGTGGGATTATGGCATTCTCAGATGCCCAGGACATAAGCTCCTCTAGCAATGTCCCTGCAAAGTAGTTTGCCTCATTGTCGATGAGGGCACCAAACAATAGCTTTTTTGCCAAGGACTTATCTAGATTTCTGTGAATTGGAGAAACTATCGAACCTTTCCATGAAGCTGAGAGTATGCCCAGGAATCGAAATATGGAGAAAAGTGGATCTAAAATCCTCCCCAGAATTCCGCATTTGGTTTGAAGGGTGCGTTGAGGCCCGACGCCCCTTCTTTTTGTATTTTGATGTCTGATTGAATTAATTCCGGATGGCCTGCAGATATGAGGTAAACCATCAGCTAGTTGGGGAGGGGGAGGTGAGAGACTGTCTCCCTTTGAATAGATCACCATACCTCTCTGAGGCACTCTGTGCACCTCACTGTAGCTCTTGGAACCTCTCTGTACCTCGCTGTGCATGGCTGAGGCTCTTTGGAAATTTGAGCCTCTCTGTGCTTCTCTGTGGCTCTTGTGCCTCTGTGAGACACTCTGGGCCTCTCTATGCACCTCACTGTAGCTCTTGGAACCGCTCTATGGCGCTCTGTGTCTCTCAGTACCTCTCTGTGCAACTCACTGTATCTCTCGGAGCTCTTGAACCTCTCTGTGCTTCTCTGTAGCTCTCTGAGTCTCTCAGTACCAGTCTGTGTCTCCAAATCTATCTGTGTCTCTCTGTCCCTCCCTGTACCTCTATGTGCTCTTGTTGCCTCTTTGTGGCTCTCTGGGCCTCCCATGCTTCTCTGTCTCGTTCTACCTCTTTGTCGCTCCCAGTACCTCTCTGTTGCGCTCTACACCTCTGTGCTTCCCTGTACCTCACTGCAGCTCTCTGAGCTCTTGGTGCCCGTCAGTACCTCTCTGAGCATCTGTGTCTCTCTGTATCTCTGTGCCTCTCTGTACCTCTGTGTCTCTCTGTACCTCTGTACCTCTGTGCCTCTCTGTGCCGCTCTGTCTCTCTGTACCTCTGTGCATCTCTGTGCCTCTCTGTACCTCTGTACCTCTGTGCCTCTCTGTACCTCTGTGCCTCTCTGTACCTCTGTGCCTCTCTGTACCGCTCTGCCTCTCGGTTCCTCTGTGCCTCTCTGTACCTCTGTACCGCTCTGTCTCTCTGTATCTCTGTGCATCTCTGTACTGCTCTGTCTCTCTGTGCCTCTCTGTAGCTTTGTGTACCTCTGTGCATCTCTGTACCTCTGTGCCTCTCTGTACCTCTGTGCCTCTCTGTACCTCTGTGCCTCTCTGTACCGCTCTGTCTCTCTGTATCTCTGTGCATCTCTGTACTGCTCTGTCTCTCTGTGCCTCTCTGTACCTTTGTGTACCTCTGTGCATCTCTGTACCTCTGTGCCTCTCTGTACCTCTGTGCCTCTCTGTACCTCTGTGCCTCTCTGTACCTCTGTGCATCTCTGTACCTCTGTGCCTCTCTGTACCTCTGTGCCTCTCTGTAACGCTCTGTACCTGTGTCTCTCTGTATCTCTGTGCCTCTCTGTACCTCTGTGCATCTCTGTACCTCTGTGCCTCTCTGTACCTCTGTGCCGCTCTGTCTCTCTGTACCTCTGTGCCTCTCTGTACCTCTGTGCCGCTCTGTCTCTCTGTACCTCTGAGCCTCTCTGTCTCTCTGTACCTCTGTGCTGCTCTGTCTCTCTGTACCTCTCTGTACCTCTGTGCATCTCTGTACCTCTGTGCCTCTCTGTACCTCTCTGTACCTCTGTGCCTTTGTGTACCTCTGTGCCTTTGTGTACCTCTGTGCCTCTCTGTACCTCTGTGCCTCTCTGTACCTCTGTGCCTCTCTGTACCTCTGTGCCTCTCTGTACCTCTGTGCCTCTCTGTACCTCTGTGCTGCTCTGTCTCTCTGTGCCTCTCTGCACCTCTGTGCCGCTCTGTCTCTCTGTACCTCTGTGCCTCTCTGTACCTCTGTGCCGCTCTCTCTCTGTACCTCTGTGCATCTCTGTACCTCTCTCTCTCTGTACCTCTGTGCCACTCTGTACCTCTGTGCCTCTCTGTACCTCTGTGCTGCTCTGTCTCTCTGTGCCTCTCTGCACCTCTGTGCCGCTCTGTCTCTCTGTACCTCTGTGCCTCTCTGTACCTCTGTGCCGCTCTCTCTCTGTACCTCTGTGCATCTCTGTACCTCTCTCTCTCTGTACCTCTGTGCCACTCTGTACCTCTGTGCCTCTCTGTACCTCTGTGCCGCTCTGTCTCTCTGTACCTCTGTGCCTCTCTGTACCTCTGTGCCGCTCTCTCTCTGTACCTCTGTGCATCTCTGTACCTCTCTCTCTCTGTACCTCTGTGCCACTCTGTACCTCTGTGCCTCTCTGTACCTCTGTGCCTCTCTGTCTCTCTGTACCTCTGTGCCGCTCTGTCTCTCTGTACCTCTGTGCATCTCAAGCCACTTCACCAGCCTCAGCTCTGCTTCCTCCCAGAGATAAGCATCAGTATATTGATATTGGAACTATGTGGGGTTATTATGACTGAACTAAGATGGAAAATGTGGGGCGTAACATTAAAAACGAATTAAAAAAAGAGGAATCTGTGCGCCAGAGAGAACCATTAATGACTTGGATTCAGTGGACCTGGGCTCGGCCATGTCATTATGAGGGATTCATTTCGTGAAATGGTCGCACTTCAGCCCCAGAGTCCAAGAGTCCTTCATAGAGTCACAAAAAGTGAATGTTCAGTTAAATATTCAACTCTTTCCCTTTTGTCGCCTCTAGAGGAATGAATGAATGAATGAGGGGTTCTCCTCGCTGCAGGAAGCGCTAACCCTCACCCGAGGAACCTTATTCTCAAACCACCAAGAACCAGACGATACTTGAAGCATCGAGGAAGCTTTTGTGCCCCTGACAGGAGCCTGGGGCCCCCTCCTGCGCTTTGGTGATATTTACCTGGGCTGCCGTGATCCTCAGGCCGGGGCACCGAGGCGCTAGATTACACACCTGTTCTTCCATAGGGTCTCGCTGGGCAGGTCAGAAGCATGGTGTCCTCTTAAAGCAGATCCCAAGGGCCCGGGTCCCCTCAGTCCATCACAGGCGGTGGGAGCCGGACAACCCTCAGACGAGCAGCGCCTTCACCTGAGCAGTCACTCGTCCTGTAGACTGACTGCTGGCAGCCTCTCTCTCCCTCCACCCACCCTCTATCTCTCTCACACTCACTCTCCCACCACTTCCCCCTCACTCCACCCCTCTCTTTCTCTCTGCTCCATCGCCTTCCTCTCTCCCGCACACTCTCGCTCCCGCTCACAGTATAGCTCTCCCTCTCTCTCTCTTCCCCTCACCTGGGCTGGAGACATGCGTCTGGGCACCCACGGAGGTAAGTGCTCACGGCAGGGCCGAGGCAGAGTCAGCCTGGCTAGCCCCAGGAGCTGTGTGTGAGCACGTGCACTGTTGGAGCGGCGCCCCCTGTCGAGTGCAGTGAGAACACCCTCTAGTGAACTAGAATTAAGGTACAGTGTGAACTGAGACCTTGTAAGAAGGGACCACCACAGACACGGGCACAATTACAGTCCATAACTGGCACAGCCCATTCCAGAAGGAAAGGGGGGGGTTAACTACAGACCCAGAGAGAGCGGTGAGAGCCGGAGGACCAAGTCCTATTCAACCTTCTGTCCTATTGTATAACTGTCCTACTGCACGTTTACTGCGACAGCACAAGACCACGGATTTAGAAAGGTCAAGGAGAGCCTCAGTCCTCATTGATGATCCCCCCCCAGGACCAACACCCCCCCCCTCCCTCCACGGAGTATAATATCATTATGAGGGATTTATTTAGTGAAATAGTCGCACTTCAGCCCCAGAGTCCAAGAGTCCTTCATAGAGTCACAAAAAGTGAATGTTCAGTTTTATATTCAACTCTTCCCCTTTTGTCGCCTCTATAGGAATGAATGAATGAATGAGGGGTTCTCCTCGCTGCACGAAGCGCTAACACCTCATCCGAGGAACCTTATTCTCGAACCACCAAGAACCAGACGATACTTGAAGCATCGAGGAAGCTTTTGGGCCCCTGACAGGAGCCTGGGGCCCCCTCCTGCGCTTTGGTGATATTTACCTGGGCTGCCATGATCCTCAGGCCGGGGCACCGAGGCGCTAGATTACACACCTGTTCTTCCATAGGGTCTCGCTGGGCAGGTCAGAAGCATGGTGTCCTCTTAATGCAGATCCCAAGGGCCCCGGTCCCCTCAGTCCATCACAGGCGGTGGGAGCCGGACAACCCTCAGACGAGCAGCGCCTTCTGAGCAGTCACTCGTCCTGTAGACTGACTGCTGGCAGTCTCTCTCTCCCTCTCTCTCTCCCTCTCCCTCCACCCACCCTCTATCTCTCTCTCACACTCACTCCCCCCTCACTCCACCCCTCTCTTTCTCTCTGCTCCATCGCCTTCCTCTCTCCCGCACAATCTCGGTCCCGCTCACAGTATAGCTCTCCCTCTCTCTCTCTTCCCTTCCCCTCACCTGGGCTGGAGACATGAGTCTGGGCACCCACGGAGGTAAGTGCTCACGGCAGGGCCGAGGCAGAGTCAGCCTGGCTAGCCCCAGGAGCTGTGTGTGAGCACGTGCACTATTGGAGTGGCGCCCCCTGTCGAGTGCAGTGAGAACACCCTCTAGAGAACTAGAATTAAGGTTCAGTGTGAACTGAGACCTTGTAAGAAGGGACCACCACAGATACTGGCACCATTACAGCTCCATAACTGGCGCAGCCCATTCCAGAAGGAAAGGGGGAATAACTACAGACCCCGAGAGAGAGGTGAGAACCTGAGGACCAAATCCTATTCAGCTCCCAGTCCTATTGCACATTTACTGCGACAGCACAAGACTCCTGATATAGAAAGGTCAGGGAGAGCCTTAGTCCTCATTGATGATCCCCCCCCAGGGACCAACACCCCCCCGACCCCCACCACGGAGTATAATAGTGCATCTTTGTTCCCCCCTCTATTTTTTTGGTACAGTTCTGAGCTGTGTGATTAAAGCACCTTTCATTTTTCGAGTAAAAGCACTGGCTGGACAAACATTTAACTGTATTCTGCTTTAGAGAGTTCTTGGTTTCTAACCCCGCACCTTCTCCTTGAGTGAGCCTCAGACTGATCGACTTCACTCCTCTGAGAGTCCTGGGGCGAGGGGTTCACTTGGTGCTCAGTCTTAGACCCCACAGTAAGGTGAAGCCCCAGGACACCAGTGGTAACAGGCCCTCTTTGTTATAGTTTGAGTCCAGTTACCCCAGATTGACACAGAGCTCCTGGAAAAAGTTCGACAATATCAAGTACTGTAAATTGATCTGTTTAGTATGTTTTTGCAAAATGTTTCGATGGTAATATTATTTTATCACCAGCAAAACTCTTTTTAATCTGATAAGGTTAATATTCGTACTGAAGTAAACCAGAACTACAAACCCAGAATTCATAATGATCTTAAATGAATGTCTAGGGCTTGTAGGTCTATTTCTCAGTGACGTCAGCTGCAGCCATTGGTAACAGCATGAAGGTTTATATAAATAATACAATACAGGACAATCATTAGAAAGTCAGAGAAGCCCCTGCCAGGAGTCTAACCTAGGACTTCTAGATCATGGGTCTCGCAGATGTGCCTCAACCTACTGAGCTACCTTATAAATGGATGTCATGACACTAAAGCTGAAAGAGAACATACTCAGCCCAAGTCTTACCCAAGAGACAAGAATTACACCCAATCTCCATGAAGCAAAGACGAGGATATTAAGAAGCAGAAACCTCAAATAGGGATGAAGAGGTGACGAGTGTTACACAATATTCCTGCCGTCCTGGAAGCAGCATTTAAAACTCAGAGCAAAATCATTCTGCTTCGCTTGACCTGGTGTCAAAACCTCACTCCAAGTGACCCCCCTGCCCCCCCCCCCACCCCTGACTTTTTGTGTCAATATCACTTTGCATTTTGGGACATATGGTTTGTTGCTTCCTATTAAGTACCTTCTCATCTCAGTCCCAGCATGCATTGGTGTTACCTTGAAAGGCAGATTTGCTTCCGAGGGTCTCACATGTAGCTGCTCTTCTTAAAGTTTCATGACAAAAATAGATTCTGTATATGCACGATAACATCTGGAAAAAACATGTAGACACAAGATAATTCTACCTAATATGTCTGTGCAACCCGGAAATGTTTGTGGAGTCACAAATGCACTGCAGGAGGCTGATATTGTGTTGTATTCTTATGCTCACGTTACACAGATAGAAGTTTTAAAGCCTGACAAAGAAATATCAGCTTAACTCAGTGGTGATGGATCACAAAAGCATTAACATTTTCAGTAAAAAGGAGAGAACCATAGAAACCTCTTTATTGGCTGATTCATACAAAGAGACACCAGAAAACTTGGATAAATCACGGCTACGCCACTTAACCACATTTTGTGACCCTAGGCACATATTTGACTTCACTGATCCTCAATTATCTTCACTATTGCATATGAAAGCAACTTCAAATTCGTAAGTTTAGAACACCAGCACTACAAAAACCTATTGCATTTGATTTAATGGAGTATAAAGTTTCTTAATCTATAAGAATCTGGGAGGTCCAGCTTTAGAGTGAGAGGGCCCTGACTGCCTTCTCCAAAGGTTCCATCACTGCCACCTTCCAACAGTGCCACTCATCTCTTCACATCCCCTTTCTCACATGCATTTCTTTAGTTTTATAGCGCTACTCATGCCAACTCTAGGGTGTCAGAGCACTTTACACCAAGCACGCATCATCAGAGTCAATGAGCGTGTAAATCAGTCGATAGGAAATGTTACACAAACCAATGAGGATTACCGTTCTGTGATCTGCATGAACACATTCTTTGCAGCAGGTATATTAACCCTCTGTGCTACTTTATGATGAGTCAAAACTGTCTCTAGTAAAAACCTCCATCTCTCTCCAGCAGAAACCTTCATGAGCAGCGTTATCTTGGCATTTTTATTGTTACCTGAAAACTGCTGACGACGCAAGGAAGCAGCAGGTGCTTTTAAAACCCAAAGTTATTTCTGAACACATCGCCACTCGAAAGTCAGAGTAGGCGCAGCTGCACCGGTCGCACTGTCCTAAAGCCGCCCTGAATCTGGGTTACATACAGGGTTCACGTGACAACTGTCTTGTGTCTGAGGTCACTAATGTTAGCACTGTTGTAGGGGCTGGGGCAGGAATGGTTTCTAAGGTGATGGAGCAAGGTGATGAGCAAAGTTTTGTTCAAACTTGCGAAGTTAATTTCCTGTAACCGTAATTTGATTAATGAGTTTGTGGTGAGTGATACTAATCAACCTAGTTTAAAGATTCATGCATCATTACACACAGGATTAACTAATGTGCTTTATGTTGCATATGCAGAAGAAAAAATAATAGACTGACCTTGTCTATTGTCTTTGTCAGTATTAAATGCGGCTGTTTAACTAATGGCATGTGCTTATTTTGTGTGCTTATGTTATGTCCTTTCCATGACAAAAGCAAAAAGAGTTTGTGCGGATCCTTAAAGAGAAAGTAAATATCAATGCTGCTTGTATGTGCTGATGCTAGATAACATAGCTAATGGGATTATTTAGTAAAGGGGGTGGGTAACAGAATGGGTTTCATATTCATTGATTAATTGATGTTTTGTGTTTGTTTAAATAATAGTTTCCGAGGTGAGGCCTAGAGACTGTTCAGAAATATGGTTGACAATGCTGCAGACTCTGAAGTTGACCAGAGTGGAGCCATCGAGCATGCGCAGTTGTGAGGATTATTACTGCAAAAGCAATGAGTGCAGAAGAAAATATTTCCTTTTTGTTGAAATGAACGTGCTGCAGTGAAGGCTCAAGGACAGGAATTTAATGTGTTTGCCAAGGCTAGGAAGTGAATGTTCGAAACCAGAGGAAAAGTTACTTTCTCGAGGAAGCCGAGAGACATGGAAATGAATGAACAATAGGGCTTATATGAGGCCTGGACTTGATCAAGGAACGTAGATGACCTAATATATTCTATCATGGACTGATACTGAACAGCCAATGAGAAACTTGGATTTGGTCGAAAGAATGCAGAAATGTAGAAAGTTTAGTTAGAAAGAAAGATATAAAACCTGACACTTGGAGCAGGAAAAAAACCTCTCTGCTTTCCGATTCCTGAAAGACGTGACATGCTGTCGGACATTTGGCGCACGTAAGGACAGCTGGCCTTAATGATTTTTGCTTTCTAGGTTTAGAGAGAAATAATCAGGGAGATAGATTTAGGGAATGGAAACTGTTATTCTGCTAAAATATTTCATGTTTCTGAGCTTGCTTTAAAATGTCAGTTCATTAATTCATTTCCTTATTAAAATGCTGCTTTCTTGATTGCTTATAAAATATAGACTTTTTAACATAAATGCTTTTCCTTCTTGAGAAATAAAGTTAATAAAAATTGGATTTGAAATGACAAGCTGGTCTTGTTTATTCATGATCTAGTTACCATCAGTTGATCCGATCGCCTTGATGGTCTGATTTAATAATGTTATGTGTTAAAACCATGGTAAAAATAGATAAACTGCAGTTGTATATAAATTTGTAAATATTTTATGGAGTGTTTAGTTAATCAGATCAATTGATTCAGTCGCTCAAAATTGTCTCATTGGTGTTATGGGCCTTTACATATGTTCTATGTTTATGGGTGAGTATTAAGGTGATAGGTAGGGTTACTGAGACAGTTTTTCATTAGGAGCGCTGGATCAATTACTTGGTAGCAGAGTTCGGTTACTATGGTAACTGACATGTTACATGGTAGTACATAGGATTAATGTCTAAAACATGTTAAGTTTGTTCAGTTGTTACATGTAGTCGAAAGGTTTTTTCCAGTAGTGTGAAAATTCCTGTTTTTTTGCCGGCAAGGGAGTGTAACTTCATAATTACACAGTGCATTTGTTCTGTTTCAAATAGTGGTATTGTCGTATATCACAAGTGTTGTGGACGTACAGCACAAGTTTAGGGATTTTAGGTGAGTAAGGTAGAATGTATAGTGAGGATTGTCTATGAAATCGTAGCTCTCGAGAAGAGGGACATTTGTCCTGTTTTAAAACTCATTGCGAAAAGAGTAGTAGAATTTATCTAAGCTTGAGTGAAGGGTAAGGAAGTGTTGTCTATTCTTACTGGCGAGTGTGGATTTCTATTGGTGGGTTAGAGTCCTACTAAAGGTTTCCGTATGTATGGTTAGGGTTTTCTGTATAAATGTGCGAAAATGGATTTGTAATACATGATCGAGTGAAACTCTGAATTGTTTCTAAGGAGGTGTAAAATATCTCTGTATGTGCATTTAGAGAAAAATGAACTAGTTTGTTATTACCTGCTAGAAGGGTAGAGTAGCCTTACTTTACAGATGAATGTAAATTCTGTGAAAATAGCGTTGTCTATTTCACGTGAATAGAATACTTGAATGTTTGAAAAGCTATTACTTTGTTTTTAGCGAAACAGGCGAATGGTTTGTTTTTATGGAGTTATTAACAGAATTCAATTAAGGGTTTTGTAAATATGGCGTTTTGAAAATTTTGTAAAGGAGGTGTCAGTTTAAGGAGCGGAGCGAGAGATAAGAGAAGCTGCAGCGGCAGTGTACATCACAAGAGTAGCGCTGTGATTGGCTAACATACGTCACAGTATTCATGCACTGATTGGTTCACGTGACTAGGTAAGCTACAGTTGATTGGCTCATCTTAAAAAGTGGCCATTTTGTTGGTCGAGCAGAATAGTGACGTAGCTTAACCTGATTGGATTGTTGGTGAGTTTCACGCACGGATTGGTTGGTGTTGCAGAATAACACGGAAGTTTGTTAAACTATTGCGATTCTTTTCCGAAGTAAGGGAAATTGTTTAAAAATATGGATTACTATTTTAAGAAAGAGAAAAAGAAGCTTTCATGGTTTCAGAAACTGAAAAACATTTAAACCTGACAAGAAAAGTTTAACGCGAGGTGGAAAAACACCTGCAGCTTATATGTTGGGTGAATATGGTTACCATACTTGTCTTTGGATTGAGAATTGGATGAAGTATACTGAAAATGATGGTGTATTAGCTTGGCCGGAAGATGGATCTTTTAACGTAGCGGTTTTGAAAAATTTAAGAGAAAAAATGATGAGTCTTGTACCAAAGCCTAGACCTACTCAATTTGAAGCTCTAGTTGAATGGGAGGATGAAATGTTTGAATTAGATCTGGAGAATAGGGGATTGTCAAGAGGAACTAGATTATGTCTTGATAGAGAAACACATGAGGATAGAATGCGTCGATGGAGAAGATCAGACATGTGTGATGGCTTGTACCCAGTGAGACTAATTGATGAGGTAACTGGACAAAAGGGTACTCAAAAGAGAAATAATAATGGTGAGGAGAGTGCTTCAGAGGATGCAGTATTAGAAGAAATTTATACTAGAAAGCCGCCACCTTATCGACCGGCTTGTTCATGGAGTTCTCCAAGTGCTCTTCCAGGAGAAATTCCACATGTCTCTTCAAGAGAATCTCCAAGTGCTCCTCCGAATGAAATTATTGATGAAATTTCCCCTAAAACAACTTTGATTTATGGAAAAACGCCTGAAAGAGTGGAAACGAGATGTAATTCTAATATATCAGGAGGAAATAAATCCTCAGTGCAGAGAGATGTAACATCAAGAAATGAGACCCCAAGAACAGAAAGGTATGAGGGATTACCAAATATCTCAGAAAATGTTAGTTCTAAAAATGATTTGATACAGCAGTTAACTAAGAGCATGGAAGCAGTAACAGTACCAGTAACGATTGGACCTGCTCTTCCAGTATTTGATCAAAAAGAAATTAGGCACTCAGCTTTAACTGTTCCATTAAATTCGGAAATACAGAAAGTGACTGAAAAATTTTATTCAGATTTGTCTGAAATACATCGAGAGAAAATAATGATGCCTGATTCAACTTTTTATCAAAGTTTGTCATGTAAAACTCCAACTGGTGCAGAATCTGACTCTGGAACTCCAGAGAAGAGTCTGAGTAAAATAGATTTAACGCAAATCCCAGAATGTAAATTGCTTGATGTTCCAAAATTGAAAGAAGATCTAGAAGAATTAATAATTGGGACAATTGGACCTGACAGATTAAAGGCATATCAGGATGATGAATTATTATTCATTTGCAAAAGCATAACATGGAAAATGAAAACAGATATGATCAATTAGAGGATTTGGCGTTAGAATTAGAAGTAGATTTGAGCAAGCAGAAGAACTTGCAGAAAAATTATCGAGTGGATTTTTCTGAAAAAGACATTGAGAATATGAACACCACAGGAAGAATAACTCACGTAAAAGACCTAATTGTGATTTTGAGAAAATGGGGTGAATTAAGTAAATGGAGGGCAAAATGGACAAAGAAAAGAGATGAAGACAGAACAAGTTTAGTTTTTCCTGTAAGGGAAAAGGAAAAAGTAGTAAATGAGTTTCCAATGAGAGAAATACCAGGAGGAGGGTATGTACATGTCCCATGGACAAGACAGGACATTTTACTGTTTACTAATGATTTTCCTCGTTTGAGAGAAAAGCCTGTAGAATGGTATCGACAGGTAGACAGATTTGTGAAAGTTTCAAAAGTTCTGTGGATTGATTTGGATGGTTTCATTGACATAGTTGTCCCATCAGATCTTTGGACAGAATGTAAAACTGTTGTGGATTGGCCTAGAGTAGAATATCCTCGAGATAAAGTAACAGGTGCTCCTTCACCGGATGTAATGAGGAAATACGAACAGGTAATTGTATTCTTGAAAAACAAGATTCCCCCAAAAGAGATAGATTGGGTTAAAATAGACAGAACAACCCAAGAGCCAAAAGAATCAGTACATTCATTTTATGAAAGATTACTACTGGTATTTAAATAATACAGTGGTTATGAGCATCTAAGTGAAAAGGACATGAGCCATTTTGTATACAGGTTTGTATATGGCTTAAGACCTGAAATTGGTGAAATGATAAGAACTGGAATAGTTGGTTGGCAATCACACACGGTAGATGATATCTTGAGAAAAGCAAAATACTGTAGTGATGAAATAGATGTCAAACATAAGAAGTTAAAAGAAAAAGCTATGTGGGCACAAGTAAAAGTGGCTGAACAACAGATGGCAACTGTAGGAAACAAAATTGTTGATCAGAATCAAGGGAGATTTAAAGGTAATTATATTAAACCAAAATTGATGGGAAATATAGAAGAGTTAAAACAGAAACTCCCATGTTTTAATTGTGGCGAAATTGGACACTGGAAGCGCGAGTGTAAACATCCGCCCAGAAATTATTCACGAAATTCATCATTAAATTCACAGATGCAGAATGAGATAAATCAGCAGTAACAGCTACAACGACAGGTAGTGATTCAGCAGAGTCAGATAACACAACCGCCACTTCCAAACTGTGTAAATGTGCATAGATACAGTGCAGAAACAGGATTCAGCGGAGGTGAACAGGTAAATTTAAAGAGATCACCAAGAGTGAATGTGTCAAATGTGTCTCAACAATATTTGTTGAAAGAAGACGAAGGGAGTGAATCTGAGGATTACTTCTGACGGTGCCTGAGAAAGGAGGAAGAGTGTGTGCTTGGAGCCACTCTTGAAGTAGATCAGGCTGGTCCATTTGTAAATGGTAAAGTAAATGATGTAGAAATTACTTTCCTAGCGGATACAGGTGCTACCCGTTCTACTGTCAGATCAGTGGAAATAGAAAACCTTCCTCTCTCGGGTGACAAAATCCAGGTAGTAGGTGTAGCTAATCAGCAAATAAAAACAGATTTAACAGAACCGGTGGAAGTGAAATAGGTAAATTTAAAGACATGCATAGGTTTATAGTCTGCGATAGCAGTCCAGTAAATCTGTTAGGAAGGGCTATCTTGTGCAAAAGGAATTGCGCAATATATTGCTCACCGGGTGGTATTGAGCTCCAAACTCCAGAAGAAGATGGGCTTTACAAATTAACAATGTCAATGGTTGAGGCAGAAGAGAATAGATTATATCCTGTGTTTGACAAAAATAATCTCCCTGAAGAATTAAAAGACACAGTAAATGTAGAAATTTGGGATTTTACAGGAGATGAAATGTGTTTGATGAAAAATGTAGATCCAGTGAAAATATCAGTAAAACAAGGAGCAGATTACCCAAACATTCCTCAGTATAAAATGAAAGCAGAAGTGATTGAGGGTGTTATTCCTGTAATAGACAAGTTTATAAAACAAGGTGTTCTAAAAGAAATTGAAAGCAGTCCTTGTAATTCACCTATTATGGGAATTAAAAAGCCAAATGGTACTTTCAGAATTGTTCAAGACCTGAGAAAGGTTAACAAAATTGTTGTCCCATGTTGCCCAATTGTACCAAACCCAGCTGTAATTTTATATTAAATTCAGCATGATGCAGAATGGTATACAGTTATTGATTTGTGTAATGCATTCTTTACTGTTCCATTGCATCCAGAGAATCAACAAATGTTTGCGTTCCGGTTCAAAGAGCGTATTCTAGCATGGTGTCGAATCCCTCAAGGGTACACCGAGAGTCCATCTATTTTTAATCAGTTGTTAAAGAAATCTTTGGAAAATCTAGATTTGCCTGGAAAATCTACATTGGTGCAGTATATTGATGATTTGCTTGTGGCTGCAAAAACAAGAGATAATTGTGTGATGGATACCATTATTCTTTTAAATCATTTGGCAGATGAGGGACATAAAGTGTCTCCTGCAAAATTACAGTTTTGCAAACAGGAAGTAAAATAGCTTGGTCACAGAATTGCGAAGGGAGTCAGACAAGTGACAACAGAAAGAATAAAAATGATTCAGGCAATGCAACCTCCAAAAACACAGAGACAAGTTAGAATGTTTCTAGGTATGGTGGGTTATTGTCGCCAATGGATTAGTGGATTTTCAGTAATTGCAAAACCACTGCAGAGACTGACAAAAGCAGATATAAAAGACCCGATTAGCTTAACTAAAACTGAATTGGAAGCCTTTGAGCAGTTAAAGAAATGTTTGTGTGAAGCACCAGCATTGGGAATGCCTGATTATGAGAAAGAGTTTGAGCTGTATTGTAGTGAAAGAGAAGGTTGTGCATTGTCAGTTCTGATTCAAAGACATGGAAAACTGAGAAAGCCAATAGCTTATTTCTCAGCTGTTCTTGATCCTGTTCCAAAAGCATTACCAGGTTGCTTAAAAGCAGTGGTTGCAACAAGTGTAAGTCTGGAACAAAGTGAAGTAATAATAATGGGATTTCCTGTAAAGGTATATGTTCCACATTCAGTTGATATTCTTCTTACCAGAGGCAAGATGGCGTCTGAGTGAGAGGTCGCTGCAGTAGCCTCGCCTGTCGGTCCTGCCCTGTGCTGTGCGAGAGAAAGTGGTAGCACTCCTAGGATCACGGTTATGCTGAAGGAGCTATATTGGATGCAAGAGTTATGACTCAATCTTGAAGCAGTAGGATTCTGCTCATCTACTCATCATCCAACTCATGTATCCTCCATGCACTCTCCTGAGACTTTTCTTCGTGGCCGCTGAATAGGTGCGGCTTTGCTGTCCCACATGCAGAGGATTTCGAGTCTGAGGCAAAAAGCGTTATCGTGTCACTGCCAGCCTCCTTGCGCCCTTGTGCCCCTGTGCCCGGTGTCCGGCATCTCGGTATTCAGTGTGCCTTTCAAAGACTTCAGAGACATCAAAGACATCCGACATCAGACAGTATTTTTCATAGCTTGGCTCTTGCTATTACCACGGCTACCGGCTAACAGCTACCTGACAGTTAATCAAAGTTTGCATCACGCACCCGGGAAGTCTTGAGAGTGGATTTGAATATAGAAGACGGGGCCAAAGAAGGAAACTAACAGAAGCTGCCGTAAGTTCTTCTAATTACTATGACTCTGTTTTGACCCTGATTGACCGGTGCAGACTCTTATTGATTGTCGGCTTTGACTATATACTCCTGATGTGTGGCTGCATCGTTAAAGACATAGAGCGGCTTCATCTCATCTCATCTCAACAGCCGATATAATCCATTATAATCCCCTGCTATCAGCTACCGCTACTGCTATTGCTATCTGCTAAATTGGCTGTCAATTGTGTCATATTTGCCATCAGTACCGATTAGTACTGATCTGCCAGCTTACCTGCCTATCTGCTTACTTGCTTACTTACTTATCTGCCTATCTATCTGTTCACTAACTCTCTGCACTGTCTGTTCTGTCACTCTGAGAATCTAAAATATATCTTAAAGATACTGGCAGCAAGGCTACGAGTCAACAAGAGAACCGAACCGAACTGAGCCGACTGAATCAGGAAAAGAAAAACCCTACGCTTGTTTCGGATTTCAAAGCGTGATACGTCGTGCGGGGGGGGGGGCAAGGTGACCTACCTCTGCCTCTACCCTCGGCGCATGGTTCACAGTCCCTCGCGCTCTGCACCGACCCTCGTCGACCCTCACCGACCTTCGATCCTCGAGTTTCCAGGCAGCTTCAGCAGATAAGGCACACTGCTCACCGGCACCATTCACCGTCCACCGGCTGTCTGCCTGTCGGCACGTCATCTGCTGACACAACGCAGGCAGATAATTATCACGCATCGGGGAGTGAGCGAGTTCTCCGATTGGATAACGGTAACTGCTGTGCAAACTGGTGGTGACGAATGTTACACGTGGGTGGTGTCTGGCGGAGGCAGCGGCAGAAACTAAGGTACAGCAAGGGAGACTGCAGGAGACCGAGCTGTGTAACTCAGGGCAAGGAACTAAGAAGCCCGAAGCAGAGGAAGAAAACAAAACTTAAATTTAAATATAAAGAGCTCGACAAGAATAAAGCGCATAAAGAGTACAAGGTGCAGAGCAATCTTTGGGGGAGTTCTGAAACGCACATATTCCTCATTTTTTGCACTATTTATGAGGCTAAAAACTCCAAAGTAAAGACAGACCGGACTATTTATTGCCTGCAAGACATTCAGAAAGTAAAGGGTGCCCGGGCAGCAGCGGTTGGTAGTATAAAATCAACCTCAAGTACAGCAGTAACTACAGCAGTGGTCATAGAAAAAGTGGCTATAGAACAAACGACAGCGAAAAAAAGAACCAATCAGATTCTTGATCCACATCCAGAGTTAGAGCCAACGCTCGGAGATTCAGCTGGGTGTATTGAACTCACAAAAATACTAGTACAATCCCAATTTCTGAGCATGGCCTGCAGTGATGGGAGTCCTGGAAATCCTGGAGTAGAAGTGACAATGAGATTGACGACGGATGAACCCCCTGGAACATGCACCCTAGGAATTGAGAAAGAGAATGAAGACGGCCTTGTAGGTACATCTGTGTCCAGTACTCTACGGCTCGATCATCCAGAAAATGGGAAAACCCAAAAAATTTAAGTCATGAGTTCCCAAGGCACCACAGGCAACCAAGGAAACTCGCATATCCAGATCGCACCTGCTTCTCCAAAAAAGAGAAACAGGAATAGACACATTGGACAGGGGCCCGGACCGGAAACTAGAGGAGCCAAAGCTAAGGAAAACAACGCCGAGTGCAACAATGAAAGAAGCTCAGGGCAGGAAATGCTTGTAGGCCCAGAGCGAGTTAAGAAAAACTCACAAAAAGAAAGGGATAAAGTCAGAACTAAACAGAAAGAAAGTACAGAAGATAAGAGCAGAGAATCTGCGGACACTACAGAAATAGACTTACTGGTCAAAAAAGCGCAACGGTTACAGGCTATAAAAAAAACTTGAAAGCTTCATCAAAAATCACAGGCGTACCATCAATATCTCAGCCTAGTATTTCTGAAATCTTTAGCCCATTACCAAAAGAAAGTCAGAACAAATCAACCACGAATATAAATCTAATTTGTAAGACATATGATAAACGCGACATAAGTGATATAAAAAAGATAAGCAAGGACATCAACTCGGAATCAGTTGCAGGTGAACAGTGAAATTTTTTATTTTGGAGTCCACTTTGAGAAAGGAAGACACCGTGCCAGCAATAATGGTTAAAAAAAAAACATAACAAATGAGCTAACTACCCAAAATGAACCCGGTGAGGTGAAATCATCATCACCAGGGGTAGCGTACAACATAGAGACTACTGTGACACCAGAAGTACAAAATCATGCATTATTGTCAGCGAATCGCCAGTCACCGCTAAATAATGTAGCTATTGAGAAGGAATCGGACTCAGACATCTACGATACTGGGATGTCCGTTTCTAGTGAATCAAGTGAACTGACGGAGAGCTCGGAGAGCAATGTAGATTTACCTGACGAAGAAATGCATGATGGGCAAGACTCCTACGACTCTCGTAAATCCGGTAAAACCGGACTTAGCATAAACTCAAAGAAACATCTGACGAAAAGGAGGATAAAACGTCAAGGAAATTATACAGCCGAAGATACTACTGACCCAGGTATTAATACCGATCACGCTAAAAAAACAAGAACAATACACTCACGGAAAAGGCCATTCGAGAGAAATACCGGAAAATCAATAGAAGAACTTCATAACATGAAGGAAACAGAGGAAAGAAATCGGAAGTCGAAGGGAACCCCTTGTATCTCACCAGAACCATCATTGAGCGAAGTCTTAAATTCTATCAAGAATTTTCACGCTGACGTGAAAAAAGACAGTCAGAGAAACCATGTGGCCATAGAAAAACTACAAGGCGCAATTAAGAAGGTTGGCAACACATGTACAGAAATCTCAGAAAGAATGGCTTCGGTAGAAACGCGTACCGAATATCTGGAAACAGATGTTACTGAACTTCTAAAGAAAGAAAAAGAACATGATGGAATCATAAGGGATCTCATGCTAAAAGTGGAGGACCAGGAAAATAGGTCCAGAAGGAATAATTTGAGATTTCTCGGAATTCCGGAAGGTTTTGAGGGAAATGACGCAAGAGGATCTATGATTGGCCTCCTAAAAACTGCATTTCCAGAATTGAGGCTTGGGATATGGACAAGGAGGTACAACGGGCCCATCGATTTCCCTTGATGTTACCCAAATATTCTCAGAAGCCACCGCAATATCCGAGGGCTATGTTAATCAATTTTGGAAACTATCTCCTGAGAGAAGCCATATATGATCTTGCAAGACCAACTAGTCAGCGGGCACACAAAGGATTTAAATTTTTTGTAAGACCGGATTTTGCACATCCGACTGTTGAAAGAAGATGGAGAATGCGCCAACTGTTTAAGCCCTTTGAAAAACTTGGAGCTACCGTCTATCTTCAGAACCCCGCGAGACTGAAAATCATATATAAAGGAATAACGAGAAGCTTCACTGGCGAGGTTCAAGCCCAAGATTACCTGAGTGAAATAACAGAGTCTGGGGCAAGGAAGTCTGGAAAAACCAGCAAAAGTACAAATATAGACTGATAACGCACAATAAGTATTGTGAATTAGTGACTTTAACAAAAGTATATTTGGGGGAGAAATTGTGCACGGGGGGCTGATAAATATAAGAATTGTGGAATTTGTTAAATACATAACCACTTAAAGCTTAACTATCACATTCTAGATACACACGGTTAGGACAGGGTGGGTGCTAACGCGGGCGGATCACATGGACACCCACACCCGGGTGTCTCATCGGATGGAAAGGGGGGTGGGGGGGCTTAGGGTGGGAAGGGGGGGTCGAGCAAGCAGGGACAGCTAGGTAGGGGGGGCAGAACAGGTTGGAAAATACTTACATGGGACACACAGAACATACTAACCGTAGCAAAATAGAAAGAACAAAAAAAGCAAAGGTTTTTTTTTTCCAGAGTATATGAGAAAAACTCCAATGGCTAAGATTAGCATATTATCACTGAACATATGCGGGCTCAATGATATAAAGGAAAGACAGAAAGTCACAGAGGGTCTAAGAATATCTGGGCCGAATATCGTGTGTCTCCAAGAGACACATATTGAAGGGTCGCAGCAATATCTGTTGAAATCCTTAGGATATCGACTTATAGCAGCTACATCACAGGCGACACGTACCAGGGGGGGTCGCAATTTTAGCAAAGGGTGGGGGCTACAATTTTCACGGTCCAAAATGGGGAAGGTAAATTCACCTTATGTACAATATATGGGGATATTATTGACAACCCGGAGGTATTGATTAAGGTGTCCAACGAGTTAATTCACTGGCCCCTTCCATTGATTCTTTGTGGAGATTTTAATATTCATTTACCCTGTAATTGGTCCACAGATCCTGGGTTTATCTATCAAGGCAGGAAACCGAAGGTTTTTCTTGCTCTTAAAGACCTATGTTTTCAACACGGCCTTTTAGATGGCTGGGCCATGATTCACCCGGGCGACCCTGGTTACACTTATTATTCATTTCCACATTCAAAACATATAAGATTAGATTATACGCTTCTTTCGAATAGCTTGCGCTCTACATGTCAAATCAATAAACTTCCTAGAATTCTGTCGGATCACAACCCGCTTAAGCTTAATCTAATGAAGGGTCCTGAAAAATCTAATATAAATATATGGGCATTCGAAAGAGCTTTGCTATATAATAACGCATATAATTCACATATGAGAACATGGATCCTCGCTTTCCTATCAGATAATATCGGGTCTACCTCCATCGACATAGTCTGGGACACTTTGAAAGCAGGGGTTAGGGGCGAAACGATGAAATTCTCCTTTCACCATAATAAAACCGAAAAACTAAAAATGACTTCACTAGAAGAAGATTTGAGTAAAGCCGAAGAAGGACTTATTAAAACGATACAGGAAGGTAACCCAATTGTTAATGCAGAGCGCAAAGTGGCTATCGCAAAAAATAAGATCTTGGCAATATTAACTGATAGAGCAGTTAGTAAAGCTAATGTCAACAAGGCTAAAATATATGAGTTTGGGGAAAAAATGGGCCACCAATTAGCTGTCAGAACCCGCAAAGATATATCTTTTGCTCTAATTAAAGAAATTAGGGACCCGGATTTGGGTCTAAGATCAGATCCATCTGAAATAAGAACATCCTTTCAGAGATTTTATAAAAACCTCTATCACAAGGATAATACCGAATGCGGTGATCCCAATATTTATTTGGAATCATTTAACCCATCACACTTGGAAATTGCTGATCAGGAGATATTAGATGGTACAATCACTTATGACGAAATACTTCTAGCAATTAAGGGCCTGGCTACTGGAAAGGCTGCGGGCATGGACGGGATTCCAACGGAATTTTACCTTAAATTCGCCCCCAACTCGAGAATATCATAACCCTCCTTTTCCAAACTATCTTCTCCGGAGGCAACCCCCCTAGGTCGTGGTCCATTGCCAAGATAATAGTATTTCCTAAAAAAAACAAAGATGAGAAAGAACTAGGCTCATATCGACCAATCACACTGATTAACGGGGATTCTAAAATATGCTCAAAAATACTGGCAGATCGATTGGCTCTCGTAATTCATAATATTGTCTCAGAACAACAACATGGTTTTGTTCCAGGAAGGTCTACGATTGATCATATACAAAGGGTTATTTCCCTCTTTGATTACACGGGGGTGACAGGAGACCCCATGGCCCTCATATTGCTCGACGCAGAAAAAGCGTTTGATAGGGTCTCCTGGAAATTTCTGTGGGCGGCCCTATCAAACTGTGGGATAGGCGGACGCTATTTAACAGCAGTCCAACAACTTTATGTAAACCCCAGTGCCCACGTATTAATTAATGGGGCTCTATCGGAAAGCTTTGCCATCACACGGGGTACAAGACAGGGCTGCCCCTGTTCGCCCCTCCTATTTGCTATCTATATTGATGTATTTATCCACAACTTGGAAAATAACAATTCAATTCCCCCAATTCAAGCTCGTAACATAGAAACTAAATGTCTGGCATATGCTGACGATATAGCTAATATCACAGGTGACCCCAATAACGCCATTAAGTGGATAGAACAGGAAGCCCATGCCTTTGGCAAAGTCTCGGATTATAAACTAAATCGTAGTAAAACTCAGATCATCATAAATAATAAAATTACGATGCAAAATCCACGTATAATTAATAAAGCAATTTATCTAGGCGTGAGTATTAACGCTAATATCGCAAACATGGTTGACGACAATCTTAACCCTCTCATAAGTCGCACTAAGAAGGAACTACTACGCCTACACAATTTACAACTCACTATTGGGGGGAGAGTTAATGTCGTCAAAATGTTATTTTTCCCCGAAGTTTCTCTATTTTTTTCGCACAATAAACCTAGAATTCTCCCAAACAGTTTTTAAAAATATAGATGATTTGTTTTCACGTTTTATATGGGGATATCATACGCCACGAAGAGCACTCAGGTGGATCACTTTACCTAGAGATCGGGGGGGATGGGCACTGCCAAACCTTAAACTGTATTATTGGGCAACAGTGTTGAGATATAGTGCATATCTTTTAAAAGAAGACACCGATGTCCATAATATTCCCACTGCACAAGAACTTATATTGGGAGATGGCTGTGCAGGTTGCTTATGGCGCCACTCAAACGATGACTATTTTAAAAAGGTGAAATTCAAGACTATGGCTAACGTTGTGAAAGTGTGGCGGAATGTTAAAAAACTAGTTGGTCTAGGCCGGTACTCTTTTTATACACCTACAATACAGAATTTGGATCTCCTGGAAATATTTCAAGATTTAGTATCGAATAGATGGGCCGAATTAGGGATAAAACAACTAGGGTGCTTTTTTTCTGAGAATGGTATTAAGTCGTTTGAAGAACTAAAAATCGAGTTCATACTATCTAATAGAGATTTCTTCAAATACCTCCAAGTGCGGGATTTTATTTTAAAGAAAGGGGGAGGTCGCATTAAATTCCAATCGTGGCAAACGATGGACAAATTATTATCCATAAAAACCCCTAGAATTGGCGAGCTATATGAAGGGCTTAATTTACTTTTGCCAGACGACATAGAGAAACATACGGAGGCATGGCAAAGTAGACTTGGCATCTCTCCACGAACCTCCTTGGAAGCCTTGGAGATGTCAATGTCAACCTTAATGTCCATGAAACTCCAAGCACAATTGTATAAAACATTTTTTTCACTTTATTATACCCCAGAAAAAATGGCAAAATGGGGGGAACGGAAACGGGACACGCTGTCCGAGGTGTTCCCTTTCATCAGCAGATCTAACCCACATGTTTGCCACATGTCCTATATTAGGGAATATTATATCGACAATCTCTGACTTTCTTTACAACCTCGCAAATTGCCGTATTCACATATCAACTGAAGAAATTTTATTAGGTACGTCCAACATACCACGACCACATTCAATGCACAGGCTTATCTTCGTAGCTATGGCTGTTCTCAGACTGTGCATTGCGTCAGCCTGGATAGATCCATTAGCACCTTTGTTTGTAGAATGGAGAACTAGGCTGTTTGCAACTTGCAACCTGGAAGTGGCGATTTATAGAAACAAAGGTACTGGTGCTATGTAAAGCGCTCTGATACCTGATTCAGTTCGGGTCTAGTTCGCGCTATATAAAACTCTGCAAAAAAAAAAGGGAGGACAAAGCGGAATAAGGGCATGATGATCTGGGCACCCCTGTTAGACTGGATGCAAGAGGAATGAAATGTTTGAATCACTTAGGTTTTATATCTACTGTCTCTCTTCTCTTTTTTTGTTATTTTTTTTTTTCCTTTTTAGTATCTCAGCTTCATGCTCACTGAACAAATGTATATACTTTTCTTCATATTTCTTATAATCAATAAAATGTAAGATTTTGCTACCTGTTCTGCAGGGGTGGGGGAGGGAGGCAATGTTGTTTATTAAATTCCAATGCAAATAAAAAAAATTTTTTTTTTAAAGATGCAGGACACAGCATTTGACAGATAACAGGCTAACAAAATATGAGAAAATTATTCTTGGTTCAGATAATGTGTCAATTGCAAGGTGTGTGAATTTGAATCCTTCCACATTATTACCTGATACTACTAAAACAGAAATCAGAGATGAAGTTGACCATGAATGCCTGGATGTATTAGAGTATTGCACCAAAGCAAGACAGGACATAAAAGATGTCCCATTGCCTGAATCAGATTATGTTTATTTTGTTGATGGTTCATGCTTGAGATCAGATCAGGGTGTGTTGAGTGCAGCATATTCGGTGTGTACAGTTGCAGATGTGATTGAAGCCTCTTGTCTCAAAGGAATTCGTTCAGCTCAAGTGGCAGAATTAATTGCTTTGATTCGTGCATGTGAATTGGGAAAAGGAATGAGAATTATCATAGTGACTGATAGTCAATATGGTTATGGTGTAGTCCATGACTATGGCCAGCTTTGGTCTCAAAGGGGTTATTTAACTTCTGCGGGATCACCAATAAGAAATGCTCAGTTAATAAAGAAATTGATTGACGGTATTCAGTTACCAAAAGAAATTGCAGTTGTAAAGTGCACAGCACATAAAAAGGGTGAGGATTTCATAACAAAAGGAAACTCTTTTGCAGACGAAATGGCCAGATTCTGTGCTAAAAATAATGTGTCCATGAATCGGGAAAAAGATAATGAACATGTTTTGAACTCTCTTATGCTAACATCTGTAGTTGAGACTTGGGAGAGAGTAAAAGAGCTGCAAGATGAGGCAAATGATGAGAAGAAAAACACATAGTTAAAAGCAGGATGCAGACAAAGAGAAGAAGATGAGGTTTTGGTTTACAAAGATGACAGACCAGTAATGCCAGAAAGTATGATTTCTGACATGGCACGCATGTACCATGGTCCAGGGCATATTGGTAGAGATTCAATGATTAGATTATTATTACAAACATGGTACAATCCAAAGTTTAGAATAATTGCAGAATCCCTTTGTCAGAGGTGCCTTGTATGTCAGCAGATCAACCCAAACAGGAAAACTGTTGTGAGCATGGGAACCATAGGACGGGAGGGTGGTCCTTTTACAAGAATGCAGATTGATTTCATTGACATGCCACCACACAACAAACTCAGATATGTTTTGGTGATAATCTGTTTGTTTTCAAGATGGGTGGAAGCCTTTCCAACACGTCGCAATGATTCAATTACTGTGGCAAAATTGCTTTTGAGAGAGATCATACCAAGGTATGGTTTCCCAGTAACGGTTGAGACAGATCGTGGTACACATTTTGAAAACAAATTGATTTGTGAAGCACTGGACATAGAGCAAAAATTACACTGTGCTTACAGACCAGAAGCATCAGGTGTTGTTGAGCAAGTGAACAGTACAATAAAAAACAGAATAGCTAAAATGTGCTTAGCTACAGGAATGAAGTGGACTGACGCACTTCCACTTGTTTTGATGTCTTTGAGAAGCATTCCAGATAAGAAAACAGGCTTGAGTCCTCATGAGATCTTAATGGGCAGGGTCAGGAGGCAAGCATTTGTTCCAGTTGACAAGCTATTGAGCATTAATGATAGCATCATTGTGGACTACTGCAAAACTCTATCTGATGTGGTCATTTCTGTGTTCCATCAGGTGGGAACTGAAGTGATTACAAAAGAGAAAGAACAAGCTCATGATCTGTTACCAGGAGATTGGGCCAGGACAAAGGTTCATCGAAAAAGAAATTGCCTAGTACCAAGGTGGCAGAAGGCAAGACAAGTGATACTTGTGACAACAAACGCTGTGAAGTGTAGAGGGCTGAAGAGGTGGCTACATGCTAGTCATACCATACATGTACCTACACTTGAGAGTCCTGACGAAGGTGATACAACAGCTGATTCAGATTCAGAAGAAGAACCTGAAAGAAATCCAGATCCTGAAGATCGACAAGAGGGTCGACAATTGGAAAATTCAAATGCGAATGAGGCATTGAATGAAAAAATTGTGATACAAGATTCTGAAGAAAATGAAGATGATGGAGATCTGCTAGATCAAGTAGCAGAAGAGGAGACTGAAAAGGGAGAAATTCAAGATCAGGAGAGTATTGAAAAGCAGGATAGTAGCTCTGAAAGAAGGAACGGAAACTGTGAAACTGGAGAATTGGAAGTTATTGAAGAAGAAGAAGTTGCAAGTTCCAGTAATAAAGATGTGGTTCCTAACAGAGTGAAGCTGCAGAGTAAAGAAGTTCTTCCTGGATCTAAAGAAGAATCTGATACAGTAAAATTGATTATTAAAGAATCAGCTGACAACACAGAAAGTGAAATAGAGGAAAGTGAAATTGAATCGAAAATGAAACGATCAAGGAAAAGAGCTTGGAGAGTGGAGTATAATTTGGCAGAGCCAAAGAAGAAGTTATCAAGAAAAGGAGATAATTGGCCAAATGAGAATGAAGGCCTAAAAGTTAAGTTATTGAAAAAGGGGAAAGAGCAGGTTAACGAGATTTGAAGTCAAAAAGAAGAAGTTTCAGATGAGAGAAATCAAACAGGAAAGAAAATAGAAGTGATTAACAGCAGGGCAAAAAGAATAATAAAGCCAAATCAGAAGTACAAATCACCTGAGTGGACTTATATTATTATTCCACCAGTAGTTGAAGTGAGCAGTAATCATGAAAATTTGAGTGATGCAAGTGACAAGAATTGATTTTGTTTAATAGGTGACACAAGGTCGAAGAAAATGTGTTAGCAGGAAAAGATATCACTGTATTACATAAGGTCGAAGTAAAGCTGTTAGGTTATAAAATGATCTGTTAAAAAAAAAATAGGGGAGTATATTTAGTAATTTTAAATGTTTCATTTTTGTTTTTCATTTTTAAAGCTTTTGTTTGAGGGTAAAGATGCCTTTAACTAATAATAATTCGAGATGTTCTATTCTGAGAAGATGTTGCAAATTATCTTTAATATGTGTAATCTTGATCATTTTAGTTTGGTTAATTTTAGCTGTTATCTTTCCTTTTGGAATTGACAAAGAGATGTACAAAACTAACATGACTAGTAAAGTTGTGGCTAATCGAGATGAAATTGATAAATCTGATAAGATCATTGTACATAAACCAGAGATTCATCAAGATAGATCTGTGGGAGATTTTTCTAGTAATACCTTTTATAGACTTCTATCAGAATATGTTAAGGTGATGGACGCAAAAGATTGCTACATTTGTGTGAAATTACCTACTTCTGTGTCTGAAGGTGTAACATATAATATGCTTCCTCTTACTTATGGTGTAACATGTAGTGTAATAGCTAGTTTGTTTTATCAAACTGGTCGTCTGGAATATTATTATTCTGACTTTGACGAGATTTTTGCAAATTTAAAAGTTGTAGATAGCTTGAATAAAGTGAAACCTGCTAAACAGATGAGGGAATTTTTCCTGGTGACTAGTGAACTCACTTATGAGTATGCTTTTAGAAATAATTTAACATGTAAATTGAGAACAGAAGAGAAATCATTCTTGAATTTGGTGGAAGAGAGAAGGGCGATTTACAAGCGAAATGAGATGTCGAAACATACAAAGTCTACATTTTGGCAGATGGAAGATGAAAAGCTTAATGGTAGAAATTAGATTGTCAAACTGCAGTTGTATATAAATTTGTAAATATTTTATGGAGGGTTTAGTTAATCAGATCATCTGATTCAGTCGCTCAAAATTGTCTTATTGGTGTTATGGGCCTTTACATATGTTCTAAGTTTATAGGTGAGTGTTAAGGTGATAGGTAGGGTTATTGAGACAGTTTTTCATTTGGAGCGCTGGATCAAAGGTCATGTTTCAAAACAATCCCTTTTAATAAGTACTTCCCAGTACAGCGCCATAATGTGATATATTAATATCAAAGCTCTGCAAGCCAAAGAAATACACATTTTTGAATTCTACAGATACTTTATTATATCTTACATGACATTTGGTGTATGATTCACATGGCAAACATTTTCTGGGCTTGTTATAAATTGTATAGGGAAAAGAGATATGTAGCAGTCAGTTTCACATGAGGCTTCTGGTTGTCATGGCAACATGTGGGAGGGTCATTGTGAGGAAGACTATTTCGAATGTCGGTGTTTAAACTGGGGATTGACAGTTGAGCCTAAGGGAGCGTTTTATTATTTAAAAGGGTCTCTGCTCATGCTCCTGGTCACACGGTTATCACTGCAGAAGGAGGAGGGGGGCTCACACCAGCCTCAGCTCCGCTCCTCCATTGAGATAGAAGAACGGGAAGAGCCTCTGTGTGAAGGGGGCCTGCGGGAAGGTGTAGAGAAGCTCCATGGAGTCAGCATTGTACAGGGACAGCCGCCCCCCCTCGTAGTCCAGATACACCCCCAGCTTCAGGGGCTCCTCACGAGGGGACAGAGGGGTGTCAGGGGAGGTGAGAGCCCTGTACCGACCCCCCGACCCCTGCCCAGTCCAGACTCCCCCTTCAGGTGACCATATGAAGTGTCCCTCCCTGTCCACAGACTCTGCTGCGACCCCCACCTCCCACTCTCCCCACTCCTGCAGCGGCTGCACCTCCCAGTAATGTCTGCCGGAGGTGAACCCCTCGCGCCCCAACACACAGGGCCAGTAGGTGAATCTCTTGGGGGTGTCCGGCAGGCGCTGTGCCGTGCCCGTCTCTATCACACGTCTCCCCCCCTCAGACAGGAGGAGCTCAGGATGAGCCGTGTCAGGATCCAGAGTCACCATCACTGCAGAGAAGAGATTCACAATTAGAGATTTAATGACACAAAGAAAGGCTGTAATTACTGCTTTTGTTTTACATATGATTAATTTACACCACATCTGGAAGGAGCACGCGGCGCTAGAGTGCACGGCACTAGACCGCTCACTCCACTAAAGCGCAAGGCACTAGACCGCTCACTACACTAAAGCGCACGGCACTAGACCGCTCACTACACTAAAGCGCACGGCACTAGACCGCTCACTATACTAAAGCGTGCATTCATCTAGAGCTCACACTACACCAAACAGCACACTGCGCTACAGAGGACATTCTACTACACACTACACTGCACCATGCAGTATACTACACACACACACTGCGCACACTGTACTACACAAAGCACTGCAGCAGATAGGGCACTGTACTAGTCAGTACACTGCATTATATGGAACTGAGTGGCAGAGCGGCTCCAAGGCATACTGTACCAGTCAGTACATTGCATTGTATGATACAGAGTAAGAAAGCTACTAGGATGTATACAGTACTAGTCAGTACACTGCATTAGATGGCACTGAGCGCAGAGCTACCTGAAGGTGTACTGTACTAGTCAGTACACTGCATTAGAAAGTCAGGAGTGACAGAACTATTAGAAGGCATTCAGTACTAATCAGTACACTCCATTAGATGGTACAGAGTGACAGAGCTACTCCAAGGTATACAGTACTACTCAGTACCGTGCATTGCATGGTACACAGTAAGAGAGAGACTAGAAGGGATACTGTACTAGTCAGTACACTGATTTAGATGGCACTGAGCGCAGTGCTACCTGAAGGTGTACTGTACTAGTCAGTACACTGCGTTGGATATCACAGAGTGGCAGAGCTACTCCTAGGCATTCTCTACTAATCCGTAATAATAGATAGTACAGAATATGACAGCTACTAGCAGCTATACTGTACTTGTCAGTACACTCATTTGATGGCACAGAATGACAGAGCTACTCCAAGGCATACTGTACAAGTCAGTAATCTATAAGAGATAGTACAGAGTAACAGAGCTACAGGAAGGTATACAGTACTACTCAGTACATTGCAATAGATGGTACAAAGTGACAGAGCTACAATAAGGTAAAAGTACTAGTGAGTACACTGTATTAGATTGTACAGAGTGAGAGAGCTTCTATAAGGTATACAGTACTAGTCAGTACACTCCGTTAGATGGTGTGGAGTGACAGACCTACTTCGAGGTATATTGTACTAGACAGTACACCGCATTACATAGTATAGAGTGACAGAGATACTGCAAGGTAAAATGTACTTATCAGTTAAACTACGTTATATGGCACAGAGTAACAGAGCTACCCTTAAGAATACAGTACTGTTATTTTTAGTTACCCATATTGCATTTGAATGTTCCTTCCCTTTTTGGACCCATGTATACTTTTGTGGTTTTTGTTATGAACCGAATAAAGTATTTTGACTGACTGACAGTACTAGGCAGTACACATCATTGGCTGGTGCAGAGTAGGAGAGCTACTAGAAGGCATACAGTACAAGTCAATACACTGCATTAGATGCTACTGAGTGACAGAGCTACTGGAAGGTATACCATACTAGTCGGTATCCTATATTAGATGGCACAGAGTAACAGAGATACTCCAAGGTATTCAGTACTAGTCAGCACAAAGCATTGGATGGTACAGAGTAAGAGAGCTACTAGAAGGAATACTGTACTAGTCAATCCACTGCATTAGATGGTACAAAGTGGCAGAGCTACCAGTAGGTGTAAGATCCAGTACACTATACTGGATATTACAGAGTAACAGATCCACTCGAAGGCATACTGTACTAGTCAGTACAATGGGTCAGATGGTACCAGGTAACAGTACTACTCCAAGGCATACAGAACTATTCAGTAAATTGCATTAGATGATACTGAGTGACAGAGCAACTCCAAGGGATACAGTGCTATTCAGTACACTGCATTAGATGGTACAGACTAATAGAGTTAGTCAAGATGGTATAAAGTAGCAGAGCTACTAGAAGGTGTACTATACTAGTCAGTACACTGCATTAGATGGCTCCGATTGAGAGAGATACCAGCGGGTGTACTTTACTAGTCAGTACACTGCATTAGATCAACAGAGTCATAGAGTTACTAGAAGGCGTTCTGTAGTAGTTAGTGCACTGTATTAGATGTTACAAATTAACAGAGACCCTCGAAGCCACAGTATACTAGTCAGTACACTCCATTAGAAGGTACACAGTGAGAGTGCTACCCCAAGGTATACAGTACTAGCCAGTACAATGTATTAGATGTTTCAGAGTGACAGAGCTGCACCAAGGTATGCAGCACTAGTCAGTACACTGCATTAGATGGTACAGAGTGACAGAGCTACTAGAAGGTGTACTGTACTACTCAGCACACTGCATTAGATGGTACAGAGTTGTTCAGGATATACTGCAGTAATCAGTCCACTGCATCAGATGACACAAAGTGAAAGAGATACCCCAAGGTAGACAGTACTGGTCAGTAAACTACCTTAGATGACGCACAGTGAAAGATCTACTCGAAGGTATACTGCACTAGTCGGTATACTGTATTAGATGGCACAGAGTGACAATGCCACTCCAATGTATACAGTTCTACTCGGTACACTGCATTAGATGGCACAGAAAGACAGAGCTACTCCAAGGTCTAGTACACTAGTCAGTACACTGCATTAGATAGTACAGAGTGACAGGGCTACTTGAAAGCATACAGTACTAGTCAGTACACTGCATTTGATGACACAGAGTGATAGGGATAGTCCATGGTATACAGTACTACCCAGTTCACTACATTAGATGATACAGGAAGACAAAGCCACTCCAAAGTATACAGTACTAGTCAGTACTAAGTATGGGCGAATTTTGCGGATCTGCGGTCCGCGAATTCGCGCTCAATCACAAAAAAATCTGCAAATTTGCGGATTTTCCAGCGAAATCGCTGATTTTTTTGCGATTTCCATCTACTCAACTGGAGTACTTTCTACTGGCTAATCAGTAAGTGCTACCTCGTTGGGTAAATGTATAGTGCTTTTCCTACACTGCAGCTGCGTAAAGGGCCAGAAGATTTGTCTCCACTGACCATGTGTGCCTGTAACTTTGCCACAGCGCCAAAAGGCACCGAGGTCCCTTGAGTGAGCTGTCCATCATAGTTGGGAAAGGGCGGGAAGACGTATGATACCGCTAGTGTGTGGTGCGGGGCTTCTATGCGTGTTCACATGCCTCTTGTGTATAAAGGGTCAGAGAGCGAGCAGGGCAGCAAGTGAGGAGAAAGCAGCCTCCTGGTCACAGGAACGGGATTGCGCTCGGAAAACTCAGGGATGCAAAGACCTCCCTCCGGTATTACAGCTAATTTTCGACGGCAGATATGGGGTTAAAGCACACTTGCCCAGCCTCGACCGTGCTCACTAATGCTTTTGGGCTGATTAAAACGTTACTGAATTTGAGCTTCAACTCGGGCACCTGCTTTATTTAGATCTGTTAGTGCTTCCTGTTGAGGTTTAATTTTTGTGACAGGAGCCTCGTGCCAGAATGAATCCTGCCCTGCATAGTTATCCACAAAGATGCCACCGTTTTGTGCAATACCTCTACTCAACTGGAGTACTACTGGCTAATCCAGTAAGTGCTACCTCGTTGGGTAAATAATACTGCTTGTCCTACACTGCAGCTGCGTAGGGCCAGAAGATTCGTCTCCACTGACCATGTGTGCCTGTAACTTTGCCACAGCGCCAAAAAGCGCTGAGGTCCCTTGAGTGAGCTGTCCATCATAGTTGGGAAAGAGCGGGAAGACGTTTGATACCGCTAGTGTGTGGTGCGGAGCTTCTATGCGTGTTCACATGCCCCTTGTGTATAAAGGGTCAGAGAGCGAGCAGGGCAGCAGGTGAGGAGAAAGCAGCCTCCTGGTCACAGGAATGGGGAATGCGCTCGAGAAACTCAGAGATGCAAAGACCTCCCTCGGGTATTACAGCTAATTTTCGACGGCAGATATGGGGTTAAAGCACACTTGCCCAGCCTCGACCGTGCTCACTAATGCTTTTGGGCTGATTAAAACGTTACTGAATTTGAGCTTCAACTCTGGCACCTGCTTTATTTAGATCGGTTAGTGCTTCCTGTTGAGGTTTAATTTTTGTGACAGGAGCCTCGTGCCAGAATTAATTCTGCCCTGCATAGTTATCCACGAAGATGCCACCGTTTTGTGCAATACCTCTACTCAATTGGAGTACTACTGGCTAATCCAGTAAGTGCTACATCGTTGGGTAAATGATAGTGCTTTTCCTACACTGCAGCTGCGTAGGGCCAGAAGATTTGTCTCTACTGACCATGTGTGCCTGTAACTTTGCCACAGCGCCAAAAGGCGCCGAGGTCCCTTGAGTGAGCTGTCCATCATAGTTGGGAAAGGGCGGGAAGACGTATGATACCGCTAGTGTGTGGTGCGGGGCTTCTATGCGTGTTCACATGCCTCTCGTATATAAAGGGTCAGAGAGCGAGCAGGGCAGCAGGTGAGGAGAAAGCAGCCTCCTGGTCACAGGAACAGGGATTGCGCTCGAGAAACTCAGGGATGCAAAGACCTCCCTCGGGTATTACAGCTAATTTTCGATGGCAGATATGGGGTTAAAGCACACTTGCCCAGCCTTGACCGTGCTCACTAATGCTTTTGGGCTGATTAAAACGTTACTGAATTTGAGCTTCAACTCGGGCAGCTGCTTTATTTATATCTGTAAGTGCTTCCTGTTGAGGTTTAATTCTTGGCCCACAGGAAGCACTTACAGAGTTAAGGCAGGTGCCCGAGTTGAAGCTAACTTTGTAATCATTTTAGAATGGCGCCAGCAAGCACTCTGGCAGCTTAGTTACAATGTTAGCTTCAACTCGAGCACCTGCCTTAACTGTGCTTCCTGGGGCCAAAAAAAAAATCCGCCTGCTCGCAAATTTGCGAACTTTTCGGCAATTTCGCGAGATTCGCGGATCGCGAAATTGCCGAAAATTCGCACATTTCGCAAGCGGAGCGGATTTTGCGCCCATACTTAGTCAGTACACTGCATTAGATGGTACAGAGTATCAGTGCTACTAGAGGGTAAATTGTACTAGTCAGTACACTACATTATAGGGTTAAGAGCAACAGAGCTACTCCAAGGTAGCCAGTACACTGCATTGGATGGTACAGAGTAAAAGAGCTAATAAACGGTATACTGACCTAGTCAACATACTGCCTTAGATGGCAAAGGGTGAGATACCTACATCAAGGTCTACGGAACTGATCTTAACTGCTGAAACCTAGAACTCTAAGAGTTATACAAACTTACGGCTGGACTCTGCACATATCGGATCCTTGGAGGGTGGCATTCCCAACCAAGATCACCTAAACTTGTTCGTCAGGCAGATTTCATACCTCATCATGCATCGAATTTTTTCTTATTTCTAGGAGACTGAGTCTCAGCCAGCAGAGAATCCTTCAGAATGGATTCTCAGACCATGCAATGTTGATTCTTATGTCACAGTTAGGGGTCTATATTAGGACTCCTAATAGATGGATGCTAAATAGGCAATATTTATCAGAAGAAAATTGGGTGCTCTTTATTGAAACCGAGATTGAAGAATTTCTCAAGCTTAACCATGGCTCTGCACCTTTATATGTGGTTTGGGATTCACTCAAGGCTTTCATTCGAGGGCTAGCCATTGGGAAAGATGCTGATAATCTTAGGAAAGCTAAGGACGAAAAACGATCCTTAGAGCAGACAGTACAAAGGTCTCTCAACGCATTTCTTAGCAGCCCCACAGTTCTTAACCAGCGGCAGCTTGATCAGGCTAAACAGGATCTTAGCGAAAGATACTATCTTAAGAGGGAATCCTTTTACCAGCACCATAGATAAAACATTTCTAAAGAAAGTCATTATACTGGTAGGTTCCTTGCGTGGCAGGTAAGGGAACAGGCTGTTACTAACCAGATAACTGCATTAAAATGTCCTTCAACTGCTTCCCGTACTGACGACCCGGTAAAAATAGGTGATATAATGTTACAACATTATAGGTCTATATACGACCAACAACAGATTATTGATATCACATCCCTGAGAGGGTTCCTCCAGAGAAATGAATTGCTGGTACTCTCGGATATGGAGAAAATGAGTATGGCAAGGTCGTTTACAAAAGTTGAGCTGGAGGGGGTCATAAAAAATCTTCCAAGCGGCATAGCCTGCAGCCCGGGTAGCCTCCCTGCATAATTTTTTAAGTCTTTCGTACTGCCATTTAGGATTATTTTTCACCGTTAGCTAATTCGATTTTAGAAGGTGGGGCGATACCATTTTCATTCAGAAATGGGAATATAGTCAGCTTTTTGAAAAAGGGAAAGGATAGCGAAGATCCTAATTCTTACCGCCCCATCACGTTATTAAATTCTGACTATAAAATAATCCCCAAACTTTTAGCTAATCGTCTTAATCAAAATGCCTCGCATTTGATTCACCCTGACCAAAATGGTTTTATTGCTGGCAGGCAGCTTGGAACAAATACGCACTATTTAACGGAAGCATTGGATTATTTTGAGACTAAGAGGATACCTGCTCTAGTCTTCTTTTTAGATGCGAAAAGGCATTTGACCTAGTTGTCTGGGAGACCCTATTTTTTATTCTGCAAAATGTTGGCATACCTCCCAAAATTACGGGGTTGGTTCAGAATTCTGAAGCCAACGTAATCATTAACACCGCAGAGGCTGGCCAGGTTAAGGTTAAACAAGGGACTAGACAAGGGTGCCCTCTGTCTCCAGTACTATTTGCCTTGTTTATCGAGCCATTAGCACTTGCAATTAGCAATAGTATTGATATCTGCCCTCCACTTCCAACTATGGTGAAATTGAAACTATATGCCGATGACATCGTCCTTATTATAAAGCCTGAGAAGGAGGCCCAAGCAAAAACTTTTGAGATCTTTGAGGAATTTGAGGCATTAGGTGGTTATAAAATAAATTAAAAAAAGACAGAAATCATATAGTGTGGCGGAGCATGTATGGAGCTACACCCTAATATTCCTTCTAGTTTAAACACAAAACCTAAGAGGTATCCGAGTGTTTATTTTTCAGCACAAATAGTTGATTTATACAATTTGAAATTTGCCCCACTTTTACGAAAAGTTCAGGACTTACTCCTTGATAGAGCTCTCTCCCATTAACCATCGTGGGTAGGGTTGCTTTGATTAAAATGACTGTCCTTTCACTATTCAATTTCCTTTTCTCTGCAATTCATTGTATTTTAATCAGCTCCTTTTGTACCAAAATAGAGTCTATGTTTACGGCCTTCTTTTGGGCAAAGAAGGCCCCTCAAATTGCACTAAGCACTTTATGCAAAGAGCTGGAAAACGGAGGATTAGCTCTCCCGAATCTGAGTGATTATTACTTTGCATATTTTGCACAATATATATCAAGATTCAAGCCGGAACTACAATCAAATCTTTTTATTAGCTATTTTATTAATTAAATTTGCAACGAAAATCAGATACACGGCCCATTAACAATTGTTAAATCGCCTAAATTAGTACGATATAAGTGTGTACAGTGGTTTTTCTAAAAACGGCAGGCTTTTTATAGAAGATACTCTATCCCCGCAATCAACTCCTCAACCCCGTTATCTGGCCCTATCTTATTATCTGGGATTAGAGAGTCTTCAGTAATAACACAAAAATGGGCCAATGCTGGATTCCGGAAAATCTCACAATTTTTTTGAGGAATGAAAGATTGCTGAGATTAGCTAAAATGTCTCATTTGATCGTTAATGACTTCCTTCTTCTTGGGTCGTATAATATTTTTTGTAAATTCCTGAGTAAACTTGACTTGGTCCAGATCAGTGAACGGAAACCCTTAGTATGCAAATTACTAGAAGATACAGCATTTAAGAAACCTGGGGAATGGAAAAAGCGCTTAGCTTCCATCAAGGGGAGCTATTTGGCAAAGGATGTTATTTTTTAGTAAATGGCTACTTTATAGAACTCCACTTTTTCAGACTAAGATGTATACCAACCAACCAGCGCGGTGCTTCCGTTACCTTAAACATCCTTCAGCCAACTGGGTACATATTATACAACAATGCCCCTTTATCCAGAGGTTCTGGAATTATATATTTTTTTATCTGGAACGTGAATGTGGTATTTTAATAGGATCGAGTACTTAGCTAATAATATTTGGCTTCGACCCAGTCCTTCTTTTCCCAGACAAGCTTGTCAAATTATTATATATTGCAATGGCTGTAGCCAGATCACTTCTGCTTCAAAGATGGCGATCAGGTCTCATACCATCTGTCCATGAATGGGTCCGGAAAATGAAGCTAGTTAAAAATAGTGAACGAACCTATGCATTACGAATTGGGGGACTTAAGAAATTTGAGAGCATCTGGGCAGCTTATTTTGATTAAGATCTCAAAATTCAGCGTATTTTTAGGAGGTAGTGGCACTATGTTTAATATCTATGTCCGGCAATACCAGGATCTTAATTCATTATGCAACATTTGGTATTCTATTGCAATTCAGTTACATGATTGAATTTAGGATGGTTTAGTATTTTCCACATACTCGCTAATTTTCAGGTATAAGCTTGGGTACTCAAGGTTTAATCAATTATTTAGTTTATATTTATAACCGGCAGGGGATACTGTTTTTTCTTTGCTTTTTGTACACTGGCTTAAATGTTTATACTGTTTATCCTTCTGGATTTTAGGATTTACTCCCTCTCAGTAAATCTGTGCTATTCAACAAATCTGTATTACTATCGTCATATTTAAATAATTTTTATGGATGTATTTATGGGTTAAAAAAGCTTGTTATATGGATTTCAATTTAAAAAAAGGTATACAGTACTACTCAGTACATTACATAAGATGCTACAGAGTGACAGAGCCAATCCAAGGTATAAAGTACTAGTCAGTATACTGTGTTCAATGGTACATAGCTACTAGAAGGTATTCTGTACTAATCAGTACTGCATTAGATGGTAGAGACAGTAGAACTACTAGAAAGTGAACTGTACTAGATAGTTCAGTATATTAGATTGTACAGAGTAACAGAGCTACTTGAAGGAGTACTGCACTAGCCAGTACACTGTATTAGATGGTACAGAGTAACAGAGCTACTAGAAGGTATACTGTACTAGTTAGTAAACTATATTAGATGGTACAGATCAACAGAGCTACTCCAAGGTACACAGTACTAATCAGTACACTGCATTGGATTGTACAGAGGAAGAGAGCTACTAGAAGGAATACTGTACTAGTCAGTACAGTGCATTAGATGACAAAGTGTGATATACCTACTCCAAGGTGTACAGTACTACTGAGTATGCTGCTTAAATGGTACAGCGTGATAGAGCCACACCAAGGTATGGTCAGTACACTGAATTCCATGGTATAGTGTCAGAGCTACTAAAAGGTAGAATGTACTAGTCAGTACACTGTATTCGATAACACAGTGACAGAGTTACTAGAAGGTAACTGTACTAGTCAGTACACTGCATTAGCTGGTAATGAGTGACAGATACTCCAAGGTATACAGTACTACTCAGTACACTGCATTGGATGGTACAGAGTGAGAGCTACTGCAAGGTATACAGTACTAGACAGTGCACAGCATTAGATCTAACTGAGTAGCAGAGCCACTAGAAGGTAGACTGTACTAGTCAGTACACTGCACTATATGTCACAGAGTAAGAGAGCTACTAGAATGTGTACTGTGCTAGTCAGCACAATGCATTAGATGTCAAAGAGTGACAGAGCTAATCCAAAATATACAGTACTCGTCAGTACACTGCATTCAATGGTACAGAGTGACAGGGTTACTGAAAGGTATACATTACTAGTCAGTACACTGCATTAGATGGCACAGAGTGACAAAGCTACTACAAGGTATACAGTACTACTCAGTACACTGCATTGGATGGTACAGAGTGAGAGCTACTGCAAGGTATACAGTACTAGACAGTGCACAGCATTAGATCTAACTGAGTAGCAGAGCCACTAGAAGGTAGACTGTACTAGTCAGTACACTGCACTATATGTCACAGAGTAAGAGAGCTACTAGAATGTGTACTGTGCTAGTCAGCACACTTAATTAGATGGCACAGAGTAAGAGAGTTACTAGGTGTACTGTACTAGTCAGTTCACTGTATTAGATGTCTACAGATTTACAGACGTACTCCAAGATATACAGTACTAGTTAGTACACTGCATTAGATGGTACAGAGTGACAGAGCAACTAGAAGATAAACTGTACTAGTCAGTACACTGGATTATATGACAAATACTGACATACCTACTCCAAGGTATACTGTACTAGTCAGTACACTGAAATTGGATGGTACAGAGGAAGAGAGCTACTAGAAGGTGTAGAGTACCAGTCATTTCTCTGATTTAGATGGCCCAGAGTAGGAGAGCCACTAAAAGGTATTCTTTACTAATCACATTCCACATAGAGAGCAATTGGTGCGCCAACACATCAAGTCTACAATATGTATTCCCAATTTGTTCCTCAAGTCGTGAAACAAAAGGCGGGGTGGTGTGCGTTAAATGTGGAACGGGCGCCTCCTTGAGTGTGCGTAATTTGGTGTTCACTATCTATGCGGTGCAAAAGGCGAACAGAAATACACACACTGCCACTGGACCGTCTGCACGGTCCACTATTGAACTGTAACACTTGTCCTATACACACGCTGGTATTGCCACTATTAGTGTCTAATTATACATCCCATGACATAATCGCATATATGTAGCATGTACAACACAATAAGATCAATTATTGTTTTAGCTTTTTCAATAATTAGTCGTTAGGTGTACTTCTCTTCCTTTATTTCAAACGAAATTGCCCAGCCAACATGTGTTTTGTCGTGGGAAATATCCCAATTGACTTCTTCAGGGCTACAAGAACGAAAAATGTGTTTAGGATCAGCCGATCCAATACAACCTTCTAAAAGATTTTACCATGGCATAGTGAACACCCAGTGAATGTTTAGGTGAAACATGTCACATAACAATGTGACCTTTTCGTACAAAAAGTTGTAGTGAGCATAATTGTCGCCCTATATTTACAGCCCCAAACGGTGGGAAAATCCTGACATCTCCAGAATGTGCTCAGTATTACAACGAATGAAACGATCCGTGACAATCGACATGCACAGATTCCACATGGGCGCATCTTTGTCCCAAAGACCTCATAGTGAACGGGAAAGCCGAAAATATGGCAATAATTGGAGTGAAAGAGAGAAAGACAGGACCAACGTTCCCATCTTCAATTTATTGTGATCATGTTATGACATTCATGTTTATAATGGTGTAAGTCAGCTCAAGCAGAGTGTGATCCTAATTTCTGGCTACTGGTCCTACCTGACAAGCAAATGGACAATATCAGTCCCGTTCTAAAAGACAAAATGTTTTTTTTTTCTAATATTAGTATGTGTTTCTATCATGTCCAAAGAGATGGACTTCTTCAGGGTAAAAGCGATAAAGTTCAAAGCGATGGGCCAATATATCTGTGGCCATAATGGATGACTGGAACTTGGTCAACTCAATCACTTCGATAATAATTTAAATAGTTATAACGACTATATCCAAAGACCAGTTGCTGGGTGGATATAATGCATCCTAAAGAGATACTTCATCCTTAATCCAGGAAGAGAAAACACAATTCAAAAAGGTCGATAAATAAATCTGATCCTATGATAAACACTTCTCAGCACCATATGAGACGCCAATGCTGAGTATAGGGTATGGTCTATAGTCTTCCGGAATATAAAAGCCCAAAATTGTGGGTAAACCAGCAACAAGTAGAACACCACATGGGAAATCAGCAAGAAGTATCCATATCAGATATGTCTTTGCATATAGCCGTTACAACTATTTAAATTATCACTGAAGTGATTGAGTTGACCGAGTTCCAGAAGAAGTCCATCTCTTTGGACAAAACGCGTTGGCTGGTCTACTTTATATGTTGTTTGATACTCCTGATCAATAAAAGAGAACTTGAAGAACAATTTTGGGATACAGATTGTATCATTGTTAATGTATTAATGTGTTGGTGCACCAATTGTTCTATATGTGGAATATGTTGGGTCCAGTAGGACCACACCTGGACAGTGGGTGCTTGGTTTGAGTGCACACATTTTGGGGTACATTCCCCCGTGTTCTAAAAGTGATATATTGGGGATATTAGGCTAGGTGCGAACCAGCATAGGGTTTCACTGTCAACATTTGTATATACTTTACTAATCAGTTCACTGTATTAGATGGTAAAGAGTGACAGAGCTACTAGAAGGTGTACTGTACTAGTCAGTACACAACATCAGATGGTACAGAGTGACAATGCCACTCCAAGGTATACAGTACTAGTCAGTACACTGCATTAGATGGTGCAGAGTGACAGAGCTACTAGAAGGTTAACTGTACTACACAGTACACTACTTTACATGGTACAGAGCAACATAGCTACTCCAAGACATACAGTACTAGTCAGTACACTTTATTAGATGACAAAGAGTGACCTATCTACTCCAAGCAATACAGTACTACTCAGTAAACTAAATCAGATGGTACAGAGTGACAGAGCCCCTCCAATCATACAATACTAGTCAGTACACTGCATTCGATGGTACAGTGTGACAGAGCTACTAGAAGATAAACTGTGCTAGTCAGTTTACTACATTAGAGGGTAGAGGCCAACAGAGCTACTCAAAAATTATAAAGTACTAGTCTATACACAGCACTGGATGGTACAGAGTAAAAGAGCTACTAGAAGGGATACTGTACTAGTCAGTACACTGCATTAGATGGCAAATAGTGACATACCTACTCCAACATATACAGTACTAGTCAGCACACTGCTTTAGATGGTACAGAGTGGCAGAGCTACTAGAATTTATAATGTACTAGTTAGGACACTGAATTAGATGGTACAGAGTGGCAGGGCTGCTTCAAATTATACTGTACTAGTCAGTACACTGCATTAAATGGTACAGAGTGACAGATCTACTAGAAGATGTACTGAACTAGTTAGTAAACTGCATTAGATGGCACAATGTAACAATGCCACTCCAAGGTATACAGTACTAGTTAGTACACTGGATTAGATGGTGCAGAGTGACAGAGCTACTAGAAGGTAAACTATACTACTCAGTACAGTACGTTAGATGGTATTGAGCAACAGAGCTACTTCAAGGTATACAGTACTAATCAATACACTGCATTGGATGGTACAGTGTACGAGACCTACTAGAATGTATACTGTACTAGCCAGTACACTGCATTAGATGGCAGAGCTACTCCAAGGTACACATTACTAGTCAGTACACAGTATTGGATGGTACAGAGTGACAGGACTACTGGAGGCATAAAGCACTAGTCATTACAGTGCATTAGATGGTACAGAGTAACAAAGCCAATCCTAGTTATACAACACTAGTCATTACAGTACATTAGATGGTACAGAGTGACAAAGCTACTCCAAGGTATACAGTACTAGTTAGAACACTGCATTGGATGGTACAGAGTAAGAGCTACTAGAAGGTATATTGTACTGGTCAGTACACTGAGTTAGATAGCAAAGAGTGACAGAGCTACTCCTAGAAGCACAGTACTAGTCAGTACACAGTATTAGATTGTACAGAGTGACAGGGCTACTAGGAGATGCACAGCACTAGTCATTAGAGAGCATTAGATGCAGTGGCGGCTCGTCCATGGGGGCGTTTGGGCGCCGCCTCACTGCTTTCTCGCCGTGCAAGAAGGCAGAAACAAATGGTAGTTATTACCGTAATAACTACCATTTGTTTCTGCCTTCTAGCACGGCGAGAAAGCAGAAGTTCCTGGTTGAGAGAGTGGGCGGCGTTACTCGAGGGCAGGGAGGAGTGGCTTGCCCACTGTTGTTAATACTGTCTGTTTGGGCAGCCTGAGGCCGCCCAAACAGACAGTATTAACAAAAGTGGGCAAGCCACTCCCCCCTGCCCTCGAGAAACACCTCCACTCTCCTGTTCTCTCTGTATGCTGTAGCATACAGAGATAAATGACGCGGGTGGGGCAGCCGGCCCCACCAATCACAGTGCTGCGCTGTGGTGGAGGGGAGGGAGGCTGCCTGCAGCCTTCCTGTTGACGAGCAGCACCCTGGGAATTCCAAACGCAGGACGTCGGGAGTTTGGAGTCTCGGAGTCGGAACTTGAAGGCGGGAACTTAAGGTAAGTTTGACTTTTATTATTTTATTTATCTCGCTTCCCCCCATCCCCTCTGGGCACTGCAGAATGCATTTGCACGTTTCAGAATCCCTTTATTGCAAAACAGCAATGGACTACGACTGCAAAGGACTTATGCAACCCTGTGAAATTAAATGTGTGCCATATGCCATGCCGCAACAGTAAGAGTAATACCTGAATGACGTTCAGCAGGTTTAAGGAGCGTTCCATGCAGTTGCAAAGCCAAAATCAGTTAGTTACCAATTTGTGGAATGGGCTATGGGTCAAATTTATACCACGTACTTTGGAGATAATTGCAAGCACACATTTTTAATACCAGTGACCACGTGGCTGTTTTCTAATGCACTGTGCAACAAAATAAACTACACACACAACATGAGAACAACCCACATCAAAATATACAGCTAATGTATGATTCAGTCAGATCGTGATAGCACTTGGAATGGATTCTAATGATAAGGCTACATTGACTGGCAGCTAAGTGCGTGCACATTGCCTCGGTACTACCAGTGCCTTATATAGTGAGGGAGCTTTTTTCAGTCAGAAGAGAACCTTCCGTTGCGGTCACAAAATCCAGCCCATATGAAATGCTTCCTTCTTGCGAGTGATGCCTTTTTATGGCTGTTCTTTTTGTTTTAATGAGCCTGTTATGCGGATTTCTTTTTATTGAAGCCAGAACCCGTGTTTTTTAAGAAGGCTGAACGTCTGATTCCAGAGCTTTGGAGACTGCTTTGGTATTGTGTTTGTTGGCTGTCATGCAGAGGTCTTTTTCACTTTGGTGGTAGTCAATCATTTGTTGCTTGCTTGCTTAATACTTCTGCCGCTTTTTTCATGCTGTTTTTTTTTTTATTTTAAATGTTTAAATTGATTTTTCCAACAAAACACAGCAGTACATACACAGTTCATTGGTTACATTTGCTAATGCATACAAAAAAACAAACCCTATTCCAGACCAGTATTCATGAGTCTTAACTACATTTGGACATTTGCATATTGACTCGGTGTGGATACGCCCAGGAGCTTAGATTGTGGTCATTAGATTTGCATGCAAAGTGGTTGTGATTATGACATTGGGGGAGTTGACAATTCTGTGTACAGGTAGGAAACTGCAGATCACAAACAGAAAGCTTGCTGCCTAATGCTATCTGTGCCGGTAATTATTTGTTATCATCCCACTGTGCCTGAGAGAGAGCGAAACAAGGCAGTAATGAGAGCTCCTCTAGAAAACACGCAGAGAAGTATGCTCTACAGCCTTCATTGTGACTGATTCATGGAGCACAGAGGCACGTGGTGTTAGCATCAGGTACTTTTCAGTTGCAAATTCACACTCCCAAAAACCCGTCATTGTCCCTGTCACTAATGCCAATAATTTTACGCCTCACCACTTTCAAATGTCACCAGCCGCCACTGATTAGATGTCACAGAGTGACAAAGCTACTCCAAGATATGCAGTACAAGTCAGTACACTGCATTAGATGGTACAGAGTGACAGACCTGCTAGAAGGTAAACTATATTAGTCAGATAGCAAAGAGTGACCGAGCTACTCCTAGAAGCACAGTACTAGTCAGTACACAGTATTAGATGGTACAGTGTGACAGGGCTACTAGGAGGTATACAGTACTATTCAGTACACTGCATTAGATAGTACAGAGTGACAAAGTCACACCAAGATATGCAGTACAAGTCAGTACACTGCATTAGATGGTACAGAGTGACAGACCTGCTAGATGGTAAACTATATTAGTCAGTACACTTCGGGGGATATTCTCAAGAACGTATGATAATTATCGCAAAATTAGCTTAACACAACTTTTCACATCGCAGTGTATCGTGGGAAAATATTGCTGTGTTAACGTTGTATTGTCAACACGGCGGGACCATGCGATAGTCTCACGATAACACGTCAAATGACTGCGTTAAAAAATGCAAAACACGAAAAAATTGGCGATGTCCCAAACCGCGATACAAAAATCAGGGATAACCAGCGACAGGCCTGCAATTCCCACGCATCATGCGGTAAAATGCACCATAAAAGCAGAGAAAAAAAACTGTGAGATGACAATGTACAAGTACAACCTCACATCCATGATGTAGTACAAATGTCCATTGTCCCGCATCAAATAGGCATCTCCTCACAAACAGTCACAATGTACATTGTCATGCAGTCTGTATGTAAACTTCCTCAATGCGTAAACCAAGGCTCGTAAAATGTACTTGACCGCTCGCACTTGCGAGTCAGATTATTTCAGGACGAGCTATTTGTAGGTCCTACTCGCCCTTTCTGGCGAGTAGGAATGCAAACTGACACTTGACCTCTGCAAGCAGAAATGTGACAAGATAGCAAGATTTAAAGACAGCTTTATTGCGCACAAAGTAAATGAGCAATAAAAATGATTTTAAATCTTGTTAATTTGTCACATTTGCTCAGCTTTCAGAGTTAGAGGTCAAGTGCCTCTCAGTTAGGCCGAGGAGATTTTGTAGGTTACTAGACCTGCAGGTCTAGTGCAGTTTTTATGATTTTTCGAGCCCTGCGTAAACATACATACATGGAACACTCTGTGAAACTGCATCTCTCCTTTACATTGCAGAGAAACAACCAGCACCTCCTGCAGAGCAGACCCTACATCACGTTAGTGATGGTGGAGACGACCCCCAGGACAACGACTACGACGAACTCCAATGGTTCATGGACAGCCTCAAAACCCCACCTCCAGTAGCAGGGCAGCCCAGCACCATCGAGGTGAGCCCACCCCCTGCACAGACCACAGAGCAGGGAGCACCCACCGCCACGTCTGGCTCCTAGCACCGCACACATGGCGTTCCAATGCCGTGTGTTAGACCGCCAGAAGGAGCTGGCTGAACAGGTGCGGTGGGGTTCAACCTCATGGTAGCCAAACTAGATGCAATACGTGGGTGTCTAAATCCCATCAGGGACCACTTACACTCCCTGATGGACAACCACAGTCCGCCTCATGCCCTCCAACAATCCATGGCTGGCGTCGCTGGAGTCTTACTGGGAGACAACAACAACTGTCTAGTCAGAGTGGCTACAGCGATGTCATCCGTGAATTGGGAAACATAAGGAGGGTCATGGAGAACATGGAGCGGATGCAGGCGCAAAGAATGGCTACCACGGCTCCACATCAGAAAGCTGTAGATGGGATCTTCCATGCCCTGCAGATCCTCAACATGAGAGTGATGCCACAAGACATGGCGCGGATGAATGCTGCTGCTACTTCTACATCCACATGTCTGGCCCTTGATAGGTCAGTGTCACACAGTGCTGCAGACCAAACACCACCACCCACGTGAGGCACATGAAATGTCAGCGGATGAAGAGGAGGATGAATCTGCCTAAGTGGTAAGAAGGAAGCAGTAGGACTCCTCTCCGCCATATGGCTTGTTTCGGATTGGTTCTGCCCTCTGCATCATGCCCTGGAATAACACCTTCCACTGTCCCCCGATACACTCTGCGACACTAACCTTGGACCTAGCCATGGACTGCCATATTTTGTTTGCTTAACAATGACACAGCTATCAGCCTGCGGACTGGACTCCTCCCCTTCTAAGTAACTTGTCAATCCTTAAAGGACTCTGGCTGGCCCTCCACGGGACAACATTGTAAAGTGTTGTCTGCATGGCCCAGTGCTTAAACAGCTTCAACACTCCACAGAACGTGAATAATACATACTAATACACACAGACGTGTCATGTCTATGATTAATCAAGTATGAAAGCATTCACGAATGTAGAGGCAGTGATTCCCCCTTACGTCCATGCTGCTCATGTTGTGGGACTGGAGTCACAGGGTGCATCCCTGCATCATGGTGGTACATATTTGACCCCAAAAGAAGGCCTGTTGTCAATTGTAGTTCACAAATGACAGCCTATATGTAATGATTTGAGATACATGTGAAACGCTGATGAGTGGGATTCCGTACTATCTTTGACACACACAAATGGTATTTCAAATACGTGACACCCTAAACAGCCTCTCTGTACAGAGGTGACACACCCACCATCCATTTTCAAATGATGAGATCGTTAGCACTACATGTTGCACTTACACTTGTCAGAGTGATGTGCTTGTACAGAGGAGTAACATGCACTCAGGGAATGTGTGTTGTAATGAATGTATTTGCACATGCTGAGCCTGTGGGCATTTTGGACTGTCCCATGATTGCTAAGGACTGTCACATTGTGACGTGCTCGGGTGAAGAAATTGTCAATGATGGTGTTCCTACGGCTATTCCTGCTGCAGCTGCAGTGGGGTGTGGTCCACCTGCCTCATCTTCCTCATCATCGTGCGGTGCATCTGGCACTTGTAGCCATGGGGCATTGGTGCTTACACATATGTTGTGCAACACACAACATGCAACGATCATCTTGCACACGATGTCTGGGCTGTACAGGAGCCTTCCACCTGTGATGTCCAGGCACCTGAAACGTGACTTCAACACGCCAAATGTGTGTTCCACGATGCCCCTGGTGCGTTTGAGGGCCAAATTGTACTGCCTCTGGGCGTGTGTGTTCGTGGCTCGGAGGGGTGTCATCATCCAAGGGCAGAGTGCATATCCTTGATCACCTGTGACAGTGCAGAGCGAAATGAGTCAATAGTTGGTTATGCATGATGTGTTGGCATGGCTCACTAGTTCATTGGTGTGTGATGTGTGTGGCTTAGTGATTCCTGTTTGACATGTACTGCTTGTAGAAAACGAGCGGCATCAATGTGTATCACGTAGCGTCACTGCTGCACCTCCTTCTCCCCGAGCCTATTTACTAGTGTGTGCAGTGCGGTTGCATCACTTGCACTCCCTACGGCACACCATTGTCATGCCTATCTGCGAATGTCCATAAGCCTGACAACGACACTGTGATGTTGTGTGTTGAAGGTGTGCGTCCACGTGTGTGTAGGCCTATGGTAAGGATAGGGCGGACATAGATGTAGAGTTCATGACTGGCTGAACTCGCGATGCGTTTGAGGGTAGACCTTTGGCTTATGCTGCGGTGATAGCGGCACACACAACAGTTAACTTGTATGATCCTGGTCCCCGAGCGAGCTTGTGCTCCTTCATTTATCTATTCGGCCGAGCCCGCACTCCGGGGGGGATGTATGACGGTACAACGCGGTATAAAACACCGCAGACCATCACAACACAGGTTTTACAACGCAAGTCGTAACCACGACTTGCGTTGTATGGTGCTGGACTTAGGAATAGTAATATTTACTATTCCAACACCAGCCTACGTACAGTAGGGAAGGTGCTGGAATAGTAAATCTACTATTCCTTAGCCTAGAGCGCCCTCCTGCGCAAGTCGTGGTAACGACTTGCATTGTGAAACCCGCGTTCTAATGGCACTGCGGTGTTATTACCGCGTTGTAAAGGATGTACCCCCTCCGGGGGCATGCTACATTGCAACATTGTTCATTGAGGGATGGGTGGCGCTGACACTAGAACAGAGACACAGGCATTAGTTACTTCCTTGGCAAGGCCCAAACGTAACCACGCCCAGTGCCCCGGGGTGATCATCCACACCCCTATGCTGGACTGTTGTACGCCAGCCCACTCCGCTTACGGGGGGGTACGACAGCTACATCTCCCAGGTCTTCCCCACTACCTGAGGTGACATGGTTGCATCCGCTGTACACAGCAAAATGTAATTTGGTAGGGCCCGGGGCCCTCATGCATACATAATGACCACACAGACACACTTAGATAGTTTGTGGAACTAGCTACGGGCACGTGCACCATGCCCCTTTTACTGCCAAGGTCACATGTCCAGTAATGCCTGTGCTGGATGGGTGTGGGGTGAGTGTAAGGCAGCCCTCAGGGAGTGGTTGGTGCTGGCAACAACTACAACAGTGATCAGACAATCAGAAGTTCAAAGTTCAAACAGTAAGGGTCCATGAGGGCTTGGTCGCCCCACTCACTGCTGCCGCTCCTGCCTGCCTTTGCCGCCTCCTGCCTGCAGATTCCTTCGCTCGCTGCCCGCTGCTCCTGGGAATTTCCCGCTGCTCCAGGGAATTTCCCGCTGCCCGCTGCTTCTTGGAATTTCCCGCCGCTGCCTCCCTGCGGCCCTGCCCCCCTGTGATTCCATTCGCCGCCCCTCTCCAGCCACCCAGCTGCTCCTCCCTCCCGGCTCCTTACTTATGACGCCCCCAGAGCGACCGCGCAGCGGACGCGCGCAGCAGGAGCGCCGATTGAGCGCCGAAGGTGCGCCAAAGGTAAGCCCGTACGCGCCCGTCCGCGCCTGGTCCGCGCCCAGCGCCAGGACCCCTGGCCCTCCCCGCCAAGGCAAGACGACCCGACTGACCTACGACGCCGCCACTCTCAACGCACTCAATGCCGGCCGGACCCACGCCTGCTGCCGAGCCACCCCGAGACGCACCCACGGACCCTTCACCTGCTGCACCTGCAAGTTCACCTGCCTCCGAACCTGCCCCGCACCCGCCAAGACAAACACCAGCAGCAACCACCTAAAGTGCATCCTGATCAACACCCGCTCCGTCCACAGACACGCCGTGGAACTCTGGAACCTCCTCGACGCTACATCACCGGACGTCGCCTTCCTCACGGAAACCTGGATGAACGCCTCCTCTGCACCCGACATCGCCATCGCCATCCCGGACGGGTACAAGATCATCAGGAGGGACCGCATCAACCAGACCGGAGGTGGCATCGCCATCGTCCACAGGAACACCATCCGCATCACGACCGACGCCAACGACTCCTTTGCCGCAGCCGAACATCTCCACTTCCAGATTCACACCGACCCTAAGACGACCCTCAGAGGCACCCTCGTCTACAGACCCCCGGGACCGCGCACACAATTCAGCGAAGACATCACAGACTTCATCAGCCCGCACGCCCTCCCCTCCACTGACTACATCCTCCTCGGGGACCTCAACTTCCACCTGGAGAACAACAAGGACCGCAACACCACCGCCCTGCTGGGAAACCTCTCCAACCTCGGACTCAAGCAACTGGTCAACACCCCCACCCACTACGCCGGCCACACGCTTGATCCAGTCTTCTCTTCCAGCAAGTACATCACCTTCAGCCACGCCACCAGACTCCACTGGACCGACCACAGCTGCGTCCAAGTTCAGCTTCAAAAGATCCACGACCCACCACCACCCGCAACAGGTACCTCACAGGAATTGGAGCAAGATCACCGCAGACCAGCTCACCACCTCCCTCAGCCAGAGCCCACCCGCCAACACAACGGACCCCAACGAAGCAGCCCGCAACTTCACACAGTGGCTGACCGCCTGCGCCGACGACCTCGCACCACTAAAGAACCCTCCCAGCAGACCCAGAAGCAAGAAGGCATCCTGGTTCACCGACGACCTCAAGGACTCCAAGAAGACCTGCCGCACCCTCGAGAAAGCCTGGCTCCTCGACCGGACCACCGACAACATGACCGACCTCAAACACGCTACCCGCAAGCACCACCAGCTCATCCGCACCACCAAGAAGAAATCCCTGAAGGAACGACTGGACAACAACGCCCATGACAGCAAAGAGCTCTTCACTATCGTCAAGGAGTTCTCCAACCCCAGCAGCGGCACCAACGACATCACTCCGTCACAAGACCTCTGCGACTCCCTCGCCTCGTTCTTCCACCGCAAGATCGCCGACATCCACAACAGCTTCGGCGCCCCACCCACGCACCCAACCGTCGAACCAGCGCCCCCCACCGCCACCCTTCGCACCTGGACCACAGTGACCACCGAAGACACAGCCCGCACGATGAACACCATCCACTCCGGATCACCGACCGACCCCTGCCCACACCACGTCTTCAACAAGGCCGACTCCACCATCGCACCCCAACTCCGGAACATCATCAACGCCTCCTTCAACACCGCCACCTTCCCCGAGAGCTGGAAGCACGCCGAGATCAGCGCCCTTCTGAAGAAACCTACAGCGGACCCCACCGATCTCAAAAACTTCCACCCCATCTCGCTCCTGCCTTTTCCTGCTAAAGTCATCGAGAAGATCGTCAACAGACAGCTGACCGCCTTCCTCAAGACGAACGGATCCCTCGACCCCTCGCAGTCCGGCTTCAGAGCCAACCACAGCACCGAGACCGCCCTCATCGCAGCCACCGACGACATCCGGACCCTGCTCGACAAAGGGGAAACAGTGGCCCTCCTCCTCCTGGACCTCTCCGCAGCGTTCGACACGGTCTGCCACCGCACCCTAGTCCAGCGCCTCAGCAACATCGGTATCCAAGAGAAGGCACTGGAGTGGATCATCTCATTCCTCGCAGGAAGAACACAAAGAGTCCGTCTCCCCCCGTTTCGCTCCGAGGCCACCAAAGTCACCTGCGGCGTCCCGCAAGGATCTTCACTCAGCCCCACCCTGTTCAACATCTACATGAAACCTCTCGCAGCCATCGCACGCCAGCACAACCTCAACATCATCTCTTACGCCGACGACACCCAGCTGATCCTCTCCCTCGACACCGCCAGAACCTGCCTACACGAAGGGATGAAAGACGTCGCCAAGTGGATGAAGGACAGCCGCCTGAAACTGAACTCGGACAAGACGGAAGTCCTCATCCTGGGATCTTCGCCCTCCGCCTGGGACGACTCCTGGTGGCACCGCACCCAAGCCAACCGACCACGCACGCAACCTGGGCTTCATCCTGGACCCCTCCCTCTCGATGACCAGACAAGTCAACGCCGTCTCCTCATCGTGCTTCAACACCCTGCGTATGCTTCGCAAGATCTTCCGCTGGATCCCGACCGAGACCAGGAAGACTGTCACCCAGGCACTCGTCACCAGCCGACTGGACTACGGAAACGCCCTCTACGCCGGAACCACAGCCAAGCTACAGAAAAGACTCCAGCGCATCCAGAACGCCTCCGCCCGACTCATCATGGATGTCCCCCAACGCAGCCACATCTCCAGCCACCTGAGGAACCTGCACTGGCTCCCCGTCGACAAGAGGATCACGTTCCGGCTCCTCACCCACGCACACAAGTCTCTCCACGACCTGGGCCCCAAGTACCTCAACGACCGCCTGACCTTCTACACGCACACCCGCCAGCTACGGTCCACCAGCTTCGCCCTCGCAGCCGTACCATGCATCCGAAGAGCCACCGCCGGAGGAAGATCCTTCTCTTACCTGGCTGCCAAGACTTGGAACTCCCTCCCCATCCACCTTCGGCTGACCCAGGACCATCTCGCCTTCAGGAAACAACTCAAGACCTGGCTGTTCGAGCAGTAGCATACCCCTCCCCCCAAGCGCCTTGAGACCCTCCCGGGTGAGTAGTGCGCTATACAAATGGCATGATTGATTGATTGATTGATTGACTTGAGCTGCGCAGAGTTAGTGGCCCCGGATGCACTGCGGCCGGCACAGGCACACTGCCAAGGGACGGTGACTTGTGGTGCACTGAGGTAGGGTCACGAGAGCTGAGCGGGTCCTCGTTGATGTTGAAGCTGAATTTCGCAGAGTGTTTTGGGGGACAGTGGAAGGTGTTCTTCCAGGGCAGAACCAAAAAGAAACAGGCAATATGGAGGAGATGAATGCTACAGACTAATGTTTTACACCAAGTCAGTATCAGCTACATGATGATGAAGACTTCCCCAGGCCATAGACTCAGACGCCACCAAAGTTCAATCAGAGAGTGTCCATGAGTTAGTGGCACCAGAGCTGAAAGGGGATGCAGTCTGCAATGAGGCCTGTTCAATGGTATAAACTCTGCCATAAAGAAATCAAGACTCAGTTCCAAATGTGTGACCTACTTGACCGCAGTGTAGGCCGGAGGCAGCGATCAGCAGGGGTCCACAACCATGTGTCGTTGCACAGAGTTAGTGGCACCAGAGCAGTTGTTGGTAGTGTTCAATCACCTCCATCACGATGATCCCTTTTTCCTGCGGACTGAACCGCGTCTTCCTCTTACTCATCTCCTTGCATACAATTATATGAACTCAGCCATTAAAAAATCAAGACTCAGTTCCAAATGTGCGACCTACTTGACAGCAGTGTAGGCCGAAGGCAGTAGTCAGCAAGGGACCACAGACATGTGTCGTTAGAATGCTATGTACAGAGTTGGTCGCACCACATCGAGGGAGTATAGTGATATCAAGCCTCCCATTAACATATGAACTCGGCCATTATGAGATCAAGACTCCGTTCCAAATGTGGGACCTACTAGACCGGAGGCAGCGGTGGAGTACGTCAATGAGAGAGGAGTGCTGGGGGCCTGTGTCGCGGAGGCCAGCGATGGTCTGAGGAGGCTGCCAAGGTCGCGGGCCTCAGGCTTGGAGCTTGCACCAGCACGTGGTGGGCCCTCTTTGACACACGCCGGTGTCGGCAGGTGAGCAGTGAGGCCTCGGTGCGCAGGGGCGGCTAAGACGGGTCTGGGTGTGCAGCAGGTACACAGGTTCGCAGGCACCACCGCTCACGGCGTCGGCTTCGTGGCGGGGTGAGAGACGCCGCCCTGGCAGACACGTTGGACATTACGGAAGAGAACCACGCCCAGTGCAACAGGCTTTGTATTCACACCCCTATGCTGGCCTGGCGTACGCCGGGCCAGCCCACTCCGCTCACGTTTACAGGGGGGGGGGGACATAACAAGCTACATTTCCACGATCTTCCCCACAACCAGGGTAACATGGTTGCGTCCACTGTCCACTGTACTCCAAACATCAGCAGTATGTCAACATGGACATGTCTGTGGTCTGCATACCGCAGTCTGGCCAGCACATCCACGCCACACTTGGCATTGTGTACATTCTGATTCATGGGTCACTTGCTCCTTTTGCACATGCCTGGTTCCCACCTCTCCCCACATTCTGCTATTGTGTGGCTGAGGTGCCATGCCGTTGATGGCTTGTGTACATGGCTAGCCCAGGTTACCACAGTAAGTTGTGCTGTTGTATCTGGTAGGTGGGCATGTTATTTGGAATGTTGTATGTGAGTTTGTAATGTGTGCATTCCCAGAGTGGTGAGTTGCATGATTGTGGAGTTGAGGTGTGTTCATTTGGTACTTACCAACGAGCAGTGCATTTCTGTAGGTGCCAGCCTCAAAGCGCTGGTTGATGATGTACTGTCGGAAGATGAAGGAATCATGCTCACTGCCTGGGTAGTCGGCGATGACGACATTGGTGAAGAGTCCCCGGTGGTCCACTATTGCCTGCACATTGAAGGAATGCGTGTGCTTTCTGTTGTGGTAATTGCATGCAGTGTCGGCAGGGGGCACGAGTAGGACATGTGTGCAGTCAATTTCCCCAACACGTGTGGGAAACCAGCTATGGCGTAGAAGCCTTGCTTGGTCTCCAGCTGTTCCAGTGCTGTGTGGGGGAAGTGAAGGTGCTGGGGTACCAAGCTGATGATGGCATCCAAGACAGTTGTGATGAACTTTGATAGGGCTGGCTGTGAAACTCCTCCGACTCTGGCGGTTGTTGGTTGGAAGGCACCAGAGAACAACAGGTGCAGCACAGCCAGCAGCTTTGTCTGCGGAGGGATGCTGGTTGTCCACTGTGTTGGTACAGTTAGCCTGAGGGCAATGATGGTCAGGATGCGGAGGGTGATTGTCCTTTTGAGCCTGTGGTGGGCAATGACATCCTCTGGTGTTAAGTCTGTGAGGCTGGTGCGTTTTCTGAAGGTCCGCTGTCTTTGTCTGCCCTGCCTCTGTGGCAGTCCGGGGAGGGGCGGTGGCAGTGGGTGTTGTGGCCCTCTTGGGGCTCAGAGTTGCATGATCAGTAGCTCCATGGCATCTGTTGTTCTTCAGGTGTGGCTCTGGGCTGGGCTCCCTTTTATGGTGCAGTTTGTCATCCGACTAAACACCAGGTAAGAACAGGTGTGAAATCCCTGCTGCTAACGCACCTTATCGCCAGTTTTGGGATCTTATCGCCGATCTGGCTGTTTGTTGAGAATGTTGCGAAGTGGGGTTGTTGTGGCTTTTTGCACGGGAACGCCTACTCTGCATATCATTAGTGTTAGTTGCCGGTGTCATCTGTGGCAATGTTTTTTGCGCCTACTATCGCAGGAAAACTGGGGATATCGGCTGTTAGCACCAGCTTGTGAATAGGGCGATAACTTTATCGCCATTTTGGCTGAGATAAAGTGCCACTAACTCGGCGATAAATCCTTGAGAATATGCCCCTGCATTTCATGGTGCAGACTGACAGAGCTACTTCACAGTATACTGTACTAGTCATTACACAGTATTAGATGGGACAGAGTGACAGAGCTACTAGAAGGCATACAGTACTAGTCAGTAAACTGTACTAGATGGTGCAGAGTGACAAAGCTACTCCTAGTTATACAGTAATAGTGAGTAACCTGCATTAGATGCTATAGAGTGACAGAGCTACTCCAAGGTATACAGTACTAGTCACTACACTGCATTAGATGGTACAAAGTAACATACCTACTACAAAGCGTATAGTACTACTCAGTACACTGCATTAGATGGTACAGAGTGACAGAGCTACTTCAAAGTACACTGCACTAGTCAGTACACTGTATTGCACGGTAGAGTAAGATAGCTAGTAGAAGGTATCTTACACTAGTCAGTACACTGTATTAGATGGTGCAGACTGATAGGGCTACTAGAAGGCATATAGTATTAGTCAGTACACTACATTCAATGGTACAGAGTAAGAGAGCTTCTAGAAAGTGTGCTGTACTAGTCAGTACACTGCATCAGATGGTACAGAGTGGCAGAGATACTAGAAGGTATAACTGTGTGCAGTACTGTAGTTATGTGTAGAATGTTTTCTAAGTCATAATCAGAACTCTGCTGTTGCTTAGTACAGCAGAATGTTTATACTGGCTGTCGTTCTTGGGCTGCTGAGCCTGGTGGAGTCTCTGTCTACTGGCTCCATGACCATGTTGTTACAAATAAACTAAGATAAACTTGTTCCAGTTTTCGGCTCAATTACTGTAGAAATGTTGGCGACGAGCTTGAGAACTACATGGTCACACACTGTGCGTGCAGCAACTTCAACACAGTATAAACTATCAAGCTACAACTCCATCAGAAGCAAGTATTTTCTACTCTCCAAGGAAGGAAGATTTCTACTCTCTACTTGGAGTGGTGCTGTTTCATCGAGCTGTTTACCTGAAGTGGAGCTGATTTGGCAACCTAAGCACATCCCTACGCCGTGACTACAATCATCTACTTCTGCGGTGGGGCGCTTGCGCTTTGCTCTTGTTTGACTTTGCCAGTGCCGGTGCCAGCGTGCGAACTGTACTTTTCCACGCATTGTTTGTGATCTTCAACCTATGAGGTAAAGAGGGCTGAGTTTATTTTATTTAGACTTTGCCAGTGGCTGTGCCAGCGTGTAAACTGTACTTTTCCACGCATTGGTTGTGATCTTTAACCTATGCGGTAAAGGGAGCTACGTTTACTTTATTTAGACTTTGCCTGTGCCTGGTGCCAAATTGTGTCCTGTTTTTTATTGTGGCTCAGCTGCTCGTCCCAGCTTCTGGTTCTTTACCCTTCTACAAGGGTACATACAATTGTTGGGTACACTGGTGCTTGTTTTTCCCTCACAGCACTTTTCAAATTCTCCCTTCAATTCAGAACCGCATTCATTACGCCTTATCTGGCAACCAGGGAATTTTCAGTCAAGAGCATTCCGCTCCTCGATCTTCTGCCTCATCTCTCCGACTCTGTTACTTTACGCTGCGTTCCAGGAACGTCATCACGTCATGCAGCGGTGGACATCTTTATGTTGTTCATTACCATGGAAACGAAGTGCTGTCTTCGTAATTGAAGTTTTCTTCATTTTCGTCTGGCTTCATCATTTTTGAAAACGCAGTGACACACGCACCCACAATTCTATCTTCGAAACTTATGAAACCTTTGCTTTTGTGTGTCAGGCGGTGATACACACACCTACTTTTTTTTTTAAGGACTTCTTTTTGTGTTTCTACAATATGTGCACCTCGCAAGCAGTCAACCCAACTCCTGCATTTTTAGACACCCCAGAAGAACTTCCCGTCTGTTGGGAAATCTGGTATGATGCATTCAAAACTTTGCTAGGAGCCAAGTGGACAACCAGATTTTGTCCTGACAGGAAAAAATGTCTCCTTCATTCTTTAGGTTTTGAAGGAAGATCTATTTACAAACACCCAATTTGTCTCTGGAAGAAAGTGACGGCATAAACGAATATCGCAAGACTGTTGAATCTATTTTTCAATTTCAAAACAAACAGCCAAGTCTTATGTTTCTAAGACGTACATTTTTCAAGAGAAAACAAACAGATGATAAAGTCATGGACTCTTACATTTCTGTTTTGAGAAGATTGGCAGCAGTCTGCAAATTTGAAAATTTTACAGATCAGCTCATAAGAGATCAATTTGTCTGTCAATGAAAAGATAAAAACATTAGACAAAAACTTTTAGGTTTAGGTGATCCTACTTTAGATGAGACCATCAAAATTGCTAAGAGCATTGAAATATCTATGGAATCCTTGAAAGAGCTTGATGACGAAAGCAACAACAAGGTTAATGAAAGTGTTAATGTGGTCAGTACTAGTAAATTACATACTAAAGCCAAGAATTTTAGTACAAAAGGTTCTCTCAAACCGGTAAAACTTGATGGTATTAATCCTAATATCCGTTTGTGGTGTGGTAACCCTCCACATGCTAAAACTGGAAGATGTCCAGCTAACCACTAACCTCTTGTGAACATTCTCAGTGACAACATGAGTAAGTGCTGTACACCAAGAGTTCTAAGAATGGTTACTAGCCTGTTACGAAAACAATTTGATGTCAAGCACATTTCTGGGGGTAAGAATTTCAGGGCAGATTTTCTGTTTCGTTATCCAGTTGGTAGCAATGAACGAGAGGAAATTAATCTTAAGGATCTTTTTGATGAGGACTGTGAAGATTGCTTTGTCGCCACTATGGATATTCATGAACTCAGAGTTGGTTCTGAAGAAGACTGGAGGACTTCTTTTTTTGCAGACTCTGTTCTCCAAGATGTTCGTTAATTGGTAATGAAAGGTTGGCCACGTGAAAAAGTTTTCTCTCCTTTGTTGCAACCGTTTTGCAAGATTGAAAGTGAATTATCCTTAGAGGATGGTTTATTGTTGAGAAAGGAGAAGCTCATCCCTCCGTCTTCTCTCAGATTGAACATCATGAGAAATGCTCATGAAGGACATCAAGGCGCCACACTCACGAAATGTTGCATTTGTGATGCATTTTGGTGGCCTCGTATGGACGCTGGCCCGTGAGTATTGCGTTTGCAGTTCCTCTGACAAGTCTATGAAAGTGTTTACACCTCCTTTACTCCCTATTGATTGTCATGATGGTCCGTGGGTTAAGGTGGGTATCAGTGGCGTAACAAAGACCCACAGAGCCCCCGCAGTGCGGGGGGCCTGCTCCAGAGGGCCCCCTTAGCACAGTCCCCAGGCCTGGGAGCCCCTGGGTGAGTCCAGCCATTGGTTGGCATTGACGTCCATGGACCATATGATGTTTTATGTGGACAGAATAAGTACATCCTTGTTCTTACGGAGGGAGGCCAACACTAAAGTCATCATTGATTTTCTAACTGATTTCTTTTGAGGGAAGGGTTTCCAGAAGTCCTTGTTTCTGATAACGACAAGCAATTCGTGAGCAGTGAATTTCAGCTTTTCCTTCAGTCTTAAGTTATCAAACATGTAAGGAGTTCTCTCTATCATTCCCAATCAACTGGCCTTGTAGAGCGAATGAATCAGGTAGTTGGGGAGTGTGTCAAATGGGCTAGAGCGGCCAATCACGATGTTGTGCATTCCCTCAACGACATGATTTGGTCGATAGGACCACTCTTCACTCCTCCACTAAGGTTGCACCGTTTGTGCGCATGATGGAACGAAGGCAAACACCACTTTTAGACCTGGGTGGATGACAAAAGTGTTGAGATCTGTTTCCAGTGTTGATAGTCTCATGACTCTATTTAAAGAAAATGTTTTTGAGACCCAGTCCAAACAAAAGGAATGGTTTGATGCCAAGAAAGGTGTTAAGTTGTCTTTTCTAAATGTTGATGATTTTGTCAGAATTAAGTCTCCTGTATATGCTAAGAAAGGGGAAAGCAAATTTGACAAGCCTCTTTGTGTCATTAAAATCTATGAAAACGCTGTTCAAGTTGAAGGCGGGCATTGGTGGAATTTGTCCAAAGTGGTGCATGGTTTTAGTTTGAATTCTTCTTGTTATCTTGATGATTTGTCAAATGTTATTCCTAATTCCAATGTTTCAGGTTCATGTGTTCAACAACATTTGTGACTCCTGTCTCTATTAGAAGGATTGCCAGATCTTGTACAAAACCTGCTTAATTTAGGTAAATGTTTATTTTATTATTGTGGTTTTTTAAATTTTTTGTTGTTTTCTTTCTTTTGAGAAGAAGGGAATGTGTGTAGTAATGTAGTTATGTCTAGAATGCTTTGTATGTCATATTCAGAACTCTGTTGTTGCTTACTACGACAGAATGTTTATATTAGCTGTTGGTCTTGGGCTTCAGAGCCTGGTGGAGTCTCTGGTTAGTGGCTCCACGACCATGTTGTTACAAATAAACTAAGGTAAACTTGTTCCAGTTTCGGGCTCAATTACTACACTGTGCTAATCAGTACACTGCATTATATGGTAGAGAGTGATAGAGCTACTAAAATATATACTGTAATAATCAGTACACTACATTGGATAGTACAGTGTAACAGAGCTACTACAAGGTTTACTGTACTAGTGAGTAACTGCAGTAGATGGTACAAAGCGAAAAAGATATAAATAAATTCAAAAATGCAAAAAGTCCGATAAGGAAAATAGTCACAAACTGGGAGCATGTGATAGCAAGATTGTGTCTCTTGTAATAGGGGCGCAAATCTGGAAGTATTATGTTAAAGTCGAAATGGATTGCGATATATATTGTAAATTACATCACCACATCATTATTCTGACTTTCTCCCAATGTACTTTTTTCCCACTTTAATTTCTCTTTCTTTCTGACGTGGTGCGATAATCTGTAACCAATACTACCCATTTGCTTTATTGTTACTGTACTAGTTAGTACACTGTATTAGTTGTAAATGAGTGACATAACTACTAAAAGGTATAATGTACTAGTCGGTACACTGCAATGGATGGTACAGAGTGAGATAGCTAGTAGAAGATATACTGTACTAGTGAGTACACTGCATTAGATTGTACAGAGTGACAGAGCATCTAGAAGGTATACTGTACTAGTTTGTACACTGTATTAGATGGAACCGAGCAACAGAGCTACTAGAACATATACTGTACTAGTCAGAACACTGTATGAGATTGTACCGAGTATATGAGAGCTACTCTAAGGTACTCTGTACTAGTCAGTACACTGTATTAGATGTTATGGAGTGAGAGAGCTACTAGACGGTATATTAGTCAGTACACTATATTAGATGTAACCGAGCAACAGAGCTACTAGAACATATACTGTACTAGTCAGTACTCTGTATGAGATTGTACAGAGTGACAGAGCTACTCCAAGGTATACTGTACTAGTCAGTGCACTGCATTAGATGGTACAGAGTGACAGAGCTACTGAAAGTCATATTGTAGCAGTCAGTAGACTGAATTAGATGTACAGTATTACAGAGTTACTAGAAGGTATACAGTAATAGTCAGCACACTATATTAGATGGCGCGTAGTAACAGAGCGACTTGAAGGCCCTCACCTGAAAACCCTCTTCAACTGTTACTCCCCTGGAAGGCTCCTGGGATCTTCCTTGCAGAAAAAACTTTTGACTCCCAGATTCCGCGAGACTAGATGGGCTGGCCGCCCTTTCTCGGTAGCAACCGCCAAGCACTGGAACTCTTTGCCATCTTTCATTTCGAAGTGGACTCTTACCTGGTTTTCAAAAAACATCTGAAAACCTGGCTCTTTAGGTCATAAGTGGCTGCTGTTGTACTTCTCGTCTTAGAGTCTTGTTTGTCTGTTTAGCATCTTGACACCCTAGGGTATAAGTGCGCTTTATAATGAATATGCTACTTACCAGTATGCATCTGTTCTTGGCATGTAGGGCTGCTGACATTCATATCTATAGCATAGATCGCCGCCTAGTGTTGGGTCCGGATGATTGCACATTGTTGTCCTGGAAGAGTCTTCGAAGTATCATGAGATAGGTGGCTCCTCCCCTGGACTACAGTGCGCATGGGCATCGACTCCATCCCCAGATTGTTTTTAGTCATTGTGGCGAAGATGGAGTGCAACAGTGTGAGGGATGACCATGCTAGGAGTAAGTGTAAATTCTGCAGCCGCTACAGGCGCCGGGGAGGAGGGCGGGCGATATGAATGTCAGCAGCCCTACATGCCAAGAATAGATGCATACTGGTAAGTAGCATATTCAGTTCGAGGCATGTGGGCTGCTGAATTCATATCTATAGCATAGAATATATAGCAGTCCCTCCATTAGCGGCGGCCGCCTGTGCCAGCTGCAGACGTTTTAAAAAGTGTTTTTAGAACAGCCTGCCCTACAGCAGCTTGCTGCTTGGAGTGCACATCTACACAGTAGTGTTTCGTAAATGTGTGTGGGGTAGACCATTGGCTGCTCTACAAATGTCTTCTAAAGAGATATTTCCAAGGAAATCCATGGAGGCCCCCAACTTACGGGTGGAGTGGGCTCTGGGGGGGACCGTTAAAGTGCGCTTAGCCTTTTGATAGCAAATTTGAATACACTTAACGATCCACCTGGCTATACCTGCCTTGGAAATGGGGTTGCCTTTGTGTTGGGCAGAAAAGGCAACAAAGAGTTGTTTCGTCTTCCTAAAATCTTTGGTCCTATCAACGTAGTACATCAATGCTCGTTTGACGTCAAGAGTGTGGAGCATTCTTTCCGCCACCGTCTCTGGATTTTGGAAGAACACAGGCAGTTCAATAGTCTGATTGACATGGAACTATGAAACCACCTTAGGGAGAAATTTAGGGTTAGTGCGCAGCACCACCCGGTTGGAGTGAATCTGTATGAATGGTTCTTGTACAGTGAGCGCCTGAAGCTCACTAACACGTCGCAGTGACGTAATGGCTATTAGGAAAGCCACTTTCCATGTTAAGAATTGAATCTCGCATGAGTGTAGAGGCTCAAAAGGTGGACCCATCAGTCGGGTGAGTACCACATTAAGATTCCATTCAGGAGCAGGTGGGGTCCTGGGAGGAATGGCACGTTTGAGCCCTTCTAGAAAAGCCTTAATGGCAGGCACTCGGAAAAGGGAGAGACGCTGCCTGTTTTGGAGATAAGCCGCTATGGCGGATAAATGTATCCAAATGGAAGCATACGCCAGATTGCATTTGTAAAGATGTAGCAAATAACAAATGATGTTGTGCGTGGACGCGTCAAGCGGGTTAATGCTGTGTTCCACGCAATAAATGACAAACCTCTTCCATTTTGCTGCGTAGCATGCTCTGGTGGTGGGCTTTCTTGCCTCCCGTATGATATCCATGCAGGAGGTAAGTTGAGGTAGCCAAACTCTAAGACCTCAGGAGCCAGATCGCCAGGTTGAGCTGTTGCGGATCTGGGTGCTGAATGTCGCCATGGCTCTGCGTCAAAAGTGTGGGTGTGAGGTGCAGCCTTTGATGCGGTACCACGGAAAGTTCTAGAAACGTGGTGTACCATGGTTGGCGGGCCCAAGTTGGAGCAACCAGGATGAGCGTCATCGAGTGTTGCTTTAGCTTTCGTGCCACCAGCGGTATTAGAGGTGCTGGGGGAAAAGCGTACGCAAATTTGCCTGACCAGTTCATCCATATCGCATTGCCCTGCGACTGTGGGTGCGGGAATCTGGCGGCAAAGCTTTGGCATTTGGCGTTTTCCCTTGCGGCGAACAGGTCTATCTCTGGATGACCCCACTGCTGGAAGTACGGAGGGGGTACTGATGGATGTATCTCCCACTTGTGCATTTGGTGGCTGTACCTGCTGAGCAGATCCGCCATCTGATTGTCCTTGCCTGGTAGGTGTTCCTCCATGAGGAAGATGTTCCTCTGAATGGCCCACTTTCACATGCTCTGAGCCAGATGAGACAGCTGTGGAGAGTGTGTACCTCCCTGCTTTTGAAAAATAGTACATGGCTGTCATGTTGTCCATCCGGATCAACACGACTTTGCCGTGAAGATTGTCATCAGCTCTAGGAGGTTGATGTGCATCTTCTTTTGCTGTGTTGTCCATAGTCCCTGCACTGTGTAGTGGAGTACATGAGCTCCCCAACCCTGGAGAGAAGCGTCCGTCATGAGGATGATCTGTGGAACAGGCTCCTGGAACGGTCGGCCCTTGCAAAGGTTGTGTGGATTCCACCAATGCAGAGAGTTGTATGCCCGACCAGTCACCAACACTAGGTCGTTCAACTGTCCCTGAGCCTGATTCCACTGACGTGCCAAGCACTCTTGAAGCGGACGCATATGTAGTCTCGCGTGCGGGACTAGGAAGATGCAGGAGGCCATCATGCCTATCAACTGCATGAACACTCGTGCTGGAAGCGAGTGTTGCAGTCTGAATTTCTGGATCAGCGACTGAATGCTGTTGATCCTCACAGAATTTGGCTGAGCTGTGGCTGCCAGAGTATCTATTGTCGCGCCCAGATACTGCCGCACATGGGCTGGCTGAAGGTGCGACTTCGGATAATTCAGTGAGAAACCCAGATCGTGAAGAAGGTGAATGGTGTGGAACATGTCGGCAGCGCACTGCTGGGCTGACTTTGCTTGGACAAGCCAGTCGTCCAGATAAGGGTAGACATGAACGTTTTGTCTCCTGAGGTGCGCAGCCACTGTCACCAGGCATTTTGTGAACACCCTGGGCGCTGTGGTCACTCCGAAAGGGAGGACCTTGAATTGGTAATGCTGATTCTGAATGGTGAATCTGAGGTATTTTCTGTGTGATGGATGTAGTGGAATGTGAAAATATGCGTCTTTTAGATCTAATGTTGCGAGGAAATCCCCTTGATTGAGCAACGGAAGAACCTGCTGCAACTTGAGCATGTGAAAGTGTTCTGAGAGAATGTACTGGTTTAGGGGCCTGAGGTCCAGTATGGGTCGCAGGGACCCGTTTTTCTTTGGTATCAAGAAGTACAGGGAGTACACTCCCGAGCCTCTTTGCTCCACTGGCACAAGCTCGATTGCCCCTTTTTGCAGCAGGACGAGCACCTCTTGCTGCAATAAGTGCAAATGCTCTGTTGACATAGGACGGTGTTTCGGTGGGATGTTGGGTGGAGTGGACGTTAACTCCAGACAATAACCGTACTGTATAGGTTTTCTGACCCACCTGTCTGTGGTGATGGATTTCCAGACTGGCAGGAACTGTTGGAGTCTCCCCCCGACAGGTGTTGTATGGTCGGGGGGCAGTGACAAGGCGTCACTGTTTGTTGGTGGCGGAGGATAGGGAGTTGTTGTTTCCACGACCTCTGCCGTTGGTGCTGTTGCCGCGATGGCCGCCTCTACTCTGTTTGTTGTAAGAGGTTTGCGCACTACCTTTAGTGTACTGTGTTTGCTGGGACATTTGGCCTCTGGAAACACCTCTATTGTTTGAGCGACGAAAAGTACTACCCCTGAACAGCTGGGACTGGAGAGCTCCCATGGACTTGGCAGTCTCGGTGTCTTTCTTTATTTTTTCCAGGGTGGTATCCACCTCAGGTCCAAATAAGTGATCAGGGTTTACAGGCTGATTGAGGATGGTGGTTTGTATCTCTGGTTTGAACCCGGAGATTCTCAGCCAGGCCTGACGCCGCAACATCACACTGGTGTTAATTGCCCTGGCCGCGGTGTCCGCTGCGTCCAGAGCACATTTAATTGAAGCATTTGAGATGAGTTTCCCTTCCTGAATGAGCATCTCTGCTGCCTCTTTATACTCATCTGGCAAGTGTTGTAACAGGGTCTCAAGTGTATCATAGTGTGCCCTGTCATATCTGGCCAAGAGCGCCTGAGTGTTAGAAATACGTCAGATATTGGCCGCTTGAGCCGCCACCCTTTTCCCTGATGCCTCTAGCACCTTAGATTCCTGGTCAGGGGGAGGAGCATCACCAGTAGACTGTGAATTTGCCCTCTTCCGGGCATTAGAAACAACCAGGGAGTCCAACGGCAACTGGCCCTTGATGTAGGTAGGATCGCCAGGTGCCGGCTTATACTTCTTTTCAATTCTGGGGTTGATAACCCTGGCACCTGTGGGTTCTTTAAAAATGTCTGCAGCATGTTTTAAAACACCCTTCAGCATTTGCAGAGTCTTGACAGTCTTTTCAGAGGTGGAAAAGGTATCAAACAGAAAGTCCACTTCAATAGGGTCAGCATGCAGCTGGACGTCATGATTCTTAGCTGCCCTCTCAATTAGTGCATTAAATGCCGCAGAATCCTCAGCAGGTGAGGTTTAGACAGCATATACCTGAGTGTCCGGGGCAGTTTGTGGATCTCCTGGGTCCCCAGCATCTGCCCATGAGTCATGGTGATCCTCATGATCAGTGTCGGCAGGGAAGTTGTACTCTTCATCGTCCCCTTCCCCAGCCTCCACATCTGAGTAAGTGGGCGAGGTTGGAGCAGTGTCCTGAGGCCGTGGAGTAATCAGTTCAACCAGAACTGGGGAATCCGTAGAAGCCTTCTTCCTCTTCAAAGGAATTGTGTAGGACTCCATGGGCTGTGCCGGCATTATCTTTCGCTTATAGATGGAAAGTTTTCCGGTGTCGGCGTCGATAAATTGTTCCGACTGCTCCTCCACTAGGGGTTGTCGATGTTTTGTGCTTACAACTGCAGTGGTAGGCTTCGGCCCCGTGGCCACCTTCATGGACGCGTCGACGACCGTCCTGGGCGCGAACGCCTTCGGCGCCACTTTCGGGGGTAGCGTGAACTGGATCGGGGCCGGCGACTTTGGCGGTTTGGCAGCAGGCTTCGTTGTGGAAGTATCCTTCGGATCGACCGCGGAAGCCTTGTCCTTGATCCGTTGCAACGAGTCCGACACCTGCTTCGTGAAGGATGCGGACGGTTTCGTCGACCCAACAGGTGCTCTCGATCCACCACCATGTGCCGATTCGAGGGTGACAGTACTTTTGGCCGTTTCTGGCCGACGTGCAGGATCGACAGCTTTTGGAGCTCCGAGTCCTCTGTCTGTGTCGACGGCCTTCTTCGCCGACGGTTTTCGGGTCGGCGGCTTTGACAATCTGTTTCGGTGCCCCGGTCTTCGGCTCGACGCCCTTGAGCGACTTCACCGGATCGACACCCTTTTTCGGCTTCGGCTGCCCCGACAGGTCTGAAGACGTGGAGGCGACCAAAGCGACAGGCGTTTTCTGTTTCAACTGCGCCTCTATCACTTTCGGTTTTGTCGAGACCGAAGCTTTCACTTTCGGTTTCGATTTGACCAATGGCGGCTCCGTAGAAGTGTCCATTGCCGGGCCCGTAGGCGAGACCGTGGATCCAGGTGTAAGATCTTGGGTAAGGCCATGTGGCGATCCCTCGACCTGAGCCTTAGTGATTGTTCGAACGGGGCATAGCTCTTCACCTGAGCTATCTTCCGTGGCCCCATTGTCGTCTCCTACCTCGTCGACGACATCTTCTGTATCGAGCATTTTGACGTAGTTGGAGTCGATCTCTTCCGCTGGAGTGGAAATTGGCTCTCGATCTTCTTGCTCGTCTGCTTCTTCCCCCTCGAAAATGTTCACCGGGTCAGGGGCCGTCTGCTGGGCCTCCTGGCACGCCACGCGCCGAAGTCGAATAGTCTTCTTGGAGCGAAAACGGGAACAAGCCATACAGTTGGCTTCATCGTGATCCGGCGACAGGCACTTGTTGCACACCGGGTGGACATCGATGTGGGGATACTTCGAGTTGCACACGGGGCACTTCTTGAACGGGCTCCGTTCCATGATATGTCGTCGAATAGGTCTGGTTGCGTTGACTGGGCCTCGAGCACCGAAGAGCCACGCGACTCCTCTGGATGTCCGACTCGGGAACTGAGCCGGAACAGAGCTGGGCACCGACCGCAAGACAATACCAACGCTATAGGAAAGGACTTCGGGCCTAAAGGAAAGTTTCTATCGATTCCGATCTTGAGTGATCAAATATGCATCCGAACCCAATGGCGGAAAAAAACAATCTGGGGATGGAGTCGATGCCCATGCGCACTTTAGTCCAGGGGAGGAGGCACCTATCTCGTGATACTTTGATGACTCTTCCAGGACAACAATGTGCAATCATCCGGACGCAACACTAGGCGGCGATCTATGCTATAGATATGAATTCAGCAGCCCACATGCCTCGAACATTGCATCCTATCCTATTGTACTAGTTGTTACAGCGTATTAGATGGTACGGAGTGGCAGAGCTAGATTAAGGTATATTGTACTAGTCAGTACACTATATTAGATGGAACAGAGTGACAGAGCTACTCGAAGTTATACTGTACTAGTTAGTACACGATATTAGATTGTACAGAGTGGTCAAGCTACCCTAAGGTATACTGTACTAGTCGGTACTCTACATTAGATGGTACATAGTAAATTAACTACTACAATGTATACTGTACTAGTGAGCACACAGTATCAGATGGTACAGAATGACAGAGCTACTAGAAGGTAAACTGTACTAGTTTAGTGACCGAGGTAGATACCATCCTTTAGGGATGTTTGATTGGTTGGCATTAGTAGAATTAGTGAGTGTAGATACAGCTGTTAATACAGGCGTAAGACCGCAGCAGGTAAACTCATGCAGATACTACGCTGCAGATCTTGTTGTTGGACCCCATGTGTTTTAAATTCTCACAGACTCTGCCGACACTGCCTTCAGCTTTAGCTGTCTACAGACAACGCTCCCCGATTCCTACTAGACCTAATCCAGGATTTGGGGGTCGCAGTTAAGGTTCTGATTAGAAGTGGTGTGGAAGAAAGACATTTGGTTGTAACGTGAAGGCCAGAAAGCAGAGGTCCATCTCTTTGGAGGTCCAATCTCAGGGACATGTTTGCAGGACCCCTGTCTAGTCTTAGGAATGTCTGATCATTTTAATCTGATTACCTTCAAACAGGGGCCGGTCCTAGGCCTGAGCTAAGCTCTAGTGAAGTCAAAACTACAATGTTGTGTGGCAGGGTTTTCACTTTTCTCAATGAATTTATTCTAAAATCCCAGTATTTAGGGAAATGGAGCACAGCACATCATTTGTGGGTTAGAAAGTTACAGTGGGAACAAACACATTTAAAATGTGGGTATCTGATTATTTACAGACTTATTTGAGACCCAGGTATCCTGTAGAAACACTACAGGGGCTGAACCAGAACATCTTACTTAACTCCACCACCCTGTCAGAAGCCACAGTCCAAAGATTCCTATTTACAGTTTTCTGTCAACACCAATTTGACAAAAAATTGGAGTTTCTGCCCAACTGGTATTTCAAGTGACACGGTATTATCACATGTAGTATTACCAAGTGCAGTTTTACCACGTGCAGTATAGCCACGTGCAGTATTGCCACGTGCAGTATTGCCATGTGCAGTATAGCCACATGCAATATTACCACATGCAGTGTTGCCATGTGCAGTATAGCCACGTGCAGTATAGCCACATGCAGCATTACCACATGCAGCATTACCAAATGCAGCATTACCACATACAGGATTACCTAATGCAGTATTACCACATACAGTATTACTGTTCCATTCCATATAGGTACCATAATATAGGTCCCGGTAACTTCAATACCCTTCACCTATATTCTTCCCTACATTACAATTGTCACGGTTTACATGGACTGACATCTTACCCAGATACAACACTGCGTTCAGAACGCACGTTTTCCCTGGTTCGAGATCTCATACATTATGCATGAGGATTCTTGGAGCAAAGCAGGACAACCATCTCCTGTAAAATATCTATGTATAAAGTTCATGCCCAACGTCCTCCTTAGGCCGACACAGTAATACAGCGAGGTAGGACCCGTGGGGAGACCTATGGGTATATATACATCACATCTTGCTAAGATAGATCAGAGGAGACCGAGACTTCCCGGCCGACACACTGACCAGAGACGCTGAGGCTCCTGCATGCAGACACTACAGCTCGCAGTGGTCTAACATCCCTTGCGGGGTGTCCAGCTCGAAACCAGGGCGGAGTCCCATTGTCTCTCACTTCAAGTAATGGGGTTCACTAAATCCTAAAAGGATTCTTGGCTTAACACCTATACACATGCTAGGTACATTTAGGTAAGGCTAGTTAGGGAAGCATCGTAGGAGTACGCATCTTTTTATCATGTGTTTTATATACTCGTATGTATTCATGATCATTGTAAAATGTAAAATGGTAGAGCTATACCATCCCTTTACCTTTTTAGCACTGCTAATCATTTATATCTTATACCGTCTAACAGATGTTGCATTTCATCTATTTTACACCAGAATAGGAACTGTTCAGTAAATACTTATTGAAAACGTCCAGACTGTTTATTCTGTGTATATCTCTGAGACAGACTAAATAAGCACGAGTGACTGAGCGATAAGTAGTATATTGTTTCCATGGCCCTGAGGGATCAAGGTTTCGATGTTCGATGGTTGCCAAGAACTATTCTCTCCTAGGTAAGAGGAGAGTCTAGTGGCACTGTGAGCTAGTTGGTACAAAAAGCCAACATACCCAGTGGGGGTGTTCAGAATCAGTCTGGCACCAATCCTACAGTGTATGTTGTCTAAACGCGCAGATCCTGTATAAATATTATAGGAACTACACACATTACCTAAGGCAGTATAACCACGTGTAGTATAACCACGTGCAGTATTCCCATTTTCAGTATACCCACGTTCAGTATACCCACGTGCAGTATACCCACGTGCAGTATACCCACGTGCAGTATAACCACGTGCAGTACAGCCACGTGCAGTACAGCCACGTGCAGTACAGCCACGTGCAGTACAACCACGTGCAGTATAACCACGTGCAGTACAACCTGCAGTGCTGCAGCACAACCATGAGCAGCATAACCACATGCAGCATAACCACTTGCAGCATTACCACATGCAGCATAACCACATGCAGCATAACCACATGCAGCATAACCACATGCAGCATAACCACATGCAGCACAACCACATGCAGTATAACCACATGCAGTATAACCACATGCAGTATAACCACATGCAGTATTACCACATGCAGTATTACCACATGCAGTATTACCACATGCAGTATTACCACATGCAGTATAGCCACATGCAGTATTACTACATGCTGTACCACTGCACCAGATATTAGCGGGGATACATTCCACTTTTGCAGAAATTACAGAAATTGTAGCAAGAAAATGACAAATGGAATTTAAGAATTATCTGCAGCCATCAGTGCAGCAGTACTCTACTGTTGTCTTGTGTGGTGAGTGTGCCTGTATGGCATGAGCGCAGATGTGCGTGATGCGATGGGCCCAGCTGTGGGTGCAAGGTACGAGTGTAGACTGTGAGGGAAGATCTTATAAACTAAGTGCAGGCAATAGGTCAGTGTGGATGCATGCGCTAGGTCACTGTAATGCATGCAATAGGTCAGTGTAGATATATGCGATAGATCAGTGTAGGAACATGCAATAGGTGTGAGTTGGTGCATGTGCTAGGCCAGTGTAGGTGCATGTGCAAAGTCAGTATAGGTGCATGCACTGAGTCAGTGTAGGTGCATGTGCTAGGTCAGTGTATGTGCATGTGCTAGGTCAGTGTATGTGCATGTGCTAGGTCAGTGTATGTGCATGCGCTGTGGTGTCAGTACAGGTGCATGTGCTACGTCAGTATAGATGTTAGAACTCTGGAACATAGAATGTGTTATGCGGTAAATATCGAATTCTGACGTAATTTCCCATGCAAGACTGAAAATCCCAGAATACTGCAATAACACCGTTGCTTGCCATCCTAGCAGTATCATTAATGTGAGGTGTGAAATTACCGCATCTGAATTTCTGATAAACTGAGCATGAATGTCCAAGTGAGAAGAATGATTTAAACCCAGGAAATGAAGCTGCACATATACAGAATGGAGAGATGTAAACTTCTAGAAAAATCTGGAAAAGACAAAGTTTACAGTAATTGTACCCTGACTCGAGTGCACATTACCATTAAATACCATACCATACCATTCTATCCCATATTATACCATGTTCCCACCCCATAGCACACCACATCATCCCATCATAACGTTCCATACCATACAATCCCATACCACACCTCATCATATTCATGAACAGTTATATACAAAGCTCCTCATCACAATGATATTTACCTTTATAATGCTTCACCACCATCTCTGGGCCCTGAATCTTCACATTATTACACCTGTAATAAATAACACACACATCATCTTTGTATTAAAGAGCAATGACAGCAACAGGAACAGAGGATGAACATCACATAAGACCCGTGTTTGAAATAAGATTCAGTATTAATAGCAGCGCATGCGGACTAGAGCTCAGTGTGAGTTACTGTTCATACACAACAGTCAAAGCTCTAACGATATCCAAAAGCACCTTTAATATCTTATGACAGGATGTGGTTGTTCTAAGGAAGATAGCTCAGTGAGACAAGCGTGCTTCGTGTGATGCTATGGAGTGCCACACATCGGTCTTCTAGGAGCCGCGGTTAGCTCAGTGAGATGAGCGCTGAGTAACAGGTTCCATCTGCTCCATCTGCTCCTGGTGGAGTCTCGAGTATATACTTAATAAATCCCTTCTTAAGTGGGGTCCATGTGAATTCCTGCCAGCGCCCACAACACAACACTGCCACACCCAACCCCTGCCAGTGTAAACTGTGTCACCATTCCTCTACAACAAAGATGGGTAGCCTTATTGAGATATATAAGGAAGATTTGAGCTCAGACCCCCGAGTGACGAAAAACTGGTTGCAAAACAAAAATTCCTGTGTTTTACAGAACAGCATATTTTATGCCTTAGGGGAAGGATCACAGAGGGGGAGATAAGGGAACAGGTTAGGAGGCTCAGTAAAGGGAAAGCAGCAGAGCCAGACAGGATCCCATCTGAATTCTATAATAAATTGTTAAACTCTTTGGTTTCTTTCTGGGTATCTTATTTTATTGAGATCTTTCTGGAGGGCTATTCAATACCCCTTCCCCAATGATCAGGCAACTGTGGTTATGATCTTTAAGCCGGGTAAAGAAGCTAGGTTAGCAGATTCCCACAGACCTATATTGTGATTGAACTATGATTACAAAATTATCACAGGAATCTTGGCAAAGAGTTTGGCAAATGTCTCGCAAACTTTGATCCATTTTGATCACGGGGTTTGCGCAGACCGACAGCTGTATGAATTAACCCATTGACTTATCTGTGCGAATGATATGGCCGAGGCCTTCAATCTCCTGTTGACAATCACAAGAATTTATGCTGCTAAAGCTTTTGATAGCTGTATTTGGGTCTGTCTTTGGGAGGTATTGCAGAATTATGATTTCAGCAAGAATGTTATTTGAGTTGTACAAATGTTATGTGAGGTGCCGGCAGCCAAGATTTTGGTTAACGGCAAAGTTACAGCTTCGTTTCAGAAATCCGGGAGAACTAGACAGCGGTGTCCTTCATCATCAATTCTGTTTCATCTACATATTGAGCTCCCAGATGATTCGGCAGGATAAGACCATTCTTCCCTTTGAAGCTGCAGGGTTACCAACCGACAGAGCACTGTATGCGGAGGACATAGGGCCAGATGTAGGAAGGATATTACCGGTCGGTAACCGCCGAAATCGGCCGTTACCGACCGGTAATAGACTTTTCCTATGTAGGAGGCACATTTACCGTTGGAAGTCCCAACGTGAGGAGGATGTGCATCCAAAACCCTTTTTTCAATCCTAGGCTGGGGTTATGCTACACCTAAAATCCATCCATCAGATTATCTTTAATGGGTAAAACATTAGATGCAATGCATTGGGCTTTTATCTGCATGGATTGTGCAGTCAGAGCCCCCCAGCTACCACTGATTCTCCTTTGAAAACATGGCACTGTGGGTTTACACCCGATTGGTACATTTAATGTACTTGTAAGTCCTTAGTAAATGGTACCACCTCTACCCAGGGCCTGTAAATTAAATGCTACAAGTGGGCAGCAGCACCCATTATGCGACTCAGTAAAGTAGCCATTTAAAACATGTCTCAGGTTTGCCACTGCGTTTTAAACTGACATTTTGCCCTGGAAAAATAAGCCTAGTGCCAGGCCTAAACCTTCCTTTTTAGGTTGAGTGTAAGCATACGACCTCTTGTATAATTTAGAATAATTCTTTTGTGGGCTTAAAGCCATCCTCCTGCGTTTGATTTGTTTATTTGTGTCCTTTACAAAATCTTGCTTGCTAGCGATCAGTCCTGCCTCTTTGTCCCCCCCTTTACTCTTGCGTTCCTCCCATTGAGCAGGACTTAGTACTGTCTCATTCCGCTTTGGTTCTTTATCTGTTCTTTGGGGGACAATGTTTTTCTTGGTTACCTACTGTGTTACTGTGTGCCTGTGTTCAGCTTCGGCACCATAGCTGCTTACATTTAAATATAGCATTCATCATTCCCATCTCCTCTTAATGCCAAAGTTGTGTTAGTGCTGCCTTCCGCGCCGTACCTCCCCCTCCGTTGCTTGTACTTTTTTTTAGCCTTTGTGCACTTTTTGATGTCCACTGTCAGTTGTGCATTTTTGGTAGGATATTCGTTTGGTTTGTGCTCCCTTTTAAAGAGGAATTGGGCTTGTTGAAGTCTTGTTTGTAAGAAGGCATGAGGCACCGCAGCCCCTCCCACTCCTCCTTGTGCCTGGTGCTCCCATCCCATCTCTCTCCCCTCCTGCTATGTTACAAGAGCTGCAGCCTTGTACAAGCCAGCTGCATCCACAGATTGTGCCTAAAAAGGGTTCATTGCTGTGCAGGCAGTTTGGTTGGATACAAAAGGGGATGATGGACGGAGCGTTTGAACAAATCAAACACTCACCCCCAGTCAACTGATCTGGGTTTAATCCATCACCATTCTTTAGTTCACTAAGTCACCCCAGTTCAGACATCCCCTTTTGTATCGCTTTGTTCGCCCTAAGTGTGGCAGGGTATGCTCAGACGTGAGTCCCTTGCTCACTTGGCCACTGGATTCAAGATAGCCTGACTGATGAGGATTATGAATCCGAAACCGGTCCCAGGATGCTTGTTTCCGGTCCATGGAAGACATGGCTTGGCAGTTCGGGCTGTACTGTTCCCATGAGGCACAGGGTCAGACTGATTTGCATATAGCCATGTCTGAAATGGGGTGGCTGAGTGGGCTAAAGAATGGTGGTGGATTAAACCCAGATCAGTTGACTGGGGGTGAGTGTTTGTTTTGCTCAAACGCTCCGTCCATCATCCCCTTTTGTATGAATTCATATCTGTGCATAGACTGTATAGCAGTATCTCCTCTAGCGGTGGTTACCTGTCCCAGCTGCAGCAGTTTGAAAGAGAGTTTTGAGGACAGCCTGGCCTACAGCAGCTTGCTGCTTTGCTTGTACGTCTACACAATAGTGTTTTGTGAAAGTGTGTATTGTAGACCATGTGGCTGCTCTACATATGTCTTCAAGAGGAATATTCCCAAGGAAAGCCATGGATGCCCCTATTTTGCGCGTAGAGTGTGCTCGTGGGGGGACAGTTAACGTGCGTTTTGCTTTATGATAACATATTTGGATGCATTTAACTATCCACCTGGCTATTCCTGATTTTGATATGGGATTGCCTTTATGTTGTGGTGAAAAAGCAACAAATAATTGTTTTGTTTTTCTGAAGGATTTAGTTCTGTCCACGTAATAAAGCAGAGCTCTTTTTACATCAAGTGTGTGTAGGGCTCGTTCAGCTACCGACTGTGGATTTTGAAAGAACACTCGCAGTTCAATGGATTGATTAATGTGGAAATTGGATATGACCTTAGGCATAAACTTAGGGTTTGTTCTAAGTACTACCCTATTAGCATGTATTTGCATAAAGGGTTCTTGAATTGTTAGTGCTTGTAGCTCACTAACTCGCCTGAGTGAAGTAATTGCAATTAAGAATGCCACCTTCCATGTTAGGAATTGTAATTCGCATGAGTGGAAGGGCTCGAAAGGAGGTCCCATAAGTCTGGTGAGTACTATGTTAAGGTTCCAGACTGGTGAAGGTGGGTGTTTTGGAGGGATTACTCTTTTGAGACCTTCCATAAAAGCTTTAATTGCTGGTACTCGAAACAGGGAAAGATGTTGTCTGTTTTGGAGATATGCCGCTATAGCAGCAAGGTGTAGTCTTATAGAAGAGTACGCTAAGTTGCATCTTTGAAGATGCAGCAGGTAACAAACAATGTTCTGTATGGAAGCATCTAGTGGGTTGATTTGGTTATTGTTACAGTAAATAACAAATCTCTTCCATTTCGCTGCATAGAATGCTCTAGTAGTTGGTCTCCTTGCCTCCTTAATGATATTCATGCAGTCTGGGGGCAAGTTGAGGTATCCAAATTCTAAGACTTCAGGAGCCAGATCGCTAGGTTCATCCTGATTGGGATCTGGGTGTCTGATTTCTCCATGGTTCTGAGTTAGAAGATGGGTTGCGAGGCGCAGCATTTGATGTGGAACTACTGAAAGCTCCAGGAACATTGTGTACCATGGCTGTCTCGCCCATGTGGGAGCAACTAGGATCATTGTGAGTGACTGTTGCCGTAGTTTGCGTGCCACCAGCGGAATTAGTGGTGCTGGGGGAAAAGCGTACGCAAATCTGCCTGACCAGTTCATCCATATGGCATTGCCCTGTGACAACGGAGTGGGAACCTGGCGGCAAAGTACTGGCATTTTGAGTTTTCTTTTGTGGCAAACAGGTCTACCTCTGGATGCCCCCACTTCTGGAAGAATGGGTGGAGAACTTGGGGGTGGATCTCCCATTTGTGTAGCTGTTGGCTGTGTCTGCTGAGCAGATCGGCTACTTGATTGTCCTTCCCTGGGAGGTGTTCTGCCAGGAGAAAGATGTTTTTTGGAATTGCCCACTTCCTTAAGCTCTGCGCTAAGTGGGACAGCTGTGGAGAGTGTGTTCCTCCCTGTTTCTGGATATAGTACATGGCTGTCATGTCCGTCCGGATCAACACAGTCTTGTTGTACAAGTATTTTTGGAAAGCTTTTAGGGCTAGAAATATTGCTAGCAACTCCAGTTGGTTGATATGCAGTTTCTTTTGTTTGATTGTCCAGAGCCCTTGGACTGTGTATTGAAGTAGGTGGGCTCCCCAACCTGTCAGTGATGCGTCCGCTGTTAGTACTAGTTGTGGAACTTGCTCTTGGAACAGTCGCCCCTTGGAAATGTTTTGTGGGTTCCACCACTGCAGACAGTTGTAGGGCGACTGTCCACCAACACTTGGGGCTAGATGTAGGTAAATGGTATTTACCGATTCATAAATACCGAATTTTACTGATTCGGTATTTATGAATCGGTAAATATGAAGGGGGGAGATGTAGGTATTTCTAGGATTTGAAATACCGAATCGTTAATATTCGGTATTTACCGATTCGCTTCACAGCCCATAGGAGTCAATAGGAAATACCGATTCGGTAATTACCGAATCGGTAAATACCGATTCCAGCAAGGGTGCAGGGGGTGTCACTTTGACACCCCCTAGCACCCCAAAACATGCATGTGCGCCATGTGGTACACAGACATGCCCACAGATGTGCATGCACACCTGAATTCGGTATTTTACCACACAATAGGATTGTGTGGTAAAATACCGAATTCTGAAGGCCTGGAGCACTGTACACAGTGCTACCTACATCTTGGTTTTACCGAATCGGTAAAATTACCGATTCGGTATTTTACAGATTCAGTAAATTTACCGATTCGGTAAATTTACCGAATCTTTAAAATGATGCCCCTATATCCCAAATACCCACTTACCGGTCGGTAAATGGCCTCCTACATCTGGCCCTTAGTCTTTTTGTTGTCCTTGAGCTTGGTTCCACTGCCCTGCTAGGCATTCCTAGTGGAGTAGTGTGGCTCACTAGTTAGAGGCGGCAGACCCGAGAGCAGAAGTCGGCCCGGGACCAGGGTTCGATTCCCGACGCGGCAGGGTCGTGGACCTTGGTCAGCGGACTCGATAATTCTCGCTTCGGTGCTTACTCTAATCAGGGATCACACTCGGCAACTCTGGACATTAGCTTGTCTAATCTCTACAACGGCCCCACCAATTCCGGGGATGCCTGGCTCCACCTTGGGGACTCCAGCAGGGACCATCCCACAGGGAAAGCCAGGACGGGTTCCCCAGAGTTATACAGCGCCGGGACGCCCCGTTGCTGGGGCAGCTGTGCGCGTTACAAGTATACTACATTTACATTTACATTCCTGCAATGGACGCATTTGAAGTCTGGCATGGGGGACAATGAATATGCAAGAGACCATCATGCCTATGAGCTGCATGAAGACTCGAGCTGGCAAAGAGTGTTGAGGCTGGCATTTTTGAATGAGCATCTGCATGCTGGCTATCCTTGCTGAGGTTAGATATGCCTTTGCCACCGAGGTATCTAGAGTTGCTCCCAGATATTGCTGTATGTGGGATGGTTCTAGATGCGATTTTGGGTAGTTTATTGAAAAACATAGGCTGTGTAGCAGCTGAAGTGTTTGAGACATGTCTTTTACGCACTGTTGGTACGATTTTGCTTGTATTAGCCAATCGTCTAGGTATGGAAACACGTGGATGTGTTGCCTTCTGAGGTGCGCAGCTACTGTCGCTAAGCATTTTGTAAACACTCTTGGAGCTGTGGTCACCCCGAATGGGAGAACTTTGAATTGGAAGTGTTGCCCTTCTAATTCAGATTAGATTTATTCGATTTTTAGTTAAAAACCATAAAAGCAACAACAATACATACATGCATAGATATCTCAACATTTCATTACAGAGTTAAGATCAACTATTAAAATAGGATTAAATAAATGTGACGAGTCAGATAATCAATGTTCGTGTATATTCAGGACTAGTTAGAGGCTAGAGGGTTAATAGCACAGGGTACACGGGATCCCCATTACCAAGAATTATAATTCATTGTCATTGTCATTTGTCATGGTAGCGGAATATGTTGGGAGCCGGGATAAAAATCATACAAGTCCCAAATGCGAATAGGGCTATCTCCTTCTTTGGGCTGGCAAAATCGTAGGTAGGGGACAATGTTCCTATTCTTAAATTTGATTAAAATCAGGTCCCCCGAGATGTCTTTGGGCAACGTACCTAGCCACCCCACCCTCCTGACACTCAGGATTCCACCATCTAGGTCAGGTGGCAACGGTCTGTTGTGTTTTAGCCAAAAAATGACTTTATTTAGCAGGTCCTGGTGTGTTTCGAGTTTGCCCTGGCTAAGTGCAGGGACCCCAGAGAGGACAGTCACGTACGGGGCGGCTTCGGGAGGTAGATTAATGTGGTGCCTTCTTTCGAGAGCGACCCTGGGAGCTCTATGAGGTACGAATGCGGGATTAAAAGTAACGTTAGGGCTAGTTGGAATAGGTGTGGTAAAAGGGGATTCAAGAGTTTGGACTTTCCTGCATGCAGTGGACTTAAACTTTTCATGGTTGATGGGAGGATTAGGGCAAATAGGTATAGCAGTTTTTTCAGTTGGTAGAGAGTTCTTTTTAAGTGTTTTTTCAATGCTGGTCAGCCTGTCCCCCAAATCATAAATTTTTGTGACCAGAGGTGATAATGCAGATATTAACAATTGCTCAAACTGGGCCAGTAAGGACAATTGGAGGGGCGATACAGGGTCATATGTTCTATTCACAGCCTTATCCGACATAAATATAGATGGGCTAGAGCGGGTTGATGAAGGGCTGGTGCACGATTTATGAGCGTTAGATTGAATCTCATTGACATTATCTTTTTCCTCTTCGTGCTTCCTTTTACAGTTTAAACCCCAGGACAGTGTGTTGACTTGAGATTGGACCATATTGGGAGATAGAGGTACATTCCGTGGAGTGCCGTTTAGTTGGTCAATGTCTCTACCCATTATAGGGGGGGTTGATACGTCCGGGACGTACTTTGTGCCACACAGGGCATTCAGCTCCTCCCACATGGACATGGTTAATGGAATGAAGAACTCCAAAAGCGACAATAGGCAGTACAATGCGAGATGAATAAAGAGTTAAAGCGTCTCTGTACCTCCTCCTTAAAAAGAGTCAAGTGGGGTGGCCCGTCCCATCCTCCTCTGGCCTCTGAGGGCCGTAGAGGGCCCGCCCTTTGCCCGTGCTTAGCCCGGCGCCCTCCCGCGCGCGTCCCGCGTGGCGGGAGGTGTTCCGCGTTCTTGAGGCGCCTCCAGGCGCAGCGGGAGCGTCACGAGCGCGCCAGGTCCCGGGGCTGCTGGGTAATGGAGTTCCTGATGCCCGGTTTGGCCAGGAGCGGCCCAGGATCAGCTTCGCGTTTGCCGTTTCCCTCACGGCTGGACGAGTGCAGGATTCAGTTGGCCGTTCCCCTCACGACTGCCCACCACTGCAGGTAGGATTAGAAAATGCCCCCATGCACGCTCGGTGCTCCGCGTTCTTGAGGCGCCTCCAGGCCCAGCGGGAGCGTCACGAGCGCGCCAGGTCCCGGGGCTGCTGGGTAATGGAGTTCCTGATGCCCGGTTTGGCCAGGAGCGGCCCAGGATCAGCTTCGCGTTTGCCGTTTCCCTCACGGCTGGACGAGTGCAGGATTCAGTTGGCCGTTCCCCTCACGGCTGCCCACCACTGCAGGTAGGATTACAAAATGCCCTTCTATTGTGAACCTGAGATATTTCCTGTGAGCGGGATGGATAGGTATGTGAAAATACGCATCCTTTAGGTCTAGTGTTGCTATGAAGTCTCCTTGCTGTAGCACGGGAGCACTTGCTGTAGTGTAATCATATGGAAGTGCTCCGACAGTATGTCTTGGTTTGGGGTCTGAGGTCCAGAATTGGTCTGAGAGAGCCGTCCTTTTTGGGAATAAGGAAGTATAGCGAGTATACTCCTGTCCCTTGGTGTTGGAGAGGGACTGGCTCTATGGCCCCCTTTTCTAGCATGCATTGCACCTCTTATTGCAACAGGGTGATGTGCTCTTTGGACATAGGGCGGGATCTTGGTGGTATGTTGGGTGGAGTAGAAGTGAGTTCTAGGCAATAACCATACCAGATAATTTGTCTCACCCACCTGTCTATGGTAATGTTGTTCCAGACTGGTAGGAATTGTTGTATTCTGCCTCCGACAGGTGTTAGGTGGTCTGGAGTTAGTGTGATGAAGTCACTGTTTTGCGGCAGTTGAGGCTCTGGTGTTATTGCCTCCACGTCCTCTTCCCTTAGTATTGTTGCCTCTATAACCTCCTCTGTTGGAGTTTTTGTTAAAGGAACTTTGAGTGTTGCTTTTGTATGTGGACGAGGATTGGGAAGTATTTCCTCGTGTAGCTCCTCTATATGAGGAGCGTCTAAAGGAACCTCTGTGTTGTTGAAACTGCAATGCACCCATTGATTTTGCAGTTTCGGTATCCTTTTTAATTTTGTCAAGAATGGTGTCGACAGCAGGCCCAAAAAGGAAGTCTTGATTGACTGGTTGGTTAAGAATGGTAGATTGCACCTCATTCTTAAAGCCAGAGATGCGTAGCCATGCATGTCGTCGTAATAAGACGCTGGTGTTAATGGCACCTGGCTGCAGTGTCAGCCGCGTCAAGTGCACATTTAATGGAGGCGTTAGTAATAAACTTGCCCTCCTGTATGAGGTCATTAGCTTGGGCTTTGAAAGGCTCAGGCAGGTGTTGCATTAAATCTTCAAGCTGGTCATAGTGTGCTCTGTCGTAATGAGCTAGTAAAGCCTGTGTGTTAGCAATTCTCCATGAATTGGAAGCTTGTGATGCTATCCTTTTGCCAGAGGCCTCCAGTATTTTTGACTCCTTATCAGGAGGTGGAGCTTCTCCTGTTGTCTGTGAGTTGGCCCTTTTGCGTGCATTAGCCACTACTAGTGAGTCTAATGGTAACTGACCTTTAATGTAAGTAGGGTCGGTAAGGGCTGCTCTATATTTCTTTTCAATCCTGGGATTGATCACCCGTGCCCTGGCTGTATCCTTGAATATATCTGGCGCGTGTTTTAATACTCCTTTTAGCATAGGAAGAGTTCTGACATTTTTCTCTGAAGTAGTGAAGGTATCAAAGAGAAAGTCCTCTTCTATAGGGTCATTGTGCATGTCTACGTTGTGGTACTGCGCTGCCCTGTCTATTAGCTGGTTGAAGACAAAGGTGTCGTCAGTAGGTGACAGCTTTGTTGGGTATGGGGAGGTGTCAGGGATGGGATGTGTGTTATATGGATCATTCTGGTCATCATATGGGTCGGTTTGGGGGTTAGGATCCTCTGGATAGAAGTAATCTTCCTGAGGTTCTTCCCCTGTGTTATCCTCATCATAATCTGGATTTGTAGGAGAGTGAGGAGCAAAAGGCGTAGTAGGCATGGTAGGATAGAAAGGAGAAAGGTGAGAAAGGTCTATAGGGAAAAGTCCCAAAGTCCTTTTTCTTCAGAGGAATAGGGGAGTAATAGTCGTCGTCCAATGGCCTCTTCTTCCTGTGTAGGATTGTGACTTTACCAGTTTCTGGGTTAATGTACAATTTGGTTTGTTCCTCTTCTGGATCTGGATGGAAGAGGTCTTCTTCCACAGTCCGTGGCTTTGGTGTTGACTTTTTCTGTTTTGGATCGACTGTTGCCTTTGGGTCGACAATCTTTTTCGGTTCGACGACTTTTGGTGCCTTATTGCTGTTTTTTTGGCTCTGCCTGTTTGCTCGGGTCGATGTGCGGGTCGACCGGAGCGTTAGGTTGGGTGCGCTTTCTGTGCTCAACAGTTTTCTTAGGTTGACTGTCTTTAGTCGAGTCGACGGCTTTTTTCGGATCGACTGGTGTTTTAGGAGCGCTGGTTTTCGGTTCGAAGCCTTTGTTTGGCTCAATGACCTTTCTTGGTTGTACCACAGGCTATGATATAGCGCCCTTTGTGTCGACGACCTTTCTTGGTTCTGCGACCTTCGGCACCGTGGTCTCTTTGGCTGTACGGCCTTCGGGTCGACGGCCTTGCTGGGTACTCCGACCTTCGGCTCAGCGGCCTTCTTGGGCTTGGCGTCCTTTTTGGGCTCAAGAGCGTTTTTCGGCTCGACTGCCTTTTTCGGCTCGGCGGCTTTCTTCAGCTCGACAGCCTTCTTCGACTCGGCGGTTTTCTTTGGCTCAACGGCCTTCTTCGGCTCGGCGGCTTTCTTTGGCTCGATGACCTTAGGGATGATGTGAGTTGGACGTGGAGTCCCGGTAGGCTTAATATTTGTTTTCGGAGCCGAGCCGGACGGCGGGGCTGCTGAAAAGTTCTTTGGATCTTGGCTAAGGCCCTTACGCAATGCCTCGACCTGAGCCTCTTGGAACGGGGTGATTGGTGGCAATGTACTCACGTTTTGCCCCGGTGGGATTTCGTCATCGGAGTCCGATTCGTCCTCGACAGTGACGATCTCTAGATCCGATTCTTCCGCGTATGGAAGCTCTTGTTCATCGTCGAAGATGTTGTCTGGTTCCGGTGCCTGTTGCTGCATCTCTTGCCTAGCGGCCCGTCGATTCCGGATGGTGTTCTTTGAACTGAATTGGGCACAGGCTGGGCAGGTTTCTTCCTTATGGTCTGGAGATAGGCACTTGTTGCATACTGTGTGTTTGTCAGTATGCGGGAACTTGGAGTGGCATTGTGGGCACCTTTTGAACGGGCTCCTTTCCATCGACAGCAGGCCCACTTGGCGTCGAAAAGGCCCAATGGCCCGCGTCGATGACCGGGTTGAGATGGAAAGTCTTTCGAGTCAAGTTGGTATCGAGCGAGAACAATACCGTCGAAGTGGAAGGCCTTTTGGCCTCTAGGAAAGTTTACTTTCGATTCCGAAGTTGGAGGATAGGAATAACATCCGAACCCAATGGCGGGAAAAAACAATATGAGGATGGAGAAGATGCCCATGCGCACTGTAGTCCAGGGGAGAAGTCACCTATCTCGTGATACTTCGAAGACTCTTCCAGGACAACAAGTTGGAATCATCCGGACCCAACACTAGGCGGCGATCTATGCACAGATATGAATTCAGCAGCCCACATGCCTCAAACCTGTGTTTTCTTGACATAGGCAAATAAGGCCTCAATTAGTCTCTGACTCCATCTTGGATTGGGAAGTAGCCATGTTTTAGTTTCTCAGTGACACCGCTCAAAGCAAAATGTACTGTGATGCTTTGTGTTGATACACTTCTCTTTAATTGAATTGTTGCTTTTCTCTGCCTCTTCCTGCTCACTCACTGTACTCCTATCCATTCCTAAGGCTGATATTGTTTACGTAGCCAGGTTTGTGCTAAAACGTCCGATGACTTCAGGTCAAAGGAGAGCTAATTATTATCAACTTAGAGAAATAGTGCTAGGATGGAGGCATTATAAAATTGGTACTCTGATTGGACAATGTGCCTTATATTTGCATACCCTATGCTAACTGCGCGATTTAAGTTGTGGTTATGGTTCATTTTGTTATAAAAGGATGCATGTTTGCGGTGGAGCCAGATAGATATTTTAGACTCTTTCTCGAGCCGCTTGGGATGCTGCCTGATATTCTATTGATTTGCTGCATATTCTGGACTTAGACCATTGTTTCTCATTTTGCTCATGCTGTCTATTCCCAATGACTCACATATTATGCAATTGAGACTATCTATTTCTTTACCTTCTGTATTGCACTTTAATATTTTAATAAACTTATTTTGTTTCTAAATTACTGATCACGAGTCTTTTTGAATAAGGGTTGACTAAAACATATCAGCATTGGCTTATACATTTAATGGTATTTGCTGGACACTTTATTTGTACCTCATTATATCATCTGAGGTAGAGAGAAAACCCTGCATTACGCCTTTAGGTCCACTAGGTTTGCGGTTGTGAGGCGAAGAGACAGATGATTACAGCGACCAGAGAGCAGGAGATCGCCTCTTTTTATGGTGTATGCCATACAGGACCGGAAAAGGCAAATGTATATTTTTTTGTTTTATGGCCCCCATGCTGGGAAGGAAGCCATAGGAGTCACATTTCAGTTAGCCATCACAGGTCCTCAAGCTTTGAGATGTGTCCATAAATGTTTCCAGGGGCAAGCATATATTCCTGAATCAGACTGCATGGCACACTTATGAGGTCCCCAAGGCCACTGCACTGCATACTAAAGCACATAGGTTAAAGGCATTGTCATTTGCAGAGCCAATAGCTCTAACTCTTGTAAATGCGATCCCTATTGCATTGCACATGCTTGTTGATACTTACAAGGGCAGGGTGCATTGTATTGAAAAAGTAGGACATAGGTGTTTACGTTTTACATGTCCTAGCATTGAAAAACTCCTAAAGTCATTTTTCACGGAGTAGGCCTATCATTCCCATAGGCAAACACTGGGTTACCTTATTACACTTAATAAGTAATAACTTCAGTTTGGGAACAGATAGGTGTGGAGATGATGCGGCCCTTACCTCCCCGGGGCGGCGTCCGAACATGGGGTCCCTGACCACCGGGCCCGGTCATGTAGCGTCCCTAACCACCAGGACCCCTCCTCTCTCTCTTCCCCTACAGGACCCGGCAGCATCAGCCGAACGCGGGCAACCGGAAGCGAACTACCGTGAACCCGGAAGTCAGGCATCCCTCGAGGAACCGGAAACCATCAGCCCCGACCCCGGAAGTGCTAGGCTGAAACCCTGCCCGGAACACAGAAAAGCCGACATCGAGAAGGACAAGCGGTTCCCAGCAGCGGACTCGTGGCAGGAGGCAGCAGCAAGCGGAGAACCACGGTGAGAGCCGAGCGGAGGTGAAGAACCACGACGAGGACGAAGAGGAGGACGTCTGGACCGAAGACTGGTGGCGTCCTCAGGAGGTGGCTGGAGAGCGGCCGCAACTCGAAGAAGAGGTGCGGCGGGGCACGTGAGTACACTCTACCCTTTCTCCGTGTTTCTCCCTGTAGTTAATGTAATGAATATGCTACTTACCAGTATGCATCTGTTCTTGGCATGTAGGGCTGCTAACATTCATATCTATTGCATAGATCGCCGCCTAGTGTTGGGTCCGGATGATTGCACATTGTTGTCCTGGAAGAGTCTTCGAAGTATCACGAGATAGGTGGCTCCTCCCCTGGACTACAGTGCGCATGGGCATCGACTCCATCCCCAGATTGTTTTTAGCCATTGTGTTAGAGATGGAGTGAAATAGTGTAAATGATGTCCATGCTAATGATTGAATGCAAGAAAATATCTGCAGCCGCTACGGGCACCGGGGAGGAAGGTGGGCGATATGAATGTTAGCAGCCCTACATGCCAAGAACAGATGCATACTGGTAAGTAGCATATTCAGTTCGAGGCATGTGGGCTGCTAAATTCATATCTATTGCATAGAATACATAGCAGTCCCTCCATTAACGGTGGCTGCCCGTGCCAGCTGCAGAAGTTTGAAAAAGAGTTTTGAGAACAGCCTGTCCTACAGCTGCCTGCTGTTTGGAGTGCACATCTACACAGTAATGTTTGGTAAATGTGTGTGGTGTAGACCAAGTGGCTGCTCTACAAATGTCTTCCAAAGGAATGTTCCCCAGGAAAGCCATGGAGGCTCCCAACTTGTGTGTGGAGTGTGCTCTTGGGGGGATCGTTAAAGTACGTTTAGCTTTTTGATAACAAATCTGAATACATTTAACGATCCACCTGGCTATTCCTGCTTTTGAAATAGGGTTGCCTTTGTGCTGGGCTGAGAAGGCAACAAAAAGTTGCTGTGTCTTTCTAAATGGTTGTGTTCTGTCAATGTAGTACATTAATGCTCTTCTTACGTCCAATGTATGGAGCATTCTCTCCGCTACTGTCTGTGGGTTTTGAAAGAATGCGGGCAGTTCAATAGTCTGATTGACATGAAACTGTGACACCACCTTCGGAAGGAACTTGGGGTTAGTGCGGAGCACTACCCTGTTTGAATGAATTTGTATAAATGGCTCTTGTATTGTGAGCGCCTGCAGCTCACTAACACGCCTGAGAGATGTAATAGCAATGAGAAAAGCCACTTTCCATGTTAAGAATTGAATCTCACAGGAATGTAGAGGCTCAAAGGGTGGGCCCATCAGCCTAGTGAGAACCACATTGAGATTCCACACAGGAGCTGGTGGTGTTCTGGGAGGAATGACTCGTTTCAGTCCCTCCAGGAAGGCTTTAATGGCAGGCACCCTGAAAACAGAGAGATGCTGCCTGTTTTGGAGATAAGCCGCTATGGCGGATAAGTGTATCCGAATGGAAGCGTAAGCTAGATTGCATTTGTAAAGATGTAACAAATAGCAGATGATGTTAGGAATTGATGCATCTAGCGGGTTAATGCGATGTTCTGTACAGTAAATGACAAAACGCTTCCATTTTGCAGCATAGCAAGCTCTGGTAGTGGGCTTCCTTGCCTCCCTGATAATGTCCATGCATTCAGGAGGCAGGTTGAGGTAGCCAAACTCTAAGACCTCAGGAGCCAGATCGCCAGATTGAGCTGTTGCGGATCTGGATGCTGAATGTCGCCATGGTTCTGCGTCAAGAGCCTGGGTGTGAGATGCAACCTTTGATGCGGTACCACGGAAAGTTCTAGAAACGTGGTGTACCATGGTTGGCGTGCCCACGTTGGAGCAACCAGGATGAGCGTCATCGAGTGTTGCTTTAGCTTTCTTGCCACCAGCGGAATGAGAGGCGCTGGGGGAAAAGCGTACGCAAATCTGCCTGACCAGTTCATCCATATCGCATTGCCTTGCGATTGTGGGTGAGGGAACCTGGCGGCAAAGCTTTGGCATTTTGCGTTTTCCCTTGTGGCAAACAGGTCTATCTCTGGATGACCCCACTGCTGGAAGTACGGGCGGAGTACTGATGGATGTATCTCCCACTCGTGCATTTGATGGCTGTACCTGCTGAGCAGATCCGCCATCTGGTTGTCCTTGCCCGGGAGGTGTTCCGCCATGAGGACGATGTTCCTCTGAATGGCCCACTTCCACATGCTCTGAGCCAGATGAGACAGCTGTGGAGAGTGCGTACCCCCCTGCTTCTGGATGTAGTACATGGCTGTCATGTTGTCCGTCCGGATCAACACGACCTTGTTGCACAGATGTACTTTGAAGGATTTGAGCGCCATGAAGATTGCCATCAGTTCCAGGTAGTTGATGTGCATCTTCTGTTGCTGCGTCGACCACAGTCCCTGCACCGTGTAGTGGAGCACATGAGCTCCCCATCCCTGGAGAGAGGCGTCCGTCGTCATGATGACTTGCGGCACAGGCTCTTGGAACGGTCGGCCCTTGCAAAGGTTGTGTGGAGTCCACCAATGCAGAGAGTTGTATGCCCGACCGGTCACCAACACTAGGTCAGTCAGTTGTCCTTGAGCCTGTGTCCACTGATTCGCCAAGCATTCTTGGAGCGGACGCATATGCAACCTTGCGTGCAGGACTATGAAGATGCAGGAGGCCATCATGCCTATCAACTGCATGAACACTCTCGCTGTTAGTGAGTGTTGCGGTCTGAACCTCTGGATGAGCGACTGAATGTTGTCGATCCTCACCGGGTTCGGCTGAGCCATAGCAGTCAGCGTATTTATCGTCGCGCCCAGATACTGCCGCACATGGGCTGGCTGAAGGTGCGACTTCGGGTAGTTCAGTGAGAACACCAGACTGTGAAGGAGGTGAATGGTGTGGGACATGTCTGCGGCGCACTGCTGTTCCGACTTTGCTTGAACGAGCCAGTCGTCTAGGTAAGGGTAGACATGTATGTTCTGTCTCCTGAGGTGCGCCGCAACTGTCGCCAGACACTTTGTGAACACTCTGGGGGCAGTGGTCACTCCGAAGGGTAGAACCTTGAACTGGTAATGCCTGTTTTGTATGGTGAACCTGAGGTTCTTTCTGTGGGATGGGAGGAGTGGTATGTGAAAATAAGCATCCTTGAGGTCCAAGGTTGCTAGGAAGTCCCCTTGGTTTAACAATGGAAGAATCTGCTGCAGGGTTAGCATATGAAAATGTTCCGAGAGGATGTACAGGTTGAGGGGGCGTAGATCCAGAATGGGTCTGAGTGAACCGTCCTTTTTTGGGATGAGGAAGTAGAGGGAATAAACCCCTGTTCCCTCCTCTTCCACCGGTACGAGCTCTATTGCGCCTTTTTGCAGCATCACAAGAACCTCTTGCTGCAATAAGTGCAAGTGCTCTGCTGACATAGGACGTTGTCTTGGGGGTATATTGGGTGGAGTGGACGTTAACTCTAGACACTAGACAATAACCGAACTGGATAAGTTTCCTTACCCACCTGTCTGTGGTGATGGACGTCCAGACTGGCAGGAACTGCTGGAGTCTCCCCCCAACAGGTTTTGGATGGTCGGGGGGCAGTGACAGAGAGTCACTGTTTGTTGGCAGTAGAGGAACGGGAACTGTTGTTGCCCCTGCCTCTGCCCTTGGCACTGTTTCCTCTGTAACCCCCTCTACCCTGTTTGGGGTACGAGGATTGTGCGCCACCTCTAGTGAATTGCGTCTGCTGTGCCAAGTGTCCTCTGTTAACACCACCTGTACTTGAGCGACGAAAAGTGCTCCCTCTGAATTGCTGAGACTGAAGTGCCCCCATGGATTTAGCTGTCTCATTGTCTTTCTTGATCTTCTCGAGGGTGGTGTCAACGTCTGGGCCAAACAGTCTGTCTGGATTAACGGGCTGGTTGAGGATAGTTGTCTGTATGTCAGGCTTGAACCCCGAGATGCGGAGCCATGCTTGGCGCCTCAACATCACACTGGTGTTGATCGCTCTAGCCGCCGTATCTGCCACATCAAGCGCACATTTGATTGCAGCGTTGGAAATAAGCTTGCCCTCCTGTATCAGCATCTCAGCTGCCTCCTTAAACTCGTCCGGAAGGTGTTGTAGGAGTTGCTCTAGGGTGTCGTAATGCGCCCTATCATATCGTGCTAACAGGGCCTGTGTGTTAGATATGCGCCAGATATTGGCTGCCTGTGCAGCCACCCTTTTCCCCGATGCCTCCAGCACTTTTGACTCTTTGTCTGGGGGAGGAGCTTCACCCGTCGTCTGCGAGTTCGCCCTCTTGCGGGCATTGGAGACCACCAAAGAGTCCAGAGGCAGCTGGCCCCGTATATATGCCGGGTCCCCAGGTGCCGGTCTGTATTTTTTTTCTATTCTCGGGTTCACCACCCTTGCTCTTGTGGGTTCCTTGAAGATGTCCGTGGCATGCTTTAGAACCCCTTTAAGCATTGGAAGCGTTTTCACAGTCTTTTCTGCTGCAGAGAAAGTGTCAAACAAAAAGTCATCTTCCACAGGGTCGGCATGCAATTCCACCTTATGGTTTGCAGCCGCCCTTTCAATCAAGGCATTAAATGCCGGCGAGTCTTCAGTTGGAGATGTCCTTACACCATAAACCTGTGGGTCATGTACCACCTGTTGGTCCCCCTGGTCACCAGTGTCCACCCATGAGTCCTGTTGCTCATCAGGGTCATTGTTATCAGGGAAGTTGTACTCCTCATCCTGTTCACCTTCATCTCCCTCTGAGGCATTGGGTGAAGGTGTTGGACTCCTCCTAGGTTGTGGATGAATAGGTTCCACAAGGTCAGGAATGTCTTGTGCTGGCCTTTTCTTCTTTAGAGGTATCACAAACGATTCCAATGGCTGGGAAGTAATTTTCCGCTTGTAGAGCGTCAATTTTCCCGTGTCGGCGTCGATATACTGCACAGACTGCTCTTCTGATGCATGTTGTCGACCAGAACGTCCACTTAGCAGTGTGTAGGAAGGTAGATCCCTGACTATGGTTGCCCCCAACTTTTTGCCTGGTGTTTTGCTGGTTTTCTGACTTAGGTGACCTGGGGCCCTGCTATTCAGGACCCCAGGCCCACTGCTCTCTCTGTAAAATGGATTCCATGTACCTTAGGTACATATCTAATTGGATACTGAGTCACCTTATCAGACCCTGTACAGTATACCTTAGGTATCCAGGGCATAGGTGTACCCAGGGCCTACCAGGGGCTGCAGCATGTATTATGCCACCCCTGGCTGGCCATCCAAATCTGACACAACTGGCTGCTTGACAGCTGGGGCAAGGTGGTGTAATCACCCTTTGCTTTAGATATAGTATTCCTATATCTAACCCTAAAATGGACACATATATTCCTATCAGTCACTCCTATGGCAGGCCTTAACAATCCTGAAGGCAGAGTGCTTGGAATAATGTGAAATAATGCTCTGGCATGAGCTGAGCCCGTTTGCAGCTTGCGGAACCAAGTCCTAATAGCTGTTCCATGATAACGCTATACCATATACTCTTAAGTGCATTATGTACCTCGCGGTCATATGCTAACTTTGGTATAGCATTATCAAAACATGTCGAGTAAGGTGTCATACGAATTGGAATACTAACCCCTCGCCAATTCTGGCGACGGGGTTAGCATTCCACCCTTCTAGAGGGACACGACATGTTGGTAACCTGTAACCCCGGTTAAAGTCAGACATAGCCTCAGCCCCACAAGATGGATGCTGCCACCGAGACACAATTCTGCCCTCCTGCTGCTGGGAGTCCTTCCAGCGCGGGAGGCAAGGACAAAGGGTTTCCTGCCAGGGGCGGTGCCAGCACCGTCCCAGACAGGATTTTGTGTATCCCAGGTAGGCAGGGCTATAGAGGAAGGTGACTGCAAGTGGCACCCCGGTGCTCACTATGCATAGGCCGGTCTGAACCAGTTCCAGGGGCACACCAGCCCCTGAGCTGGGGAAAGTCCGGCAGGGGAGAGGGGTGTAACCACCCCCCTCCTAGTCCCACCCATAGGGCAGGACTTAGTCGCGTGCCAGCCTCCTTTTGCAGGATAAAGGTAGGAGCAGGCCCCCTTCCAAATTAGATCATCTTTGAATCCTGAAACTACTTTCTACGAAAGGAACTCTCGACTTCTTCTCAAGATTTCTCCCTTGTGACTAAGGAGTAGTCACCCTGCAGCAGCAGGCACCAACCAAGCATCGCGGTCTGCTGTAAGTCTCTCCTCCGGATCAAGACTGCCCAGCTCGACGAGAACCGGCTTCCCTGGCACCTCTGACCTCAACCTACATCTTCAGCCCAGCTGATACCCGTGGGTGTGACGAGACCTCGAGGGACCGGCCATCTTCAAGACTGCACGACGCTTGTCCAGCACGACCACCGAGTGACCCTCGACCAAGTGCTTTGGGGTAAGAGAAGCCCCGACCCTGAGCAGCTCCAGCACCGAAGTTCAGTCCCCCTGCATCCACGAGATCTGCGTGGGGCCCTTCTGCTCTTTGCTGCTCACCGCGTTGTCCCGGTCACTTGCCCGTTGGCTAGTGGCCCTCTGACGACGAACTTCGACGACAAACACCGCTGGTCTGGTTGCTCCAGACTGGCCCTTGCTCCCCTCCAACAGAGGAGCACCCCGGACCCTCCTGGTCCACTCCAGACGCCATTTTAAGTCCACCGCGTGGGCTTGCATTTGCCAAGACTTGTTGCCCCAATCCTGGGTCCAGCGACGTCGACAGCAGATACCTTCGTGGGACAGCTCGCACCTCCATCCTGGTCGCTGACAACGCCTCCTGGTCCGAGAGACTGCAGAGCCCAGCAGCGCCCACTCACCTGGTTGAGGTGACTTCGTCTGGTGCCACTCTGGTGCCCACTTAATCACTGACTAGTGATTCAGAACTTGGTCCCCTCTGCTTACAGGTCCTCTTCTTCCCCGATCCAGGCTTGGATCACCACGAACTTCTTCACTGGTCGCCTGCCAGCAACTTCTTTCTTCAGGCTCCTGGTTCATCAACGAAGAAACCCGACGACACTTGAACCCTATGCAGCCGCAGCCCCTGGGCTAGGTAAACCGAGTACTCCAGTGCTCCAGCGTAGACCAACTCTCTAAGTGTCTAGAACCACTTTCGTTTTTGACCTACCTAGTCGGGTTCGCCCGAAAACACTAACTTTTGCATTTACTAGGATCCATAGACTTTGTCCCGCCTTACGCGTGAGAGTTCCCACTCTGCACACGACGTCCCCAGGCCTCCTGCTTCTAATCCAAAGGTTTAGCATAGTAGGCCTAGCGTTTCTACAGTCTATGAGAGTAGTACTTACCTGCTAGTAATTTCGCATTCCACTTGTATAGTATATGGTTTTTCGTGCCCCTCGGGCATTTGTGTAAATTGTGCGACTTTAAGTATTTTCGTAAGAGTTTTGTTGCGTGCTTAGCTCCCTGTCTCATAAAGAGCCAGGGTAGTCTTGTTAGAAATAAATATACATTTATTTTCATAACAACTTGTGTGGTGTCCTTTCACTTGGTGTTCAAGGGGTATATGTGATGGTAAAACAGCTGGCTTAAAACGCCCTCTAGAGTCTTAGCCTTAGACTGCTCGTATCCATGCTACTAGGATAGCTGGTCTATAAGGTTGACTTACAACCAGTCATCAATAAGGGTTGTCGGGGGGAGGAGCCAAGCTCGCGAGCGTAATGGTCGCCTTTTAGCTCGGCTCCGTCAGCCCTCCGGCCTGACTCGTATATCCTGCTGCATATCCTGCCCAGAGACGACACATTTCCGAAGAAATAGGAACGCAACATTTCGCTCTTACTCACCGTTTGACCTGGAAGCTCCGGCGAGTTGCGGTTCCGAAGTTGTGCCCCCCCCGAAGGGACCGGGGCCTCCGTGGGGCTGGGACCGGGGCCTCGCCTATGGGATCCGGCCTGGCGTTGTTGTGACCGTCGGCCCCGGCCGAGAGAGTGAGCCACTGGTGAGAGCCGTTGTGCGAACATCCCGGTGACCTTGATCCGGGCCTGCCTTGGTGGCCGTGAGGCTGGTGCGGGGCGCGGTGCTCCGGGGACTGATCGTGTGAAGGGGTCCCCCCGCCGCTGCTCCGTCCGGTGACCCTGGACCCTCGCGCTCGGACTCTACTCGTGAGGAGCGCCAGCGATAATACAGGCGGGCCCCCGCATTGGGCGGTTCTCCTTTTTGCACCAAGGCCGCCATTGTTGGGACCCCCGGGACATCTGTAAAGGCCCGCATTTGTGAACTGTCCCGAGAGTCGCGGAGGGTGGTGAAGAGGCTGAATTCACAAAATGGCTGCCGACGATCTGGGCTGTAGATCTCCTCGTGATGGCGGACTTAGGTTACTGGACTGCACGGGGGCCTGGACATGTGTACGTGAATCTACGATTGGAGACGTTCTTGATGCCTTGCGATCCTTGCACGCGTCCTTGGCCCCCGGTGCCCCTGGAAACTCGTTGCGATCCGCCGCCATCTTGGGTGGACGCTTCTTCATGGTCCCCTCTTGTCCCAGTGATGCCACTGCCTCACCCCCCTCGGTTGCTACGAGGGTTGCTACCGCTGTTCGTCGACGGGTTTGTAGGCCAGTGGCTTTGGAACCTCCTGCTCTTCGATGTTTGGAGTTTGGGGACTTGGATATCGTGCGGGGGCCCGATCCCCCCGGATGCCTGAGAAAAATGGTGGACTGCTGCCTGTTTCTGACTTGACGAGGTCGTATTTCTATTTTGCAGGGGAACCCCCGCTTTTCCGAACTGCGAGACTGAACTCCTGTCTTTTACTGCCCGTGTTGCTATTGCTGAGACATTTGAACTACCTATTTGAACTTTTGTTCACTTGCAGATTGATTGACCTCCCTGGTCTACGTCTTTATCGTAATTTCTTTCAATTGTGTGCTTGCCTCGCTTCGTGTTGCACACTTCACATTGTCATGTGGTGGGTGGGAATTGTGGTTAGGAAAGGACTGGGGTGAGATGCGCGACTCCCGGTGGATTATTGGTGTACGGATTCGTGGTGCAGTTGCTTATATTCATAGCGCTGTGGGAGACCCCCCCTGTAAGTTTTATGGTGCTCGAGATCGTGTCGTTCTGGTTCACACGTAATATGATTGTATGGTTGGGCAGAGGGCTGTGGACGACCGTATTTGTTTTTGCCCTCTTGCTCCTCCCTCCCATTTATTTCTTTTGTTTTCATGTCCTTCTTTTTGTCTCTTTATTCCTCTTCTCTCTTCTCTCTACTACATTTCGGGTTCTGGTTTAGGGCGACGGGCACGCTGTTTGGAGGGTAGGCCGTAGCCTTCTGCAGGGGTGCAGGGTGGGATGGGTGGGTTGGGTCTTATTTGATGTTTTATTTTCCTCAGTTCTATGGCCCATTTGTGTCTCTTTATTGGAGTGCCGCGTCTGTCCTTGCCTTCCGTGGTATGATTTGGGTGGGGTCTGTAACGTCGCTGTTCTTCTTCTTATAGTTCTGCTGCTTTCCATTGCGACTCCCATACCCTCCTCGTTGCTAATATTCCTGCTCTCTTCTGTGTTCCTCGCTACGGGACGCTTGTTTCGGCACGGCACTCTTCTCTTTCAGTCTGTGTTTTCCTTTCCCTTTCTTCTTTTCCCCCGTCCCCCGTCCCCCCCTCCCCCCCCCTTCTTTCTCACCCAAGGTCAGTATGACGGGTTAGTCTTGGTGAAGTCGCTAATCCGGCCCCTTTGTCCTGGTTCCGATGTGCTACTGGGTGGTGGGTATGCAACGTTGATAGTAATTGCATATTGATTTGTATTCACCGCATCTGTTTTTATATCGATGTATGCAGTACTGACACTCCTGCATTGCGGCCCTTTACCCTTTTTTGTTACCAATGGTTTGTTTGGGGAATCCGGATTCTTCCATGTTGTCACTGAGCCTGTCATACTCCTTATCGCTCTATTATAAAATTAACCTTCTTTGCTCCTGTTTGCTGGCCGTCTAGATCTTCTTTCCTCCCCCCCTTTTTAAGATTGTATTGCTCATGCTCCTTTATGATTGCTTCTGTACTGTTTACTCTGGATTTTTCGACCGCTTCTCGTATTGTGGCCGGCCAGTTTGGTTGTAGGCCCAGATTTGTATATCCTTTCTGTACAAATAAAGGTTTATATAAAAAAAAAAAAAAATAAGGGTTGTCTGGACTGATACATAGTGATCACTAGAATAGTGAGCACTGCATATCAGGCCAACTTCTCACACAGTGAATGCTCCGAACCTCCCGATCCTTTTGGCACCGACCGAGGTGCAAAGGCCTTCAGCGCCACCTTCGGCGGCAGAGTGTAGAGGATCGGCGTTGAAGTCTTCTTCGGTGCCTCCATCGATTGTGGAGCCGACGGCTTTGGAGTCGTCGACGTCAAACTCTTCTCCCGTATTCTCTTGAGGGAGTCCGAGACTTGTTTAGTGAAAGAAGCGGAGGGCTTAGTCGGCCCGACCGATGACCTCGGTCCGCCACCATGGGAAGACCCCAGCGTCGACGATTTTTCCTTGGTCGCCGGAAACGCAGACGAATCCTCGACCGCTGTGGTCCGGGCTTCCGCCACGGCCTTAGGCGTCGACGCCGATGGCTTCGGATCGGCAGGTGTCTTTTTCTGCGTCGGGGCTCCAGACTTCGGCTCGGGGCCCTTCGCCGACTGCGCTTCGACCTGGCATTTGCCTGTTGGCGCGGTAGTCTTGCCTGAAGGCGGTTCGACAGTCTTCTTCGATTTTGATTCAGCCACCGTGCTCGACACGTGCTCGACGACCTTCTTCGAGCTTGGCTCCTTGACCACCTTCGGTAGTTTAGTCGGCTCGACAGCCTTCTTCGGCTTTGGAGCCACTGAAGTCGACGGCGTCGATGGCGTAGCAGACGTCTTCAGTTTCGATGGCGCGTCGGCAATCTTTGTTGTTTTCGATTCCGAAGGTTTCAGTTTCGGTTTCGATTTGCTCAATGGAGGCTCCGCTGGTGTGTCCGTAGCCGGGCCAGAAGGCGGGGCCGAGGATCGCGGTGTAGGGTCGTGGGTAAGGCCGTGTGGCGATCCCGTGACCCGAGCCTGAGTTAGTGTACGTTCGGGGCATAGCTCTTCCTCCGAGCTATCTCCCGCGGCCCCATAAACTTCCTCGACGTCCCCTACCTCCTCGACGGTTTCCTCTAGGTCCAGGGCCTCTACGGGATCTTCAGAATCGGCCTCGACCTCCGTCGATGGTGGTGAAATCTGCAGAGGATGGCTTCGGCCTTCTGCTTCGGTGTCGTCGAAGATGTCGACAGGTGCCGGAGCCGCTCGCCGGGCCTCGAGGCGCGCCGCACACCGAAGCTTGAGCGTCTTCTTCGACCTGAACTTCAAACAGGCCATACAGTTGTCCTCGTTGTGGTCCGGCGAGAGGCACTTGTTGCATACAGGATGCACGTCGATATGTGGGTACCTCGAACCGCACACAGGGCAGAATATGAACGGGCTCCGTTCCATCGTAGTATCGTCGGGGTCTTGCTGCGACGACAGGGCCTCGATGGTCGAAGAGTTACTAGACTCGTCCGAAATCCGACTCGAAGAGTTGGAAGAAACACGAGACCGAACGCGAACAATACCGACGAGGTAACGAAGGCCTTTTGGCCTTAAAGAAGTTGTTTTATCGATTCCGAACAGGAGACGTCGAAATCACATCCGAACCCAATGGCGGAAAAAAACAATCTGGGGATGGAGTCGATGCCCATGCGCACTGTAGTCCAGGGGAGGAGCCACCTATCTCGTGATACTTCGAAGACTCTTCCAGGACAACAATGTGCAATCATCCGGACCCAACACTAGGCGGCGATCTATGCAATAGATATGAATTTAGCAGCCCACATGCCTCGAACATAGTGTACATTCGCCTCACGAGCACCAAGCACTGTATGTAGTAGTATAGCACCTGCACTGAGAAGACCCGAGCACCGATACCCCGACACACGCTAAACCACTTCCTGTTTCCTCTTGCGTGACTGTTCCCAGCCTTCCCTACCGCCCCCTCCTCACTGTCGTATCTCAATCCCCTCACTCCCCGGTGAAGGTGGGGGCACTCTGAAGACCTTGTGTCAAGGACTAACCGCCCTGTATTCCTCTCTCCCTTATATTCCTCCGAGGAGTACCAGTGTTCCACCGGAGTAAAGACGACATCAGCCCCGGAGAAGAAACCCTCCAGACGACCTCGCCGCACCAAACCATCGTTCCTGTTAACCCTGCCCTACCCATCTATCCGGGACACTCTCATCCTACTCCCCTACGAAAAGACCATTGTCCTGAAGTCAATAAAAGTCGCTGATCATAGCTCATTATATCCGGCCTCCCAGCCTGTTATTCCAGTCCGCCCGCACCCATACTCCACAATAGGGAAATAGTGTTTACACTCAAATCAATTTGAATTTAAAATCAGCTGTAATGATGAAGTTGAATTTAAAGTTACAATTTTGAAAACACCACTTTTAGAAAGTTATTTTTGCACTTTTATAGAAATTATGCATTTTTCTGCTCAAACCATTTGTGCCTTTATACCAGTGTCCTGAGTCACATGACTGTGATTGGCTCACCTATTGTGGGTTGTGTATTCTTTCCAGACACTGAGCAAAGGATGTGAGGGGAAAGGTCCTGCCTGAGAGAATGGCTGGGGAGAAGCTGGACCCTACCCAAATTACATTTATAAAGATTCACACAAAGGAACCTGACATCAGACCTGGCCTTGCATTTGTCACCCTGGACAGTTTGGAGAAGACCAGGGGATGGGGAAGAACTGACCAGAACCAGTTTTAGGGTTCATTGGGGAATTTCCCCACCCAAAGCTGACACTAGTATTTATTTATTTGAAGGTTTTATATAGCGCAAACAAGACCCTTGAGGGGTATCAGAGCGCTTTACAAGGAAGATGTTGGACACAGGTGCATGCATAGAAAACATATACATATATGTGAATCTGATAACCGGAGATCATTAATAAAGACTGTTACTTATATCACAGTGGAAAGTACATAATTCAAGTGAGTTTTGCCATGAGAACCGCTTTCACTCCTTATTTGAAGTAGGCATTTTAAGGGTTCAATCTTGTTTCTGTAGGCAAAGCATTCCAGATCCTAGGAGCCAGAAGGTCAGGTTGTGCGTTTTCTTCTTGGCAAATCGTTGTGATTTCAGTAAAGGATTCCTGGAGCTCCTAGAGGACCTATTACCAGTGGAGAGTACCAGTTTCGGAGCTAAATAGCTCGGAATGTTGTGATGTAAGGCCTTGTGTGTCATACATGCAATTTTCAAATGAATTCTAGCTTCGAACCGTAGCTAGTTGAGGGCTCTAAGGTCTGGGGAGATGTGGGTGTTTCTTATTGAACCTGTGATGAGTCTTGCAGCTGAGTTGATAGCGGATCTTAGCGGGCTGTCGTTGACCTGGGGAGGCCGCAAAGGGCTACAGCCCCATATTCCACTCTTGGGATTACTAGGGCTTGAACTGCTTGTTTGAAGTAGTTTGCTGGCAGGAAGGGTTTCAGTCTTCTTAAGGTGTTCATGTGGAAATTTGCACCTTTGCGGAGACGCTGATATGTTGCTGCATCTTTAAGTTTCTGTCCAGTGTCACCCCCAATGATTTCGCTGATTCAACAATGAGCAGTTGTCCTTTGAGTGCTGTTAGGTGCTTCATCCATTCAAGGATGTTGGACGTTGGACGATTTGTGGTGCCTTTTGACTGGATTCCCTGTATGGGGCCCTGAGGAGTTCTATGATTAATCACGTATGAAAGCATTGACGAATGTAGGGGCAGTGATTCCCCTTTACGTCCATGTTGCTCATGTTGTGGGACTGGAGTCACAGAGTGCATCCCTGCATCATGGTGGTTCATATTTGACCCCAAAAGAAGGCCTTTTATCAATTGTAGGTCACAAATGACAGCCTATATGTAATGATTTGGGACACATGTGAAACGCTGATGAGTGGGATTACGTACTATCTTTGACACACAGAAATGGCATTTCGAATACGGGACACCCAAAACAGCCTCTGAGTACAGAGGTGACACACCCACCATCCATTTTCAAATTATAATCAGAACACTCCTGGTCGTGTGGAAGATTGAGAAGGGCTGTCATGCTGCTGGAAGGAGGAACTGGACCTGCTTGCCTTGATCACACAGGTTAGTCAGATGATGCCCTGTGTGAGTTACAGTGACACCACAAGCTTCCAGAGACCTCCCTGCAATTGCCCTGCTGACCAGTACCAACTTGACCTGCCTGGAATTGCTGTTGGCCACTGCCTGAAGCGATTCCTGATCCACAACAGGTGACCTCTGGTCCTGGACTGTTGGCTGGCATCAATGGAAGTGCCGCGTGCAGAAAACGTGAGAAACAGATGTTTTGGGTTCCTTTTTGGCAGTGAAGTCATTTCTTTGCGCCGAGAATGGACCGCCAGCGCAAAGCTCCAGTGGGACTTGATCTTCTCTACGACAACAACCGTTCACTTCAAATGAGAGGCCCCTGCCAACATGAAAGTGCTTGTTGCGCAGACTTGAGAAAGTAACTTTTTAGCGGGACTACTCTGGTCCCTGTGTCCAATCTTCACTCCATTGCTATCATCCTGAACTTGCAACTTTATCCCAGTTCCTTGTTACCAGATAACTGAAATTGGTGCTATGTGTTTCTCGGGGCTATTTCTACTAGCAACTTTAAAAATTAAAAACTTCAGTTCGATTTATTAGATTTATGTTGTTTTGGTATCATTTTATTAATTAAAATGTACTTTATGTTTCTAAATTGCTTTGGGATTTTATTAGTTTTGTATTCTTACTTTCTTACTTTTTCTGCTGAATAAATACTTTACACATCGCCTCGAAGTTAGGCCTGGCTGTTTTTGTGTCAAGATACCAGAGGGTTAGTGTGAGAAGTTGGCCTGATGTGCAGTGCTCACTATTCTAGTGATCACTATATATCAGTCCAAACAACCCTTATTGATGATTGGTTGTAAGTCAACCTTATAGACCAGCTATCCTAGTAGCATGGATACGAGCAGTCTAAGGCTAAGACTCTAGAGGGCGTGTTAAGCCAGCTGTTTTACCATCACATTACCCCTTGAACACCCAGTGAAAGGACACCACACAAGTTGTTATGAAAATAAACAGTGTATTTATTTATAACAAGACTACCCTGGCTCTTTATGAGACAGGGAGCTAAGCACACAACAAAACTCTTACGAAAATACTTTTAAGTTAGCACGTTACACAAATGCCCGAGGGGCACGAAAAACCATATACGCTAAAAGTGGAATGCGAATTACTAGCAGGTAAGTAACAGTTCTAATAGGCTTTGGAATCGCTAGGACTGGACTAGGGAATCGTTAGATTACTACTAGGAGGCCTAGGGGACTCGGGTGCAGAGTGTGCACTCTCACGCGGGATGCGGGACAAAGTCTATGGAAGCTAGAATTCACAAAGTTAGTGTTCATGGGCGAACCCGACCTGGTAGGGAGAAAACGACAGTGGATCCTGACCCTTGGATAGTGAGGCTATGCTGGGACACCGGAGTGCCGAAGTTACCTAGCCCAGGGGCTGCAGCTGCATAGGTCTGAAAAGACGTCGGGGATCTCGTTGCCGGACCAGGAGCCTGGAAGGAAGAAGTTGCTGGCAGGCGACCAGTGAAGAAAAGTTCGATGGATCCAAGCCTGGATCAAGGAAGAAGGAAACCTGAAAGCAGAGGGGACCAAGTTCTCGAATCACTAGCCAGTGATTAAGTGGGCACCAGGATGGCACCGGGCGAAGTCACCGCAGTCAGGTGAGTGGGCGCTGCTGGGCTCTGCAGTCTCTCGGACCAGGAGGCGTTGTCGGCGACCAGGATGGAGGTGCGAGCTGTCCCACGAAGGATGAAGTCGTTGGCGTCGAAGTTACCCAGGATTGGGCAACAAGCCTTGGCTAATTCAAGCCCACGCGGTGGACTCAAAATGGCGTCTTGAGTGGACCAGGAGGGTCCGGGGTGCTCCTCTTCTGGAAGGGAGCAAGGGCCAGTCTGGAGCAACCAGACCAGCAGCAGAAATGTCGTCGGGCGTCGTCAGGAAGGCCACAAGCCAACGGGCTAGTAGCCAAACAACGCGGTGAGCAGCGGAAAGCAGAAGGGCCCCACGCAGATCGTGGAGATGCTGGGGGGCTGCACTTCGGAGCTGGAGCTGCTCAGAGTCGGGGCTTCTCGGACCCCAAAGCACTCACCAGTAGATTACTCGGCGGGCTTGCTGGAAAGAAGTCGTGCAGTCTTGCAGATGGCCGGTCCCTTGAGGTCTCGTCGCACCCACGGTTCTCAGCTGGGCTGTAGAGGTGGGTAGAGGTCAGAGGTGCCAGGGAAGCCGGTTCTCGTCGAGCTGGGCAGTCGGATTCCGGAGGAAGGACTTACAGCAGACCGCAGTGTTCTTAGATGGTGCCTGCGGATGCAGGGTGACTACTCCTTAGTCACAAGGGAGAAATCTTAGGAAGAAGTCTTGAGTTCCTTTCGCAGAAAGTAGTTTCAGGATTCAAAGATGATCTGATTTGGAAGGGGGCCAGTCTCTACCTTTATCCTGTAAAAAGGGGCTGGCACGCGACTAAGTCCTGCCCTATGGGTGGGACTAGGAGGGGGGTGGTTACACCCACTTCCTTGGCGGGCTTTTCCCCAGCACAGGGTCTGGAGTGACCCTGGAACTGGTTCCAGCCAGCCTATGCACAGTGAGCACCGGGGTGCCACGTGCAGTCACCTTCCTCTAAAGCCCTGCCTACCTACAATACACAAAACCCTGTCTGGGACGGTGCTGGCACCGCCCCTGGCAGGAAACCCTTTGTCCTTATCTCCTGCTCTGGGAGGACTCCCAGCAGCAGGAGGGCAGACTTGTGTCTCGGTGGCAGCATCCATTTTGTGGATGCTAAGGCTCTGTCTGACTTTTAACCGGGTTATAGGTTACATGCATGTCGTGTCCCTCTAGAAGGGTGGAATGCTAACCCCGTCGCCAGAATTGGCGAGGGGTTAGTATTCCAATTCGTATGACACCTTACTCGACATGTTTTGATAAAGCGATACCAGAGTTGGCACATAACCGCGAGGATTATAATGCACTTAAGAGTATATGGTATGCGATATCATGGAAACGGCTAAGGGATGGATCCCGAAAGCCGCAGACAGGCTCAGCTCATGCCAGAGCACCATCTCACACGATTCCAAGCACTCTGCCTTCAGGATTGTTAAGGCCTGCCATAGGAGTGACTGATAGGAGATCTGTGTGTCCATTTTAGGGTTAGATATAGGTATACTATATCTAAAGCAAAGGGTGAGTACACCACCTTGCCCCAGCTGTCGTGCAGCCAGTTGTGTCAGTTTTAGTTAGTCAATCCAGGGGTGGCACAATACATGCTTCAGCCCCTGGGAGACTTCTGGGTGCACCTCAGCCCTGGGTACAGGGACTTGGAGAGGGCCCAGTGCCAATTCAGTACCTAAGTACAATTTGGATAGAGAGAACAGCTAGGCTGTGGGTCTGATTAGCAGGCCCACAGCCAGGGAAAGTCGTAAACCAGTGCAGCAAAAAGCAAAAATCTGGGTGATCATAGGATTGCAGACCCTACTCTCCTACAGTTAGGCACTGATTTAGTGATTTTTATGGCTCAACTATCAAGGATTGTGGTTGTTGCTTGAGTGGGGCTCTCACTCCTCAACTAATAACCCAATACATTAGAGGTGCAATAGATTGAGACCAAGTGAGACCACAGGAGGAGGTACTAGTGAGTCCACAGGATGTACAACAGAGAGAACACTAGTGAGACCATAGGAGGAGGTATAACAGCACAGATCTTGTAAAACTCCAGGAGGAGCTACAACACTGCAAAAGTTGGTGAGACCACAGGAGGAGGTATAACAGTGCAAAGACTGGGGAGTGGCTTCGCTGCGAAGCATAATGATGGCTAGATTGCTTAGCTCCGTGAACGCCCGATCACTTTCCTGAGATCCGCCACACTGATCCTGCATCCCTAAGGCTGGAGGGCCATCAGAACACCCGTGAACATTGCGGAGACTTAAATAGGACATCCCCTATTTATTTATTTATATGTTTGTATAGCGCTTGAATCGACTCCCAAAGGAGTATCTCTGCGCTTAAGCGGGCTTTGAGGAGGGTTGAGGACACTAGCATGCTCAGTCAGTTTGAAACAGAAAAGTCTTTAACAGTTTCCTAAATTTTGTGTGTTCTGGACAGAGTCTATGGGAGTCAGGGAGATCATTCCAGAGGCGTGGGCCAAGGTAAGAGAGGGCCTTCCCTCCCAATCTTGCCCTCTTAATGATTGGTATCTCGAGAAGATTTTTACTGCTGGAACGAAGAGCATGTGAGGGAGTGTAAGGTAGGAATTTGTCCGCCAAGTAGGAGGGGCCCATATTTTGGAGTGCTTTGTGGATAGTACAACAAGTTTTAAACTTGATCCGTTGGCGGATGGGCAGCCAATGGAGCTTCACCAACAAAGGTCGCGAAGGTGACCTAGGTGGCGCATTCTGGACCAGTCTGGCCGCTGGACTACTTGCAGTCTCCTTAGTAAAGAGTCATTAGCAGAAATCAGCAGCCCATTACAGTAGTCCAGGCGACTGATGACCAGAGTTTTTCGGGTGGAGTCAGGGAGTAGAGGAAACACTCTTCGGAGCATTCCGATTATGTGGAAGCATGAACCAGCTGTTTGAGTCACCTGCTCTTTTAAACTAAGGGCCTGATCCAGGCGGACACCTAGATTTTTAACAACAAGCTTGGGGACAGGGTTAGGACCCAGATCTGATGGCCACCATTCAGGAGTCCACAGAAGAGGGGCCTCGCCAAACAGCATCACCTCTGTCTTTCCTACATTACATTGTAGATAGTTGTTTACCATCCACTGGGACACAGCACGCATTCCATCAGAGAGGCCTGTTGGATCGTGGTTGTGAGTTTACTGAATGGAAAGAAGAGCTGCGTGTCGTCAGCATATGAGACGGGGATGAACCCGTATGTCCTTAGGAGACTGGCCAAGGGGGCGACATATATGTTGAAAAGCGCGTAGGGCTCAAACAGGAGCCCTGTGGCACCCCCTTAGTCAGTTCCATGGGGGTCAAGCGATACGGGCCGAGAATGACACTCTGCGAGCACCCCGACAGAAAACTCCTCATCCATGGCAGAGCTGGCCCCCTTAGCCCCACCTCTTCCAATCTGCTGAGCATGATGTCATGGGACATCGTGTCGAATGCCGTGGATAGGTCCAACAGCACCAGAATCATAGAGTGTCCTTTGTCAAGGGACATTCTGATGTTATCGTCACTGAAAGAAGTGCAGATTCATTGTTCGTTGCTGTGGTTGGGCCTAAACCCGGACTGGGAATGATCTAAACATCCAGTTTGTTCGATAAAGTTAGATAGATGGGTGTTAACGTGCTTCTCCGTGAGTTTGCTCAGATACGGAAGAAGTATGATGGGGAGGAGGTTCGACAGCTCTGACCATGGGATATTGGAGTTTTTCTGAATGGGTCTCACCTGGGCCGTCTTCCATTCCTGTGGCACCAGACCATGTGTGAGGGAGAGGTTGACAAGGGACTGATCTATATGGCCTAGTTGTTTAACCAGGGATGGGAGGATTTTAGCGGGGATATAGTCAGATGGTGAGCTAGATTTGATCTTGCACATTAATGGTTCAACCTCAGTTATAGGGATGGCAGGGAAATCACTGAGCAGCACATGGTTGACCGATTTGAGAGCATGTGAGGACTCAGAGTTGCTCACCGAATTTCCAGTCATCAAGATTTTATCATATATCACCTCAATCTTATGGGAGAAATAAGAAGAAATATCGTCATACATTTTTGAGAGGAAAGTTCGATGCTTTCACAAGCCTTAAGTTTGTTTGATGAAGGTTTGTAAAATTTGATACAGCATTTTAGATGAGTTTCCAGCTCGCGTTAATTGTGATGATATATGCACCTTCAGTGCAGTCTTAATCTTTTTATGATAGTTGGTCAAAGAAAGTTGGTATTGGTTTCTGTCCGCCTCAGTATGTGGGGTCCTCCAGACCCTTTCTAACTTCCTACAGGCTTGCTTTTGTAGGCGCAGTTGATCTGTGAACCACGCTGTTTGGCACTGATTAGGATGGTTCACACAGACTTTTAGGAGGGCTATCTGGTTGATGGCTTTGGCAATAGCCGAGTTATATTTAGATAGGGCTGTCTCAATATTGTCAGCAGCTTCAAACTGAGGTTCAGTGAACACACTTTGAAAGTTGTCTGCTGAGACCTTATGCCACTGTCTCCGTGAATAAGATGTGGCCGGGATCCATTTTTTGTGTACAATGAGGTCATACATGTGGAATTCAATGATGGAGTGGTCTGACCAGTTCACTTGTCTTGGGGGTTCACATTTAATTGTGGTAGAATTGGAGAATACCATGTCCAATGTGTGGCCGGCTACATGTGTGGGGCCTACATTATGTTGAACTAGTCCTAATAGGGAAAGGTCGGTCAGGAGTGTCTGAGCATCCAAATTTTCAGTACGGTCACTAAGGACACCCCCCTACCGTAGGGATGTCCTATTTAAGTAGTAAGGGAGGGCTTCCAATACCTTGACATCTATATCGCGTCCCATTCATGGGTTTGCTACGAACGCAACCTACTCCCGCCCCTGCAGAGACTGAAGTGCGATGTGGCCAGCTGGAAGGTGCTCCCATTTTCTTTACTGGGTAGGGCTGCACTGTTCAAAATGATGTCACTACCACGGTTCTTCTACGCGGTCCAAAATTTCCCAGGTCCTGTCCCGGCACAGCAGTTCAAGGAGATTGAAGGCCTCCAGAGGGAGTTGCTTTGGGATGGCCGACCCCACACAGCTTTGCAAAAACTAACTCTGAGTTGGTATGACGGAGGGATCGCACTCCCAGATGTCAACAAATACTACTGGGCAGCGCATCTGATTGCAATTAATCACTGTACATAATGCTGCTGGGATGATCCAGCCTCTAGGATGGACAAATGTCTACTGCCAGGTGGTACCTACAATTCAGCCTTATACGCCAAGCCTCAGAAATTTCACCACTTGAAGTATGGGGTGGGACTGGAAACTCACTCTCGCTGCTCCTCTGTGGGACTCGGAACAGCTGGGTGCCCTGAGGACCACGAAGGGGTTTGACAAGTGGGATCTGATCGGAATCACAAAGATTGGAGACCTGTGGAAAAAGGGTGAGGTCATGTTTGCATATTTGAAACAGGAACACGAGCTGGCCGCTACAGAACACTATTGGTACTTGCAGGTGAGACATGCGCTAAGGTCATGTCTGCCAAAGGGCGACTCTCCCCCAGAATCCTCGCCATTGGAGGACAGATTGCTCAATGGCTATCTGCTGACGAAAGCAATACCCCAGGCTTATAAAAAGTTGATTAATAACACCCAGGACCCCCTCGAATTGGTCCGAGAACACTGGGAGAGGGATGGGCTGGAGCTAGATGATGAGGAATGTCAGGAAGCGGTGACCTGTCCCCGCGAGGTCGCAATCTCTTCTAGATTGCAGCTGGTCCAACTTAAGATTCTCCACAGAATATACATCACAGGCCTAAACATGTCAGAATGGGTAAAACAGGCGAGGGATTGTGCAGAAGGCACTGCGGCCTAATAGGTGCATTTATGCATACTGTGTGGGAATGTGTCACTATCCAGTCTTACTGGAAGGGAGTTCATGATTGTATTGGTGATGTCTTGTGGGTACGAATCGGACTCAAAGCCAAAAGATGCTTGCTGGATGTATAGGAACCTACTGACTTAAATAGTAAGGACAAAATATGGGTCACTCTGGGGTTGATGGTGGCCAAACGAAATATAGCCCAGTTGTGGGGTTCCGGGTTATTGCCTGGAGTTGCGACCTGGAAAGAAGACATGGACTGGTGTATGCTCAGAGAAACACCGTATACGTTGCACGGGGCTGTCCCCTAAAGTGGTCTTTCATGTGGTGCAAATGGAATACATTTTGTGGCAACATTTGTGTCCTACCCTGTACATACTCGAAGATCCGGCGACTCCATAAAGGTTATAATTGAGTGATTCAAAGAATAAGCACATGATGTAACTATCCATGTATGTATATTTGAGACTGGTAGTTTCCCTTTTATTTGTCTATAACAAATGTTGACTCTCTACTGTTTAATAAAAAGAATTTCTAAAAAATAAAATAAAACAGTGCAAAGACTAGTGAGACACAGCACAAGTAAGACAGTGAGAGACCTAGAAAGACCACAGGAAGCATAACTGAGCGAGACCCATTAAGACCACAGGAGGAGGTATAACTGAGCGAGACCTAGGGGACTACAAGAGGAGGTACAACAGAGCCAGGCCTTGTGAGGCCATAACAGGGGGTCAGCAGAGCGAGGCCTGATGACAGCACTGCAGGATACAACAGAGTCAGGGCTCATAAGAATTTTAGGAGCCATGCAACAGAGCAAGTCCTTGTGAGAGGACATGAAAGGAAAATAGAGCTATGCCTCATGGGACTATAGGAAGGAACCGCGTCTACTGTACTTCTTCAGGGCCGTGCCGATCTGGGTTCCGACAGCGTATTTTAAAGGGCTCAGAGCAATGGTCGTCATCTCTTTCTGTGGGGTAAGGGCAGACGCAGAGTAGCCCTAGACACACTCATGAGCCCCCGGGCGGAGGGAGGGCTAGCCGTCCTGGATTATGAAATGTATTATCTAGCAGCCCAGCTCCAATGGCTTACACAATGGGTGGCGAGGGCCACTAGGGAAGAAGGTGGACCCGGAGAGATGTTGGGTCCCCTGCTTGTCCTATCCCGCATAGTAATACGGCTCCCGCTCGGGACCACACACCTTACCCTGGAATTTGCTGCAGCCCGGAAATGCTGGAACAGATACCTGCGGAGACTGACTATAAGGACCCCTTACGCCCCAGACATACCGCTGAAGATGTGTAGGGCCCTACCGCATGGGGGCACCTGGTAGAAATTTGAGACATGGAAACAGCAGGGATTACTGACAATAGGGGACCTTTACGAGGACGGAGCCCTGATACCTTTTGACGATCTATGAGCCCGATATGACCTGCCAGCTGGCGACTTTCTACAATACACCGCATGACACATGAATCCCTGTCACCAATGGCAGCCCTGAAGCTTAAATGGGAACGGGACATAGGGAAGGACATCCCAGATGCAGCATGGAGTGGGATAGTAGAGAGGGGCTGGAAAAGCACAAGAAATGCACGATTTCAGTTAGTGCACTTTCACATCCTACATGGAGCATACTTAACACCAGCCCGGTTGCATAAATATTTCCCGACCCAGTCTGCATCCTGTCCGAGGTGCGCAACGGCTGAAGCGGATTTTAAACACATGTTGTGGGACTGTCCATCTCTTGACCTCTTTTGGAGGGAGGTGACGGCCCTGTTGATGGATGTAACTGAGAGAGACTTACAACCCTCCATGGCACATTGTATCCTACATTGGTTTCCCCACACCTCAAAGAACAAAATCACTAGCAAATTCATAGATTTGGGATTCCTATTGGCCAAAAGAACTATAACCTCCCATTGGAAAGCGAAAAAGGGCCCTAGTATAGATAAGTGGAAGGCGGAATTTCGAAAGTGGGCTGAGTGTGAGGGCACTGTCCGGTTACAAATTGCACGTAGAACGGGCAATGAGAAGGCATTGGAGAGGGTGAGAGCCTGGGAGAGACTAGTTATGGACTTAAATCCCCTGAAGATGCAGATGATGATGTCCGAGTGGATAGCCCCGAGGCACACACCACATAGCACAACACAGTAGGCGGTAGGGTTGCACTATAGATTATCGGCGAAGTGCTGCACCCGCCCCACATGTGGGACGCTTAATGCCACAGCGCTTTCATTTCATGATTTTGGCCCCTCAGGGCAGCGGCGAATACTCCACTATGACACGCCTGGGGGGTTGGGGAGGGAAGGAGGGAGGTGGATGGGAGTGACCGAGTTGGGGCTGGGATTGGGGTTGGGGGGCAGTTGAGAATGGATACTAGCACGGCACCGCTCACAAACTGCGCCAGGACTGGAAGATCGAGACAGCTGCAGACAAAGCAATAGACTTAACAGTATAAATGATTCTGTTTCTTACTGAGTACACTGGGGACTGCCGATATACAAGATTATTATGACACGTACTAGTACTGCATTGTAAGTTGGCAACAAAACAATAAAAACTATGTTTAAAAAAAAAAAGAGACAATAGGAAGGAACAACAGAGCAAGACCTCGTTAGACAGGGAAATACCTTGTAAGAACAGAGAAGGGTGCACCGGAGACAAGCCTGGTCAGACTACAGGGGAGTATAACCAAGACAGGACTTGAGATCACAGGAAAGGACAGCTGAGACAGGTCTCAAAAACAGGAGGAATATGATGGAGCGAGACCTCAGCCAGGCCTTACAACACCACAGGAGGGGAGAGCATACCTAGGCCTCAAGGCTGGAGGAGGGTACAACAGAGACAAGGGAATGAGACTACAAGAGGGGTAACAACAGAGGCAGGACTCATGAGATCACAGGATGTCTACAAACATCAAGCAGATTTTACAGGAATCTGTACTTTTTTATTTTAGGAGTTTTATATAGCGCAAACTAGATCCGAGAAATCGGGTTTCCGAGCGCTTTGCATGAGCACCAGTTTCGTTACAGAAGGACACATACATTTTTGTTAGGCACAGGAAGATTAAATGATTTTCCCAGAATCAGAATCACAGGATGTTGAGCGTCGTTGCTGAGACTCGAACCCGGTTCCTCAGGTTCGAGGGCGACCGCTCTAGCCGTAAGGTTACATCCTCTCCCCAGAAGGCTCAGTTCTTCTCTGGACTGGCCCTTACCCCCAACTCTCTTTCAATGATCCGGAGACACGTTCTATGTCCTACTACTCTCAGATCACATCATTTCTCAATTGATGAATCCCTGTTTCTAATAAATAACCAAGCTCCAAATCTGTACCCTCTCCCTAGTTCAATCCCCCCCTCTCTTTCATTCACTGACGAGTCAAACAATCATAAGCGAGCAGCAGAGTCTGCAGTGCTTATGGAAGTGCAACTGTGAGTTTAAAGCAAAGCTGGAATAACCAAAATAGAAACCGGCCTCCCTCTCTTTTTGTAAAAACTTCGGCTAATTCTTCTTAATACTTTTTGTGTCTCATTTACTGGCAGCTGCCAATATTAGTGAGTCCTATGAGGCATAGAAATTCTGCACTTTTCTAGAATCTAACCCCATCTTATTTGACACATTCTGCCCAAACAGATAACAACACAAGCCATGAAGAACTTATGTTTGTTGATGTTTTTCACTAATAAATTTGAGACACTAGTTGTGCATATATGGACAGGGTTGGACCACACACACTCACTGATGTCTGCCATGCAAAGGATATATTAAAGGCCCAAAAGTATATAAGTGGCAATCAAAGATGAGTGAAAGGGTAAGCCATTTTGGCAAAGTGCCTTATTGTGGAAAATGATTATTTGATTATGATAATAATGCTTAATAGAAGTTGGAGTCAGGAATAAGTAGACTGCACCTGGCTGCATTACATAAAGTGCCTCTTTAAATGTTGTGTCATGTTAAAACGATTTCCAAAGATGGTCACAGGTAAGACGACAGAAGAAGAGGAAGGCAGGCTTGGATAAGGAGGAGAACATACAGGTCTTGAGTTGCTTCTGAAAACTTAAGTGGCTTTGAGTCGTTCTTAGCGAAGATAGCAAAGAGTTCCCTAGGGTTGGGGCAAAGACATGGAAAGAACCTCCGCCCAGTCTGCTGGACGCAAGGTTCTCATAGGGGAATAAAACTGCATCAGAGCAGCAAGACTTGGACTCTCACTTCACTACTAAAATCTCAAGAAGACAAACGCGTTATATATTTTAAATCTTGTTCATACCTTGAACCTTTCTGGGCCACAACAGCCAAACAGCCAGGCGCACACTCCTTGTGAAACTGACTGGAACATCACTTCTTGGATCAGTGTTGAAACCATGTGCAATTATTTTGTGTTGTCCACCGCCATCATGGATTATTTCATTAAAGGATCCAGAAGGCGTGTATCTGTTAAGGCTTTGTGGAGATTGCATTGTTAGCTACACAACAGAATACATCATTGAGAAGTATGATCTCTCATTAAGCTCTGTTAACAATGAGTTTGCAAGTCCAGCCTGTGAACAAGCAGCACATGCTTGTGTGTTACCTCATGATGAAGGTTTGGAAAATTATTTACAGGTTCAAGGATTGACATGAGGCCCTTGGAAGGATCCCTCGGAAATGGACACTCCACAGGAAATAAAGATGTAGGGGGCAGTCTCTGCAGGTGAGGGAAGGTGGCTGAGTGGGCTGGAGTCAGCCCCTCCCCCCATAGGAACGGAGATGTGTGGAGACAGACATCCTGGCCAACGGTTTGACCACGATGCAATAGTTGTATAGAAATGTCTCTATCTTATTTTAGAATTGAAAGATTACAATAAACTGATGCCCCTGAACCATACCCTATGTTTTCAATGATGTATGCGAAACAGCCTTAACAACTTGGCCTTAATCATGCATGCGGTTTCACCGCAAGCTAAAGCGGTCGGCGTGGCAGCTGTGTGAGCGGATGGGAGAGGAAACGGAAGGCATGCAGCAGGAAGGATGGTCCAGAACGTGGCTTGGTAAGTTGGGCTTGGGGAGGTGGGGTAGGTTTTAGGGGTGGGGGCTGGTTTTACAAATCAGGGAGGGGGATGTAGTGTCCTCCGACGCGGGGTAGCGGTACAGTCTACCCGCGTCGGAGGCTTCACGCTAGCGCTAGCGCGTGTCGTCACGCGCCAGCTATAAATAAAGAGGTTTGGCCTGGCTCAGGCAGTCAGGACCACGCGGTTAAGTAAATAAGCTGCCTCATGTCATTACTGCGGCCGCGGTGCTAATAACACGCGCGCACACGGCCCCTCCCCCATCACACTGGCGACAAGGAGCAGAAACGAAGACCGTCCTGGAGTCAATTGTGCGGGTCAAGGATGAACTTTTGGTTGACAGCAGCGGTTGTCAGATCCGAGGCCCGCGACTGGTGATCCCATCAAGCCTGGCTCAACAAGCCGTGGACCTCGCACACAGGGGACATCAAGGCATGGTAAAAACAAAGAGTCGGCTGAGGGCCAAGGTGTGGTTCCCGGGGATGGACCCACTGGTTGAACAAACAGTCAGAACATGCTCATAGTGCCAGGCATCAAGCCAACCGGATGGCCCTCCCCCCGTCATCACTGAAGAAAACCCCCAACGGCCATGCGAGTGAGTGGACGCTATGCCCTGGTGATCATCGATGACTACACGAAGTACCCCGAAGTCAAGATTGTAGGAAGTCAGACAGCCACGGAAGTGATTACAAAACTCGAGAAAACCATTGCTACCCACAGAATATTCGAAGTGGTGAAGACAGACAAAGGCCCACCCTTCCATGGACAAGAACTTGCAGACTATCTCAAAGCCTGGGGAATTCAGCACCGGAAAGTAACCCCGCGCTGGCCCCAAGCCCCAAGCAACAAAGTAATGCGCATGCGGATGGATCACCACTCGAGAGGGCCACATACAGTTTCCTGAGAGAATACCGTTTGACGCCCCATCTCACGACCAGGCAGCTCCGGGACCGGCAGGCATGGGCCGAGTAGTGCGAAACACCATCCCGCATCACCCAAGCTGGTCCGGTCTCAGATTGAAGCTGAAAAGGTCCTAGGCAACAGGACCATCTCCAATGACCAAGCCAGCGCCGACTGACAACCCCGGATGTCGGTCATTCAAGTAAGAGAGAGAGTCTATGTCAAGGACAGGTACCCTGGGAGCAAGTTCTGGCTTCCGTTCGAACATCATCCATGGACAGTTATCCTCCGAACCGGCACTATGATTACAGCCAGAAGTGGAACCGAGGAAATCACACGCAACATCGCTTTCTTCAAAAAGGTACACGCCGGAACTCCAGACCAGCAGCTATCGGACAACCTGGAAGTCAGACCACGTCAACAGCCAGGGGATAAAGGAACAGATGGTGACCAAGGAACGACCCCCACTGAAGATGTGGACCGATCCGACCATGGCACCCCTTCACTGTTTGGAACGCCAGCCGGAGTACTGCCAAATTCCCCAGCGAGATCCCCGGAGGGTGAAGTCTCGCAGGAAATGACCCGGTCATTGCCATCCTCACGGGGAGATATGGCCTGAGAAGCAATCCCGCTCCAGCCTCCCGGCTGGCAGACTTCATGGTGTGACGAACCAAAGACCGGAATTCTAGTGACTGGTAACAGGTCTACATATTCAATGTTTCGCTTGTTGTTTACTAAAGGTTGGAAGGAATGTAGTGTCCTGCAACGCGGGATAGCGGTGCAGTCTACCTGCGTCTGAGGCTTCACGCTAGGGTATACATAAAGGGGTGTGGTCCGGCTCTGGCAGTCAGGACAACGCGGTCAAGTAAATAAGCTGCCTCATGTCATTACTGCGGCTGCGGCGCTAATTACACGTGCGCACGCGGCCCCTTCCCCATCACAGGGGACTGGGGTTGGAGTCGTTTTTAGGGGGCTGAGTTTTAGGGCTCAGAGGAGGGGGCAGGAAAGGGGCAGTTTACAGGCCTAGGGGGTAGTTGGGCTGGGAGTGGTGCGGGTAGGTATTAGGTGGTGGGGGCTGGGTTTAGGGCTCGGGTGGGGATGCTGGGGTCGCAGTAGTTTTTTGGGGCAAGGGTACAGGTTTCAAGGCTCAGGATTGGCGGTCGGGGTAGTTTACAGGGCTGAGGCGGGTAGAATACACTGCAGGAGAGATACATTTTAGGGGTTTAGGCAGGGGTGTGTTCTTTACCACAGATGTCCCTTTACCAACCATGTCTTTGCCACAAAATTGTGTGTTAAACCCATTCGTTGCAGAGGCGTGCATGGTAAAGACGAGTTTGTGGTTTAACCTGCGTGGTTCAGGCATGCGTTGTCAAGAGAAGCATTGTTCACAACATGTGACTGATGACGATGATCCATTGATGTTTATTGTTTGAATCTGTATTGTTACCAAAAAATGATAAATATAGTCTTTGAAAAAATTGATTGAAATGAGGCTTCGGAAGACACACAAGGAAGTCTCTGAGGACTTGAAGAAGGATTTGCTGCCTGGAATGAGTGGTCAGTGAGGTTTGAGGATTGAAATGAGGCTTCTGAAGACTCAAGAGGATGCTACGGACTGGAGGGAGGTCACTGCAGACCGGAAAGAGATTTATTAGGACCAGGAGAAGATTTGAGGATTACAATGAGGTTTATGAGAACTGGACGAGACCTCTTCTCATTGGAGGGAATTTACTAATGAATGAGGGCTGAATATTGCTTTAATGACATTTCAATGATGTCTGGAGTCACTGAAGGGATGTTTTGAAGACTGGCATCCTAGTTAGGGAATCTTGAATGAGTTTTTGCACAATTCCTAATTGAGGAAAATCTGACCGTAAGTTTCCAGAATGTGCTTGAGTTTTGTGTGTGTTCAGGGCACCCTTCAGAATACTTCAGTCAAGTTTTAAAGATATAAATATGTTTGTGAGGACAGCATCTCATTTCTGTAGCAATTATTTCAGGACTCAAAGGAGTTTTCCGACGACTTGAAGGGATTTATGAAAATGTAAGAGAGTTTCCTGATGACACAGGGGGTTTTCCGTGGACTTACACTTTCAGGGGTATGAAAGGAATTTTCTGAGGACTTAAGGTTATTTTTGGAGGATGCAAAGTGATTTTATGAGAATCTGTAAGTTTTGTAGCACTTTGTGTGAGCTCAGTAGTGGCATTTACACACAACAGCAGTGAGACCTGCTCCTTACACAATGACAGGATGATAATAAACCAGCCTTACCTGCTTAGGGTGCTTCTGGCATCCTGCAAAACAGAGAAACAAACAGTGTAAAATCAGTTTCCACAGGAGATGTTACATTTATGGCAGTATTTTTAGTAGTGAAACACTTAACTACCTATGGTTAGAAAACAGTGACAGGGATTTACATGACGCAGCCCATTTTGTGGTTTCGCATGACTAAGCACAGAATGTGATATTCTGAATGAGGTCACATGACATAGCAGAAACTGATATTCTGAATGGTAATGACATAGCACGGTGTCATTCTGAATGGAGTCACAAAAACACAGCACATTCTGATATTCTGAATGGAGTCACTCGAGAGGTTGTATGATGTTCTCTACAGGGTCACATGCATGGATATAATGAATATGCTACTTACCAGTATGCATCTGTTCTTGGCATGTAGGGCTGCTAACATTCATATCTATTGCATAGATCGCCGCCTAGTGTTGGGTCCGGATGATTGCACATTGTTGTCCTGGAAAAGTCTTCGAAGTATCACGAGATAGGTGGCTCCTCCCCTGGACTACAGTGCGCAGGGCATCGGCTCCATCCCCAGATTGTTTTTAGCCATTGTGGCAGAGATGGAGTGAAATAGTGTAAATGATGTCCATGCTAATGATGAATGCAAGAGAGTGTCTGCAGCCGCTACGGGCACCGGGGAGGAGGGCGGGCGATATGAATGTTAGCAGCCCTACACGCCAAGAACAGATGCATACTGGTAAGTAGCATATTCAGTTCGAGGCATGTGGGCTGCTAAATTCATATCTATTGCATAGAATACACAGCAGTCCCTCCATTATGAGCGGTTGCCCGTGCCAGCTGCAGAAGCTTGAAAAAGTGTTTTGAGAACAGCCTGTCCTACAGCTGCTTGCTGTTTGGAATGCACATCTACACAGTAATGTTTGGTAAACGTGTGTGGTGTAGCCCAAGTGGCTGCTCTACAAATGTCTTCCAAGGGAATGTTCCCCAGGAAAGCCATGGAGGCCCCCAATTTGCGTGTGGAGTGCGCCCTTGGGGGTATTGTTAAAGTGCGTTTAGCTTTTTGATAACAGATTTGAATGCACTTAACGATCCATCTGGCTATTCCTGCTTTGGAAATGGGGTTGCCTTTGTGCTGTGGTGAGAAGGCAACAAAAAGTTGTTGTGTCTTTCTAAAGTGTTGAGTTCTGTCAATGTAGTACATTAGCGCCCTCCTAACGTCTAATGTATGAAGCATTCTTTCTGCTACTGTTTGTGGGTTTTGGAAGAATGCAGGCAGGTCAATAGTTTGGTTGATATGAAACTGTGACACCACTTTTGGAAGGAATTTGGGGTTAGTGCGGAGCACTACCCTGTTAGAATGAATTTGGATGAATGGCTCTTGGATTGTGAGCGCTTGCAGCTCGCTAACACGTCTGAGCGATGTGATAGCAATGAGAAAAGCCACTTTCCACGTCAGAAATTGAATTTCGCAGGAGTGCAGTGGCTCGAAAGGTGGGCCCATCAGCCTAGTGAGGACTACATTGAGGTTCCACACTGGAGCTGGTGGTGTTCTTGGAGGAATGACTCGCTTCAGTCCCTCCAGGAAGGCTTTAATGGCAGGCACCCTGAAAACAGAGAGGTGCTGCCTATTCTGGAGATAAGCCGCTATGGCGGATAAATGTATCCGAATGGAAGCGTACGCTAGATTGCATTTGTAAAGATGTAACAAATAGCAGATGATGTTAGGAATGGATGCATCTAGCGGGTTGATATTGTTGTCAGTACAGTAAATGACAAACCGCTTCCATTTCGCCGCATAGCAAGCTCTGGTCGTGGGCTTTCTTGCCTCTCGGATGATGTCCATGCATTCTGGAGGCAGGTTGAGGTAGCCAAATTCTAAGACCTCAGGAGCCAGATCGCCAGATTGAGCTGTTGCGGATCTGGATGCTGATTGTCGCCATGGTTCTGCGTCAAGAGCCTGGATGTGAGATGCAGCCTTTGATGCGGTACCACGGAAAGTTCTAGAAACGTGGTGTACCATGGTTGGCGTGCCCATGTTGGAGCAACCAGGATGAGAGTCATCGAGTGTTGCTTTAGCTTTCTTGCCACCAGCGGAATGAGAGGCGCTGGGGGAAAAGCGTACGCAAATTTGCCTGACCAGTTCATCCATATCGCATTCCCTTGCGATTCCGGGTGAGGGAACCTGGCGGCAAAGCTTTGGCATTTTGCGTTTTCCCTTGTGGCAAACAGGTCTATCTCTGGATGACCCCACTGCTGGAAGTACGGGTGGAGTACTGATGGATGTATCTCCCACTCGTGCATTTGATGGCTGTATCTGCTGAGCAGATCCGCCATCTGATTGTCCTTGCCCGGGAGGTGTTCTGCCATGAGGAAGATGTTCCTCTGAATGGCCCACTTCCACATGCTCTGAGCCAGATGAGACAGCTGTGGTGAGTACCGCCCTGCTTTTGGATGTAGTACATGGCTGTCATGTTGTCCGTCCGGATCAACACGACCTTGTTGCACAGATGTACTTTGAAGGACTTGAGCGCCATGAAGATTGCCATCAATTCCAGGTAGTTGATGTGCAATCGTTGTTGCTGGGTTGACCACAGTCCCTGCACCGTGTAGTGGAGCACATGCGCTCCCCACCCTTGGAGAGATGCGTCCGTTGTTAGGACAATCTGTGGCACAGGCTCTTGGAACGGTCGTCCCTTGCAAAGGTTGTGTGGATTCCACCAATACAGAGAGTTGTATGCCCGACCGGTCACCAACACTAGGTCTGTCAGTTGTCCCTGAGCCTGTGTCCATTGATTTGCCAAGCATTCTTGGAGGGGACGCTGTGCAACCTTGCGTGCGGGACTATGAAGATGCAGGAGGCCATCATGCCTATCAACTGCATGAACACTCTCGCTGGCAGGGAGTGTTGCGGTCTGAACCTTTGGATCAGCGACTGAATGCTGTTGATTCTGACTGTGTTTGGCTGAGCCATAGCAGTCAGGGTGTTTATTGTCGCGCCCAGATACTGCCGCACATGGGCTGGTTGAAGGTGCGACTTTGGGTAGTTTAGGGAGAACCCCAGGCTGTGAAGGAGTTGAATAGTGTGGGACATGTGTGAGGCGCACTTTCTTTCCGACTTTGCTTGAACGAGCCAGTCGTCGAGGTACGGGTAGACATGTATGTTTTGTCTCCTGAGGTGCGCCGCCACTGTCGCCAGACACTTTGTAAACACTCTGGGGGCAGTAGTCACCCCGAAGGGTAGGACTTTGAACTGATAGTGCTTGTTGAGAATGGTGAACCTGAGGTATTTTCTGTGGGACGGGTGGAGTGGGATGTGGAAGTAAGCATCCTTGAGGTCTAATGTTGCCAGGAAGTCCCCTTGGTTTAGAAGGGGAAGGATCTGTTGCAGTGTCAGCATGTGAAAGTGTTCTGACAGTATATACATGTTGAGAGGGCGTAGATCCAGAATGGGTCTGAGGGATCCGTCCTTCTTTGGGATGAGGAAGTACAGAGAATAGACCCCTGTTCCTTCCTCCTCCACTGGCACGAGTTCGATTGCTCCTTTTTGCAGCATTACTAGCACTTCCTGCTGCAATAAGTGCAAGTGCTCTGCCGACATAGGACGTTGTCTTGGGGGAATGTTGGGAGGAGTGGATGTTAACTCCAAACAATAACCGTACTGTATTAGTTTTCTCACCCACCTGTCTGTGGTGATGGACGTCCAGACCGGCAGGAACTGCTGGAGTCTCCCCCCGACAGGTGTTGGATGGTCGGGGGCAGTGACAGGGAGTCACTGTTTGTTTGCGGCAGAGGAACGGGAGTTGTTGTTCCCTCTGCCCCTGCCTTTGGCACTGTTACCTCGGTAACCCCCTCTACCTTGCTTGGGGTACGAGGATTGTGCACCACCTTTTGTGAATTGTGTTTGTTGACCCAATTGTCCTCTGGTAACACCACGCGCTCCTGAGCGACGAAAAGTGTTTCCCCTGAATTGTTGAGACTGAAGTGCCCCCATCGATTTAGCAGTCTCATTGTCCTTTTTAATTTTTTCTAGGGTGGTGTCAACATCTGGCCCAAACAGTCTGTCAGGATTGACAGGCTGATTGAGTATTGTTGTCTGAATATCGGGCTTAAATCCAGATATGCGAAGCCAAGCCTGTCTTCTCAGCATGACACTGGTGTTAATACCCCTAGCCGCTGTATCAGCTACATCAAGCGCACACTTTATTGCAGCGTTTGAGATGAGTTTTCCCTCTTGTATGAGCATCTCGGCCCCTTCCTTAAACTGATCAGGTAGGTGTTGAAGGAGCTGTTCTAGGGTGTCGTAATGCGCCCTATCGTAACGTGCCAATAGTGCCTGTGTGTTTGCTATACGCCAGACATTGGCAGCCTGCGCAGCCACCCTCTTGCCGGATGCCTCAAGCACTTTGGACTCCTTGTCGGGGGGAGGAGCTTCACCCGTCGTTTGGGAGTTGGCCCTCTTGCAGGCATTTGCGACCACCAAGGAGTCTAGAGGCAACTGTCCCCGAATATAGGCAGGGTCCCCAGGTGCTGGCCTGTATTTCTTTTTCAATACGTGGGTTCACCACTCTTGCCCTTGTAGGTTCTTTAAAGATCTCTGGTGCATGTTTAAGGACCCCTTTTAACATAGGAAGTGTTTTGACTGTTCTTTCGGAGATAGAGAAAGTGTCAAACAGGAAATCTTCCTCCACCGGGTCAGCATGCATGTCTACATTATGATTTGCAGCTGCTCGCTCTATCAAAGCATTGAATGCTGCCAAATCCTCAGTAGGTGATGTACGTGTCCCAAAACCCTGTGGGTCCTGTATCACTTGATGACTTCCCTGGTCCCCAGCGTCGTCATATGGGTCCTGTTGTACATCAGGGTCATTGCCAGCAGGGAAGTTGTATTGGTCATCTTGGTCATCATCGTCACCCCCTGATTGGTTGGGGGAAGGTGATGGACTCCTCCTCGGAGGTGGCTGAAGAGGTACAACAGAGGCAGGTATGTCCTGTGGTGCCTTTTTCTTCTTTAGTGGAATAACATATGACTCCAATGGCTGGGAAGTGATCTTTCTTTTGTAAAGTGTCAATTTCCCTGTGTGGGCATCGATGTAATGCTCTGATTGGTCCTCTGACGCTGGTTGTCGAGCCAAATGCCCACTGGGCGCCGAATATTCCGACATTTCTGTGTTTTTCGGCACCAGTCTGGGTGCAAACGCCTTCGGCGCCACCTTCGGTGGTAGAGTGTAGAGTAGCTTGGAGGACGTCTTTGCAGGTGTGTCCATTGGTCTCGGATCCGATGGCGCGGTAGACGCCGACGGCAGAGATTTCTCCCGAATACGTTGGAGGGAGTCGGTGACCTGTTTTGTGAATGAAGCCGAGGGTTTGGCAGCCGATGCTTCAATTTTGTGACTATTTCCTCAAACCTTTGGTACAATCCACTCCTACCTACCTCAAAGACACAAAAAGCCTCTTACGACTACTATCGGATGTGACCCTGAAAACTCAGTCACCCTAGTGACTCTGAACGTTGAAAGCCTGTACACAAGTATCCCACAGGACGACACGATTAGGGTCCTGACAGAATCCTTAGACTCGATCGAATGGGATTATCAGACACCCAAAGCCTTCATCATTGAGTGTGCCACCATAGCCCTAAAAGAAAACTTTTTTTCTTTTAAAGACAGGCTTTTTCTTCAGTGCTCGGGGACATCCATGGGCAGTATTTTTGCTCCCAGCGTGGCTGGGTTGTATGTAGCTGATTTTGAGGCAAAATACATCCTACCATCTACCCTAGCTTTTTCGTCATCTATGCTCCTGTGGAAGCGCTACATAGATGACATTCTACTACTATGGACAGGGAGTGACACCGACCTGGAATCCTTCCTACTATGGATCAATACTCTAGACCACAATTTGCGGTTTACAAATACCAAAAGCAGATCGGAGATAGTCTTCCTTGACGTTGTAATCTCTGTGAATGGAGCTGGCCTTACAACTAAGACCCACCATAAGCCCACTGCGAAAAACAACCTTCTGGAGTTTAGTAGTTTCCATCCTCGCCCACTGAAGGAGAACCTTCCCTATGGGCAATACCTCAGACTGAGGCGAAACTACAGCTCACTTTCGGATTTCAAAGAACAGTCCTCAAGTCTCACCGAAAAACTGAAAGACAGAGGCTATCCAGCACCTATCCTAACCAAGGGTTTCAAAAGAGCAAGGAACCAACCTAGAGAGGCTCTTTTAGAAGAAAAGATCACTAACTCTGAGTCAATACCACTCACGTGTGTTACCACATACAGTAGTCTCTCTAATTTGATGAAGAAATCCATCAACAAGCATTGGAACATATTGACTTCCTACAAAGAAAATTGGGAGAAACCCCTCTTTTCTTTCAAAAAAGGACGGAGCCTTAGGGATGCCTTGGTGCACACTCGTCCCAGGGAAAAGCCACCCCATTCCACACCCACAGTTACCGTTGCTTGGGGTATGCCCAGAGTTATAGGTCATTACCCTTGCTCTGACTGTAGTGTCTGCCACCTGACTGAAGCTACCAAAACTCTGTCGCTTGAAGGAGGAAAAGTATGGACACAAAGAGAACATACAAATTGCAACACTATGAACGTTGTTTACTTGATCACATGTCCCTGCCAGCAACGCTATGTTGGCATGACCACGCGCAAGATAAAACAACGCATTTGCGAACATCGGAGCAATGTCAGATGTAAAAAAGTGACTACCAAACTGAGCCGTCACTTTTTGGACAGTAACCACACTCCAAATGACATGAGGTGGACGGTAATTGAAGTGGTGAGTGGCACAACCAACATAACCAGCAGACTGTTTGAAAAGGAGCAACGCTGGGTGTATCGTTTGGGCACCAATATAAATGGGCTGAATGATGACATCCCATGGAACACAGTACTATCTTGAGATCAATCTCTTGCTTTTCATACGGATATCACAACGTCTGAGAAACTCCCTAATGCAGTGATTGGCATTTACCCCGTGATTTGCCCATTAACCTATGACTCTGTTTTTTCCACATAGTGGCTAACTGAACAGAAATAGTGCTCTCTTCGTACTCTGTTTTGACCTGTTCACTTTTTTACTACAAAGTTCTCTATAATTGCAGTATCTTTCGTAATTATTTTGAATCAGCCATGTAGTCTAATTCATACAGTTTTTTTTTTCCCCTAATAAAATCTGACATTCACAAAATTTGTGCACTTAATACATTAAATGGATCTAGGCACCCTCGCTGCATACAATTTCCAAGATGCGCATCCATTGTATTAATGCCCAACATAGTGATCACTATCGCACCATTTGCTTACACGGGGACTCGACAGGAGACGGCATCCAAGCCTCCATTTGAATTTTGACCACGCCTCCCGGGGAGGGCTGGCGTGTCCCAAGCCTCGACTTGGCGGGACACGCCCACCCGGAAGAGCGGCACACACGGCAATTGAATCCTTTAAAAACAATGCTACCGGCCCCGTTTTTCATCCTCGGGGTCCGGTATTGAGGCCACAGCTAGGTTGACGGCGGGTTGTGAGCGCTGAGGGCGTGAGTAGACACTGCCGTCGAGATCGCCGAAATTCCTGCAAATTAAGCTAAGTGTTCACTCGTGCACTCGTTGTTTTCAACTGTACCTCTTTTCCTTTTAGGATGTGCCAGGTTCGCTCCAACCCCCCTCCCGAGACCCATGGTGCTAGTAGCGCCCTATTTTAAAGTGAGAGATCAACCTTGAAATACCATCTTGAGGGGCACTGACCTTTTAGGTCCATTGATCCCTTCATAAGGAGTACACACATTGTGTTTTTAACCCCCTTTTAGAATGTTTCTTGTAAATAGACACCTTTAGCACGTCACTTCCCAGAGTTACCCGCTATCATCCTCTAGGGGCTATTTGGATGGTGTTTAAAATCAGTGTTTACTTTGGGAACACAATATATGCCACGTATTATGGAGCACTATGATTATACAATAAGGCTCATATTAACAATATGTATGTTTGTCTTCTGTTTGTCTATGTCTTTCACGTTACAGGTGCTGTAACACTCCAAAAATTTCGGAGTATTTTTGGAATGAGCATCTTGCTCTTCCCTTTTTTAAGCACTTTTTCACCTTTTTAATTTTCACTTTCACGTCCCCAGGTTAGGGTGGGTGATTAGAGAGCCCATACCGCCGGGGTTTAGTCCTGACGAATGCCTTGGTAAATAAAACCACCCATATGGCAGAAACATGTTGACTAAGATTAATATGAGTATTTTCTGAATTTAACCAACCCTAATACCTTGGCAGCTAAATTCAGACACATAATACTCCTTGTTCTGTGCCTTAGGGATCACTTATTAAAATTTATTTTTTGATACCCTTGTAAGGCACTATTAACCTCCACTGTATTTTATAGCACGCCCTCCCCACACAACCAGCTCCGCAGTCTTTCTGGCGTCGCAGCACACCGAAGAGGCACTCGGCCTCTTTGGTGGGGCCCGATGATGAAGCATGACACTGACTAGGTCGGTGTGTGAGGGCTTTCTTTACCACCCAAAGTGGGTGTGTGAACCTTGTTTTGACTCCATCACTTGTGGTTTTCAGAGATTTTTCAGAGATTGATCTGACCTCTCTTTTCTTGTTTATTTGCATTTAACTGGGGACTGAGAGAGTGTCTTCTTTTTTCCCTATCTCTCCCATTGTTGTCGAGCCGATGCTTCATGCTCGTCCGCTTCGGAGGACTTCGGCGCGGCTGAAGGGGCCACCGATGAATCCTCGACTCCTACGGTTCGCGGCCCTGTGGTAGACTGAGGCGCCGACGCCGTTGATGCAGATCCGGCATCTTTGTGCCGATGCGCAGTGACTCCGGCCTTTGGGTCGTGGGCCTTAGTGGACTTTGCTTCGACCGTGCGTTTGGTGGTCGACGCTGCAGCCGTCGAGACGTGATGGACTACCTTCTTGGAGGACGTGTCCTTGGCCACCGTTTGTGGCGCTGGTGACTCGACAGCCTTCTTCGACTTCGGAGGGCCTGAGGGCGACGGAGTCGAAGATGGAGCAGGCTTTGTTAATTTGGCTGGGACATCGGCCATTTTAGATGTAGTTGAAGCCGTAGGTTTCGGTTTCGTTTTTGCCGGGACGTCGGCCATTTTAGGTGTTGCCGAGACCGATGGTTTCGGTTTCGTTTTCGGTGGGACGTCGGCCATCTTTGACGATGTCGCCTGCAACGGTTGCGGTTTCGTTTTTGATACGCGCAATGGCGGCTCCACCGGTGTATCCGTGGCCGGGCCAGAAGGCGGGGCTGGGGATAGCGGTGCAGGGTCGTGGGTAAGGCCGAGTGGCGATCCTGTGACCTGAGCCTGAGGCATGTAATGTTCGGGGCATAGCTCTTCCTCTGAGCTATCTTCCGCGGCCCCATAGACTTCTTCGTCGTCCCCTACCTCCTCGACGTATTCAAGGTCTTGGCCCTGTTCTTCGATGTATTCGTCTGGATCGGGCTCGACCTCCGTCGACGGCGGTGAAATTTCAAGATGATGGCTTCTGCCTTCCTCTGCGGGGTCGTAGAAGATGTCATCGGGTGCCGGAGCCGCTCGCCGGGCCTCGAGGCGCGCCGTGCTGATGCTTGAGTGTTTTCTTGGACCTGAATTTTGAGCAGGCCATGCAGTTGTCCTCATCGTGGTCCGGCGAGAGGCATTTATTACAGACTGGGTGCACGTCGATGTGTGGATATTTGGATCCACAGACGGGGCAGCACTTGAACGGAGTCCGTTTCATGATCAGGTCGTCGGGGTCTTGCTGCGAGTACAGGGCCTCGATGTCCGAAGAGTAAAGTACTCCGCAGAATTCCGACACGAAGAGTCGGACGGTGCTCGGGACCGATCGCATACAATACCGACGCCAATAGAGAAGGCCTTTTGGCCTTAAGGAAGTACGTTTTTCGATTCCGACAAAGACGTCGAAATCACATCCGAACCCAATGGCGGAAAAAAACAATCTGGGGATGGAGCCGATGCCCATGCGCACTGTAGTCCAGGGGAGGAGCCACCTATCTCGTGATACTTCGAAGACTCTTCCAGGACAACAATGTGCAATCATCCGGACCCAACACTAGGCGGCGATCTATGCAATAGATATGAATTTAGCAGCCCACATGCCTCGAACTTTAGGGATTCCCAGGGGTCTCGGCTGCGACTCCTGGATTGCCCCTTCAGACCCCTGGCACTGCTTGTGTAAGCCCTGCCACTGCTTGTGTGACCCCTGGCTTCAGAGATGGCAAAATCAGTGCTAGGAAGATCGAGACAGCTTCTCCTTAAGGGAGTCATGCACCACCTACATTTTCTGTCAATTTTTTATAACACTAATAGTGAATAACAAGTTTATTATTCACTATAAGTGTAATAACAAAATTCTGCACTAGGACCTAGAATGTGAACTTCAGTGGCAGATGTCTTAAGTTAAACATGTTTTTCAATGTATGTAGTGTGCATGCTTGTGAGTGAGAGTGTGTATGTATTTGTGAGTATGAGTGTGTGAGAGTAAAAGTGAATGAGAGTCAGTGACAGGTACTGAGTGAGAGCAACTAGAAGGTAGTGGGTGAAAATAAGTGAGATTGAGTGTCAATGAGTGTGAGTGAGCCAGAACGAGTGACAATAAAACGTAACCCACAAGTGAGAAAGTATGAGTGTGTAAGAGCTAGAATGTGAGTGAGTGTGAATTAATGAGAGGGAATGAGTAAGTGAAAGTGTGAGAGAATGACAGAGTTAGTGCAAGTATGAGTGAGAATGTTGGTGTCAGTAAGAATGAGTGAGAGTGACTTAGACTGAGTGAGAATAAATGAGGGCTTGTGAGAATGAATGATTGAGTGTGGTTGAGTTAATATACGTAAATGTGTGAAAATTTGATGTTATGCTTGCTAGTCTGCCATTGGCCCTTACACACTGAGGGTAATTTGTGGCTTATAGAGGGAACCATGGAACAATTCTATCGCTGGCATTTGGGTGACAATTGTTAAAATGACATTCACCTGTGAAAGATATTGGTACTGGCATGCTGGAGGTAAATCTTGGCATGATAGGAACCCATTGAAAAATACTGGCACACTGGCGGCAATTGTTGGCATGGGGGCACCCATGACAAAATGCTGGCACTAGCTCATCATTGGAGATGCTTCTTGCCATAAGGGAGGAAAACCAGGGCATATGGGGGGGGGTGCAACCATTAAAACATTCTAGTCCTGATGTACTAGATGTAATTTGACCTAAGGGTAACCTAAGGTATGTGATGGCATTAATTGCAAAATTCTGATACTGGGATATTGTCGGTAATTTGTGGCATAAAGGGGCATGTATTGCATTTAAGGGGCACCCCTGATAAAACGCTGGCCCTGGCACAATGGAGGTGTCTTTTGACCTAAGGGGCATCCACAGCACATTCTGTAAACAATGGGTGAACTCCTTAAGAGGGTCATGTTGCATTGGCTTGACACATCTTGAATATAAATGAGTGCTCTTTCAGAACTGCTGTTTTTTTAACAAATATCTGTGAAAATTGTGCTTTATAGTACACTATTAGTTGCATTTAAATAAAAAAAAACATTTGTCGGAGGGAGAGCGCTCCCCAGTCCCTCCTTCTCCCCTCAAGCATATGAGAAGAAATCTGGTTCAGGGTAAGTATTACATCCCACCACTTTCAAAGATCACCATAATATAGATGGTTTCTAAAATGGCCATTGGTCTGCGAGTGTGTGATGTCACTTCCACTATCGCTGGCATTTTGGTGAATCAATGTCCTTGGTGACATGACACAGCAGTGGGTCATATGAATGAGTTCACATGGCACAATCTGTGATATTCTGAATGTGATCACATGAACCAGTGAAGTCTACAATTTTCTGAATGAGGCCACATGACAGTCTGTGATATTCTGAATGGGGTCACATGACACCGCATTGTCTGTTATATTCTAATCTGTGTCACATGACAAAGCACTTGGCGAACTTCACATAATATTAAATTCATGAATGATTTCCACCCGTAGAGGAGACATTTTACAAGACCTACATGTGATATTGCACACACTGAGAGCACAGCTGGAGTGACAAATGGACACTGGTTTCTACCCATGAACCCTCTGTATGTCACGCTTTGAATACAGGTATTTGGACCTCTGCAGTGATCTGAGCCTTCCTAATGGAGTCTCATCCACTATAATCTCTGTTATAATTGAGCTACTAGCTATAATCTATAGCGCCTGGACACCTGCAGAGAGAGTGCATGTTGCCTACATGCTACATGTGGGGGTTAAGGTGAGCATGGAGTGTGTGTCTTTTGTGATTTTATGTATGGGGACAGGACTCCATTTTGGATCCGGTGTGTGAATGGTACATATGATGGGAGGATGGAGGGATCCTGCCAGATAGGGAGGTGGATTGTGGAAACCTTCCTGAGGTCTTTGAAGCGGACCAGACATCTGTGAAAGGAAAGGAATGATGGAGACAAGTGATGCTCTGAAGGACATTCACATCCCACTTACTGCATCCTTCATCCCCAGAAGAATTAATACAGTTCTGGGCAGCAGTTGAGTGGGAAGGCCTCTCTTCGGAGCCTTCGTCTCAGATTCCTCTGTCACGGCACACACAGCTCTACTCTCTCTTCCTGCCAAGATTCAGTGACAAAGACTTTAACCTGACCAGTCTGTGCTAATAAATCAAATGTTAGAACTGCCTGAAACCAGCTCCAGAGAAGGAGCTCTCAAATTTTCATCTGCATCTAAAAACCTAGAACAAATACTTGTGAGAAACCCAGGTCTCTGTGCCAGGATTTTCATTGACCTGTGTCAAGACCCTTAAAGCACTGATGGAGATAAATATATCAGTTCCAGAGCCAGGATCCCTGATTGCCGGCTTACTTACCAGTGAGGGAAACCCAGAAAGGACTCCTGCAAGGAAAGCTGAGGGCTACCTATATAATAGAGAAGCTGTCTGCTGGAGAGAGGCGGTTGGTGAATTACAACCCCCAAGTGAGAAGTCTGCCTTGTGACGTCATCAGCCCTTCCGACTGGTGAGTAAGGAGCGGTGCAAGGGACTTGGGTCCTAACCCTGCTGAAGGAGCTGGATCTACCTCGGTGAAAGAGACCAACTCACAGAGAAGAAGAGGTACTGAAAGTGTGCTCAGGAGGAGGTACGAGCAGATGAGGTATTAGAAGAGTGCGTGGAAGTGGAAGCCATCTAGGAACCGAGATCACAGCTGCCCAGGAAGAACAAAGAACTGTGACCACCTCTTGTGCAGTTATGGACTTTTGAAGGATCTGCTTTTGTGAAGCTCCCGCCAGTTACTGGATTAATTCATCCCAGAAAGGGGCGAGCTGTTGGAGTGAAGAGGCTGAGATGGGAGACCCTCTATAAAATGTTGGAGAAGAACCAGGTATGAGCAAAGGATTTGGAATATTAGATTCTTTATGATAAGTTGTCTGTGACCTGCATGCGGCGTGGCTAACTTACAAGTTCACATCAGTATAAGGACTCAAACATACTGTTTAGAGGGTGACACCAGTTAGACAGCTGCCGAATGGAAAGTGCCCTCTTTAAAAATGGAGTATAACTCTAGACTGTAAACTGTTAAAGAAATAATTGGGAGGTCCTTTGGGTTCAATGTTTACAACCGTGGGATGTGTGTTGGCTGTAGTGGCTGTATTCCTTCACAGCAAATGTCTAAACAGTGATGATCACCCTCCAAGGACCAGCATTTGTGATATAATGCTCTGTGACATCAGAGCTTTTAGGAAGAGCTGAACATGGTACTACTACAGCAATTCATGACCATTAATGACATAAATGGCGTTTTACGTTTGATATGAATCAGAATGTGTCAAAGATAAATATCTTTCTAATAAACATTAATTGTTTTTTATTTCATGAAAAAAAAATTGTGTGTTATTCACGTTTCTCTAAAATTCTAGGATCATTGAGAGTACTGCTCCCAACATGAGTATTGTCTATTGAAATTATAAGTCAATAGGGCTACTGCCTTAGTGAGTAGTACCAAGCAAAGGACCGCTATTATCAGACAAACTAAATGAATAGGATTTTTTAAGGGTCATTAACAGGTTGTGGGCCATCATCATAGGCAGACAAAATAAGTCCATCCACAGGTTAAGAGTCATCTTCCTGTATTTACAAGAGAAGTTACATCAAAAGGTCACGAGAGATCATCCTAGACTGAATTGCGAGGTCATACCAACGGGTCAGGGTCCACCGTTCTAGCAGGAGGTAAGAGTGGTCCTCTCTTGTAAGAAGGATGAGCCTCCCTTGGACTGTGGGTCTTACTGGTCCCATTTCATTTCTCAACACAGACGCAAAACTATACGCCAAACCTTTAGCTATGTTGGTGATGGGCTTCATTGCCAAATTGGTCACCCGGGGAGACATAGATTTGTTATCTATAACTTTCCTCGAAGCTGAAACGGCATTTGAATATGTGTTTAGACCCGTGGTCTTAAAACCTTTTAATGCCGCGCCCTCCCCAGTGGAAAAAAAACATCACCGGGGCCTCCCTCAAAATTGTTAACAATTAGTCTATTAAACTGCCAATGTTTAAATATGTCTAGACTTACTTCAACATTGCAGTTAAGTTATGTTACCTTTTTAAAAATGCAATAAAATACATGGTTAACAAACATAGTATTCTAGTCAGACAGGCCTTACTTACGTGTAAACATATCCACAGTGTGATTATTAGAAATGGGGGTTCCGAAGAATATTTGGAGTCCCTTCTCTTTTGAAACCTTTTACCAGACAGGATGGAAATGACAAAAGATGCTAGTGATGGCCCATAACAGGGGGTCTTACTGCCACTCATTTCTTTTCACTTAAAACAAAAGTACTGCTATCAGGATAATGCTTCTTTCGGCTAGAGCATGGTGCCCCCTGGGATCACTTGAGGCTCCTCTAGTGGTGCCGCCTCCCAGTTTGAAGAGCCCTGGTTTAGGCTAACTGGTGAATTACATGTTTGTACGAACATTGACAGGTCATGGTCATTACAAACAACTTCAAGTTAGACAGTTTCAGAACAGACTCTTGAACCAGGTGGGGATGTTCCTTGTCGTACCTTTAAGTGAGATATTAGTAAAGATTCATTGTACTACTCTAAGGGACTCATAAATCAGCATTACATAAAAATAAAACTGGTAAATAATTAGAAAACAGTTGACAGCGTATGACCACAATAAGGTGGTTTATTAATCCCACCCTAAGCCATATTGGTGAGGAATTTGGTTCCCATGTAGGGTGTCAAGATAATCCAGCTATAAATCATGTTCTTTTGCTGCCGGGCAGTTATTTGTGGACATTCATTTCACATACTCCGTAATATAACCAAGGGTTACCCATGATATAAAATGGTCACTATTCTTCAAAATATGGAGTTCTGTGGCAATCTCTATCTTTATCTGGGGTGACAAGAAAACCCAGGGAGCTGCCATTATCTATTCCAAATGCCTAATTATATAGCTGTTCACCTTACCAAGAGATCGGTGCGTGTGAAAGTAAGTGGACACTTGTACCAGGAGAAAAATAACTGCTTTAGAATAGAAATGTTTTCAAACTTCCAAAGAAATGAGAAATGTGATTTCTTTCCAATTCTCTAAGATGTTGGCTCAGCTTTTTCACATTTTGTTCCTTTGTCTCCATATGTTCATTGAGGTCACTGGAATTGCTTGGTGTGTTGCATTAAATTGAATATAACACTGTGAGACGTCAATGTTCATCCCACTGTTTGTATATTGCATTAGGCTTTCAGCATCAAGTAGGACAATGTAAATTATCCATGTCTGTATATTGTGTGCAGCTGTCTGAGTGCACAGGGTCATTGTGCATTGACTCTGCTAGGAGAGCATGTGTGTTCCGCTCATACATTTAATAATGTACACAAAATATGAATATTTCACTTCCTTCTTTTGTGGTATTTACCAAACAGTATCTTACCTTCAGGAGTTCCCACGCTGGCGCCTCAGACTTCTTTTCTATCTCCGTTATCAGGGCCTTGAGAGCGGTGATTTCATTGGACAGTTTGGTGATATTTGCATTTTCTATCATGGTCATTTTCTTCTCCATCTCCTCCAGTCTTCTGTGCAGTGTTTGCTCATTTTCTTTCAGAAGCTGCTGTAGTTTTTCAAACTCCGATTCAATTTTCTTCTTCTCAGTTCTTAGCTTGCTCTGTCAGAAGCAAAGAAAAGCTGGTTGCATATTAAAAAGCTTCCTACAAGTTGTCACTAGAGTGGGAGGGTGGAGGGGTCGATACTTTCTTTCTTAAATCAGAACACTAACAGGCGTTTTATAATTTCTGAACTGCAGCCTCTTACTACCTTCCCTTCTACCGTCTTCCGTCCTTCTCACACTTCAACCCTCCCCCTTCCCTCAGACACCTCACGAACTGTAGAGAGGTCAGAATATGTGAAGCTGCAGAGAAGCTCAATCCATGGAGCGAGTGCAAGGAAAAGAACCCACTGCAGGCAGAGACAGTCAAAGACCCAGAGACAGACTGAGTGGAGAGACTGGCTGAAGTCAAGTGTGGGTTGATGTGAAAGACAGGAGAGAATGTAAAAGAAGGGGGGCCAGGAAGATTCAGCCCTTGTGATAAAAGAAACAAGATTTGGACAGTGCGGGCTGCCCCTGTCCTGCCAGAACACTGGCTGTGTTCACCCAGAAGGAGATGCTGAGGGCGTATCCTACTATGATCCACATTCCAAGTGATGGGGCATCACTGATGTGGTAATTTCACATTCAAAATTATAAATAAATTATGTTTCTTCTGTTACAAAATGGAGAATGATCAGATAAATCAATGTTACTGCACTGGCTACTGCAGGTACGTCCACTGTGTCTATAGAGGTTGAGTGAGGAGGTTGGTTAGATATCTGGTCCTATTCTAAGATAGAAGGCTGTGTGTTATCAGGTGAGGTAAGTCATACTGTATGTTATCAGGTGGGGTAAGTCATACTGTGGCTTAGAGCTGGAGCCTGTGTGTTATCAGGTGAGGTATGTCACACTGTGTCTTAGAGCAGGAGCCTGTGTGTTATCAGGTGAGGTATGTCACACCGTAGCTTAGAGCAGGAGCCTGTGTGTTATCCGGTGAGGTATGTCACGACTTGAAACCTGCAGTACAATGCTTAGCGTGCTGCGCCTGGAGGAGTACTAGTGCATTGAGCGGCGTGAACTTTAAAAAATATCTTGCTTGCTTTCTTTATTATTTAATTTGGGTTCCTAGTTTCCCCTTGTTTTTAATTATCCCTCTGACTTGCACTTTAAAAGTGATTACCCACCGCTTCTTTGGCGGGCCCTGTTCCTTCCCCTCCACTTCGGCTGACATCTTGGGGGATAGTAGGATGCTTGGCGGCGCCATTTTTGTTGTCGGGCTAGTCGCTCGAACGGACGCTTGACCTGCATTTAAGGCGGGTAAATTCGGCTGCGCCCATTGACTTGAAACCTGCAGTACATTGCTTAGCGCGCTGCGCCTGAAGGAGCAAATGTGCATTGAGCGGCGTGAATTTTAAAAAATATCTTGCTTGCTTTCTTTATTATTTAATTTGGGTTCCTAGTTTCCCCTTGTTTTTAATTATCCCTCTGACTTTTTGTTGTCGGGCTAGTCGCTAGAACGGACACTTGACCTGCAATTAAGGCGGTCATGCTGACGCGCAGCGGGTACGCACAGCGAGGTAGCCGTAGTACCGCCGGAGTTACGCCTGAGTTCAGCCCGTCTGCGCCCGTCAGCGTCCCGGAGGTGGACGGAGTGGCGGGAGGGGCTGGCTCATGGATTAGGTATTCGGCAGCGGAGCTACTTTCATTCAGGGAAGGTAAGGATGCGTGGCGTGTGGTCTTTCCCGGGCGATATAGAGGCAAAAGGCGGTGTCAGGGATGTGGTTGGTTACCAGGCAAATCCCCGGTGGGGGGGCTGTTTGCACTAAGGCCACTGTGAAACATCTGTGCCTCTTACTTAATACCCGCTCTTTGAGCAGGCATGCTCTCGAAATCTATGAGCTTTTAGCTGTTGAAAAACCTGTATGCCTAATGCTTACTGAAACTTGGCTGATGGAGGCCTCTAATCCGGATATTGTGACTGCTATTCCTCCGGATTATGTAATTTTCAGGCACGACAGATTGACTGGGAGGGGTGGAAGGGTGGCGATTGTGGTCAGGAGAACTGTTCCCTGTGTGGTTATCCCTATGGAGGCCATCTCAGTTTGCGAATCTCTGGCGTTCACTTTAACCTTATCTCCTCATCAATCCTTTACCGGGCTTTTGGTTTATAGACCACCTGGACAATTGGGGTCCTTCCACGAGGAGTTGCAGGTGCTGGTATCGGCGCTTTGCTTGAAGACGGAACACTGTATTGTGCTTGGGGATTTTAATATTCATATGGACGTGGGGACAGACGGTGACACGATTAAAATCAATGATGTCACCTCCCCCCTGGGCCTTACCCCCTACCTGGCAGTGCCGACTCATAACAAGGGTCATACCCTTGATCAGGTGTTTTCCACCATTCCACTCGATATGGCCAGCCCTGTCCCTGTCCTTTGGTCGGACCATCTTCTGATTAGGTTTCAGATTTTGGGTATGAGCAAATCTTCCTGTGTAACGTTGAGTCATCCTAGGCAGACGTGTCGGGCATTTCATCGGGTGACCCCAGAAAGTTTGGCCCAGGCTTGTTTGGATCATCCCTGCCTGCTGTCAGGAGACCTAGAGAGGGATCTCGATCTGCTGCAGCGGTGGTTAGTGGAGCGATTAGACGAACTAGCACCTGAGACTGCTCCCCGGAAAACATCTAGACGGACCTCTGCTCCTTGGTATACGGAAGCTTTGGCTCTGTCACGGCGTAATGGAAAGGTGGCAGAGAGGCTCTGGCGCCAGCAGTATGATCCTGGGGCCAAGGCAGTCTATGGGGCGGCCATTAAAGCCTATCATGTGAGCATCCTGTCTGAAAAGAAGAATTATTTCTCTACGAGAATTGAGACTGCTTCAAATTTCTGTAGGGAATTTTTCACCATTGTGAAGGAGTTTGTGACCCCTAATGCAAATGCGTCGAATCATGAGTTCTCTGAGACGTGGGTGATCTCGCTAGCTAGCTTTTTTACCACCAAGATCAAGCGGATTCAGGACTCTTTTTCTTCTTCGGGCCCGAGTGATGTCATCAGCCCGGGAGATCAGCTGAATTTGATAGCAGAATCCGGACCCACTCTTTCGGAGTTTCCATCTCTCTCTGATTCCGCATCTCAGGATCTCCTGATCAAGCTTAAATCGGGCTCACCTTTAGACCCTTGCCCGGCTAAATTTTTGGCTAGGGTGGCAGAAGTTATGAATCCTCTGATTAATCCCATCCTTAATCTGTCTTTGACTAGGGGTGTGGTGCCTGTGGTTTGGAAGCAGGCGATGGCTGTACCATTACTTAAAAAGCTGGGTCTGGACCCTGAGCTACATGCCAATTATAGGCCGATTTCCCTCCTGCCTGCTCTCGCAAAGATAGTAGAGAAGCATGTGCATACTGTGCTCTCTACTTTCCTTGAAACCCACAGTTTGCTGCACTCCACCCAGTCTGGCTTCCGGCCCAACCTAAGCACCGAGACGGTGCTTTTGGAGGTCAATGAGGCCATCAAGGAAGTGCTTGATGCAGGGGGAAGAGCCATGTTGGTAATGTTAGACCTGTCGGCGGCCTTTGACACCGTCCCTCATGAGGGTCTCCTCAGCAAGCTTTATGAGATCGGTCTGAGAGGGACGGTGTTGAGCTGGTTTCAATCTTATTTGGCTGGTCGCCGACAGGTGATCTGGGCCCCTCCGTACTCGGCCGAAGTACCGCCTCTGGAGGTCGGAGTCCCGCAGGGCTCGGTGTTGAGCCCGACTCTTTTTAATATCTTTATGACCCCTCTGGCGTTGCTGGCGGAGTCTTTTGGGGCTCAGATCGTGTCATACGCTTATGACACCCAGCTCCTTTTCACTTGTAGGAAGGGGGCTGAGTTTGACGAAGAGAGCATCCGTGGGTGTCTTGGGGCTGTTTTCGAATGGTTTCAGCGAAACAGCCTCAAGTGCAACCCAGATAAATCGGAGGTGCTCTTCTTCGGGTGTCAGTCTGACCCGAACTGGCAGGAGTGGTGGCCGGTGAATATGTTCCCTCCCTTGTCATCTTCTCTGATTGCCAAGAACTTGGGGGTCAAGATTGACAACGGCTTGACGCTCAAGTCCCAGATCCTTGGATTGGCCGGCACCTGTTATGGCCTCCTTAAAATGTTACGTAAGTTCCTTCCCCTGCTCCCGCTGGCGCATAGGAAGATTACGGTCCAGGCCCTTATTGGTTCGAGGCTGGACTATTCAAACGTCTTATATTTGGGTTTACCCGAATACCTTCTCCAAAGACTACAGGTGGTCCAGAACTCGGCGGCTCGGGCCATTTTTGGCTTGCATCGCCGAGCGAGAGCTTCGGATCTTTTACATTCTTTACATTGGCTGCCTATTCGGAAGCGGATTGTTTTTAAAGCACTTACGCTGGCGCATAAGGTATTTCATGCTGTGGGAGCTGAATATATTCAGAAACGGCTTGCCTTCTACAAACTGGCTAGAGCCTTAAGATCGGAATCTCTCTGCCTTGCCGTTGTTCCTGCTGTCAGGAAAGCAAGGGTGGGGGGACGTTCCTTTAAACGCTTGGCGCCCCAGCTTTGGAATGCCCTGCCTCTGCCGCTTCGCAGTACATCTAATCTGCTGGCCTTCAGAAAGGGTCTGAAGACGTGGCTCTGTGGTCAGTAATTTGTTCGCTCTTTTTCTCCTTGTGCTTGCCCTTTGCAGTTTGTTGTGGGTTAGAAAGCGCCTGGACACTCTTCGGAGTAGCCGAGCGCTATATAAGACACCCATAACATAACATAACATAACACTGTGGCTTAGAGCAGGAGCCTGTGTGTTATTGGGTGGGGTAATAATAGTATTAATCCACATTTGTAAAGCGCACAATCACCCGTAAGGGTCTCTAGGCGCTGGGGGGCGTCGGGAAGATTAAGCAAGCTATTGCCCAGAGTCACATGGTGCTGGGCTAACCTGCCGCCGGAGCCGGGGATCGAACCCTGATCCCCAGATTCCAGCGTCAGTCGCCGCGGCGCCACACCTCTCCCATACTGTGTGTTATCAGGTGGGGTAAGTCATACTGTGTGTTATCAGGTGGGGTAAGTCATACTGTGTGTTATCAGGTGGGGTAAGTCATACTGTGTGTTATCAGGTGGGGTAAGTCATACTGTAGCTTAAGCAGGAGCCTGTGGGTTGTGCACCGGCACTTGCTGAAAGGACTGGTATTAACAGTATCTTGTATATAGGGTGCATTCCTGCCCTTTCGAATTGGCATAGGACAGCGCTGGAAAATAACTTGTGGCGCTGCCCTATGCCAATTCCTTGCAAATGAGGGTAAAGTTTTGTGGATCATTAGTTATGGCCAGACCTTTTTCCTGGTCCGATGAGAGTGCAGTCTACTGTCCTGCTTTGGCGTGAGCCCCAGGCCCTTATACTAACCTTCTGTGTACATGTCCTGTGCATGTAGGTACGGTGGATGAGTACCACATGTGTGGTACAAGGCATATGTGTATGCTGAGATTCAGAGGATTGGGGCCAGTGGCATCCATTTTGTATCACTTTGGTACAAGATGGAGGGTGGATACAGCTTCCAAGACAATGGAAGTGTATTGACTGCATTCCTGTAGTTTGAGGGTGGAGATCCCTATACTAAAGTGAGTGAGGATGAGACAGCACTTATTACAGGAAATTAAGTGTAAGTCCCTGTTAGCAAAAGGGTGCTGCTTAGTTTTTCCTGCTCACTTCCATTTAGTAGATGGTAACAGTGATGGGTGGGAGAGCACTTTCTGTTGTTAGGACAGGAATGTTCTAGGCAAAACCTGTCCTTTCATCTGACCCTTATTACAGCTTCAGGAAGGCTGATGACAGTCAGGTGGAGAGATCGCACACTTCATTGAACCCCTGTCGCGGGTACTCCTGCTGAAGCGAGCATCACTGCTGCCTCCTGTGAGTGTCATCACCTTGCACAAAGGCTGCATCTGAGAGACTCCAGAAAATGACATTTGAAAGAGAGTCAAACCAAACCGGTTTCAAAGCCTTAGAGGGCAGATCAGCATCTCCCATTAGTACAGTAAAGTAGGACCCAAATCATCTCTCTTTGTTCTAATTCCATGTTCTTCTTGACCCAAGGCAGGAGTGCTTTGCATGGCACTGGGATTGCAGTGTGACCAGGGCTGGTGTCTGCATAACAGACAGTTTCCCAGAGGTGAGGGAAAATCACCTAAAGTCTGCACTGCTTGCTGAAAGAGTTGAGGGTCTGCCTAGCACCTAGAAACCTGCCTGGTTAATTGAAAGAAGGAGTCTTCTATGTGATGAAATAGTTCAGTCTGTCCAAGAGAGCATATTCTCAACATGAGAAACATGCAAAGAAAGCGGACTGCCAGTCGGAGAGCGGACAGGACCGATCTGTGTTGTGTGGGGTCTCCCAGTCTCCCTGAGCATTTCCCACAGTGAGCTGTGCCAAACCATTCAAGGAAGAATCAACATTATGTCGTTGGTGCCGGACGTCACAACTGGCCTTTGAAGACCCACCATCAATGATCATTGATCCGGCCTGGAAAGCCGCAACTGCCAATTACAACCATTCACTGAAGACCCGACTTTGCAGTTGCAACTTCTATCACTGAGCATCTGTGTGCAACTGGCCTGGAAGGCCACAACTATCAAACACAATTGGCGCCGTTGAGGCCTGATAAAATGATTATCGCGAGCGGTCCTTGACTTGAATGAGACTTCCCTGGAGCTCCTGCACAACTGAAGCCACTTCTACAGGAACGGGTACACCGAGCACGCCACCGCCGAGTAGGTATAGCAGGCAACAAAATCTGCAGTTTGAGCAATATAGTTTTGCTCGTGTGAACTCTTTGAAGAAAAGGTAATTGAACTGATCTACACAGCAGCCAGGGTGGTAACCAAGAGTCGGTGCTCGATTAGAGCCTATGTTATGTTATGTTATGTTATGCTAAATTTTATTTCTATAGCGCACGGCTACTCAAAAAGAGTGTCCCGGCGCTTTATTTAGGCAGCTCAGTATAAAAAACATAACACCATAAAACAGACACTAACAGGGGAGAAAAAGAGACATCCTAAATGTTAAAAAGCCAGGTCTTAAGGCTCTTCCTGAACAGGAGCAGATTAGATGAGCGCCGCAAGGCCAGAGGCAAGGTGTTCCACAGCTGAGGGGCCCTCAGGCTAAAGGAGCGCCCCCCGGTACGTGCCTTCCTCACTCGAGGAACCACAGCCAAAAACAGAGATTCTGACCGCAGAGATCTAGCCGGGCGGTAGAAGACAAGCCTGCGCTGTAAGTACTTTGCTCCGGCACCGAATAGCGCTTTATGCGCTAGGGTCAATGCTTTAAACATGATCCCCTTCCGGATGGGCAGCCAATGAAGCGACTGCACCAAACCGGAGGCTCTCACTCGCCTATGGAGGCCAAAAATGGCGCGAGCCGCAGAGTTCTGCACAACCTGCAGCCGCTGAACAAGATAGTCCGGAAGACCTAAATAAAGGACGTTCGCATAGTCCAGTCTGGAGCCAATTAAGGCTTGCACAGTGATCTTTCTATGCTCTTCTGTGAGCAAAGGCAGGAACTTCCGGAGCATCTTAAGAATGCCAAAGCAGGTGCCCGTCAAACCAAGAATATGTGATCTCAGCGTCAGATTATTATCAATCTTCACTCCCAAATTTTTTGCCACCTGCGATGCCTGGGCAGGGGGACACATATCCAGTGGCCACCAGGCCAGTCAGTCGGGGTCTAAGGAACAGCCAAAGAACAACACCTCCGATTTGTTGGAATTGGCTTTGAGGCTGTTCAGCTGAAACCAGTTAAAGACCATCCCTAAGCAGCCCCGAATATTCTCTCCATCAAAAGCCTGATCTTTCCCACACGTGAAGAGCAATTGAGTGTCATCCGCGTAGGACACGATCTGGGCCCCAAAGGACTCCACCAGTGCCGCCAGAGGGGTCATAAAGATGTTAAAAAGAGTCGGGCTCAACACAGATCCCTGCGGAACTCCGACTCCCAATAGCGGCATCTCAGCGGAGCTCGGGGAGGCCAAGACCGTTTGTCGGCGGCCCTCAAGAAAAGATGTAAACCAGTTGAACACCGTCCCCCTCAGACCCATGTCATGCATACGCTACTCAGGGGGATCGTACAATGCAACCCTTTAATTGTACCTTTATTGAACTGGGTAGTATTTTTTGTTGTTGTGAGATTAAAAGATTTTCTTCCTTACTAAAAATAGGTACTGAGCTAAACATAACATTATTGTGTCTGTTGGTTGATTGTTGAGTTCTGAGTGCTTGCCCCACCCTCTACCTCCGTCATAAAGCCTTTGACTGCTCGACCTCGCTATCCTGGGAGTCAAGTGCAGGAAGAGATGTCCTTGGCCCGTTGCGGAGCTATAGTAGTACAAACTTCAGGGCACTAGAGGCAAACGACCTCAACCAACATGAACATTAGCCCCTCTCTGACCAGTATCCCTCGTCCCCTGATCGTGGTCTGACAGTGCTCACACTCAGAGTCTGGTGCACAGAGCTGCGATCTGGTGCACAGTGTTTTACAGCATTGAAAAGGCCCCCAGCTGTCAGTACTATCAGAGGTTATAGCGACAAGTGAGGTAACAACCACCAAAGAATGAAGGGTGCACATGAGGAAAAATACTTCACTAAAAGTGTGAGAGAGTTTATCAGATACCATGAATTGTTTATGGTAATGACACCTTTATTACCTTTATCACTATAGGCACCATTGATGAACACTTAGGAGTGTTAGAGTAGTGAGACATGTGCACCACTGCTGAAGGGGAGTCCATGTTAGTGGCCTGCCCTTTCTTCTTTCCTGAGGCAGGGTTAACTGCACTAGTTATACTGGGGCATTTCAATCAGCTGTAGCCTATCCCTGTAAGAGGTCTAATAAAGGCATAAAAACTGACACGTCAAACTATGACCGATTAATGAGATTGTAGCAGGAAAACCTTGCAATGAGGATTGAGAAGAACAGAGAGTGTCCAAGGTCAGTTGCTAAAGCTCAGCAGTGCCCATGTAATTTCTAGAATTAGAAATGCATATGTCCTGAAGAAGGGAATGTACATGTCCTGAAACGTGTTAAGATTAGAGGACATTTGGTTTAGGTGAACTATCGTGGGTTAAAACTCATCTACACAATGTTGGAGCTTCCATGCTCGCTTTATCACTTAGATGAACTCTGTTGGATGTTCTGTGGTTTGATGATGTATATACAATACTGTAGCATGATTACATTGCTAAAACCTTTGTTTAGGAAGGGCCTTACACTAGGCTCGCTCAGTCAGAGATGAATAAATAATGCCAGATCCATGCATACACACACCCACAAAGGTACACACTTATACAGATGCACACATTAATTTGCAACACACACACAAATCTTGTAAAAACCCACAAATGGATAGTTTCAATCTATCCATACACAGACTCACAAAAGCAGACATCCATACTTATATATATATATACTCACACACATGCAAATAAAATCTTACGGATGTGAACTCCAGACATGCATATACAAACTCACAGATGCACACGTATTTGCACACTCACAAATGCCAACAGACCTTGCGATATGCAAACCCATAGATAGGCATTCACATATAGAGGTACAAACGCAGAGTCAATAAATCCAGACTGAAGCATACACAACCCTGAAACACTCATGCACATAGACAAGCACATGGATTTGCATATTCTGTGGCTCAAAATCTATATATGCATATGCAGACACACACAAGCACTTCTTTTTTTTGTGGAGTTTTATATAGCGCAAACTAGACCCAGAGCGCTTTACATGAGCACCAGTTACATTCATTTTTGGTAGGCACGGGGAGATTAAGTGATTTTCCCAGAATCATTGAATGTTGAGCGTCCCTGCCGAGACTCGAACCCGGTTCCCCAGCTCTGAGGTTGACCATTCTAGCTGTTAGGCCACATTTTCTCCAGTGACCAAACAGCACTAATCAAAGCCCAAAAAACAGATAGACATACAGATGCGCAGACATGTGTACACTCCACAGATAACTCCAGGACCATCCATACACAAACAAATACTTAGAAACGTACACCTAAGCCTGAACATGCACACACACACAAAAATATGCACACACACATAGGTAAATATTCACAGCCAAATAATACCACAACAGTGTACACATACTCTAACACACAACATGTCAGTATGTTGTAGTGAGAGCTGAGCCTCGTTTGTGCACATTGTTATGTTAGCATAGGCTTATTAGAAGTTAAAACGCCATTTTACCTTTTGCTGCTTTTGCACACAACACTGCATATAGCTGTTGTTGTAAGTTAGGCTGCGTGAATTATTTCACATCAGAAAGGCTGGTTTTCAGCATCCCTAGACTTACATCGCGACCCTAGTCTGCACAGTGAGTGCTAAAGCCTTCAAGGTTATCATAACAAGATAGCTGTTGTTCGGGCTGATCGGCCCACGTTTTAGACATGACATACATGCAGCTGCAGTCCAACGGAGAGTCTGGCGCCTTTAATATTGCACTGTAAGCATGATTTCAGCACTTGGAAGATTTTCCGTTTCCAGAGAGACAGAGAGCTTTTGCAGATCCTGAAGTGATTCACTCTTGCTGATCTTGGAGGTATGGGGTCCCCCACACAAGCCTAAGAGACCTTCTATATTTTATAAAACATAGTTCCTAGCTAGGGAGGGTTATATACTAGGCGCTATGAGACCTTTTTTCACCATCATTGTAACATGATTTCTTCTTTTGTGTTTTATTGAATTCTAACAATGCTAATCATATTATTTCTAATCATATGTCTGCTTATGTTAGCAAAGATACTGCATCTTAGAGCATGTCGTTAAAATAAATATTTTAACCTGTCCCGTGTCTCTTTTTTACTCCTATGGTGGACTGGTATGAGAGTATAACGAAGGAGTGTTCTTACTTCCCACCATTCCGGAGTATAACCTAAGTCGCATGTTCTGGGTTGTCTAATCATTTGTTCCTTTGCTATAGGACGAAGAGCTAATGTGACACTGATGCAAGCTGGTTAGGGTTTCTAGGTACTGAGGTGAGTTTTTTGGTCCACCACAATTCACTAGGGTCCTGGGTCTCTGTGCACAGTTCTGTGTAGGAGCAGAATCCCTGCAACATGGCGCACCCAACTTAGTGGTCTTATTTTGAGACTCTCGAGTAGTGCTTATATCAGTCCACGACCCTCTCACTAATGTTTCCGGTTGACAGTAGTGACGGATATACCTACCTATAGTTAAATAGGTCTTTTCAAGCTGGATAATTTAAAATGGTTTCTATTGAATTGCTACCCAGTTATGCTACGTTACTTTGTATTGCCTTTTATCTCAACTGTGTCATTATGGGTGATGTTGAAATACAGCTTAAAGTTTTGGGATGGGCACCGCCTTGTGTTGTATTGAGCTTAATCCGTGCTCAAGGGTATCACTCCCCTCCTGGAGTGTAACTGATCATTCAAAGTGTAGCAGACTTATTGCTCCATAAGCCTCTCACCCTCGGCACAGGTATTTGGGTTGAACAAAATTCAACAAAAAAGTTTACATTGAATGATCTCACTGTATGGTACGTATGTCGTTATTTCAAAGATCATTTATTCCATCTTGATATGTTATGAATCACATATTCCAAACTTTTACGATCATATGAGGCATATTCATCAAATTCCAATGCATTTCGGTGCTTCTTGCACCTTCATCAGGGACAATCTGGAATGTACAAATAAACATTCTTAGTAGCGAGTCCTCTGTTAATCCCAATGCATGTTACATCATAATCGTTTACGCGCAATCCCTATGCGTTAGTTAATGGCTGTTTTTGACTCTCGTTCTCCCATGCTTAAAGATTAATCTTTCGCTAAAGCAGGATTCATATTTTAAAACAGAAGGTGTTCCTGCCGTTAGCTGTAATCGCCATTGTTACGCTTGGGTTGTTAACAGCCCGATGTTCTATGATTGTCCGCCCACCGGCTTGCTAAGCATCTTTCCTAACTCGCTCTACCGTTCCTGTTATTACCTTGCGGGTGCTGCTCGCGCGGCGATGTTGAAATACCCCAGCATAGTCGGATGGCAGTTCGCAATCATTTGCAGACTTAGGCCGTCCCCTTAGAGGGCATGGCAGTTGTTTTTGTGGTGAGTACAGACGCGCCATACCCATTTGAGCTTTTCTACTCGTGGGTTACCTTTCCCGCGGTGAATGCCGATAGTAATATGTTTCATGTTTACAGTCACACTGTCGTGCCTATGGAGAACACTCCATATAGGACACAGGAGATTCTGATTTCTGTTTGGCAGCACCGCGTTTGGTTTAATGGCACCCTCCCCCACTCTTTAACGGAGGTTCGATTAGGTCCTTTGTCCATCCCAGGTGCTTCTTGGCCTGTTTTGGCTGGATTTACCCCGTACCCCCGTGTAGCAACGGTTCCCGTTGGTGAATTGAGGCTGCTTCACACCTCTGCTGTAGGGGTTATAAGGGCCTTTGTTCAGTATATATCCCGCAACATACAGGGCTGGGCCCCTGTTGTTGCGGCAAATCCAGTTAACCGGGAAGTCCCGTCATGGTTAATGCGGTTATGGGCAAGCATCCACAAGATAAGGATGATATGCCTTTTTGGCTTGCCGAGAAATCTGCCGAACCTGAGGCAGTATTTCCTACTACGACTCCTGTGGAGAAACACAGGATTCCTACTATTAGTTTGCAGAAAGACTTAGTGCCAGAAGTGACTGATTGTGCTACATGGGGTATGAATTTTGTGACAGTCTATGCGAAGTGCTTCGGCACTCCGTCAAGGGCTGTCCTACCCTCCGTCATGAAGCGTGTTCAAGAGGAGCATGGATCGGAGGCGGCTGTTGAATTGGGAATGAGACTCATTTGAATGTTTGACGTAGTTTCCGATCTCATCCTTTCCAATGTAAAGGGAGATGCGGTAAGCTTCCAGGTGTCTAATGCTTTGTGCGATGTCCCCGATGCCGAGAAACCCCATCAGTTACCGAAAATTATCACGGCGGCTTATAAGACCATTGGCCGTAATAGTTTGGGCATTAAGCCTTCTGCCAAGACAACGCAAAAGCAAACTCAGGCGGCGAAATCTGATGAAGATGATCGCCCCAATGTTCCAAAGCAGAACTGGAATAAGAATAAGAAACAGGGGAAACAGCAACAGAAACAGGGGTCCCGTCCCGCTTCACCAATACCTGCGTCTCCTGAGTGCACATATGAATTGGCGACCGCGCTACTATTAAGTAACCTGATCGTTTTCAGGTTCCTGATGAAGGTTCTCCTCGCTCTTTGCAGGAAACATCAGTCTCTCCCACCGGTGGAGGAGACAGCAGCAGAGGACAGGGTGCGAAACAGGAGCAACCCCGGAAGACAGACGGTAAAGGAAAGCAGGACAACTCTACACTTCAAAGGCCCCAGTTTTAGAAAAAGAAAGTTGCTGCTTTAACAGTGAGATATGCCATAGATAGTAAGAACACAGCTTCTGAACCTGACGCGGGCACTGACACAGTTAGACAGCACGGCGGAAATTACCATAGTGCGGGAGGTGCTGCGTCCACTTCTGAAGGTGACATCAACTAACACGTTTGTTGTTGTTGAGACAGTTGACACTAGAGTGGGTCCCCCTGAGAGACTTTTTGAAATTGTCCTTTTGATTGAAGGTGACATACAATGTACCATAAAAGGGGTATTTTGGGAGAATCTGACTAGTACCTTTGACATTTTGTTGGCGGAGGTCGACTGGCCCCCACCTTTTGTTTTAGCCGTAAGTGGAGGAGGTAATCCTCCATAGTTTCGCGCACAGTGTGCCGAAGGAGCAGGCACTGCATTTTGCAGAAGATTGGGCTAAGGTGCTTGCACCAGTATTGTACTGTACTCACTGTGGCTGGGATAAATCCCCCACCCCCCAACATGAGATACCATTGCGGTCTATGCCACAGCCTCAACCCCAATACCCATGCAGCGTGAAGCAAAAGCTCCTGTGGCAGAAATCCTTGAACAATTGGAATATCAAGGTGTGACTGAAATGTGTGGGTCTCCGATGAATAACCCTCTCTTTACTGTGACTAAGCCTGATGGCTCGTACCGTTTGGAATTGGATTACCAGCACTTCAACTCATTGTCGTACGTGCGCGGTACAAAACACTCACAGTTCTGCCCTTGTGGATAGTCTCGTGAGCAAAAGGTTCAAGACCACACTTGACGTATCCAATGGCTTTTACGCCAACTACCTGTCCAGTATTAGTAGTCAATGGACAGCTTTAACCAGTGGTGGCAAACAACGCCAATTCAGAAAATTGGCTATGGGCTATAAGAACAGTCCAGGCATCTTTGCTGCCTGCATTGTCTCTCTTTTGGAGGGACTCGACCCAGATGCATGTTCGTATGTGGATGACATTTATCTCACAGACGACGAATTATGGTAGCATCTGTGTCGCTTTGTCCGCATAATTTGCAGTTTTGCAGACTTTGGCTATAAATTCAACATCACACTTTGAAGAGTACACAGTGTTGTTCCTGGGATAAGAGCTCAACAATGAAGGTTGAGGTTTAGCACCTCACTTCTTGGAGAAATGCGCACAGCTGCGCGCTCCTACAACGCTGAAGAAACTACAGTCTTTACTGGGCGTAGATACATTCCCGAATATGCCCAGCGTGTCAAGCCTCTCTACGCTTTGATACAACCTACTTTTTCCAAATCATGCTGGCTGATTGCTCATTCAGCCATCTTGCAATCTTTGCAAGCTGATCTTCTTGAATCAAAATTCTTATTGACTCGTGATAACCACACCAACCTATGATAAGAATCGTACCTGGGGCGGTGGGTTTCACTTACCTGACTTTTAATGAGGGTGACACAGTACCTATGGATGTATGACGTTACAACGCATACTTTTACACCTACCTTAACAATGAAACTTTTACAACGCAAAAACTATTACAACGCATACCATTACAACGTAAGTATTGGTAAGTATATAATATTTTTTTTAATGTAAATTAATTAAAATTAATATAATATAATTTAATTTCATTTCATTTCATTAAATTAATTAAAATGTAATTTTACTTTCTTTTTACACTGTACCCCTGTACCCCAAAAACCCAAAACTGACCCTGCACCCTAAAAATACCCCGTTACCCAAAAACCCAAAACTGACCCTGAACCCTAAAAATACCCCTTTACCCAAAAACCCAAAACTGACCCTGAACCTTAAAAATACCCCTTTACCCAAAAACCCAAAACTGACCCTGAACCCTAAAAATACCCCTTTACCTAAAAACCCAAAACTGACCCTGAACTCAAAAAATACCCCTTTACCCAAAAACTCAAAACTGACCCTGAACCCTAAAAATACCCCTTTACCCAAAAACCCCAAACTGACCCTGAACCCTAAAAATACCCTTTTACCCAAAAACCCAAAACTGACCCTGAACCCTAAAAATACCCCTTTACCCAAAAACCCAAACCTATAACATTTTAAATATAATTATATACTTACCAATACTTACGTTGCAATGGTATGCGTTGTAAAGGTATATGCGTTGTAAAAACTTGCGTTGTAAATGTATGCGTTGTAATAGCTTTTGCGTTGTAAAAGTTTCGTTGTAATGGTAGTGCATTGTAAAAGTTGCCTTGTAAACGTTGTATACCAGTACCTATCGCTTACAAGTCACACTTGTACACCGGCTGAGCCGCGGTTTTCCACTATGGAAAAAGTTTTGATGGCAGTGCAAATGGCGATTCTGAAAGAACGTGCATTGTCGCAGGGAAAACGCATTTTGGTTGTTACTCCGTGTCCTGCCTTGGAGGCAGTGACGAAAGCCAGTGTACCAAATTCAAAGGCTTTGCACCCACAGTGGATACAATGGGCCACGTCCTTGACATCTCCGGATGTCACGTTCATTTTCGATTCCTCTTTGCAGACTCAGGAGTATTTGCAGCATGAATTTGTTCATCCGGCTCCTCTGGCCATGCACCCACTGGAGGATTTCCATTGTATCATTTACACTAACGGTTCGGCGCAACCGGCTACAGATTCAGAGCACGCATATTCTTCGGCCTGCGCTATAGTGGTTGGTACTATGGTGAATGGAGAGTTCAAGTCCGATGTTGTGCTTACACAGACATTAGGGGACTGTACCGCCCAATTGGCAGAGCTCCGTGCTCTAATGCTTGCATTGGAGTACGCTGATCCCAGTGTGACGACTCTTAACGTAAGTGACTCTTACTACTGTGTACAGTCTTACAATGACAATTTGTTCTTTTGGCCTCGAAATGACTATTGTGATTCCAAAGGTAGTACAATAAAACACAAGATGATCTGGGTTGGAGTGGCTGAGCTTAAAGAACGGCTGCCACTCGTGTTTGTGATTCATACTCTTGGTCACCAGCGTGTTGGAGTTCACGATGTGGGCAATAGTCTGAGGTACCGGGTTTTTCAGAACCGGTAATGAACCGGTAACCCAGCGGTGTCAGGGAACACACCCAAAGACCTCGAGTCCTTTCCTGATTCAGACCACAGAAACTCAGAGTCTTCTAGGTGAAGTCAAGAATCGATTTTATTGGCTGCAACCAATGTAACAGGCGTCCTAGAAGTACAACACACTGGAAGTATATTCTCAGGAGACTGCTCAAATTCACAAAGTCAGGCTTCTCTTTTTATACAAAATATTGTGCTTTAGGCAAACATTCTTCGAATTTTAGTATACCATTCATGTGTTCACATTACAAAGAAAAAGCAGAGTCATGATGACAAGACCATATTTCAGTTTGTCCATCCCATAACAAATTACCCGGCAAGGCCCAACATTCTCATCAGATATCAGTGGACCCCCAATAAAAACGGTCACCTCCCCATCATAAAGCAAGTAAAAGAAAAAAGAGCAGGGACAGGTGTGAGCAAGATTCGGCAGGGTGTGTGTGCGATGAAAATGGTTTATGGCCTGTTGAGCCTTGATGCTATCTTGCTCGGCCACTGGGAGAGGAACTGACCAAACAGGTTTGGCCTGGGGCAATGGTTCCAACCTGCCCAGGTCAGAGAAAAGTCAGTTAAGGTGTACGTGTCCTTGTGGAATCGAATTTAGCTGGATTATAAGCCGATGTAAAGGGCAACTCACAAAATGGCTTCTGTACACAAAATGGAAGTCAAGGGTTCAGAACGAAAATGACGATTTCGAGGTGAAATCGTCACTCGAATGAGACGAAAATGCTTATACATACTGTACTAGCCATTCTCGGTCTTTTGACATAAAAATCGTCATGCTATGATGAAGTTTAATTCTCGAGTCCAGAATTTTCAGAACTACAAACCCTCCTTTTGCCCTTACATAGGCAATTAATCTATCCTCATGCTAATCTGAGTCCAGATCTATATTCCTAAAGTCATTGAGATGCTGCTGTAACATCATTCTAGTACTTAGTTCGTCTCTTGATACAGGCTTCCTTACACATGATGTAGCACAGAGGCCACATATTGCAGGAGCACACTGCACGCACAGACAGAACAGGAAAAGAATGGCTAAGGCCATCCCAATGACCATCAGAATTTTCCATCCCCAGGCGAATATCAGTTCCCAGAACCATCCCATTAACGACCAATCTCCTTTATCCACATGAATAGATTCGGAAATCTTATGCAGTTTAGAGATGGCCTGGTACACTGTTGGAGCGTTATCTGGAATGAAAACACAGCAACTCGATTGGATCAATCTACATACCCCACCTCGGTCTGCAAGTATGACATCTAAAGCGACCCTGTTCTGAAGGGTCATAAGACGATCCGACTGGAGGTCAGCAGTCAAGTTACTAAGGGCACCAGCAGTTTCAACTACTGTGGACTTAACTACCCTTGTCAACTGCCTTATGTTCCTGCTGTTAACCATTGGTCCCCAGAACGGCAGAAAACCCTTTGCGAAGTCCCCAAATTCTTGACCTGCAGTGTCTTCTTTACTCAAGACACCTCTAACTATCCTTGTCTTGTGGTAATCTGCCGCTACTGTGTAGGTGGGAGGCAACAGGAACAAAACAAAACATGAGCCCGAAAAGTCAGGGGGCAACCATGTATAGGCTCTATCATGGCAGATGAAATATGTACCCTTAGCTGCTAAAAAGGCTGGGGAAGTCCGAGACCCAAAAACATACGTTTCTGTACAAACACTTTTCCCTAACTGAGCTCTGGGATTCTTGCCAATACCTTGCAGACACAGGTGGCCCTGATGGAGTACAATCCAAATTGGGGACGAACTGTTAGCTTGCTGTTTCTCACTCAGAGTAGCTCCATATCCGGTCACGTTCCATCCTATATATGCAAATATCTCATCGTCTGGGGTATTCTCATAGGAAATAACTTCCTTAATCATGTCGACTATACCCTTGACTAGAGCACTATTCTTAGGATTGTCTGTTATAGAACGTAGGGGGTGGACTTCACGAGCATATATGAACATTGTTCTGTATGCCCACACAGAACCATTGTGACTGAATGGCAGGACCAGATAAGGGATACCTCTATCCGTGGTGTGGGGCATAAGACCACACACCCAACAGTTAGTCGTGTTCATTACAAGTTGGTGTTGGTGCAAGAGCTGAATAAAGGAGTTATTAATGAACTCTAATCTCCTAGCTGATTCGTGTTCAGGAAGGGGTTGAAAAGAGTGTGGGAAAACAGTAGAAGGAGGAGGTATGGGCGATGTAGTGGGTGCAAATGTCACTTGAAAAGAGAATAAGACATAACTTATTAAAAATATCATCACACTGAATAACATAAAAATGCACAATATCAAGAAGCTGTTCTTTGTCATTACATTACATATTCTGGCTTTAAAGTTCTTTTCCTTGGCAGGTCTCTCCATCTCGCGAAACTCCATCCTCTCTAAGGTGCTGCCCGCGATGGGAGGTTGATTCTGCTAAAGAATGCTTCTGTCAGTCTAGGGCAACTCCCTTGGACCAACCAGAACTGCCGACCTAACGTCGTCAGCTGCACCCTAAAGACTTTGGGCAATCGCGGCCCTAGCAGCGGAACCCGGATGGTGGTTCGAAAAACAAAAATAAGCAAGTTTCTCAGATGGGAGAGCTGCACTTTCAAAAATAGTACTTGGGGGAAGAAAAAAATAACTTTTATTAGTTCGTATTTCTCGGTCTCAAATTGTATCTTTGTTTTCTAGGTACTGTCTGATCCTGAAACCGGAGTTCAGGCTCGGTAGTGTTCAATCGCTTTGATGGTGATACTGCTGGTTGCAAAATAGTGTCACTCTCCTGTTCAGTCAGAGTTCCTTTTACATGTGCATCACTGAAAGGCAGGAAACGTGGCACAGTTTCAGTTTCTGAGTCGCCGACACCCTCCTGGACCCACTGGTCATACGGTAGAGGAAAAGGGATCCTTTTACAATGGACCCTGTGGATCCAGTGCTTCTTTCCCTCCACTCGAACTGCCGATCTTGTGGAGAGAAGGACGAGGTGCGGTCCGGTCCACCTGGGCTGGTTGTTCTTCGTTCTCTGGAAGTTCCTGACCAGCACCCAGGATTAATTGCGTGTCCTGGAGTTTCAGAGACCGGAGGCAGGGTGTCGTGAACCTGTTGATGCAAAACACGCAATTTAGCCGTCAATTTGTACAGGTAATCAAGCAAAACAGGGTGTTCTATCTCGCTGAACTTCGTGGGTCTAGGCACTCCCCATATGTTGAACGGGCGGCCAAAGACTATCTCATAGGGGCTAAGTTTCACTCGCGAATGCACAGTCATTCTGGTGGACAGGAGTGCTAAGGGTAGAGCGTCAGGCCATTTAAGACCTGTGCTCGCTTGAATTTTGGCCAGTTTCAACTTAAGCGTGCCATTGTAACATTCTACTAGTCCAGCTGATTGGGGATGATTTGCAGCGTGGAACTTCTGTCGAATGCCTAGCCCTTCACATACATTCTTCATCACTCGACCCACAAATTCACTTCCATTATCACTCCAGACCATTCTAGGCATTCCAAATCTAGGGAAGAACTCTTTTACAAGGGCTTTCGCTGTGGATAAGGCAGTATTGTCTTTATGGGGATATGCTTCGACCCATCTTGAGAAGGCACAAACAACAACGAGTACGTATTTTAAGTTGTTGCACCTCTCCATGTGGATGAAATCTAGCTGCAAAACCTCGAACGGATACGTAGGAGGCGCAAAATGACCAGCTGGAGTTGGGGTTCCCCTACCAGGATTGTGTTTCAGACACACCATGCAATTCTTGACCACATTCTCTGCACACTTAGGAATTCCTGCATTTTGCCATACTGGAGCCAACAACTTGCAAATCCCTTTCACACTGATGTGAGCCATTCCATGAGCCATTGTAACCACTGCAAGCACGTACGCATCGGGTAACAACCATCTCTGATGCTCTGACAATTCAATCCAACAACCATTTGCATCCATTCTACCCGTACTTTCTCTCCACGTGCTCAGCTCTTTCTCTGTAGCTTCAGCTTGAATAGACTTCACACTCTCTATCGTGTCTTCACACATTCCAACATCACAAACCCATCTTGCAGGACCTGCAACATACATTCGGCTCATCACATTCCTTGCAGTTTCTTTCGCGATTTCGTCAGCAAACGCATTTCCACGACCAACATCATCAATCACCTTCTTGTGAGCACTACATTTCACAATCGCCACTTGCAGAGGCAAGGTCAGTGATTCAAGAAGCTCATTCACCAACTGACCATGCTGAATCTTAGCTCCATGCGAAGTCAGGAACCCACGTTCTTTCCACAATCGTCCAAAACTGTGAGCCACTCCAAATGCATACTGACTGTCGGTATAGACAGTCACTTTCATTCCTTTCGACAACACACATGCTCTCGTGAGTGCAATCAATTCTGCTGCTTGAGCTGAATTATGTGGAATACGTGCAGCTTCAACAATCGTATGCAAAGTCGTGACAGCATATGCTGCAGTCGTATCACCATTCGAGAGCTTGAAACATGAACCATCTACCCACAAAGTACCATCACATTCAGCAAGAGGAGTGTCTAGGAGGTCTATTCTCCCTTTCGTTTCTTCTTCTGTTCTAAGAAAACAATCATGCTGTTCTGAAGCATCTAATTCCTCTACAATTGGCAACAAGGTAGCCAGATTTAACACGTTACATCTTTTTATGTGCACATGACTTGCTAACAATGTTAACTCGTAACCCGACAAACGAGCACTAGTTAAGTGCTGTGTCTTGGTTCTGTTCAACAACGTGTCTACTGCATGTGGAACCATCACGACTAGCGTATTATTCATTACTAGACCAGCAGACTGTCGAATAGAAACAGCTGCTGCCGCTGTGGCTCTTAAACAACTTGGCAACGCTCTAGCTACCGGATCCAAAGTCGATGAAAAATACGCACATGGGCGCTGCCTATCTCCAAACAACTGTGTCAGTACTGACAATGCACAGCCTTGTTTCTCATGGACATACAATGTAAAGGGCTTACTGTAGTTGGGGGTACCTAACACAGGAGCCGAACATAATGCTGTGCACAATTCAGAAAAATGTTCTGACACTCTTCAGACCAAGGAACGGGATTGGGTGTATCTTTACACGTTAATGCCACCAAAGGTTTGGCTAATAACGAAAAATTTGGAATCCATTGCCTACAATATGATGTAATGCCCAAGAAAGCACGCACTTCTCTCTGTGTTCTTGGCACACTCAATTTCGCTATTGCCTGAATTCTCTCTGGGGTCAGTTTCCTTCCCTCCTTCGATAAGAGATGACCTAAGTAGGTCACTTCTTGTCGACAATATTGCAGTTTGGAAAGTGACACCTTGTGATGCAAATCACACAGATGACGCAACAATGACAACGTGGCTTCTTTACATATTTCCTTTGTATCTGCAGCAACAAGCAAATCATCAACATACTGAATGAGTGTAGCGCCGTCAGGTAGAACAATTGTATCAAGCTGTGTCTTTAGAGCTTGACTATATATTGATGGGCTTTCACAGTAGCCCTGGGCAGCGCGTTTAAAGCGGAAGCTGCGTCCTCCTAAACTGAAGCCAAAAATTTCCCTGCTCTCCTCAGCAATCGGTATGCTGAAGAAAGCATTCTTCAAGTCAATCACCGAAAACCAAGTTGCAGAAGCTGGAATCATAGTTAACAGGGCAGTAATGTCGGGAACAACTGGGAATTGTGGCACAACTATTTTATTTACCTCTCTAAGATCAATCACAAATCTGTACACAGGTGGCTGGGAAGGATCAGTTCGTTTCAAGACAGGCAGAACAGGACTATTGCAAACGTTGCCTCTTGTTTCTTCAATGACATCTTTTTCAATTAGCTCGTAAACGATTGCTAACAACGCTTTTTCACCTTCACTAGATATTTTATATTGGGGAATTCGTGGCATTTTAACATTGGCTTTCAATGTTACAACATATGGTGGAATTTCTAAAAGACCCACATCATTAGAACCAGTAGCCCAAAGAATATCAGGAAGAAGCGACAATTCTGTTGGAAGTTTATCCCTCGACAAGTACATTGGAGAAACCACTTTCTTACCTAAAGTAAGTTGTACTCCTGAAGGAGAACAGTACAAAGTCGCATACAATCTTTTTAACAGATCTAATCCTAACAAGTTTTCACCACAACCTGTTGTCAGAATAAGGGGTGCTTCTAATTCACAAGGACCAACAGAAAGAGACAAAGGGTCAGAAATCGGATTTCTAACCGGGGCGCCAGAAAAACCTACAGAAACATTCGTTTCGCCAGACAAAGGTGCGCCAGGGAGTTTGGAGTGCATAATAGAACTCTTTGTAGCACCAGTATCCAACAGAAAAGGTTCTGACACACCTGATGTAATCACCTCAACGTATGGTCCACTTTGATCTACTGGAACTGAAACAACTCCCTCTCTTTGTCTATGGCTGTCCTAGCAATCATTATTTTCCCAATGCTCATCTTCTGTATAGTAATCATCAGCATAGTACTGAGCTGTCCTACGAGACACGTTATTCTGCTGATCAAACCTATTCATAGAATTTTGAGGTGGAAGGGGACGTGCGTCTTGGGGAACGTTTCCACGTCCTCTACCTCTAGGCGCTTGCTGAGCACCTCTATCTCTTGTGTTTGAACCATCATTTGCACGTTGTAACAGAATAGGGCAACTATACTTAAAATGACCCTCTTCCTTACAATACGAACACTGGTTGGGACCTACAGGGACACGTGGTTGAGTATACTCGACTCTTTGCGAGTTCCTCTGATACTGTTGAGGCTGCTGAAAATTACTTTGATAGTTATTCTGACCACCATTATTCTGGCCGCCACCACCACATGGCGGATAAGCTTGCTGTAGCAAAACCTTCGTTTTCAACTCTTTAGTTTTCTTTTCTGCTTTATCTTTCTCGTCTTTGTCTCGATTTTCATAATATTGTGCAGTAGCCAATATCTGTGCTGAAGAGGAAACTGCCCAAGAACTCTCTGAATCTTTCAACTTTTTACACAACTCTGGAAGCAGATTGTGCACGAATTTATCGACGAACAATCTCTGACCACCTTCTGTGCTCATATCTTGACCACTGTGGTCGGCAAAAGTTTCTTCAAACCTGGTGAAGAAATCTGACACCGTTTCATCTTTCTTCTGCTTACACGCAGACAACTTATCCCAGTTTACACGTATCGCAGGCATTATAGTTTTCATATAATCAATGATTTTACCAGGAAGTTCTGCTACTAAAGGCTCAGGTTTAGCACCACCAATTTGTAGAGCATCTGCAGCAGCAATATTAGCCCATGAGTCATCTAACTCCTGATCATGATCTGTATGACGAATCTTACCCCATAAAGGCTGTGGAACAACATTCCCAAATAACATATCGATATCGGCTAAATTCATTATACATGACCCAGCAGTCTGTGACAACTCTTTGTAATATCCTGCGGGATTTTTACGCGGATCAGGTAATGTCTGTTTAAGGGCTAAAACTTCAGCTCGCTTCCATGGAACATGTACCCACACACGCTGAAAATGAGGCTGAATAGGTGGGTTAGCATTTGCGTCACCCTCTCTCCATTGTGGGGGAACCTCTCTCATGGGGTATTGTCGTGCCTTTTTCCTACCGGATGCACCACGCTCAGATTGCGATCGAGAAGTGCTCCCCTTACTCCGATACGACAACAATATCTCAACTGCTTTCTCGACATCGCGACCTACAATCATGCCCTCTGCGAAATCGAACCGCACACGACACAACTCGGGCGGGTTGCATTCCAGATCGTTGTCTTCCAAATCCTCACAGTGAAAAAAACACATCTGTTCAAAAACATATCTCTGCTTTGGTGCTTCCCATTGACGGAAGACTTCCATGACAGACTCTACATCGTATCTTACAGTGTCCATAACCCATTTATGCGCTAAACGATTCAGTAAATCTCTCTCTCTATAGTCAGGCAGTTGACTCCGCAACTGTCTTCGTTCCGTGTTAGGGGTCGTATTAGGCGACCCAAGAAAAGGTGAGAGAAGATTAGTAACAGTGTTGGCCATTCTCTGTCGAACGGAAGGAGAAACTGACGGAAGAACGGGCGGAAAAACAGGGTGAGATAAGGCAGGAGCAGAGGCAATAGCAGAGGGAGCATTAGGAGAAGTGGAAGGTGCACTAGGCAAAGTCGTAGAAAACACAGTTGAAGCAGATGTGATCGGTGGGCCTTGAGGAGGCTGCACCAAAGGGACAGGAGCCAGCTGAAGAACAGCTGGTGGGTGCTGTGGAGGAACAGGAGGCAATGCAATCACAGGTTGTGCAACTAAAGGTTGCGGGGGTGCCGTGGCAGTTTGCACATAGGGGGGGTGGCGAACTTAATAAATGCCCCATTAATGGATCTTTCTCAATGTCTTTTGCTGCATCTTGCTGGGGATGCGGCAAAACTGGATAGCACTTATCTATCACCATTTTACGTTGCCTGTGCAACTGGTCACTTATCTGTTCTTCTTCATTGTCTTTAAACTGCATAGCAGCTTGTATTACCGAAATACCCCTTTCTCTCTTATTTTTCTTCTCTAATTTAATTTCCTTCTGTTTGGCTTCCTTACGCCATAGGCAGAAAGAGTCAAACATTGCCGGCCGGGCTTTCTTCTTAAAAAGTTTAACTTCAAGATTATCTAGGATTTCGGTATCAAAGCTACCGTATTGGGGCCATTTTAAAACACCATCTTTTCTGGTGTATTTGATCCACACTTCGTTGCATGTGATGGGACCTACTCCATGTTTTACGTATAATTCATATGTTGGAGTTCCAATCGGAGGAACCAGACACGAGTCCTCCAATCGGGAGTCCCTATTATTACAACCAAGACAAAACAAATTTCCAAGTCTGCTAAGACCAGGCATCTTCGCTCTCTAGTCTAGCTTCAAACTTCAAAGGATTATCGATTACGATTTTTCTCGTGAATACACGAGTCCCTCGGCTTTGGCGCTTTCAAGTACCAAATCAAAGTTCCCAAAGGATACCAAAAACTAAGAACAACTAAGGACTGGGAGACGCTCCACTTATACTTAACTGAAATATCGATGACGTCACCAGAAGACTCGTCTCAGTGTTTCGCTCTACCAAACTTCAAGGGTCCAAATCAGGGCGATAGCCAGGGCAGCAGTCCTTTGTAGCCGTCGGGAAGCGGGGAACCTCGCAGCAAAGACTTTCGGACCACGTCGACATGCAGGGGTCGATGAAGTGGTTGGCCGTCCTCCGGAATTTTCACACAAAGCTCCTCACGAACCTCTGGCTGGACCGGTACCGCTGGAATCGCCCCAAACATTGGGCGCCAACTGAGGTACCGGGTTTTTCAGAACCGGTAATGAACCGGTAACCCAGCGGTGTCAGGGAACACACCCAAAGACCTCGAGTCCTTTCCTGATTCAGACCACAGAAACTCAGAGTCTTCTAGGTGAAGTCAAGGATCGATTTTATTGGCTGCAACCAATGTAACAGGCGTCCTAGAAGTACAACACACGGGAAGTATATTCTCAGGAGACTGCTCAAATTCACAAAGTCAGGCTTCTCTTTTTATACAAAATATTGTGCTTTAGGCAAACATTCTTCGAATTTTAGTATACCATTCATGTGTTCACATTACAAAGAAAAAGCAGAGTAATGATGACAAGACCATATTTCAGTTTGTCCATCCCATAACAAATTACCCGGCAAGGCCCAACATTCTCATCAGATATCAGTGGACCCCCAATAAAAACGGTCACCTCCCCATCATAAAGCAAGTAAGAGAAAAAAGAGCAGGGACAGGTGTGAGCAAGATTCGGCAGGGTGTGTGTGCGATGAAAAGGGTTTATGGCCTGTTGAGCCTTGATGCTATCTTGCTCGGCCACTGGGAGAGGAACTGACCAAACAGGTTTGGCCTGGGGCAATGGTTCCAACCTGCCCAGGTCAGAGAAAAGTCAATTAAGGTGTACGTGTCCTTGTGGAATCGAATTTAGCTGGATTATAAGCGTATGTAAAGGGCAACTCACAAAATGGCTTCCGTACACAAAATGGAAGTCAAGGGTTCAGAACGAAAATGACGATTTCGAGGTGAAATCGTCACTCGAATGAGACGAAAATGCTTATACATAGTGTACTAGCCATTCTCGGTCTTTTGACATAAAAATCGTCATGCTATGATGAAGTTTAATTCTCGAGTCCAGAATTTTCAGAACTACAAGTCTCGCCGATGAAGCGGCGAAGGCAGCAGTAGCAACAAACTTAGTAGCAGCAGTTACACGTTCCAAAAGTAAGATTGATGATGACATCTTGGCACCTATTGCCGCAACAGAGAAGGGAGGTAATTACCCAAAGGGTTTCCCTTCCAGATACTCACTCTTATCATTTAAGTCCTGATAAAGTTCCTTATGTGAGAATTAATGACGTTGGTGACAGGTTGATTCCCAACGTGGACTGCAGGTCCACACGGATTACAGCCACTCTTGAGGGTATGGCATCCGCCCTTGCCGGCGTCTCTGCGACTGTGTCACTTTTACAACAGCGTTACTGGTGGTGCGGATTGTACAAACAAATGCGTGATTATGACCTTCATTGTGACTTTTGCCAGCAGATTAAGCCTTATACTGCTGCACGCCCGCCCCAGACACAGTTGTAGATATCTAATAAACCACTTGGCTGTGTTTATTTAGATCACTGCGGTCCTTTTTCCTCTCATACTGCGTAGAAGTACATCTTAGTTGCAGTTGATTCTTGCTTGCGCTTTGTGTGGGAGTGGCCCCAAAGGAGTGTTGATTCTCGAACTGTCATAAGGGATTCGTGTGTCTTTGTGGGAATTTTTACATGTGGTACCTTCCACTCGGACCAGGGTCCAGCGTTCGCCTTTAAGGCATACAAGGATGCCATGCGTTCATTGGGATTCCAAATCAAATTTTCGTCTCCATATTGGCCTGAGGGCAATAGTGTTGTGGAGCGGATGAATCGTGACTTAAAGCAATCCTTGACATCTAGGGTTTTGGGTACAGGCCGGAACTGGCTAGCCCACCTCAATAGCGTTCAGCATGCACTTAATAATCTACCCAGAAGGTCTCTGGGTGGGCGGACCCCATACGAGAGGCTCTTTGGTATCAAAATCTTTGTTCCGGACCTTGAGGGGCTAGACCAGGCGGCATCTGCCGCTCCTTTTGACGTAGATGAACATTGTGCTGTTTTCCAGAATCTACAAAAGACCTGTGACAGTCTTGCAAATGAACACTTGCACTCCACATCTGATGCTGCTTTGCAGATTCCGGTAGTTGGCTGGCTACCCAGAGTTGGAGAACAGGTCTGAGAAAAGGTCGAGAACAAGACGGAATTCGGCCCCTCATATCGTGTCCAGTTCCTGTGCTTGGCGTGCAGGGTACAAGAACAGTTATTTTACCTCCACTTCCTGGTCGAAAGGAAAACAGGTACATGTCCATTGATAATGTCAAACTACACAGAGTGGCCGATTCTCCTTAGTATGACACCTGCGTTCTCTTGTCCGGCAATGCTGCGAAACTCTGTTTTGGCTCTGGCACCTACCACCAGGCCTGATGTTGCCATAGCGATGAATACAGTTACGAATCCTTTATTGAATCCACCAGCTGGTGATCCTCTTGATAATACTGAGTACACTTATCCCACAGACTTATCTATGCCTGATTTAGAGACCTGTGTGGCTAATCAATCACGTCTTTCATTTGGTTTAAAAAAAAAAAAAAAAAATTCTCCCTTGGACTTACATTTGGCAGGTGCTTTTTAATTTTTTTTTATTCATGTCCATTGGATTTGTGGTGTATTTTTTCCGACTTGTGAATGGACAATATGTTAAAGAAAGTACTACAATTAGGCAAAATGATGGATTTTTGGCACCCCATTCCTCAACACACAGAATGAAGAAGGACCAGACTTTTGTGACTATCACTGCTTGGCCTGTCTTAGATGGGATTGTATGGGATGCTGTTAAATTTTAGATACATGGTCCCACAAAGGTTATAAACTTTCCTAATGTTCCCTAATGTGCTTCGTGTTTCAATGGAGATGTGTTTAAACAAAATATACGCTCTGATGATTGGGACTTCCAAGCTGTAGAGGGTCTATTTTCTGATTTGACATATTATGCTGCCTTTGATGCTGAAGACGTGTACTTAGATTCTGCAAATTATGCTGACTTGTTATGTTACCAACACTATGGCAATCATTTTCTGCACAAAGCAAACACATTTAGGAATGTGGTTAATTACACACAATGGGAACATTTCTCTGCTCCTGTTGAAGGCAGCTCCAAAATTCTTTTGAAAAAGTTTACTTATTTTACTGATTTTAATCAATCAAATCTTGATGCATTTTATTTTAAGATGACTGAGAAGTCCTCTTCCAAGGTGAGACTCACCCACACAAAGTTATTGTATTCGAAGACCTTTATCGAACAATGAGCTGTGGAAAGATACTATTGATCTTAAATCTGTTTGGGTTCTAAAGATTGGTAAGTGCAAGGCATTGAGGCTTTGCATCGTGCTTGCTCATTCCGAACCATATGTTGTTTCTGAATTCAACTATTTCACAAACCACCTGCTTTGGATTGGCTACGTCTAAAACATGCTCCTTCTATTCCTGGTTTAGGTGGATACACCAATTGGAATAATCACACCAGTAGGTCCCTTACTGATTTTACAGACTCTGCTACAGAATTTGTCCTTTAACATTTCCAGTTTGGATCCCCATGGCTGGTTATTATGGCAAAAGAGTGCAGATTCATGCCAACATCGTTTTCTGGGTTTGGCCCCTGGCTATGCAAAGGTTAGGGTGGATCCCCGTTTCGAGAGTGACCATTCTGTCACTAACTATTCTGTAGGCAAGCTATGTCAGAACTGGCTCAAACACTACACTTTAGCGTCACTTAAGCTTCATTTGTCTAATTGACTGACGAGGTTGATTTAAATGACTTTGTGAAAGGTCCTCCCACAGGCAGATTCAAGAGATGGGTTTACGCTGTTTACAACGAAGTTTGGAAACTGTCCCAAAGTGAAGCTGCTTCTAGGTTGAGGGCTATTGATCAAGCTAATTTAGAAAAGCTGCTTGCAGTTGTAGATAATAGCATTAACACACTTTTTTCCCACATTTACACATTAGATAACATCGTTTCTTCTGTCGTTGATATTGTGCAAGATGATGTCTCAGTTCTGACCATGGTCAAAATCAACTGCGTTCTATTATGCAGTTTGCATGGACTTTACAAACGTTGAAGGCTGGGAAAGTGTCTTGGGACTGTATGAACACTTCTTCACTGTTTTTACCATTTAATCTGACTGTTAAACAACAGTCCATGTCAATGAAAGATGCTAAATTTTTACTATTGCATATTGAAAAGTTAGAACCTTCACCGTTTTCTGTTGCTGAAACAAATTCTGCAGTTTGGCTTATTCATGGTTTAATAATGTTACCTTTTCCACTGTTTAAATTTGAAGCATGCATGAAGCATTTTGCCATAGGCAGATATGAACCATTAGGTAGCGCATATCTCCATGAAGTTTGGTCTCTTCCATTCACCTTCAGGTGCCTGAGGGAGGGTAAAGAAGTTTATTTGAAAGGTGAAGATTGCACTTCCACACCCGATCACTCATTGGTCTGCAGGAATATACAATTGCACGGCTCGTGTAATTCAGAAGCCCCGAATTTAGCCTGTATTTTAAAAGGTACACCCGCCCCTATTACACCTACTTTCACGTTGTTAGCAAACAGTAGTTATTTATTAATAAATAATGGAGATTGCTGTGGCATGCTGGCAGGAACACCGTACATAGTGACTGTCTCCCAACGTGTAGTCTATTGTAAGAATGTGCTGTTTCCTGCTCCGCATGGGAAGCTCGATGTATCCATCTGACCTTCCATTCCGACCTTGAAAGCAGAGTTCAACAAGATGAGTCGAATAAAGGCTCTTTTGTCTAAAAAGAAAGTGGCCCGCACATCCGCACATAAAACATTCGGCCTTCACGTGGCTAATACTCGTACCGAGGTACATGCTTTACTAAATACAGACCTCCCCCTGCATTTTGGTGCACTGATTCACACTATATTCAATGCATCGTCGACCTCGGGCTTGGCGCACTTTTTTAAAGTGGTGAGTTCCGGCCTTGTGACTTCATTCCAAACTATATTTGGTGTGATACCGGCATTTTTTCATTCTATTTTTTCCAGCCTCTTTGGTGGTTTACCGTTAATTCTCGCCTTGGCTGCTGGTGTACTGCTGTTAATTTGCTTACTCCAGAATGGTTGTACATCCTGTGCCCCACGATGACCTACCCCAGCTGCTCCAACTTCGTGACCGGATGCTTGAATTCTATGGATCGCTGCCTCTGGCAACTTGGAGTGTGGCGCATGGTTTATCTTTCCGGTTTTTGTACTTTACATGCTTGCAGCCAGTTTTCCAATGCCTGGATTGCAATTTTGAATGGTCTCTGGATTTGTGTCTCTGCAATATGGTGTCTCCTAACCCGGATTATGATCTACTACGGAGTCCCTTAGTAGCTCATGAACTAGACTGTTCTGGTGTCGGGATTATGGCCTGCGCAGCAGCGCATGGGGTCCTAGGCAATTGGAATATATGGACGGTAGTCCATGATTTTCTGGCACGCACTTATCTCAAAGAACATCCGAGTTGTCCTCTGATGGTGCTAGAGGCTCCTAATAGAGGCAGTTGCAACGTACTGTGCCTATACGCTGTTGGACTGAAGGGACGATTTTTTCTCTTGCTTCGTAGACACGTACTGGACTCCTGAATTTTTCCCTTCATTCTTATTCTCTACGCATTACATGTGTTTTAACACTATGCCCCCCTGTTGGGTTTCATAGGTTTTATGGTTACTAATTCGGAATTTACTCCCAATTATCCAGTTTGGCAAAATTTTAAACTTGGTTCTGTCTCATTCGAACTTGAACTTTGCGTTCTACAAATTGCCCCCCCCCCCACTTATTGTGCTTTCACCGATCAAGGGAGGGTGTAGTGAGGGCTGAGCCTTGTTTGCGCACATTGTTATATTAGCATAGGCTTATTAAAAGTTTAAACGACATTTTACATTTTGCTGCTTTTGCACACAACATCGCATATAGCTGTTGTAAGTTAGGCTGCGTGAATTATTTCACATGAGAAAGGCTTGTTTTCAGCCTCCCTAGACTTACATCATGACCCTAGTCTGCACAGTGAGTGCTAAAGCCTCCAAGATTATCATAACAAGGTAGCTGTTGCTAGGGCTGATTGGCTCACGTTTTAGACATAACATACATGCAGCTGCAGTCCAACGGAGATTCTGGGGCCTTTAATATTGCACTGTAAGCATGATTTCAGCACTTGGAAGGTTTTTTGTTTCCGGAGAGACAGAGAGATTTTGCAGATCCTGATGTGATTCACTCTTGCTGATCTTGGAGGTATGGGGTCCCACACACAAGCCTAAGAGACCTTCTATATTTTATAAAACATAGAGGTCGATTAGGATGGCGGACGGAAATGGGTCCGACCGCCATGGTTGCGGAAAATATACTCCCGACCGCACCGCTGTGAAACCGGTGGTGCGATTAGGATTTTTCCGCCAGCACATACCGACCGCAGCAGACGGATCACACCAAAGACCGCCGAACGTGGACGGTACCACAGAAAAAACGTCCGCCGCGGACGCAACGCCCGCGGAAAGAGGCCCTACCTCCGCTAGGCCTGCGGAGGGACCACCCGCACGATTAGGACAACCCCGCCATCCCAACGGAACTCACTCACCGTCCACGACCGCCGCGGAAAAAAAAGCTTCGACAAATGGAAATTGTCTGCGGAAAGACCAAACTAACATCACCCCTACCGTCAAACCGAAACAAAAATGGCTGACGGAAGTAAATAGTGAACACAAAAAAATAGGACACACACCTACCTGGAACACCCACCCCCAACAACTACACGCCCCATTGACACCCCTCCAGCACAAACAACAGCATCCAAGTGTCCACACCCACAGAACACCTGACTGCAAAAAGCCATTGGGACACAACCACCACACAGAGTATAAAAGGAATCCCTCCCATTACCACAATCCTTTGCATCACAGCACAGCTGCAAGAAAGAGGCACACATCGCACACAACAGACACACACAAACACACAAACAACCTGCACACCAACACACCCACCACACCAACCCCCACAACACCATCGCTACATACCACACACCTGCACACCTGCACACCCCCAACACCTTGCACATCACACACCATGGCCCCCAAGAAAAACCCCAAGTTCACAGAGAGTGAGTTGAAGGTCATGGCGAATGAAATCATCCGTGTAGAACCACATATGTTCGGTACCCTAGTCCAGCAGACCACCTTGGCAAATAAAACCACAATGTGGGACGGGATAGTGACCAGAGTGAATGCTTCAGGGACCGTGCCACGCACAAAACACGACATCCAGAGGCGGTGGCACGACTTCAAGGCAAGGGTGAAAGGAATCAGGGCCAAGAACCAGCTACGGGCACACCAGACTGGCGGTGGCCCCCCCATGGATCCAATACCATACACCCAATGGGAGGAGAAGGTGCTAGCCACACACTGCACCCCGAGAGCCTGGAAGGAATAGATGAGGGAGTGGAGGCTGGTAAGTACAAACCAATGACCACCATCACACTGTCATGTCCTGCCGTGCACAACAGCTAAGACACACCTCCCAGGCTACAATCCATGCATGTGGACCACACAGTCACCCAAATGTGAACCCCAGGGCTCAAATGCACCCACCATGATCAACCACAAATGTATCCCCCTACGTTCCCAGTAATGCATGTGGACAAGCAGCTAACACTACAACTCCCAACTGGCCCCATGTCCACAGGGAGGGTGGGTGTGGGTGAGAGGCCAGCACTACAACTCCCAACAGGCCCCCATGTCAACAGGGAGGGTGGGTGTGGGTGAGAGGCCATCACTACAACTCCCAACAGGCCCCCAAGTCCATAGGGAGGGTGGGCGTGGGACTCCCAACAGGCCCCCAGGTCCACAGGGAGGGTGGGTGTGGGACTCCCAACAGGCCCCCATGTCCACAGGGAGGGTGGGTGTGGGACTCCCAACAGGCCCCCATGTCCACAGGGAGGGTGGGTGTGGGACTTCCAACAGGCCCCCAGGTCCACAGGGAGGGTGGGTGTGGGACTCCCAACAGGCTCCCAGGTCCACAGGGAGGGTGGGTGTGGGACTCCCAACAGGCTCCCAGGTCCACAGGGAGGGTGGGTGTGGGTGAGAGGCCAACACTACAACTCCCAACAGGCCCCCATGTCCATAGGGAGGGTGGGTGTGGGTGAGAGGCCAGCACTACAACTCCCAACAGGCCCCCATGTCCCACCCCAGAGCAAGATGGAGTCCCCCCACCATGTGCTGACCAGTGCATCTCCCTCTTCAAACTTACAGGTAGGTAGTAATCTTCACAGGGAGGGGTTGGTTTGAGTGGGAAGTCTGAAATACAAATTCCAATGTGCACCCTCCACCCTCATGATTGCAGCGACGAGCAAAACAACACATGGCTTCGTAGTAACTCCATGGTTAAAATGTGAAAGCAAACATGGGACAGGTGAGTATGCAGTGCCTGCATACTGCATTTGTCTAACAACAAACAAGTACCATATGTCCACAGAAGGACACACAAATAACAGACCCTTGGACACATGGAAGAGAAGCGTCACATCTGCACACATCAAAGAACTTGCAAGGGGAAACTTGGGCATGGTGGCAGTCCATACAATCCATGTAGTAGGCAGTCTGTGCATGATGTGAGACTTGGCATACCCACAACAGCAAGTACAATGTGTTTCCTGACACAAGGCACATGGATGCAATGTCCAAAGCTTGTCCCTAACACAAGGTAGACCATCCACATGAAAGACCAACATATTCCTATTTTGACTAGGACTACACCAGGTACAGTAGCAGGGTAGTTGTCCACAGCCCTGGTGAACATGCCCTAGTCCACATTGCTGAGCCACAGCAACAATGTCAAAATGACTACAAAACTACACAGAGTCCAGGGTTAACATCAAATATCAGAAAAGCACAACACATATCCATGTTTTGTCTCCCCACCTCCACACCACCCTAATGCCCAGTACTGTGTACCACACCAATGTGATGACATCAATAACCATGTCCTGAATCCCTAGAAATTAGAAAAGTAACAACAACAAACAAGGCATGTCCACAGCATTGATTCTCAAATTTTTGTCCCTCAGGTGACCGACAACTGGCAGGAGTAGCCAGCAACCGCCAGCACCAGTCGACCCCCTCACATCATGGACTCTCCGGTGATGAGTCCCAGGACACATTTCGGATGCGGAGGGCGATGACGGGCTGCCTATACTCCCCCGGACATCAGGTTCCCAGGACATCCCTGCCCCCACCACCTTGGGCAGTGGAACCACAGCAACTCCTGCCATTGGGACCTGTGCAGCAAACACCACCACCACCACCACCACCACTCCTGCCTGTGCCACCCACCCTGACCCATTGGACGATGGCGGACCAACAACATCACAGGCTAGCAGGGAGAGTGGACGTGTGAAGACACAGGTGAGGTCCCAGGTTTGTGACAGGAGGGCAGGTGCAAGGCCAGGTGGGGGACAAGACCCACCCAATACTGGGTCCGAGACCCTGGATGCCATTGCAAGAGTGAATGCATTGTACGAGCGGTCGCAGGCACTGGCCGATCTTGCTTGCCAAGACTCACTGGAGACCCGCCAGATGTTGAGGTCCATGGACAGCCGTATGGGACAAATGGTGGACCTCATAGGACAGCAAACATCTGTTTGGAGGGAGTGGTTATCCCGCAGCACACCACCTCCCCCTCCCCAAGTGGCCAGCGGGACAGGACACCACCACCACCACCATCACCTGAGACCACTGACAGGGAGGTGTCACCCGAACAAGCTGCCCCCCAGCTGGGTCCACTCCGGCTCGATGACGGAAGGGCCGTCCAAGGCTGGATCCAGGACGGAGCAGTGGCAATGCACCAGCCAACCGCCAGAAGAGGAGCCGGCACTGTCTTCACTCTTCATTGAGCCTGGCATACACGCTGTGAACTATCTTGCCCCACATTGCCAAGCATTGGCACATGTCTGTTGGACTAGGTTTACACCACACAATGTGGTGTCTACATGGTGGGATAATCTGACATGACCTTCAACTCACTCTTCCCCTCCACCACCATTTTGTAAATATGTACTAACAATAATCCACCCCCTGTAAATAAACACCACGGAAACACTCAAGGCTGTGTGACCTCCATGTTTCATACACAGGTCTGTCTTAGTTGTTGTCATTAACAGGTGCAGGGATCAATGTTGTTTGGAATCATGGCTCTGTGGGAGTGACCTAGGGATAATGAGAGAACAACAAGCACAGGTAAGGAAAAGGAATCACAGCCATCACGCCACACCGTACTGCAACATCCCACAAACCACACTCATCACAAATTGAGAGGATCACAGGGCACACCTCATTGAGCATTGCATGTACACCATGTTCCACACCCATGTGCCAACAGAACATACCAGAACAGGCAGCATCCACACACCACATCCACCCATCACCAGCAAACATACATCACGCATTGAACAGCAGCACAAGATGTATTTACTCACATTCAAGGAAAGTAGTGGTCAATGAGCTGACGCCTCTGGTCCACACCTTCGTCTTCCCCACTATCCTCATCACTGGACATGGGTGGGATGGGAGGTGGAGCAACCTGTTGGTCTGCAGGGTCCAGGATCACTTCAATATTCTTGCGCAAGGCCAGGTTGTGGAGCATGCAGCAGGCAACCACGATTTTGCATACTTTGCCGGGTGAGTATGGCAGAGTCCCTCCGGTTTGATCCAGGCAGAGAAACCTAAACATCAGCAGTCCAAATGTACGTTCCACCACACGACGTGTCTTCCCATGGGCCTCATTATAGCGCATTTCACCTGGGGTAGTTGGATTCCGTATGGGGCTCAACAACCATGGGCGGTTAGGGTACGCAGAGTCACCTAGGTGGGGGATGACAGACACATACATCAGTACCAGTACTGGTGTGAACAGCATGGCACACATACAGCACAGTAGTCATCACAGCACACTCACCTACAAGCCAGACACGATCTTGACGCAGATTAGCCATCAGTTGGGGGACAATGCTGCTCTGCAGGATGTGAGAGTCATGTGCGGATCCTGGAAATCTGGCACACACATGGGAGATGATGTGGTCAGTCAGGCACACCACTTGCACATTGATTGAATGGTAGGGCTTCCGATTGCGATAGATGGGTTCACGTGCCTGGGTGGAACTAAACCAATATGTGTGCCATCAATGGCACCCACTACGTGGGGAATCTGGGCCAGGGCATAGAAGTCCCCTTTAACGGATGCCAACTCTGCCTGACGTGGGAAATGGATGTAATCATCCTTGTAATGCATCATGGCTTCCAGCACATCCCGCAGTACCATGCTAAACATGGATTGGGACATCCCCCCGGCATGACCAACTGTGTACTGGAATGTGCCCGTAGCGAAGAAGTGAAGTGCCGCCATCACCTTTGCTGTGGGTGTAATTGCTCCAGGATATGGCCTGCGTGGCTGCAGGTGCGGTGCCAATTGTGCCACAAGGTCCTGCAATGTTGGTCGGTCAAGCCGGAATTTGCGGATCACCTCCTCTTCAACCATGTCCTCCAGCACAGTGTATGGTCGATGCACATTTGGAGCCCTCCTGTGTGGGAGTAGATGGGAGCAGATGTCAAATGTAAGACACGGCACAGCTGAACCACAATATCACATCTTGACCAACACACCACAAAAAAATACATGTTGCAGACACTGATTGTATGTGTGACGTGACATAACTATAAGGCACTACAGCCAACAACACACACAATGTACACCCACAAACAACATCCTGTGTGCAAATATGTACAATGCTACGTGCACACATGTTGCAAGTACAGCCAACATCACATGACGGAGGGCCTATGTGTGGACAAGCATCCCCACAGACACACATGGATGTGCACTCACAACACGAACCTGGAACACACCCTCCTTGTCTTCATGCATCCATGACACCACCAACAATGCTGTGCATGCTCACATGACAGGCATTGTTATACAACAGACGACACACAGACGCATACACAAACTGCATGTATCCCCCCATCACTGCATCTTGCACAAACAAAACACACACTCACGACTGGATCAGACTGTGGGCAGACAGCCTTAATGGACTGTTGAGATGTGTACAGTTTGAAACATGTGACCTCAAAACCAAGATGTCACCACATTCCAATGCACATCTGACGCAACTTAAGCTCACATCACTGGCCATTGACAACCACTGGCAATGTGAATAGTGTGCTCATACATGCAACAAATGGACATTGTTGACACGTGGACACGGGCCATTGACAGAACATGATGGGTTTGGAGGCATACGGACATGCCCTGACACACGTGTACACCTATTACCATTAGATGTGTGCGGAGACATGCAGTGTGTCTCCACACCGCGTCAGGGCACGCGGTCCCCCATCACAGAAAATGATCCTTGCCACTGCAATTGTGCGTAACGTTGGTTGCACAAGCAAGGACCATCACGGTCACACACCGCCACCCGCATGTGCGCACTACCGTGATGGTGCATCATTTGAAAATCATCACTCGCTGGCATCGCAATGGTGGAGCACGCATTCCGCGGGGGCGGGGCAGGCTAACAGATACATATGAATGTGCTAGTGGCAATGGCAGTTGGTATCCCCCCATTCAGTCACATAGCGGCAACCACCGCCCGTCCCCAGCGTTGGGTGCCGCTATGTGTATTGATGTTACCGTGGCATTGATGGCCATGGGCGGTCACCCACCGCCCGTCCCCGGCGGTGGGTGACTGCCCATGGCCATCAATGCCACGGTAACATCAATACACATAGCGGCACCCACTGCCGGGGCCGGACGGTGGGTGACCGCCCATGGCCATCAATGCCACGGTAACATCAATACATATAGCAGCTCCCACCGCCGGGGCCGGGCGGTGGGTGACCGCCCATGGCCATCAATGCCACGGTAACATCAATACACATAGCGGCACCCACCGCCGGGGCCGGGCGGTGGGTGACCGCCCTTGTCCATCACTGCCACGGTAACATCCATACACATAGTGGCACCCACCGCCGGGGCCGGGCGGTGGGTGACCGCCCATGGGCATCAATGCCACGGTAACATCAATACACATAGCGGCAGCCACCGCCGGGGCCGGGCGGTGGGTGCCGCTATGTGACTGGATGGGGATACCAACTGCCATTGCCACTAGCACATTCAAATGTATCCGTTAGCCTGCCCCGCCCCCGCGGAATGCGTGCTCCGCCATTGCGATGCCAGCGCGTGATGATTTTCAAATGATGCACCATCGCGGTAGCGCGCACATGCGGTTGGCGGTGTGTGACCGTGATGGTCCTTGCACATGCAGCCAATGGAAACAGGTACCGCGGGACGGGTAAGCGATTTTCAAAAACAGCGGAGTCGTGCACCGCCACGGCGGTGGCAGTCATTGGCTCATTTTGAATGAGGCAGCCCGGGAACACCAATTGCTGCAGACGTGTGCCACTGATGTCAGCTCAGGGCCCTATAAATGTGTGAGTTTGAGCAACATGCATCCACTGCTTCCAGCCACTGCTGCCTGAACCCATCACCTCCAGCTGCTGCTGCTGCCCACTCCACCAACTGCTGCTGTTGTGCCAGTGTCCTGGACCTTGCCATGGAGAGAGTTGGACAGATCGTTCCCGTCCCTTCAGTGCAGAGGAGCTGGAGGTCCTTGTGGACGGTGTGCTCCGCCACTATGAACGGCTCTACGGTGCCCCAGGACAGGTGGTAAGTGCAGTGGGGGACATGTTGGTGTGCATGAGGTGGACCATGACTCCTGACCCCTGCAATCTGGGCGGTGTTCTGTGGGAGGCAGTGTGGGTATGCCCCAGCAGGCCAGGCACGCTGTGATGGGTTCCTGGTTCTGTCACTGACTGATTGACCTCTATGCTGCGGAGTGTTATCTTTGAGTGGTCATAAACATGACATGTGTAGTCTTGTGGCTGTGCTGGGTCACAACAGATCACAGCTATCTTGTGTGTGTGTACATCACCTGCTGTCCATGATGAACTAATGCCATATTGTCCGGTCAGTCACATATGTTGTACTGTGCATGGTTGCTGACAGATACTTGTACCTTCTATCTGTGTGAATGGCCAACTGTTCACTGACTTGCCCCCTCTTGTCTCCCATGATGGTAGGTCAAGCTGCACCATCGAAAGGCCGGGTGGAGGGCCATAGCACGTGATGTACGGGCAGTGGGGGTGTGCAACAGGCGACACACACACTGCCACAAACGGTGGGACGACATCTCCAGGCTCAGTAAGAATGTGGCAGAGATGACACTGGGGCTGATTGACCGATCAGGCAGGCTTGCACGACGTACCATGACCACTCTGATGCTATGTATCATAGCTGTGACACTTCCTGACCTGTCCGCACGGTTGAGAGGGGAGCAGCAGCAAACTAGCGGTGAGCAGATTGAATGTCAGCATCCATGTCAGCCAGCTGGACATACTAGATGCATTGTAGTGCAGGGGCACAGGACATGCCATTCATGTCTGTGGTCCCATGGCATCACATGTGTGGTGGTCTGCATGCACTTGCCCTGTTTGTATCATGTACATGTGTGACAGGAACCACTAATTCTTTGACATGAGGACGTCTGGGAAGGGTGGTTCATGTGCAGGATGGGTGCGACATGTTGTTCAGCAGTCAAGGAAGTTTGGATTTTGTAATTTGCTGTAAGTAAGCGTGGCACTTAGGTATACCTCTGATCTCTCTCTTTCAGCTTTGGACGAAGGCACTGACAGACAAACGACAGAGGGAAGTGGTGGCAATGCATCCGGATCAGAGCCCACACAAACGCAGACTGAGATGGAAGAGAGCAGCCCCGGAGAGGGGGACAGAACTATCCCTGAGGACTCACATGTGGAGACACCATCGTCCTCATCTTCAGACAGCGGTGGTGAGTCAGCACTGTTAGTAGACACAGGGAGTGGACAATCAACACCTTCAATTGGTACACAGCACACTGGGCCCACACTGCCACCAACTGCAACAAGTACTGCTCGTGCTCGCCAGCATAGGGGGAGCAGAGTGGCCTTTGGTGCAGGCACCGCTGCCCTTGCCCTTGTGACACAAACTGCCCTTAGTGCTGAGGCGGTTGATCTGCTGCGACAGCTGTGTAGGGCAAACCAACATGATAAATGTATTCCTGGACCACGATAGGAAGTTGGGGCAGATGGTAGTATTCATGGAGGCGATGCATGGTGATGTTGCTGGTCTACACAGGACAGTACAGTCCTTATCCAACACAGTGTCTGCATTCATTCAAAAGTCACATGGACAAGGTTCAACTTCAGTTCCCCCATCCACACCAATTACTGTCTCAGGGGAGAGTGACATTTCTGACCATGCCTCATTTTCAGGGTATTGCACTTGAAGCAGGCACAGGCACAGGCAGCAAGTCAGGCAATGGAGGCCACAGACACCATCCCCTGGGAAAAGGAATTCTTTCCCAGAACACAACATCAGCTACCCTGGAGATGACACACAGGACCCTCAAGGTGTGATGGGGGACACAGATTCACGGGACACACAGGCATCCCCCTCAAAAGGTACTCACAGAGGGCAGAAGGCAGGGCCAGAGCAAGCGTCAAGCAGGGTCCAGCACGTCCTCAGAGAGCAGACCCCCACCAGCACATGATCCACCTTTGATGGGTGATGTTTCAGATGAGCCCGCACCACTTACCAGTCCAGTCAGGTCCAGGGTGCCCTTCCGAATCCCAAAGAAACGGAAAACACACACCGGTGACACCTGAACACCCCAATGTCGCTCCAGTACAGCTGTCCCCAGCTCCCAGAGCCACCCTGCCTCCTGGCCCATACAGCCCTGTGGCACATCATTTCAGTGATCCAAGTGGGTCAGCTGCAGTTCACTCTCATGTCTCAGATGCTGGCATGTTATTTGTTGGTCAGTGTCCAGGCACAGGTCCTGCCAGTGTGTCAGGGTCTATTGCTCATGTTTCAGTCACTAGAGCTGTGGCAGTTTCTCACACTCCTGTATCAGGTCATGCCCGTGTTTCAGGGTCTATCGCTCATGTGTCAGTCACTGGAGCTGTGGCAGTTTCTCACACTCCTGTATCAGGTCCTGCCACTGTGTTCGAAACTACAAGGTCCCACAGTCCACCTGATTCTGTGCTGTGAGGTGCAGTTTCCATCACTCAATTCTCATTGTACTTTATGTCTGGACTGTTCATGGTAACCACCCTTGCAATATTCTTGTCCATGGGACTGTCCGTATGATACACGTCCTTGTGCTGCCTCAGTTGTACCTGCTCTGTTGTGAACACTGCCCTGTTGCTCTTCTGATGCTGCATTGTGCCCTCTCATGTGCCTCCTCAGATGTACCTGCTCTGTTCTGTACCATGGACTGTTGATGCACTTTGCCCCTCTCATGTGCTGCCTCGGATGTACCTGCTCTGTTCTGTACCATGGACTGTTGATGCACTTTGCCCCTCCCATGTGCTGCCTTAGATGTACCTGCTCTGTTCTGTACCATGGACTGTTGATGCACTTTGCCCCTCTCATGTGCTGCCTCAGATGTACCTGTTCTGTTGTGAACACTGCCCTGTTGCTGTTCTGATGCTGCAATGGGCCCTGTCATGTGCTGCCTCAGATGTACCTGCTCTGTTATATCCAATGTGCATGCTCCTGGCTACTCACAAGGTCAACCTCTGTGCTGTGCAATAAAGCAAGTTAATCCTGTGTTGTGGTTTATCTGTGTCATTCCTGGTTGTCTCCTTGCATTGTTGATATATTGCTGCTGTCGTACATGTTGTGTCTTCCACTTCCACATGACCATTGCCCAGCACTGTTTTCTTTCGTTTGGCAGGGGTGGCAGTCATTACAATATGGCTGTGGACTGTGTAAGGGTGGGGGAGGCACTCTGAGGCTTATTCTGGGACAACAGTGGCTTCCCATGCACTGCAGGTTATGTGGATGTTTTTCATATGGTGCATTTCACACTCATGATTTGTGGCTACCCAGTAGGTTGTTCAGTCTCCCCTTGGTCAGTCAACATGTCAGGGATCATAGTGTGTGTGTTGGTTGTTGCTGTGTGTGCAGCAGGGTTGTTTTTTGTGGTGTGTGGTGTATGGGCCCCTGTCTGTTGGTGGGGTAGGTGTGCGGTTTGCTGAGGGTGGGCCAGCATGTCTCCTTATGTGTGGTATGAGCTGTGTGGCCTCGCCATTCCTGCCTGCCTTGTTGATTGTAGGCATGGTTTCCGTCATCAGCTCCGCTACGTTGCATCGTCCGTGGTGTGGCTGTTTGTTCGCGGGTGCGTGGGGTGGGTTCTGTCCAGGTGGTTTTGCTGGGGGTGTATGTATGTGTGTTCATGTCCAAGCCTGGGGGTCTGTTGTGGGCAGGGGCTTCGACACGTGCGTGGTGTGTGTGTTGTGTGTTTGCGTACCTGCGTCGTCGTCGGTCCATGACTTGCTGGTGGTGGAGCACGAAGAGTACCGGGAATGCGTGTAGAGCAGGGTATACTCAGACATGAGTCCCTTTCTCACTGCTCCATCAGGATTCAAGCAAGCCAGGCCGAAGAGGCTGAAATGCCAGAAACCGGTCCCCGGTAGCTTGCCATGATGCACTGGGCCAGGGACAGACTAATTTGCATATAGCCAGGTTCTGAGCTGGGATGGGGCAGTGAGATAAATAACGGTGATGGATCAAGCCCTGATCTTTGGACTGGGTAAGAGTGGTCTGCTTAATTCAGACACTCTGTTCATCACCACCCCCTTTTCTGTATCGTTTTTGGCCACTATAGGTGTGGCAGGGTATACTCAGACATGAGTCCCTTTCTCACTGCTCCATCAGGATTCAAGCAAGCCGGGCCGAAGAGGCTGAAATGCCAGAAACCGGTCCCCGGTAGCTTGTCTCCTTTCTGGTGAAGAATTGGCTTGGTAGTTTGGTCTGCCCTGTTCCCATGATGCACTGGGCCAGGGACAGACTAATTTGCATATAGCCAGGTTCTGAGCTGGGATGGGGCAGTGAGATAAATAACGGTGATGGATCAAGCCCTGATCTTTGGACTGGGTAAGAGTGGTCTGCTTAATTCAGACACTCTGTTCATCACCACCCCCTTTTCTGTATCGTTTTTGGCCACTATAGGTGTGGCAGGGTATACTCAGACATGAGTCCCTTTCTCACTGCTCCATCAGGATTCAAGCAAGCCGGGCCGAAGAGGCTGAAATGCCAGAAACCGGTCCCCGGTAGCTTGTCTCCTTTCTGGTGAAGAATTGGCTTGGTAGTTTGGTCTGCCCTGTTCCCATGATGCACTGGGCCAGGGACAGACTAATTTGCATATAGCCAGGTTCTGAGCTGGGATGGGGCAGTGAGATAAATAACGGTGATGGATCAAGCCCTGATCTTTGGACTGGGTAAGAGTGGTCTGCTTAATTCAGACACTCTGTTCATCACCACCCCCTTTTCTGTATCGTTTTTGGCCACTATAGGTGTGGCAGGGTATACTCAGACATGAGTCCCTTTCTCACTGCTCCATCAGGATTCAAGCAAGCCGGGCCGAAGAGGCTGAAATGCCAGAAACCGGTCCCCGGTAGCTTGTCTCCTTTCTGGTGAAGAATTGGCTTGGTAGTTTGGTCTGCCCTGTTCCCATGATGCACTGGGCCAGGGACAGACTAATTTGCATATAGCCAGGTTCTGAGCTGGGATGGGGCAGTGAGATAAATAACGGTGATGGATCAAGCCCTGATCTTTGGACTGGGTAAGAGTGGTCTGCTTAATTCAGACACTCTCTTCATCACCACCCCCTTTTCTGTATCGTTTTTGGCCACTATAGGTGTGGCAGGGTATACTCAGACATGAGTCCCTTTCTCACTGCTCCATCAGGATTCAAGCAAGCCGGGCCGAAGAGGCTGAAATGCCAGAAACCGGTCCCCGGTAGCTTGTCTCCTTTCTGGTGAAGAATTGGCTTGGTAGTTTGGTCTGCCCTGTTCCCATGATGCACTGGGCCAGGGACAGACTAATTTGCATATAGCCAGGTTCTGAGCTGGGATGGGGCAGTGAGATAAATAACGGTGATGGATCAAGCCCTGATCTTTGGACTGGGTAAGAGTGGTCTGCTTAATTCAGACACTCTGTTCATCACCACCCCCTTTTCTGTATGGTATGAGCTGTGTGGCCTCGCCATTCCTGCCTGCCTTGTTGATTGTAGGCATGGTTTCCGTCATCAGCTCCGCTACGTTGCATCGTCCGTGGTGTGGCTGTTTGTTCGCGGGTGCGTGGGGTGGGTTCTGTCCAGGTGGTTTTGCTGGGGGTGTATGTATGTGTGTTCATGTCCAAGCCTGGGGGTCTGTTGTGGGCAGGGGCTTCGACACGTGCGTGGTGTGTGTGTTGTGTGTTTGCGTACCTGCGTCGTCGTCGGTCCATGACTTGCTGGTGGTGGAGCACGAAGAGTACCGGGAATGCGTGTAGAGCTGGGTCCATGACGGTGGCCTGGCTGTGGTGGGTATCTCTGCAATGTTTATTCTCTCAGCTGTGGTGGTTCCGCCGTGTTCGGGCTGGTGGTTTTTCCGCAGCGATTTGCTGTGTGGTTTCCGCCATTGTGATTTTGAGGACGGTCGAGACGTCATTCCGTACGGCAGTGTCTCTGGATTGGTTCCGTCTGCCGCTGGGTCGGATGTGTTTACGCGGCGGATCACGCTCTTCCGTGGCGTACGGAAATTCGGCTGTGCTTCCCATCCTAATATGGCGGACGGACTATCCGTGGGTTGCGGACTGTAAATGGCATTTTCCGCCTACTCCAGGCCGGTGGTCGTCCTTCCGTCCGCCATCCTAATCGACCCCCTAGTTCCTAGCTAGGGAGGGTGAGATACTAGGCCCTATATGACCTTTTTTCATCATCATTGTAATATGATTTCTCCTTTTGTGTTTTATGGAATTGTAACAATGCTGTTCATATTATTTCTAATCATGTGTCTGCTTATGTTAGCAAAGATACTGCATCGTAGAGCACGTTGTTAAAACAAATATTTTAACCTTTCCGGTGTCTCTCTTTAGGTCTTGTGGCGATTACCGCCCGAAGCACGGTCTCGCCAGAGACCTATAGTCACCGGCTCAGCTTCCCAGGAGACAAGAGGTGGCCACGCGCATCTTCCAGAAACGGAGCGGGCCGCGCGCGCGTGTGCACATCTCCTGTCTCTTGGGAAGCTCCAACACACACAGCCACACCTCCCCCTGCTTTCGCACACGCATGCGCACACACACGAGCGCACATACACGCACGCACACATACAGAGAGACACACACCACCCCCACCGCCGCACACACACCCTTAGCGAGTGCCCACCTCGCTTCTACATTTTTATTACCTACTAAGGGTGCCCACCCCTTTTGCCGACACGAGAAGCCGCCGCCGCGGCAAAACCGGAAGTCCGGCCCGCGCCTGCCTGACTGTGGGCGGGGCCGGGAGTGACTCACTTCCGCTTCCCCCTGCCTGGGGGAAGCCATTGCCCGCGTTTCCGGTCTCCCGAATGCCGAGGGAGACCGGAGATACCCAGAGAAGCCCCGGGTCCTAGGAGGGGGTCCGGGGGAAGGGGGACGACGGCCGATGCCAGCGCGGGGCTCCCGTGAGGAGAGGGAAGCCCCGCGCCGAAAGTGTCCCTGCCGGTGTACGGAGGCTCTCCTAGTGAGGAGAGAGCCCCGTGGACCCCCGGCATCAGGGAGCAAGCCCCGGGTCCCAGGAGGGGCCCGGGTGAACAGACCTGGCGGCGAGGCCGCCGACTGCAGCGCGGGGCTCCCAGAAGCCATGGGAAGCTCCGCAGGAGAAGCGCTGCCACACCACGGGAGGAGGAGGCCCCGTCCACACAACAGCCCGGTGAGTGTCAAACGGTTTTGTAATGACTTCTAGAGCCCGAGTGGCCCCCACAGGTTTAGGTGATCCTGGAGCGCTGATTGGATGGCGTTGCTAATTGTGTTTCTAGGGTACTGGCGTATGGGCAAGGACGTCAGCAGGCGGGCACTCTGCAAGCAGGAGACATCCCGGGAACACCTGGCACTGCCGCACCGAGAGACACACCCACCGCTCTGCAGATGCACTTCGTCCCTTACCTGCAATAGCCCTGCTGCTCTCCCAGTACTGAGCCCGTTACCCGAGAATTGGGATAGGATGTGGCTGTGCGGCCAGAACTGCCGACTTTGGAGTTTGGGAAGCAGGTTCGAGCCTCGGTGGGTGCTCATCTGCCTCTGATTCTGGGCAAATCACTTAATCTCCCCGTGCCTACTAAAAAAACGAATGTGCCCTGGTGTACCATAACTGCTGCTCATGGAAAACGCTCCAATACCTTAGGGTCGAGTTCGCGCTGTATAAATCTGCAAGAAAAACAAAAACGAAAAGCACCACCCTAGCAACCCGATCACTCGGAAACCCTGAGATTCCGGAACTGTAAACTCCCCACTCTCCTGTCCTCAAGCAGTGCGGAACCTTCACGTTTTTTGTGCTCGCTGTATTAGGCGTATCATGCTTCAGCACTCTCTGGCTCTGTCATGCTCTAGCTCTCGATTTGTCGAGTCAGAAGTGACTGTTTAGCCCTGGCTGTGGCGCAACAGTCTCTTTATTCACCTAGCTGGTGTGAAATTAAATTGGTACAGGATCGAACAAATTAGATGTACATGGCCATTCCATTACCTGCTTGACATCCCAATAGTGATGAGCGATTAGTTCTACTTTTTACCATTGGCTCTTGCAGTCTACTTTTTTTAAAAGCTCAGTCATTGCAAACTCATTTTACCTTGTTTCTCTGAGCCATGCAGAATCTTACCATTCTCTCCTACCCACCTCCCGACATGCTGCCCAACCGAGCAACTTTTAGCAGGGATCAGAAATCCTGATGGTGATGTAGCTCACCCTCTTATCTCTAGCGTAAATGAATTACATATGTTGTTTACCTCCATCTCATATGCTTTCTCATGCTAGCAAAAGGTCTCACAATTCTGAGAATTCATACCACACTGTTCCACTGTAAAAAATAAATGTCATTCTATTCGCCTCCTAATTCTACAACATCTTCTTCTTTGCCATTCTTCACATACAATCTGAAGGTTATGTTGAACAATGTGCAGTCAGTGGCAACACATATCCTTCAAATGCTTATCACTGTGAATCTCCAAGTCTTGACCTCTGATGCTTAGCGGACTCTTGGGTACAGGGAAATTCAGATTACATTTTTACCAACTCTTACCAACTAACTATTAGATCTTCAGAGGTGCTCAAGCTTATAAACCCATAAACCCAAAGGCAGGGTAGCTGTTCTTTGTAAGAAGAACATAGATATTAACCCAAAAGTTTTCAAAGAAGATTTGAAGGAGAGGTTTGTGTATGCAAATGCTAAACTGGGCATATAACAATAAATTTGCTTTGATTTTATCGCCTCTCCCCCACACCACACACAATTTTCTGCCTAAGTCTCCACTTCCAATAAAGAAGGTATATCACGTACCACCCTTGATAATGATCAGTCCATTGTTCTGAGCAACTTCAACTATCATTTAGAAAGCCCAGTTGCAGTAGAACATTGTATTTTTTTTAAAAGCTCAAGATATGCAATCTATCACTCATGAACAATTAACCGCTTATCTTCCAGTACATTTAGTTGCAATTTTTGCCTCTTCTGACCTAGGGTGCACCATAGACCTTTGTATATTGTTACCACAGCTAGACCATCACAAAGTCTTTTTCACTCTCAAACATCTAAACCAATGAAAACCAAAGGAAGGAAGGTCCGAACAACAGACAGATGTTGGAGATGCTTCTTTAACCAATGAGCAAGTGATTTAATTACATATATCCTTGCCACCAACTCCACTGAAGTCAAGCCAAGTGACCTAAATTGTGCTTTAACTGCTTTTAATACAAATCTAACATATTACTTTAACAAGACATTACCCATTAAGTCCAGTGGACACATCAGAAACCTTTCTTACAAGAACACCCTGTGGTTTACACTTGAACTAAACACCTGTTAACTCAAAGCCCGGACAGCAGAAAGGAAATAATGGACATGCATATGTATGAGGTGATCCAGTCTGCGGGGAAGGGGAGAGGAGCGATGCTGGTGTCAGCAGACATAATGAAACATATGTGTCTTGTAACCCAGGAGGTTTTTTTTCCTGTGCAGGGGGCGCTCTATGTGTGACAAGCAGTCTCAGCTGTGGCCCGTGTGATGGGAGAGTTCTGTCGCAGCCGGCCTCTTCCCGTCCATCCTCAATCGGAAGAAACACACAATACATTTACCACAACATACTATTGTATTTAACGGTGAACTAAGACTTAACATCTGCCACGGGGATTCAAAGCGGCAGCCATGTTTTAATATGTATCTATCGTTCAAATCTAGTTATGTGACACTGAAACGCATGTTAGATTATTAAGTATACCTTGCCGCCGGAAGGAGTGGCGCCTAAACCCGCCCATAATTACTCTGAAGAGAGGGAGTGAAGGGAAGTTTGGATAGGAATGCTATTTTTAAAGCAAATTCGTGTGGTCAGTTATTTCCGAGAGGCTTCTAGGTCCAGGCGTCTGTTTTGAAGGTGACTTTTGCCACTGCTGCTCTGTGGGTGCCCGCTGGGGCCACCGGGTGATAACTTGCACCATCACTAGGCCCCGAGTAACTCCTCAAGCAAGCCTCGCACAGTTGTACAGAATAAAACAGTAGCTTTTACACAGTAACATATAAAAGGAAGAATGAAACGCACACTCCTCCTACCCTCGTCCCATTCCTCCCACTCCTGAACGAACAGAGAGCCTGCAATTACAAGGGCGGACATGATTTGTATTTGATCGACATCATGTTTTGCTGCCATGACCCCCTCTCCTCCATGTTTTCGCTCATGCTGTTTGTTCGTTATACAGGTAGAAAATCCACGCAAATTTGAGTCTGCCAACGCGCATATTTCCTAAAACATGGAACAGATAATCCCATGCCGAAGCTGAAATCCCAGAAAGCTCGACACCCGCAGGTGCTGTATGAAAGCAAACGGTGGGGTTCGTATCCCTTGTATCCGGTAGGAGCTGCCCCCAGTGCCTACATCTTTGTACGGCCTTGGCGTCCTTGTGTATTTCGCTCTGTGTATTAAACCGAAAACTGACATGAAAAACTATTTATGCTTAGCATATAATCTGAATCGACCCAGTCCTTTGCGTTTTAATTAACGGACACGGCTACAATCTGGATTCCTGAGGTGTGTCCAAATACACAGAACTTTTGATAGGGGTGCTTTTCCTTACATACAAACCATTTTAACCCACAGTATCTACTTTACAGAAAAGAACCCACGACTGAAGTAGAAAATGTAGAAACGTTTCATTTTCCATTGTAACAGTCTGAGATTGGTGGGTGTCTTTTCTTCAGGGTCTGGTGGTGTCCGAGCATGCAAGAGTTTCACCCTCCATGCAGTGCCTCAAATAAAATTACAAAATCTCAAGTCCCAATTAAGATACAAATTAAATTAGCAAGGAGCATCTCAGCAGGGCCTCGGGGACTGCGAAGTATTGTATAAAACCTAGTCTGCATGTTATAAATATCTACGTAAGCTGTGTCAGACCTGACGTTGAAGCAGCGCATTAAGATTCCGTGTAAGCGACCATTTCTCTGTGCAGGACACAATGCATTTTGTCATGTTTTGTAGTTTATACCATGAGCAGAGGAAAAAATATTTGCTCCCCATACTTAAAGAAGCAGGGTTCACACAGGTGCGCCCCGCGCTGCTCCATTTACAGCTAATGACAAACCCACGCACAGCGTTTAGTCTTGCAAATTTTTTAGTCGCCGCTGCGAGGGCGAAAGCTGTTGGCCAATCTCCGCCCTAAAAGATTATTTATCGTAATGAGATTATGTGTATCGTCTTACATATAAATGTATCTTTTTAAACTGTGTAAATAGTATTTATAATGTACATCGAGTATGATGCTTTTTAGATGTTAGGAAATTTAATTATGTTTTTTATGTCATGTTTTATTGCTTTTGCTTCTTTGTATGACTTTGAATAAGTCGAATAAAGATATTCTGACTGACTGACTGTGTAAGCACCTCTTGCCGTTTCCTGCCCCTCCCCCTGTCGTTCTCTTTCAATTTAGCACCTAATGGCACCTGTCCTGACGTCAGACCCTATTGTTGTCACACGATCTAGCATTGGTTTAATCTAAACTTTTATCTTCCTCTGAGGATTGAGCACACCTGCGGACTGTGTACTGACTGAATGCATTTACCACCTACGATATGATGGATTTTGCATTTGGACTACTAATGTGGAGAAATTTTTTTTACTTTCCTTCTAAATTCGACCATATGGCTTCTGAATGGTAGGTCTATTGCTTTTGCATGGTACATAATTTTCACTATTCTACACAGTTGCAGTAGTATAATAATAGGTCCTGAAGAAAGCCATTTTGGGCTGAAACCTGTCGACCAATTGATTCATCTATGGATGGTAATATTTGTTTTCAACCATCCACACTCTGCTTTTAACCTTGTCACCATGGTGACAGCCTCAATAAAATTAGTCATTAGGCACCATGTTAGTCAATTTTAAACCTACACTTCCTATTAGCACATATTCTTTTTGAGCACTGCAACTTTTCATTTCCCACAGCTCATGATACACTGCTGGCTTTCCATCACTGGTGGATCCTATACTAGAGTTCCCTCACAATATTCCATGGTGAGGCACCTAGTGGATACCAGTTTGTATTCTGAAATCCCAGATGATGATGTTCCGCCAATGGGTGGGCTGATGGGTTTACTTTTCTTACTCTTTCCTCTCCCCTTTGTCACACTTATTAGTTTATACATACACTCATCTATTAGAAAACCAACACTTTCTAGCCATTACAGACCGATAGAACCCCTTTGTGTTTCTTACTAGTTTGATTAGGGGTTAGGGTGTATATAGGTCTTTACACTCTTGTTCCCCTGTAGACCCTCTATCCACTGTTGTCTTTTGTTAAGCAACAGCTAACCATTCACAAACAATGTTTATATACCAATTGCAAATAAAAAAAAATTAATGCAAAGCATTGTCATTTACAATGCCAGTAACTCAAACTTTAATGCTGCGAGACCTATTGCATTGTAAATGCTTGTTTACTCCTATTGTGGACTGGTATGAGAGTATATCAAAAGGGTGTTCTTGCTTCCCACCATTCCTGAGTATAACCTAAGTCGCATGTTCTGGGTTGTCTAATCAATAGTTCCTTTGCTATAGGACGAAGAGCTAATGTGACACCGATTCTAGCTGGTTAGGGTTTCCAGGTACTGAGGTGAGTTTTTTTGGTCAACCATAATTCACTGAGGTCCTGGGTCTCTGCGCACAGTTCTGTGTAGGAGCAGAATCCCTGCAACAATGTAAGTACTACCTTAAGGTCAGAAGAGTAATTCTTGCTTTTAATTATTTTAGGACGAGCCTTTGGCCAAGTTTAGTCCCAACAACCAAGTGAAAGGACTCCAGTCCGTATATTTGTCTGGTGGGGACCATGACCTAGTCTGTAGGGCGACTCATCCGGCTCGGTGTGTCTTGAACTTTAAGAGGCCACACAAAGGACTGGGCACAGACATATGCAGACACAGCACTCACAGCTGCCACTCACCCTCATGCTTTTATATTGTTCCTCTTCCCTGACTTTAGACTCCAGAAAATATTCCTCCACTTTCTTCAGAAAACGCAGCTCCTCTTGAAGTTTTACCTGCAGAGATGAGAGTGCAAGAATCATAAGTGTAGATTGGTAGAGTGTGGAATTACTTACAAAAAAAAGAGTCCCTACAGTCCTGCCACATGTGCCAAGACTGTAGGCACCAGTATCCATATTGTAAGCCACACATATCCAGATTATAATGACCAGTCCCAAGTATCACAGAGAACTACTCAGTCAGTGATGTCACCTTGTTCTCCCTGTTCTTGCCTAGAAGAACCTAACACCAGAATCCTTGCTAGCTTTATCACTGACACTTACTGCTACTTGACTTGTGCCCACTTCATGCCTAAACACAGAAACATTTAGACCAGGCACTACGTAAAAGAAGAAACTTTGCCCTAGAGACTTAATGAAATATTCCAGACCAACACAGAACCAAACTAAGTGCAATAACCGTGTATGCTGCCAATATACCAATATCTGTTAACAATACGAAGGTTCGGCCTCGGTCCATTAGACAAAAATAACCCTACAAATGGCAATACTGCTTATAACTTTTTATCTTACTTCATGTGTTAGGTCACACCCATGAATCAATGTTAACCCGACCAAGCTTATCTCATTTCATTTGTTTATTTTTTCAATTCTTTGTTTGTTTTCTTAGTATCAAAACAATTTCTTTGACTCCTACAAATTTCATATCTACAACCCCCACCCACAATTTACATATATATACACATTAAACAGCAAAAAATGACATTTCAGACATTACCTAGGTACAATACAAGGACAAAAGAAATCAAAACAATTTTCAAAATACAAACAAAACCACATATACAAATTATTATGTACAAAAAAAAGATTATTTGTTCGAAATTTCACTGTACAATCATGGAAACAACAGTGCCTCTTTTTGATATCCATCTGTGCGAGCAAATTATTCTCTTGACTTAATGTCTTGTTTCTCTGACACAGGGAATTTTTTCGTTTTGCTGCACTTGTAAAAAAAACTACGTGGTCGACGCGTTTCAAACACAGTTGATATTGCAGCGGGTTCTCATCAGGACCAATAACTGCATGAATAACAATGACACTCCATTATAATATTATCTGTTAGCCAAAGCCAAACACTCCACAAAACAACTCTGTGTTTCCCTCAGTTACCTTAATAAACAGAGATCAGCCGATCTCCTTTTCCAATACTTTTTCTGTGCTTAAATATCTCCACAACTGGTTCCAATCACCATACAAAAAGAGAGAGAAAGAGAAGAGGGGGTAGAATAATAATATATTTAATATACCAATATTAGCACAGAACATTTTGGGACTCAAAGCATGAAAAAGGTCAATTATCTGTGAATATCTTAATTAATGCTAATGAATGCATGCTGTACAGCAATCTAACCTAGTTCCCGCCTTTGACCTGGTTCACACCCTTTTTCAGGCACATCCTGGATGTCCTCATCCCTAAATCAAACGTTTCCACACGTAGATCACATACTCAAAAAAGAGGAGGGGGGGGGCTTGAAGTCATACACAGGATATTCTGATCTTCACTCTTAGTAACTCTACCATACCCAACTCTTTCAAACTCCTCTCCTTACCACTTCCCTCTATCAATCTCCAAACTAGCATCCTTTTAACGGATTTACAGATGACCCAGACCAAACAAGCACTTAATAGAAGAAATCTCAACCATCATCACCTCTGCCTCCATCCAACACAGCCATCTCTCATTCCTCTGAGCTGAGGCATCCACTTCCCTGCAACTCCAACACAAAATCAAGCCTTGTACATATTTCTCAACACAGTGGAAATAAAATAACTCATCAGCATCCCAACACAAAGTAACGCTCTATTGAGGTTTCCAATTTTCCCTCTTAAAGAAGGGGTTTCTCCTGGAAGATGACCTCAAAACAAATGCATAAGTCCTTTCCCATGGGGCAGAGGCAAGGCCCTGTTCATCGGTCTCCTCAACACCACCCAAGCACCCCTGAAAGGCAGCATACATGAAAAGGCGCAGCTCATCAAGGGATTGAAGAAATCAAATCAACACAGCAGTAAAAGTCCTACACTGGCTCCCCTTCCAGCCCAGATCATCTTCATGGCCAGCTGCATCACGTAAGGAGTTCACCAACAAGACCCCAGGTGACCTGGTAGACAATGACAGAGAACAGACACCCAAAGAAATGATCATAGAGTGTGACAGAAATCTGACACAGGAAGAGTGCAGACCCCACCCCAGGCAGGGTCTGCAACAGAGAAGAGACAACCGAAATGAGAGAGTGGGCACTAAATATTTACACGGTCTGTGGCTGAGAACAGTCAGAGAAAGAGAAGATGTTGGTGACCGAGAATAGACATATTGGGATAGAGGTTACCAGACACTTGCAGGATCTCCGACAGAGAACAGACAGGAACAGCAGGAGAGCAACCAGCCTCATAAAGGGTCTATGACAGAGAAAACAGACAGGAACAGCAGGAGAGCAACCAACCTCATAAAGGGTCTGTGACAGAAAAAACAGACAGCTAAAGGGAGAGAGAGAAGGTGCAACCCCATACCGGGTTTGTCACAGAGAACACACAGTCACAACAAAATAGCAGGTGCCAGCCTCATACAGGGTCTGTCAGAGAAAACACACAGCAGACACCTTACAGAGTAGAAGAATGGAAACAGGCACCCAGAGAGAGAGAGAGCAGACATCAAGCCCTGTATGGGTCTATGACAAGAGTCAGGCACTTGCCCTCAGAAAGAGTCTGCTACAAGGAGGAGCAGGTTCCAACCCTTTACAGGGTCTGAAACAAGAATCAGACACCAGCCTCTTCCAGGGCCTGCAACAGAAAACAAGCAACAGACTCATGAAGGGTCTGTGACAAGCAACCTGCCAAAATGAGAGAGCCTTTACAGGGCTGCAGCTGGGATCAGGCAGGATTAGTGAGAGCAGGCAACATGCTGATGCAGAGTCCGCAACAAGGAACAGGCAGCCAGGAGAGCAGTCACCGACCCCAAGCAGGGTGTATGGCAGTAGTGGACCAGGCCCTTTTTGCAATGTTATCCCCCAACTTTTTGCCTTCCTCCTGTTTTTTTCTGACCTTTTTACTGGTTTTGGGTCTCTGGCACTTTACCACTGCTGACCAGTGCTAAAGTGCAAGTGCTCTATGTCTAAAGTATGATGGTAATTGGTCTTTCCATGATTGGCATATTTGGTTTACTAGTCAGTCCCTAGTACAGTGAACTGTGTGTGACCAGGGTCTGTAAATCAAATGCTACTAGTGGGCCTGCAGCACTGATTGTGCACCCACATGAGTAGCCTAGCAAAACATGTCTTAGACCTGCCACTGCAGTGTCTGTGTGCGGTTTTAAACTGCCACTTCGACCTGGCAAGTGCACCCGTTTGCCAGGCCCAAACCTTCCCTTTTGTTACAAATAAGTCATCCCTAATGTACGCGGATGCTGCCCCATGGGCAGGGTGCCGTGTTTTTAAAAGGTAGGCATGTACTGTTGTGTTTTAAATGTACTATTAGTGAAATACTGCTAATTTCGTTTTTCACTAAAGCAAGACCTATCTTTCCCGTAGTTTAACAAGGATTGCCTTGAAACATCTTTCGAGTTTAATGTCCCATTGGGAGCAGACAGAAAATTAGAGTTCGGTGTGTCTGGATTCATTTTTTTTTTTTTTTTTTTCAAAAGATTTTATTGTTATAAATAAACAAATGAAGATACAGAATGTAAATAAAGTGATACATTTGTGAGCAATATAACAGACCATCAGAAGATGACATCCAATAATAAAACATGAAATGCATCCATATATAATAAATAAAAGTAGTCTGCTAGAAATAAAAATAGGCATTCATGAAGATCAATCAGCTTAGCATATATGTAAACCATTCACAAATGTATCACTATCAGTTGATATAATCAGAAGAAGAAAAAAGCAGAAAAAGAAGGAAGAAAAGCGAGAGTAAGAGGGAGCAGATGGAAAAAAGAGGATACAGAGAAGAAAGAGGGGAAAAAGGAAAGAAGGATTTCCCAATGAATAAACCTTAAAAATAAGGAATAAATCTGAACAAACAAGACACCATTCAACCAGACATAAGAAAGGGATATTGGTCAACCAACCCTTGTGAGGACAAATCCATGTAATTGTCGAGAGCGGTCCAGACCCCACTAGCAATCGACGGAGAGAGATGAGCTTGATCAACCGAAGTATGAGCACTGCGTAAGAAGGAAACCCAAGCCCACCAAGTATGATACGAAACAGAGGAGAAGGATTTCCATTCCATAAGAATTACTTTCACAGCGACGGTCAAGAGAAGATCTAATAATTGTAGCTCCATGGGTGCTAAGGGGAGAGGAGATGAAGCCGCAAGAGGGCCCAATAAAATTAATGGGAGAGAAAGTTGGAATTTAATATCAAAGATGAGCATAATATGCTTATGAATGAGGTCCCAATAGGGTTGGAGTAGAGAGCAGTTAAAAAACATATGTGCAAAATCTCCTGGCGATAATCCACAACTCCAGCATAGATTGTCTTCTTTGAGATTGAGCTAATGTAGGCGCACAGGTGTCCAATGAAGAAGATTGATAGAGAAAAATTTAGATTGCATTAACGATGGGGCGATTTTATTGCGAAGAGAAAGTTTGCCAATCATCTGCCATGTATCTGGAGAAATATGTTCAATGATACTATGTTCAAAATGACGTAACCATTTATGTTGAGCAACCGTATGAGGGGAAGATGAAGGCGTAGATAAAAATTTATAAATTTTTGAGGCAACATGACCAGATTTTAACCAAATTTGAAAGAGAGTAACCGTAGAAGAAGTAGGGTAAAGACGTACTTTAGCAAGTGCCACCTTTATTTTAAGAAAAGTATAAAAATCGAAATTAGTTAAGGAGAATTGTTGAGCTAAAGAGGAATAGGGTAGAGGCTCATCGTTAGGACCATAAAGATGTTTAACCAACGATATCCCTTTAGACGCCCAGTATGAAATCAAGGAAGGATCAATATTAATTTTAATTTTAGAGTTCCGCCAAATAGACGTCCATCTAGATTTATGAAGTGGAAACGCTACCAACTTGTCCACTTTTCGAACCGCAGACAGAGTGTCTAAAATGATAGAGCGGGAAAAAGGGATAGATAAGGTAGACGCAGTGCTAAAAGATGCAGTCGGTAACGGAGAAGCCAATTCCTGTTCTATGAACAGCCAGGAAGGCACGTGACTAACGGGACAGGAAAACCAAAGAGCGCCTTGGGAAGCCAAAAAGGCAGTTTGGTATTTATCCCAGTCAGGCAGGTTAACCCCTCCCATATCATAGGGCTTCCGTAAGAATTTATAAGCCAATCTCGCTCGTTTATCATTCCATAAAAATTTAGACGTCAGAACGTCAACTTCATGAAAAAAGGAATCTGAAAGTTTCACCGGAAGCATAGAGGATACAAAGTTAACAATAGGTGTAATCATCATTTTAAGAGTCTGAAGACGACCCCACCAAGAAATGTGTTTCGGTGACCAGGTATCTAAAAGACGGCGCACTTTAAGAATAGTCTGGCTTTCATTATAGGCAATTGTGTCATATAAAGTAGAACAGAAATAAATACCCAAGTATTTTAAGTGTTTAGACTGCCATTTGAAGCCAGCAGAACCCATATGTGTGGGGAAGCAATAGGCATTCAAAGGAAACAACTCTGTTTTCTCTTTATTTAAGGTGTATCCAGAAACCTTTGAGAAAAGGGCAATCGTATCTGAGATAGCAGGTATAGCCACTGCAATATCATCTGAAAAAATAAGGACGTCATCTGCGTATGCAGCAGTTTTGATGCAGTGAGAACCAAACGAAAAACCTTTAATATCCGGATTCAGCTCAATCAATCTAAGGAGAGGGTCAATGGATAACAAAAATAAAAGAGGGGATAAGGGACAACCCTGTCTGGTGCCCTGGCGAAGATTAAAAAAAGAAGACGTAGCACCATTAACACGTATATTAGCTCTGGGTTGGGCGTATAAGGACATAACCATGTTAATAAAGGAGTCACCAAGATTATGTGCATATAAGACGGCCCGCAGAAATGGCCAAGAAACCTTATCAAAGGCCTTTTCAGCATCAAGCGCCAAGGCCGCAGCAGGGAGAGTAGAACGTTTGGCAGCTCCAAGAATGTGACAGAATGTGCGAATATTATCCCGTGCAAGACGGCCTTTCACAAAGCCAGTTTGAGAGGAATGTACCAATGTAGGAATGAAGGATTCTAATCTCTTGGCCAAAATCTTAGCAAAGATCTTAGCTTCCATATTCAAAAGGGAAATGGGGCGAAAGTTTTTGGGATCTGAATGGTCTTTTCCCTCTTTAGGGATAACCACAATCGTAGCATCCGCCGCAGTACCAGAGACAGATCCATTCTGAATAAAAGCATCAAACACAGACTGAAGCTTGGGAACAATTACAGGAAGAAAGGTTTTATAAAAAAAAAATAGGGTAACCGTCAGGCCCTGGAGCTTTCCCCGAGCGAGTAGCCTTAATTGCGGAAGTAATTTCATCAGGAGTGATAGGGCCACCCAAAAGAGTAGTATCTTCCAGAGAAACCGATTTCATAGGAACAGATTTTAAGAATTCTTGACATTGTTCAAATGAGGCCTGATCAGAAGGTGAGTACAAGTTATTGTAAAAATCACGAAAAACCTCAAGAATTTCCCCGGTCTGAAATTTTTTAACACCTAGATGATTAGTAATAGAAGAGATTTGGGAAGACTTAAAGGAAGAATCTTGGAATTTCAACGTAGCTGCGAGCATCTTTCCCGCTCTATTTTTTAACCATAACCTTTTGGATTTCTGAGCTTGAACCCCAATATAGGCTCTCTTAGTAACTATGGTGTTGTATTTGTATTTTAGGAGCTTAATTGACTGTAGGCAAGATGTATCTTTAGAGTGACGAAAGGAAGATTCCAGAGATTTAATGTTGGTAGCGAGATCTGCAAGTTCTTTTTTAATATCAGCATTCCTTTTAGCCATACATTTGATAGCCTGGCCTCGGAAAGTGCAGTTGAACGAGTCCCAGAGAACAATCGGGGAGGAAACTGATCCTTCATTCTCCAGAAAAAAAGTGTCAATCGCGCTAGAAAATTCATCAACCTGGGTAGTGTCATATAAAAGTTCTGTGTTTAACCTCCAAGACCTAGCGTTCGATTTGGGAGCAAAGGACAAGAGAGTAAAAGTAACCGCGGCATGATCAGAAATCAGAATAGGATGAATAGTCGGAGAGGAGGAAGCAGGAACAAGGGAAGAGTGAACTAGTAAGTAATCAATACGAGAGAAAGTGGAATGAGGTGAAGAGAAGAAGGAGAAATCACTACCAGTAGGATTATGAAGGCGCCATATGTCTTGCAGATGAGAAAGGGAGCACATATTAAGCATTTGTTTATGAGATTTGGGAGGACGAAATTGGAAAGCTGAATTCCTATCAAGAATGGGATCCATTACCAAATTAAAATCACCCCCAACAACAAGGTTACCGGAATGAGGCGTATCATTCAATTTTTTGGCAACTGATTTCCAAAAGGCCGGATCATCCTTATTAGGGGCGTAGATGTTCATAACATAAAGATCAGAAGAACCATCAGCCAATCTAGTTAATAACCAACGACCTTCAGAATCGTGATCAGAAGAAACTATGGACAAACCTGAGTTCCTGGAAATCAAAGTGACAACCCCATTTCTTTTGCCACACGCATCAGAACAAACCACGTCTGAAACCCAATCCTTCTTCAAGAATAATGCTTCTTTGGTAGATATTTTTGTTTCCTGAAATAGGACTAAATCTGAAGAGAGAGATTTGCAATAATCCAAGATCTTGGATCGTTTCACAGGATGATTTAAGCCCTTAACATTAAGGGATAAAACATTCAAGCCAGACATTGACTAATATAGCAAACAATAACATAGGTTAAAAATAATAGACAGAAAGCAACCCACATGAAGACAACCGTCCAAGCATTCAACAACAATGTCCAACAAGCATTGGCATAGCCAATAGGTCTCGCCTTTGGGACCTTATAAGTGATTAGCCAGAGTTATTGGCTTTGCCAATGTCTGTAAGCTATGCAGCATGTTGAAAATTTGCCAAGTAGGAACTCCGCTGCCTAGGCAGCAACGGCTCAAAGCGGGGGTGATTCAGGCTATGAAGGGTGCATTCCAGGCTCCACAGCAGAGCTTTGTCTAGTAAGGGTTGTGCTTTTAAACACAACAAAACTCCTGGCTAGGCCAACATTGAACCTCACCAATGTCAAAAGAGAGTAGGTTCCTAGCTAGGAATAGTTTCTGCCAGTGAGCTGCAGCAGTGTAACTTCTGCAAAAACCTAGCCACACAAATTAAGCACAGTCCTGACTAAGAAGGATCCCCTCACGCTGCTCAAAATGAGCACATTGGTGGCTAATGTTCTATTTTAGCAGCCGACTATTTTTCAGGAAGAATTTTTTTTAACTGCCCAGGACAGGTACTTTTGAGGTACCAAAAGAAGTGGTGCTCCGAGCTACCAAGTAATATTCCTAACTGCCCAATGCCCACAGGCAAAAACCCAGGTGGCCATGAGATAGGGTGACCGAAACTATGAGTCATTCCAACAACATAGAAGTAGGACTACAATTTGTACGACCCAGGATTGAAGAATGACTTAACTGATGGCATTGATCAATATTGAAAGCACAGATATTGTGGCACTAAAGGAAATTAAATGCTAAGTTGAAACATAGTATTATCTGTGTTAAGTAAATTGAAGTCTGTTTGGTACTGCTACGTAATTCTGCTCTAAAACACATTGGGACGTGGCTCCCTCTTTGTCCCGTCGACCTTCTCTAAAAACGTATTTTCTACTAAATGTAAAACATTTTTTTAAATGACAGACCAGATGTTGAAAAAACTGTAGTTAGGAGCAAATTGAGGGCACTTGGTCACCCTACCATGAAGGGGGGAGGGGGGTTTCTAGCCTCCAAAATTGCGCACACCCTTGCCAGAAATGCCTCAGTGTTCACGGGCAGACAAGTAGGGTTCCTTCCAGTCACACTCGTGAATAATGTGGCTTCGCTTTACTCCACGGCAACTTCAACTGGAAACTGGGGAGGAAGCACAAGTTTTTGGTTCCGGATTTGATTACAAAACCATGAACTGCACACAAGGCATTTCAATTAAACAAGTTCTTCCTAATGCATGTTTTAATAAGGAGTAAATGTGACCTACATTTCACGTGTTGCCTCGGAGAGCGCACACACGGCAGTTCATCAAATGCGCACTTTTAAAATCCAGAATTGCTAATTGCATTCTGACAGGAAGACTTCTGGCAAGATAGCACGCCAGACAAACTGGCAGAAATTAAATGAGTTCCATGGAAAATAATACTCTACCAAAGGCAAAGGTGCATACAAAAAGTAAAGATTGCGAGTACAATACTATAGCCTAAGTAGTGCTGTGATCTCAAAAATTCCTGGAGCTTCCTACCCCACTTGACATCTTACGAGTAAACAAAGATATTCTTATATGGAGCACTTTCACTCAAACATGGGTTCTTGGTTATAAGAAAAACAGAGGGCTCATCTCCATGTGAAAGAATCTTCAAGGAAGAACAGAATAAAGAACAACCAGGTTCTTCACGTTTTGTAAAGAAGGGAATATTACAAATGCTGTGCAAGGAGGTAGGCAGCGTGTTCTTGATCGCAACAGTGCCACTTTTGACTTAAAACCGGGGACAAGCATTGGTTAAAATATTTCAATGCTCCAAACAAGCAAACAAATCCCCCCGGCCCTCACTTACCTACCTCCGGCCGCTGGAACACGCTGTGACGCACACCGCAAGTCGGCCTGGAGCGCGCCTCGGCAGAGACGCGGGAGGACAGGAGCGTGACGCGCGTGAACGTGCACATTGACGTTCCCGCGCGTTCACGGACCTGAGTCGGCTCGTTCACAGGTCTGGAGCTGCTCGTTCACAGCTCTCACTCCCTTGGCAGGGAGGAAGGTGACTATAGAACTCGCTGGCGGGAGCGCTTTGCGCTCCAACGCCAGGCGAGCCCTAAAAAGGAAAAACCATTGGGGAAATCCGAAAAGAGAAAAGAGAAAAGAAAGAAGAAGAAAGAGAAGAGCCAGCAGAGAGGGTCTGAAAAAGACCAAATTCATACTAGGGGGGAACGTGGGACGACAACCAGGGGAGCCATCATAAGGAGCAAATAGAATAGAAATCAGCAATTTACAGCCCCACTGTGTAGCAGGACGAAGTATAATTAATAGGGAAGAGATAAAACATGACTATGGAATAAAGTGAAATTAGACGATTATAAGATATATCAACATGAAATTCTATGAGAACAACCTGCGTATAACATGCATGTAACAATATAATGGATAGGTATAAAGACATGTTTAAGAGTAAATAAAGCACATCCAGAAGACGCTATATATCTATCGGGGAAAAATACATAGAAGGAGTTATATCAATTACGCACTATGCAAGAAGCAAGAGAAAACAATTAATCACTCAATGGACGTAAAATACGTAAAGCTGGTTATGAGAGATGTAGGAATTCATAGGAGAATATGACAAATGTACCTGAATATTCAATAAAATATTAAAGAACTGTAAACTGCACTATTGACATAATCCTTAAATCCAATAAAATTATACATTAAGGAAAGAAATATACATTCATTGAGTGAACAAGCAGAAAATAAATAAGTGAAATAGACAAGTATAAGAAGCATATCACTAAAAACATAACTGGAAAAAATAGGGATCATTGTAGCAATACCAGTAACAATCCATAAGACAGTACCGGAAAGAAATAAATGATGGAAGAGTCAAAATACAGAACAGCAAAAGGAACACCAGAATATATCAATCCAACTCATATTAAATGGAGCAAAGGGAAAGAAAGGCCAATTATAAACAGGAAGACAAAGAAATATCATGGAAACTGCAGAGAAGGAATGAACCAAAACATAAATAAAGATAAGAAAGAAAAAGAAAACTAAAATAAACCACTGGTAACCAAAAATAAAACAAGAAAGACAAAGAAACATTAACAGGACAGTCAAATTAACCTAGAAAGTTAAGCAGTACCACAAAAAGATTCGAAAAAGGCACAAAGAGAGTACACCGAGCCATGGACAACCTGTAACATAAAGGGAGAGGGGGACAGGTATGAAAAGAACAAAGAAAAAGAAGAAGAACCACATCATCGTAGGAAAATAAAACATCGTATTTAAGTTAAGTGACTCAAAACAGAACAATATTCGTGTACCCAGACACCACTACACCAAGGAAAGAAACAAACCTAACAGCTCTTTAAAAGGACAAACACATTACTCTGACATATACTGTCGCAGGCACAGAGGCGTCAGGTATAAACGACATCACTAGTTGCAGAACTGTCTGCACCAAGAGAAAAGAGAGGTACAGGAGTAATCAACACAATAGAGGCAATATAGAAAACAAACAATCCACAGGAGAGTATAGAGAGTAATGAGAGAATATCTCAAACGTGGTAACGAATGAAACAGCAGAAAGGGAGGAAGAGGAGTGAGAGTGAAGAAAGAAAACATATCGCACATATAATTGAGAACATCAAACAGAAAACTTCAGAACACAGAGAAGCAGTAAGAACGGTGGACCATCATGCCACCACCCAGATCTAAAAAGACAAACTTAAGAGATCTGAGAAAGAACAAACACATGACAGGCCTGGACATCTATCTCAAGTGCCGGAAGTACTAGAAGTACGCGAAGCGTCCATTTGAAGTTCCATCTGAAGCTCCATCTGATTATCCAAAAAGGATGCCAGGTCAGCAGGCTCAACGAAAACTCAGGAACGGCCTTTGAAGGTAATTCGAAACTTTGAGGGACCAGAGAAGGAAAAGGGGATATTCATCTCAGATAGTCGCTTCCGTAGGTTTAGAAAGCCCTTCCTTCTTATCACTGTATCTCTGGCAAAGTCTTGAGAAATGGAAATACGATGGCCATTCCAGGAAACATTCTTAACCTTCCTCATGTGCGCCAAAATTTGCTCCGTGTGCTGATGACGTAGTGGCTTAAAAATTATAGCCCTTGGTTGTGAGGCCGATTTGGAGCGGAAGGTGGGGACACGATGTGCTCGCTCTATCTCAAAGTCTCTTTGGAAAGAAATTTGCAATGTAGCCGGAAGCCAATTGGATATAAAATCAATCATAGAGAGAGCCTCTTTCTCAACTTCCTCAGGAAGGCCAAAAATGCGTAGATTGGATCTACGATTGCGATCCTCTTGCTCAGTGAGGTCTCTCCTCAATGCCGCCATTGAACGCTCTAGTTGGCCCATAGATCTAGAGTGTTTCTGCACAACATCTTCTGCACCGCTAATCCGTGTCTCTGTGCGGGAGACACGCAGGGAAAGAGCCTTAAATTCATTCCTGATGGCAGACACCTCAACTTGCAGCATATCCGTGTTTGTTTTGGTTGACTGAGCAATGTCATGAACATCATTCAAACGCGTCAGAATAGTCTCTAACGTGGACGCAGTGTCCTTCTGAGAAGACTCAGGCGTGGGAGATGGTTGTTTCAATCTCTTTAAAGAGGCTTTAGTATCTTTGGCATTTGAGGGCAAGCCCATATTCTCAGCCATACAGGTAAAGAACCAAAAAACAACAGCGTAACAAACACTGCAGATATCTAAAAACAGCAAAAGATTAAGGTGAGTGGGAAGGAGCCCACGTCACTCGAAGAAATTCTCAGCCAAAAGCAATAATAAAGCGCCTCCACAACCAACAGGGCAGAGCAAAATATATTGCCAAATATATGCGAGGAAAAAACAGGATATAGCAGAACTCCTCCAAAATAAGCCACTGCGTAATAAAATAAAGCGCTGTCAAAATGCACTATTGAAAAGGTACAAAATCACTGACCAGATGAGAAACATCGCAAAAAGTCACGAAAGGAGTCAAGAATAACCAACCAGAGTCTGTTCCGACGTATTTCTGTCAAATGTGTGACAAGCGTGCTGTCAGCTGAGGAGAAATTCCGATCTCCGTCACAGGAATGCAAGATGGCGACCATCCGTCAGAAGTGCCGAGCAGTGTAAACAGCCGGAGAGAAACAGCATTCCACCAGCTGTCAAGGACGGAGAAAGATCGTAAATAACACACGACGTGTTCCTGCAGGCATAGACGTCTCTCCTGGGATATGGGGTTTCTGTAATCAGCTGAAAAAGCTCTGAGGGCCCCTGTTCATCACGGAGCTCAAGCGCAGACCGCCATGTCACCGCGGCGCGCAAGCCACGCCCCTGGTGTGTCGGGATTCATAATTTAAAATACATCTTTTAGTAAAGTTGGGTTTTGAAGGGCAAAACTGAAAATGGCACTTTTAGAACGTTGCCATTTTCTTACGTTAACCATTCTGTGACTCTGACTGTCTCTGAATACACGTCTGGGTCAGGATGACAGTTGGGCTGTTTGTGCATTCACTCTAGACAGTCACACAAAGGGAGCTGAGGTGTGCTCTGCATATCCTGATGGCCCATCACCAGGTTAATGAGTCTTCCAGAGCTAGAGTAGTGGGAGGAGTTAACACCGACACCTGAATAGGGCTCTGCCTGTCCTCACACAAGACGTTTCGACCCCTGTAGTGTGTCTGGAGCCAGGGCAGGGAAGGGCAGGGTCTTGTGTACTACAAAGAATTTTCATTGAAGTTTGCCTACTTCAAAGGCTGAAATGGGTATAAGTACTGGATGTATGACACCATATACTCAGAACAATTCTTGATTGAGGATATTCTGCTAGGAAGAAGAACTGTATTGATGTCAGGCGGGACTGCCTCTTTGCTTTGCTGAGCTGGCCTGCTGCTTGCTGCTTCTTTGCTGGGAGTTCTACATCCTGCTTTCTAAGGTTCTCAAAAGGGATAGAGTTCAGCTTGCCTCCTGTTGGAGGTTTCAGGGCCATCAAAGACTTCACCTACCAGCATCTGGGCTCTTCTGCTGTGAGCCCTGCCTTGCCGAGTGGTGCCAAATTTAGTTCCTAGGACCTTGGAAGCGAGTTCTGCTGCACCAAGAAGAAAAATCAAAGCATCGACTCCAAGTGTCATTCAGAATGTGGGTATCATCACAAAACTTGATGCACCACCACTGCCTGCACCCTAGGGTGGTCCCCGCACGAAGCAATGACCATGACTACAACGCAGCTACGGGTAAGCGGTTGACGAGTCAGATGCTGCGCATAGCAGTCTGTTAGAGCCAGTGGAACTCTTTCTCCTGTTTGTCCAGCCCGCCCAGCGTGGCAGAGGACTGGAATAGCGATGGGGGTTTTGAGTAGCATCAGCCCCCACAGGGCTCCGCTTTCCTGGCGTTACAGGTGCTATAGGAGGCGGAGTTCGACATGGAGGGTCCTGAGAGCCACGGCGCAGCGGCCGCAGCAGAGTGACAACTGGGAGCCGCAGAAGCGGCTCAGCTAGGTCTGGGTGCTGCTTGTGGTGGCCCTGTAGCTCCTGCTCGGGTAACTCCGCTCTCTGCTTTCACCAGCCTCCACCCTCAGCCATTTCTGCTGACAGGGCAGACGTAGGAGCAGCACCGACCTCCGCCTCTTACATCAGCAGTTGGGCGGTGAAACAGCAGGACCATAGTGAACAGCGGGGGTACAGCGGCAGAGGCAGTGTAAAGGCCGAGAGATCTCCCTGCTCCTCCTGATTTCGGCTACCGGATCCAACAGCGCTGTGGCTCCTTTCCTTGCCTTAACAACGACGCCTTGGCATTTACCTGTCCACCTGTCCAACCTGCGAAGTGAGGCAAGGAGCAAAGGTAGCAGCCTCAAAAGCAATAGTAGGTAAGGCTCCTAGGGTGGAATTGAGGCAGCCAGAGCAGGCTGCAGCGATTGTCCCCTCCTGGAGCCCCACCCCTCGCAAGCACGTAAAGTAAAGCCCGCTGCACACCCACACCTCCCACCATACCCCACCAACCCTGCCACACCCGCCTCTGCTTGCCACCTCCATGTTCTTGCTCTTAGAAAGGCACGGGTGTGAAGAGTGCAGCAAAACTCCAAACAGGAAAGCTGGAGGAACAGCAACAAGGAATAAGGAAAAGGGACAAACGCAGCAAGGAGCTGCAAAGGTAGAAGGCCGGAGTAGAAAGAGCAAAGCCTACGGTCTGTCAACCGAGCCGGAGAGCCTCACTCAGCTGGCACAGCAGGAGGGAGGGCTGGAGGGAAGGTAGACTGAGTCCCTCCACCCGCAAGTACCATGAGGATCCCACGAGGATCCCGTGCTCCGGCCAAAGGCACAAGTCAATCAGGAGGAAGGAAGGTACGAACCACGTATTTCCAGACGACGGCACACAAACATGACACTTAAAAAGAAACAACTAAACAGCAAGGGTCTAGACCCGCTGGAGGATGAGCCCGCAGGATCTGCACAAAATTGGTAACAAGATGCGCAGCCCTTTTACAATCCCAGGAGCACACCGAAGTCAACTCTCCCCATCAAGGGCTTATTATTCACTTCTTTAAAGCCGCAGGCAGCCAAAAAACATACCGGACAATTCTCCGGAAGGAGAGAAAGAGGAGGCAGAGACCACAACCAAACCAATAGGATCTCTAGGGGACAACCAGGGTCAGCATGGACACCATTCCAGTGTGGGCACCCGAAAGACCGCCGCCACACAAAAACAGGGAGCCCGAGAACACTTTTTTTTTTACTGAGTTTTATATAGCGCGAACTTGACCCAGTATTGGGTATCAGAGTGCTTAACATAGCACCAATTGTGTTACATAAGGACCCATTCATTTTGGTTAGGCAACGGAAGATTAAGTGATTTGCCCAGAATCACAGGATGTTCAGCGTCATTGCCGAGACTCGAAACCGGTTCCCCAGAATTGAGGTGGACCGCCCTAGCTGTTAGGCCAACTCCTCTCCCTCTCCTCTCTAAAGTCTGCAGCTAAGGCCAACAGCCCCACATTTGATTACAGTATAAATCCACCAGTGGCCCAAAGAGGACAAAGAGGTGCTTGTTGCCAACCCTTGTATGACAGTTTTTACAAGACCAGTCTTAACAGCGACATCCGGGAAAAACCCAGGAATAGACGATGTACCACTTCTTTCCTACAAAAACTAGAGCCGGCAATTGAAAGAACCTTGGATTCAACCCCCAAAAAATTAGGAAAGAATTCAGACGAGTGGAAGCCCCACACAGAGGTTTGGAGCCTGATGGGCCAAGAAGTCATGCAAGATGAGACACAAGCACCCCAAGAGGCTCTAAACCTGTTAGTTCAACTTGATCTATTACAATCAATTGCACAGCATCTGGCGTACAAGATGATAAGTTGGAAAACTAGAGCCCACCCTCGAAATTCATAAACCTGTCTCAGATCTCACAAGCTCTTGTGCCGACATCATAGAAAAATGGGCGGAACTACCAGAAGTATTAAAGGACATTGTGGCATTAGCCAAGGGACAGGGGGAGATGTTCCCTCCAAAGCAAACAACCCCTAAAAGATTAGCTGGGACGAAGGTAAAACCAGACAAAACTGGAAACTACCTTCTTGCAAATAGCCGAATAATCAAAGCACCTCAGGAAGGACCCAGCAACATAAACATCGCGGATGCCCAAGGGAAGGGAAGAGGGGCTTAGCGGTATCATTAATCAGTACAATAGCTGACGTCGCACATGAAGAAGCAGCTCCTGCTGAGAAGTCAATCCACCATTGAGGAAACAAACGGAGGCTATCTACCCGTGTAGCCACGTTCGGGAGCCTTGGATCACGAACAAGGTCCGAATTGATGTCATCGGCCTTGAATGCAATCCCAAAAAAAGTAAAAGACCACACGATCTAAATCAGAGAACGATTAAAGACAAGCTTAAGAAGTTCATCTTGACGGCGTCATACTCGAAGGTTGATCCCTTCTTGAACTCTCACCAAAATTTCGCCATGGAAATTCCTTTTCCAGAATAGGAAGAAACTTCTTTGGTCCTGAGGAGAATCCGCTTAGGGAGGGCGATTCGAAACGTGTAGACCTTATTTCATGCTTTAGGCCAAACTGTATTGTTTCATTTGTTTGCGAATACTTGAATTTTGTTATATTGTTGGATGGCCTTGTGTTTATAAATTTCGTTTTAGTGAATTGGTAATGCCGCACTAAAACTAGGGTTTAGCAAAACATTCCCAGGGCGGGCATTCTGTGTATGGATGGTGTGTGAGTGTTTGTACGAATGTGTGAAATAGTTTTCCAAGTGTATACTGAGTCACTTTGTATATATGGTGTATATAAAGCAGGTTTTTTAGAGTATGATTGTGAATTTCATTTCTATAATGGGGCTCCAAGATAAGCAAAAAAAATCAAATTTAGTTAATTCTAGCTTTTGAGAAACCAGAGAAAATTGTAAAAATTTTATAAAAGATTTTTGATAAATATAAATAAAATTCATTTTGATTAAATTCCAACCATAAGATTGGTTTGAAAGGGCAATTGTTTTATTCATTGTCGCTTCTACTAATGGTTAAGTATCAGTGCAGTAATGGCAAACTGTTTTGTTCTTTGAGAAGGCAGAAGGAGCACTAGTAAAAACGGAATTCCTCTGTCAAGGAGGGTTAAGAAAAAGGTGAAAACACAACTGTAGAAATCGAAAATTAAAAGATCAGTACCACCGGGAATGTTGAACCCCGACAGCACAGCGAATATAAAAAATTTAAAACCATTCTTCCCCATTTTCAATTTTAAACAGCCAAATAAGGCAGAGGTGACAAGGGAAGAAAATGCCGTGGTAAAAGAGGATCGAAGCCGACATTCACACATTGGGAGGCTCCACAAATAGCAAGGCGAATTACAGACAAGACTCAGGAAGAGGCAGTCGGGCAACCCACATTACAGGATCCTGTCAGCACACAGGTCAGGGCTGCCGCCTCCCCGGGATCGGAGCCTTCACACAGGGCGGTGAAGCACATTAAATTCAATCAGGGCGAGAGGCATGAAGATGAAAGAAGGGCTGGACTGCCAAATGGGGTAACAGGCAGACACCAGGTAAGAGACTCTTTTAATAACCAGCTAAATCAGAACTACCAGCGGCTCTCCCTGGGAGAGGATAGATCAACACTGATTACGGTCAAGCATTAAAACCATCCAGTAATCCATGAGGCGTTGTTTACCCCCAGGTACACAGCCAAAGGCTCCTACAATATTCTAAATAGTTCTAACATCTTATGTCTATTCAGACATATCGATAGCTTGGCACAGATAACCTCTGAAAACATCGAGTGGGTAAACTTCAGAAGGCTAGACCGTGACACCCACGGTGACTCCACCTCAGTTGGCTTCACCCAACAGCACGTACAACAGACGGTCCTAGGCGAAGCACCACATCTCGCAAACTGGGGCATAGAAGTCACCCCGCTCAGCTTGCCGAAATACCCTCCCGTTCTTATTCCTAAAAATGATAGGCGGGAGCCTACATCCATTCTTAAAGGCACAATGAATAAAAGCTCTGAACGAACAGGAAAATCTGAACAACCAAGAACTCCAATAAAAATCAGGATCTCATACAGTGTCATTCAGCACAGAGTGCAGACACACAAGCAAGAGCAGGCCCATATGAGGGATCCATGGCAACAGCGTCCCTAACCAAAGGGATAGCAACAACAGTAGAGGACGTTTACCTTCAATTTGTGATCAACAACGCAAATTAACCCTCATTTCATGGAACATCGCTGGGTTAAGTAGCATCTTTAGGGACAAGCCCATGCAAGATTACCTCGCAAAGGGGGATATATTGTGTTTTCACAAGACCTGGGCCAAGTCAACAACCCAATTTGGCGACTGTTATGAACATCATACACCTGCGACAAAAAAGACCATCTTCGGACGCCCGTCAGGAGGTTTATCCATCTTCCTAAGCTACGCCTGCAAACTTAAAACCACAGCCATAAAAGTGGAAACTCCCGACCTCCAAATCATAACAATAGAAGGGCTGGGAAAGGGGCAACAGCCCCATCACCTGTTGCTAATAAACTGTTGTAACAAGCTAACAAAGTGTGAAACGCTACTCGCTATGGAAACCTTTATCAGTATTCTGGAAGGTGTTCTCATTAAAGTTGAACACCATAACGTGATTATTTCTGGAAACTTCCACACGAGATGCCTGGACCACATACCAGCTATACACAGGACCGGGAAAAGTATGGGCCGCTGATCGCCCTTCTTAAACATGTTAAGTTGTTATCCACCCATAGAATTAAAAAAATCAGCTGCCCCTCATGGACTCCCAAGTCAACTTTTAGGAACATATCCAGCATAGACTACATTTTTTTTTATTTCAAAACTTTTTATTTGTTGTTTCCAGTTACATGAACAAATAATAAAAACAAATGTGACACTGATGGGTACAAACAGGGTGATGGGTGATTACAATATTATAAGTGAGAAAATATCTGCGTGGGCGATGAGTCACGGGGGACCAGAATAAAATAAGTATTAATAAGGTCAACAGAAAAGAAAGAAGAGATAAACAACATAACCTCAGTCATATACATCATATATGAAGTATCAACACAAGGAGAGTGGACCTCAGGTAGTACAGTCCTCGAGATTGCTGGAATAGCTGGATTGGCATAAAGGGGGCAGTTAAGTATGTTGCCGGTCAGGCCCAGTATAAAGAGAGTGTGTGATCGTACAGGACTGGGGACGAGGGAGTGTGTGGGGAGTTCAAGGAGGTTTGTGTGCACTAAAATAGTTGTCACGGGAAACCCACATTTGTCTATGAGGAGGTCGCCATGGAGTGTTTTGGAGCAAGATGTTATCAGCACCTCTCAGATTGGTGACCCAATTTAACCAACATTTGAAAGAGGCTTTGCGAGTGTCTTTCCAATTGTTCCGAACCATCTTCACAGCGGCGGTGAGAAGAAGGTCAACTAGGGCCCTGTCATTATCTGTGAGAAAATCGTCTCTTAAAAAGCAGAGTACCAAGGCGGATAGCTCTCTGGCAGGGGAAAAGGAGAAAACCTTTGTGAGGAATACGAAGATTTTGTCCCAAAAGGGTGCAACACATACACATTGTAGTAAAAGGTGTACTAGGTCACCATCTTTCTCGTTACAGTTACAGCAAATGGCATTGTCACTAATATTATGTGAGAAGAGATGCGCCGGTGTCCAAAAAGCTTTATGGAGAAGCCAAAACTTCGCCTGGGAGAGTGTAGGGCTTATTTTATGTCTCATGGTCAATTCTCAGGTTTTGGACCAATCCAAGTCTGAAATTGGTAATGAGGAGTGCGATTCCCAGTACTGTATAAGATCTTTATTGAGATTGGATTGCTGTGGCTGTAGGAGTTTGTAGAGCCTGGAGACCTGGTGTCCCAGTTTGTTAACATTAGACAGATATCTCAGAAGGGAGGGGGGCTTTGTGGACAATTTTGCTTTGGAGATCGCTGTCTTAATGTTCAAAAAGTTGTAAAACTCCAACGAGTCTAGGTCATATTTGGCTTGGAGTTCTTTAAAGGTGAGGGGGTAAGAATTACTGAACAGTTGATGCGGGAAGAATATATCTTATTAATCCATAGCTCATTGTATAGTGGCTTTCCTTTGTAGAGTTTTGAGTGATTACACCATATCGAATCCCAGTCAGAACGTCTGATATTATTATTCAAGAGTTTATCAATTTTCAACAGGGCGAGTCTTGTATTTTTACAGATGGATTTTGAACAATTGGCCGTACTCATATTAGCAGTAAGGATGGACGCTGGTGCAAGATTTCTAAAAAGGGCTTTCTCTACGGTAAACCACACAGGAGTGTAGTCAGCGGGAGGTGATAGCCAGTAAGAGCCTTGTTTGGCAAGGAAGGCTGTCTGATATATTTTGAAAATCCGCTAGATTGACCCCTCCCAGGGATTTGTCGAGGCGTAGCTTTTTTAAGATAATCCTTGCCTTTTCCCCTTTCCATAGGAACTTAAGAGAGTAGAGGATCTAGCTTATGGTGGAAGTCTTGGGACAAGGTAGGAGGGAGCATGGTAATACGGTAATTAACTAAGGGGGAGATCATCATTTTGATGGTCTCGACCCTTCCCCACCAAGTTATAAAACGGGGAGACCAGCCATCAAGTTGTGATTTAATTTTATCTAGTGTGATGGATTCATTGTGGTGAAGGGTTTCGAGAAGGGAGCTGCAAAATTCAATACCCAGGTATTCAATAAAACCAGTCTGCCATGTGAGACATGAGCTACCAAGCATGTCCCTGGTGCTGTGTACATTTAGGTGTTTGCCCTCTGATTTGTCCCTGTTCAATTTATAACCAGAGTGTAAAGAGTATCTTTCTATAGTAGACATGAGAGCTCCGATGGAGGTCTCTGGGTTCTCAGTAACTACTAGAATATCGTCAGCGTCGGCTGCTAATTTCACCTGTCCCCCCCCCGAATTTCACTACCGCTAGGTCCTTATTTTGTTTTATTTCTGATAAGAGCGGTTCGAGGGCCAGGAGAAACAAAGCTGGCGAGAGGGGGCAGCCCTGCCTGGTGCCCTGTTGTAAACTAAATGAGTCTGATAGGGTTCCATTTATGGCGATTCAAGCGGATGGAGAATAGTATAGGGCCATTACCATCTTAGTGTAAGAGTTCCCCAGATTAAGGGCTTTCATGCACTGTTCTAAGAATGACCAAGATACTCTATCAAATGCTTTTTCCGGGTCCAAGGTGATGGCTACCGATGGGGTGGGTGTTGTTTTAGCTTTCTCTAGGATGTGGCACAATAGTCTTGTATTATCGTTGGACATGTGGTGTTTTAGAAAACCCACTTGAGAATTACTAATTAATTTGGAAAGGACGGCATAGAGTCTGCTGGCCAGGATCTTCGCATACATTTTGCAGTCCAGGTTTATGAGCGAAATAGGACGATAGTTTTTAGTTAATAGGGATAACTATTATAGTGGCTTCGCCCATTGGCTCAGAGACACTGCCTGAAGTAGCAATCGAGTTAAATAATTTTAATAGTATGGGGGTGATGGACTTGTCAAATGCTTTGTAGAAGCCCGCCGAAAACCCATCTGGGCCAGGGGCTTTGTTGCTCTTGAGGGATTTAACAGAGGTAAAAATGTCCTTGTCCGTGATGGGGGACCCTAGCGCCGACTGTCTTTGTCAGAGCTTGGGAAGGTTCAGAGTGTCAAGATCCTTAGTACATGTGTCCGAGTCGAAAGACATTTTGTTCTTGTAGAGGTCCTCATAGAAGGCCTGAAATGAGGCTAGAATGTTTTTTTGTTTGGTGTGGATGTTATTAGCGGAGTCTTTTATCGATGTATAGTAAGTAGTTTTTGTCTATGTTTGAGATAGGACGCAAGCAATTTCCCTGCTCTATTCCCCTCATATAGTTTCATGGCTTTAAATTTATTGATCCACTCACCGGTGCATCTGCTCACAATAGTGTTATATTCGTATTTCTTTTTGATTAGTTGATCGAGAGCTAGTTTGTTATCCAGGTTAGTTAAAAGGGCAGTTTCTAGGGCCTTTATATCTTTTTCAAGAGTGTCGAGATCTGCGTTTAGTTTATTATTAGTCCTTGCTCTCAAGCCAATAATCACTCCCCTTATTGTGGCTTTCAGGGCGTCCCAGACGAGAAAGATGTTCGTGTCTGGGGAATCATCCAATGCGATATAGTCCTTAATGGCGTCTTCTATTTGTCGCTTGCCCTCAGGATCCGAAAGTATTTCCTCATTAAAACGCCAGCGTTTTGGGGGAAGAATAGAGTGAGAGCCCGCGAGTTTAATACTAATACAAGAATGGTCAGAGACTAGTTTAGGTGCTGTGTCCGTTTCTTCTATGAGGTGGGTGAAAGGGCTAGAAATTAGAATGTAATCAATTCTGGAGTATGAATTGTGTGGGGCTGAGTAGAATGTAAAGTCCCTCCCATCAGGGTGTTGGAGGCGCCATGAATCTTTTAGGAGAAATTTGGTGCACAGGCATGTGAGTGATTCGTGAGAGCGAGATGGGTGGAATGTGCATTTTGATTGCCGGTCTAATAGGGGGTCTATTGGGAGATTGAAGTCGCCGCCTACAATTAGGAGTTCGTCTTGTGGAATGTTCTCTATGGCTAAAGAGACAGAATCCCAAAAATCTGGGTCGTCCGAGTGAGGACCATATATGTTAACCACGTGAATAGGGTCTTCGTCTCTCATCAGGTGGGTGATTAATAGCCTTTCATCTGTGTCATGAGTGTGTTAAGTAATTGAGAGGTTTGATTTCTTTGCGACTAGGGTGATCACTCCCCTTTACCTGTGGACGGCCGAGGAGCAAAGTGTGTGGGAAATCCAGTTGAGGTTTATATAACTTATATCCTCCTCTGAGAGCTTAGTCTCTTGGAGTAGGATGACATCCCCTTTAGATTTTGATAAGTAATCAAAGAACTTCTGTCTTTTCACTGGTTGGTTGAGTCCCTTGACGTTGAGGGAGACTACAGTAAGATTTTATAGTAGTGATTTGGGTTTAGCCATCTAGGGAGTGCTGGTCGCCGAGAGGGTAGTAGATATTTGGATTTGTAGCAGGAAGAATGTAGAACTGGAGTGCCGCCTTCTGCGTACCAGTTTCGGCAAGGTATGAGACCAGCTAGTTGTGGAGTTTGTGGGTTTCCCTTATTATTGGGACACTTGTGGAGATTAGGTTGGGAACTGTCAGCAATACGCGCCTTGTGGGATACTACTGAAGGGTAATTCTCATTAAAAAAAGGAAACAGAAAAAGAAACAAAGGGAAACAACCAGTACAATATTTATCCCCAGCCCCAGCCCCGAACCTCCCCCTCCTCCCCCCTCCTTTATCCCTTCATCCCTCTCAGTCCACCCCCTCCCTCCCAAAAGATTCGGACTTAGGAGCTGCGACGGCAGTCCAGTCTGAGGGTAGCACAGAGAAAATGGATGTAACATTAATGCTTCATGAGAATCAAGGTTTTAGAACTACACCTCATTTAGCATGTGGAAATTAACAATGGGCATAGGTGATAACAAGGATATGGAGAGCCATACCTTTAGAGCAAAAGTTGAGCCACGAACAATGCAAACGGTGTCGATGTGGAAAAATGTGCACACTAAGTGAATTACATGGCCTATAAAGATGGTCTAACCTGACCCTAGAAATTCTAGTATGTTGTTATAAAATGATATATTTGCCCTGAATGGGCAGATAATGGCCTATGGTAATCATATTCCTAGGCAACAATCGTTAACATTGTGACATCAGAATACTAGGTAACAGACATTAACATTGTAATTATTGAAAACAGTTGTCAATAGATGAAAACGGACGGTTGGCTCTGTAGGTCTTTGTCACTAAAAGTTAGCAGGAACTATTATGGGAATCTAGAGCTCTAATAGGAAGTAGACTAGATAGCCAATTGACTAAAGGAAGGCACAATGTATGCTGTTGAGGTAAAATCAACAAAGTCAGTAATCAATATACAACAGCACCAGTGGTGGACAGTGACAAGGTATTTCAGGTGATGGCGGAGTCCTGGGTATCCGTTTTTCTCTTGTTGGTAGAGCCACTTCATAGGTCCATGCTCTGTGTCAGAGAATCTTACAGGTGTCGTGCAAGTTCATGAGGATCTGAGTAGAAAAGTGGTCTACCATTTTCGATCATTTTAAATTTTGATGGACCAGCAAAGGAAAATTGGATATTTTTCGCCTTCAGCTTATCCCTCAGGATGAGGAACCCTTTTCTTAGCTCAACAGTTTCTTTAAAGTAGTCTCGGGTGAAAATTATACGGTGGCCTTCCCAGGAGACGTGGTGTTTTTTTCTTGTGAACTGCAGAATAGTTTCAACATGTTGGTATCGGAGAGGTTTACAGATCAGAGGGCGAGGGCCTTTCCGCCCTTGGACATTGAACGTTGGTATTCTATGTGCTCTGTCCAGTTCTAGGCCGTGTGGGAATGTGATCCCCGTTATCATTGGAATCCAAGCTTCTAGGAATGCCACACAAGATCCTGCATCCTTCTCTGATTTCTCTGGAACACCAAAGATGCGAATGTTCCCTCTTCTATTACGATCTTCCAGTTTGGCGCTTCGTCTTCCGAGGTCGTCTGTGGTGCGCTGGAGGTGCTTTATTATCTTTGATGAGTGAGAGGACCTGTCCTCTATATCACTGATGCTTTTATTCATAGTGCTCATATCCGCCCTGATTGCCGTAAGCTCAAGTTGCATGGTGTCAGTGTTGGTCTTGGTAGATTTAGCTAGATCGTGGACTTCTGCAAGCTTCTTTAGGAACATATCCATAGTGGCTGTTATGTCCAACCTGGCTTTGATAGGGGATTCTGAGGGAGAAGGTTCCGGACACACCTTCTTATTGTTGGTCCTACTTTGTCCGTCAGCCATTGTTCGACCGAATTAGGGTATTTGCAGAAATGAGTTGATGTGGTTGCCGTTGATGGTGTGTGGGAACTCGCCACAGTTCGCTTTGTCGCTCTCGCTCGCCACTTTGAATTATGTTTTACATCAGGTGTTACATCAGTTGTGAAAATCTGAGCACAGATAGTGGAAGTGAGGCAGAATGGGCCAATTAGTGATTCACTGTCAGATCACTGGTGTCTCACCTGCCTGAAGGGTGACACCAGGCAACAGGAGGCGGTAGAGATTGCAAAGAGGCAGACACCAGGGGCTGAATGTCGAGGCAGATTATTGGCATTCGATCCCCAACTGGTAGGTTACAGGCAAGATCAGCGGGTTCACCACCGTAGCAGACTACCTATTTGCTGTATGGTCATTAATGTGGAAATTAAGTCAGACTGCAGTAGAAAGGCTGTAACACGGCCAGAGCACACTATCAAATTGCGGCTGAGAAAGGGAAGTCCACGTTTCTACTGGCCTAGGATTGCGGGGTCTCTTATAGATTTGTTACAGTTATGTCCTTTATAAGCACAGGTCTTGGTGGAAGCATATATGAGCAGATATGAGAACTCTACGATGTCTCGCTGCAGCAGCTATTTGAAAACAAACACCGTGGAGCAGGGGTGTAGATGTGTGTCTCCCACGGCTGTTGGTGATTAAAGACACATTTATTTAGCGCTGGAGTCTGGCCGGTTGTCCCGGGAATGGTATTGCTGAGGCTATGTGTCGGGTTAATAAAGACGCGTCTGCTTCATGCCGCCATTTTGAAATCGTTGGGAGCGGTAGCCGGCACAGCAATCATTGGTCAGTTTAGAGCCCCCACCATCATTGGCACAAGGAATGAAGAGAAGAGCAATGGTGGGCAGGCAGACAAGGGGACGACGACGCTAGCAAAATGCACCAGGTTGGGAGAGACTCATCCAGTGTCGCGCCACCATCTTGGGGACTCTGGGTTCGAATTCAAGCGCAGGTGCCCCTGGTCGAGTAAGGCAAGTGTACGCCACGAAACATTTATGCTGAATTCCACATCAGCAAAGGTTTTGGAGTGCAGGTTATGATGTAGGTTGTAGAGTAAGCATAGTGCTGTCTCGCCGAAATATTCAATGCTGCCAAAGGGCGTCCGCCATATTAAGGTCAGGCAATGTGAAGCGATGTGTCGAATACATGACTCTTGCGTTTGCTGATAGAAAATTAGGGCACCCACCTCCTGTAGCGCTGAGGTAGATTGAAGAAGCGCTGTTTTCCAGAACGATGTTCGAGCAGTGGATCCAGGAATAGGCGCCGGTGAGGGACAGACTCGATCTGCGTTGCGCCTCCATCTTAAGGCTTCATCCCTCGGGATTGTGAACCGCTAGTGCCACAGTGGGTACAGTTTCCCCATGGCGATTCAGGTCGAAATTTGCGGCGCCATGTAGAGCCACCTGGTTTGATGAGATGAAACCCGGTATTCCGATGACAATCGCTGAACTCAATCTCCTGAAAACGGCCTTAGTCGCTCCTCTGTCTGCCGAGCGACGCGTTCCGGCAGACTTTACCGCTGCCGTCCAAGCCATAGACAACATTTTAATCAATGAAATGCAGGCATACAAGCCGAGTGATTTTGAAGTGGATGACAGAGAGGAAAGCGATCATAGGCCACTCTGTGCCACTTTGGTTTGGCCCTGGAACTAGCAGAATCCCAGGAAACAGCTGGCACAACCTCGGGCGACAAATGATATATAGCCCTTAAGACTAAAAAGGACTGCCAACCTTAGTAACAGACTGCTGGGTATTTAGCTGCATAGGAGGAGGTTACTGAGACATGGCAGACAATGAACATCACAAGTCATTGGGAAATGCTGATAGTGGACTTACAGAAGAACCTGGGAAATGCCTACCAAACAAGAAGGAGCCTCGATGTAAAACAACCCTCTCAGGAGCCAAGAGCACCAAAGGGCCTGAAAAAATTTAAAAAATGCTCTCAAGAAGGCAATCTAAGCAAAAAACAAAGGAGCACACCCATCACGGGTGACCTCCAACTCGGCCCTGCGGAGTTTATACAGGAAGAAAGTAGTAATTAGGGCACACGTAGGCACGGCGCATTTTTTCCCAGAGCGCGGAGAAGCTGCATGGGGAGGGCGGATGGGTGTTGTCCAAGTGTTTTATAATGCAAAGATTTTAAGTAATGTTACGGCTAAAACATTTTTACTATAACGCAGGCCCCCACATTTGTGTCGCAGCACCTCTGAAAAAACCACTGCTGCGGGTGCCTCGAGTACAGCATAATTGAGGTCCATGACGCACCACTCCAACTGAGACACAGCACCTGCTTCGACACTGTCGAATCGACGCCGCACAACTTGATTTTCAACACATCACCGATACATTGTTCCTGAGCGCCGATTTCTTCGTCGACCCACCACCGTAGGAAGGAACCAAGGTATCAAGCTCAGAAACAACACATCACTTCCCCTGCACCACGCATGCAACTTATTTACCCTGACTAGAGTGAGGGCTCCTGCGTGGACAGGGTGCATACCACTGCCAACTAGAGACACCATTTCGAAGAGGCAGGATGGCAGCAGTCAGATAGAGACTGTGAACAGTAGGGTCAAAGGTCTTGGCTCAGTGTCCATGTGACAAACTGCTTCGGCTTTACTAACCTGGCCCGGAATATCGTCTTGTGCCGGAGACTCGTACCACGAGTGCCCTGACAAGTGTTTTACATCCGGCGTGTTGCTCAGCAAAGTATGAGATTGAAGTCCACCCACAGAGGTCCTGCTTTTAACCCAAGTGAAACCCCCACCCATGACCAGCCATGACACTACTAATGGTGGCAGCTGCATATATCAAAGTGGGTAGATGTTTCCTCAAACTCAGAGTGGAGAGCGCCTACTGACACTACCTTCTGAATCTGTGTAGTTTGTCATATACTGGCTCCATCTGCCTGTATGTGCAGGAAACATGTTGGGACACATGTCTGTATAGCACTGTTTTACCAATAATATGGGCTCACAGTGCTGTCAGGCTCAGGTATCTTCAGCCCAAGGTCTAAAGGATGCAGTGCTTGTGAACATGTGAGGTGAGGCTCAAGTGTGCGGTAATGGGGGGCCACGGAGTGAATCGGATTCTTAGTTACAGTCAGTGCGTAAAGTCCCCCTTCTCTTTGTAGCCGCCCCACCATTTCCTGCTCCTCACAACAACCCCTACCCCACCCTCAATTATAATTCTTTTAGGGCCACATACAACCATCTGGGTTGAATATCTATCCTGATGGAAGCAGAAACTGTGTGTGGTTCACTCTCAAGTTCACAGGTTCCTTCCAAAAGTCTGGGGCTAACTGTAAATCTTATTGCACAGTTGGATTTAAGTGAACGATCCTAAGACGGGATATAAACTGTCCCCTTTTAACTTTATGGAGCTCTTCCCAGCACTGAAGAGAACGCTGAAGACCAGAGATGGGAATGATGGTCGTCTCGCTTCTACAGGAGGCGCTAGACCCCAGGACGCAGGAAGGACCTCTCCTGAAGAGAACGCTGAAGACCAGAGACGGGAATGATGGTCGTCTCCCTTCTACAGGAGGCGCTAGACCCCCAGGACTGAGGAAGAAACTCTGTTGCTGCAGAGGAAGGACCCATTAGGTGGGCTGCTTGAGATGAGAGTACTTGTCCTGATTATCCGGAGCCCAGTCCTGTGCTCAGCATCTTAAAGTGAGGAGGTTGAAGACTCTGAGCTTCCCCAGACCAGGAGCCTGTGATCGCAGCCCTGCCAGATGGCCCTTCCTCCTGTGAGGGGTCCCCAACGCCAGTGAACTTCTTTCAGCCATAGCTACAGGAGATCTTCACTCTGTGTCCAATGAGGATGTGAGTCTAGCGCCTGGACCCTGCACCTCTTTGTGTCTGATGAACCCTGCACTGCTGGGGAGTCATCTGCGCTGAAGCCCTTGTGACCCTGTGCGCTTCACAATGCATTGCTTCAGCTCTTCTACTGCACCTTCTGCTGCGTCTGATGACCATCTGAGCTCCTGTGCCACACCCTGCATTGCTGCACATTTCCTACTGTGTTCCATGATCATGTGAGCCCGTGTGCCACAACCTGCATTCGTGCATCTTGTCTGCTGAGTGCCATGACCATATGACCACATATGTCACACCCGGCACTGCTCCATCTCTCCTGCTTTGTCAGATGACCATGTGTGCCCATGTGCTACACCCTGCATTAATGCACCTCTTCTGCTATGTGCCATGACCATGTGTGCCCATGTGCTACACCCTGCATTGCGTCTTCTGACACCGATGACTGTGTGAACCCATGCACGACACACTGCACCGCCACACTGAATCCTTTCAATACAGATTGAGATACCATAACACACATGCACACGCCTCTGATCCTCTGCCGCCGCCTCTGTAGTTCAAAGTGTATACGGCCAGTGATCTCAGCGCTCTGACACACACACTGTGTGCTCTTGTGCAGCTTCCGATGTAGGTCTCTCCCACCCACAATCATTCCTTGTGCTTTAGGGCAGCCTTCTGTGGGGGATCCAGAGGGTTCATTGTGATCCCTGAATACCCACAGACATACTTTGTGCTCCTCTGCAGCCTCTTCTATGGGGCTCATAGTGCACAACCTCTGATCCCTGAAGCCGACAAATATATTTTGTAATCCTCAGGGAGACTCACAGAGTGTCTGTACGTGTGACTCCTCACTACATACACACATACTGTGTGATCTTGGCCATCACTGTCTATGGTACCCACGGGGTGAATTTTGATCCCTTAACACTGCAAAACATACTTTGTATCTTCCTAAAAGCTTAACAAGTGAATCAAATTGTGATCCCCGAACACTCACACACATACCTTGTGGTCCTCTGCAGCTTCTTCCTCTGTAGAACTTACACTGTCTTCACTTGTGAATCGTGAACACCCACATACACTCCTTGCACAGACTTCTCTTTGGGGCCCACAGGTGCAGTATGATCCATAAACATCCACACACATACCTAGAGCTCTTCAGCAGCCTCCTCTATGGACTCTCGGGTGCCCTTTGATTCCCTGAACACCCACAGACACACCCTGTTCTCTTCTGCTGCCTCCTCAATGACATACACAGTGAGGGTGACCAGATGACTCCATGCCACTGGGACACAACGTATTCCATTTCAGGGCTTTTGATTTAACTTATCAGTGCATTCTGGGAGTTGTAGTCTTGGTTCATTTTACTTGACGCCATTGCTTCAACACACCAGATGAATATGATATTTAAAAAGCAAAATCCAGGAATGGAAAAGTAGTGTCCCGGTAACACGGAGCTGTCTGGTCTGAAATTTATTGTAAGGATGACTTATGATCTCTGCACACTCTCACACACAGCGTGTGCTCTCCGGCTGCCCCTTGGTGCGGCTCACCAAGCGACTTTGTGATCCCTGATCATCCACAGACGTACCTTGTGCTCCTCTGCAGCCTCCTCTATGGGACTTGCTGAGTGAGTTTTGTGCTCCTTGGACTCCCGGCAGCCCCAGCATATCATCCTCTGATCCTCTGCACAGAACAGCCTCAGCTTCTCATCATGTTTCTCGCACAGATTCTCCCCCGGGGGCTTCACGGGGGGCAGATGAAGCTGTTTTAACATTTCCACCATGTTCCCCAGTTGCCTGTTGGGTCGGAGGTTTTTCCCAGAAGATATCTCCCTGCACTGTGGACAGGGGAAGTTTCCATCTCTTCCCTCCCAGCTCTGGGTGATGCAGGAGCGGCAGAAGTTGTGTCCACACTCTATGGACACCGGATCATTAAAATATTCCAAACAGATGGAACAAGTGGCCTCTTCCTGGAGGTTCCCGAGCTGAGCTGCTACCGCCATGATGCAGAAATGCAGGAAGTGAAGGTAAGTTTCAGTTTCTCTCTTTGTGCAGTGGGTGTGTCTGTGCGTCTGCCCCTGCCTGACTGCGCCAGTGTACTATCGATAGACCCACCCCATCTGTCTTTACACCCCCCCCCCCCATATCTTGTCTGCATGTATTTTTAAGCTCCCCGCTCTTCAGCCCGTTTACTGCGCATGCGTGTGATTGCACGCATGCGCTTTCAAGATCTAATGGCGAACACTACCACTGCTTCACCAAGGAGAGCCCCTGCCTTGCGCTGGCTCCGGCTGCCACTGGGCCCGGCCAAGGCTCCCAGGAGAGGCCCGCTCAAAGGCGAGGAGGGCTGCGGGGATCGAGGGGTGCTTTTGCAAGCTCCCCCGCCGCCAAAGAAAGGCGCCCATTCACTGCTTGCAGATGCAGCTCCCCCCCCACCCCCCGCCTTTGTTTCACAGTGCGCTGCCCCAGGTGCGCAGCAGAAGCAATCCCCTTCATTCCATTGCACTCACCTCCCACCTCCCATGCTGCGATTATAAATTGGCTCACGTCAGGTGTGTTTTCTTGTGTAGCACTCCCTGAAAATCCAATCGCCTTTAGGCGCTCCAAATGTTCGTCAGATAATGGAACAGGCCAAGTGAGAGTTTATGATTGTTCCTGCATCACAGAGTAATAAAATGTTTTTATTGAACGCTTTCTGCTACAGTTCTGCCGATTCAAAGTACTGTAAATAACAGATACTAGTATTACCACATTTATGGCACTCAATGTACAGCCCTCGAAAGAACTCAGGCAGGAGTCTGTCTTGCCATGATTTCCACTTGTGACCTTTGGCCCCTTCATTGCCTCATCCACCAGCTTTCTCACACTTTGTCACAACATGTCGCAGGGAACTCGTTCTAGTGGCAAAGGCTGTCAGTTCTTGCGCTTCATCTGTTCAGCCCTCAGGACATGAACCTCTCGCTCTGAAGTCCAAGGCCCTCCATTCTCCGACCTCTCTGTTCTGTTCTTCCGCACCTCTGACACCTGGCCTACTTGCTTAAAATCTGCAGTGTTTTACATAAACAGATCACTGCTGACCAAGGCTTTAAGTGGGATAAAAAAAACTGGGGGGTCTCTCAAAGGGGCCAGTGTAATTAGGGGCATGGCTTTAAAACACTTACGCTAAAGATCTGTGTTTAGCATAGTATGCCCCCCGACTTGTATTTTGCTGTATCTGTCATTGCATCCAGATATATGATACAACAAGAAGTAAGGACTATTGGCTTTGCCAATGGTTATTTGTTGCATAATATAAATAAGCTGCAACTATGGTTATTACATATAATATTGAAAAAGCTTCCAATAAAAGCCCTGGTGACCCTACCACAATGTTTCTGCTCTTGCGTTTTAGAAAGAGAAGGGAAATCCAGAAAGAAAATGACTCTTCAAAGGATTTCCCTTCCCCCACAACGCTCACCTGGCATGACGTCATGCCGTAACTTCTTCACTAGTGAGAAGTGTGCAGTGTGGGCAACGCACATCAACGTGCCTGCTGTCTCAAAACGGGTCTCTATCAGGCTGTTTGCACCCTGGCACTTATCTCCGGATTGCAGTGACAGCAAACTGCTGTCACTGCAGTCCGGAAAAACAACAGACCGCCTGTGCCAGGGCTCAAAACAGAGCACGATAGAGACCCCTTATCGAGCCCCCCTTAAAAAAAACTGCTGGTGCTCTGACCCCTCGAGACCCGGCCCACTTAAAGCCCTACTGCTGACCCCTCTGTTTTCTCAACCATCCCCAGTGTCTCTACTTCCCTACTTCTCAAGAAATAGGAACAACTAATTTCGTCACCACACCCATCTCTTCTCTAACAACCTACCAACTCCCATGCCAGTGCTTAATTTGTACAAAAATAAGTGCAAGGGCCCTCGTCAGGAGGCTACTGTACCTAGCACACACTATTGCCACTACCAGTGCTGCCAATGACAGTACGTATAAAAACTACTAACCATCAAACTGCTACTAGTGTGACAATTAAGACAGGTCGAGGCCCCTAAAGCAATAAAAACTGGCTTGGGTGGTAGGAAGTTAGTTGTTTTGATGTATACAAGCGCTATATAAATACAAACCTTTTTTCCTTTTCTATCCTTCCGCTATCCTTTCCAATCCAAATAACTGACTAACCTATCCACCACTTTAATCATTTTCATATTTCACAATACTAATTCAACACTAATCCATTATGGGTCCCGGAGTCGTGTGCTACTCGCCGAAAAAGCGCTTCGACGCCTCGTCAGAGATACTAAGTGTTATATAAATGCAATTACAATACAATAATGAATTAATAACCAATTGAGGTTCTGCTCATATCTAAATTGCACAAACAGCACCACCATGGGCAACTGTCATAAGTGCCAGTGTTGACAATTAACTACCAGTGCCCAGCACAGGAAACTACCAGCTCAAGTTAAGCATTGCTCCCATCCAATAAGATCTCCTTGGCCATCACATTCATCTCTCTCCTATGCTCCTCTATCTAGAGCCATCAGCCGCCTTTGGCATAGTTGACCATGTGACACAACTATCCTTTCTCAACTTAACTGTCATCAGGAGTCTCATTAACTCCAAGACACCATCCCCGCCCCACCACCTCCAGTGGGCATATCAAAAGGACCACTCCTTTTCTCGCTGTATTCCACCTTCCTTGGTGACATTGTGTCTTCATTTGGGTTCTCATATCGTCTGAGTGCCGAAGACACTTCCTAGTTTTACATCAAACCTACAGTCGCGTGATTGACTGTCTCACCACCACCCACTCCTTAAACTTCTCGGAAACTAAAGTCCTGTCGTTTCCAGCATCATCAGCTACCTTCTCTCTAACTGACCCACTCTGCTTCACCCAGACCCTAACATTTGCCCTTACTTCAAGAAACCTTGGAACCTGCTTTCACCGAAACATTAAATTGACATCTTACATAACTAATACAGCAACCAAAGTCAACATTGATAGAGCGCGCGAGGTCACCCGACCAATAATTTCGCCGCTTCCAGCTTCGGGCCCATATATTTCAATTCACCATATACACTGATCAGGTGACTTCACGCTCTACTACCAATTTGTGTGAATTCCCTACTGTTACTCTTCAGCGTACCCGACTTACCATCCACCGATACGGGTACCTATGACCACAATGGATCAGGGAGCTAGCTGTAAAGGAAAGGCAGCAAAATACAAACCCAACCAATAACATTCAATTATTCTGTATAATGACCACGGACAACTGGAAGTTTTAAAATGTTTATCTAAAGTTCGTTTTCGGAAATCATGAGATTTACAAGAATAAGACAATCGATAATCAGGATAATGAAAAATACATAACTATAGAGAAATAAAGTCAGGGTAATCATGGAAATGCTAATATAGAATGCAACAGGGAAAATTATGCATTTAGGGCAAAAGTTCTTTAGACAGTTTAAGTAAGGAGGTTCTAGACCATATCAGAAAATGACAAACTGCAATGCAAAATATAATTTCTAGCAGGTAGGGTAACATGGGAACACGTTATGAAATAAATGCAAATGACTTTTCGTTTCAATAGTTGCGGAAAGCATGGAAAATTAACATATGCAAAGGTGTGTCTTTATTAAAGCAAAAGACGGAAAATAGAAAGGTGCAAGGTTTAAAGATCTTCAGAGCAATATTTACCTAGACTGGTGTGGAAACCAAACCCTGGCCACGGGTCAGTTAAGGACAGGAAACCCTCTAGGAAGGATACCCCTCAATGGACAGCAGGTGCAGAATGGACACCCAGGACAGGACAGGAAACCCTCAGATTAGGAATCAGGACAGGACCTCAGAAGAGGAACCCCTCAGGACAGGACCGCACCCGCAGTTCGGAAGCAACGCCTGTGCTCCACCCTCTCTGCAGCTATCGATCAAGACCCCGATTGAGTCAGCGAACTCCCAGCAAAGTGCTCCGCCAGCACTTTAAGGTTTAGTAAAACCTTAGTCTATGGTCAATTTCGGACAGAGTGCTCCGCAGTACTCTGTATCTTCAGTCACCTATTGAGTGCGTTGGGTCAGTGACAGGTCAGCTAAACCAGACAAGTCGGACAATTTCCCTAGGTGAACCCAGGGTAGTTATACTGTTTTGGGACGGTGTACCACCCCCCAATGTTGCAAAGTGTCAGAATCCCTCAATTTGGATTGGTCCTAAAGTAGGATTTGGGTAACACACCAATCAGAACAGACTATTTGGAGGCCTTATTTACATCTCTGGGTACCGCCTAGCAAGATTGGGGTTCCCATGAGAAAATCGCGCAGAATACAGTGAAAGAATACATTTTAGCAACAAAATAGAACAATGTCATGATGCTGCTGGGCGAAGGTACAGCTTCCCAGGGTGGCTCTGGTATCAACCTTCTTTGGCCTCAGTTCAATGCCATCATGGCTCCTGGCGAGTCTGCGCACAAGTACCCTCCAAGATGGACTCCCCAGCCCAGCACCCCTCCGAGTCGAGGATACATGAAAAGTAAGCGAGAACAAATTAATACATAGAAATAACGATATGAAAACACAACATTGGTTTTGTACTTTGAACTTATCATTATAAGAAAATACTATGCAGTTTAAATGTTAGCTACATATACACAGGCACAAGAGCAACTGCACGAGCAGTACCACGTTATGACCAAAGCTATGTATTACGCATGCGCATCTTTTTTCCCTCCAAGCCTGCAAACACGTCATGACACGTGAGAGTGACTGACGCATGCGCAGAAGCTATTTAAAAGCAGCGGCCATTTTAAAGACTTGAATTAATCGTATTAGAAATACACATAGGCAAGCTTCATCTACCTTGTTTCAAACATGAAATAAAGATTAGTAAGACGTACAAATTATTACTTGATTACACATGTACGAGGTTCATGACTAAAGCAAGTCGCAAATGCGAAGCTTTGCTTCATCAATCCCCTCTTTGATGATATTTACTATCATCACAAAGTAAATGGAACCAGATGCCAACTTTCTCACACTTTATACAGCTCTATCTCTTCCAGCAATCGATTCAGCTTCTCTTTTTCAGTTTTTGTAGGGTGAGAATTTTTCACCCTTTTGTATATCTGATTATTTATTTCTTCCAGTTCAAGCTCATCCACACTTCGTTTCACTCCTCTCGCATTCACTTGATGCTTTCTGGTGTGCTTACGGCATTTGCAACAGACAAAGATGAAGAATAGGATAAGACCTATAATTCCAATTGGCATCAGTACCTTAAACAATAAGCTTTTACCTAAGCTAGCAAGCCAATGACCTACATTTGAGAGACCATCTACCAGTCTCTTCCAGGCACTGTCAACCTCGAGTGGTTTGAGTTCCTTTTCCAAATTAGTAATGTTTTTCACATATCATTTGAGCTGCACACTTTTATCCGGAATATAAGTGCAACAATGTTGCGCCTTCAACATCCGGCAGACTCCGCCCTCTTTTGCTAATAAGGTGTCAAGAGCAACTCTGTTCTGGAAAACCATTGATCTGATTGCAACCATTTCGGTATTGACCAGCAGAAATCCATGAGCTGTGTCAGTAGACAACACATCCACTATAGTGGACAATTTGCAAATTCTGTGAGTGTTCAGAACCACTCCCACTCCAGGTATCAGTGCATTGAAAATACTACCCATTATTTCACCTACACTTTCTCTTTTACTACGCACTAAGCCATTAGTATTTTCACTGCTTCCAGCAACTCCATTCACATGGTATATTTTCGGGAAGACAATGCCAAAGTAGCAGCTTCCATACCAGTGATCCGGCAATTTGAAATAAGCCTTGTCCCCACAAATATAATAAATTCCAGGAAACACAGGCTCTGACCCATTTTTGAAACCCCAACCTCCAATTACCTTGTAATTATGTTCGCATTCACTGGAACCAATGAAAATGTTATTATAATAGCTAGTCTTCTCGCGGTGAAGACATAGCTTGCCTTTCTTTTCAAAATCCAGCAACAGAGCAGGACCCGCCCCACCATTTGAGGTGCCTTCCATGTTCTCCGCCCATTTTGGCCTTTTCTGTTTTTCGTCATCTGCCTTTCTTTGTATTTTAATTCTCCTCTTCTCTGCCAGGTTCAGGAACATCTTTTCCTGTTCACGCAATGAACAAGTCAAGTTATCTCTGTGTGCTTCACCTATGTCGATATTACCTATAGTCAGAAAGTATTCGCCCATATAGCGAGTAACGTCACTTTTGGTATGTACAGGATTCAAGTTCCCACGTATAGGAAGTTCAGAAAAGATCACGTCATTGGTAGAGTAATAGTACTGTAACGGTCCTCTTTTGTAAAATAAACTTGCTAAAATGCTACAGGATATTCCATATGTCAGGGGCAGGTGATGGTATGTCACGCCTTCAGCTACAGAGGTAGGTAGCTTCATGCAGACATAGCAATCTTCAATTTCCATAGTCTCTACATAATGTACTAACAAGTTTGCGAAAACATTTAAATGTGTCTTATTCTTAACTCCATGATAATGTAGTCCTCCCTCATCTGATGCTTCTAAGTCTCGTTTTGTTTGTTTCAGTGCTCTCTCATGTCTTGCTACACTCTGTGTTGTCAGCTCCTCACTGTCAGTATTTACAATTTCAGTAGGGTAAATATTAGTATTTTTGCTCACCGCAAAGGGAATGAAGACAGTTAGTCCTATCCAAACTAATATCAATATAACTATACTACATACACATACCTTGCAGCATGTTTTGCAACAGCTGCGACTAGGTCTACCATTCACGCTTGAATCAGACATTTTGGCTCAGAAGAAGTTTCTCAACCCCTCTTTGTGTCTTAACACAAGTAGCTTACTTTGTGCAAATTCACGGTGGCTCGTCTTCTTCTTCGGCAGAGTACTCAGGGACGGGTTCCCCGTCGCTTTCGTCAGTTATATCAAGATCTTCAAATTCTTCCAAAACGAGCGTCCATTCAGGAGACTTGTACCTTTTGTTTTGTTTCTTTATTCGATCACTCCTTCTTTTGGAAGTACCTTCTTGTTGCTCAGCTATGCGAGCACTTCTCCTTTCTTCTGCACGTTTTTCTTCCACCGTTTTTATCCTTAGCCTCAATTTCTTTACGAAGCCAGGCTCTATGTGCTTTCTTTTCTTAAGTCTTTTAGTTGGCACTTGGACTTCGTTTTCTTCTCTTGCCCTTTTATTTTCATTAACTTGCGGCAATTCTGTTTCAGTTTCTTCCTCTTCTATCTGACTAGTTCCAGGGCTAGCATCTACTTCTTCTGCCTGGTTACTAATCTGGCCTTGTTCAGGACAGTTTTGTGTTTGCCTTTCAAGTGTCTCTGTTTCTGTTTCCGGAACGCGTTCTTCTAATCCTATCTGATCCTGTTCAAGCACTTCGATCTCTGGATTTTCTTCTGCTCGAACTATTACGCTATGTCTAGTCTGTCCCTTCTAGACATCAGGGGTCAGTGGAGGAGTATCAATCACTTGTTCTGTCCCTGTCTGACCTTTTCCTTCCTCAGTTTTGATGTGAATCTCAAGATCCTGAGGTGCTTCGCCTGTGCCTTGCTTTTCCTCTCTAGTCCACTCTCTACCTTCCAAAAGTCGTTCTCTTGTTCTGATGGGGTCTTCGGTGAGATCAATCAATGGTATCCATTCCTCTGGCCATATGCTCGGCAGCTCGTCTTCAGCTACTTCTGGCTCAGCTTCTTGGACCCCTTCAGCAGGCTGGACTCTTGGTAGTTCGTTATCAACTATTCCTGGGCCAACGTCTGCTGTTCCCGCAGCTTGACTGATACTGGGCTGTACGTCGTCAGCTACTTCCGGTCTGGCTCCTGCAGAGTCCTCTGCTGGACGCCCTTCTTCTTCAGGCTCTTCGTCTGGTAATACCTTCTGGGTGTGGCTGGCGTGTATCCAATGTGGAACCCCTGCACACTTTACTGCTGTGGTTGTTACCAGGATCACCTGACGCTTCTCTCCCCACCTGGCCTCCAGGCAGCTCTTCCGAGTATGCTTCTTTATCTTGACCCAGTCCCCCGGGACCAGTTTGTGGAGAGGAGTCGTTGGATTGAGGATGGCGTCTTCTCCGATCTGGCGAGAGATAGAACGCACTTGGTCACCTAATCTCTTGCAGTATTCAAGCACCAAATCATCAGTAATACTCAACAGTTTGCTTCCTGGTACCCATGCTTGTCTCATCACTCTTCCCATCAGGATTTCATGGGGGCTCAGGCCTGTCTTTCGGTCTGGAGTACTTCGGAGTCCCATCAGGACCAGGGGCAGGGCCTTCACCCAGGTCATGCCAGATGCATCACACAGTTTTGCTAGTCTGTTTTTGATAGTTCCGTTTACTTGTTCCACTATTCCAGAAGCCTCTGGACGGTATGCACAGTGGAGTTTTTGTGCGATTCCAAAGGCCTTACAGAGTTCGTCGATTACCTCATTCTGAAAATGTCGGCCTCTATCTGATTCAATAGTGACTGGAACCCCGAACCTAGGTATCAGTTCTTTCAGTAAACACTTAGCTACTGTCAGTGCGTCATTTTGGGGAGTAGGGAAAGCCTCCACCCACTTTGAAAATAGGCAGACCATGACAAGGACATATCGCTTCCCTTCACAACGGGGCATGGTGATGAAATCGACCTGTATTCTCACAAAGGGACCACCTGACCTCCCTATTTTCCCCAGTTCCACCATTGTTCTCTTGCCTGGGTTCATCTTTTGACATGACAGGCACCTCTGGCAGAGAGACTCTGCTACTTTACTGAACTTTTTACTGTACCAAGTCTGTTGGAACACTAGAATCATGGCGTCCCTACCAATGTGTGATCCTTCATGTATCAATCTCGCCATTGTGCCAAGTAAATGTCTAGGTAACACAGGCATACCATTTGGGCCCAAGATGACACCATCCACACGTCTTGGTCTACACCCGTCTTCCTTCCACTTCTCTCTCTCTTGCCATGGTGCCGCCTGCTGCCACTCTCTCACTTCATCCCATGTAGGCACTTCTTCAAACACTTGAAGTTGGCAGCTGGTTCCGGGCCCCCCCCGTTTTGGATTTATGATATATCGATCTCTGGCGCACCATTGAGCCACTCGATCAGCAAAATCATTTCCCAGTGATACAGTGTCAATGCCCTTCTTATGGGCGACACATTTTACCACTGCCAGTTCCTTTGGCAACTGGATTGCCTCTAAAAGGTCTTGAACAACTTTTCCATTTCGAATAGGGGTACCTGATGAAGTCAGGAACTCCCTCTGTAGCCACAACTGGCCAAAGTCATGCACAACTCCATAACAGTACTGACTGTCAGTATACACTGTTATGCGTATGTTTTTCCCAATTTTGCAAGCTTTTATCATAGCGATCAATTCGGCTACTTGTGCAGACTTTACGTCAAATAGATAACCTGCTTCTTCAATTTTAGTTAAGGAGACTACCGCATAGGCAGCACTCAAGCCTCCTTGTTCATGTCTTAGACATGAACCATCCACAAACAATTCCTTGTCATGTATAGGCAATGGTGTTTCTCTAATGTCTGGGCGTGGCTTTGTGCTGAATTCTGTTAAATCAATGCAATTATGCTCATCCTCCTCCCCATCTTCCATATCCATTGGGTCGGGGAGCAAAGTGGCGGGGTTCACAATACTGCACCTGACAATGTTTACATTTGCAGCACCCACCAGAATCCTCTCGTATTTAGTCAGCCGACTAGGAGTGAGGTACTGAGTTTTCGTTCTGGTCAGCAAAATTACCACTCCATGTGGAACATACACAGTTACAGGATGTCCCATGACAATGGACTCACTCTGCTCTAAACTTGTGCAAGTAGCAGCTACTGCTTTCAGACATCCTGGTAATCCAGCAGCCACTGGATCCAGGGTGGCAGAGAAATATGCCACAGGCCTTCTGGTCATGCCATGTTCTTGTGTCAGGACAGATAATGCACAGTTATCGCGAGTGTCGCAGAACAGGGCAAATTCCTTGGTATAGTCTGGCATTCCCAACGCAGGGGCTGTACACGGACAATCCCGTAGTTTTGTGAAGGCTGTTAAGCTTTCATCATCCCATTGTACAATATCCGGTGTTCCTCTCTTGGTCATTTTTATCAAGGGCCTAGCTAGGACTGCAAATCCCAGAATCCATTGCCTGCAGTATCCTATTACTCCCAGGAACATTCTGATCTCTTTCTGAGTACGGGGTAACTGCATCTTTTGAATTATTCTCACCCTTTCTGATGTTACTTTCCTGACACCTTTCTCTATCTGGTGCCCCAGATATTTCACTGAATTTTTACAGAACTGTAATTTCTCAGGGGCCACTTTATGTCCCTTCTCACTCAGGTGATTCAGTAGGGCAATGGTGTCAATCACACAATCCCTATGACTTTTAGACGCCACCAAGAGGTCGTCAATGTATTGCACTAGGACAGAGTTTCCAGGTAAGACCAAAGTTTCCAAACATTTTTTCAAGATCTGATTAAAGATAGAGGGGCTCTCTGTGTACCCCTGGGGGACCCTGTTCCAGACATACACGTGACCATTGAAGGCAAATGAGAAAAGAAATTTGCTGTCTGGATGCAAGGGAATGGAAAAGAATGCATGACATAAATCTATCACAGTGAACCACTCAGCATCCCAGGGAATCTGATACAGAATCACTGCTGGGTTCGGGACAATAGGGCAGCAGGGAACCACTATCATGTTTACCTTTCTTAGGTCCTGCACTACTCTGTACTTGCCACTAGGCTTCTTGATGCCCATAATCGGTGAGTTACATGGGCTACTCATTACTTCCTGTATGATGTTTCCTTCTAGCAATTTCTGTATTTCCAGGGTAACACCAGCTCTCACTTCTGCATTCATTCTGTAGGGTTTAGTATTGGGGTATACTGCATTGTCCTTGATTGCTATCTGTATGGGGTCCACGTTTTTCATCAACCCTACATCTTTCCCAGTAAAGTCCCAAACATCTGGCTTCACTGTTTCTTGGAGTTCTTTGGGCAAATCCTGCATAGTCATCCGTTTAATTTCTGAGTCAGGTCTGATTAACATTAATTTATAAATGCCATCTTCATCTGGGGTCTGAATTTCAACTCCCTTTGGTGTGCAAAAGATGGTGCAGTTCATTTTGCACAGCAAATCACGTCCCAGGAAGTTCACTGGACTGGTGTCACAAACGACAAATCTATGCATTTCCTTAAAGTTTCCAATTGATATCTCCATGGGCTCGGTAACAGGAGTACTAATCAATTGATTAGATACACCCACTACTTGGATGGCTTCTCCCGAGAGGGGTAGGTTTGGAACGTCCACTGTTCTCACAGTAGAACGGGTAGCGCCAGTGTCCAACAGAAAAGTGACATCATTTCCGTCAACCTTTCCTTCAATGTATGGTCCAGACTGGTCTACCGGCAAGGAGGCGCCAAGTACGCACTCCTCGTCCTCCCCTCTCAGGCCCCGTCAGTACTGGTCATCACAAAGGAAGGTATCGTTTAACAAATACTGCGAAGTTGCTGCATTTCTGTTCTCATTGCTTTCCCAGACTTCTACCTCATCACCCTCTGTCGATTTTCCCTTATATACTTGCTTTGGAGCTCGGGGCACCTGAATCGCTTTTACCTGTGGTTGAGTCTTTCTCGGTCTTTCTTTCTGCGTCTGTGGAGTTAAATCAGGTGTTTTGGGGTTATCATCTGGCAAATAAGGACACTCGTTTCGCCAGTGTCCAATTTCTCCGCACTGGTGACAGGGAAATTTCTTCATAGCCTCTTCTCTGCTCATTCTGGGCCGGGGCTTACCTCCTCCCCCACCCCCAGGACCTTTGTTCTGAGTGTTTTTGGCCATCTCACTCAACTGTTTTTCCTGCTGTTCTGCGAGCTTCACTTGAGCCCACATAACCTTCTCCTTGAGAGCCTTTTTCTTTTCTGCCATTTCGTCCTCGCAGTACTTTGCATACCGTAGGACCTCGTCTATCTTTTTGGATTGCCAACAAATTTTGTTATCTTTTATCCACTGACAAATCTCGGGCCTTAAACCATTTACAAACCTGTAAATAAAATGCGTCATATCCTTCATCTCGATGTTATCTATACCACTGTATGTTTTAAACACCTGCAACAGCCTTTCATAATAGGAGTGTACTGTCTCGTCTCTTTCCTGCGTGGTTCTATCTATCCTGGTCCAATCAGTTTCCTTTGCGGGCACCTTATTTTTCAAATTCTGAATTACTTGTTCATATTTTTTCATCACTTCAATCGACGGTTCCCCTGTGTTAGAGTCCCTCGGGTACTCCTCACTGGGCCAGGCTATGGCAATTTTACACTCGGTCCATAGATCTACCGGGACCACAATGTCGAAAAACCCATCCAGGTCTTTCCACAGGCATTTTTGCACCTTCACGAACCTTTCCACCTGCCGGTACCAGTCAACTGGCTTTTCGCGCAATTTCGGGAAATCGTTAGTAAAGGACACAATATCCTGTCTGGACCATGGAACGTGCACATACCTCCCACCTGGTACTTCACGCATGGGGCATAACTGCTCAGGTTTGTCTACTTCTCTCAAAGCGAACTCAGGGGTCGCTTGTCTGGATCGAGCCTCATCTTTCTTTCGTGCCCACCTGTTTTTCCATTTTTCCACATCTCCCCATTTTTGCAAAATTGCTAACAACTCTTTAATCTGCAACTTCTTCCCTGACACATTCAGGTTCTCTATATCTTTGTCTGAGAAATCAGCTCTGTAAGGTTTTTGCAAGGGCTTGGATTTCGAAATATCTACCCCCATACTAGCTGCGGTGTCTGTCAGCTTTTCGTGGAGCACTCTGGTACTTCTGGTAAGGCTCTTACACATAAACATCAACTCTTCTTCAGAGTAGGTATTTAATCTGTCTAATCCCACATTTCCTGCCATTAATTCCTCTATTTCTATCCTCAATTTGTAGAGGTCTAAAGGTTTCGTTTGCGGAGTCTGTTTTTCTAATTCACGACTCCAATTTTCTATTTCTTCCGGAGTTACCAGAGAGACACTCCTAGTACCTGACGTTGATTCTAATTTAATTTCTTTCGCATTGAAAGGATTATGCCTCTTCTGCACTCCCTTCCCGGTCGGTTTGTTTGGCAGGTCCAAGAACACAACTTCAGACTTGCACTCACTGGACTGATCATCTATTATTATGGGTTCCTGTCTGGGTGGTGCCATGATTGGGGTCATAACTGGAGGGTTTGAATTTCCCTGATTATTCCCATATAACGGAACCACTGGTCCAATTGTTACCGGGATAGTCAAAGCCTCAGGACTGGTATTTAACTGGGAGAATTTCTGAATTATTTCTGTTCTCTGTTTAGCTAGAGCCTCCTGCTCCCTTTCCCCCAGTACCCTCCCTAAAGTTCTGTCAGGTATTATCTGTGGGGTCAGATGAGGGGTAAAACTCGGGGCAGTAGGATGCGTTTCACTCGGTCCCCCACCATAATTTGGTTTTGGGAACAAAGTTCCGGTGCCAAATGACCTACGCTCTTCCTCATATGGAGGCTGTAAAAAGGGCATTCCTGAACTTGATGGTTTTTCTTCGTTTTCATAAAGAGGTCTGGGGAAAAAGACCCTCTCACGGGAATATTTTTCCTCCGGGCTCACGGGCACTCTAGGATATATATCTCTTACCTCCGCGGGTCCGGGATTCTCAAAATAGTGCGGTGTCTGACAACCTCCCCCCCTACTTAGGGATCTGTCCTCCTCCTTAATAGATGGACGCTGGGTAATTTCTCCTGCACTGGAAGGTCGGGCTCCCTCATTATAAGGGGGCGGACTTCTCGTAAAGATGTCATCTAACAATTCATCGTCTGACTCCCCAAGGGGCCCCCAATGTTTACTCTTTTCTGTCCTTTTCTCTCCCACAGAAGGGTTCCCGGCTGGCATCATGGGAAACAGACCCTCAACAATCATGCTCTGTCTCCACTGTTTAATCTTTTTATCCCTGGTCTCTTGTTTCAGCCTTGGGTACCACTTGGTCAGACCTTTGTCCATTCGGGGTTTTTCTCTTTCGAAAGCCTCAATCTCCCATTCCTCTAATGCCTCATACTGCGTTAGTCTCGGTCTGGGATGCAATTCATTCATTCGGGTTCTCAAATTAAATAAAATCCTACCATTGAAGGTACCGTCTAACGGAAAAGCCAATATTCCGTCATCTTTGGTGTACTTTACCCAATTTTCCAACCACACACAGGTATTGTATCCTCGATCAAACATCATGAAAGAGGCGGGAGTATTTGGTGGTGGAACAATAACGCCCTCTCTGCTTTTAATCGGCTTGTCCTTTTTGAAGTAATTCTTCACCTTATTTACAAGGGACATTTGTCTCTTAGTTCCGTACATAATATCGTATCTATTTGCTTTCCACTGATCCCTTTCAAACCCTTGGTTTCTTGGATCGGGTCTAGTCTCTGGACAGTACGAGTGCCACATATACGATTTCTATGCTTAACTTTGTTTACAAAGTTACCTTCAATCAGAATGCGCCTTGCAATTCCGTGCGACCAATGGGGTGCACGCGTTCAAATAGTTTCGACCAATGGGTGCGCGGCCCCTTCGTGAGACAGTTCCCACGCTTCGGCGCTCACCCCTCCTTCACAATTCCAGCTCCGCTACCCGCCCGCTGTTTCTACCAATCCCAGCGCGGCTCAGAGTGACGTCAGAGACGCTTCGCGACTGACTCCCTCCCTTCACAAGGTAACGGAAACTTTCTTTCTTTTAAAGTGCTCAGTGCTTGGTTATTTAACAACGAATACACATTCGCCACAGTGCTCAAGTGTCTAGACAGAGAAAGAGTTATTTTACTGCAAGTAAACTACTTCCATTTACTTTTCACGCGCTGCGGGTAGATCTCTTCCGCCTACCCTTCACTCTTGCATCAGTGAACCTGTTACTTCCCTAAACTCATCCACTCTTCCGGGATATATCCGAGTCTAAGGTTTCCCAGCGGACCCTTTTGCTTTCACCCAAGCTCCGATGAACCTGCTACTCTTCCGATGTGACCCTTACTAGGTTACGCCACTATGGGAATTTTGCCAATGAACCTCGTTACTAACTTTTATTCACACACACGTATTCAGAAAAACCCTAGTTAGTGCTTCCTGGTCCACTTAACCTGCACCTAACTTTCCTCGAGCCTGCGACCTCAAGGCAATGGATTCTATTCACCTCTTGCCTTTTCAATTCCCCGGGGAGTTCAGACAACACTTAACGAGACGGTTTACAAACGCATGGATTAATACATATAACAATATAAGAACAAGAATAATAATTTTAAAACAATTCATAAATTTCAACAGCAGCGTATTCTCAAGAGAATGATCAGGTCCCTCGGAACGGCCGCTCTTATAGCAGCATTAATATACTAGCAGCTACCGACTTGACTAGTCTAACTAATCCTGCCTAACCTTTAACTAGTCCCTAACCATACCTCTGCTACCAGAAAAACTGATAGAGCGCGCGAGGTCACCCGACCAATAATTTCGCCGCTTCCGGCTTCGGGCCCATATATTTCAATTCACCATATACACTGATCAGGTGACTTCACGCTCTACTACCAATTTGTGTGAATTCCCTACTGTTACTCTTCAGCGTACCCGACTTACCATCCACCGACACGGGTACCTATGACCACAATGGATCAGGGAGCTAGCTGTAAAGGAAAGGCAGCAAAATACAAACCCAACCAATAACATTCAATTATTCTGTATAATGACCACGGACAACTGGAAGTTTTAAAATGTTTATCTAAAGTTCGTTTTCGGAAATCATGAGATTTACAAGAATAAGACAATCGATAATCAGGATAATGAAAAGTACATAACTATAGAGAAATAAAGTCAGGGTAATCATGGAAATGCTAATATAGAATGCAACAGGGAAAATTATGCATTTAGGGCAAAAGTTCTTTAGACAGTTTAAGTAAGGAGGTTCTAGACCATATCAGAAAATGACAAACTGCAATGCAAAATATAATTTCTAGCAGGTAGGGTAACATGGGAACACGTTATGAAATAAATGCAAATGACTTTTCGTTTCAATAGTTGCGGAAAGCATGGAAAATTAACATATGCAAAGGTGTGTCTTTATTAAAGCAAAAGACGGAAAATAGAAAGGTGCAAGGTTTAAAGATTTTCAGAGCAATATTTACCTAGACTGGTGTGGAAACCAAACCCTGGCCACGGGTCAGTTAAGGACAGGAAACCCTCTAGGAAGGATACCCCTCAATGGACAGCAGGTGCAGAATGGACACCCAGGACAGGACAGGAAACCCTCAGATTAGGAATCAGGACAGGACCTCAGGACAGGAACCCCTCAGGACAGGACCGCACCCGCAGTTCGGAAGCAACGCCTGCGCTCCACCCTCTCTGCAGCTATCGATCAAGACCCCGATTGAGTCAGCGAACTCCCAGCAAAGTGCTCCGCCAGCACTTTAAGGTTTAGTAAAACCTTTAGTCTATGGTCAATTTCGGACAGAGTGCTCCGCAGTACTCTGTATCTTCAGTCACCTATTGAGTGCGTTGGGTCAGTGACAGGTCAGCTAAACCAGACAAGTCAGACAATTTCCCTAGGTGAACCCAGGGTAGTTATACTGTTTTGGGACGGTGTACCACCCCCCAATGTTGCAAAGTGTCAGAATCCCTCAATTTGGATTGGTCCTAAAGTAGGATTTGGGTAACACACCAATCAGAACAGACTATTTGGAGGCCTTATTTACATCTCTGGGTACCCCCTAGCAAGATTGGGGTTCCCATGAGAAAATCGCGCAGAATACAGTGAAAGAATACATTTTAGCAACAAAATAAAACAATGTCATGATGCTGCTGGGCGAAGGTACAGCTTCCCAGGGTGGCTCTGGTATCAACCTTCTTTGGCCTCAGTTCAATGCCATCATGGCTCCTGGCGAGTCTGCGCACAAGTACCCTCCAAGATGGACTCCCCAGCCCAGCACCCCTCCGAGTCGAGGATACATGAAAAGTAAGCGAGAACAAATTAATACATAGAAATAACGATATGAAAACACAACATTGGTTTTGTACTTTGAACTTATCATTATAAGAAAATACTATGCAGTTTAAATGTTAGCTACATATACACAGGCACAAGAGCAACTGCACGAGCAGTACCACGTTATGACCAAAGCTATGTATTACGCATGCGCATCTTTTTTCCCTCTAAGCCTGCAAACACGTCATGACACGTGAGAGTGACTGACGCATGCGCAGAAGCTATTTAAAAGCAGCGACCATTTTAAAGACTTGAATTAATCGTATTAGAAATACACATAGGCAAGCTTCATCTACCTTGTTTCAAACATGAAATAAAGATTAGTAAGACGTACAAATTATTACTTGATTACACATGTACGAGGTTCATGACTAAAGCAAGTCGCAAATGCGAAGCTTTGCTTCATCAACATCAATGACTGACCGCATGCAAGATCCAACCCCTCTTTCCATTCATTTACTCAACCGGACTAGGCAGGCTGGACTACTCCAATCAGTTATTAGCGGCCTTCCACTAAACTTGTTTTAACCTCGGAAAAGGTTGCATATTTGGCAACAGATCACTGTATAACCTGCGGAAGTATTCTCCCGCCTTCTCTTACTGCCAACAAGCTGGCTGGCTCACCACCAAAAACAAGGCCATATGGAAGCTAATTGCACCTGCATTCAAGGTAGCCCATGGCATGTCCCCTAAGTACCTCTCCAACAGCCTGTGCAGCTACACACCTGCCTAGAATCTGTGTTCTACTAAATGAAACCTTCTTGTCACACCCAAAACTTTGTGCCTCCTCCATCTTTTAAAGCAACCACTCACCACAGGATTTCAAAACAACATTGGGATGTTACTTGCTGCTACCTAAAGGACACAAATGGATTCTAGTTCCTCATACTTCTGAAAATATGTTTCATGCATGCATGTGGAAACAATAGTAATGTATGTCTGTCTTCGCCAGAACCCAACGCAGAACTGGTGCAGTTAACCAGCCCCTTAACATACATTACAATTTTGAAATGTGATGAAGGAAGCAATTGAAAAAACACAGCAGAATCGAAAAAAAAATCCTGTAGCTGTTACCTCAGTCATCGATTAAAATGTTGTTGCTGCTTCTGAATGAATACTTAATAAATACTACTGCATTACTGTGTGATTTCCTGACAGGTATGTTGTAAAGCGCCCCGATACCCTCGGGTCTGGCCAGCGCTATATAACACTCTTAAAATAAATAAACTTGAGACCACCACATTTGTCAGCAGCAAAGGGTCTCTTCACTCAGCCATCCACTGGTGTCATTTTGCCAAAATTGTAGTGTCAAGTTTTCCATGCTGGGTGTAACACTAGTAACTAGTAACAGTTGTTAACTAACACCATTGTGCATTCTAGGACTTGTAATTTCACATTTAACACTGCATGTATGGACTCAAAACATAAAGCATGAACAGTGCTGGTAGCTAAAATGTCACGACTGCGACCACTTGACAGTGACCGAAGATCACAGGGGTTGCAAACCGCCCCGGAGTCGCAGGACATGCTAACGCATTGAAGGTCCACACCTTTCTTAAAGCTCTACAAGCTTCTCAAGTTTCCCAACTAAACCTGTGAATATTTCATACATTTGTTTTTCATTTCTATTTGCATTATGGTATGTGTAGTCCTCAATTAAAAAAGTTCTAACATAAAATACTGGCAACAAACACACTTAGGTGAGCTACGCCAACATAGAATCTTGACACTTCAGGGCTGTGCTGAAAATCCCAAAAATACATTTAGAATTTTCCAAAATAATTGTCTCTAAAGAGTTAACAATACAATACTTGAAGGTCTGCAAAAGCATGCCTTATTTTCTTCAGCATGAAATATTCCAAACAGAAAATTGTATTCCCAGTAGAAACATAGGATGCAGAGAGGGTGTTTGAGTCAGGGATTAAAAGTGTCTGTCATAGGTCACATTTTCCTCTTCCGCCCAGAAATATAGATGGACAAAAATTCTAAAGACAGCAACACCTGTCTTCACCTCTGCTCCTATTGGAAGTGCTGCTCACTGAATTTACTAACAGGATGCGAGGGGGGGGGGGCAAAGGTCATATTAGCAAACGTGTCACCCCATTTTATTAGTGGTGGAGAAACCCTTTGCAAGTTGTGTGGGCCAGTCTGAGTCATAGAGAGACACTTGATCCAAGTCCCTATACGTCATACATATGGGTTTTCATATCAGCCGTCCACCCGCAAATCTCACCCACAGATAAACCCTACATCTCCACCATTTTAACCCTTTAAGTGCTGCCGTCGGCCAACGGTCGTCACGGGCACTACCTCCCCAGTGCTGCGTGCGACCGCTGGACGTCCAGTTCAGCACTGGATAATGGACAGCGCAGCACTGGGGAGGTTTATTTATGAAGCTCCTAAGGTGTTAAGAAGCAGAACATCTAGGACATACAAAGAGCAGTCATTAAACACAAACCCCAGCTACATGTGCAAAACATGGCTCAAACCTATAGAGGTTGCCAAGCATTTGCCACCTCAACATAACACCCAACTCCTGTTATACTCTTACTGTGTGCTATGTCAGCTGAACAAGCTAGACACAGTTCCTGCCAACATCATGCATTGGGACACGGCTGATGCAGTCGCCTAAGCATTTGCCACCTCAACGCTACATCCAGTTAGAGCTACTGTCACACATCGCGGTACAACAACAGTACTTATGAGACACAGCTAGCACCATCATTCACACAGCAGTGCTCAAAGCACTGTAGTTGGCTAAGCATTTACCTCCTCAACAGAACACCAATGCAAGTTATACTGACACATCAATTCCGTCACACCAACCTACATATCAACCAGCATGGAGTAGTGGGAATTGAAACCTATCAGGTCCACAGTGAATGGCAAAAAAAACATAATGGGAAACATGCTTGAAATAGATCTCTAATTGTCTGTTGCGCTGCTTCCTTCTCTGCAATATAAATATTAATATAAATATATTTTTAATATATATTTTATTTATATATTTACAATATATATTTTCTTTTATTAATAGAAATATAATATATTTACAATATGTATCTACAATATAAATATATATATATATATATATATATATATATATATATATATATATATATATATATATATATATATATATATATATATATATAACACAGACTTGTGGCTGGACCTTTGCCTCTGTGTCGGCGGGCTCACGACAGGGGTAGCCACCCCCTAAAATTCAACACACTCCACCAGCGTCCTCCTTCTAGTAGTATCAGAAAGAATAACACAGGAGCCGTGGCCTCAGTAAATGGTGCAGTTTTAATGCAGATGCAACGTTGCATCTGCATTAAAACTGCACCATTTACTGAGGCCACTGCTCCTGTGTTATTCTTTCTGATACTACTAGAAGGAGGACGCTGGTGGAGTGTGTTGAATATATATATATATATATATATATATATATATATATATATATATATATATATATATATATATATATATATATTAATTTAATATAAATATGTATTTATATTTACAATATAAATACAAATAGAACCATTTGCTAACTTGGATATTGCAGACAAGGAAGCAGCGCAACAGATTGCAACCAAATCTTTACCTCTGACTAACTGAGCTAAGCGAAAATATGAGTTACACCGGAAATAGAAAAACAAAATAAGAACTTGTGGGGATTCAGGTGGTTTACCAATCAGATCCACGGACACAGGGGTAGTTGGTAGAGATGGTTTTATTGCTTTGTACAGTTTTCTCTTTTGCACCGGGACTCGGTAATACGGAAGGGGATTCGCAGCGTCCTCCGTGGCCTCTCGTACCAGTCCCCGCCTTCTTAACTCCCGAAGTCTTCTGGGAGGCGTAGTCCGGGCTTCCGCCGTCGTGGCACATGGGCCGGTATCCGGTAGAAAATAAAGAAAACAAAGGCCAATATTACTGGGCTGTCCACACTAACTGAGATCAGGGTGGGGTGTGTGAGGGAACACTCGTGCACAATAATACCCCGATATCCGTGAGGTGAAAGTGAGGGGAACAGGGGGGGGTTTACGTGCACTGTTTTGGTCAGGGGGGGTTGTCCCGTCTACGTCCCGCCCAACCCAGGAAACGAGACTGTACCTGTCCTAGCCACACTTCCCGGGAAGCGTGGCTGGGCGATGCGCCTTCACGTAGGCCTCCTGGCTTGTCGCTGCAGTCTCTCTCCACCTCCGATCTTTCTCCGGTACTCTGGTCTTCCTGGTCCACCTGGTCTCCTCTCACGCTCCGCTCCTCAGTCCCTCTCCACTCGGCTTCGTCCTCGCTCTTCTTCCGGTCCTCTCCCTCCTCGCACCTTCTCCGCTCCGCTCCGTCCTCGCACCGTCTCCACTCCTCTCCGTCCTCGCTCGCCTCACGCCACTCTCCTCCTCCTCCGGGTGTAAAACACACCTGTGTAGATTCAGGGACGGGTTTTACCGTGGTGAAGAGGGCGGGTCCCCGATCCGGGTCTGCCCACTTAAAGCAACAGGGTTCTTCAGAGTCCAGCACCGGACGGCATCTGACGGCGTCCGCAGTTTTCCATGCGTCTGTGTGCTGCGTAGAGAGAGGAGATATTGCATTGTATTGTATTGTATATTAGATTTATATAGCGCCTTATCACCCAGGGGTCTCTATATATGAAAAAAATAGGCAAGCCAGGGGGGCCCGAGTCCGGGTCCCCCACGTCACAGAACTGCTATTACCAATTGTAAAAGCCTTGAGGAAGCCCTGATCCTGATGACCATGTAAGGATGAATCAGCTGTCGAATGCATCTCACGTCAAAGCCAGTAGGCCTTCCGTACTGATAATGATACCCCCTTGTACTATGATATTGTGTCAATGCCTATGTGTAGGAGTACTTGGATTTATTGTTATGGCTTCCTGGGGTGCCAACTGTTCAGCATGCGTCACCAAAGGTATTTCCATCTATCTGACTGTATATATTTGTAAATGATGCATAGTATGTAATTGTGTGTTTGCAATAAAGTAATATTTATTTATGAGATAAAGCACTGACTGGACAATGACTTATTGAGTGTGGTTGTCACGTACTAGCAAACTGGGGGTACTAGCCCACACCACCTCCCGAATAGGCCTTGCACTGCTCTGCTTCATTAGCCGGACAGAGTCAAGTGCTACAATCGGGTACTTGGTTCCCAGCACAGAGAATGTTGCAGACTTATTTCTTGTGAAGGACTAACATCCTTTTCAAGTCGTAACTCTCTTCCTTAGAAGGATGAAGTTACAAAGCAGGTGTAACAACCGCAGATAAAGATTTTAAAAGTCCGGACTGGACAGACATCATCTGGATAGACTGCCTTTCAAGCGGTAAGCAAGTAAGATATCTACTCTTCCTTAATCCTTGGGAGAACTAGGATATGAGGGATGAAGGCTTGTAATGATTCTGCATGGGACAGGATGAAAGAAGATGGAAAATACAGTCATGAATGACCTCGATCTCTTAGATAAAGGAGGCCAAAGTTTCACAAGCATCTTAGGAGGGGGAATAGTCATTTTGATACAAGGCAAACTGGTGAGATTCGAGACTGCCCTTGAGGAGTTGGAGGCTTAAAAGTGAAATTAAAATGGTAGCAATAAGATGCAATATCCAATGCCTGAGTTGTTGACATTTATTTTGCACTTTCATAGGCAGGCGTATGTATTTTTAAGTGTCTACTGTACTTGCGAATGCATGGCAAGAAGACTCCATCAAAACACATACAGACACACAGCCGAAGGTCGAGAACCTGTAGGTTGTAGTTTACTTATATGCAGTTCTTAGACCGCTGCTCAAGCAAGCCCAGAGCACCCAGAGATTGTCCCATCCTCCTGGTGCAGTTCGGAGATTCAGTCTCAAGCATATCACAGCCTAAGATAAATGAAAACACTGACCATTTATTGGTTTATTGAGTAGGTTAGGGCTGCAGTGTGTGTCGAATGTATGTGGTTTGCTAAGAAAGTTAGGGCTGCAGTGTGTGTCGAATGTATGTGGTTTGCTGAGTGAGTTAGGGCTGTAGTGTGTGTCGAATGTGTGTGGTTTACTGAGTAGGTTAGGGCTGAAGTGTGTGTTGAATGTATGTGGTTTACTGAGTAAGTTAGGGCTGCAGTGTGTGTCGAATGTATGTGGTTTACTGAGTACGTTAGGGCTGCAGTGTGTGTCGAATGTATGTGGTTTACTGAGTAGGTTAGGGCTGCAGTGTGTTTTGAAGGTGTGTGGTTTACTGAGAAAGTTAGGGCTGTAGTGTGGGTGGAATGTATGGTTTACTGAGTGAGTTAGGGCTGCAGTGTGTGTCGAAGGTGTGTGGTTTACTGAGTAGGTTAGGGCTGCAGTGTGTGTTGAAGGTGTGTGGTTTACTGAGAAAGTTAGGGCTGTAGTGTGTGCGGAATGTATGTGGTTTACTGAGTGAGTTAGGGCTGCAGTGTGTGTCGATTGTATGTGGTTTACTGAGTAGGTTAGGGCTGCAGTGTGTGTTGAAGGTGTGTGGTTTACTGAGAAAGTTAGGGCTGTAGTGTGTGCGGAATGTATGTGGGTTACTGAGTGAGTTAGGGCTGCAGTGTGTGTCGAATGTATGTGGTTTACTGAGTAGGTTAGGGCTGCAGTGTGTGTTGAAGGTGTGTGGTTTACTGAGTAGGTTAGGGCTGCAGTGTGTGTTGAAGGTGTGTGGTTTACTGAGTAAGTTAGGGCTGCAGTGTGTGGTTTACTGAGTAGGTTAGGGCTGCAGTGTGTGTTGAAGGTGTGTGGTTTACTGAGTAAGTTAGGGCTGCAGTGTGTGTTGAAGGTGTGTGGTTTACTGAGAAAGTTAGGGCTGTAGTGTGTGCGGAATGTATGTGGTTTACTGAGTGAGTTAGGGCTGCAGTGTGTGTCGATTGTATGTGGTTTACTGAGTAGGTTAGGGCTGCAGTGTGTGTTGAAGGTGTGTGGTTTACTGAGAAAGTTAGGGCTGTAGTGTGTGCGGAATGTATGTGGGTTACTGAGTGAGTTAGGGCTGCAGTGTGTGTCGAATGTATGTGGTTTACTGAGTAGGTTAGGGCTGCAGTGTGTGTTGAAGGTGTGTGGTTTACTGAGTAGGTTAGGGCTGCAGTGTGTGTTGAAGGTGTGTGGTTTACTGAGTAAGTTAGGGCTGCAGTGTGTGGTTTACTGAGTAGGTTAGGGCTGCAGTGTGTGTTGAAGGTGTGTGGTTTACTGAGTAGGTTAGGGCTGCAGTGTGTGTTGAAGGTGTGTGGTTTACTGAGTAAGTTAGGGCTGCAGTGTGTGTTGAAGGTGTGTGGTATACTGAGAAAGTTAGGGCTGTAGTGTGGGCGGAATGTATGTGGTTTACTGAGTGAGTTAGGGCTGCAGTGTGTGTCGAATGTATGTGGTTTACTGAGTAGGTTAGGGCTGCAGTGTGTGTTGAAGGTGTGTGGTTTACTGAGTAAGTTAGGGCTGCAGTGTGTGTTGAAGGTGTGTGGTATACTGAGAAAGTTAGGGCTGTAGTGTGGGCGGAATGTATGTGGTTTACTGAGTGAGTTAGGGCTGCAGTGTGTGTCGAATGTATGTGGTTTACTGAGTAGGTTAGGGCTGCAGTGTGTGTTGAAGGTGTGTGGTTTACTGAGTAGGTTAGGGCTGCAGTGTGTGTTGAAGGTGTGTGGTTTACTGAGTAAGTTAGGGCTGCAGTGTGTGTCGAAGGTGTGTGGTTTACTGAGTAGGTTAGGGCTGCAGTGTGTGTTGAAGGTGTGTGGTTTACTGAGTAGGTTAGGGCTGCAGTGTGTGTTGAAGGTGTGTGGTTTACTGAGTAGGTTAGGGCTGCAGTGTGTGTTGAAGGTGTGTGGTTTACTGAGTAGGTTAGGGCTGCAGTGTGTGTTGAAGGTGTGTGGTTTACTGAGTAAGTTAGGGCTGCAGTGTGTGTCAGGTGTCACAGCAGAGTGGGCAGTGGTCAGTGGGTTTGGAGAGAATCAGAGGTCAGCAAGGTTGACATGTTTATCAGGGCAGGATGGTTTTCAGTGACTGCTAGGAGTCAGTGAGCTTACAGAGAGCCCCCTTTTCGGTCACAGGCTGTTCTGAAGACAGGCACGCCTAGAAAACAGGGAGCCCGCCCTCAGCAGCAACAGCATCTGCCATCTTTGTCCCCAGCAGGCCCTTCCCATGCTGTTATTTAATCAGCAATATTGCAGAGATGAACGGCAGTAGCAGTAAAACACTCTACTGTGTGTGTCACTACACTGTCCGAACACCGTTATCTTACTGGGACATGTGGTATGGTAACAGTTATGTATTACACTGGTGGCCCAAGGAGCTAATGTGCCTACTCCAAGGATCTGTGTTTGCTCTCCTATACTCACATGTTCACTTGTTTGATTCCACAAGAGTTTATATAGCTTTTCATCCTTCTAAGGTCGATAAAATGAGTACCATTGAACAGAGGATCTTTGACCATTCAATAGCACAACCAAACTCTGGGGGTTGTACTTGCAGTCTACTAATATAGGTGCTATGTTTGTAGGTAATAGAAATGAAAACTCTCAGAAATGTCCATCTACAAACAGTGGTGCTGTGTTCCGCTAAACAGGCAGAGCACAACAAAAGACAGGACCACAGGGACAGCATAGCTATACAAATATCCAATCCACCACTGGCCTGAAACCCCCATCGTATGGCAATGCAGTCTATAATAACTGCTGGCTGGCACCACTGGCGGACTCAGCAGCTATGACCTGCCTGGAGGCAGGCATGGCGACCAGCTGAAAACCTGCACCCCTGCATTTAATTTGGCCTCATTTCTGACACTGTGGAGTGGGTCAGCTATAAACACAAATTTCATCCATTTAAAAGATCCCCTCTCCCACTAACCTCTGAAGGCAACATTGGAGATGATAGATCATTGCAGGATTCCTGTATCCTGGCACCTTTTGGAGAAGGCATGTAAGGTGGCAGGGCTGTACTTTTAGAAGACCAGGTGGTGGAGTACAGAATGAGATAGAGTGAGGGCGATAGATAGATAGAGTGAGGGCGATAGATAGAGTGAGGGCGATAGATAGATAAATAGATAGATAGAGTGAGGGCGATAGATAGATAGATAGATAGATAGATAGATAGATAGATAGATAGATAGATAGATAGATAGATAGATAGATAGATAGATAGAGTGAGGGTGATAGATAGAGTGAGGGCGATAGATAGATCGATAGAGTGAGGGCGATAGATAGATAGATAGAGTGAGGGCGATAGATAGAGTGAGGGCGATAGATAGATAGATAGATAGATAGATAGATAGATAGATAGATAGATAGAGTGAGATAGATAGATAGATAGATAGATAGATAGATAGATAGATAGATAGATAGATAGATAGATAGATAGATAGATAGATAGATAGATAGATAGATAGCGGGCAAGAGAGTAACAGATCAGCACAGCAGAAGAGAACAGGGAGTTAAAGAAGGAGGTGGGGTGGAAGAGAGCAGCAGATCAGCAGAAGTTAACAGGGAGTTAAAGAAGGAGGCGGGGTGGCAGAGAGCAACAGATCAGCACAGGAGAAGAGAAGAGAACAGGGAGTTAGAGAAGGAGGTGAGGTGGAAGAGAGCAACAGATTAGCACAGCAGAAGAGAACAGTTAGTTAAAGAAGGAAGTGGGGTGGACGAGAGCAGCAGAACAGCACGGGAGAAGAGAACAGGGAGGTAGAGAAGGGGGCGGGTGGAAGAGAGCAGCAGATCAGCACAGGAGAACAGAACAGGGAGATAAAGAAGGAGGCGGGTGGAAGAGAGATTTTCTTGTCTTGTCTTGCTTTGTGGGAGGGGTAGGGGGAGCGAATTCCTGTGCACGCACCTACCTCACATGAACTGTATGCGATCCGCAGTGGGTAGACTTTTGAAAGCAGCTTTCTAGAATCTCGCCGAAAACAATGCTTAAGCATTGCTTCAGCGAGACCGAAAATGGCGAGTTGGATAGAGAGGAAGGGATAGTGAGGTGGGAGAGGTAGAAGGGGAGAGATCAAACGAGAGAAGTAAGAGAGAAAAGTATGTGATAGGAATGTAGAGCTTGGAGAGAGGTGTCACTAGAGAGGAATAAGGAGATGTGGGAGTAGTAGGAGAAGGAGAGATCGGTGGGGAGGGATATAGAAATATGAAACCTGGAGTTGGGTGGAAGAAAAAGAGAGTGAAAGAAAGAGATGGGAAGGAGAAACAGGTAAAGAATGGAGGAGGAAGGAGTAGAAGAGGGAGTGGGGACTGAGGCAAGAAGAAATAAATGGATAAGGACTGAGAGATTATAGAGTGCAAGATAATGAATAATATAGAAACGGGAGAGAGATAGTGGAGGCAAAAGAATGAAAGAAGGGGTTTTCTCAGGTGGAGTTAGGTTTGAAAGAAAGAGACCAAAAGAAGGAAAAGGAGAGTGTACAATACAGAGGGAGGTGTGGGCTGAGTGAGAGAGAGGAACGCTTATAGAGATGTGCAGACAGTTGACAGAGGGAAAGGGAGAAGGGGAGAGCATCCCCATGGTGGAGAGGCCAATGGGACTAGAGAGAGGGAATTTTGAGCAAAGAAGTAAATGAAAGGTCTAGAGAAAATAGAGAGAGTACTAAAAGAAGAGGAAGAGAACAGGTTAAACAGGGAGAGAATTAAAGGAGAGTGGAAAACTAAGAGGGAACGGCACAGAAACTAATTGGAGTGGATAGGATGGGGTAGAGAGAGTAGAGGGGGTAAAGAAAGAGTCGGTGAGATGGAGTGAAACTGAGTGATGGAGAAGGAGTAATGGAAAATGGGTCAGCAAAAAAAGAAAAAGGCGTAAAAAGGGTGAGAGAAGGTGGAGGAATGAGAAACCAAAGAGAGAGGGAGTGGGGAGAAAGACATGTAGAGTGACGCAAAAGAGAAAGAAAAAAAATAGAGACAACGTGTATATGTAAAAGTGGAGCGGTTTCATTATAATTTGACTAAGAGTATAAATTAACTGATAGCAGCATGTGATTCCAAGTGCGGACGCGTTCCTTGTACAGAGATGTACAGTGAATCATTGTTTCTCAGTGGCTAAAGTGGAATGAGTGAGCACACGCACCGGGCGTGCAGACAGACAAGGCAGCAGGAGTATGAACTAGAAACAAAGTGCTCAGTCAATGATTAGGAGGAAAGGTGCGAGCGGTTAGCAGGGAAAGGAGGGACGCAGGGAGGGCTGGGGTGAGAGAGCATGAGTCTGTGTGTGAGGACAGTAAAACATAATGAAAGCAGTCTGTCAGAATATGGGCTATGTAACCAGTGGTTCTATTTCTTCAACTTTAAAATTAAAATCACCTAATATTATTATTAGGGTAATTTCATTTTCAATGTAGAAACCTTCCGAACAAATTGATAGCAGAAATTAGTAGCTGTCCGAGGTGGGAGATAAACCAACACATCTGTGACTGAGAAGGTGGTACTAAAATGAAAGGAACAGACCTCTGCCAGCTTATTATTGGAAATAGATACGAGGAGGCTTCAGGTTCTCATCAAAAAACATTTCCAAACTCCCTCTTTTGATATGCATTTATGAATCAGCTGCAGATGGTACAGGATTAGAGAGAGTTGCTGACCTCTTCTTGTTGCATTTTGTCGGCTGCATTTAACACAGTGTTGCACGCAGCTCTTTCTACTTGTTTAAAGTAAGCAAATGTGAAAACAAATTTAAGAACTTGTTTGTATTATGCCTAAGCTGCAAGAGATCTATTCTAGCCATCCAAATGTCTCTTGTTCAGGCTTTATCAAATCATAATAAAGGAGCAGGGGAGGGAGGAGTGGAACATTTGAGTTGCCTCCTCCTGAATGCCAGGTCCCTGGTTAAGCACAGTCTTGAATGCGCTGAGCTAACTCAGGATGGAAATATCAAAATTGCCTTTGTGACAGAATCATGGACAGATGCGGCCTCTGGCCCTGACTTAGTTAAGGCCACCCCACCAGGGTATCTTAGTTACACGAGGGATAGACCACTGAGAAGAGGAGGAGGTTTGGCTGTAATTTATCATAATTCCCTTAATGTTCCTTTTCAACCCTTAATTTTGGATAGGTGTGAGGCGGTGGCATTTAACTTTACCCTTTTTAATCACCACTTCTTTAGAGGATGTTTATTGTATAGACCTCCTGGTCCTAAAAACACTTTTCTTGGCTCCGTGGGTAGCATACTGGAGGAAGGTTGTGCACCAATGCCTTCACAGTACTGGGGGACTTTAATTTTCATTTGGAAAACCTGATGGATGCTGATACTAAAGCATTAATTGAGCTGATGGATGGTGCGGATTTAAAACAATTGGTGAAGGGACCTACCCTCAATGAGGGCCACACCTTGGATGGTATCTTTTCTAACCTTCCAACTTTAGAGTTTACAAAATCCGTCCGGTTACCTGGTCAGACCTTACGGTAGTCCTGTTCTCTATCTCAGGGTTGAGCCCTCAAAGCTCAGGTCGATCGTCTACATCTGCCAGGACCTGTAGGGCCTGAAATAAGATAGAGGGGGGAGCGCTTGAGGACCTTTTGGTTTCCTCTAAAAAGGCATTCCCTCTAGAGGATGATGTGGCGGCGGGGGCCTATACAAGGTGGATTGAAAAGGCCTGTGCCAGCCTCGCTCCACCAAAACTCCGCCTCTCAGCCAGGTTCCAGCCATCTGCGCCCTGGTTTTCAGAGGTGCTCAGAGAGCAGAAATTAGGGTGTAAAAGACTGGAAAAGGTCTGGCGCAAAGACTACAAGGAATCGGATAAAAGGTTGCTCAAACATAGCCTGTTACGCTATAAAAAAGCGGTGTCAACGGCAAAACAAGAATACTTCACCGAACGCATCAGCCTGGCCAAAAATTCGGCAAAGGAATTATTTAGAACGGTCTCCTGTCTGGCTGCCCCGTCACCGGCAGCCATACCTGCTAGCCTCGAGTTATGTGAGGAATTAGCTACATTTTTCTCAGATAAAGTAGAGACTATCTTCAAGGCCTTCACTGGTTTAGACACGGTGAACGGTCCGGCGATTACTCCAGTAAATTCAGCAGAGGCTAGCTCAGGGGCAAAACTTGATTGTTTCTCGCCGGTAAATGTTGAAGGAATCATGGGCTTGCTTCAAGGGGCAAGGTCAGGCTCCCCATCAGATCCTTACCCGGTGGCCGTAATTAAGCTGGCCCCAGTTCCTATAGTCACATCACTGGTAGCCTTGTTTAATAATATGTTCAGGACAGGAGATTTTCCATCATGCTGGAAACGAGCCTCAATTTTGCCTTTATTAAAAAAAAAAAAAAAAATCTGGATATCAGGGATCCGAATAATTATCGTCCTATAGCGAGACTCCCCTTACCAGCTAAATTAATAGAAAAGGTGATGAATCTTCAATTGAGCTCGTTCCTTGCGGCTACTCAGGCACTGGACCCAACACAGTTTTAGAGCTAGTCATAGCACAGAACCTGCGCTTATTAAAACAACTGAAGAGATCAGAGCAGTGACCGATGCTGGGGGCAGGGCCGCGTTGGTACTGTTGGACCTGTCCGCGGCCTTCGATACGGCCCACCATACGATATTGTTGGACCCTTTGAAGGCCTGTGGAGTACAAGGAAATGCATTTAACTTCTTAAAGGCATTTCTTTCCAACAGAGTTCAGAGTGTGGTGCTGGGCGAATTTGAATCTAAACCTTTCACGCTACCCTGTGGAGTTCCGCAGGGTTCGTCCCTAAGCCCCACCCTGTTCAATTTATACGTAAGCTCTCTGGCCCCAGTAATTCGGGCATTTGGCTTTGAACTTACCTCTTACCCTGACGACACCCAGATCATGGTGTCACTGCTGCCAGGGAAGGAGGAAGGTGTAGCCCGGCAGTTTCAGGACTGCATGCTGGCGGTGGGAAATTGGATGGCTGCGAACTGCCTCAAATTAAATTCGGCCAAAATGGAAGTTATAGTGTTTGGCTCAAAGGTCAACTTTTGGAGTCCAAATTGGTGGCCTGAGCAGATGGGGAATACCCCCACTCCTGTGCCTAAAGTTAAGAACTTAGGGGTGCTGATCGATGATCAGCTTACCTTCCGACCGCAGGTTAATGCCCCGGTTACTTACCGGTAATCTTCATTACTCCGAGTCCTTGTCTTCCTCGCCACAGTATTAACTCATGAGCCTCCGGCTCCACACAGAACTCCAAGTATAAAACAAAAAAACGCTCTAGTCTCCCTCTCCCTCCTCCAAGATGGCCCCCAGTGGCTCCAGCCAATCCCATAAAGGGATACAGATACACCCAATCGACCCGAAAAACCAAGCCGCAGACATGAAGCCACCACCAGGGCCGGGAGGGAAGGGAAACTATACTGTGGCGATGAAGACAAGGACTCGGAGTAATGAAGATTACCGGTAAGTAACCGGGGCATTACCTTCTCGTCCGTCCTCCTCGCCACAGTATTTATTTATTTATTTTTGATATTTAATAAAGCGCGAACAAATGCCCGCAGGCGTCTCGGCGCTAATACTATTTCAGACTTCTCCTTTACTGGGCTTACTATTATTTAAGGTTAAACAACCAAGTTTTCAATTGCTTTCTGAATGACAAGAGATTTGGGCTTGTTCTGATGGATTGAGGGAGAGTATTCCACAATTTCGGGGCAGCAACAAGGAAACGACGATCTCCCCATGTGACAAGTTTGGTGCGAGGAACCACCAACTCATTCAAATTGGCTGAGCGGAGAGAGCGGGAAGGATTATATGGAGTAAGCTGGTCTCTCAGGAATTGAGGTGCTTGTTGGTGCAATGATTTAAAAACTATGCAAAAGGTCTTAAATTTAACTCTATTCCTGATAGGGAGCCAGTGATAGCTTCTGATGGTATTGGCTATGAATTTGTATCTGGGGGTTCCCGAGAGAAGTCTGGCAGCTGCATTCTGCACTGTCTGCATTTTCTTAATGACCCTGATTTGGGCGTTGGCAAACAAGCCATTACAATAATCTAATGCTGACAGGACTAGCACGCTTACCAGGGTCTGGCCTACGCTGTTTGGGAGAAAAGGCAAGATCTTTTTTACCATTCTTAGTTTATAGAAGGCCGTGGTGGCCGTCTGATTGGCGTGTGCCATGAAATTCAGGTCGTTATCAAAGATAACACCTAAGTTCCTTACCTTGGAGGTTGGTATTGGCAACGTTCCGAAGGACGCTGGCCACCAGACTGGGGACCAAATGGGACGAAGCTGTCCGAAGGTTACCACCTCCATTTTTTCGGAGTTTAATTTCAAACAGTTTGCCGACATCCATTGTCCGATTGCCAGCATACCTGCTTTAAAATTTTCCGCCACTGTTTCTCCGTCATTCTTGATGGTTAGAATCAGCTGGGTGTCATCCGCAGTATGAACTCATGAGCCGATACCAAGGCAAAATCAGCTTCTTGCAAGAAAAAAGGCCACACCATCAATGCAGCAAAAAAACACCGTTTAATAACAAGAGGCATAACAACCAAAAAGGACAACCTCTTAAGGAACCCCCGCAGACAGAACAGAAGAGGCAAAGGAAATAGAACCCCCACCCCCAATCTGAAGGCGGTAATGGGACATGAAGGTATGAGGGGACGACCACGTAGCAGCCCTGCAAACATCCTCCATGGACACCCCTTTGAAAGCAGCCCACGACACAGCAACAGACCTGGTGGACCGACCCTGAACCGGAAGAGAGGGAACATCAACAACAGAGTCATAAGCCAAGATAGGTCTGAGGCACTTGGATAAAAGCAGATGGGACTTACTCTATTGCCTGTGATATACTATGTGCATGGGGAGGAACACGCTACAAGAAAATGGCATACGCCGCCCGATCCCCGGGTTGTGGGCTGACTGGCCGTGTATAGAGGATATGTGGTTCCCTCCCACACTAGATTGCGTAACGATGCAGATGCCAACGTTGTACTTAATTTCACTTCCTGCAATAAAAATATATTTCCCCCCAAAAAAAAAACAGAGTCATAAGCCAACATAATGGCCTCCTTGATCCAACGACTGACCGTGGAGAGCGAGGGTTTCATGCCCTGATGCGAGAGACCAAAATTTACAAATAAATTGTCCACCTTACAAAAGGAAGACGTGCGTGACAAATAAATCAATAAGGCACGACGAACATCCAAGAGGTGCAAAAGGCAATCCTCATCCGAGGAAGGATCAGGGCAAAGAACCGGAAGAACCACCTCCGCAGACCGGTGAAAATGAGAATCCACCTTAGGCACAAAGGTAGGATGAGGGCGCAAGACCACACGATCTGACAGAATGACCAGAAACGGGGCAGACCGCAGGAACGCCCCCAATTCCCCAATACGCCTGGCAGAAGCAATAGCCACAAGAAACACAACCTTGAGCGTCAAAAACTTCAAGTCCACTGACTCCAATGGTTAGAAAGGAGCCAACTGCAAGGAACGCAACACCAACGGAAGGTCCCAAGGAGGAGGACACAGGATAGGATGGGGACGCTAAAGGACAGAGATTTAAAAAGACGTGTCAAGGGGGAGGAGCCAAGCTCGCGTCCGAGATGGCCGCGTTTTAGCTCGGCTCCGATCACTCTCCTGTCTGCAACATCTATCCTGTACTTTATCCTGCCCCGGGAAGTATTCTACGATGAGCAGTGGAACGACGATAACTCACAGGCACTTACCGTTTGATCCGGTGGTTCCTGGGTGTCACGGATCCTGAGTTACGCCCCTGTCTGCTTCGGGGCCTCCGGAGCGGCCGGGCCTGGCACTCCTTGGCGGCGCCCGGGCTGGGCGGGGCGCTGTGGCCGGCCCTTGGTGGTGGTGTGGAGTCGGTCGGAGGGGCCGATGTGCTAATAGACCGATTGCGGCCTCCCGGGCCTGGTCCGGCGGTCCTGCGGCCTGGTGTTGGGGCGCTGCCTTCCATGGACGGGGTTAACCGTACATGTGGCTCGTCTCCCCTTTGTTCTCCGGCCCGGCCATTTTGAGTTCCTCCGCCCGGACTCGGAGAACGGTGCCGGCGGCGTATGGGGAGCCGGCGCATCGCCTTCTTCTGGTGGCCCCCCTTCCTGCCCCGGTGGTACCTCTGCTGGTGGTTGGCGGTATCCTGTTTTGCCCCGCTGGTATCCGGGCGGGGGTCGGTGTTCGCAGCGGCCCCGCCGGGCTTCTAAGATGGCGGCCGGCCCCATGACTCTCGGCCTTGCTGGGACTGGCGATGCGGGTCCGCCGCACGGCACGTTTGCTGAATACCGTAAAGGTGAGCCTACGCTTGGCGACGTCCTCGCCGCCTTGCGCTCCTGGGGGGCGCCCATGACCGCACCTATCGCTATCCTGGAGAGAGGTCCCTTGGCTGGGCCTGCCGGACCCCCCCCTGTTTGTGCGGCTTCATCTCTGTTGTGTGCTGCTGGAACTTTCCTGGGGGTCGTGGACCTGGAGGCTGCTGTTGGTGTGGATATACGGAAGTCCGCTGCCCTCCTTCATCTTGTACCCCCTTCTGCTCAGGAGGTCCGCCAGCCGGATACCGTCTGGACCGGCCTCGATGGGTCTCCTTTTCCTCTTTTACCTCACATGGCCGAACGACGATCCTGTGACTGCGCCGCTGGACCGGCTTTCTCCGTATTCTCATCGGAACTGTGCCTGCTTTGCCTGAGGTGGTTACTGTACTTTTCGGATCACTCGGGTCGCGATCGCTATGACTTGAGTGTATTTTCGATTCGACTCCCTGTTATTCACCTCCGGTTCCATGTGATCTGGTTCCTGGTGCGTTGGACGACTACAGTTTGCGAAAAACGAGGACAGGGTTGAGCTGAACTTGCCTCTGTGGACTGTTATTTTGTGGTATGGTTGGATGATCCGTTTATAATTGTATGATTATGTTTGATACTTCTTCACATTCCTGGAGCTTATCCGTGTGTTTACTATCTTCCCGTGGGCTCTGAGTATTTTCGGGCGGGGGGGTGGGAGCTGAAGGGGTTTTGATTATGTGGCTCCTCTCCCGCTGTTTTTTCCCTGTTTTCCCTTCCCCCCTTTTTATCTATGTGATTCTTTCTTTCTTATATTTCTTCTATATTTCGGGTTCCAATTAGGGCGACAGGCACGCTGCTGGGGGGTAGGCCATAGCCTTCTGCAGGGGTGCACGGTGGGCTGTGCGGGGTGGAGGGGGGGTCTGTTTTATTGTATCTTCCCTTGTTCCTCTTTTTGGTTCTATGGCTCTTATGTATCCCCTAATTTCGTGGCGCGGTGTCGGCACGTCGCCCCCCGGGGTGTTTGTGCTGGCATGGCCCTTTTGGTATGTCTGCTGTCACGGTTTACTACGCATTCATTTCTCCTGTTGCCACTAGTTCCATGTGCCGAATTAGTATTCGGTGCTTTGTTAGCCGTGGGGAGCGTGCACTGACGCTGCGCCCTCACTTTCCCCCTCCTTTTTTCCGATGTCTTCTTCTTCCCTTATTTTCCCTTTCCCCCCCCATTTTTCTTTTTCTCCCCTGGGTTGTTGTAACGGAGGGCTTTTAGTTTTGAAAGCTTACTTTTCGTTGTTGTATTATTATGTGCTCTGGTAGTGGTGGGAGGGTGTTGAGCAGCGATTGTCATTATTGTTGATGTGGGACTCACGTTCTGCCTTTGCCAAAATGTGACTGTTCTTTTGGTCTTTTCCTGTATTCGAGACTTCTGCTTGCTCACGGCTCACCACGGCCCTCTGGACTCTACAGATTGTCATTATCCTGCGACACCCTTCTTTCTATTATAAAATTAACCTTCTCTTATCCTGTCCGTGATGGCTACTCGAAGACTTGTTACCTTTGCCTTTCATATGAGCTATTTAGAAATCCTGTTGACTCTCCTGTATTGCCTCGTATGTTTCTTCATTGTGGTGGCCGGCCCGGTGGGTTGTAGGCCCGTATCTGTGAGTGCCTTCTGTACAATAAAGGTTTAAAAAAAAAAAAAAAAAAAAAAGACGTGTCACCAAAAGGGAAACAGACACCAAAGGCAGGACATGAAAGACCCGAATGGCGGCCCACTGAGCCCGAAGAGTCGAAATGGCCAGGCCCAACACAAATCCATCATTTAAAAAAATCCAGAATGCGAGCCGGGTCCAAAGAAGCTACCGACAGCCCGCGACCGACACACCAAGAAGCAAAATTATCCCAATGTTTTGCATAGGATTTCAGTGTAGAAGGCCTCCGGGACTGCTGAATGACTCCAGCCACAGTCACAGAACAACCACCATGCATCAGAGAATCCCTCTCAAGAGCCAGGCCCGCAGACCCAGGGAACGGAACACAGGCAGAGGAAGAAGAGGGTAAGGCACGAATGGCAAGCCCCACCCCGGAGACACAGCCAACTCCAACAGCAGGGGATACCAAGGTTGGCGTTTCCAACCCAGAGCAATCAGAAGCACAAAGGACCCCTCCCTCTTGATCTTTTGCAAGACTGCTGAAATCAGGGGAACAGGGGGAAAGGCATACAACAGACCCTCCAGCCAAAGGAACGACAGAGCGTCCACCCTCCATGCATTCCGGCAAGGCATAATCGTGCAAAAGCAGCGGATCTTGGCATCGTACTGGAAAGCGAACAGGTCCACAATCGGAGAGCCAAACCTCCTCCATAACCTCCTGAACATCAAATGTGTGAGGGACAAAGACCCCATGGAAGGAAACAATCAGACAATCCGTCACAGTGTTCTCCGGACCCGGCAGGTAAATGGCAGACAGGGACGCCAGGTTCACCTCCGCCCAACAACAAATCCGACGGCTGAGGCAACTGAGGGAACGAACCCCGCACCCCCCTTGATGGTTCACATAAGACATCACCACCTGATTGTCCGTCCGGACTTGCACATGTTGACCCCGAAGATGATCCGAGAAATCCAGCAGACCCAAAAGGACGGCCTTCAGCTCTTTGTAGTTGGAAGAACAAGACAACACCGACGAGGCCAAACCCCCTGAGTCGCCGAATCCCCCAGATTAGTACCCCACCCCAGTAGGCTGGCATCTGTAGTGAGAACTCGGGTGGGAACAATGATAAAGGGGCCCCCCATGGACAGATGACCCTCGTCCAACCACCAACCCAGGACCACTCGAACAACCTCCGACATAGGAATCAAAATACTCATATCGAGGGAACAGGGGTCCCAATGCGACAAAATGTGGGATACCACCGGGTACATGTGGAGGCGAGCCCACGGCACCCTCAACAAAGATGTCGACATCAGACCCTGAACCCTCAACCACAGGCTCCCAGGATGAGAATGCCCCAACAATAGGGAACGAACAGCAGTCATCAGGGACAGAATCCGGGAAGGGGGCAGGAACACCATCCCCAAATGAGTCTTGAACAGAGCCCCAATGAAAGTCAATTCCTGCGCAGGAACCAGGGAGGACTTCGGCACATTCACGAGGAAACCGTGATGCTCCAGGACATGGCACACTCTCTGGACATGCAACTCCGCCTCAGAAAGAGAAGAAGCAGAAATTAAAATGTCGTCCAGATAAAGAAAAACACTAACGCCCTCCCCATGTAAATGTCCAATAAGAGGAGCCAGAACCTTAGTAAAAATTCTGGGCGAAGAGCAGATGCCAAAAGGCAATACCTGGAACTGATAGGGACGACCCAGGATGCAGAAACGGAGAAACCTCTGAGAATCCGGGTGAACAGGCACATGCAGATAAGCATCTTTCAAGTCTAAGGAGGCCAGAAAATCCCCTTGAGAGATTAGAGGAAGGATCATCTGGAGGGAAACCATCTTGAATGATTGATGAGGAACGAAAGTATTCACCCACTTCAAATCCATCACAGGTCTGAGATCCCCTGTGCGTTTTGTCACCAGAAAGAGGATGGAATAGACCCCCAACCCCAACTGATCGTCGGGCATGGGAACCACGGCCCCCTTCAGGACAAGGGCCTCGACACCCTCCAAAAGAGCCACTCGCTTTAAAGCTTCCCTGGGACAAGGAGTGGACCTGAAACAGTCTGGGGGAGTCCGGGAAAATCCAAGACGAACACCGTCCGACACCACCTGCAGCACCCACTGATCCAACACAGTCTTGCGCCAAGATTCCATGAAGTAAGTGGGGCGACCCCCAACCGGATTCACACCAGGAGCGATCCAGTCAGGACTTGGAAGCTGGAGCAGAGGAGGAAGAAGCACCAGAGAACCGGGATTTATCAAAGGAAGGAGCACCCCGGCCACGCCCCCTTCCATGAAAGGGCTGACCCGCACAACCTTTCCCAGAAGGACCAAAAGCCCTCTGAGAACCAAAGGAACGGAAGCGACCAGCCCGTTCAGGAGCAAGGAGCTTACGGTCCTCCGCCGTCTTCTTCACCATCTCATCCAAAGGTGAACCAAAAAGTTTAACCCCAGAAAAAGGGATCATCATCAGGAGACTCTTCTGCGCAGCATCCACCTTCCAGGAGCGAAGCCACAACTGACGCCTCGCAGCCACAGAGGACCCAGCCGCAGAAGCTGCCTCCCCCAATGAATCAAAAGACACATCCGAAAGTAAGCGAACCTGCTGCTCCATCATTGCCAGGGTAGAAGAAACATCCTCCCCCTGGTCCAACAATTCCGACAGAGACTGAAAATCCTTAAGCAAGGACTGGATCGCATAAGAGGAATAGGCCGCCGCCCAAATGGAAAAGTTAGCAGCCGCAAACGTGCGCTTCACTGCACCATCCACCTTCCGATCAACAGGGTCAGCAGGAGAAGAATCTTCAGACACCACAGTCCCATGAGACGTCATACTGGCCATCAAGGAATCTACCTTGAAGGAGGAAGGAAATTTAATCGCAAAATCCTGTAGAGGATAGCGCTTATTCAGGAAACGAGGAAAGGAGCCTTTGTCCACATCCTTCCATTCAGTTTCCAACACCCTCAACAGAATGAAGGGGTAACGAATCAGGTTCAGGACGCTGATACTGAGAAAATAAATCATCCTCCAGAGGCACAACAGAGTCAGGGAAAACCAAGTTTTTGCGTTTGTGACAAAGCACCTCCTTAAGGTCGGCAACCTGCACAAATCGACCCTTGACATCAACATCTTCCTCAGCGTCAGATTTAACAGCCGGAACGCCATCAACCCGCGCCTTCTTGTCAGGAGGGACAGGAACTCTATCATGCAAGGCAGCTGCCACCGCAGAATTAATCATTTGCTGTAATAATTCCATAGAAGGAACAGTCACACCTGAACCAGAAGCCTCTAAGGGGTCAGGATCAGCCAAACACGAAGAACGACGCTCCATGATAACCATTACATGAGTGAAACAACACCAGTAATGCACAGAAACCCTTGACCGGTTAAAAAGGTTGGAGGTTGCCCGGCAACCAAAGGAAACACTCATGGCACGCCCCCAAAGGAGTATAAACCTCGAGGAAGTCACGCGCGCCTCACCTAACGATGTTCCAGAGGCCCAGCAACCCTAATCCAGCAGCACGACATCAGCGCGCATACCCCAGCCGTCAACAACCACCACGGCCATCAGGTAAGCCCAAAAACAAGAAACCGGCAAAGATTGCAGCCGACCGCGTGAATCCCATTACACAGGACGCACGGTCGGCAAGGGGCACACTACAACTCAACCTCCCGCCCAGCAGGAAGTGCAGGAGCGGCCCCACAGAAAGCGATCCCACCATGCGAACTCGTTGAAGAAAAAGCACCACAAGTCCGCTAAAGCAGGACAAGGCGCCTGGCATCAGAAAGGGGGAACAAACACATTTTAAACATCAACGAAAACACGAAGGAAAACAAATTCCGAAAAACTAACTTCCCCCATCCAAATACCCAAGGGCACAAGGGGTTGCTCAAGCAGGACCCCAGCCCCACGGGAAACATCCTTTACGACGCAACTTTTACTACGCAGTGCCTTTACAACGCAGGATTTACAACGCAAGTCATTACAACGAATTGCGCTGGGGGGCGCTCTAGGATAGGTAATAGTTTAATTTACTATCCAACACCTTCCCTACTATCCACGGGGACTGGAGTTGGAATAGTAAATTAAACTATTCACTATCCAGCACCCCCAACGCAAGTCGTTGTAACGACTTGCGTTGTAAATCCTGCGTTGTAAAGGCATGCGTAGTAAAAGCATGCATTGTAACAATGTACATCCCAGCCTCAATCACCTGTAAACCAGGTAGACATCACTCGGAGAAGTGCAGAAAAAAAGAACAGGTCCATTGGCTGTATCTGTATCCTTTTATGGGATTGGCTGGAGTCACTGGGGGCCATCTTGGAGGAGGGAGAGGGAGACTAGAGCGTTTTTTTGTTTTATACTTGGAGTTCTGTGTGGAGCTGGAGGCTCGTGAGTTAATACTGTGGCGAGGAAGACGGACGAGGAGGTAATGCACTGTCTTCCTCCATTTCCTTTTTGCTTAAATCCATCCGAAAGGTCCTGCCATTTATTCCAGATAGTGGGGAAAAAAACAGTAGTCACCACGCTGGTATTATCTCGGCTGGATTACTGTAACAGTCTGTTTCTTAATGCTCAACAGGGCATACTAAACAAACTGCAGGTCCTACAAAATGCTGCGGCTCGGCTTATCACGGGCCTCCCAAAGTATGCCCCCATTTCCCAGGAGCTAGCTAAACTTCACTGGCTCCCGGTGCCAAAGCGGATCTTGTTTAAAGCTCTCTGCCTGGTGTTTAAGGCCTTGCGAGGCCTCTGTCCATCATTTCTCCGACAGTATTTTTTTTGGTACCTCCCGACAAGGCACCTTAGATCTAGTAACGCCAGGCTGATTGCAGTTCCTCGCATTAGGAAAGTGTGGTCGGGAGGCAGAAGCTTTGTGCTGGGAGCAGCCAAGGCCTGGAATGCCCTACCTCCGGCTCTTAGAAAGATTTGATTTGATTTGATTTGATTGGGGTTTTATATAGCGCTCTATCGCTCCGAGGAGCATCTTGGCGCTAGATGTGATTTGTGTGGATCAAAGGAGGGGTAAGAGATATAATAACCCCTAGAGACGTTTCAGAATTAAACCAGGGCTTTGCAGGTGGTGGCTGTTTGGTTGTAGATCCAGGTTTTGATGGCTTTCCTGAATCTTCTTTCGCATGAGATTTCCCGGATTTGAGGAGGGAGTTTGTTCCATGCTCTTGGTCCTTTGACCGTCAGAGACTTTCCCCCTCTAGTGGACAGCCGGAACTTTGGGATGATCATTAGGTTGGCTGTGGCAGATCTTAGGTGGCGTCCGGGGTGGTAGCGGTTGAATTTGTTGTGAAGGTAGGTTGGACCTGTTTTGTGGAATGCCCTGAAAGAAATTATCAGTAGTTTGAATAGTATTCTCTTTTGAATGGGAAGCCAGTGGAGTATATCTAGTGCTGCTGATGCCGAGGACTTTTTCGATGTTTTTAGCACTAATCTTGCTGCAGTGTTTTGTACCATTTGCAGCTTATGTAGTAAGGCTTTGTTGGCCCCTACATATAGACCATTACAATAGTCTAACCTGGATGTAATTAATGCAACCGCTACTGTTTTCTTGGCTGATAAGGGAAGGAAATCAAAGAATTTCCGAAGGCTCTTGATGACATTAAAGCATGAGCCAGCCACTTCAATGGTCTGTTGTTTGAAAGATAATGCTTCATCAAATTTGATGCCTAGATTACGGGCACTTTTTATAGTTCTTGGCGGGGCTTCGGCATTGGGTGGCCAGCAGGTTTGGGGGGAGAACAAGTTGTTTTTCCCGAAGGGTAGAATTTCGGTCTTTGCGGTGTTACATCTCAGGTGATTTGTGTTCATCCACTTAAAGGTGGCCTCTAGACAGTCCCTAAGGGAGCGTTCGGCAATTGCCGCGTCCTCATCTAGAATTAAAACTAGTTGAGTGTCGTCGGCGTATGGTATTGAGCTGATAGCAAAGGAGGAGATGAGTTTCATTAATGGGACCATATACAAGTTGAACAATACAGGGCTCAAACTAGAGCCCTGAGGTACCCCAGATTGAACTTCTCTTGCCTCAGAGTGATATGGCCCTAGGATGATGGTTTGTTTTCTTTGTCTGAGAAAATTGGTGAACCATTTCAACACGGTGCCCGCTATGCCTGCGCTACTCAGGCGATGAAGTAGAATATCGTGGGACACCGTGTCGAACGCTGCGGATAAATCAAGTTGGATCAGGACAGCTCTTTTGCCCTGATCCAATGCAGTCCTAATTGTTTCCGTTGAGAAGATGAGGGCAGATTCAGTGGAATGGTGGGAACGGAAGCCCGCTTGGTTAGGGTGAAGAAGGTTATTGTTCTCCAGGTATGCGGTGAGCTGTTTGTTTACGCATGTTTCTGTAAGTTTACATAGTGCTGGGAGAAGTGATATGGGTCGAAGGTTTGATAATGTTGTGGGGTCTTGGATAGATTTTTTTTGGAGAGGTTTAACTACTGCGACTTTCCAACATATGGGAATGTCTCCTGTTCGCAGGGAAGAGTTCAGAATAGAGTTGATAATTGGGTTAACCTCGTCTTTTATGGTCTTGAGTAGTAGAGGTGGACAGGGATCAAGAGGGGAGCCTGAGTTCAGTTTTGAAATGGCTTGAGAAGACTCAGTTAGGTTGATCATGGTAAAACTGTCCCATGTTGTGGTACCAGATAAATCTTTTGGAGAGATAGGATCCATTATGTTTAATGCTAGCTGGCTAATCTGTGGGAATTCTTTAGTAAAGTTGGTAATTTTCTGTTCGAAATATTCCGCGATTTTATCGCAAAGAGCTTGAGACGGTGGAATGTCCTGTGATAGTATTTTAGGTTTTCTGAAGCTGTTGACTATTTGGAATATCTCTTTTTGGTTGTTATTGGACGATTCTATCAGGTTGGTATAGTAATTGGTTTTCGCTAGCTTAATAGAGGTATGGTAATTCCTCCTGGCGTTCTTGTAATTTTCCCTATCTACCTTCCTGTAATGGCGTCGCCATTTTCTTTCTAGAAGTTTAACTTCTCTTAGAGTGACTTTTAGGGGTTTGGTATACCAAGGAGCGGATTTTTTCCTTTGTGCCTTATTAGATTTGGTTCCTCCTGTTGTCAATCTATCTCCAATGGATTTCATCCAGTTTTTATAGTGTTCATAGTCAGTGTTCACATTTCCCACAGGTGGTCGTTTTTCTATCTGTACCCAGTTCATTAGATCCGGGTGCTCGATGATTTTTTTCCAGCAGGGGGTTGAACTTTTAATGCAGGGGATTGAATTAATGTCTTTATTGTTGTCTGTTTTTATGTTAAAACTGATGAATTTATGGTCTGACCAAATTTGGGTCAGTGGAGATGCTACTGTTATTGTATTGACATTAGAGCAGATGCAATCTAATATGTGCCCAGCGTTATGAGTTGGTTCCTCAGTTAAAATTGTCAAATCAAGTATGTTTAGGATATCTTTGAAGCATACGGTGTTAGGGTCATTGGAGTTGTCCAGATGTATATTAATATCTCCTAGTAGGGTGAAATTAGCAAATCGTAAGATTAAATTGGCGAGTGCTTCCCCAAGGCTTTCCAAGAAGAGGGTTGCTTGTCCAGGGGGTCGGTATACTAGTAAACCGGAAAAAGTGAAAGAGTCGTGGGCTTGCAGACTAAAGCTTAGACATTCTGCTTCTTTTATTTCTGATATTTCCGAGGTGGAACATTTAAGGGAGTCTCGATGAATTATTGCCAGTCCTCCTCCTCGTTGAAGAGGTCGGTCCAATCTTTGAATTAGAAAGCCCGGGGGTAGGGCTTTTACTATTTCGGGATTGGACCAGTCTTTGAGCCACGTCTCAGTAATCATTAGGCAGTCAAGGTCATTTTCAGCAATAAGATCGTATACATATTGAGCGTTCTTGCACATGGAGCGTGCATTTATAAGGCCTCCTTTGAGTGACCTGTCAGTATTTTTGGGGTGTTTATTTGTAAAGGGTACAATTGTTTGGTTACATTGTGGGCAAGTGAAAGGTTGAGTCCACTTATCTACCGCAATGGTTTGGGGGCAGTGTGAAGTATGGATATTCAGCGATAGAAGATGTTGTTTAGTAAATGACATGTGGGGGGTGATTAGAGCAGAATTTCTGGTCCTGGGCCCGGACTCAGCGCGGACGGGCGCAGACGGGCAGGACTTTGGCTTGACTTCGGCGTCACTACGGCGCCGCTGTCCGCTGCGCGGAGTAGTGCCCATCTCCTTTTGTAGTCTGGCGCTCGAGCGCACTGATTGCCTACTTCCCTCAATATGGCCGCCACAGAACCACTAGTACATCAGGGTCTGTGAGCAATGTTGTCCGAGGGTGGGGGAATGCAGGGATGCAGTGAATGCCTTCTAAAATACGGCGCAAATCAATAAATTTAACGAGGATTTTCGGAATTTAAAAACAAAGTGTTGCAAGTGGCCTAACACCCGGCTTTCCGCCTCAGGTGCACACAAAAAACACAAGTCTCGCGAGGGTTCGCGAGGGCTCCTTTTGTAGTCTGGCGCTAGAGCGCACTGATTGCCTACTTCCCTCAATATGGCCGCCACAGAACCACTAGTACATCAGGGTCTGTGAGCAATGTTGTCCGAGGGTGGGGGAATGCAGGGATGCAGTGAATGCCTTCTAAAAAACGGCGCAAATCAATAAATTTTACGAGGATTTTCGGAATTTAAAAACAAAGTGTTGCAAGTGGCCTAACACCCGGCTTTCCGCCTCAGGTGCACACAAAAACACAAGTCTCGCGAGGGCTCGCGAGGGCTCCTTTTGTAGTCTGGCGCTCGAGCGCACTGATTGCCTACTTCCCTCAATATGGCCGCCACAGAACCACTAGTACATCAGGGTCTGTGAGCAATGTTGTCCGAGGGTGGGGGAATGCAGGGATGCAGTGAATGCCTTCTAAAATACGGCGCAAATCAATAAATTTAACGAGGATTTTCGGAATTTAAAAACAAAGTGTTGCAAGTGGCCTAACACCCGGCTTTCCGCCTCAGGTGCACACAAAAAACACAAGTCTCGCGAGGGCTCGCGAGGGTTCCTTTTGTAGTCTGGCGCTAGAGCGCACTGATTGCCTACTTCCCTCAATATGGCCGCCACAGAACCACTAGTACATAAGGGTCTGTGAGCAATGTTGTCCGAGGGTGGGGGAATGCAGGGATGCAGTGAATGCCTTCTAAAATACGGCGCAAATCAATAAATTTAACGAGGATTTTCGGAATTTAAAAACAAAGTGTTGCAAGTGGCCTAACACCCGGCTTTCCGCCTCAGGTGCACACAAAAAACACAAGTCTCGCGAGGGCTCGCGAGGGCTCCTTTTGTAGTCTGGCGCTAGAGCACACTGATTGCCTACTTCCCTCAATATGGCCGCCACAGAACCACTAGTACATCAGGGTCTGTGAGCAATGTTGTCCGAGGGTGGGGGAATGCAGGGATGCAGTGAATGCCTTCTAAAAAACGGCGCAAATCAATAAATTTAACGAGGATTTTCGGAATTTAAAAACAAAGTGTTGCAAGTGGCCTAACACCCGGCTTTCCGCCTCAGGTGCACACAAAAACACAAGTCCGGATCTTATGGCTTTCAGGAGAGCCCTTAAGACCTGGCTTTTCACTAATTGAGCTTTAATCGACTGTGCCTATGGAGTTTTCAGAGCGCCAGGACACCTACGGGTAACAGAGCGCTGTACAAATGTAAAAAAAAAAAAATACTCCAATAACTCCACATACATCCCCGAATGTATGGCACATTTGAATCAAATGTGTCTGACATTTTATACTAGTTAAAGGCTTCCTACAGTTCTACATTTGCCTGCTAATTATACTGACGCTAGTAGGACCAGAAGCCATAGGGCTCAACAAAGGTAAACTTAAAACAAATCGAAACTCATTAAAAAAGACACTCCATTAAGCTCTCACCGTTGTGTTAGGTATCGCCAAAGTGGACAAAATGTCTAGTTGCAAGAAAGAGCCGTGCATGAGTGAATAAGTAATGCTGATAGAGGTGACGAGAAGGGGGGGGGAGTGAGTACAAACAAAGGAGCCTGATTAAAGCGGAGGAGAAGGGAGGGGGAGTGCGAGCAAAGGAGCCATTAGAACAAGATCTGGCATTGCGCAGAGGGGGGCGGGGGAGCGAGTCCTTTGAAGTGTAAATTAACCAGCATGAGTGCGGAGAGAGGCGGCTCCCAGGCTGACATTTGGTGTGCGATGTGCATGCGCTCCAACACATGCACTGCAGAGAATCCGCTTGGAAAAGCCTTTGGGTACATTTCTGAAAGTCCCTTTACATAAGTCTCGCAGACAACGCATGCGCGTTGTCTAAAACGAGACCTAAAAAAGTACAGACGCCTTATTCTAAGAGTAATGGCAATCGGCCCCTCGCATCACCGCTGCTCACACAAAGCAGGGACTGGCATTCCTGGGATGCCATGGCTCTGATGTGGGGGCGGGAGGGGGTGACCAGCTTAGCAGCTTTGTTAAAGAAGGATATCAAGTTAAGCAAGGAACAAAGGTGCGAAGCGGACGTAAAACAAGTGTGGTACTGAGGCAGGGAAACGCATAAAGAACAAAAGTAGTCCACCAACAAAGATGTAAACATGTGGGGCGTAATAATGTAAAAAACAAAAAAAAAAACAAAGGTGGTGATGGACGGAGCGTTGACAATACAAACACTCACCCCCAGTCAACTGATCTGGGTTTAATCCATCACCGTTCTTTAGCTCACTCCGCCACCCCAGTTCAGACATGGCCATAACCAAATCAGTCTGACCCTGTGCCCCATGGGAACAGTCCAGCCCGAACTGCCAAGCCATGTCTTCCCTGGACCGGAATCAAGCTTCCCAGGACCGGTTTCTGGCATTACAGCCGTCTTCAGCCGGGCTTGCTTGACTCCAGTGGCAAAGTGAGCAAGGGACTCACGTCTGAGCATACCCTGCCAACTTAGGGCGAACAAAGAAAAACCAAAGGTGGTGATGGACGGAGCGTTGACAATACAAACACTCACCCCCAGTCAACTGATCGGGGTTTAATCCATCACCGTTCTTTAGCTCACTCCGCCACCCCAGTTCAGACATGGCCATATGCAAATCAGTCTGACCATGTGCCCCATGGGAACAGTCCAGCCCGAACTGCCAAGCCATGTCTTCCCTGGACCGGAATCAAGCTTCCCAGGACCGGTTTCTGGCATTACAGCCGTCTTCAGCCGGGCTTGCTTGACTCCAGTGGCAAAGTGAGCAAGGGACTCATGTCTGAGCATACCCTGCCAACTTAGGGCGAACAAAGAAAAACCAAAGGTGGTGATGGACGGAGCGTTGACAATACAAACACTCACCCCCAGTCAACTGATCTGGGTTTAATCCATCACCGTTCTTTAGCTCACTCCGCCACCCCAGTTCAGACATGGCCATATGCAAATCAGTCCGACCCTGTGCCCCATGGGAACAGTCCAGCCCGAACTGCCAAGCCATGTCTTCCCTGGACCGGAATCAAGCTTCCCAGGACCGGTTTCTGGCATTACAGCCGTCTTCAGCCGGGCTTGCTTGACTCCAGTGGCAAAGTGAGCAAGGGACTCACGTCTGAGCATACCCAGCCAACTTAGGGCGAACAAAGAAAAACCAAAGGTGGTGATGGACGGATCGTTGACAATACAAACACTCACCCCCAGTCAACTGATCTGGGTTTAATCCATCACCGTTCTTTAGCTCACTCCGCCACCCCAGTTCAGACATGGCCATATGCAAATCAGTCTGACCCTGTGCCCCATGGGAACAGTCCAGCCCGAACTGCCAAGCCATGTCTTCCCTGGACCGGAATCAAGCTTCCCAGGACCGGTTTCTGGCATTACAGCTGTCTTCAGCCGGGCTTGCTTGACTCCAGTGGCAAAGTGAGCAAGGGACTCACGTCTGAGCATACCCTGCCAACTTAGGGCGAACAAAGAAAAACCAAAGGTGGTGATGCACGGAGCGTTGACAATACAAACACTCACCCCCAGTCAACTGATCTGGGTTTAATCCATCACCGTTCTTTAGCTCAATCCGCCACCCCAGTTCAGACATGGCCATATGCAAATCAGTCTGACCCTGTGCCCCATGGGAACAGTCCAGCCCGAACTGCCAAGCCATGTCTTCCCTGGACCGGAATCAAGCTTCCCAGGACCGGTTTCTGGCATTACAGCCGTCTTCAGCCGGGCTTGCTTGACTCCAGTGGCAAAGTGAGCAAGGGACTCACGTCTGAGCGTAATAATGTAGCAGTTGGTCGGTACTGCATGGGGGGAAATGGAAACGAGGAGGAGGGAGAAAGACGGTGGGTTGCCCGTTTGAAAGCAAGCATTGTTAAAGGGCATTAAGAGAGACCAATAAAAACAATCCGCTAAGAATGGGTGGAGTTCAACTCCTAAACCATACACAATAGGTCGCTAAGCGACAGCGCAAGCGATGTACGCTCGACCTAAAAATTACAGATAAAAATTTGCTCTTTGGGATGGTTAAGTACTTCAAGTGAATTGCCTCCAGCATACATGTGTGCTCTTTTGCACCACACAGCGGGACTCACTAATCTACAAAAAGTTTCATGAGAGTAATTAAGCACCGGTCAAGTCTTTATATTAGATTGCAAGAAGGGCCCGTGAACAGAAGGCGACAGAAGACGAGCAAAAGAATCTCAAACATTGTGTTAACACCTTGCAGCCCAATTCAGGTCACCCAGGCGCTGCTCTCCCTGTGACCTGCTTAAGTGTCTTTCCTTGAACAGCGCGGCAACAATGAGGCCCTGACAGATCCGTTCTAAAGGTGCTTAATCCTCGTCAGCAGGCTTTGTTATCATTCACAGGCCGGGGAATGCGGACTGTGTACTATCGATAGCCTCACCCCATCTGTCTGTACACCCCCGCGTTTCCACGCATGCGCATTATTCTGCGCAGCCGCACTATGGTCCATGTCTTAGATGCATGTATTTTTAAGCACCCCACTCATGCAAAAACTACAATGCGGGGACAGCGTAGTGCGGGCAGGAGGAAAGGGGGACGGAATGTTAAACGAGGATGGTTGGTTGAGGAAATAGAGTTAACACTAGAGATACAACACGTCCAAGAGAGGGCAGGCTTACTATGGCACAAGAATGCCCTGGCTGAGGAAGGCTTGGTAGGCTTAACTAGAGAAGGAACGTCAGTAGGGCCAGAAATTGAGAAAATGCATGAATGGAAAGCGTTGGGGAAAGCTAATAAGGGAAGGATAATTTGTGTAATGGGTGTGAGAAATTTTAGATGGAACTATGTATTTCTTTGTTCTGAAAGACGTAATAGGTTGTGCTGTAAAGCCCGGGGCATGGAATTTTTTTTTTTGTTGCCAATTTTGATCAGTAACCAACATTTGAAGCAAGCATTTGCAATGCAATAGGTCTCGCATTAGGAAAGTTTGAGCTATTGGTCTTGTAAATGACAAATCTTTTATTTATGTGTTGGTTTTGATAATAGCGAAATTAATAGCTTTGTCATTTACAATGCCAATACTTTTAACTTTTGCAAATGTGACACCTATAGCCTTTGTAATGCAACATGTTTTGTATTTACGTGACTTAGATGTATTGATATTACAAATAACAATGGCTTTTATTTTTAAATCAATAATACTTCAATAAAAGTTATTGTTATTTATATTGGCAATAGCTTAAACTTTAGTAAATAACTTTTGTGAAGATTATGTTCAGTGTTTTTTATTGTGGCGAAAATCCAAGAACAGAAGAGAAATATTAACATCTATTTGTGACACTTGTAATAAAGCTTTAAACATTGAAAGAACATATTTGAACCAGTTGTTGTTGAATAGTTGCACAGATTGATGCTGTGGTGGCGCTGAGTGATGTTGTGGTGGCGAGATAGATAGATAGATAGATAGATAGATAGATAGATAGATAGATAGATAGATAGAGTGAGGGCGATAGATAGATAGATAGATAGATAGATAGATAGATAGATAGATAGATAGATAGATAGATAGATAGATAGATAGATAGATAGATAGAGTGAGGGCGATAGATAGATAGAGTGAGGGCGATAGATAGATAGACAGATAGGTAGATAGAGTGAGGCAGATAGATAGATAGATTGATAGATAGAGAGTGAGGGCGATAGAGTGAGGGCAATAGATAGAGTGAGGGCGATAGATAGAGTGAGGGCGATAGATAGATAGATAGATAGAGTGAGGGTGACAGATAGATAGAGTGAGGGCGATAGATAGAGTGAGGGCGACAGATAGAGTGAGGGCGACAGATAGAGTGAGGGCGACAGATAGATAGAGTGAGGGCGACAGATAGATAGAGTATGGGCGACAGATAGATAGAGTGAGGGCGATAGATAAATAGAGTGAGGGCGATAGATAGATGTGTGTGGTTGTGTGTGTGTGGTTGTGTGTGTGTGTGTGTGGTTGTGTGTGGTTGTGCGTGTGGTTGTATGTGTGTGTAGTTGTATGTGTGTATGGTTGTATGTATGGTTGTGTGTGTAGTTGTGTGTGTGGTTTTGTGTGATTGTGTGTGTGGTTTTGTGTGTGGTTGTGTGTGTGATTGTGTGTGGTGTGATTGTGTGTGTTCGTGTGGTTGTGTGTGTGTAGTTGTATGTGTGGGTGTGTGCGCGTGGTTGTATGTATGTGTGTGTGCGATTAGATAAGGATGCATGTGGAAGAGAGCAGCAGATCAGCAGAGCAGAAGAGAACAGGGAGTTAAAGAAGGAGGCGGGTGGAAGAGAGCAGCAGATCAGCACAGGAGAAGACAACAGGGAGTTAGAGAAAGAGGTGGGTGGAAGAGAGCAGCAGATCAACACGGGAGAAGAAAACAGGGAGTTAGAGAAGGAGGTGGGGTGGAAGCGAACAGCAGATCAGCACGAGAGAAGAGAACAGGTAGTTAAAGAAGGAGGTGGGTGGAAGCGAACAGCAGATCAGCACGAGAGAAGAGAACAGGTAGTTAAAGAAGGAGGTGGGTGGATGATAGCAGCAGATCAGCACAGGAGAAGAGAACAGGGAGTTAGAGAAGGAGGCGGTGGAAATGAACAGCAGATCAGCACGAGAGAAGAGAAGAGAACAGGGAGTTAGAAAAGGAGGTGGGTGGAAGAGAGGAACAGATCAGCACAGCAGAAGAGAACAGGGAGTTAAAAAGGAGGCAGGGTGGAAGAGAACTGCAGATCGGCACAGAAGAGAACAGGGAGTTAAAGAAGGAGGCGGGGTGGAAGAAAGGAGCAGATCAGCACAGGAGAAGAGAAGAGAACAGGGAGTTAGAGAAGGAGGCAGAGTGGAAGAGAGCAGCAGATCAGCACGGGAGAAGAGAAGAGAACAGGGAGTTAGTACGTTCATCTTCTCAGTCCCTCCTCTTTGTGCCACGGTTCAAGAAGAACAAACTGGGGGGCATGAAATTTGCTGTTCTCGCTCCCACCTTCTGGAACATCCTCCCCCCCCCCCATAAGATCTGCAGTCTGCTACCTCAAGTTCCGCGGGGCACTTAAAACTTTCTCCCTGCTTCCTAGGGTCCGCGTCCTTTAGCGCCAAGAAACCGCCTGGTAATCGTGCGCTCAATAAATACTTTTTTTTTTTTTTTTTTTTAAAAACCTTTATTTCGTAGTATTGGCAAACAAATACGGGCCTACAACCATCCGGCCGGCCACAACATCTTGCAGGTCAAAGCAGCGATCGAAACGGCGACTCGGTAACAAAGCAAAACAAGGTATAAGCATTCTGTATTACACTAGGGACATGGGTAATACCGAGAAGTAGGATAAATGAAGGTTTACATTTTTAAAATTTATAGTATAACGTAAAAATAGGAGTTGAGGAGGATCGAAGTCCATACAATCTGTCCAAAACAGAAGCGGGCGAGTTACACCAACAGAGATCCAGCAAGCCGTAGGACTAAATCAAAATGGCGGCATACAGATAACACAAAAGGATGAACAGTCCCACAGCACGTCACTCGCCAGTCGTTACCCACCCCGCATCGATCCCGCCCACCACCCGAAAAGAGACGGAAATAAGAATATAGAAAAGAAGAAAAGGCCCATAGAAACCGAAACGGAATAGAGAAAACCCCTTCCCCCCACCCTACACGCATGCAGAGGCTACGGCCACCCCCCCCCCAGCAGCGTGCCTGTCGCCCCAAAGAGTACCCGAAATATAGAAATAGTAAAGAGAAAAAGAAAAAGGGAATCGGTGAAGATCGGAGGAGAGCTAAACAGTTGGAAACAAAACCCTAAACACATGTAATCCCAGCCGCCCCCCCCCCCCGGCTCCGGAACCCAAAGCAAAACCAACGACTAACTCCCCAGTCCAGCGGGCATTATCCAATCAAAACAGGCAGCAGAAGGCAAAAAAGGGGAAAAAACATCATCAACCTTGTCCCCTCCGATCGAGCACGACGACGAGGTACCATCGTAGCGTAGCCACCGTGGATGGAAAAACCAGACAAAACGACCACCACAATAAAGAGCTCTGTCCACCAAGGTCTGTCCACCTCAATGGCCCGTAGTCGTCGGCTGAACAAAACAGGGAGGTACACAACAGCATCCGTCGAAGAGCGGTCAGCCAAGACAAGAGTAACAAAGCCAGGATAAGGCAGAGAAACAGGCCAGTAGTACACAAAGGAGTTGCCCGGCATAGCGTCCAAAAACCATCCCCCAGCCAGTGCACCAGCCCAGACAGCACACTCCGCAGCCTAACCATGACAGGCAATATCACAGCTGGGTCATCCAATGCCTCCACGTAGATCTGGGTAGGCACATCCCGGCAGCCGAGCACAGGGTGTGGCGAAGTGCACAGTATACAAAAACCCACACGGCAAGTCGGGGGCTACGCGGACAGAATGGCATCAAGTCGGTCCCCCAGGTCCCGGGCATTGGTAGATAGGGCAGCTCGCAGAGTATTCAAAGCGCTCAGAACATCGTCTAGCGTCAGAGACGCCGCAGGTGAGGTAGATGCAGCAGCTTCCCGCACTCGGGGCTCACAAACACAGGCTTGACTCCAACACCGGTCATAGACATCCATCGTGAACAGTCGGTCAGCACTCCATAGAGCAAGCCACATTGGGGGCCCAGGGGCCACACACTCCGTTAGGACACCGCACTCATTTGCGGTGCAGCGCCAATTGCCATAAACACCAGTAATGCAGCCCAGTGGCGGTAGATGCGAGCGCCGAGTGCGCGGTCCAAGATGGCACCCACAGCGTTGCTGGAAGACAAAGAGGCATCAAAAGCCGTCCACCGGCGGGGGGAAGGACACAATGTAGCACTGGCCGCGGGAACAGTGTTGCAAGCGTGGAGGTGAGCTGGGCGGGATGGAATGTTGCGGCGAGAAGAGCAGTACAGCAGCCGCTCTCCGTCAGCCGACCGCCGCCACCGTGAGTGGGCGCGGCTGTTGTACTCAGGGTCGGCCGCCCTCGCAGAACAAAGACCCGGACACCGCCATCATGCCCAGAACGGAACAAAGACGTTTCGTTGCATCCGCTGCAGGATCAATAAATACTTTTAAATTCAAATTCAATTCAAATTCAAGAGAGGAGCAGGTCAGCACTGCAGAAGAGAACAGGGAGTTAAAGAAGGAGGTGGGGTGGAAGAGAGCAGCAGATTAGCACAGGAAAAGAGAACAGGGAGTGAGAAGGAGGCGAGGTGGAAGAGACCAGCAGATCAGCTGAAGAGAACAGGGAGTTGGAGAAGGAGGTGGGTGGAAGAGAGCAGCAGATCAGCACAGGAGAAGAGAACAGGGAGTTAGAGAAAGAGGCGGTGGAAGAGAACAGCAGATTAGCACAGGAGAAGAAAACAGGGAGTTAAAGAAGGAGGTGGGGTGGAAGAGAGCAGCAGATCAGCACAGGAAAGGAGAACCCTCTCTCCGGTTGGTCCTTCCACCCCAAAGAGGCAACCTCTCAGGACCCTCACCCTCCCGCTGAGGTCATTATGCTGCCGCCACCCTTTCGGGATGACTGGCTTCCTTAAAGAAAGCACAACCACTCATGCTTTTCCCACACAGAAAAGCTCATCTGGCCACTGGCATGTCTCCCAAATTAGGACCTCAGAACGGCCTCACTACCACACAGGCAGTGCCAGGGAGGAACACTGAGGGTGCGTCTTCAGGCCCCCACCAGCTCATTCCCCCTGTCAGTAGCTCCACACGGAAACTGCCCTGGGAACCTAGACCCCTTCCTTGTGTCAGAGAGCTGCTTACATGGAAGCATTTATCACTCTCGATCAGAATCTGCATTACATCATGGCACCTACTGTCACATGCTTAGGAAAAGAGCCCTGGATGTTGCAGTCCTGCACAGGCCACTCACAAATAGGAAAACTAGGCCTGTAGGCTATAGCTTCCAAGGGACAACTGTGTCATGTGCATACAGTTACAAGACAACATAGCCAGTATCAGAACTGCTGAGTTTGACGCCCTGCGAACTAATCTCTTTTGCCTAACAGGGCACACCAACACCACCCCCACGCCAGTGAGGGGTTGGCAACGCCACTGGTCAAGAACGGCAGAAGGTTGGGGAAGCCATGAATAAATACGTTGAGAGACTCAAAAAGCGAAGTTAAAGACGAAGAAGTGATGCTTGTCAGATTCATTCAGAAAATGAATGCTGAAACTCGTAGTCTGGCGCGTCGGACTGTCCACAGTCCGTACGGACACCTGCATGCTGTCTGCTATAGACAAATGGCAAGAGCAGCCATGATTGTCCATGCAGACGCGTGCACGAAAGCCCTCGCCAGAATTGATTACAAAAAGTACTCACAATAATGAGAGCAGAAATCCTATGCCAGTGCCTTTTAGGGCCATTAAGTGCTATATAAATAGAAATACTATGCACCCACATGCCAACCTTTTAAACTTTCTCTCTCTCTAACTGAGAATTTGCTTTTACTCTGTGTCATGGGTAACCTCACCAAACACTTTGGGTTATATTGCAGAATCATGACCTTGGCCATTAAGCTCACAGACTGTTCTTCCCAGTGGCTTAACGAAACTTGAGGGGGCCCCACTGCAAACTACATGGAGGGGGCCCCCCTCCCATCCTCCGTGCCAGTCTAGAGCTCTCAGGCCAGCGACGTGCCATACTGCAGGGGATGTGTGGCAATTGTTACGCCACTTTCACCAATACAGCCGTTATAAGTAACACTGGATGGTGGAGTTAACCACATTGGTGCTAAGACAATTCCCGCTGGGTGCTGCAGATTCTGGATCCCCATTGTTCATGACAAGGTCAGCTCGTCATTAGCACAGCTCCAGTGTACTGCATGACGAGCTGACCTTGTCATGAGCATGGAAGTGGTTAAAGGTTGGGCTTAGTCTGTCAGCAGGCTATCATAGGTGGTGGTCCATTCATTACAGGGCCCTTGACATCAGTACGCCAAGGAAGTTTGCCCAATTTTAGGTGGGTTTCGTGATGCAGACTCCTGTCATGATATACAAAATTGGGCCCACTCATTGTTCAGTTTTGACAAAAGTGCATCCACTGCTCCTTCTGGTTTCCATTTTAAAACATTAGACAATGCAACAATGCAGTATTTCAAAAGCAGATGTAACTACAGATTCCACACTTTGATAATACATTTTTATTAGTAGACAATAGCAATCTTAAGAGTCATTGCATAGCTTCATACACACTGTGACCACAATTCCATCACAGTCTCTCTCTTTCTCTCTCAATGAGTCAGTCTCTCTTGCTCAGTCAGTCAGTCTCTCTCTCTCTGTCATTCAGTCGCTCTCAGTCAGTCAGTCATACGGTCTCTCTCTCTCTCTCTCTCTCTCTCTGTCAGTCTCTCTATCTCTCTCTCTCTCTCTCTCTCTCTCTCTCTCTCTCTCTGTCAGTTTCTCAGCCAGTCACTAGGGGGGAAGGAGCTGCCAAAGGGGGGAGGTCTACATAGCCTCGCATCTTTTGCATTCCTACAGTCACAGTGCTGTAAATCTATATACATGTATACTAATTCAAAACAGAATGTCTGTGGTAGCAGTCAAAGGTAACCCCACCACAGGGTGATCAAAACAGAATAGTAGCATAGCTGCCGCTGCGTGTTACTTATCTGAATGGCGTAGTCTTATCATACACCCAACACAGCAGAAGTGTTCATATTGGATATAGGCGCAATAAAAGAACCATGACTGATGCATCTACAGGTTTGGACGGACAAAGAATTCTACTCCTTTCCCCTTTCGTTTTCGGTCAGGCCTGGCCAGATCATACAGTGCCTCTCGAGCCAGGAAGTTGTTTAAGTAGATTGGTATAGCTCTTTGCTTGATGTTAGAGGCAGCTCTGGCATTCTTCTTTTGTTGAAAGGGGAATCTATGAGCTCTTTGGAGCTCCAAGTCCCACTGCCTCTGGGTTAATTCCGGAACAGCTTCCGTAAAGAGCTCAATAACAAACTGCCTAACGTTAGACCCCTCACTCCCTTCTGGTATACCCAAAATTCGCAAATTATTGTGTCTGGATCTGTTCTCTAAGTCAACCAGCTTCCAGTTGAAATCTTCCCTTAACATCGGAGGCAAGATGGCAGATGCGTCCGCATCCGAGTGAGCACCTGAACTGCGCCTCGCTGTTGTGTCGCTTCCCATCTGTTGGTTAGCTGATATTTTGCCCGTTTCTTGGATGTCTCTCTGCTGAGAACACGAGGATAGCGGCGGTAGCTTCATCGGGGGTAATGCGGCTGGATTTATATCGCAATTATCGCCGTCTGTTATAGACAGTTTGGCGTTCTTCACACGTTACTCCGGACCGACTTGTGTGGCTGGCCTGGGCCAGCGGTCTGTGTGACGCTTTTCGAAAACTTTGGCCGGAGGCTGCGCGGGACTGCGGGCTGGTTTTGGTGAAGAGTCGGGGATGGAGACTTTGCCTTGGGATGGCTTCTAAGAATCCGAATGCTAGTACGGCGCCTAAGGTCTCAAAGCCAAAGACTCGAGCTGTAACGGCAGCAATGGCGACCACGGAGGGAAATGTGTTACCTGAAGGTTCTCAGGGTGCTGGTATGAATACAATACCAAACACGGAGTCTGATCCGGAACTGACTGATGCCGGTAGCAGCGCGCATCCATCCTCTGTATCACAGACACCAACAGTGAATGCTGGGAGTTGTAGGACTGGCGCCATCCCGAAAATACCCGGTATGTAAAAAAAATAAATTTAAATGCAATTATTGACAGGCAAGGCACAGGCATGATCCCCTTGTAGATTGATATCTCTAATGCTCATATTGCTGGTACTGGCAATGGAAATAGTTCTGGAATCTCTAAGGGTAAAACGCATGGAGCAGTCCAACTGGGTGCCGCCTCGCTATTATCTGGGACTGATTCAGGGCAGGATACAGCAGAACATGCCCCCCAGCAGTATCTACTCGCTAACTGTACAAGAAATTTCAGCTGACCCACTCTGCTTCGCTTCTACTAACAACCAGGAGATGCCTGTAGTTACTGGGGACACAGAGTCAATTGATTCAGCAGGTAACTTCTATTCAATGTCGGACTTATCCAATGCTCTGGGCTCAGAGAGTTTGGATGGGGAATGGAGAGATGACTTAAGTGTCACCAGTTTAACTTGCTTGGCGCAGGATGGGCGGAATTCAGTAACTGGAGAGAATGGGGAGAACGAGACATCCCCTTCTGCTAGAATGGAGTGGGGAGCTGAACAGAATACTGTTCGTAAGGTTCCAATGGTTATCGGTAGACCCACTCCTTCAAATCCAGGGGATGGAAACAGTCAAGGCTCTCCAATGTTAAGTAGTGCTTCTGAAGTTATTTTGGTGGACCAATCTCACGTGTCTGAGATTACTTTAAGCACTCTGTATCAGGTCATGCTTCAACATCGTGAGGAAACAAAAGCTGAGAACCTGCGCACGCAAGGTGCAATACGAAGGCTTCAAATATCGTATTCGCACTGTATCTCCTGCATTCTGTGCCATTATTATTGCATTGTTTTGGTATTTGTGCCAGCGACCTCCTTGGTTGTGCCCCCGATCTCGCCTGTGCCATTATTATTGCATTGTTGTGCCCTTAGCCACTGGCGTAGCTAGGGGGGTGCGGAGGGGGCGGTCCGCCCCAGGCGGCACTATTTTGGGGGCGGCAGCTGCGTGGTACTGGTGGCCAGCCCAGGATTTACTTAGGCACATAGTCGAGCAGCACTGCACACGTCACGTGTATGTAAGTGCACTGTGCAAGTTAGGATAGGACTGCACTTGTTCATTCAGTTTCTCTTAAGCGCTCCGATGCCCGACGTTGACTGCAGTGCTCCCAAAAAGTCAAATATCCTCATGTGTTCGCCCCGCCCGTCTCTCTGCTCTCGTCTCCGTCCTCGTGTGCTCTGGTATGCGAGGCTCACTCCCAGCGCCGCAATAAGCAAAAATTCAGTTCATTACATTTTGTGGACTAGCAAGAAGGACCCCAAACATGTCTCACGTGGAAACCGGAAGCACTCCCACAGCCACAGAGGAAAACCGACTGCTGGGTAAATAGAACAGGGAAAGAAAGAAGGAATAGGTGAAAAAAGGAAGTAGGGATGATGGAGTAGGAGGATGAATGGATATGTGGATGAATGAGTGGGTGAAAGAAGTGAATGATGATGGATGGACACATGAAAGTATAGTAAAGGTATGGGTGGATGGGTGAGTGCGTGAATGGATAGGTGGATGGACAAGTGAAAGGATGGCAGAACAAATGGATGAATAGTTGAGTGAATGAATAGGTGGAGGGACAGCTGAAAGGAGGATAGAGTAAAGGGCTGGATGAGTGGGCGAAAGATCTGTGAATGGAAGTCGTAGTGGATGGATGAAGAATGGATGGCAGGGTGAATAGATGGGTGGCAAAGTGAGTGAATGTATGGATGGATGGCAGATTGGATGGATGGCAAAGTAAATGAATGGATGCGTGGCAGCGTGAATGGATTAAAGGCAAAGTGACTGAATGCATGATTGGATAGCAGAGTGGATGGATTGATGAATGAATGGCAGGATGGATGGCAGAGTGGATAAATGGATGGATGGATGAGCAGATGGATGGCAGAATTGATGGATGGTGGAGGGGACTGATGCATGGCAGAATGGATGAATGGGTGGTTGAATAGCAGAGTGAGTGGATTGATGGATGACTGAATGGCAGAGTGGATTGGTGGTTGAATGAATAGATAGAAGAGTTGATAAATGGATGGGTGGCAGAGTGGATGGATGGTGAATGGATGGCAGAGTGAATGGCAGACAGGGTGAATGACAGAGTGTATTGATGGATGGATGGAAGAGAGGATAGGAGGATGGATGGATGGCAGAGTAGGCTGATGGATGGCTAAGTGGATGAATGGAAGAGTTAATGAATTGATGAAAGGATGTCAGTTGATCGATGAATGGCAGAGGTGATGGTAAGATAAAAGAGTGGAGGATGGATGCAAAGAGAATGGATGGCAGAGTGAATAGATAAATCGGTTGCAGAGTGGATGTTTGGTTTTTAGACTGTATGGATGGGCAGATGGATGGCATAATAGATGGATGGCAAATTGGATGGATGGATAGATAGATAAATGGATAGAATGGGGAAATATTGAATGATGGATGAAAGAATGAATGGATGACAGAATCTAAAGGTGAAATAGTGGATGCCAGTAGGTGGATGGAAGGGTGAAAGAATGAATAGATAGATGTATGGATGGAAGAGATAATGTAGCTGTTCTATTGCTATAGCTTTGCTTATGTTTCTAAATACTGTCGTTGTTTGGTAGAGTGTGGGTGTAGAGTGTGACCTATATGGAAGTTGTTTTGGTGTTGTGCTTGATGTCTAGCGGGTGGTTTTACTGCTGTGGTCTTGCAGCAGCAGTTCAGTATGGAGAGGTGTAAGAGGAGGAAGGGATACATTTACTTATGCATTTAGCTACCATTTTAGTGCTGGTTGGCCTTCATCAACTGAGACTTGACCTTCGAGATTTGCTCTAGGCTTACGCCGCAGTTTCACACCCTTTCTTATGCAGTGGAGTAGAGAGTGGCGTTGTAACTTAAACCCTGCCAATCCACCCCTGCTGCTCGCCGAAATTTTTCCCCAGATCCACCCTCCCCGCCGCTACCTGCCATGGGCGGCAATCTGGGGGATAGCCCCGGGCGCCAGAAGCTCTAGCTACGCCCCTGCCCTTAGCCCGTCTCTCCTTCCCGCTCCCTGCCGCTGCTCCCCCGCGGCCCCACCCCCGCTCCCTCCAGCATCTCCGGACCAATCCCCTCCCCACTCGCCACCCCGCTCCCGCCTCCCAGCTGCTCCTCCCTCGCTCAGCCCCCTCAACTCTCCACTTATGGCAGAGTTGCATATGCGCAACGGTCACACGCAGTGGGCGCGCACTAAACGGACCGAAGGCGCGCCAAAGGTAAGCCCGTCTGCGCCCGTCCGCGCCTGGACCGCGCCCAGCGCCAGACCCCCTGGACCCCGCAGAGGCCATCCTACCCGCCAAACATACGAAGCCGCCACCCTCACTGCACTCAACACCGGCCGACTCCCCGACTGCTACCGAGCCAACCCAGGACGCACCCATGGACCCTTCACCTGCCAATCCTGCAAGTTCTGCTGCATCAAGACCTACACTGCTTCCGCTCACGCCAAGCGGAGCTCCAACATCAACCACCTGAAGTGCATCCTGCTCAACACCTGCTCGGTCCACAGACACGCCATTGAACTATGGAACCTACTCGACTCCACAACTCCGGACGTCGCCTTTCTCACTGAAACCTGGATGAACGCCTCATCAGCACCCGACATCGCCATAGCCATCCCTGACGGTTACAAGATCATCCGAAGGGACCGCATCAATCAAACAGGAGGAGGCATCGCCATCGTTCACAAGAACACCATCCGCATCACGACCAGCTCCGACGACACCCTCACAGCCGCCGAACACCTACACTTCCAGATACACACCGACCCCAAGACCACACTCAGAGGCACCCTCATTTACAGACCCCCAGGACCCCGCACACAATTCAGCGAAGACATCGCTGACTTTGTCTGCCCACACGCCCTCCCCTCCGATGACTACATTCTCCTAGGGGACCTCAACTTCCACCTGGAGAATAACAACGACAGGAACACCACCACCCTGCTGGACAACCTCGCCAATCTCGGACTCCAACAACTGGTGAACACCCCCAGCCACTACGCCGGACACACGCTCGACCCCATTTTCTCCTCCAGCAAGCACATCTCCTTCAACCACTCCACGGGACTCCACTGGACAGACCACAGCTGCGTCCACTTCAACTTCAGAAAGACCACGACCCACCACCACCCACAACAGGTCCCCCGCAGAAGCTGGAACAAAATTACCACCGCCCAGTTCACCACATCACTAAACCAGAACCCTCCTGCCAGATCAACGGACTCCAATCAAGCAGCCAACAACCTCGCACAGTGGATCACCAACTGCACTGATGACCTAGCACCCCTGAAAAACCGTCCCAACAAACCAGGAAGCAAAACGACGACGTCAAGAACTCCAAAAAGAACTGCCGCGCCCTCGAGAAAGCCTGGCGAAGAAACCCAACCACAGACAACATGACCGCCCTCAAACATGCCACCCGCAAACACCACCAGCTTATCCGCACCACCAAGAAGTCAGCATTCAGGGAGCATCTAGACAATAATGCCCACAACAGCAAGGAACTCTTCAGCATCGTCAAAGAGCTCACGAACCCCAGCGACGGCAACAACGACATCATTCACCTCACAAGACCTCTGTGACTCTCTCGCCTCGTTTTTCCAAAGCAAGATCGCAGACATACACAACAGCTTCGGCGACCAGACCCCTCCACCACCCACAGAATTGAACACCCCCACCACCACCCTCCGCTCCTGGATCCCGATCAGCACCGAAGACACCATCCGCACGATGAACACCATCCACTCCGGATCGCCAACCGACCCATGCCCCCACCACATCTTCAACAAGGCCGACTCCGGAGGGAGGAGCTATGCGCGGATCCAAGATGGACGCGTGAGCACAGGGCTCCCGAGACCCCCTCTGCCACCCGCATCTATCCTGAAACAAATCCTGATTTGGACGACGGGTAATTTTTGCTGATGCCCTGCTGATATTGATAGCTTTTTCTGCAACTCGATTTGGCCGCTGGAAACAGGACTTGCTGCACCTAGTAATTTGCGGCCTACATCGAGGGACGTCCGGGGGCTCGAGTGTCCGGAATACCCAGGTGGCAATCGAACAACAACGGCTGGAGTGATACTTTCGATGCCCCTGTGGTGCTTTCGGTTTCGCTCTTGGTCACAGTTGACGCCGATTCGCTTCAGATAGATACTGCTGCTCTGGTCTAGTCGTCACTTCCACGCTGGCCGCTGTTCCTTGCTCTCTCGACTCTACGGGCTCGCCTCAGAGGGAATCATTCTAACTAGATCCCAAAGGCCCCGTCGGAGCTCGTCGCCCATTATGGCGGGCAGGGCGGACGCCGAAAGGCGCAACACCCGAGGCCCTAATCGTGGAGGTGCTGCCCAATCCCAGACCATTGAACGCTTTACTCGCCCGAAGGGATCCCCGGGGGGATCGAGCAGGGCCCTCGAGGAGTCTGGTGATGGTCCTCCTGTGGCTGAGGATCCGACTTTGAAGGATGTTATGGGCGCCATCGCCGGTGTCCGGGCGGATATGGGGCAGCAATATGAGACTCTGGCTACTAAGTTGGACACGGTGGCGATCGAAGTCAACCTCATCAGGACGGACTTGGGGAAAACCAACGAGCGGGTCAAGTCCCTCGACATCAAGACCGCAAGTTTGACTACGGACGTCTCTGATCTCCAGGCCAAGGTCCGCGATCTTCGAGCGGCTAGAGACTCATTTGCCCGTCGGCTGGATGATTTCGAGGGCCGAGCCAGGCGCAACAACGTTCGCATCGTGGGTGTTCCGGAGAACTCCACAGACGTGCCTACGGATCTACTGGTAGAAGACCTTATCCGGAACCATTTGGCACTAAAGGGTCTTAGTAATCTTTTTGCGGTGGAGCGTGCTCACAGAATCCCAGGTGGGCAGCCCAAGCTTGGATCCGCTCCGAGGCCTATAATAGCCAGGATTTTCAATTTCCGAGACAGAGACGCTATCCTGCAGGCCTCGCGCACCGGTGGTCCCACTAAGTTTGAGAATGTGTCGATCAATTTTTACCCGGACTTTACGCAGGCGGTGCAGAAACAACGTATGGGATTTACGGGGGTGAAAAGACGTCTCAGGGACATGGGACTGAAGTACGCCATGCTTTTCCCGGCCCGCCTGAGGATTGAACATAATGAACGTGCATTCTTTTTTGACCGCCCCGAGGTGGCCAGTGACTGGTTAGACACTTTGATGACACGCCATACCAGCCCGGAGAGATCGCGGGGCGCAGAAGGCGGCTTGGAAGAACAGGAGTAGTGAGTCTGCGCCGGCGAGCTGACGAGCCAATTTATGGACGCTTTGCAGTGGCTCTAAGATAGCTATGTCTGTATGATGTTGATACCCTTGGGTGGGGGGATTCGGGGCTCTTTTCTCCTCAGGGGACTTTTTTTCTCTCTTCTTGTAGGTTAGTTGAATGGGGCGACAGACACACTGCAAGTTGGGGTGGCTTTTTGGTCGACCGCAGGGGTGCAGGGTGGGGGGGTGTGTGTTGGGGGTTCCTTGGGGGGTGGTGGAGGGGTCTTTTCCTGTTTGTTGGTTTCGAGGCTACGATTTGGTCAATACTTCATCCTTTGTGCCTGTTGCATGGCGGGGGGGGACTGTTTGTTCCTATTGGGGATGGGGGTAGGGGGTTGAGGGTGCTAAGCTGGAACGTTAATGGTCTCGGGGATAGTATAAAGCGGGGGATAGTTTTGCAGTATTTGAAGCGACACTCCCCGGATATTGTTTTACTGCAGGAAACGCATCTCGTAGGCAATATGTGCCATGCATTGAATAGACGGGGCTACCGTTTGGTGGCCCACGCTGGATTTACCACTGGGTCGAGGGGGGCGGGCATCCTGGTTAGGAACTCCCTCCCCCTTGAAATAGACGACACGGTGTTGGACGATAGAGGTCGCTATGCCGTTGTTATGGGCCGGTGGGAGGGGAAGACGAGTTCTATTTTGTCAGTGTATGTTCCCCCTGGTCTACAGTCCACTACGTTTTCTGATTTGGGTGGAGTGGTCCTGGGACTCCCTGATGGTCTGTTGGTAGTGGGTGCCGATTTTAACTCAGTTGTCAGTGGAGAAGAGGATCGGAATCCTCGCAGAACCCTCCCCACGTCGCAGCTATGGCTGGGGAATTTCTTGGACACATTGGGTTTAGTGGATTGTTGGAGGCAGTTGCACCCTGGACAGCGCCAGTATACCTTCTATTCAGGTGCTCATGGTAGTCTCTCGAGACTCGACTATATCCTTGTACCAGCGGCGCAGATGGTATCCGTGAGGGAAATCAAACATTTGGCTAGGGGGATCTCGGACCATTCCCCACTCTGGCTCACTATTGATGTACAGCTAGAGTCCGGGGGTCGGATTGCTCCGATTAATCAGTGGCATCTTCGTAACCCCAACATTGGCATGGAAGTGATTAAGTGTATGGATTTCTATTTTGCTGAGAATGAGGGGTCGGTTTCCTCCCCTATCTCTTTATGGGAGGCATATAAAACTGTGGTCCGGGGACAGAATCTATCCTTGATTGCTAATGAGAGGAAGCGCAGGAATATGGAAGTGGTTGGCCTGGAAAATGAAATCACTGAGTTGGAGGAACGGCTGGAGTCTGAGAATACGCCTGATGGCTTGCATTCCTTGGTGCTTAAACAGTCCGAATATAGAGCTCTAGTGACTGATGCGGCCAGGGCCTTGAATCGTGAGCAGCAGGGGCGTTTGTATGATGTGGGCGATAAAGCGGGAAAATTGATTGCTTGGCTGGATAAAAGAGATAGGTTGAATCGGGTGGTGCCTGTTATTGAGAGAGTGGATGGCGTGGTGGACCCGGTTGAGATAGTGGAGGTCTTTGCCCAGCATTTTCGGAGGGTTTACGCGCCGGTCTCGGATAGGCCAGAGGAGGACTCGCACTTGTTGCTTCGCGATATTGCGCTGCCTAGTTTGTCGGACTCGGACAAGGAACTTATGGAGGCAGATTTTTCCACCGATGAAGTGGCGCTTGCTATCGCTCGCTTCGTTCGGGCAAGGCTTCGGGCCCGAACGGTATTCCGGTCGAGCTGTATAAGCTGAGCCCTGACAAAATGGCGCCGTATCTGTGACGGATGTTTTTGGCATCGCGAGATCTCGGGCTCCTTCCCCGTGACCAAAGACTGGCGTCCATTGTAGTCATTCACAAAGATGGCAAGCCTCGTGACCACTGTTCGTCGTATCGGCCGATCTCACTTTTGAATGTGGAGCCCAAGATCCTTGCGAAACTTTTGGCGAGCCGGCTGGTTACTGTGATCGGTGATTTGGTACACCCGGATCAATCTGGTTTTATCCCCCACCGCAACACCGCGCTCAATCTTCGACGTCTTCATGGTGTCTTGGCTAGGGCGGGGACTCTTGAGGAGTCGGCCATCTTGGTCTCACTTGACGCCTCGATGGCCTTCGATACGGTGGAGTGGCCATATTTGTGGGCCGCCCTTGCCAAGTTTGGCTTTGGCCCTAAGTTCGTCGGATGGGTTAGGCTTTTATATGAGCAGTCGCTTGCTCAGGTGGTGGTCAACGGAAGGGCCTCGAAACCCTTTGTTCTTGGAGGCGGCACGAGGCAGGGCTGCCCTTTGTCACCTCTCCTTTTTGCGCTTGCTCTTGAACCCCTTGCTGCGTGGCTCCGTTGGGAGCCCTCGCTCAAGGGCATACGATGGTCCCCTACTTTTGAGGATCGTGTGTCGCTCTATGCCGACGACATATTGTTGTATCTTACTTCTCCCCGTAAGTGGTTGGGGGTTCTGTTCGATGTCCTGAGTTCCTTCGGGAAGAACTCTGGTTTGGTTATTAATTGGGCTAAGTCCTGCATTTACCCACTAACGGGTAGACAACCTTCTTTGCCCCGTGTTTGCCCTATACCTGTTTCCAAAGATGGCTTCAAGTATTTGGGGATCTACATTTCGTTGGACCCCATGGTGCGCTATGAGCAGAATTTACTACCTCCGCTTGCCCGGCTTAGATCGGATGTTGCGGCATGGTGTAGCCTGCCTCTCTCCCCTTTGGGAAGAGCAGCCTTGTTCAAAATGATGTCTCTTCCCCGGTTCCTTTACGCTGTTCAAAACACGCTTGATCTGGTTCCGGCTAGCTATTTCTGTGAAATTGAGGGCCTCCAGAGGAAGTTGATTTGGGGCGGGCGGCCCCGCATTGCATTGGCAAAATTGACCTTGCCCTGGTATGATGGTGGTATAGCTTTGCCTGATGTTAAACGCTATTATTGGGCATCTCAGTTGAGCGCTATTAATCATGCCATGTATGGTCCTGCCCCACATCCCGCATATGAGATGGATAGGTGGCAACTGCCGGGGGGTGATTATAATAGGGCGCTCTATTCCAGAACCGCCAGGAGGAATTTAACGGGGCCCACTGCGGTGGCAGTACGAGTGTGGGAAAGTGCAACTTCGGCTACGGGCTGGGAGGATAAACTGACTAGAGCGACTCCCCTGTATGCTGCTGAGAGATTGGGTGGTCTGTGGACTTCGAAGGGATTTGATAGATGGGACCTTATTGGTATCAGCAAAGTGGGCGATCTTTGGGCCACCAGCAGAGTTAAAACTTTCGACGAGCTGAAACGGGAGCATTTGTTGAATGATAGGGAATATTTCCGTTATCTTCAGGTCCGTCACGCAATTGATTCAGTCTTCCCTGCTGGTACTCTGATCCCTGAGTCTTCGCCCCTGGAGGATAGAGTGTTAGATGGGCATGTCCCTGACAGCACTATCTCTCTCATATATAAAAAACGTATTAATACCCGTTCGGACCTCCTTATACAGCTAAGAGATGCATGGATTGGTGATGGTCTAGAGATAGATGATGAAGACTGGCAAGCTGCAATATCCTCCCCTAAAGAAGTTGCGATTCCGGCGCGTCTCCGATTGGTGCAATTGAAGATTCTGCATCGTGTCTATGTCACGGGTCCACGGTTGATACATATGGGTTATTCTGCGGATGGGTTATGTCGGCGTGGCTGCAGTATGCTTGTTACTTTCCTCCACATTATATGGAAATGCCCGGAAGTGGTTGTTTTCTGGAATCGAGTGCATGCGGTGATGGGTGAAGTGACGGGTGTTGAGCTGCTCCCCGAAGCGCGACGCTGTTTGCTGAATATTTGGGAACCGACTGACTGTACTGTGGCCCAGACTCAATGGGTTACGCTGGGCAACATGATTGCGAAAAGAGATATTGCTCAATTGTGGGGATCTCATAGGGCACCGTTGGTCTCGACCTGGGAGGAGAACATGGACTGGTGCATGTTTCGAGAAAAGATTGTGTACATCTCCCGTGGTAGGCCCAAGAAGTGGGGAATGTAGGAAGGGGGAGTCTCTAGTTGGCGCAGTGCAGCACTGGCGACAAGCAGGGACTCTCTCTTCCCCGTCAGGGCTGAGGGTTACCTTCAAGACAACCTCTGCTTACCCTCTAGGTAGTGTGGCTTAAGCAGTCTTAGGCTAATCTCTGGGGCATGTAGGGTTAAACATTTGCAATATTACACCATCACAACCAACCCACCACACAATGACACCAAACTGTATTTGTAAAAATGTATATCTTTATATAAGTTTCAAGCAGGCTTGTAAATACAGTCTTGGTTACTTTCTTGTAGGCAGGTTCCAGTTATCTTTATCAGTAGTCACAGTTCTTAGATAAAAGCACTCTTTTGGGCCTTGTGCCCAGCTTTATGAAGGTTCAAGTGTCTTAGAGCGCTTCAAGGCGCTTTCCGCTGTCTCAGCTCCAGAAATGAGTCACCCGGCGGGGCTCGACTCGGGGAGAGGGGGCCGCGGGCCTCAGAGAGCGTCAGGCGGGGCCTCGGGGGCCAAGAGCAGAGCGAGCCTCTGATTCAAGGGCGGCTCGCGCTGCCAGCAGGCAGCCGCTGCGAGGCTCCCGGGGTGCCGGAGATCAGTCAGCGCGGTGCGAGCTCGGGTTGCAGGACGCTCGCACCGTGGAGGGCAAAAGACAGTACCGTGAACTTCTTGTGGTGATCTTCGAAGAGGACGGCTGCAGGGGGAAGCTGTCCCACGTCGCGTTGCTTCCTTGACGGGCGAGGCGAGCTGCGGCTCGAGGCAGCAGGTCACGGGTCACCCGGGGGCGGCGGTGCTCGATGGGGTCTCAGGTCCTTCACTCAGTCTCCTCTTCAGTCCTGACGGCGGCGGCTGGGTGTGGCGCAGTGGCAGTACGGTCCCCAAGTGCGGGACGTACCCAGCCAAAGTGCCGGTCGCGGTGATGCCCTTTCAGCGGGGCAGTCGGACAGGACGCTGATAGCGGGGGAGGACAGAAGGGCGGCAGTCCGTCTTTGCGGGGGAGTCTACGGCGCTTGCCCAGTAGACCTCGATGCTTGGACCGGACGGGTCCTCCGTTACTTTGTTCTCGTGGGGCGAAAGGCAGACGCCGTCGCGGTGCTCGGGCCAGCGGCGGCTGGGCCTCACGGTGCTAGGGCGGCTGGCTGATCCCACGGTCACGGTGTGCAGGGGGATGGATGCCCTCGTCCTCCTCAATCAGCGCTGCAGCGATAAGCAGCACACACAGCAGATGCCTTGGTCAGGGGTTAGCGCTCACTGTTCCTGGAGCGCTGGTCAGGGGGCAAGTTCAACAGCAAGCCCTTGGAGATCTTTCAGCAGAGTTTGGCACAAAGTTTCAAAATAAAAGCAAAAGTCTTTTGTAGTCTTTTCTCTTCCTCTCCTTTGGCAGCAAGGCACCAGACACAGGCCAGAGTCAGCACTCCTCCTTGTAGTCCTTCCAGGTCCTTCTCTTCGGGCAGAGTTTCTCTTGTAGCACAAACAGGATCTAATTTACAAGGAGCAGGGCTCCTACTTTTATACCCAGTTTCTTTTGTTCTAGCAAGCCAGGGGGGCCTCTGCATAACTGCTCCAGTCTCTGAGCACTTGTTGTGGGTACTTCTGGCTTCTGCATTCAGTGTGAGGGCAGGCACATCAGCCGCTCCCCAGGGGGGCGGAGCCGGCATTGTGAAGGCAGGGGCAGCTTGAGCACTTTGTTGACAGGCTTCGGTCCTTCCTGGGCCAGGTGCAGGCTGAGTCATCAGTCGCTCCCCAGGAGGGCGGAGCCAGCATTGTGGAGGCAGGGGCACAGCCTGATGCATCATTCAGGGGAAACTCCCACCACCCACTAAGGGGTCATCCTGCTAATCACTACCTGTCAACTCCCAGCCCTGTCACTCACACACACCAGACAGTCAGATCCACATCCAAGCAGAGGCGGGCTGAAATGGTTAGGCCAGCAAATGCTAACTTTCTAAAAGTAGCATTTGCAAACACAGGATATTAAAATAAACTTTACTAAAAGAAGTATTTTATTATTCTGAGTTCAGGCATACTAAACATTAATTTCTACCATGTTCCCTGAGCCTGCTGGGATTATAGAGTGTAATAATTCCAGCAGCCCATCTGGCCTGGAAGGGAACTGGTAGCCTTACAATAGTGAAAAACGAATTTGGCAGTAATTCACTATTAGAACATGCCACACACATCAGGGCATGTTCTACCTTATACTACAATGCACCCTGCCCTCAGGCCTACCATAGGGGTGACTAATATGAAGTTAAGGGAAGGTTCAGGGGCTGGCAAGTGTGTGCACTTGCCCAGCTAGCATGACAGTACCAGACTGCACGCAGGTTCTGCAATGGCAGACCCTAGACACATTTTAAGGCTGCTTCTGTGGGTGGCGCAACCAGCGCTGCAGGCCCACTAGCAGTGTTGGCATTCACAAGCCCTGGCACTCCTGGTGCACTTTACTAGGGACTAACAGTAAATCCAATGAACCAATCATGGACATCAATCACATGTACACTTTACAGTAGGGAGAGCATATGCACTTTAGCACTGGTCAGCAGTGGTAAAGTGCCCAGAGTCATTAAACCAACAAAAACAGGTCAGAGAGAGTATTGGAGGAAGGCAAAAAGTTTAGGGATGACCCTGCCAAGAGGCCCAGGTCCAACAGGGAAGGATATGGGGCCAATGGAATTCATATTGAGGAGAGATCTGTGCTCCCCCCCCTACTGAGCCCTCTGATATTCCACGATCTCCTTGACTGTACGTTTCGGTAATTGGATTTATGGTTATAGGTGATGTGCTGCTCACTCTTGATCCCCACTCCCCTCTCCCATGATTTTTTGATGCTAGCTTCCTACTTATCCCCCCCTGCTGCATGTAACAGTCATTATATTGCTTGGTTTTGCCTCGATTCTCTTTGTGTTTTTCTTTTTTTGTTGTTTATACATTATAAAACATGATAAGCCTTTTATTTATCCTCCCTGGCCATGAGCTCCAGATAACATCGTGCTTTTACGCTGCCGGACCCTCGGGCTGACGGCTGATGAGCTGTGTATTGATTTGCTATTATTGTTGCATATACCTGACCGGCCTCTGTGGTTTTCGATCTGTAACTGTTTTCTTTTTTACGAAATAAAGGTTTTTAAAAAAACAACAAAAAAAAAAAAAACAAGGCCGACTCCGTCATCGCCCCTCAACTCCGGGACATCATCAACTGCTCCTTCAACACCGCCACCTTCCCAGAAAGCTGGAAGCATGCCGAGCTCAGCGCCCTCCTGAAGAAACCTTCAGCAGACCCCACCGAACTTAAGAACTACCGCCCCATCTCGCTCCTCCCTTTCCCCGCCAAAGTCATAGAGAAGACCGTCAACAGTCAGCTCGCCGCCTTCCTCGAGTCCAACGGTTCCCTCGACCCCTCACAGTCCGGTTTCCGAGCCAACCACAGCACCGAGACCGCCCTCATCGCAGCCACAGACGACATCCATACCCTACTCGACAATGAGGAAACAGTGGCCCTCATCCTCCTGGACCTCTCCGCAGCATTCAACACGGTCTGTCACCAAACCTTAATTCAACGCCTCAGCAACTTTGTGATACAAGATAAGGCACTGGACTGGATCATCTCGTTCCTCGCCGGAAGAACCCAGAGAGTCCGCCTCCCCCGTTCAGATCAGAGGCCACCGAAGTCATCTGCGGCGTACCACAAGGTTCATCGCTCAGCCCCACCCTCTTCAACGTCTACATGAGCCCTCTCGCATCCATCGCACACCAACACAACTTCAACATCATCTCCTACGCCGATGACACCCAGCTGATCCTCTCCCTCACCAAAGACCCAACCACCGCCAGAACCAACCTACACAAAGGGATGAAAGAAGTAGCCGAGTGGATGAAGAACAGCCGCCTAAAACGGAACTCAGACAAGACGGAAGTCCTCATCCTGGGATCATGCCCTTCTGCGTGGGACGACTCCTGGTGCCCCCCGGCCCTAGGCAGCGCACCCAAACCAACGGACCATGCACGAAACCTGGGCTTCATCCTAGACTCCTCCCTCTCGATGACCAGACAAGTCAACGCCGTCTCATCTTCATATTTTAACATCCTACGCATGATTCGAAAGATCTTCCGATGGATCCCCACCGAAACAAGGAAGACGGTCACCCAAGCACTTGTCACCAACCGCCTGGACTACGGAAACACCCTCTACACCGGAACCACAGCCAAACTGCAGGAAAGACTTCAACGCATTCAGAACGCCTCCGCACGACTCATCCTGGACATACCTCGACACAACCACATATCCGGACACCTGAGAGACCTGCACTGGCTCCCCGTCAGCAAGAGGATCACGTTCCGTCTCCTCACTCACGCACACAAGGCCCTCCACGACCTAGGACCCAGATGCCTTAACAACCACCTGACCTTCTACACCCCCATCCGCCAACTGCGTTTGTCCAACCAAGCCCTCGCCGCGATTCCACGCATTCGAAGATCCACCATGGGAGGTAGATCCTTCTCCTACGTGGCGGCTAAGACCTGGAATTCCCTCCCCTCCCACCTCTGTCGTACCCAGAACCACCTCTCCTTCAGGAAGCAACTTAAGATCTGCCTGTTCGATCAGTAGCGAACTCCTCTCCCCTAAGCGCCTTGAGACCCTCTGGGTGAGTAGTGCGCTATACAAATTTCTGATTGGATTGGATTGGATTCAAAACAATCTGAGGCGAGTGGTTAGAACCTGTAATGAAACGTCAGCCACAGTACTTGAGGCAGAAGGAAGGATATCAGCGATTGAAGATGTGATGACGCAACAAAAATCTCAGCTCTCTTCCTTGGAAGCTCCCCTGCCCTGGAATGTTAATCTGCAGGTCATCCTGTGAGAAGGGCTGCATGAGCAGGCTTAATTTCTGGCCTCCTGGAAGCAAAGGCCCTCACCCTTTGAGGCCAGAACCTTGCCTCTGGTAGCAGACTGATGAAAACCAGTCAGTACACCAGTGGCTGGTAGGTTTTCAGGGGGCACCTCTTAGTGCATGTATTACTAAATCCAACATTGGCATCAGTGTGGGTTTATTAATATGAGATGTTTGATACCAAACATTTCTATTTTCAGGGAAGCCATCATGTATCTGGGGAACTCATTTTCTCCAGTGTCCAGAAGATGCTTTTATGGAACAATTCTCTTTAATAGGATCAGTAAGGCTTTTACACAGCTCACGTCTACAACGATTGGCAGGCAGCGATTGTCATGCAAATAGTAGTACAGAACCTTATGCCTACAACCCTGGGGCTGGACGGTGAGTCTACTTACGAAGAGTTACATATATATGGAGTAACAACATAGAAGTGAGCAAAGGACCCAAGGAGGTTAAAAAACAAAACCTGTGAATAGAGAGTATTAACGTACCAAAAACAACCCCTGGTCGCTTCCCTTACCCCTCCCATGTCTCCTCTGCACCTTGGTGGATTTTAACTAGAGTCTAGCAATCTTCCAGGGCCCACTGTGATCAAGCGTGTTCAGGATGAGCTCAGACCAGAGGCAGCAGTGGAGTTGGGAATGCACCTCGTGGGAGCGTTTGATATGGTACGTGATCTTGTCCTTGCTAATGTCAAGAGGGATGCTGTAAGTTTCCAAGTCTCTAATGCTCTGCGCAAGGTGCCCGACGCCGACAAACCCCGTCAGTTGCCGACATCTGATAAAGATGACCGCCCGAAAGTGCAGAAACAAAATTGGAGTAAGAACAAAAAGCAGGGGGAGGAGCAGCAGCAGCAGCAGAAACAGGGTTCCCGTCCCGCTTCACCTACACCTGCCCCTGTTGAGCGTAAATATGATTTACGCGACCACAGTACTATTAAGTCACCTGATAGGTTTCAGGTTCCTGAAAAACTTCAGTCCTACGTCTAAACTACAGTATATGTTATTCCAATGCACAGAGCCTATTGGGAATATAGGAACAACACTACACTAACCGGAAACATCACACAGTTTCTTCCTGCCACGTGATGTATTGTCAGCCGAGGCTGTGTGCTGATGTCTGGAATCAAGCTGTACCCGAACATCTCTTGCCTGGCCTAGACTCCACAGACGTGAACAACTTCAGACCCGTCTCCAATCTCCCCCTCCTCTCCAAAATTCTCCAAAAATGCGTCCTATCCCAACTGACTCAGCACATGGACAACATCAACCTTCTTGATCCCCACCAATCAGGCTTCAGAAAAGGCTACAGCATGGAGACGGCGATCCTAAACATCAGAGATGATAGTCGCAAGTCACTCGATAACAATCACTGCTGACTACTCATTGTCCTTGACCTATCGGCAGCCTTTGACATGATAGACACCCATCTCCTCATCAAGGCCCTACAAGAAAGGGTGAGTGCCACTTATTGCCAGCGCCACCTCAACAGAGTCCTCATAGCAGCAAAGCTGGGTCCAGAGCTCCGTCTCCTAGGGAGCTCAGTCAAGATTGCCAAAAACTGCTGCAGGCAGTTGCGAAACATAGCCAGACGGCAACCAGCCACATCTCGAGTAAAAGTGGAACGGGCGCTGAAAGGTCAGAGGGTTCACCAGCATTCAAGAATGATACTTCGGAAACTGAGTTACCGGATGTCACACCCTAGACGCCGGACGATATTGTCTGAAAACCTTACCCCGGACTATAGGCCCACAAGCTACTGAAGTAGGATGAAGCCTTGATCTGGAGGGGCGGTCATTAGAAAATGCCGATTATACCTCTGTACTGAATAGACTCGGAAGATCGATCCAGGGCTATGTTTCTGATTCAAGTATTGGGGGGGCGGCGGGTTGGGGACTCTGGTCCAACAGCAGAAGCCGAATACCCCTGTAATCACTAGCAGGCTGTTGTGAATTTAGACAAAGTTTGGATGGGAACTAGTTCTCCAGTACCTGACCTGGAGAGGGGGAGTTGGGGGTTAAGTTTGGTTCATAGGGTGTTACTAGGGAGCAGGCATGTCACATTAGGGGCATTTAGCGAGGACGTTGTCTGAAAAATGCAATGGGACCCTCACTAGATTTAAAATGTATTTCTTGGAATGTATGAGGGATAAATTTAATGTTGCGGCATTATAAAATACATGCATATTTGGTCAGAAGGGGGGTTAAGATTGTACTACTCCAAAAAGACCCACATAATGGCAAAAGAGGAGGCGGCACTAAACCGCCGTTGGAGAGGCCAAGTGTTCTACACCAACTATTCAGCATTTGCCAGAGGGGTGATGGCAGGGGTTTCCTTTCAGTGCATGAAACAAATTACAGACCCGGAAGGGAGGTATATTGTAGTAGTTGGGAGACTAGATGGCAGGGATATAGTGCTGGGGAGCCTATATGCCCCTAACTCGGACCAGCCAGCCTTTTTTCACTGCTCTCTGGGAAACTGCCTTCCCTGTTAACAGAGTCTGTACTATTAGGAGGCGACTTCAATTGTATATGAGATGTTGATTTGGATTTTTTTTCTCTTTGTTTTATATAGCGCTAACTAGACCCGGAGGTATCAGAGCGCTTTACATGAGCACCAGTTACGTTACATACGGACGCACATTCATTTTTATTAGGCACCGGGAGATTAAGTGATTTGCCCAGAATCACAGAATGCTGAGCGTCCCTGCCGAGACTTGAACCTGGTCCCCCAGCTTCAAGGTCGACCGCCCTAGCCGTGTCGCCACATTCTCTCCTGGATAGTTATCATCCTCCACTGCCTATGGCACCCATACATAAAGTGGCGGAGTCCAGGTGCAATTGGCAACGGCAATGGGGATAGTGGACTCCTGGAGAGCCCAACTACCCTAGAGTAAAGGATTACTCCTTTTTCTCTGCATTGCATGACCTTCATGTACGGCTAGATGCCATACTAAGTTCCCCTGAAGTGCACAAAGGGGTGCAAAGCATTGAATATCTTACCAGAGCAATTTCCAGTACTGATAATGATGCAGGGGTCTCGCGCGAGGCCTAAAATACCCACCTGGCATCTACGGCCTGACGCCCTAGATCAGTGTTTCCCAAACTGTGGTCCGCGGACCCCCAGGGTTCCGTGACACATTCCCAGGGGGTCCGTAAGCAGCAGTTTTAAAAGCACTTAAAAGTTCCTTGAATAATCTGTTGTTTTTGGGCAACAATTAGTGTCAAGATAACTCCAGTGATTAATGTACCTGCTGGGGAGAGATGCGTGTTTTGTTCAGTAGCAGGTTTAACTCATCTAAGATAGCTCAGAGGGTTAATATGCCTGCTGCAAAGAACATGTACCATGCATATAAAAAAACCAGTTGTTTATGAGAATAGCTCAGTGGGTTACTGCTTTTGTCACAGATATTCTTATGTTATTGTGCAGTCTATCAGTTACAATCATAATCCAGCACCTTCAGCTATGACCTGCCATCAAACAGCAGCATGCAAACTGCATGGTACACGTTTCTATGCTATCTTTTTTCTCCAGCATTTCACAATTCTCACATTGCCAAAAAGGTTTGTTTGGGTAGAATTACATTGTTATAATTAAAGTAAAAACTAACCACTATGTTACATTCTGAGTCAAGATTTTGTGCTTTTCCAGACCAAGCACTCTGGAAAAAATGCTCACCTGTATGGATGACATGTGAATGTCCCCTTTGCATTGTGTAACAAAACATTTTGTATACAATGATTTACACACATACGATTTATTGTCACTGTATGTGTGTGATATAAAGTGCTCTGACACCTACACTTGTATGAGAGATGCTATAAAACAAATGAAATACATGTGACAGCGGGGCTATTGAGAGAAGAGAGGCACTGTTGGTGGGTGATAGTGAGGATTCATAGAAGAGCCCCAAAAAGATTGTTCTGTTGGTGCATAGTGAGGTCATCATTTTCTATGCTTTAAAAGCAAATACAATTCAATACATAATGACAAATGTGTTGCAGAATGCACCATTTTCCCCCAAATTTTCTTGGTGGGAGCGCCCCTCAAAGTTTGCTTTGCAGTGGTCAGGCTCACTCACTGCACTCAGGGGCCGATTAGGATGGCGGACGGATCGCCACCGCCATGCAGGCGGTGGCGATCCGCCCGACATCCGTGACCGTCCGCCACCTATTTCCCCCCGCCATATTACAATGGCGGGGGGACCGCGGCGGACAGAAACACCGTCCGACGCCTTTACGCCCTGGTCGCCTTGCAGCTGGGCGGTAAAGGGTTTATATGGCTGGCGTTGTCTTCCAGACACTGCCAGCCATATTAGGATGGCCTCATGCAGATGCCTTTCCGTGGCGGAAATGCCGCCACGGAAAGGCATGCGGTTTTTACTTTGGGGGCCCCCTGCGGGCCCCCATGGTGAAGGTGAGAGGGGGGGTGGACATGGGAGGTACCTGTGGTACCCCCCTGCATTTGCATACACAAAACGGCAGGCACCGCGTGGTGCCTGCCGCTTTGTGTATGCAAATGCATGCCTGCATTTTTAACATTGCGGCGGGCGGTGCTTTCAGCACCGCCCGCCGCAATGTTAAAAATGCATGATGCGCCCGCCAGTGTGGCGGGCGCATCATAATTGGCATGGCGGGACCGCCGCTCACGTGGCAGACGGTCCCGTTTTCCACAGAGATGGCGGGCGGGCAAAGTCTGTCCGCCATCCTAATCAGCCCCTTAGTACTGGGACTAGCCTGACAACATTTGCCAGGGCTGGATTGGATTTCCAGTCTAGCCCTGGCACGAGCCTCATTCTGCGAATTAGAACCAAATATTGAAAAGATAGTCGCCGAGATGCAGCACTAACCATTCCATTAAAAGTTTTCGATTTTGCTAATTCTTCCTATATACAATATTAAGATCTTTAGATTTGAGTATTTGTTGGGTGTGCACAAGTGTGTTTTCTTTTTTCAAACTACTGTTTTAATGTTTGAAATTTAAATCGTACAAATTGTTTGGGGGTCCTCGGCTTCCAGTAGTGACTCAATAGGGGTCCTCAGGAGTCAAAAGTTTGGGAACCACTGCCCTAGATGACCAGGGTTTGCGTGAAATGGTAGGCACTGCAATTGACTAATTCCTCAAAGATAATACTGACAGCAACAAAATCACTCATAGAATGGGAGGCTTTTAAACAATCGTCAGGTGGCGTTGTATTTCAGAGATGGTAGGAACGCTCCAGGTGCTGCTGCGCGATATCATCAATTGTCTTTATTCGGCACTTAAAAAGATACCATAAAAGTACATACATAAAAAAGTACATTTAAAATACATTAAAATACATTAAAAAGCCACATTAAAATGATTAAAAAGAGAGGCTTTAAATTCATGTCCAAAGATTTTCTGCTATCAATACAAGAAGGGAACTAAGTTAGGACAATATTTTACGGGGTCCAGTGTACTCGTCCTAAAGACTAATGACACAAAGGGATGTACAAAAGTTCCCCGGGAAGAGTGATAGAGCGGTGTGTGTGTGCTAGTGAGTGGGGGGAATCCCCTAGTTGGAACTAGAACCCTCACACACCCAGCAAGCTAGGTGTCATGCTTCATCATATGGGCTCTGCTCCTCGTCAGACTGGCGCTGCAATGTCTGACGGGCTCCCGAAACCGGGGCTCTTTATCGGAGATCTTTTGTTCCCGCCATATGGTGCATGTGTGTGAGAGGGCCTGGGGAGTGTGGTCGTGACGTGGGTGTTAAGTTAAAAAAGGTGAGTCAGTCCACATATAAAATGTATTCTCGTAGTAGACTCCCTTGGTTAAAAACAAAGAAAGGTGGTGTGGGAGGGGAGAGACAATGACCCCAGTACTGCTAGGGTCAATTGGACTACTACCCTCAATTATCGGTCGACATGTTTCTTGCCTGATGGCAATTCTTCAGGACCTAAATAAGATCGTACCACACAGCTGCTCTGCGCCATTACCTAGACGCTGTTCGTGGGGTAGGTGATACCGTTTGGACTGCTGCCGCCGGAGGTACTATACCTCCCCAGCCAGTCCCACGGGAGCAGACTGAGAGGTCCACCAGGGATCCGGTTTAGGGCTTTGCAAACTGCAGCAGGACTGACTAGCCTGCATCTTGGTATTTCTGACTACAATACGGTCATATACCTACCTGCAAGTTTTAACCCTTCACTTTTGTATATATATTTGTCACTAGCATTTTCACTGTGTGGTACGATCTTATTTAGGTCCTGAAGAATTGCCATCAGGCAAGAAACATGTCGACCGATAATTGAGGGTAGTAGTCCAATTGACCCTAGCAGTACTGGGGTCATTGTCTCTCCCCTCCCACACCACCTTTCTTTGTTTTTAACCAAGGGAGTCTACTACGAGAATAAATTTTATATGTGGACTGACTCACCTTTTTTAACTTAACACCCACGTCACGACCACACTCCCCAGGCCCTCTCACACACATGCACCATATGGCGGGAACAAAAGATCTCCGATAAAGAGCCCCGGTTTCGGGAGCCCGTCAGACATTGCAGCGCCAGTCTGACGAGGAGCAGAGCCCATATGATGAAGCATGACACCTAGCTTGCTGGGTGTGTGAGGGTTCTAGTTCCAACTAGGGGATTCCCCCCACTCACTAGCACACACACACCGCTCTATCACTCTTCCCGGGGAACTTTTGTACATCCCTTTGTGTCAAAGATTTTCTGCTATCAGTCTCTAATTACAGGGTATTGCAATCATTTACTTCTCTTGTGTTCCTTAACCTCATAGCCACCTTGATAAAACTTATTATACAAAGCAATGTGTGGGCATCTGAGGCTTCCTGTAAGAACAGTAAAGCTGCTTTTGCCTGTCTAAATTTAGCTTTTTTAAGAATCCCCACTAGAAACTTACGTCTAGGGGCTGAATAGAATGAGCATAAAAGTACAAAGTGAAGGGTATCCTGCGGAGACCTACTGTCGCAGCCGCAGGTACCCTTCGACTCCAGTGATGGTGTAAATCCAGAGGGTAACAAACAAAACAATTTGCCAGTACTGTGCAATTTTTTACAATTTTTGTTGAAGAGCTACTAATTGCTCTCCCGACAATGACCACTCTTTCAGTCCAACCAATTTATGAAAACATAGTTCTTTATTTTTTATTTATTTTGAACTGTTTTTTGGGATTTTTTAAAAGAAATTCATGTATTTCGCAGTGTTTAATTCTGCGATGTTTTTAGAGTACATTTAGAATATCTATCAATGTAGTTAATACAGGGGAGGAACAGGAAATTACACGCAGGACATGATAAATCAATCGATTGTGCAAAAATTTAGACAATTGACACAAAACATAGACACTGGACAACATTGAACAATCATGGGTATCTAAGGGAGGTTGGGGCGGTGGGAGTTGGTGGCATTTCTCTCAAACTGTTTGTCATAGAACAGCAGATTTTTACTTAATTAAATGTACAATTCAGCTTATTTATACTCAAATCATATTTGAATCCAGCTGGATAATTGCTTGCATTAACCACAGTAAAAAAACATCCAAGTTAGGCCACCTAACCACAAGCGCCTCAATTGGTCGACGCGTTTCGAATCCTAAAACTTTAATTAGGATTCTCTTCAGGACCACACAAAATCAATCTGTGGAAAAAAATAAAAAAGCACACTGTCAGTGGAAAACAGAGAGACTCTCAACTTTCACTCGGCGTCCAGAACACACTCAAAAAGTTACCTGTCAGTGAAATAGTTTGGGCACGATGATAAGCTGAAAAATCAAAGAACATTTATGTTCAAAACCCTGTTTGATGTTAGGTTTACTACACTTAGAATTACGAAAATCTAGTGTACTCACTATGATGTAGTAGTATCAAACACCTCGTGGGGGCATCCAAACTGGCGAGGGATCCATTCCTTATATTGTTTAAACTCAATTCGGGATCCGACCTTGAGACTTGATCTAAAAAAGAGAGAGAACAAACCGCTCTCAGTGCGCTATTTGAGGCTCAACCCTGGCGGTGCTGCGAGCGGCGGCATTGTTGCACCGCATTGTAACTCATGACCGGATTGTCGCTCTGCACGACGTTCCTAACTCCATGACTGAACGGGGAAATGTTTACCGCAAAGCGGCTCCGGCAAACGAATTGCAAAGACCGCTGCCCTGGGTTCTGGGCGGTATTTTAATTACCTGAGATCGTTCGTTTTGTTCCTCCACTGGGTCGCGGTTGATAATGAACGCGATGGTGGTTTTCGCAGGGTGGTGTTGTTTTGAAGTCAGAGTGATTTCCGGGTTCCAGCTCTATGACTCATGGGAGTTGTAGTTTAGATGGTATGACTCATGGGAATTGTGGTTTTTGGGGGGATAATCTGCCAAACCTTGGAGCGAGCGCTGCAAATAATGCGAACAAGGGAAAGGGACGCAGGATTAAATGCCAGCGGATGTATGTTCGATTCGTCAGAGCTTGGATTCACTTGGTTGGTTGAGCGCCCATTGCGAATGTTACCTTACAGACTATAAAGTTCCGACATTTCATTCAGACCTTGTGTGGTCGTGTTAAATTTCAGAATTAACATGGCCTCTCTTTGGCGTAGTTTGGCCTCTACATCTCCGCCTCTTGGGTCATGGTCAATTTTGGATATTATGGTCCATTTCAGATCTTGTTCCCCATGTTGCTCGTCGAGCCAATGTTGGACCAATGGGGCGGTCACCACTTTTTTCTTTATCCGAGACTTATGTTGAGACATCCTTTGTCTAGTTTCTTGCGTTGTCTTCCCTATGTATCTACGCAGCACCGCCAGGGTTGAGCCTCAAATAGCGCACTGAGAGCGGTTTGTTCTCTCTCTTTTTTAGATCAAGTCTCAAGGTCGGATCCCGAATTGAGTTTAAACAATATAAGGAATGGATCCCTCGCCAGTTTGGATGCCCCCACGAGGTGTTTGATACTACTACATCATAGTGAGTACACTAGATTTTCGTAATTCTAAGTGTAGTAAACCTAACATCAAACAGGGTTTTGAACATAAATGTTCTTTGATTTTTCAGCTTATCATCGTGCCCAAACTATTTCACTGACAGGTAACTTTTTGAGTGTGTTCTGGACGCCGAGTGAAAGTTGAGAGTCTCTCTGTTTTCCACTGACAGTGTGCTTTTTTATTTTTTTCCACAGATTGATTTTGTGTGGTCCTGAAGAGAATCCTAATTAAAGTTTTAGGATTCGAAACGCGTCGACCAATTGAGGCGCTTGTGGTTAGGTGGCCTAACTTGGATGTTTTTTTACTGTGGTTAATGCAAGCAATTATCCAGCTGGATTCAAATATGATTTGAGTATAAATAAGCTGAATTGTACATTTAATTAAGTAAAAATCTGCTGTTCTATGACAAACAGTTTGAGAGAAATGCCACCAACTCCCACCGCCCCAACCTCCCTTAGATACCCATGATTGTTCAATGTTGTCCAGTGTCTATGTTTTGTGTCAATTGTCTAAATTTTTGCACAATCGATTGATTTATCATGTCCTGCGTGTAATTTCCTGTTCCTCCCCTGTATTAACTACATTGATAGATATTCTAAATGTACTCTAAAAACATCGCAGAATTAAACACTGCGAAATACATGAATTTCTTTTAAAAAATCCCAAAAAACAGTTCAAAATAAATAAAAAATAAAGAACTATGTTTTCATAAATTGGTTGGACTGAAAGAGTGGTCATTGTCGGGAGAGCAATTAGTAGCTCTTCAACAAAAATTGTAAAAAATTGCACAGTACTGGCAAATTGTTTTGTTTGTTACTTGAATTGGCGCAGCCTTACTGTGCCACACGCCAGACCCGGTTTGTTTCATAAGTAAATCCAGAGGGGACAGAGAGTAGATGGTGTAGCATATTAAGTCTGAAACGATTCAAATAAAATCTGTCCTGTGCATTGTACATCACAGCTAGATATGGTTCCATTCCATGTTCCTTTTTCAATAGGCTGTAGGACAGAACTGTAGATTTGCATTTTTCCGTGACAGCCCTTCTCGTAGATGTCCATTCACAGAACAGTTTTTTAACCAGCGACTTGTTCTGGGCCTCTAGGGTTTCGGGTGCGGTGAAAAAGTTTTTGCAACCGATTACCTCCAATTAATCCTTTATGTACTTTATCCAGGGAATATGGCCCCCTCTATCACGATTCAGGCAATCTTTAATGATATGCCTGCTGAGGCCAGCCACTGGATTAGTCCAAATTTTGATCCAAGCCAGGAGCGGTCTGATTTTTATTCGGTCTTCAATGTAGGGCTCCCCCAGTTCTTCATGTAGAATATAAGAAGGAGTACTTTTTGGCACTTTCAGTATCTTTTTAAAAAACGTATTTTCCTCCACCTGGATCTGTTGCAGATGCTTATTTGTGAAGCCCCACACTTCTGCCCCGTAGGCTGCTTTAGCACAGCATATTGACTTGTACAAGTTAAGTACTTGTTCAGGCGACCATCTACCCAGTCTTCTGCGCGATATACAGGTGGTGGATCAACGCCTACGAGAACCAGAACAGGAACGCCCTGAGAGTGCTGACAAGCAGGGGGATTTCTTAGAAGCTAGGGAAGCAGTGGCAGTTCAGGTGGAACGCCTTCGTTGCTTTGATTACAACAAATACATAACCTGAGCACACTCTGAGAGAGATAAATCTGGAGCCGATCTGACTTGGTTGGCTTACCCAGCCAGGAGAGGTTTGGATTGGGAGACACATTTTTAGGCTGGACAGCGCTCCTATATAAAAATACAACTGCTAGAGTTAGAACAGGGGGGCCTAATATATGACACCTGCAGTTTAGGTCGAGGGACAAGACCCCCTTCTTGTTCACCTTGGCCGACGAACCGCTTGCGGCTAGAGCCAGAACGAGGCAAGACTATAGGGGCCTCAATGTCCACGGGCATATACACCACATTGTGCTCAATGCGGAAGACTTACTGATGTTCCTGGCAGACTCGCAGGAAGCACTTAGCGGGGCTAAAGAACTACTATACGACCTGGGCAGAGTATCAGGGCTCAAGGTAAATTGGACGAAGTCTTGCCTTTTCCCAATGAAGAAGAATGGAATTGGTCCACAAGAGACAGAAGGAGTGAGATGGTAAGACAGGTGCCTGACAAAAATACCACACTCAAGGGGACCTGTTGGACGGTAATGTAGGAAGAGCCATTAGAGGAGCCAAAAGCAACTTTGATTTCTGGGGTTTGTTACCATTGTCAGTAGCTGGTCAGGTAGCCTTACTTAAAATGGTGACTCTCCCGAGATTGTTGTACTACATTGGGTCATTACCAGTCTGAATACCAGCAAAATACTTTGCCCAGTTTAGGACTATGATTTGGGGTTTTCTGTGGGGCACTGGCAGACGTAGAGTAGTGCTTGGGATATTCATGAGACCGAAGGCAGAGGGGGGACTAGCGGTGCCTGACTTTGAGGCCTACTATTTGGCGGCGCAGTTGCAATGGCTTTTGAAGTGTGTGGCGGTTCGACTCAGGGGGACGGGCGAGATAAGAGGTGATTTCCCGACCTTAAGATTACTATCTCGAATAATTCTATGCCTTCCCGTTCGAACTTATACTATTCCTTTGGAGTTAAATATGACATGGAAGTACTGGAATAGGAGCATGAGATGGGCAAAGATTAAAAACCCTTATGCCGAGCGACTGTGGAAAATGGCCGCAGCCTAGGAGACCTCCGAAGCCCGCCGACACAACCCCTGAGAATCCTCACATAAATCCTGACCTCTAAGCAACGAGGTGCATCGCCACTGCCGCTGCACTGCCCCCGGTACGATTAACGAAAACAGAAAGTCGGCGCGTCCCACAGGAGCCGGTCTAGACCAGGAGGCGGAGTCGCGGCCTAGCCCCAGCGAAGGAGCCGAGAGCCACAGTAGGCGCCGGGGCCGCACGTAGCGGCGACGCAGGCGGCATTAAATTGAAGAGGACGCCAGGTCGGAGTAACGGCTCATTGCAGCGGATTTACGGCGGATTTAAAAGGAGATCGAGACGCGGCACACATGCGACGATCGGCGTGATTTTAAACAAAAGGCTGGGAGCATCCACGGATCCCTGCCCCGACGAAGCGGTCCGATCATACGGGTTGAAGGTAGGAGAGCCGCGATAGCCTGAGAACCCTGGGGCCTTAAGAAATCCGAAGAGAGAGCGGTACAGCGGGGAGCGCCGGCAAAAGTGGTGCTGACCCCCAACAGAGAGGCCCTGACGATCCACAGTGAAGGCAGAAGGTGGATGGTGACACAGGGGGTGGAGAGAGGGCACGAGACACAGACCAAGAGGCAAGGCAATGCAGCAGAAAGAAGCCCCCAGACCGAGCTGGTTCTTACCGGAGGTTCTTCCAGTCCCTGGAACTCTCTCTTCTGGCCCTCAACCCTTGGTCCCGCCCCCACCCCTTCTACCACGGTCATAACACTGGGGGTTAAAATGAATAATCAGCTCACCCTTCACTCTCAAATTAGCTCGGTAGTTTCCTCCTGTTTCCTCACCCTCCGAACCATTCGCACTGTCGCCCGTTTCTTTTCCCCTCAGGCACTCAAAATGATCATGGCCGCTCTAGTGATATCACGGCTGGATTATGCCAATGCTCTTTACAATGGCATACCAGCATACAGTCTGAGGAGGTTACAGTTGGTCCAAAACCAAGCTGCCCGGCTGGTCTTTGGTCTCCCACGTTACCACCACTCCACACCCCTCCTCAGGGAGCTCCACTGGCTCCCTGTTAAGGAACGCTCTCTGTTTAAAACCGCCTGCATGGTCTTCCAGGCCCGTCAAGGCACCGCCCCCGCCTTCATTTCCTCATTATTAAAAGAATATGTTCCCCCCAGAGAACTTCGCTCCTCCACCAAGTCCCTCCTTCAAATCCCACGCTTCAGACGCAAAAAGTGGGGGGGGTCCAACTTTTCCACCTTGGCCCCCACTTTTTGGAACTCCCTCCCAGATCACCTTCGTGCGGCTACCCATTATGTATCCTTCCGTAAGGATCTAAAAACGTTCCTTTTTAAACAGGCTTTTCATGTGTAATTTTCCCTTCCCGGCTCTACCACCGGTTCTCACTTTTGTCTCTGTAGCCATTACCCTCTATTAGCGCCAAGAAACCGTTCGGTGCACGCTGCGCTTTATAAATGTTTTAAAATTAGAAAATTAGAAATTATAGGTGGAGGACAGAGGGCTCTAGAAGCAATTGAAGGTGGCATACAGTAAAGAAGCTCCTGACACCAAAATAAGGAAACGCACACCGGCAAGTTTTAGCGCTCAGAGACTGGACTGAAGTGTCTTGGGTGAGATAGATGCCATGACCAGACCATCATTCACAAGGCAGGTGTGCTCTACGTCACACAGCGTCATGAGTGCCAGGGGATCAAGAACGGTACAAAGTCACCGCATTGAAAAACATACTGTTACAAAGGACCAACAAGGGGGACCTAACATGATGGACAATGCTGTAAAAAGTCAGCGGCAAGAGCCACCGCAGGAGGTTACTCTCAAAGACGTAATGGCTACCCTGCTACAAATGCAGAACTTCTTAGGATCAATCTCCAGTGAGGTAACTCTACTTAGAGCAGATTTTTCCAAGATTGGCTCAAGAGTAACGGAAGTCGAAGCTACGACGGAGACCCTATCCCTGCGAATGGCCCCCCGAACCGAAGGGAAGGGGAGAGAAGCCAAAATGGCCACACCCGGGCGCCATTACACACGTGCGCCGGGCCTCTGTACCGTAAATGCTATAAACTTCCTTAAAACATAATTAGCCACACATTGTGCCCGACACAAACCCCGAGCTCGGGCCCCCGTTGACCACCACGACATCCCCATTACACACCCGGCCTCTCGGACTAGAAGAAAGGAAAATGGCTGCCAACAAGGTTGCCATTTTCCCCTGGGCCTCGCTAATTGGCCTTAGTCCCTGGCATGGCGCTCCAAATGCCAAGACTCACCCTGCTCCCCAATACGGCGATGCCAGCTGCGACTCCCGAAACTCGCAAAACCTTTACATGAGTCCCCAGGGTGGTATCCAAAACTACTGTAATGTCTTGATCACCCATTCACAATAGAAAACGGACTGTAGACTCCAACCTTAACTCGGAACCAGCTTCCAGGAACCACGGACATACAGGGAAGCTTGAGCAGTTAGAACACCTCCAGAAACATAATATGGTGCAGGCCCCACCCCGGGCTCTCTAATTTACTTGCTCAGACCGGGGGTAAGAAATATGCATGAGCACATGTAAGCTGCACGCAAAGACACGGAAGGGGTGCCGGAGACGCCCCCCTCCGACCTACTGAAAGGCCAGTCCGTCCTGTCCCGCACAGGTACACGCCCTGTCCTGATGCACACCGTGCCCGCTCCGAAGCCAAGACATAAAGGCCCCTACTATCTTCCGAATGCAATCAGTCCCCACAATGTCTAAGGCAGCGCCATCGCCAGCAAAAGAACCCGGGGGAAGGGCTCTTCACGCTGTGTACATCAGCCCCCCGCAGTGCAACCGCGCCAACTGAGGAGCGCAAACAGAGCTCACTCCACCGCTCCCTACTCCCAAATCAGGCAAGCAGAATGGGCGGCCTCGAGCAACCCAACAGACAGGGGCAACGAAAACAAAACCACCGTACCCCTGTCCAACAACACCGCCCTAGATCGGCAACACCCGCGCAGTGTGCGCAAAATGATCCACAGCGTCCAGCACAACTTCCCTAGACTGCCAACCCACATGGCACCCCTGTCCGAGGTTGAACAGCACGCGGCCTCGCTGCCCTGCCCTCGCCGCCCCCAGAGGGCATGCAGTCTCCAAGAAAAGCCTGTGTTTACTGGGGAGGAGGAACACGCAACCCCAGTGCCCCCCAGCCTCCGGCCTCATTCTACTGCAAGTCGTGACCTACTGGTCACATTGGCAACTAGGGCCTTTTTTTAATTTATTTATTTATTTATTTTTTATTTTATTTTAATGCGTTTATAAATAGCACGAACTTTACCCCAAGGTGTCAGAGCGCTTCACAATAGGAACAGTGCAGCCGCTCTGAGAAGCAACCCCAGAGAATGTAGGGCACCAACACGCCGCCCAGAGCCACTCTCACATCGCGACTGCTTCCCCCATGAGCCACACCAATGCCCTCAGACTCACCGAAACAAAACCGCCGCCAGTCCGCAGGAACACACTCCACTCTTTCCCCCCACCGAAACAAAGCGTCCACAACGGCCCGACATGCCAAAGCTTACAGCTGTAAGCGCGGAGACCGCACACTACCGCGTGCAGCACCTCTCTCCGCCCCACCTCACATCCATGGGGCCCGTCACACAAAGGAATAAAGCGTGTCCAGCGGAGGTCAAAACGGCGATGACATCACCCCCTCCCCGAGAGGGAAAAGACTCACCGCAACAGACGCCCATCCGGGGACCGACAGGAAAAACCACACACCGACGCCCAACAACGCCTCTGGACGGAGCGACCAGAGGCACACAAACGGCGACAGGGTGAGGGGACAAAGAGGCCGCCAGGTGGGCGGGGGAGGGATATATACTTCTCCCCCGCCCCCACCCGGCAGAAAGTGACGAGCTGGACCCCATCAGGGATCTCGGAACACTGGGCTGCCCCGTGTGCCATCTTGTGGCACTAAGGGGCCGCCCTCTTATGAGTGTCCCCTGCGGGGACGTGTCGGTCGGCCTGCATACTACTCGATGACATATTGTTGCATATATCCAGTGTTTAAAATGGATCAGACCTTAAACGTTGCATGTATATGTTTGGTGCCATTTACATATACTCAGGGCTTTAAGTGGGATGAAAAAACTGGGGGGGTCTCTCAAGGGGGCGTGGCCAATGTAATTAAGGGCGTGGCATAAAAACACGTAAACTAAAAGTTTGTGCTTAGCATAGTTGTTTCTGTCATTTTATCCAGATATATGATACAAGTAACATCATACTTACAACAAGTCAGGACTATTGTCTTTGTCAATGGTTGTTAGTTGCATAAGATAAATAAGCAGCAACTGTGGCTTGTATATAATATTGAGAAAGCTTCCACATAAAGCCCTGGTGACACCACGACAACGTTGCTGCTCCTTAGTTCTGAAAAGAGAAGAGAAATCCAGAGAGAAAAGGACTCTCTTTAAAGGATTTCCCTTCCCATATAACGCTCGGAAAAAACGGACCTTCTGTGCCATGGCACAAAACAGAGCCCGATAGAGACCCGTTTCGAGGCCTTCCTAAAAAAAACTGTCGGTACTCAGACCCGGTGAGACCCGGCCCACTTAAAGCCCTTCATATACTACATACAAATTAGCAAATAACAAATGCTTAACTATGAGAATACTTTGTATTCGTACCCAACAAATGCAGCTATGTTTAGATACATGAGCAGATGCCACCCTGCGTCACTGACCGAGCACTTCAGTATGTTTAGCCAACAGCGGTCGAGCCGTCGGTTCCGGTGCAGTATTTAACCCCTAATTGTACTTTGTTTTCTCTTGTAACTTGCACATGTCACTTTTTCCTCCTGTAATGCACTGTTCGCTCCTATTGTATTTTGTTTCCTCACGATTGTCACTTTTGCCTCATGTAATGTAACGTTTGCTTTTGTAACATATGACGTGTAATCTTCTCCTCGTGTATCATTATTCTGTTCCTATTGTGAAGCCTCTGACACCTTCGGGTAAAATCCGCGCGAGATAAAAACGCATAAAATAAATAAACCGAAGTACGCATGCGCAAAGTGAGTGACACTCGTAGGGTGTGCACAGCCAGACGGGGGAGCACGAATACACAGGCAGAACCTGCATGAATCGGCACCCCTCTGGCGTAGGGGGTGTACAAAACGACGGGGGTGGAAATATAGTTAGAACACCGGCTCTGTGACTGTAACATGAACCCGGAAGTCCCATCGCAGTCAGAGAGGGGCAGACGCACAGACGCACATAGAAAGAGAAACTAACATATGTTCACTTCCTGCATTTCCGCATCACGGCAGCAGCAGCTCAGCTCGGGAACCTCCAGGAAGAGGTCACTTGTTCCATCTGTTTGGAATATTTTACTGATCCGGTGATGATTATTGATTGCGGACACAACTTCTGCCGCTCCTGCATCACCCAGAGCTGGGAGGGGAGAGATGGAAACTTCCCCTGTCCACAGTGCAGGGAGATATCTTATGGGAAAAACCTCAGAACCAACCGACAACTGGGGAACATGGTGGAAAAGTTTAATCAGCTTCACCTGGCCCCCGTGAAGCCCCAGGGGGAGAATGTATGTGAGAAGCATAATCAGGCACAGCTGCTGTTCTGTGCAGGGGATAAAAGGATGATATGTTTGGACTGCCGGGAGTCCAAAGAGCATGAACCTCACTCAACAAATTCCACAGAGGAGGCTGCAGAGGAGCACAAGGTATGTCTGTGGGCGTTCAGGGATTGCAAAGTCACCTGCAGAGGAATACAAGGTGTGTGTGGGGGTGCTCTGGAACTACAAGTGAAGGTTATAGGGTTTGTCTGTGGAAATTGAGGGATCACAAAATCCCTCTGTGAACCCCATTAAAAAAGGAGGCAGTGTGAGAGCACGACCTATGTGTGCAAGTGTTCAGAGGGGACACGTCATTCTGTGTAGAGGAGGGGGGCCTGCAGAAGAGCACATGGTGTGTGTGTGGATGTTCAGGATTCATAAGTAAATACACTGCTGGAGTCTCTCAAAAGATGCAGCGTCTCTGGGTGCTCAGGGATCAAAGGCACCCTGTGGGTCCTATATAGATAGTTGTCCAAGAGCACAAGGTATGTGTGTGGGTGTTCATTAGTGAACTCGGAAGCTACGCAGTGAGTCCCACAAAGGAATAATAATACAGCATTTTATACAGCGCGAACAGCTACCCCACTAGGAGGTGTCCCGGCGCTAAAAGAACACAATTGACCTAGAGAATGGAAGTGTGAGAGTTAGCGAGGTTGGGTGAAGAGCGAAGTCTTTAGCAACTTCTTGAAGCAAGGTTCGGAGGGGGCTTGTTGGATTGCTGGTGGTAGTGCGTTCCATAGTGAGGTAACATTTGCCGAAAAGGTTCGACCTCCTAGTCGAGCCCTTCTAGTTCGTGGGACAGCCAGTTGAACAAGGCAATTGGAGCGCAACGCGTGGGCTTGGGAGTATCTTAGGAGCCGGCTTTTCAAGTACTCTGGGCAGGAGCCATGCAGAGATCTAAAGGCCAGCGTAAGTGCCTTAAATTTGATTCTGCTGGCAACTGGAAGCCAGTGCAGTGATCGTAAATGCGGAGAGACTGACTGCTTAAAAGGGATTCGCAGCAGAAGTCTCGCAGCCGCATTTTGGACTCCCTGAAGTTTTTGTGTCAGGTATTTTGGTTGGCCTAGATAGAGTCCGTTGGCGTAGTCCAGCCTAGATGTGACAGTGGCATGGATTACAGTTTTTCGGCAACTCTCCGGGAGGAGTCTCAGGATCTTGTGGAGGTTTATTTATTTATTTATTTATTTATTTATTGGTATATTTATATAGCGCTTCACTGTCACCCCAAGGGCATCCTGGCGCTTGAGATCACTATCAGCAACAGGACTACAACTTACGCTGCCCTAGGGAACAAGTTTACTCAAGCAACAGCCGGCAACCTGTTGGATGTGCGAGGTAAAGGACAAGCTATCGTCCCACCTCACTCCCAGATTTTTTGCCGTACTGCTGGGTAAGGGGGCTTGGCCCATCTCAGTAGGCCACCACAGTTCTGAGGGAGGAGTGGGGCCTTTGCCGAAGAAGATTACTTCAGTCTTATTGGCATTTAGTTTTAATTTGTTCGTGTTCATCCAACAGGCTATATCTTGGAGACAGCCTTTGAAGTTAGAGAAGGACTCCTGCGACACCTCCTAATATGGGAATACCAACTGGGTGTCATCGGCATACGAAATTGCCTTGACACCCCAGTTGGCAATCAACGTGAAGAGAGGGGCAAGGTAGACGTTCAACAAAAGGGGGCTGAGTGCCGACCCTTGCGGGACTCCACAACTGATGACTTTAGGCGCTGAAGAGGCCGTCCCTAGCGCCACCTTCTGTGTTCTCTGGGACAGATAGGAATGTATCCATCCCAGTGCTTTGTCACGGATACCTATCTCGGCCAGACGTCTCAGTAGTCTGGCGTGGTCCACCGTGTCGAAGGCGGCCGACAGATCCAGGAGTACCAGCATAGCTGAGTTACCTGCATCCATCGACCACCTTACTGACTCGGCTACCTCAATAAGCGCTGTCTCCGTACTAAAGCCGGGACGAAAGCCTGATTGTGTCTCGTGAAGTATCTTGTTTACTTCTATAAATTTGCTCAGCTGGCGCTGTATTACTTTCTCCAACATTTTTCCAGGGGCAGCTAGCAACGAGATCGGGCGAAGATTACTAAGGTCATCAGGATCCCCACTCGGTTTTTTTTTCAGCGGGAGGAGAGTAGCGTGTTTCCAGACGCTCGGGAATACTCCCGAGAGGGTAGATGAGTTCCAGATTTGTTGTATTATGGGGGCAACAAACTCAGCTATGGGGCCCCATAGTTTGGCTGGACAAGGGTCATCCGGAGAGCCGGATTTGCATCGGGTAAGTTCTTGTCTCACCTCACTAAGGGATATATTCGTGAATTGGGTGAAAGTTTCATCCAGCTCGTTTTTAATCACCAGGTCCGATTTCACCGTTTTAGTTTCTGGCCTAAAGGATTCGTACACTTTTTTTATTTTTTGGTCGAAGAACTCAGAGATGTTTTCGCATAGAGTAGGTGACGGAGGGACCTCCCTTTCGATGCACTTGGGTTTAAAAAAAGACTGTACCACCCTAAAGACCTGTTTGCTTGACTGTTCTGTGTAATGGTTTCCAGGAAGGTTCTGCAGGAGCGTCAGGAATCCGAAGATAATTCCACAGTCCTCCCCTGCGGCCTTCCGACTCTATCAAACACTAGAGTATCGAGAGGCTCGCCAGGGGAAAACAGGTAGACAAAACAAGGAAAGGTTGGGAAGGTGCAAAGAAAGCTTGACTGTAATCTTCTGCTTGATAGCGGCACACACTGTACGGGATTTCAGGTGGACGTAGAGCTGAAATAAATATACACGTTATGAAACAACAGCGTCTTATAATTATGTGTCTCTATGTTTTCCTGTCTCAATATTACATACCATCAATGTTTTGTCTAAGCCTCTGAACAGATGTATAGGAGGTATGGGAATTCTTCTTGAACTATAAATGGATTGATAGAACAAGATTAATGACAGCTCTCCTTCAACTAAACACCTGTGATGAAAGCACCTAAACACAATATTCTTACTTGGATCGATGTACAAGATTTTCCATTGGATGTAGTAATCAAAATACACTTGATTGTATTCCAAATGCCAACTCCAATACTGTGTACTAACATCTATAATGTGAAAACACATGAATTAGAAAACTACACCTCCTTACACACTGTTAGATAATCAAATAGGCAGCGCACAGCGCTGTTACCGTATTTCTTCAAGTGATGGGACTGGAATCCTGCACCCTGATTAGCGTCCACGCAAGTATCCCCAAACACGTATGGATGCTGGCACCAGTAAAGGATGGTGAAAGGGCCAGCCGTAAAACAGCCAAGTCAATGAGGGAAATGACGGAAATAATGGGCTTAACGATGAAGGCGGAGTACTAGACCAGCCCAATGAGGAGTGCCAAACCAAAAATAATAACAAACCTAAATACCTAAAAAAGGAAGGGGAGACACACACCACCCGGCCAGACGGCGGAGAACAAGCCCGGCCGTCGGGCGGAGCAGCGGAATGTAGGTGGAGAGGGCAGGACTAGGGAAACCCAGCCGGACGGCGGAGAACCAATCCCGGCAGTCTGGCGGGGCAGAGGACAGGAAGGGGGGCAAGGAATACAGCGCCCGGCTGGACGGCGGAGAACCAATCCCGGCCGTCTGGCGGGGCAGAAGACAGGAACGGGTGACAGGAACACAGCGCCCGGCCGGACGGGGGGAACCAATCCCGGCCGTCTGGCGGGGCAGAGGACAGGAGCGGGTGACAGGAATACAGCGCCCGGCCGGAAGGCGGAGAACCAATCTCGGCCGTCGGGCGGAGCCGAAGAAGAAGGCGCAATAGCGCAGGCAGAGTATTTGAGAGGAAGCCTTGAACAAACGCGGAAACCACGAAGATCAGGGGGCTGCGATCTCAGTGAACAGACGGATAGGACTGAACAGGAAACCAGGAACAAGAAACAAGGCGGAACTGAGAGCAACGGAGCTAGACGCAAGAACGTAAAGCGTCGCTCCAAGGGCTCTTAAAGGGACAGCACATCGGGGATCTCGGGGCATGACAGCACGCTCCCCCCACAATTCCCTTACCCTGGTTTGGGTTTGTTAGGATGGTCTCGGTGAAACAGACGAACCAGATGGGGTGCATGGATGTTTGACTCTGGTTCCCATGTACACTCTTCTATTCCATATCCCTTCCAGTGTACCATGTACTGCAAGCCTTTTCCAACTCTACGGGAATCGATTATCGCCTCCACCTCATATTCTTCAGAATCCTGGAGGGTCACAGGAGCTGGTCTTAGGGGTAATTTGGTACCTGGTTCGACCGGCTTCAATAGTGAAACATGGAACACCGGGTGAATTCTGAATGAGGGGGGAAGTTCTAGTTTCATGGCCACCGGATTTATTATCTTCACCACTTTATACGGGCCAATGTATTTGGGGTTGAACTTGCGTGGACCCCCTAACGCTATGTGTTTTGTGGAAAGCCACACTTTTTCTCCTGGTGTGTAAATGGGTTCTAGCCTGCTGTGCAAATTAGCCCCTTCTGTATATCTCACTTTTGCCATCTCTAGACAGTCTAAAGCATCCTTGTGTATTTGCTGTAATTGCTCTACTCTGTCCGTGGCAGCTGGATTGGAACCATCCATAGGGGCACCTGAAGGCAATAACTTAGGGTGATACCCATAGGAACAAAAGAAAGGGGATGTGTTGATAGAGGAATGTGTACTATTATTGTACGAAATTTCGGCTAACCATACCAACTCATCCCAATCTCTCAAAGAGTGCAATACTTGATTACGTATGTATTGTTCAAAACACTGATTAACCCTTTCTGTCTGTCCGTCCGTCTGTGGATGGTGACTTGAGGACAGTCGGACTTCGATTTGGAGCAAGGAACATAAACTCTTCCAGAAACGTGATACAAATTGGACACCCCTGTCTGAAATGAGGACAGAAGGGACCCCATGAAGTCTAGTTATGTGTTGCATGAATACGGAAGCCAAGTCTCCAGCTGTTGGTAACCCTTGTAAAGGTACAAAATGGGCCATCTTCGTGAACATATCTACCACTACTAACAATGTGTCGTTCTTCTTCTTCGTTAGTGGCAACTCCACAATGAAATCGAGAGACACTGTATGCCAAGGACGAGGAGGAGAAGCTAATGGCATGAGTAAGCCCACTGGATTAAGGTGAGATACTTTAGTTTGAGCACAAACGTGGCATGTCTTAACGAAGGTCTCTATATCTTTAATCATACCAGGCCACCAAAAACGTTCTCTCAAGGCCCTGGTGGTCTTCTTGATTCCAGGATGTCCTGCCACTGGATGGGAATGATACCATCTCATAACTTGTTCTTGTAAATCTGTAGTGGGTAGGACCACTCCCCCCTGTACCCAGGCTAATCCCTCAATTGAGGACACCTCATGGGAACCCACCAAGGTAGTCATGTCTACTGCGGCCTGACTGCTCCGTACTTGTGCAGCAAAATCATCCTCGTTTGACATCCCTCCTATAATACTTGTTCTGGGGATGATGTATGGTTGTTCTACTACATCTGTAGGGGAGTCAAACCCTAATCTTGACAGAGCATCAGCCTTGCCGTTTTTTCTCCCTGGTCTGTAGTGGACGGTGAAATCATATTCGCTGAAGAATTGTGACCATCGCAGTTGTCTCATGGAAAGAGCCTTGGCGGATTTGATGTATTGTAGGTTGCGGTGGTCCGTATACACCACCGCGGGATGCCTGGCACCCAATAGATACTGCCTCCATTCTTCGAATGCTCTTTTAATGGCCAGAAGTTCCTTATCTCCCACTGCGTAGTTGTATTCAGCAGGGTTGAATTTATGTGAGAAGTAGGCTACCGGATGACACTCGCCTGACTCTGTGTCTATTTGTGACAGTACACCTCCCACTGCCACCTGTGACGCATCCACCTCCACCACAAAAGGAAAGGCCGGATCCGGATGCCTTAAAACAGGGGCGCTGGTGAAGGCCATCTTCAGAAGACGAAAAGAGTTGGCAGCCTCTGGGGACCACACAAAAGGAACGCCTTTCCTCAACAAAGCTGTGATAGGCGCCACCAGAGTAGAGAATCCTTGTATGAACCGTCTATAAAAATTGGCCAGGCCCAAAAAACTTTGGATCTCTTTCACTGTACGAGGTGCTGGCCATGCCAAGACCGCTTCCACCTTGGTGGGATCCATGCTGAGACCCCAAGGAGACACGATATAACCCAAAAAGGGGACTTCCTGTGTATGAAAGGTGCACTTTTCTAGCTTGCAATACAGACGATTATCCAGTAACCGTTCCAACACATTACATACATGCTGCACGTGTTCCACCATAGAAGGAGAAAAAATCAGAAGGTCGTCAATATATGCTATAACATATAAGTCTAGCATATCTTTTAGAACTTCATTTATAAAAAACTGAAATGCTGCAGGAGCATTACAGAGCCAGAAGGGCATCACGAGATACTCGAATAGACCGAATTTGGTACAAAAAGCGGTCTTCCATTCATCTCCCTCCTTGACTCTCACAAGATGGTATGCTCCACGCAAGTCTAGTTTAGTGAAAAACTTGGCATTGCGGATCCGGTCAAGGAGGGAGGCAATTAGAGGTAGCGGATATCGGTTCTTGATAGTGACGTCATTCAACTTCCTGTAGTCAATGCAACAACGAAGACCCCCTTCTCTCTTAGGGATAAAAAAGAGAGAAGAGGAGGCTGGGGACCGGGAAGGCCTAATAAAACCCTTAGCAAGCATGTCATCCAAATAATCGCGTAAATACGCATTCTCTTTTTCAGTGAGAGCGTACACTCTGCTGCATGGTATTCTTTTTTTTTTATATATATATTTTTATTATTATAACGCAAGAGAAATAATACACATATCAGGCGGCACCAAGCGAAACACAGCACAGCCGTGTACGTGGGAACGAAGATATGAAACACCATACAGTCATGAACAAGAGAAAAATAAATACCAGCGAGGCTGGAGCGTACAGTTAAACGTCAATGACCGCTGGCATCCCCCACATCATTCACCACCAAAATGACAGGATATACAATAGGCATATGTGACACCCAGATATGCAGAAGAACAGGAGAATAAGCCACAGCTCTTGCGGAGGGGAAAGGGGGAAATAGGAAGGTCATAGAAATTAACAAAGGAAAAATAAAAAAAAAACCCGCAACCCACCACCCTACACCCCTGCTTATGGCTACGACCCAACCCCACTCGCAGTGTGTCTGTCGCCCCCTAAACTACACCCCAAGGATAGGGAAAAAGGTTGGAGGAGGAGAATAGTAAAGTACGATACGAGCTCCCAGACTCCCGCCCCCCCGCCAAAAGCAGACACCCCCTACCGGCAAGACAGCAAATCGCGGCAAACAAGAAATAGTTCATAGGGGAGCCGTAACAAAAAGAACCTCCCATCCAACCCCGGCTCAGAAGAAAGAGCAAATCCCGTCAAGACACATCAGAAAAACAGTACCCAGGCCCATCAAATGTACAAGCGGTCCCGCTCCCACAGATACCACCCAGCAAAAACAGCGACAGTGCATTGAAGCGTAGCCAAGCTCAGCCCAGACCCTCGCGGTCCAACACGAAAAGTCCCTCCTGCACACAGAGATCGCCATGATTATGCACGTTGAGTAGTTCAATTCGAACCGCCATCATAACAGGAGTGCCAAAAAATCGTAGAACGTTAAAAACAATGCAAGGAGAGGTGAAGCAGGATAAACGTACACAAAGTTCAAAGGTCAAAGCAAGTCCATGGTCCACCTGAGAGAAAATAGCAAGGCGGTGACGATCGAGTACAGAAAGAGGCGAAGGTCGAAATTGGCAAACGTTGCAGAAGAAACATTGTTCCATAATGGCAGTAACATCCAGTTCGGGCGGCTTCAATGTAGGGCGTAACTCACATCCAGTCTTCTCGGCCTCGATAGCCGCCATCTTAGGGTTGCTGGGAGGGTCCAGGTCAATAGTCTACACGGGAACCTTGGTGGCAAGAAAGGCAGTATCCTCGGGTGGAGTATCTAGGCTTTCTAACAGCAAAGGGTCGGAATCCGGTCTCGAGCAAATACGGTCTGCAGTTACGACCATCCCTTGGAAGGCGGCGGTGAACCGTTCGTGGAGCTGCAAAAGGGCGGCCAGCACAGTGCGCAGCGACGGTGTAGTTTCAGTCCACCCCATCGCCCCTCAATGAGCAACCGGGCGGGTAACCGAACCCCGGAGGTCGACTTCCCCGGGGTTCAGGGCAGAATCGATGTAAAACCACAATTAAGCACGCACACAGCACAGTGGGTGCACCGTCGCTGCTAATGAGGAACCGAGCCCAGAGGACCACCGGGAACCCAACGGGGTCTCCGGGAAGCGGAACCTCGAGCAAGCAGACAATATTTACAGGCCGCTGTAGTTGCAGGGGAAAGCCATCACCGGGGCACCATCCAATAGGGAGAAACAAAAAAGCCACTTCGAGAGACCGGATCCACCCACTTTTCGCAGCCGTTGTTGTTCGACTCCAACCCGGCCAAGTTGAAACTCGAGGCCCCGGCGTCAGAGTGGAAGCAGGCCAAGAATGGCGCACGGCATAGCTTCGCCGTCCGGGCCGCCAGAGATGTCGGGGTTGCACCTTTCAAATCAGATGCTATTCACCAGCACGGGGGTCCGGCGGGATTTCAGGATAAAGTGCAGGATTTATGAGCTTCTGGCGGCGGTCGACGGAGCCGGGATCTTATGCGGCCATCTTGTTTCCGAGCGTAGCTCCTCCTCCCTGCATGGTATTCTTGCCCCTGTCTCTAGGTCAATGCGGCAGTCATAGACCCTGTGTGGAGGGAGGATTTCTGCTTCTTTTGCATCAAATACGGAGTGCAAATCTTGATAACAGGTTGGTAGTTCAGTCTTATTCTCGGTAACACTACTACCCCTGGGTTCTTTGTCAGCGGAAGCTCCTACTACTTGTGTCCCAGGTTCTGGCGGAAACGCTAATGTAGAGGTTTCCCAATTGATATCAGGGTTTTGAGATCTAAGCCAAGGAATACCTAGGAGCACCGGGAATTGAGGAGAACGAATAAGATCAAACCTTATGTCTTCGTGATGTTCAGGTTCTATAGTCATGTGTAAAACAGAGGTATGATGTGTTACAGGGCCTGAAACAAGTGGGCTACCGTCTATGGTGGTAACATAACTGGTTATCTCTTTCTTTCTTTCTTGCTGACGGTGATCTATCTTAACCACTAAATCTATAAGATCAGTACATGATGTCGGTAAATCTACGATCTGCGAGAGTGCGTCCTTCAGATCGTCTCTTAATCCCCGGTAAAACATTGTACTGCGTTTCTCCTCTGGCCAACGGGATTCCACTACAAGTCTGCGAAAGGAAGTTATGTAGGTAACAAGATCCTGATTGCCCTGTTTCAGATTAAATAATTCCGTATCTGACGAATGAGTATAGACGTGTCTGTCAAAGAGTTTACGGAACTCCCTCCTGAATGTGGGGTAACTATGTAGCAGTGGATCATCTCTATCGACTAACGGTATGGCCCAATCTGCAGCCGCCCCACTAAGGTAGGATATTACAAAGGCAACCTTCGCCTGATCAGATGGGAAACAAGCAGCTATACAAGAAAAATGCAGCTGACATTGGCTAAGGAAAGCGGCACATCGTGCCGCGTCTCCTGCATACCTTTCAGGGGGTGCTAAAGGTAAGGAAGGAGGTGTGGTTACCTGAACCACCGATGTGCCTCCCCCCATAGCTCCAGCAGTCTGTTGTCGCTGCAATACGTCCACTCTAGATATTAACGCTTGGGTCTCAACCTGGAAATTCCCCAACATGCTAGCTACATCTGCTAGGGAAACTGATTCGAGATCCATGACGCTCGGGCAGAACAAACCACGTGGGCTTTACGTTCTGTAATGGTTTCCAGGAAGGTTCTACAGGAGCGTCAGGAATCCGTAGATAATTCCACAGTCCTCCCCTGCGGCCTTCCGACTCTATCAAACACTAGAGTATCGAGAGGCTCGCCAGGGGAAAACAGGGAGACAAAACAAGGAAAAGTTGGGAAGGTGCAAAGAAAGCTTGACTGTAATCTTCTGCTTGATAGCGGCACACACTGTACAAGATTTCAGGTGGACGTAGAGCTGAAATAAATATACACGTTATGAAACAACAGCGTCTTATAATTATGTGTCTCTATGTTTTCCTGTCTCAATATTACATACCATCAATGTTTTGTCTAAGCCTCTGAACAGATGTATAGGAGGTATGGGAATTCTTCTTGAACTATAAATGGATTGATAGAACAAGATTAATGACAGCTCTCCTTCAACTAAACACCTGTGATGAAAGCACCTAAACACAATATTCTTACTTGGATCGATGTACAAGATTTTCCATTGGATGTAGTAATCAAAATACACTTGATTGTATTCCAACTCCAATACTGTGTACTAACATCTATAATGTGAAAACACATGAATTAGAAAACTACACCTCCTTACACACTGTTAGATAATCAAATAGGCAGCACACAGGGCTGTTACCATAGTTCTTCAAGTGATGGGACTGGAATCCTGCACCCTGATTAGCGTCCACGCAAGTATCCCCAAACACGTATGGATGCTGGCACCAGTAAAGGATGGTGAAAGGGCCAGCCGTAAAACAGCCAAGTCAATGAGGGAAATGACGGAAATAATGGGCTTAACAATGAAGGCGGAGTACTAGACCAGCCCAATGAGGAGTGCCAAACCAAAAATAATAACAAACCTAAATACCTAAAAAAGGAAGGGGAGACACACACCACCCGGCCAGACGGCGGAGAACAAGCCCGGCCGTCGGGCGGAGCAGCGGAATGTAGGTGGAGAGGGCAGGACTAGGGAAACCCAGCCGGACGGCGGAGAACCAATCCCGGCAGTCTGGCGGGGCAGAGGACAGGAAGGGGTGCAAGGAATACAGCGCCCGGCTGGACGGCGGAGAACCAATCCCGGCCGTCTGGCGGGGCAGAAGACAGGAACGGGTGACAGGAACACAGCGCCCGGCCGGACGGCGGAGAACCAATCCCGGCCGTCTGGCGGGGCAGAGGACAGGAGCGGGTGACAGCAATACAGCGCCCAGCCGGACGGCGGAGAACCAATCTCGGCCGTCGGGCGGAGCCGAAGAAGAAGGCGCAATAGCGCACGCAGAGTATCGGAGAGGAAGCCTTGAACAAACGCGGAAACCACGAAGATCAGGGGGCTCCGATCTCAGTGAACAGACGGATAGGACTGAACAGGAAACCAGGAACAAGAAACAAGGCGGAACTGAGAGCAACGGAGCTAGACGCAAGAACGTAAAGCGTCGCTCCAAGGGCTCAGTAAGCTTATATAGGGAATTGTCTTAAAGGGACAGCACATCGGGGATCTCGGGGCATGACATTCTGCTTGCTGAATAGATTCAGCGTAAAATTGTTTTTTAGATAATCTGATAGCTTTCCGAAGTTTTTTGGATGCTTCCTTATATATGATTTTTTCTTCCATCCCGTAGTTTGCTCTCCAAAGTCTTTCCAGCTTTTTACAGGCTGCTTTCTCTTTCCTCAGATCTTGCGAGAACCAGGGGGCTGAGGGGGAGTCTCTCTTTGATAGCGCTCGTGAGGCCGGTGCAATGGAAGAAACCATCTTCCCGACCCACTCATTAAGAAGCTGTGCGTCTATATTCGTGTTGGCAGTGAGAGACGGGGTGTTTCTGTGCCAGGACAGGGCCCATGATGTCAGGAATCAATTTTTTCCATTGTCTCTTCAAGAAATAGCATTTACTTGAAGCCGGAATGTCACATGCCATGTTCAGTTTGAATGGGACCAGTGCGCGGTTTGACCAAGTCAGAGGTAGTGGCGCCTCTGGTTGCACCTCCTTAATATTAGAGAAAATGAGATCGAGCGTGTGGCCTGCTGTATGCGTAGGGCCCTCCTTAATCAGCCTAAGATTGGCTGTATTTAATGTAGATCTAAGCAGCTCTGCTACAGCACAATCTGTTTTGTCCATATGGATATTGAAATCTCCTACCACAATAAATTGAGGGTGCAGGAGGGAGCTCTGCACAATCGTGTCTAGCAGAGCAAGGAGATTGGGGTCTTCGCCGCCAGGAGGGCGATAAATCACTAATCCTGCTAACGATAGCTGAGGGTTTACCTGAAAACAGAAGTGAAGGCCCTCAATTCCCTGAGTTAAGGTAGGGGCCGAGGATGTAAGTGTTAGTTGCTCTTTAAAAATAATAGCGACACCTCCACCTCTTTTTATGCCTGGGCGGTTGGCGAGACATATTTTAAAACCCAGAGGGACTGCTAGCGCAATAGCGGTCATGTTATCCTCCTTAATCCAAGTTTCTGTTAAAAACAGAACGTCCCACTCCTGCTCTTCTAGTAATAGCGAGACATCATCTGAATGTTTGACTAGGGATCTGCAATTCAGTAGGCCTGCTCTGAGTCCTTTATGGATTAAAAGTTTGGGTTTGGGTTTGGGGAGCCTCACCATATCTCTTGGACCAAGAGATAGTCCGCATGTCCCACAAATCAAGGGGGGCAGGGTGGTCTGAAGGTCACTTTCGTGAGGGCAACGCTCAGATGGAAGATTGAGCGCCCTTAAGTCCTCACCTGACCACACTATCCTTTTTTCTTGTACTCCTTTACAGGCAGCATGTCTGGCCCCGGCCGCGATCTGGTCGCGGACGGGCGCAGACGGGCTTGCCTTAGGCGCTCCCGCTGCGCTCGTCCGCTGCGCTTCCGGTGGAAGCACATACTAAATAGGAAATGGAGAAAAGGGGGCGTGGCCTGACAGGTGGTGGGCGTGGCCTGCGTGTCCCAGGGGGGGACGTCACCACCAGGAAGTGTCCCGCGGCAGCGTTCCTGCAGCTGCGCGGGAGAGCCCAGGGGGGAGAGGTAGGTTTGTCTCAATCACAAAAATACACTCAAACACGTAAAAACTGTCTTAAATTCACAGCAGTTACACAAAGTTTTAAAAATCACGAGCAACGACTCTCCCGGCTTCCGCCTCAGGAGGTCAGTGTGTTCAGACTCGCGCTATGCTTGGCGCGCTTTTTTATCGGCTCAAAGAATGGGTGTGGCCTGACAGGTGGTGGGCGTGGCCTGCGTGTCCTAGGGGGGGGGCGTCACCACCAAGAAGTGTCCCGCGGCAGCGTTCCTGCAGCTGCGCGGGAGAGCCCAGGGGGGAGAGGTAGGTTTGTCTCAATCACAAAAATACACTCAAACACGTAAAATCTGTCTTAAAATCACAGCAATTACACAAAGTTTTAAAAATCTCGAGCAACGACTCTCCCGGCTTCCGCCTCAGGAGGTCAGTGTGAATACTAGGTATTTAAGTCGGATTTTAGGGATCACAGCTGGTGGGAGCCTCATAGAGGAGTTGGAAAGGAGGACAAAGTATGTCTGTGATCATTCAGGGATCACAAAGTCACACTGTGAGCCCCACTACAAAAGAGCACTAGGTGTGTGTGTGTGTGTCTGCTCTGTAACAACATGTGAAGAATAGAAGGTATGTCTGTGGAAATTTAGGGCCCGATGTAGGTAATCCCAGATTACCGATTCTTAAATACCGAATCATACCGATTCGGTATTTAAGAACAGGCAATCGGGATGTAGGTAATTTTACCGAATTAATTACCGAATCGGTATGATTCTGTAATTAATGAATCGGTATTTACCGATTCGGTAATTGCCATTGATTCCTATGGGCCTTGAGGCCCATAGGAATCAATGCCAATTACCGAATCTGTAAATACCGATTCGGTAAAATTACCGAATAATCAAGGGTGGCAGGGTGTCACTTTGACACCCTGTTGCACCCCAGATTAGTGGTTGTGTGCCATGTGGCACACATACATGCCCTTAGGGCACAGGTGTAAATGCACATATTAGCAATTACACAGGAATTCGTTATCTACCACCAACTAATAGTTGGTGGTAAATAACGAATCCTTAAGGCCCTGGGGCACTGTTTCCAGTGCCACCTACATCTAGATTTACCGATTCGGTATGTTTACCAATTCGGTAATTTACCGAATCGGTAAATTTACCGAATCTGTAAATTTTAGGCCCCCTACATCTCCATCTCCAAATACCGGTCGGTAACGAAATCGTCCGTTACCGACCGGTATTTTGTGATCTACATCTGGCCCTAAGTTTTCACAAAGTCACTTGATAATCCACACCAAGGGGGAGTCGAAGGGCACAAGCCACGGCGGCGGCTCCTCCATGTGGGCGGAGGAGCGTCGCCTCACTGCTTTCTCGCATACTATTCCTTGTTTCTGCTTCTCGCACTGCGAGAAAGCAGAAGGGTTTGGTTGGGGGCGGGCGGATGGGCGGTCCTGCTCTAGGGCAGGGAAGGAGTGGGTTGCCCACTCTGAGGGCGCTGACTGTTTGGTCGGCCCTCTGGCGCTGGCAAACCAATCTTGTCAGGATCACGTAGCCGCGCCTACCTAATTTGTTGAACTACATGTCCCATCAACCCGGTGGGTGTTCCTGGGATATAACTAAGGGCGGGACCAGGAGACTTTGTGCGTGATTTTGGTTCATTTACTGTTTTCCTGATTTTCCTGTGTTGGTGGAGGTCTCCTTGCTGTGTACTGCCAATTCGGAGATTCCTTGGTTACGTGCTGATTCAGCTCGGGTTCCCGAGCGCTGTGCTTGCCTAGTGCCTTTCCTCTAGGCCCCTTGCTTCTGGGTCGATACTCTTCGTCTCTATGGTAGGCTGGTGAGCTGGCTGATAGCTAGCTGCTTACGGGGTGTGCAGAGGATTCCAGACGTCCGAAGCGTGAGTAAAACGCTTTCTGCCTTGTGTCGAACTTTAGTTAAAACCGTCGTGGGTCTTTCTTCGGCCACGACGGGTCTTCATTTTTGGTTGCATCGGTAGCGGAGCGCTGTGGCATTGCTACGCGCTACCGTTACGAAGTCCCACAATAGCTGGGGGGAGTTGGAGGTTTCATTGCAAGTGCCAAAGCGGAAAGTAGTGGGTTGCTCTACACTTTTCCGTATTTGGAGACTGGTGTCCAAGTACGTTTGTTTTCGAATGCTAAAGGAATCATGTACTGAACTATTACAACGGAAGATAGTAGTAGGAGGCTACATCTTACCGTTTGTTTCACTGTTACTTTGTTATCTTCGGATCGGGTGATGGAACCCTTTTCTGATGACTTTGGATATATGTAAATATTGGAAGGGATAAGGAGAAGGATTTCTCTTTTTTCTGGGAACAGTTTCAAAGGAGCATCATTTCAGTATGAACATTAATACTAGGGGGTGCGTTTTTCCACTAATATGTTCCTAATGAAGTATTTCACAAAAATGTATGGGTCTGAGGAATAACTTGTCTTTTCTATCATTAGGGATCAGGAACGTGTTCCGTTATATGTATATATCTACCTACAGCAGCAGGAGGGCACTCTTGGAGAACCTAAGCCAGGTGAATAGGGAGACATTAGCGAGAATGAAATGAGAGTAGTATTTCCTATGTGTAGTATAACATTGGTGTGTTTTCTCTTTCAGCTATCCCTTCCCTGCTGTTCCCTCCCTGTTTTCTTTATTTCCCTCGCCCGATCACTCGAACACCCTGTGTATTTATATATCAGGGTGTTGGTGAGGTCAGGAGGTGGAGCCTATATTGCTGCAACTGGACCCTGCGGAGTGCACCCTGACAGAACCACGCACCCAAGAATTACATTCTGCCTGTTCCAGTTGTAGCAAGTATGGCGACCATGGAGGACGTGTTGCATGCACTAGTCTTAGTACAGCAGGAATTGGCATCCTCCAAAGCAGAGACAGCTGCTTTGAAGGATAGGGTAGAACAGCTCTCAAAGAATCCCTTCAATGCTTCAGCTGGGACTTCACAAATTCAAGTCACGGTCCCACCCCCCATTCCTTTGGCAAACCCTGAACGTTATGCAGGTGACCCCCGTAAGATTCAGGTATTTCTTACGCAGGTGTTATTACACTTCTCATGCAAACCTGCTTCATTCCTGACTAACCATTCTCATGTTGCATTTGCCATATCCTATCTGGTGGGGGATGCCGCGTATTGGGCAGTGCCCTTGGTGAAAAACAATGACGCCATATTGTCTGATTGGTCGGCTTTCAGGGCCGAGTTTGAGAAAGTCTTTGACCGCAGTGCCACTACCTTTTGTGCTGATAAAGAACTACTAGAGTTAAAGCAAGGAAAAGGAGAGTTGATTACTTATCTAACTGCTTTTAATCGTTTGATAGCGGAGGCCGAGTGGCCGGAAGAGAAGCAAATGCCTCTCTTCTATCAGGGTTTAAGGGAGGAACTGAAAGATGTGGTGGCTCAGATTGATCCTCAACTGTCCACGTGTGTGGATATGATTAATTTAGCGCTAAGACTTGATAGCCGGATGGCTGAGGGAGGAGGGGACAGGAGGAAATGGGAGAGGAGCTCATACAGATATGATCGTTTCCCACGTAAGGTAATGGGCTCAGCAGAAACTGGTCCTGAACCCATGGAAATAGGCGCCATTAGAGCACCATTGTCTAGAGAAGAGAGAGAAAGCAGGAGGGTACAGGGTCTATGTATGTACTGTGGCAAGAGGGGTCACTACGTAAGAGAATGCCCTGCTAAACCCAAAGTACCTAACAATTGGAATAGAAATAAGAGAGTGGCGATTTTCCTCGACAGTAAAAGAGTTGGAGAATACCGCTAATATAAAGCAGACTCCGTCTCCCCTATCCCTCTTGTCCACAAGAGGGATAGGGGAGACGGAGTCACATTTGGTGCTCACTATGATGTTGGAATGTGAGCAGAAGTCCCATCAAGTGCTAGTAATGCTTGATTTCGGGGCGACTGCTAATTTTATTGATGACGGATTGGTATCCCGTTTGGCTATACCCAGGGTGCCCAGGGACAACCCGGAGGAGGTATTAGCCGTAGATTGTCAGCCTATCAAATCGGGGCTCATAACAGAAAAGACGGGTGAAGTGGTGGTGTCTATTGAGGTACAAGATGAGAGACACGTGGAGGTGCTGGAACTAAACATAATAGATGCACCTCAATATGAGCTTATACTCGGGATGCCATGGTTGAGTTACCACAACCCTTCCATTGATTGGAAAGCTAAGACAGTGCAGTTCTTGCCGGAATATTGTCAGGAACATTGCGTTCCATGTGTAGTTTCGCAGGTGGCTGTGTTGGCCAGTCCTTTTCTAGTGGCCACGGCCGCTGAGAAGGAGGTCGTACTCCCAGTGGAGTATGAGTCTTACCATGATGTGTTCAGCGAAAGCAAAGCAGAAACATTGCCTCCTCATAGGGAGTATGACTGCCGCATAGACCTGGTGGATGGTGCCATTATTCCCTCATGTAGAGTGTATGCCCTGTCTGTTCCCTAAACCACCCATTTGAAGGAGTACTTGGACCATCATGTGAGCATAGGGTTCATTAGACCATCCCGCTCCCCTGCAGCCTCTCCTTTGTTTTTTATAGCGAAGGCCAATGGGGATTTGAGGGCATGTGTAGACTACCGCGTCTTGAATAAAAACACCATCCGTAACAGATACCCTCTCCCCCTCATACCAGTTCTGCTTGATCAAGTGAGGGAGGCAAAGATCTATACCCGCTTAGACTTGCGGGGTGCTTATCACTTGGTCAGGGTCCGTGAGGGGGATGAGTGGAAAACAGCTTTCAAGACGCAGTATGGCATGTATGAATATTTGGTCATGCCCTTTGGACTATGTAATGCCCCGGCGCCCTTCCAATTTTTCATTAACGACGTACTGAAAGAGTACATAGACCTTTTTGTAGTTGTCTATATTGACGACATCCTGGTTTATTCTATGGAGGTTTCTAGTCACACAGAACAGGTGTGTAAGGTGTCAGACAAGTTGAGAGAGCACCAACTGTATGTTAAGTTGAGCAAATGCGAATTTGGGGTGACCGACGTCGAGTTCCTGGGGGTGGTGCTTAGCCCTAAAGGTTTGCAGATGTCAGAGCGCAAGGTGCTAGCGGTTCAGGAATGGCCTACCCCCAGAAATGTTAGAGATGTCCAGAGTTTTCTGGGCTTCGCTAATTACTATCGCCGCTTTATTCTACACTTCTCACAAGTGGCGGTTCCCATCACCAAGCTACTGAGGAAGGGGGTGCCTTTTGTATGGACTAGGGAGGCTGGGGAGGCATTTGAGAGTCTGAAGACCTCGTTCATCACTGCTCCTGTGCTTTCCCATCCAAATTTGTAACATCCATTCGTGGTAGAGGCTGATGCTTCTGATGAGGCCATGGTGCGGTATTATCTCAAAGAGACCCAGGTACAGGACAGCTCCATCCTGTAGCTTACCTATCCAGAAAAGTGAGTCCCGCTGAGCTCAATTACACAATAGCTGAGAAAGAACTCCTCTCCATCAAGAGAGCTTTTCAGGAGTGGAGACAGTATTTGTGGGGGGCCCGTCATACCATCACAGTGTACACCGACCATCGGAACCTACAATATATGTCATCTGCAAGACATCTCACGCAAAGACAAATGCGCTGGATGTTGTTCTTTGCGGAATATGAGTTTGTGGTCACGTACAAGCCTGGTAGCGAGAATCGCTGGAATTATGGCCTGAGACACTCAGGCCATAATTCCAGCAACTAAGGTGGTGTGTGTGGTGAGAGCCGAACACTTCCTAGAGGAGGTGAAGATACATCCATTCCCTGGGGGTTGGAATACTTGGGCAGCTGGTAAACCTGAAAGAACAGTGAGACAGGGGTTGCCTTTCCAGCATGATCGGTTGTTCTTGCCCACCGTCCAGTTACAGAAAAAGGCTTTTCTTTGGTGCCACGAAGTGCCCTTGGCAGGACATCCTGGCATTCGTAAGACTATCACTACGATACAAAGACATTTTTGGTGGGAAACATTGCCCAAGGATGTAACATTGTGGGTGTCACGATGTGATGTATGTGCTAGGGCAAAAGGAGTAAACACCAGGAAGGCAGGGAAACTCATGCCTATGCCTACCCCTAGTCGACCCTGGCAGAACATTAGTTTGGATTTTGTGTCGGGTTTACCTTCTGATCAGGGATACTCTGCCATACTAGTGGTTGTAGACAGCCTCACAAAGATGGGGCACTTTATACCTTGTAAGAACCTTCCAACAGCAGGACAGACAGCGCAATTGTTAGCCAGCAACATCATACGGTTGCATGGGATTCCGAGAGTAGTCGTCTCCGATCGAGAACCCCAGTTTATTGCGCGTTTTTGGTGCATGTGGTGTCGTGCGTTGAACATAGAGTCGTCTCTCTCCACAAGTTTCCATCCTCAGACTGATGGCCAAACTGAGAGGCTAAATCAGACGCTGAAGAAGTATCTGAGATGTTATTCGAAAGAGGCTCATGAATCATGGGTTGATTTGTTGTGGATGGCGGAATTGGCCTACAATAACGCATGGCACAGCTCCACTGGTATGTCTCCTTTCAAGGCCAATTTCGGTTATGATGCTACCACCTTGCCCGTAGACATACCAGAGGATGTGAAGAACCAGCCTTCAGTGAAGGAAAAGGTGCAGCTACTGAGAAAGGAACACAAGGGCGTGCAGGCGCACTTGCTAAAGGCAAAAGAGGTGTACAAGATGTGGGAAGATCGGCATCGCATGAAGGGTCGCCGGTATGAAGTGGGGGACAAGGTTTGGTTGTCAACGAAAAACATTCATTTCAAACTGCGAAGTGTTTTTCACCCCCGTTATATTGGCCCTTACCCAATTGTGAAAAGAATTAATCCTGTGGCCTATAAATTGAAGCTGCCGGGGTCGCTGAGAATACACCCGGTGTTTCATGTGCAGTTACTGAAACCAGCTTTGACCTCCAGGAGGGTGGCTCCTCCGCCAGTGGTGAGCGATGGAGGGCTTGAATATGAGGCGAAGAGCATCAGGGACTCTAAGTGGCGTAGGGGTGTGCTCTGTTATCTGGTGTCATGGAAGGGCTATTCTGCCGAGGACGACTCCTGGGAGCCGGTGACGAACATCCATGCCCCGAGGGCAGTTAGATCCTTTCATAGTAGGTACCGGCTACGCCTGGTCCTAGGAGGCGCTAGGGACGGGGACATACTGTCAGGATCACGTAGCCGCGCCTACCTAATTTGTTGAACTACATGTCCTATCAACGCGGTGGGTGTTCCTGGGATATAACTAAGGGTGGGACCAGGAGACTTTGTGCGTGATTGTGGTTCATTTCCTGTTTTCCTGAGTTTCCTGTGTTGGTGGAGGTCTCCTTGCTGTGTACTGCCAATTCGGAGATTCCTTGGTTACGTGCTGATTCAGCTCGGGTTCCCGAGCGCTGTGCTTGCCTAGTGCCTTTCCTCTAGGCCCCTTGCTTCTGGGTCGATACTCTTCGTCTCTATGGTAGGCTGGTGAGCTGGCTGATAGCTAGCTGCTTACAGGTGTGCAGAGGATTCCAGGCGTCCGAAGCGTGAGTAAAACGCTTTCTGCCTTGTGTCGAACTTTAGTTAAAACCGTCGTGGGACTTTCTTCGGCCACAACGTGTCTTTATTTTTGGTTGCATCGGTAGCGGAGCGCTGTGGCATTGCTACGCGCTACCGTTACGAAGTCCCACAATAGCTGGGGGAGTTGGAGGTTTCATTGCAAGTGCCAAAGCGGAAAGTAGTGGGTTGCTCTACACTTTTCCGTATTTGGAGACTGGTGTCCAAGTACGTTTGTTTTCGAATGCTAAAGGAATTATGTACTGAACTATTACAACGGAAGATAGTAGTAGGAGGCTACATCTTACCGTTTGTTTCACTGTTACTTTGTTATCTTCGGATCGGGTGATGGAACCCTTTTCTGATGACTTTGGATATATGTAAATATTGGAAGGGATAAGGAGAAGGATTTCTCTTTTTTTCTGGGAACAGTTTCAAAGGAGCATCATTTCAGTATGAACATTAATACTAGGGGGTGTGTTTTTCTACTAATATGTTCCTAATGAAGTATTTCACAAAAATGTATGGGTCTGAGGAATAACTTGTCTTTTCTATCATTAGGGATCAGGAACGTGTTCCGTTATATGTATATATCTACCTACAGCAGCAGGAGGGCACTCTTGGAGAACCTAAGCCAGGTGAATAGGGAGACATTAGCGAGAATGAAATGAGAGTAGTATTTCCTACGTGTAGTATAACATTGGTGTGTTTTCTCTTTCAGCTATCCCTTCCCTGCTGTTCCCTTCTGTCCCTCCCTGTTTTTTTTTTCCCCCGCCCGATCACTCGAACACCCTGTGTATTTATATATCAGGGTGTTGGTGAGGTCAGGAGGAGGAGCCTATATTGCTGCAACTGGACCGTGCGGAGTGCACCCTGACAAATCTTGCACACTCTGCCTTTTCTCCATGTAGGCTGCATGCAGCCTAAATTGAGAAAATGGCCTCCCCATAGACGCCTGTGTGAAGCGTTGTGATTGGCTTAGGGGAGGGAAGCTTCAAGTGATGATCCACAGGCATACCCTGTTCTCCTCTGCAGGCTCCTCAGTGGCATACACAGGTAGGGAGGGTGACCAGATGACTCCATGCCACCGGGACACAACATTTCAATTTCTGGGCTTTAGATTTAACTCATTGGTGCATTCTGGGAGTTGTGTTTTGGTTCTTTTTACTTGACCCTACTGCTTCAACACATCAGATAATTATGTTATGTAAAAGCAAAAGTCCAGGAATTGGAAAGTGGTGTCCCAGTGACATGGAGCCATCTGGCCACACTACAGAAAGGGTGACTTGGGACCGCTGAACACTCTCACACGAGCTTGTTAGTCGCGGGTGGAGGGGCGGGGGGATCACGTGGGGGGAAGGTTTAATAAAAAAAACGTTAACTTTACCTTACTTCGCCGGCCTGCTCCAGTCCCACGTCGTCTCTGCTTCTCTGCTGCAGCAGAAGCCTCAATGCAAAAAGGCATGTTTAGAAACATCCATGCACCGTGTGCCAGGCACCATGTAGTGCCTGACACATGGTGCATGGATGTTTCGGGGGCACCAAGGATGCCCCCTCGTTCCCATCTCGGAGGCCCGGTGGGAACGGGGGCCTTGCTAGGAGCCCCCAAACTCTTTCTTTCTACCTTTTCATGGTGGTCAGATCACCATGAAAAGGCAGAGGAAAAGGGACATCGTAATCCCGACGTCAGTGCCTGCGGAGGCACCAGTGCCATTCAGGGATTACCTATCCGACCGCTGCCCTGCCTGGATCTCCGATCATAGTGGAGGCAGCGGTCTTTCCCCCTGCCGACAGCGCTCCAACCGCCGCTATCGTAATCCGGTGGTCAGACCGCGGCACTGGAGGTAGGATGGACCGCCACTGATGGCCAGTCGATGGCTGTCCATACGACATCGTAATCGGACCCTAAATATGTTGCTTGTATAATTACACAACATATTTAAATTGTAATTCTTTTAGGGGCAGGTTGTGTGTTTTGTAGGGGTGTAGGGTGGGAGGTAAATTAATTTTAATTAATTCATTATTAATTAATAATTATTATTTACTTGAAAATGAATTATGTTAATTGTTTAATTTTGTTTTAAAATTAAGTTGCAGGTGTGGGTTGTGTGTTTTGCAGAGGATTAGGGTGGGAAGTGAATTATATCATTAATTATACATTTTTAATTAAAATGAATTATTGAATAGCGAACTAACTATTGCAATTGCATACTTTTTTTATTAGTACATTTTAGGTGTTAGTAGTGTGTTTCGTAGGGATATAGGGTGGGAAGTAATTAAATTGGATTTATTTAATTGCATTTTTGTTAATACTTACATTTTAAATTATATTAATTATTTAAATAATAGAGTATGTAAATTGTGAAATATATTAAATGTTTTTATGTTTTGTATGTTGTTTTTGTATATGTAAAGGGTGTATAGATAATTAATTATATTTATTAATAAATAAAGGTAATTTCTAATATTTATAGAAATGATAAATAATTATGTAAAATAGGTAAATACAAATTATTTATATTATATATTCGGTGCGAGTTGTTGAATTTGTAGGAGTAGATGTTGGGAAGTTATTTAAATACTATTAATTAAATATTAGTTAATTATTAATAATATGTTGCGGAGTCTGGGGTCCAGGGCTCAGAGCTCGGCAGTGGTGTATTTGCCAGGGTTCCTGTCTCTGGGCGTGTCCAGGCGCTAACAGGCACGGCTGAGCTTGCCTTTGGCAGGTATTTGGCAAACCAGCTGTGTGCCCACTGCACGTGCATGCTGTGCGGTCGCACTGCAGCCTCCAGGTCCTATGAGGAGAGAAGGGCAGTGGGTGGCGGTGGGCAGAGCGGGCAGGAGGAGGGAAACTGGGCTGCGAAATGGAGCAAAATGTGTGGGAAAAGCAGCAAAGAATAAGAAAATGGAGGCAACGAGGCAAAAATACAATGAGACTAACCATGGGTCCCTCGATAAGCCACAAATTGCCTTCAGTATGTAAGGACCAATGGCAGACTAGCAAGCATAACATCAGATTCTCACTCACATCCACTCACTCACACTCATTTTCACTCACACTCCATTATTCATTTTCACTTGCACTCATCTATTCTTACTTAACTTAACTCACTCTCACTCATTCTTACTGTAACAGGAATACTTACTCATTCACTTGCACTAACTCTGTCATTCTCACACACTCACTCATTCTCTCTCCTTCATACATACTCACTCTCACTCCTATTCACTCTAACTCTTGCTCACTCATACTTTCTCACCCATGTGCAGTCACTCCTATTGTCACTCATTCTAATTTACTCATACTCGCTGACACTCAATCTCACTTATTCTCACTCACTACCTTTCTCTGGCTCCCACTCACTGCCTGTCACAGAGTCTCATTCACTTTTACTCACACATACTCATGCTGAAACATACTGACACACACTAAGAAACACATGCTCTCTTGTACACAAACACACTCTCACCCACAAGTATGCACACTACATACATTAAAAAACATTTTCATTTAAAATATCTGCAACTGAAGTACTCGTTCTAGATCCTTGTGCACCAGTTTTGTTACTGCACTAATCGTGAATAATAAACTATTATTCACTATTAGTGGAATAAAAGATTGACAGAAAACGAAGGTGGAGCACGACTCCCATAAGGGTGAGCAGCCGCTTGTCTTTTTGGAACTGATTTTGCTAAATCTGAAGCCAGGGGTCACACAAGCAGTGCCAGGGGTCACAAGGGGAAAGCCAGGAGGTTGAGCTGCGACCCCTGGTAATCTCTAAACGATGTCCATGCATGTGACCCTGTTGCGTACATCATAAACTGTGTCAAGTGACCCCATTTAGAATATCAGAATGTGCTGTGTTTTGCTTTTCCATTCAGAATCACACTGTGCTATGTTATTACTATTCAGAATATCAGTTTCTGCTATGTAGGTGACCTCATTCAGAATATCACATTCTATGCTTAGTCATGTGATGCCACAGAATGTTGATCAATCAATTAATTAATCAGGGATTTATAAAACGCTGCAAATCACCATTGAGAGACTCAAGGCGCTGGAGTAGCTAACTAGTTTGTGATTATTATTCATTCCCTGTCTTTTCCAGAATTCCCAAAGCATTGGGGTGGTCCCGAGGTGCAGGGGAAGGTCGTTTCAAGCTTTGCCCGCCAGGTGTGAGAAAGAGTGTCCTCCGCTGTTGCTTTGGCGGATCTGGGGGGTGTCTGCGAGAAAAAGGGAGGCGGATCGTTGGTGTATGGTCGGTTGGTGGAAAGTCATGTGTTTGTTTATGTATGCTGGTCTTTCGTTGTGTAGCGCTTTGTATGTGTGGGTCAACATCTTGAACTGTCATGTCTTCTGGATTGGGGGCCAGTGTCATTCTGGGGAGGATGAGTCTTACTGCTGAGTTTTGTATTGTCTGTATTCTCTTCAGGAGCCATGTGGTGAATCCTACATAGAGTGTGCTCCCGTAGTTCATCTTGCTGGTGGCAAAGGCCTGCACGACGGTCCTTCTGGTGTTGACTTGGAGGCACGTGAAGATCTTGCGGAGCATGCGAAGGGTGTAGAAGCAGGCGGATGAGACTGCGTTTACCTGTTTCTTCATAGATATTTTGCTGTCCAAGGAGATGCTGAGTTTGAGGGTGTGGTCTGTCAGGGTGGGAGATGGGCTGAATTCGGCAGGCCATCATGAGTTGTTCCATGGCGAGGTGCTGTTCTCAAAGATGAGGACTTCTGCCTTGTCAGTTTTGAGCTTGAGATAGTTGTCCTCCATTCAGCCAGCAACGTTCTTCATACACCTGTGATAGTTGGCTCTGCTGGTGGAGGAGTCTTCTGACAGCGAGAGGATGAGCTGGGTGTCATCGGCATAGGAGATGATGTTGAGTCCATCCGATCTGACTGTGTTGGCCAGGGGGGGGATGTACATTTTGGAGAGGGTGGTGCTACAGGACGATCCTTGGGAGATGGCACAGATGATCTTCTTGGGTTCCAATGTAAATGGTGGGAGATAGATTCTCTGGGTTTCTCCGGTGAGGTATGAGGCAATCCATTTGAGGGCGCCTCCCTGGATCCTGATGTGGGCAATCTGTTGATCAAGATGTGATGAAAGATGGTGTCAAAAATGGCTAATAGGTCCAGGAGGATGAGAGCTGCCATTTCGCCATGGTCTAGCGGGGCCATGATGTCGCCCGTGGCTCTGATCTGAGCTGTCTCGTTGCTGTGGTTGGCTCAGAATTCAGATTGAGAGGGGTCTATCAGGTTGTTGTGTTCCAGGTGTGGTTGATTGCCTTTTCAAGAACCTTCACTGGAACGGGGAGCAGGGAGTTGGGTGGGTAGTTCTTTATTTCTGCTGGGTCGGCGGATTGTTTCTTCATGGGGCCGCACTTCAGCTTGCTTCCAGTCCTCAGGTGAGGAGGCCAAGGTGCTGGAGGTGTCCAGGATTTATAGGGCTTGTTGCCAATCTTGTTGCTCTCCGACCATGAAGATGTGGTAGGGACAGGGGTCCCTGGGTGCTCGTGAGTACACACTGTACACAATGGAGATCGCAGCTTGAGTTGTGAGAGGGACCCACTGGGTGAGCAGGTGTTCTGAATTTGTGATTGTGGGTGTGAGCAGGCTGACGCTGTCAGCAGAGGGGGTTTGGGTTTAAAGTTTTAGAAAATGACGAAGATCTTGTCGTGGAAGAAGTCTGCCAGGGTGTCGCTCCTTACTGTGGTTTGTGCTGGCTTCTATGTTGTATGCTAGGGCATTCTTCTTTGTTTCTTGCAGGAGGAGTTGGTACTGGTTGAGAGCCGCCTTGACGTGGTATGGCCCCTTGTCTCTTTGCTTTTGTGCCACTTCTTCTCTAGTTGCCGGCAGTTGCGTTTGGTGGATTCCAGCCCCTCGATGAATCTGCTGACTTTTCTGGCAGGTCCTTAGGATTTTGCTGGCTTGTTGGGGAAGATTGTGCCGGCACAATCTGTGATCCACTGGGAGAAGTTATTTGCAGCCTGTTCTGGGTTGAATGGTGTGCCTGGGAGCTGGAAGTTGAGATTGTTGTTCCACTGGTCTTCTGATTTCTTTTTCCCGTTTTTGCGGGTGGAGCTGGGAGGCATGGTGCGAGTGTTGATAGGTCCTGTGGTGGTCGGTCCAGGTGAGCTGTGCCACATGGTGGATGTGAAGATGGGGTCGGGCGTCTATTTAGCGATGTGCGTTGGATCAGTGACAAGTTGCTTGAGGCCGATGTTGCTCATGCTTTCAAGGAGGTTGTGTTGTGCCACTGGGGTCGCTGAGGTGGAAGTTGAGATCCCCTAGGAAGATGTGGTGCTGTGAGTCAATGGCGACCAGGACGATGGAGTCAGGGATGGAGTTGCAGAAGCTGGAGCATGGTCCTGGTGGTCTGTAGGCGATGGTGCCTCTGATGGTGCTTTTTCTGTCTGGGTGTAGCTGGAAGTTGAGATGCTCCATTATACGGGTTGAGTCGTCTGAGGAGATCTTGCAGCGGATGGTGTCCTTGTCGATTACGGCAAATCCACCTCTGTGTTTGTTGGTTCGGTCCTGGTGTGTTATCTTGTAGCCTCGGGGGTGGCGATGGCGATGTCCAGTGCAAAGACAGAGTTCAGCCAGGTCTCTTTGAAGTTGATGACGGCCACAGAGAGGGATGAGTTCATGTCCCAGATTTCCGTGGCGTGTTTGCTGAGTTATTGTGCGTAGTATAGAATACACTGGAGTTGTGCAATGGTGGTCTCGGTCAGCATGGTGGACGGTCATGTTTGTGGCGTTGTTGGTTGCTTTGCTTTTGCATGTGAAGTGCTGGTGCTGACAAGAGAAAGGTCCTTGGGTGGTGTGCGGAGATGTGTGGCAGCAGTTGTTATTGATGCAGCCGAGATGTAGGCCTCAGTGATTTGAGGAACTGAATCTTCATGGGGTGGAAGAACCAGGGTTGCTGGTGCTGGGCGCGGTCCAGGTGCATACAGGCAAAGTCAGACCTGCCTTTGGAGCGCCCGCTGCACGTGCCTACTGCACTCGGTCGCTGCGCAGTCACGCTGTGACCTCCAATAAGTAGGTCCTGGAAGGTGGGAGGGTCACTGGGAGGTGGTGGGCGGGGCCAGCAGGCGGGAAACAACAGTGGGAATTGTGAGGGGAGAAAGGTTCAGCAAAAACAGGAGCACAGCATTCAAAACAGCAGAGGAAGCAGACAAAGAGGTGCATGAGAGACAAATACAGGACCAACAATAGGGACACAAGCCAGGCAGCAAGAATACTTAGTGAGGGGCAGCAGACACAGGGACCTGCTAAATGGGGTCGCACTGCAACCTCCGTTAAGTAGGTCCTGGGAGGTAAGAGAGTCAATGGGAGGCTGTGGGCAGGGGCCGGCATGAGACAAAAACTGTTGGAATCGCAGAGGAGAAAGGCTCAGCAAAAACAGGACAGCAGCAATGAAAACCTCAAAGACGCAGAGAAAACAGTGTGTGAGAGACAAATACACCAACAATAATAGGGACACAAACCAGGCTGCAACAAAAATGTGCGAAAAGCAGCGAACACGGAGACCTGCTCCTGTGTCATTGGCCCCCCGTCACTGTTTTTAACCATGGATAGTTAAAAGTGTTTTACTCCTAAAAATACCGCCATAAATGTAGCATCTTCTCTGGAAACTGATTTCTCTGTGTTTGTTTCTCTGTTTTGCAGGATGTCAGAAGCACCCTGAGCAGGTAAGGCTGGTTTATTATTCTCCTCTCAGTGTGTGGCAGTTGTCGGCTGAGTGGTTGTTTTGACATAATGTTTATCAACATACCTGTGTTGAAAAGTGCTTGGACCGGTTGATTCCCTACCAGGATACTGCAGTGGGGATGTGCACACTTCTGGTGTCGTTTGTGGTGGATGGAGTATACCACATGGATCATTCTTCTTTCTTCTTCATCTGGTGGGACATCTGCAGATGTTGGTGTAATTGCCCTGATATTTGTTTTTCTGGTGTTGTTTGTGGTCGATGGCATATGCCACATGGATCATTCTCCATCCGTCATCATCTGGTGGGACTTCTGCTGATTTTGGTGTAATTGCCCTGATATTTGTTTTTCTGGTGTTGTTTGTGGTCGATGGCATATGCCACATGGATCATTCTCCACCCGTCATCATCTGGTGGGACCTCTGCTGATTTTGGTGTAATTGCTCTGATATTTGTTCTTCTGGGTGGCTTGTATGTGTGGGTTTATCAACACATTTTTACTCCCTGACTTACTGTGCTTCAAGCTGCACAGTCCAGGACAAGCACCTGTCTGGAGTAAACTTCCTCTGCAATCCCTACATGGGCGACTCGAGATTGGTTTGGAACCTGTGTGGGTTGAGCTGTTGTATCTGATCATGTTCACAGGTTCCAATTTAAAGGTTTGGTGAGGGTCGCCTCCATATGGGAGGCCCTAGAGCTGGAGAGTTTGTTGAAGTACCAGAGTGGCTAAAGATCAGGCCGTGACTTTTTCTCATTCTCTGCACTTTCGTCGTTTTGTAGATGCACAACCCTGCATGACTTGAGCTCTGGTGTCCCCGGCTTCATCCGTTACCATGCACACACTGGCCAGTTCTCTTACCCAGGCATAAAACCCATCCACTGATCCATCAAGGTTCTGTCTTGTTTGCCAGAGTATGAACTGTTCCTAATTGGGGTTTACCAGGAACGCAAAATGGTCATTCGCTACATTCACCATGTTCTGGTGCTCGTGGGGCCGACCGAACCTCGCAAGGGTGTGTGAGAATTTGGGGGGCTCTCTTCCTCTCCTCCAAAACACCAAAAAGAAAACTGCCCATTCTGGAAACATTGCTTAGGGCAGAAGATAGCGATTGATGAAGATAACGAGAACGAGACTGATCAGGGGGAAAACGAAGAAGGTGTGAAGTATGGTCAGAAAATAATGAGATGGTAGAATGGCACCGATGCTTGGTGGAGGTCAGTTGCCGGGAGAGTCAGTAGATGACTACATAGCCGAGGTAAGGGCCTTAGCGGCATCTTATAGTGCAACCATTTCAAGATGAAATGTTCAGAGACCAGCTGGCATAAGCCATTGCTAAGAAAAGAACACAAGAAAAGCTTCATGAAAAAGGACTTTGTTCTAGCAGAAGCCATATACATAGAAAAAAGGTTTGAACGCATAAAACAAAAGCTGAGTGTAAAGAGGACAAGAGCTCAGGACATTACAGAGGCGCACCCTTCACTGTGTACAGAAGTCTTCACGTAGAGCTCACTCTGCCCAGACACCCAAGCCCCCTTAGGTGGCCAAGCCCTGCTACTCACACCTTTTGGCTTGTGCAGAAGATCTCACCAAGACTCACTACCCCCAGACATGATCCCTATGAGGTGACCAAGCCCCTACCAAGCACATTCATGTCTTGTGTAGAAACCTTCACAGGAGCCTCTCTCCAGACAACCAAAGCCTCTTCAGGACGCCAAACATCCAAAGCCTCTTCAGGACGCCAAACATCCAAAGCCTCTTCAGGACGCCAAACATCCAAAGCCTCTTCAGGACGCCAAACATCCAAAGCCTCTTCAGGACGCCAAACATCCAAAGCCTCTTCAGGACGCCAAACATCCAAAGCCTCTTCGGGACGCCAAACATCCAAACCCTCTTCAGGACGCCAAACATCCAAAGCCTCTTCAGGACGCCAAACATCCAAAGCCTCTTCAGGACGCCAAACATCCAAAGCCTCTTCAGGACGCCAAACATCCAAAGCCTCTTCAGGACGCCAAACATCCAAAGCCTCTTCAGGACGCCAAACATCCAAAGCCTCTTCGAGCCACTTAGACGTCTTCCTCCTCATTAATTGATGATGATGATGAAGAGAATGAGAAAGAGGGTGATCAAGGGGAAAATGAAGAAGAACGGGTGAAATATGGTCAGATAAAAATGAAGTGGTAGAGCGGCACCACTCCTTGCTAGAGGTGATTGCCAGTAGATGACTGTGTAGTGGAGTTAGGGGCTGAAGTGGAATCTTGTAATTCTGTGTCATTCCAAGACTAAATGTTCAGAGACCAGATGGTTCAAACTATTTACTGCAAAAGAACCCAAGAAAAAATATTATTGATGAAGGACTTTACTCTATTAAAGGCCATAGATGCAGCGAAAAGGCTTGAATGCTTGTCTCAAGACAGAAAACAATGATGTGCAAGTTCTGTGGAGCAGCCTTAAGTTTACAAGGTAGGATCCCAAGAGGACAAGGGCTCAGAGGCTTAGAGGAAAAACACCAGAAGGAACGACGGAGCAGGAGACGTAGATAATGGCTGCATTGATAGGGGTGTTGTAAGAGAAGAAGAGGCAATACCTATGATTACAGGTAAACATGGTAGTGGAAGCACACAATAAGTATGTTTACAGTGGATCTAAAGATGAATTTAATCTAAAAATGTGTGGAGAGTGATATGACCGTGATACTTTTTGTGCAAGATCAAAGTGAATATAGAAACTGTCCAAGAATGGCGGATTCTGTTGAACATTATAAGTTCATTGGCGATGATGTGGTCCATGTGTATCAGGGGGTGGAATTGAAAACGTCTGATATCAAAAGAATGGCAGATGGCAGGAAACAAATAAACGTGGTGGAATGTTTTGATCCCACATCACTTTTTAGGCTGTGACTGCTGGTGACTTTTAAAAGTGATTTGGTGAAATATTTGGCCCAAATTCGTGTGAGTGAGCCGGCCTTCTCATTGAGTTCAAGGGGGCTCACTAGCTCCCACTCTGACTCACTCACTGTCACTAGGTCTCATTCTCTTTCTGACTCACTCACTTATGCTCAGTCCGTCTAACTGAGTCTCCTTCATTCTCACTCAGTCAAACACAATCTCACTAAATCAATGGCGCTCTGATTCACCTATCACTCAATCACACTCTGACTCATCTGTCACGGAATCTCACTCCGACTCCCCTTGTCTCACTCACTCTCACTTGTTTCCTCTTAGTCCCACTCATTCCGCCTCACATGTCTCACTCATTCTCTCAGTCACTCAGTCTCACTCTTGCTACGACTCACTCAGAATGTGATTCACTCATTCTCAGTCTCCCCTAGTTTCACTTATTTTCACCTATTTTCAGTCAATCAGTGTTAATCAGATTCATTCAGTTTCACCGACTCGCCTTGTTCCATCCGTTCTCACTAATTGCTATTCAGTTCCACTCATTCAGTCACTCGGACAAAATCAGTATAATTGATTCTCACTCTGTCTCATTCATTGTAAATGTTTTTGTACTTGTATAGCGCGCAGCTACCCGTACCGGGTTTCCCGGCGCTTGTACTCATACCGCTAAGGAACCCTTCCTGGCTTTCCTTGTGTAGTGTCCACTCCTGGGCACCCCCATGGTGAAACCAGGCATCCCAGCGCTGTTGGGGCCGTTGAGGAGATTAAGCAAGCTATTGCCCAGAGTTGCAGAGTGGGACCCATGATTAGAATAGGCACTGAGGCGAGAATATCAGGTCAGAGGAACTTTTTTTGAGCCCGAGACCCGCCGAGGTGGGAATCGAACCCTGGTCCCGGGCCAGAGCTCTGCATCAAGGTCTGCCGCTCTAACCATTGAGCCACACTTCTCCACACTCCACACTCAGAGTGTGGCTCACTAAGGGCCTGATTTAGATCTCGGCGGACGTGTTACTCCATCACAACTGTGACGTATATTGTGTCTGCCGAAATATGACTCCCATTATATAGTGAAGGAAGGAGAGGGTGGGATTGGACTCAAGAGAGGGTACAGCTTTGGAGCTTGGTCCTTGATTCGGAACGGAGGTTCATCGTTTGAGAATGGCTGTGATCTGAGAGCGGCAGGACATAGAACATGTCTCCGGAAGATTGAATTGGGAATTCACATGTACGGAGGCTTGGAGGGTGAGGTCCAGTTCCTAAAAGGACAGATACCTTTAAAATCTACTTAATGTTTGTAGACATCCTGTGATCTCAAGAACACGGACTCTGTTGTACCTCACTGTAGTCTCACACCCTTGTCTCTTTTGTACCCTCCTCCAGCCTTGAGGCCTGGCTATGCTCTCCCCTCTTGTGGTGGTGTTGTAAGGCCTGGCTGTGGTCTCACTGCTCTTGGTCCATTGTATTCCTCCTGCTGTCTCTTGAGGCCTGGCTCCGCTGTCCTTTCCTGTGATCTCAAGTCCTGTCTTGGTTATACTCCCCTGTAGTCTGACCAGGCTTGTCTCAGGTGCCCCTTCTCTGGTCTCACAAGGTATGGCCCTGTTTTACCCCTCCTTTAGACTCACAAGAGCTGTCTCTGTTGTGCCTTCCTATAGTCTCACGAGGCCTGGCTCTATTTTCCTTTCCTGTCCTCTCGCAAGGACTTGCTCTGTTGTGTGTCTCCTAAAATTCTAAAGAGCTCTGACTTTGTTGTACCCTTTTGTGCTCTCATCAGACCTGGCTCTGCGGACCCCCTCCTGTGGCCTCACAAGGCCTGGCTCTGGTGTACCACCCCTTGTAGTCTCATTAGGGCTCGCTCAATTATGCTTCCTGTGCTCCCACTCAGGCCTGGCTCTGTTGCACCTCCTCCTGTGGTCTTACTGGGTCTCTCTCTGTTGTACCTAATACTGCAGTCTCACTAGTTCTTGTGCTGTTATACCTCCTCGTGTGGCACTACGGTGTCTTGTGCTGTTATAACTCTTCCAGTGATCTCACTAGGCATTCCACCGTTGTACCTTCTGCTGTGGTCTTACTAGGTGAAACGTTGTTATAACACCTCCTGCGGAGTCACTAAGCCTTGCTCTGTTATACCCCCTCCTGTGACCTCCCTAGTTCTTGCTCTGTTATACCTCCTCCTGTGACCTCCCTAGTTCTTGCTCTGTTATACCTCCTCCTGTGACCTCCCTAGTTCTTGTGCTGTTATACCTCCTCCTGTGACCTCCCTAGTTCTTGCGCGGTTATACCTCCTCCTGTGACCTCCCTAGTTCTTGCGCTGTTATACCTCCTCCTGTGACCTCCCTAGTTCTTGCGCTGTTATACCTCCTCCTGTGACCTCCCTAGTTCTTGCGCTGTTATACCTCCTCCTGTGACCTCCCTAGTTCTTGTGCTGTTATACCTCCTCCTGTGACCTCCCTAGTTCCTGCGCGGTTATACCTCCTCCTGTGACCTCCCTAGTTCTTGCGCTGTTATACCTCCTCCTGTGACCTCCCTAGTTCTTGCGCTGTTATACCTCCTCCTGTGACCTCCCTAGTTCTTGTGCTGTTATACCTCCTCCTGTGACCTCCCTAGTTCCTGCGCGGTTATACCTCCTCCTGTGACCTCCCTAGTTCTTGTGCTGTTGTACCTCCTCCTGTGGTCTTACCAGGTCTCTCTGTTGTACCTGGTGCTGTGGTTTCACTCTATTTTACTTGTAAAAAAATGGGTTATTAATTGAGGGGGGTGATAGTCCCACTCAAGTAACTGCCACAATCCTTGTGACTGTGAACCACAAAAATCACTGTATTCATCTGTGATTAACCCTCTGGTTGCTTTATTCAAAAGCAGCCAGGCTTAACATAGAGGCAATGTGTAAATTATTCACGCAGCACACAACAAGTAATAAAGTGGGAAGACAACACCAATAAAATGCCCAAAACAATTTACAAAAACAGAGTACAATTTTATTAAATCAATAAAATCAAAACAACACTAATCGAATAAATGGAACCAAAGTTATTAGTTTTTAAAGTTTTTAGTAGAAATAATACCAAGAAACACAAAGCACCAATTGTTGTTATCTGGTCGTAAGGGAACTGGGTAAAGTCACAGGTTCAGGCCAACCATAGTGAAACGAGGGTTTAAACCAAGGGACCAAAGTAGTCCTATAAAGTTACTTCTTTGGACCTTGCAGAGAGTTCCGTTTGTGTTTGCAGGGACCTTGTATTGGCGGTTGTGGGCAGCGGTCGTTGCCATAGCGAAGCCCAGGTCCCACTGGAGCTTGGCATTGGCAGTGGATTCTCGTCCCAAAGAAGTCACATCAAGATCACAAGGAGCCCAAAACATCTGTTTCTTCAACTTTTCTTCAGGAAGAGCTTCCGCTGATGCCAGCCACTCCCTGAGGTCACCTATTGTGGATCCGGACTCGATCCAGGCAGAAGACACCACAGGCTCAGTCAGGTCACAATTTTGCTGGTGAGCAGGGAAGTTGCAGGGAGAGCTCTGGAAGCTTGTGGTGTCAGTGAAGCTCACACAGGGGGTCTGCCGACTAAACAACGGACTCACTCTGGGGAGCCTGTGATCCATGCAAGCAGCTCCAGTCCTTATTCAATCAGCTATGCAGTCCTTCCAGCAGCAGGGCAGTCCATCTGAATCCTCCAAACGTCCAGGAGTGTTCTGATTGTGAACTTGGGAATTGTCGTTTGACCATTTGGCGAGACAGAGAAGCTCTGCTAGACTGTAGAGCACAGCGCGCTCATCAGGCGCGCTGCAGCACTTTTAAAAACTCCCGTTTTCGTGTGTTTATTTGAGAATTATTTTTCACTGTATACCCTGATTTTAAATATCGTTTTTCTCACTGACCGCATACCTGCATTTAAATTGCTGAAACACCGCGTTTGGAGCGGACCCCTCCTCCCACTTTGAATCACATCACACCGCCAGAACGGCGGACATCTTGGGTGAGGGCTCAGGATTGGGGCGGTCTAGTCGTCAGAAGGACGCTAGACCGGTACTTAAGGCAGCCATGTTGACGCGCAGCGGGCACGCGCGGCGGGCGCGCCGGTGCATCGCCGGAGTCACGCCAGAGTCCAGCCCGTCTGCGCCCGTCCGCGCACGAACGGGCGCGGGGGCTGGGACATCTGGCCAACGGCGTATTTACTCCTCGGAAGAGCTGCGTAATTTGGATATAGGTGAGGCACGCGTGGATTGTGCAACCTTACTGAAACTCAGAAAGTATGCGATTTCTGCCCCCCTTAATGTGATCCCCTCAGGGCGGCATTCTTCACTGAGAATAGCCAGCTTAAATACCCGCTCGCTCCACTGTCACCATGTTGAAATTTACAACCTGTTGCAGGATAATGAGATAGACCTACTGACTCTATCAGAGACTTGGTTGGGCGATAACTCGATGCCGGACATCATCGCCGCCCTCCCAAGCAGCTATGATGCTATATGGCATAATCGCCCAGGAAACGCACGGGGGGAGGGGTAGCGGTTCTTTTTAAAAAGGTTTTGTCAGTGGAAAGTCTGCTGTCAGAGACAGTTGATTCAGCTGATCTACTTGGGGTGAAAGTCACTGTGAATAATTCATGTTGGGTGGTGCTAGCGGTGTACCGCCCACCCAATGCAACGTCACTGTTCCATGACTTATTTGGTCCCATTATGTCGGACTTATGTACTCGTTACACCAAAATTGTAGTAACAGGAGATTTTAACCTACATTGGGATGAGTCTCATTGGGACCTGCCCATGCGCCAATTGGACACTTTGATGTCAGCCCTAAGTTTTAAACAACTTGTGGAGACACCCACACATAATAAAGGCCATGTGCTTGACCTGGTGTGGACCACTGATCCTAATGTGGTCCTTAAAGACGTTGCTCCATGTATATGGTCAGATCACTGTCTAATATCTTGTGAGGTACACATTAACGGCCCTAGAAACAATCTACCACTGGAAGTGAGGAGTATCCGTAATTGGGCAGAGGTTGATCTGCCAACCCTGACCGAGGTACTCTTGCCAAGGGATCGCTCTTTGAGTCCTGACTACAGCTTGGACCGGGACTATGCGGACTTAACGCAGAGCCTAACCCTAGCTATTGATCAGATAGCACCTAGGAGAGCAAAGCTATTAAAGGGACCGGGTAAAGGAGCCCCATGGTTTACGCCAGCACTGAGGGACCATAAAAGGAAGCTTAGAGCGATAGAAATAGGATGGAGGAAAACTAAACAGGCTTCGGCCAGAAACCTCTATCGAATCTCTCTTAATTTATACAAAAAGTCTATCGCTCTAGCGAAAGCTGAATACTACGAGGCTCGTCTAAGCAAGGCAGCTAACGTCCAGAAGGAGACCTTTAAGATCTTGTCGGAGTTGAGTAAAAAACCTGATAACTCCCAGTCTCCTCTAAATTGCAACGCCTTTCAGAGATATTTCTTGGAGAAAGTGAGAACCATTATCCAAGAGATAAAAAGTGGCACGGCAAATGGGAGGGCCTTGCTTACAGCCCCTCATAAACAGGCTGACTGCACCATCACACTGTTTCCAGAGATTGACACACTGAGCCTGGAACAGTTGATGGGTAGAATCAAATCCGGATCTCCAGCCGATCCGTGTCCACCAAGAGTCTTTCAGCTAGCCCGCCCGCTGCTGGAGGAACGTATCATCTTCCTCCTTAATAGATCCTTAGAGACAGGGCATATACCAGCTGAGCTTAAGGAAGCTCGTGTAAGACCCCTGCTAAAGAAATCAGGCTTAGACCCTGCTGTGCTAAAGAACTATAGGCCTATCTCTCAGCTGCCATTCCTCTCAAAAATACTGGAACAACATGTATTAAGATCCCTGTCTATGTACCTGGAGTCTTACCACCTACTTCATGAACGACAGGCAGGGTTTCGAGCCCATCACAGTACCGAGTTGGTGATGCTCTCGGTGCTGGATGAACTGAGAGGTATGGCTGACGGTAAGAAACCGAGCGCCCTGATTTTGTTAGATCTTTCAGCGGCGTTCGATACCATCAGCCATGCGTTGCTTCTGGAGAGGCTGAGGGACTTTGGTATTAAAGGTCGGGCCTTCAGATGGTTGCAATCTTTCTTGTCAGGTAGAACCCAAAGGATACAACTTGGGGATGAAATCTCCGAGGTGGGGACGTTAGAATGTGGGGTGCCTCAGGGCTCGGCCCTGTCCCCACTTCTATTCAATCTCTACCTGCAACCTCTGATTGCTTCTCTGGCGAGCATGGGCTGCACAGTATTTAACTATGCGGATGACACTCAGCTGCTGCTGAGTGTCGATAACACAAGTGCTGCACAACTCCAAACCCAGCACATCTTGAGGTACACGGTCCAATGGATGACGGGAAATCTTTTGAAAATCAACCCAGATAAGACCGAGGTATTGGTGATTCCATCTGCCACCTCCCCCTGGGGAGACCTCTATTGGCCCGCGGAGTTAGGCCCGGCTCCAAAACCTAGCCTGATTGTAAAGAGTTTGGGGATCAAACTGGACTGTGATCTATCAATGGTCAGTCAGATCTCCTCGGTGGTGGGAAGCTGCACCAACATCATTCGGCAGCTACGTAAGCTAGCCCCCGTTCTCTCCCAGTCTATGATGCGTTCAATTGTTGCAGCCACCGTGATCTCGAGGATAGATTACGGAAATGCCCTCTATCTTGGCCTGCCAAAAACTCTGATACATAGGTTACAGGTTGTTATGAACGATGCGGCACGTCTTATTTTTAGACTACCAAGACGAGCGAAGGCATCTCCCCTGCTACAGAGCTTGCACTGGCTCCCTATCAAAGAGAGAGCAGAATTTAAGAATCTGTGTATAGCCCATAAGTCTATCTATGGTCTGGCACCTGCTTACATCAAGGATCGCCTGGCGGTGTACAGCCCATTGAGATCTTTAAGATCATCAGACTCCCAATTACTGGTCTGTTCCAGGTACAAACTGGTGACTAAGGGAGGGAGAGCCTTCTCTGTGTTAGTTCCGCAGCTGTGGAACGCACTACCTGAGCAGCTGCGCAGGGAAGAGAATCTCCTACGCTTTAGACGGGTGTTAAAAACTTTGCTGTTTAGAAGATCCATGGGCGCAATATAGACTAGTGGTTGCTTTTCTGTCTTTGCTAAGTTATTGTTCTCACCATCGATTTCCGAGCGCCTAGAGACCTGTAGGTGAATGGGCGCGTTATAAATCAAAAATAACAATAACAATAACAATTGTATGTTCTATCGTGTAGTTCCTAGGAATCCCCACAGGACCTGCGCATTTTGGATGAACTCACCTGAGGGCTTGGTGTCCAAACCGACTCTGGACACCCCCACAGGATATGTCAGGCATTAGACCAGCTAGCTTTACAGTGCCACTACCACTCCCCTGGATCTTACAGTGGTGTAGTAGTTTCGGGCAACCACTGAACATGACAATGCTGATTCCTCAGGGATCGTGGAAAACAGTACAGTACTTTGCGCTCGGACACTCGTGCTTGCTTACTCTCAGAAAATACACAGGATGGCGATTAGGACGTTTCAATAAGTATTTATTGGCCCAGCGACTGTCTTGTGTAAAACATATTGGCTGTAACAATCAGGAGACAGAATCATACAAAAGAGATTGCTAGTACCAATATATTAAATAGTAGGTACATTTCTACCATAGTGCTAATAAGGTGAACATAAGCAGTTCAGATAAGAACAGTAGCCCTTACATATTCCTAAAATGTGAGCCCTAAGTAATTTGCCTAAATGTACCTGGCCTCGATGTGTAGGTGTAGCATGTATATGTGTATGTAGCCTAGAATCCCCTAGGGAACCTCCAACCCCCTCACCTGAGAACGAAGGATCCCGTCTCTGCTTCGAGGATGACACCCCACACGGGATGTCAGACTGCTGCTTGTCGAAGATTCAGCATGCAGGCCCTCAGCTCAGCTTGGAAGGAATTCTCTTCTAAATTGTAGGGGGAGTGAGGTTCTTTTATACTTAAGTGGTCACTCCAGGGTTTTTTCTAGAAATGATACGTTTTTAAAACAATTTTAAATATTTAGCAAATAATCATCGCAGTATTTCCCAAACAAATGCGATCATACACTGTTGGCCAAAGATGAAAAAAGTGGTGACCCTTATACAGAATAATTCTGCTGTGCCTGGGGACATATATGTGTACGTCAGGTACAGGGATTATGATAGATTGCTAAGAGCCTTGTGTTGAAGAGATAGGCACAAGCTACTCGATAAAAGGCCACCTGTTTAGAATCGTAATTGTTGTGTGAATAGGTCAATGTACGAAAATATGGGTATACATGATAGGACTAGCCTAAAGGACGTGTGGAAATTCTCATGACCAACCCACAAAATTGGTTCTGGTCAGTTCTTCCGCATCCCCTTGTCTTTTCTCCAAACTGTCCAGGGTGACAAAGGCAAGGCTAGGCCTGGTGTCAGGTTCCTTTGTATGTGCTGCAGGCGGGGTCTTCAGAAATGTAAGTATGGCAGAGTTCAGCTTCTCCCCAGCTACCTTGTCAGGGAGACATTCTCCCTTAACTCCTGGGCATCCTTTACTCAGGGTCTGGAAGGAATACACAATGCCATGGCAGGAGAGCCATTCACAATCATGTGACTTGGGATAATGGCAGAAAGGCACAGATGGTTTGAGCAGAAAAATGCCAGCTTTCTAAAATTTACATTTTCAAAACTGTGACTTTAGATTTGACTTCACCATTAAGAAGGATTTGTTTAATTATGCGAGGCGTAGCTAGGTGCCAAAGGAGTAAAACACAGACTGAGGTGCTCCCGGCTGCACACCGCCATCTGAGACATCCTGGACTCCATCCACCTCATTTGGCTGTGCATTACAGAGATTGTAGGCACTTGCACAACTGGGGACTCACGGATGTGGGAGAAATATCTACTACTTTACTCACCAAGTAAGAAGCTTTCACCATAACAGCGAGCCCCGTACTGATTCTTAAAATGGCAGACTGCTTTTGCCGCTAGGCCAAGCTATTACAGGGAGAGTGCCTGTTGCGGATTAAAACACTGGTAAGCAGCAGCAGGACCGGGGGCTGGCACCTAAACCTTGCTGACTAGCGCTGTTACCTACTAAGCCCGCCAGGTTGGAAGCTTTCACTGGACATGGTTCATACCACCCATTAACGTTGATGTAAGCCTCTGGACTGAGAAACTGGGGCCTATGTAGATTTGGGACGCCACTACGGGCCCCACTTGCTGGCACATTGCGAGGCTGACTGGATCTTTGCCCACCCCAGCCTACAATTACCCTGTCACTCTGAAGGATCCTTGTACCTCTGGCATTTTCTGTCTGGGGCTCCTGAACTGTGTTGAATCTGGGGGCCGTGAGGGCAGAAGAGAAGGCACTGGCAACACGTTACTGCATGGGCAGTGCCACCTGGGGGGCCCGAGAGTTGCATCGCTACAGCGTGACCTGGGGAAGGGGCCCTCCTCATTACAGGACTGACACCTTCAGCAATGTAGGGTCTGCCTACAAGGGACCCCGAGACATACTGCTGGGGGAGCGGAGTGGCCCTGGCAATGACAAGGTCTTGAGAGAGGCTGCCAGCAAACTTGAGGAGGCCTGCACCACCAGACATTGATACTGTGGGCTCCATTGATAACCCCATTACGGGAGTGGAAGGTGCCACTCTCACTTCGTCCGGCAACTCACTCTCTGGTCGGCCTGGAAGCTCTCTTAGTGCATCTGGTGCCAGCAGAGTATAACACATGGCCCAAGCTAAATGCTGACTCTCTCTACCCACTCCCTCTGCAATCTCACTACTGCGATTTACTGGGGACCTGAGGAGCTGAGTTTCTGGTAGCCCCCCCAGTCTCCCTTGAAAGCCTGGTGGAGCCCACACCTGGAAGGGTCCGGGCTTCCTTTCTTTATTTCCCCTGTTGCCTGGCATATCTGCTTCGGTTCTTGGAACTCCTATATGCGCCGGGAGGTGCTCTAACCCTGCTAGAGAGCCAGACACGGTTGTCTGGGGTAATCTGGACCCCCTGGGTTACAGAACTTGCTTCAGTTTCTGTATTTCCTGAGTGGATTGATACTGCCGGATGCAGCTGGCTCAAAGGCCCTGACGGCATCCTGGACACTTTCCCTCCTGCTTCGGTCACCACTCTGACAACTGCTCCATCTGACTGGGCATGGCCCAAGAGCATTCAGATCCCTACCCAGGAGTGAGATCTTTCACTTAGAGTCCTGCTACTCCCAGTTGCTGGGATTCAAGTAATTGGACAAGTCACCTCAAGACGTGGGAACCTGAGTGGGGAGCACCCTGGTCCTACCCTGGATACAGTCCTGCAGGCCATCACTGCCTCTAAGGAGGCCCTAGAGCTAAAGAATGACATCATCATGGCAAACATGGGTCTTTTGTGAGATGATCAGGGACAGCTGGCTGAGCGAGTCGCCACCACTGAACGTGCTATAGATGACCTTGTACCAGAAATGTCCTGAGTGCAAACCAGGCTATGTACCATGGAATGCAAGCTTAAAACTTTTGAAACCAGAGCTGAAGATGCAGAAAATAGATCACGTTGAAACAATATTAAAATTACTGTACTCCTGGAGCGTATTGAGGACACTGCTGTGAACATGATCGACTTCTTGGAAACATGGATTAAAGAAAAGGTGGCTCCAGAGGGCCTCTTTCCTTACATTGAGTCAGAACAAGCTCATTGTGCCCCTTAACGCCTCCATTGCCTAGAGCTGCTCCCTGACCAATAGTGGCAAAACATTTGCACTTCAAGGACCTGCGGTGACTCCCAGAGCTCATCCCACAGCCCTACACTCTTCTACGCATATATGACCCCGCTGGCCAACATAATCAGATCTCATGGTCTCAACACTTCCTACACAGACAACACCCAACTCATCCTTTCACTTACTGATGACCTCATCACCACCAGAACCAACTTCCACAGATGTATGACAAACGTCGCTGACTGGAGGAAGAATAACTGCATTCAGCTGAACAAAGAAAAGATGGAAGTACTGATCATTGGCAACAGCAGCAACACATGGAACAATTCCTGGTGGCCATCAGACCTACCACCCGCACCCACTCCCTCCAACCATGCCAGAACCTCGGAATCATCATTGACAAGAAGCTCTCCATGAAATCACAGATGAATGCCGTCTCCTCTGCCTGCTTCCTCACTCTGAGCATGCTACGTAAGATCTTCAAGTGGCTACCCCTACACACGAGATGCATCGTGACACAGGCCTTCCTCACCAGGTGACTGGACTATGGCAACGCCTTCTACGTACGAATTGCCTCAAACCTACAGAAACTTCAAAACATACAAAACACCGCAGCCAGGCTCATCCTCGGCTTCGCCCGACGAACCCACATCACACCCCATCTCAGGCAGTTCCACTGGCTCTCCGTACAGAAGAGATACAAATTCAAGCTGCTGACCCACGCACACAATTCTCTACACATCCAATGTCCTGCATACATTAACCACCTCCTGAGCTTCCACAAACTGTGGAGAAGACCATGCTTTGTCTCCCTTTCACTTTACCATACTTCTCGCATCTATCGAAGCAGAAGTGGAGGACACTCCTTCTAGCACATCGCAGCAAAGACCTGGAACAGCTTCCCCACGCACCTCTGGACCATCACCCTCCTTCCGGAATTCTGAATGGCCCTCAAAACCTCGGTGTTCGAATAAGTTTCCGGGACCTGCAAGTGCCTGGATACCTTACTGGTTCATTAACTGCGCTTTATGAATCATGATTGATTGATCGATTGATCACATCCTGACCCAAGCCAGACTCCATGGAGTCATCATGGTTGAGAATCACAAAAGCATGTTCTTTACCGAATTAACGAGAGAAGTCCAGTAGCAAAGAGCCTCTTTTACTGATACCAAAAAATGCCTTCCCCAACTAGGCCTCATGTATACTATGTTGTTCCTGGCCAAATCGAGGGTGACCTTGGGCAATGAGGTGCAATACTTCACACCGTCGCAGTCCCTAGGGGAATGGATGGTCTGTCTCCCTAAACGAGAAGGAGACCTTGCACTGGAGAATATATGGACTAGCCAGTGACCATCTTCAGAAAAGAGCCAAACATAACCAGTTGGCTGCTCCATCTCAGTCGCAAATACACCATGAACACTGACAGATGATGGAGGCAGTAGCCACCATGAGTGGAGGGGCTCTGCTCTGTCATCTGTCAAAGGTGAAAATGAACTACATGACACAGACTCTGATCGAGCATCTGTCTCATCCTAGGAATCTGCTGACTTTATGCCAGGGTTAATCCAGGCATGTCAGATGAGATAATCTGAAAGAACTGCTTTGGTTTGGTTTTGCTTGGGAGCTAGTGGAATGTTGAATGCAATGCTGATTGAGCCGCTTACTCATTTCCTATAATGCCGTTTTTTTTTATGCAGGGCTCAATCTAAGGTGATTATCCTGTTCGCTTCCTTCAGATGGTGTGCTGCGGGCTGGGTAGTGCCTCCACAGACGCCCACCCCCATGTTTTTGTTGTTGTGCTTATAATGCATGCACATGTGTTGGATGGTTTCCGACTGGTTTGGATGGGGAGTCATTTGCTTCTGATCTTGGGGATGGAGAGTTGGGTTGGTTGCATTTTTTTTGCTATTTTTGTGCAGTTAACCCTGTCTACTGTTCTTGAATACCATTGACAGAAAGATGGGCACAGGTAATGCGAGTGGAATGGACCCTCTCTTCCCGGACCTGTGCTATGCTACTCTAGCGCCCCCTAATGGTGAACCCCATGGCATACAACTTCATCTACTGGAATGTCCTAGGTCTTAATAATATGTCCAAGGGGTACAAAGTACATTCTTACCTTTACTGACGGAGAACACACATAGTCCTACTGCAGAAAACCCATCTTACTAGGTCTGAAGGGTTGGCTCTCCACAAGAGATGGCGGGGCCAGGAGTATGCCACAACCTATTCAGCCTCTGCCAGAGGAGTTTTGCTGTGCGTCAGACCGGGGTACCCTTCCTGAAAACAACTGAAGTCGTAGATCTAGAGGGCAGATACATTGTGATTACGCGGAGTTTGGCAGAAGACTACTCATTCTACTCAGGCATGCACAAACATCATGTTTGCCTTGACACCTTGAAAAGGCACCTGGCTGTCCATGGAGCGCTTCACGAGGTAGAATATCTGTGCCAAACGACTTCAGATCATAACCCAGTGTCTTTGAAATGGGAGCCTGAGCGCCCACACATCCCGGAGTGGTGACCATTGGTGAAAGCACAGGTTGACCTGGTCTTCCAGCATTACATTGGCGAAGTCAAAAGTGCTCACTATTGCTGTCAATGCCGGGACTGCTACATCCCCTTTGATTGAGTGGGACGCCTTTAAGAAAGTGATCAGGGGTCGCTGTTTTGCATAAGTGGTTGGGTGCAACGTACATTAGTGGATGAGGTAGAAGATCAAGAAAGGGCACTATGGGACCTTGAACAACGGAGACTGGGAAATCGAGTCCTTTAGTATACACTGCTCGAGGCAAACGAATCACTGGCAGCCCAGGTTGAGAGACTACTATGCTTTGACTACAGGGAATATCTGAATCGTGCCCATGCAGGGTGTGATAAAGCAGGCACCCTATTAGCATGGCTCACTGACCCAATTACCAGGGATTCCTTGATTTTAGATATGTAATTGGCCACCGGTGAGCCCCTATATAGCCGGACTGCCATCAATACTAGATTCCGGGACTATTATACATCACTCTATGCCGCATCTCTTAAGATGCCACCCCAGGTCCTTGAGGGCTTCCAGGCCCCTGGGGTCCTACGTGCGCTTTCACTGGGTGATGTGTGCAAATTAGTGGGAGAGATTACAATTCAAGAAGAAAGAGATGCCATTTAAAATTTGGCATGTGGTAAAGTACTAGGAGCTGGCGGCCAACCCATGGAGTTCTCTGCCACATATTGAGACACCTTGGGTCTGAAACTAGTAGAACTTTACACTGCAGCTTGAGAATAGGGCATCTATATGTGAAGCTCTGGTTTTACATACCTAAAAGTAGGTCGCCCTCCATCGGATGTCAGGCAGTAGCGGCCCGTACAGGGAGTGCTGCGGGGGAGGGTCAGGGTGGGGGGTAGTAAACACGGGAATACGGATTAATGCAGATAAGTCGACAATTAAATCAATAAAATGAATTTCATTGCGCGCGCTGCATCCATCACATTTGGCGATGCATCCCTGTCCATAGAGGCTTCACAGCATCACTGATGTTGGAATGGGGAGGAGCGGAAGAAAGTGCTAGATTTGAATTGTCTTGGCAGTCGCCTCTCTAGTGCACATTCTTGGGGTCACCAGGTTACCAACCATACCCTTATACTAAAGCACACTGCAGCATCAATCTTAAAATTTGCCAACAAGACCCTGTTCCACCCAATTTCTCCCCTTCTTGAGGTTTGGAGGGCTAAAGCTGTAGCAGCTGCAATATACAAAGCACAACTCTGGGGATAGGTTAATCAAAAAACCCTGGAAATGGCAGGGAATACATTTTAAGAGTAGCTCTTAAATTACCCCAAAGCATGTCACTGATTTTTAAACATGAATAGGTTTTCGGTCTATTGTACCCCTATCACATTTGAATCCCATCTTGTACTGGCTACGGATTTGGTCTACCCCCGAGCTGGCTGAATAAAGGGGGGTTTAGGAGATGGGTCAGATACATCTCAGGGATGAGTTTTGCAACCCTGGTTGGTCTATGTAAAACAGTCCTTGTACTCCTTAAATCTACATGAGTACAGGTTGTCCCCTGAAACCATTCCATCTTCTGCAAATAAGAACCTGGGGTCCATCTACTGGAAGCTTGAGGAGGCTAAATTATCTAAACAGGTAGGCTTGGATCAAATGACTGAGTGTTTCATGGGATTCAAACCTACCTCTCACTTTGAAAATATATGAATGATATTCATCCCCCGTTCACAAAAGCTCTTTATATAATATTTAGGTTAGGTACATTGCCGCTAGGTACCTTCACTATTAAACGGAGTGATCAGCAAGGAGGTAGTAAAATATGTCCTGTTTGTAGAAGTGCTGAAGAAACTGACGACCACCTCCTATTTGTTTGCCCAAGGTACTATCAGTAAAGCAGGCATTGGATTGCTTCTTTGTGCTGCCTTTTAGGTGTTGCCCAATACAGGGTAGTGATAAGATTATGCAGAGCGGACACGTCTCCGGTCATTGTTTTCTCCATTGCTAAATATCTGAAGAGCATATGGCCATTTCGTCAAAAAGTGGCCTTCCTACCATTGTATAGCCCTCTTCCTCCTAATGCAAATCCCTCCCTTTTTATGTATTACGGGGTTATTGTTTTTAGAACATGTGTTTTTAAGTCTTTTACTAACCAGAGCACTTGCACTTTATTTAGTTAGGCTGTCCTGCAAGACAGGGTTGGGCTGTAAACCCAGCTGTATCCCTGTATCTACTCTCTCTGTTCTCAGTGGATCAATTCCTGTGTTCCATGTGTTAAATGTAGTATGCCTGCACCTTGAAATGTCTCTTATTAGATTATCTGCTTTTTTAAAGATTATCATTTTAGTCTGAAGTTTTCACAAATATATTTATTACAGCATGATGTGTAAAAGCTGTACTTTTAGGCATGACGGACCACATTAGGTTTTTATCTATGGCCAAGCATTTGTACATCTGCTTTGTGTTTTTAGGCCAAGAGTGGATACTTCTTAGAATATTTTATCCATGGTATCTGTATAGTTTTATCTGACATTGTATTGTGTTTTCTTTTTAAAATATCATAATGTTACTACTTGTATGGCATTTGGGAAATAAAGTAAAACCAAAAATATTGTGCAAATAATCTTGGGCAAACAAATAGGAGGTGGTCGTCAGTTTCTTCAGCACTTCTACAAACAGGACATATTTTACTACCTCCTTGTTGATCACTCCGTTTAATAGTAAAGGTACCTAGCGGCAATGTACCTAACCTAAATCCATACTAATATAATAAAGAGAGAGCCCAAACCTTTGAGGCGAGTAATCTCAGGAACCACAGCATCAATCACAACACCCAATACAGCGTTGGAAAGGGCAGTTGCAGCAGAAGGACATAGGCTATGCAGACGCCCACCATATACATTTAAAAGGTAAAAGAACCGTGCCAGCAAAGTAGTCCCTTGTGGGCGTGTCTGCGTTGTGCTGTGGGCGTGTGCTGGGGGCGTGACAAACGTTGGGGGCGTGTTGTACGTTCCGCCCTTCATGCCATGTCTCATATCGTGTGCTAATCCCACCCTGCTCCCTTTAAATACCCCTGCACCCCATAATCATAACCCACCCTTACTCCTTAAAATACCCCAACACCCTTAAACACTAACCCATCTTAACCCTATAAATATACCCTGTACCCCAAAACCCAAACCTATCCCTAAACCCTAAAAATACCCATGCACCCCAAAACCCAAACCTAGCCCTGAACCCTATAAATACCCCTGTACCTCAAAACCCAAACTTACCTCTGAACCTTAATACCCCTGTACCCCAAAACCCAAACCTAGCCCTGAACCCTAAAAATACCACTGTACCCCAAAACCCAAACCTACCCCTGAACCCTAAAATACCCCTCTACCCCAAAACCTAAACCTAGCCCTGAACCCTTAAAATACCCTTGTACCCCCAAACCCCAAACCTCCCCCTGAACCCTAAAATACCCCTGTACCCCAAAACCCAAACCTAGCCCTGAACCCTTAAAATACCCCTGTACCCCAAAACCCAAACCTACCCCTGAACCCTAAAAATACCCCTATAACCCAAAACCCAAACCTAGCCCTGAACCCTAAAAATAACCCTGTGCCCCAAAACCCATACCTATCCCTAAACCCTAAAACTACCCCTGTACCCCATAACCCAAAACAATATCTGAACCCTTAAAATACCCAAACATCCCAAAACATATACCCCAGTACCCCAAAACATATACCCCTATACCCATACTTACCTTATCCAAACATTTTTAAAAAAAACATGCTTTTACCATTCATGCATTTACAACGAATTTCGTTGTAAATGTATGTGTGGTAAAAGCATTTAAATTGTAATGCCATGCGTTATAATGGCATTGCGGAGTCATGGAGAAGGGTGGCTCAATGGTTAGAGCGGCAGACCCTGATGCAGAGGTCTGGCCCGGGACCAGGGTTCAATTCCTGCCTCGGCGGGTCTCGGGCTCAATTTCCTCGGACCTGATAATTCTCGCCTCGGTGCCTATTCTAACCATGGGTCCCACGCTGCGACTCTGGGCAATAGCTTGCTTAATCTCCACAACGGGCCCAACAGCGCCGGAATGCCTGGCTTCACCTTGGGTGTGCCCAGGAGTGGGCATTTCACAGGGAAAAGCCAGGAAGGGTTCCACAGCGGTATGCGTATAGCGCCAAGACACTCATGAGTATAAGTGCGCTTTACAAGTACGAATCATTTCATTTTATGGTACTTTCGTAATGAAAGTATGCGGAGTGATGGTATGCGGAAAGAAAGTTGCAGAATAATGGGTGTTTACCCTCCCCCGGTAAGTACATTGGTGGCACGACGGCCCACATCTCCAGCAACATACTCATATTTTTTCACCACCCATTTGAAAAATGCACAGGTCTCTCTCATTGATGGCCAGCACGACATACACTTTTAGACACACCTCCCGCCACAAGTTCTAGAATTCCGAACTTTAGAGCTGGGGAGCTACGTTCGAATCTCGGCATCAGCTCAACATCCTGTGATTCCAGGCAAATCGCTTTGTCTCCCCGTGCCTACCACAAATGAATGTGTTCTTCTGTAATGTAAATTGTGCTCATGCCATGTTGTCGAGTACGCGCTATATAATAATGCAAGGAAAAATAAATTAGGGAAACTCGAGTTCACACATTACTGAACGCGCACTCTTAAGTGCATCAGCAGTGCACTGTGAATCAGAGCGTTTCACAGGCCTGTCACAGATAAGAAATGCTATCTAAACGAAATCCTACAAAACAATATACTACTGGCCGGCAGCAATTCATACCCGCACAATGTTGGGACGGGCTGCTAGTATTATATAAAGAGCTTTTGTGAACGGGGGAAGAATATCATTCATATATTGTCAAAGTGAGAGGTAGGTTTGAATCCCATGAAACACTCAGTCATTTGATTCAAGCCTACCTGTTTAGATAATTTAGCCTCCTCAAGCTTCCAGTAGATGGACCCCAGGTTCTTATTTGCAGAAGATGGAATGGTTTCAGGGGACAACCTGTACTCATGTAAATTCAAGGAGTACAAGGACTGTTTTACATAGTCCAACCAGGGTTGCAAAACTCATCCCTGAGATGTATCTGACCCATCTCCTAAACCCCCCTTTATTCAGCCAGCTCAGAAAGATGAAAGGATAAGTGTGCCTTGCTAGAATTTGTAGTTGTGTCTTGAGGTCAGACAGATGCCAGCAGTCAGCACTTCCCTCACTGAGCCCTCTTGTAAACTTGAGGATAGATGTTTATGTCTATGTTCTATAGTTCTAGAGCAGTGATGATAGAATTTGCTGTAACAGAGGTTGTCTGCTAGTTCTTCCAAGGTTGTAGAGTAATGGTGACATGGTTTACACTGGCAGAGATTGGGTGTGGCAGTGTTGTGTTGTGGGTGCTGGCAGGAATGCATGTTGACCTCAGTTAAGAAAGCATTTATTAAGTATATACACGAGGGGGGTGTGGCCAAGCAGCATGGCCGACAGGACGTGAGCTCCCTCAGCTCCCGACCAGCCAGCCGCATAACTCCTGCGAATATCCTATTCGTGGAGCTCGGACCGGACCTGTGGGTGTGTCTGGGTCCCTACAAGCGGGGGGAACACCCTGTGGAGAAGTAAGCCTGGTCGGCAGACTGGGATCGGACGCCGCGACTCTGAGCCCATTAGACTGGCGGGGCGGAACTACGCGAGGCCGGGGATGCGGCCTGTACCAGCGCAGGTGGGATCCAGTGACTGAGGCTGCTGCTCACTCGGCGGACTGAACTGGGCACTTGGCTGTTGTGGGGGAGGCACCCACTGTCATCGGGGGCCTCCTGCGGGGGGCTGAACCGCTGCATCGTCTCTGGCCCCCACGGGTGGACGGTGGACTGTGCAGGATGCTGTGAGGCGCCCAGTGGCCAGCAATAAAGCATCTACAGGCCGGAGCAGGCGATCCTCCCCTGGATTGCTCTTGGGATCCCCCCGGAGGTGTGGCGGAGAGCGAGTTGTGGCGGCGACCTGTCTGGAGGAGGGCTGACTGACAGACGGGAACCCGGGGCCATAACTACGCAAGACTCGGGATGCGGCCTACATCAGCCCGAGTGGGATCCGGTGATTGAGGCTGCCGCGCACTCAGCATACTGAACTGGGCACCTTGCTGTTGCAGGGGAGGCACCCACTGTCATTGGGGGTCTCCCGTGCGGGGCTGCACCTCTGCAACGCTTCTGGCCCCCACGGGTGTACGGTGGACTGCGTAGGGTGCCGTGAGGCGCCCAGTGCCCAGCAATAAAGCTGCCAAACAGCTGCTAACTCTCCCTCCTGAGGCGGAAGCCGGGAGGTCTCCTCTATACTTTGCACATTGCACTTTTAGCCGCTTAATGATTTTAAAATTGCTCGTATTGTGATTTTACATTGTTTGCATGGTTTGCACCTCTCACGCTTGATTTAAAAGGCGTGTAGAGACTTCCTTGCAATTTCACCCGCTTTCTGTACCTATCCCCCCTCCCTCCGCCCCCGGACAGCCCTCGGCCGAGTGTAGACGCCGAGGGCTGGTTGTTCCAACTTTGGCGGCCATATTGGGTGGGGGCTGGTGAGTGACGCGCTCTAGCAGCGGTCATAAAGGACGGCTATGACTCCGCGCAGCGGACGCGCTCAGCGGACGTGCCGGACCTGCGCCGGAGTCGCGCCAGAGTCATGCCCGTCTGCGCCCGTCCGCGCCCAGACGGGTCCAGGGCCAGCCACTCTGTTAAATTCAGTAAGGACGGTACGTACTTATTCGCGTGCTGCATTACTGCGCTCACGCTCTTTGACACCGTTGCACTGCTCCACGTTTCATAGGGACACTGCACCTTTTACTCACTGCACTCTATGTCAACCTCCTTACCAAGCAGAGGTAAATCACACACTACGCTTGGCTCTCTTAAATTGCAGATCTCTCCCCAGGCATTCTCTAGAGGTTAACCTCCTCATCTCAGAACACAAGTTAGATATTCTGTTCTTAACAGAAACATGGCTCACACAAGGTTCAGAAGCAGACATTGTGAACGCTCTTCCCCCTGATTTTCTCATTCACACCCAGGATCGACCGTTGGGTCGAGGGGGAGGCGTCGCCATTCTGTACAAGAACTCTCTGACCTGCAGAGCCCAGAAAGGGGAGGTGGAAGATTGTGAGAGCTGTAAGTTCTCCTTCCAAATCTCTCCCACTGTCACAATGTCGGGACTGCTACTCTATCGTCCCTCAGGAAGTATTGGCAACTTCACTAGCTCCCTCACGGAAACGGTAATGGTCTGTGCTGCTTCTACAACTAATTTCATCACCCTGGGAGACTTTAATCTCCACTTTGACGACCAGGAAGACCGGTCAGCGACAGCCCTTCAATGCGATTTTAAAATCTGTGGGGTGGACCTCATAAACTTGGAGCCCACCCACAACAAGGGCCACCTGTTAGACCCGATTTTTTCTAATATTCCCACCATGAAAGCAGCCCCCCCGATTCCTCTGCCCTGGACAGATCACTTCATGATTCCTTTTGCCTGGCGAACTAAGTTGGAGAACACTCCTCCCACTAGCGGCGGCGCTCCAGAAAGACCATGGGCCAGGCTATCTGTGGAGAACTTCTCGCGAAGCCTGGAAGCCTCACGCCCACTACTCCCGCAGGACCCTGTCCTGGCGGAAGCAGACTTCTGTCGATGGATGTCGAACACACTCGACGCCGTCCTTCCTGTAAGATCGACAGGAAGAAAGGAGAAAAGACTGCACACCGCCCCTTGGTACACGCCTGAGCTGAGGGTAATGTGGAGGGCTTGTAAAAAACTAGAACGCGCCTGGAGAAAAAATTGGGAAATAGCCTGTAAAACTGTATATCATACGGCGATGAGGAGCTATAAGCTCTCCATCCGGCTAGCTAAAACTGCATTCTTAGAGGAGAAAATCAACAACGCCTCCAACTCCTCTAGAGAAACTTTTCGGGTGGTTAAAGAACTCCTGAGGGTCCCTACACCTCCTGCCCTCACGGATAATCTGGAAGACAAATGCAATAACCTTGCAGTGTACTTTCATACTAAAATTGCAAACATTCTGTCCACCCTGCCCCCACCTAAGATAGAAGCTCAGCCCCTGGAGGACCTGCGTTTACTTCAGAGGACCCTGGACTCCTTCAGACCAGTAACCAACATGTACGAAGGGACCCCCTCAAAGGATAAATTTGGCCCAGGAACAGAGGGGAGCATAAACACTGCAATGTGAGAACGTTCCTGCAATGGCCTTATATTTTAATTTGTACAATTACATCTATATATTTTCTATTTGGGTGATAGATACAAACAACATACTAAGTAAGTTCAAAACATTACAAAATTTATTTTTTAAGTTTTTCAGTTCATTTAAATACTAATTTTCATCACAAAAATCACAGAGGAAAAAATTACAATTCATATCAAAAACCTTGACAAAAGACAGAAGAATCATAAATATATACAACACAATTAATATATAAAAATTATAACCCCTTGGTAACAAACATATCTCTCAACATACTCACATGCTAACAATCATACCACACTCAACCTCATACTCAAATGGAGAAGGAACTGAATAGACAGTAAGCAGAATAACAATGCTATATTATTGGCCCCCAGATGTACTATTAGGCCATCGCAGCAGGTCTACGCGCGTTTCGGCAGCACTCGGCCGCCTTCATCAGGACCTTTTCCTCGTGATACAATAAGTACCAAGGGATCAATTGGCACCAACAGCTGTAGAATCAAGGAGGAGCGGCTCTCCCAATTATCATAGGGCGGGATATCCTGTTTGTCCTTGAAGTGGCTTTAATGGTAGTAGGAGAGACCCGGTGTGGCAGTCGGTTCCTAGATTTTCGAATTCATGGAGTGGTTTAAGACAAAGACGGTCAGCGGGATATCAGTTAAAATTCCTACCATAATTTCAATCTATTATGAAGGGCACATTTGGTAGAAAGGCACATTCGTGAGTGTGCTTGCCGTGATTTCAGTTTGATTAGAAAAACTCATTCATGAAGACAGCACCCTCGTGGGTAAGGTTGCTCCGTAGTCTGCGTCCCTTGCAACCATGCTTATAGCATCGTATCTCCGCACCGTCTGTCTCAACTGCCAGTAAACCAGCCAGGTTTACTGGCAGTTGAGACAGACGGTGCGGAGATACGATGCTATAAGCATGGTTGCAAGGGACGCAGACTACGGAGCAACCTTACCCACGAGGGTGCTGTCTTCATGAATGAGTTTTTCTAATCAAACTGAAATCACGGCAAGCACACTCACGAATGTGCCTTTCTACCAAATGTGCCCTTCATAATAGATTGAAATTATGGTAGGAATTTTAACTGATATCCCGCTGACCGTCTTTGTCTTAAACCACTCCATGAATTCGAAAATCTAGGAACCGACTGCCACACCGGGTCTCTCCTACTACCATTAAAGCCACTTCAAGGACAAACAGGATATCCCGCCCTATGATAATTGGGAGAGCCGCTCCTCCTTGATTCTACTGCTGTTGGTGCCAATTGATCCCTTGGTACTTATTGTATCACGAGGAAAAGGTCCTGATGAAGGCGGCCGAGTGCTGCCGAAACGCGCGTAGACCTGCTGCGATGGCCTAATAGTACATCTGGGGGCCAATATTATAGCATTGTTATTCTGCTTACTGTCTATTCAGTTCCTTCTCCATTTGAGTATGAGGTTGAGTGTGGTAGGATTGTTAGCATGTGAGTATGTTGAGAGATATGTTTGTTACCAAGGGGTTATAATTTTTATATATTAATTGTGTTGTATATATTTATGATTCTTCTGTCTTTTGTCAAGGTTTTTGATATGAATTGTAATTTTTTCCTCTGTGATTTTTGTGATGAAAATTAGTATTTAAATGAACTGAAAAACTTAAAAAATAAATTTTGTAATGTTTTGAACTTACTTAGTATGTTGTTTGTATCTATCACCCAAATAGAAAATATATAGATGTAATTGTACAAATTAAAATATAAGGCCATTGCAGGAACGTTCTCACATTGCACTCCTTCAGACCAGTGACTGAGGATGAAGTCTCTAAAGTCTTATTGTCCATTAAGAGTGGCTCTCCCCGGGATGCTGTCCCCATGAGGATCCTCAAACTGGTTGCCCCTTCCATTGTGGAGCCTATCACCGAGGTTATTAATGCCTCACTAGGCACAGGTGTAGTCCCACCTAACTGGAAGGGTGCCATAGTTAAAGCCCTCCTAAAAAAACCGAGCCTAGACCCTCTAGATATGGCTAACTATAGGCCCATTTTGCTACTTCCGGGACTCAGTAAAATCACGGAAAAATTGGTTAACTCTCAGTTGTCCAATTTCCTTGAGTCCAACGGTGCGCTGAGAAGCTCCCAAACAGGCTTTCGCCCAGGTCAAGGCACTGACACCGCCTTGCTGGCAGTCACGGAGGAGGTACGCTGCATTTTGGACTCGGGAGGATCAGTGGCAGTGATCCTCCTGGACCTTAGTGCAGTGTTTGACACTGTTAACCATCGAGTGTTACTCCAGCGACTGTCAGATGCCGGTGTGAGGGTGACAGCACTGAAATGGCTTAGGTCATTTCTCAGTGAAAGATCCTTCCAGGTCTGGGAAGGGGGCGCACGATCGGCATCCACCCACCTCCACTGTGGTGTGCCCCAGGGCTCCTCCCTGAGTCCCACATTATTTAATGTGTATATGGCCCCTCTGGAGGATGTGGTGGCGCCTTTTAACATCAAGATCGTGAGCTACGCCGATGACACCCAGCTGGTGTTTGCCCTCTCCCAATCTACGGATAATTCCCAGGTGTTACACTCCTGCCTGTCTAAAGTCCATTCTTGGATGGGGGACTTAGCATTAAAACTGAATGGTTCAAAAACGGAGATAATGTTGGTGGGATTGAAAAATCCCTCTCTCCCCTGTTCAGCCTGGCCCAGCTGCCTTGGATCCCCTCCCAAACCCAAGGCTGAGATCAAGAGCCTGGGTATTTGGCTGGAACAAGATCTCTCCTTTAGGACCCAGGCCGTCAAACTAGCTGGTGTCTGCTTCGGCCTTCTCCGATCGGTACGCAAAGTGCTGCCTCTGATTCCTTATCTATCTCGGAAGTTATTAATCCAAGGTCTGATCATGTCCAGGTTAGATTTCAACAATACGATCTACCTAGGTGCCCCTGAGATTACTCTGAACAAACTTCAGCAAGTTCAGAATGCGGCAGCCCGAATGCTTCATAACATCCCCATGTCACGATCGGCTAAACCAGCATTGAAGGCCCTACACTGGCTGCCAGTACGAGAGAGGGTGAAATTCAAATCCCTCTGCCTTGCTCACAAAATCTTGCAAGGCAAAGGCCCCCCCGCCCTTCAAAAGATGATGATCCCGTATAAAGCCAGTAGAACTTTACGCTCGGACCAACAACATCTTATCGTTGTTCCCAGGGTCAAAAAGGCACGTTCAGGAGGAAGGAGATTCTCCGTTAATGTCGCTACTCTTTGGAACTCACTTCCATTTGCCCTACGTTCGGAGCCTTGTCTCCTACGTTTTCGAAAACACTTGAAAACCCTCCTTTTTTGCTAAACTTTCTTGTATCTGTTCCTGTCTGTATTGTTACTCTGTTTGGCGAAGCGCTGGGATGCTCCTGGGTAACCATGCGCTGTACAAAACCGAATAATAATAATAATAATAATAATATCCAGGCCGGAGCAGGTGATCCTCCCCTCGATTGCTCCTGGGATCCTTCCGAGGGTGCGGTGGAGAGTGAGTGGTAGTGGCAACCTGTCTGGAGGCGGGCCGACTGACAGATGGGACCCCAGGGCCATAACAACGCAAGGCCGGGGATGCGGCCTGCATCAAAGGGGGTGAGATGCGTAGACCGGGGCAGGCGCCCTCCCAGTGGCTGCTCCTGCGGACTTGGTTGAGGCGGGTGAGGCGCCCACTGTCATCGAGGGCTTCACTGAGGGGTGCTGACTCCTGCTTTGCCCTGTGGCTCCGGGGACTGTGCATGATGCTAGGTGCACGGTGGAGGCGCACCTGAAGGTCAGGGTCTGCGATACTGCCCCCAAGAGAAGGCTACGTCCGTGATCAGGGGTTTCCTGGTGGGAGCGCTGCCACGTATGCCAGAGAGACGGTGGCCTGCAGCGAAGGCCCCACAGTGAATGTGGTCTCCCCTATATGGTGGTGGTTGAGACGTAGGGGGGTGAAGGCAGCGGGCTGTGGTCGGGCCCGGGCTCTTCCCCCGTGGGACTCCTGCAGTACTTCCTCTGGCTCGCCGGCGGGGCAGTCATATTGTGGGAAGTGGACCTGGGATGCTTCTGAACCTTGCAGACCCCGGAGTGACCCCCTCACGCCAACATGATGGGTAAGGACAGGCTGCCCCGCGCCTCTCAACCCAACACCATAACGCAATATACCACACAACGCCTCCCCTCGCAGCGAATCACATGTCAGACGGGTCTGGATGGGGAGGGTGATGCGGCCGACGAGCCCTCTCGGGCAGAGCTCATACAGGCAATACAGGGGTCCCGCACCAACCTGGAGAAACAAATAGAGACAGTCTCCATCGATGTAAACCTGTTGCGGGCGGATCTGAGGAAAGTAGCGGATAAAGTCTCCTGCGGAGAGGGATATCGTCCAGCTGCAGGGAGAAGTAGCTTCCCTGAAGAAAATGGTCTCGCAGCTCACCACCGCGACAGGAGCACTGGAGCGCAGAGCGGAGGAGGTTGAAGAGAGGGCACACCGCAGCAACATCAGGGTCATGGGTATTCCAGAGCATTCGGAAATGGGTAATGCGGAACGATTCTAGTAGAACTGGATACGCACGACGCTCTGCCCCACAGGTCTGTCCAAGGTCTTTGTGATAGAACGAGTCCACAGGGCGCTGGTCCAGCCGCTGCTGCCGGGTGCTCCGCCGAGGGCCCTAATCACTAAAATCCTGAATTATCGGGATAGAGACTGTATCATAAAAGTGGCAAGAGAGGCGGCGAACCTCACCTTTGACAATGCCAAAGTATCTATCTACCCGGACTATACCCGCCAGAAGCTCTGGGAACTTAGCATGCAGTACATGTTATTCTACCCTGCCAAGCTCAAGGTCATATCCTATGGAAAGGCGCATTTCTTTGACACCCCGGAGGAGGTATGGGAGTGGCTTGAGATTAGGGGAGATGCCCTCCCGCAGGGTGAACTTGGGGGGGCTCGGAGTACATGGGGTCCAGACCGCTGAGGAGACGGGGTAACAGGTGCAGGAATCGATCAGCGGATGCCGCCAGGGGAAGAGACAGTGAATCACGGTGGGAGACGACGGCGCCCTCCGCCTGGAGTCTTCAGAGGCTGACGATCCCCCCGCTCTCTGCGACAGCTCCTCCGGACAGGGAACTGGTACCGGAAACTCTCCAGCCCACAACTGATACGGTTCCTGAAACCGTCATGGACTCACTTACAACCTCCTCGGTCCTCCTTATTCATACTGCTGTGGTAGGGGGGTGTGAGGGGACACCAAACCGGACACGACCTTGGCCCCTACAACGCAAGGGAACCCGTTTACCTGTAAGTTCTAGGATCCCGATCTCGCTTTCCCGGAAGCTAAACACGCCCCTTCGTCCTATGCCCCCACAGGAACTAGTTCTACGTGACGCCGTAGGAGGAGGGAGTTATCCCGGAAGGACTGACCCGGGGCGGAGAAAAAGAGCGAATCAGCTTCCAACAGGCGAGAAGAAGCCGGTTTGCCGGAAGAGACGGAGAGCCGAGAAAACGCGAAGCTGCAGGACATCGAAGAACTTCGAGGAGAAGACGAAGAAGGGCCGGTGAGCCACTCGGGACAGAGAGGGGAAGGGGAGGCAGAGGGGGGATTAGGGAGGGGGGACTACAGGTGCAGAGGGGTGATTAGGGAGGGGGGACTGCGGGCGCAGAGGGGACACAGCGGGCACGAACGTTTCTTTTTGATTGCATGCCTTTTCATGGGATGTATGACGTTATAACGCATACTTTTACTCCACAGACCATTACAACGCGACTTTTACTCCGCATACCGTTACAACGCATAGCGCCTTGGGGCGCTGGATAGTGGTAAGTATAATTTACTATTCTAACTCCAGTCCCCGTGGACCCTAGGGAAGGTGTTGGATAGTAAATTATACTTATTCCCTATCCTAGAGCGCCCCCCAGCGCAATGCGTTGTAATGGTATGCGGAGTAATGGTCGCGTTGTAATGGGTCTGCGGAGTAAAAGATCCGTTGTAACGGGTGTATACCCTTTTCATGACCCCTATCCCTGTTTGAAACCGCTGCATTGATTCTGACGCAAATGTCTCAGAATGCATGAACTCTTTTCTCGACCCTACCCCTATTTTTGAAACCGGCATATTGACTCGGGTCAATACAAACCTAGGTCTCAAATAAACATACAGCCTACCTTTCCTTCTAAAACCTCTTCCTTAGCCACGATAAAAATACCTTTTCTCAGCATCATCAAGGTTTCCTCAGCATGACACCACGGTGTTTGGTGATGGGATAGCCATAGAATAAAGGCATAGGATAGTGAACAGGACTGACGGCTCCTTCTTTCTTTTCCTCTCATGAGCCTCCGTGGGAGACACCTTGACCTAGGAGAAAACCGTGGTGCAAAGAAGAGTTGGAAGGGGAGAGTTCTGAAGATCCTGAGGAAACCACTGAACCCACTAACGGTGTGCCTACCATCTTGCAAACTGTTAATAAAAGCTCCCAACTGGCCCACTTCATACAGCCTCCTCGTCTGTTTATCCGGCCCGCCCTCCCACAGGGAGGGTGTGCCATTTAAGGGCTGGGGGTTGTTGACCTAACCAACGGGGGGAACAAGCACAAGGGGGGGTGTGCTGAAGTCCCGAGTCGGGGGTGAATAATCCTCAATGCAATGCACTGAGGGCTTCATGTGTATACCGCTGGGCTGTTCGAGACAGTGAGATACGCTTTGAGGCAACTGAACTGAGCTGGGAGCTAGTCCGGGGGGGGAGGGGTTGCCTACAGTACATGCTCCTTGGCCCTGAAAATCTCCAGGTGCTCACAAACGGGAAGGCCCAAGCCATGGACCCTTCCACGTCTGCCACGGTGTGTTGATATTTGTTGTTTTTTATTGCCCACTGTTGGGGTGGGGGGGCGATACTTAGACGCCTGGCGATCTCTTTTTTTCTCTTGCTGGGCTTTGGGGGCCTTGCCTGCGGTCCTTGGACTGCCGCTGTCACCATTAGGGTGAGGTTGCCAGTTGCTCTTCCTTGGGAGTTCCCCAGACGCTTACTAACATGGCCCGAGGCTCTGCATAATGACTTGTCGGGAGCTGGACTTGGGGGAGGGGAATTCTCTTCTCCACTTGTTGGGTAGTTTAGCCCCTTCGGGCTCATGGGTTGGCTGTGCACGTCCTGGCACCAGCATGGGAAGGGCATTTCTGCATGTTTTGTTGTTGTCAGTAAATTGCTTGTGGGAGGGGGGAGGGTGTTCTTAGGGGGAGGTTATTGGTGTTTTCTAGGCATCGTATGTATTGCATTTCGGACACGGGATCGGGGTGGCTACACAGGGCGCAGAATACGACAAAATCTGTCACTTCACTTTGTATTGGGCATACGTTTCTGAGCTGGAACGTGAGAGGGCTGGGTACGTGCTCCCTTCGCAGGCATAAGGTCTCGATAGCATGCCTCCAAGAAACTCACCTCACGGACGAAGGGGCTCAGAAGTTGGGAAAAAAATGGCGGGACAGGTTTCCCACTCTCTTCGTTCTCCACATATGCCAGGGGGGTCCTAGTCTGGGTGGCCCACGGGGTTCCGTTTGCTGTCCAATATGTGGAAGCTGACATCCATGGGAGGTACCTGCTCCTTAGAGCTAAACTGGATGGTAGGGATGTCACCATACTGAGCACCTATGCACCGAACATGGATGACCCGGACTTTTTTCAGTCCCTGCAGGAGGTCCTGGTCCCGGAGCTGGATGTACCGTTACTTTGGTTTGGAGACTTTAATTGTGTCCTAGGCCCCATTCTTGACAGGTTCCCACCCCGTGCTGGCACGAAACCATGAATGACAGCGAAACTCCGGGAGGTCATGGGGAATATAGGAGCCTAGGATGTCTGGCGCCAGAGGCACCCGACTCAGAAGGTATACAGACACCGGTTTTTCCTCCACTCACAATACACATAGTCGCTTGGACAGGGTCTTACTCGCAAACTCAGAGGCCACCATGTCCCTTGAGGTAACCCATCAGGCATGATTCCTATCGGATCACTCCCCTGTGGCGTGTGTGGTGACCTGGGGGCCTCCGTTGTGTCGCCCCCGGACCTGGAGGTTACCAACAGAGATTCTTGAGGACCAGGTGGGGAAGCATCACCCAGAAACTGCCATAACTGACTACGTGGACCTTAACTGGGGTGGGAGGTATCTCTCACCGGCCACGAAATGGGATGCCCTAAAGGTGGTGGTGAGAGGGGCGGGCATGAGCCTAACCTACGGGGTTCGGAAGCAGCTCCAACGAGAGCTGCAGGAGGTGGAATGCCGCCTCTTGGAGCTACATACCTCTGAGGCTCCTGACGCTATGGCAGGGGAGGGGGAACATGACACTCGGACACTCATCCATGATATACTGGATAGACTTGATAAATATACCCTCACACAATACAGGCAACGTCTCCATAGGGAAGGGGATAAATCGGGTTGACTTTTGGCCTGGATTCTTCGACAGGAGAGAGCCCCGGAAAAGATTGTGGCCCTACGGGGGGCTTGGTCCACTCTGAAGTAGGACTACTGCGGGTCCTTAAGTCTCATGTCCAGCCGGTGTATGCCGCGGACCCCACCGTTTCCGAGGCGTCTTATCTCCCTTACCTTCGGGAAGTGACCCTGCGGTCTATCCCTAAGTCGCGCAGGAGGACCTAGACGAAGCTCTAACGCTGGGCGTGGTAAGCACCGCCCTGCAGCGCCTACCGAGAGCCAAGTCCCTGGGATGTGAGGGATTCCCTCCTGAGTTTTATCAGGCCTTCGAGGGTACACTTCCCCGACTCCTATTGCAGGTTTATCTTAAGGCGTTTGAGAGCAGGACTCTCCTGCCGAGCATGAGTCTGGGGGAAATATGCATGATCCTGAAGCCTGGTGGGACGCCCACGAGCCTTCATCGTATCGACCGATCACGTTGATCAACACGGACGTTAAAATCTTGTGCAAGCTCCTGTCCTCGGGCTTAGCGCCGTACATGGCTCACTTGGTACACAAGGACCAGTGCGGTTTCCTACCGGGGCGCAACACGGCTATGAATTTGCGGCGGTTGAATCACATTCTACATGAGGTGCGTGGTCGGGAGGAGTAAATGGTGTTGGTGTATATTGACCTCGCCAAGGCGTTCAACACAGTCGATTGGGGTTATCTCCTTGAGGTCCTCCATGCTGTGGGGCTAGGTCCCAAATTTTGTCGCTGGATTCGCATCTTGTATACTGCCCCCGTTCCAAGGTGCAACTTTGGGATGCACGGTCCGAGGGGTGGCCGCTGGGATGGGGTACACGCCAACTGTGTCCCCTCTCGCCTTTACTGTTTGCCCTAGCCATAGAGCCCTTCGCTGTCTGGATTCGGACAGATATGGAAAAGTGGGGTATCAGGTTGGGGGACACGTGCAACGTTATCTCCCTGTATGAGGACGATGCCTTGTTCAATTTGACCTCTCCTCAGGACGCATTGCCGATACTGCTGCAACACTTAGACCGGTTTGGGAAGGTTTCGTGATTACGACTTAACCACAGTAAGTCACTGATCTTTCCACTGGCGGGGCTGGATGCGGTGCCCTTGGGAGACCTACCAGATCTCGGGCTGTGCTGTGAACGGGAAGGGTTCCGTTACCTTGGAAAACAGGTGGCTCCGACGGACGCGCAGGCTCTAGCCCAGAATGTGGATCGTATAATCACGTCCTTACAGCAGTCAGTGTCTTTTTGGAATTCTCTACCACTCTCGTTGATGGGACGGCTGCTTCCTAGGACGTTATATGTCCTTCAGAACTCACTATGTCCGCTCCCACCACGAGGTTTCAGCACTCTCAATACGCTACTCACGTCCCTGCTATGGGCGGGCCGACGCTGTGGGGTAGCTCTTCACACCGTTGTCCGCAGCTACGAGGAGGGGGGCCTTGAAGCTCCACGCTTCGACCTATATTATTACGCGGCCCAGTTACAACATGCGACCCGTTGGTTTACAGACACTGACAATTGGGAGACACGCCTCCTCTCTGGTAGGGTAGACATCCAGACGCTACAGGTCGCCCTGATGCAGGGTAGGGGCGGACACGTCCCTTCCTTATGTTGTGCGACACACGGCCGGTATTTGTCAGCGGTTTGTTGAGAGGGTCTTACGGAGGGCACCTTTTCTCAAGGAGCTCCCGATCTGGATACTGGCCCCCTTCATCGACATGGGGCAATATATGTCCTTTCAATCTTGGAGGGAGGGTGGTTGTGAAGTTCTGGCTGACCTTTACCCTAACGAGTCCTTCCTTACCTACGAGCAGGCGGAAGAGGCCTTTGGCCTTGGACGGGGACAATACCTACACTTCGGGGACTCCTGCCCCCAGTACCCAGACACTCCACCACTGACCCACACCTTAGACATCCTCCTTTCCTTTGGCAAGGGGCATATACTGATTTCTCTCCTGTACAAGGCCATGAAACAGGATTCAACCCCCTCCTGGTGCCACCGTCCCGGGCTGCCTGGGAGGCGGATCTCGGTACTCTGCTGGAACAGAGACAATGGGCACGCATAGGCTCACTCACGTGCACGGTTTAAACTGACGCACTTCAATTTTTTTACACCGCACCTAACTAACCCCGGTATCCCTGAAGCGTATCTCGGGGGATAGGGAAGATGGATGCCCTATATGTAATGCTGAGAAAGCGGGCTTCCTACACTTAGCATGGGACTGCCCTTTGGTCAGGCAATTCTGGGTTGGGGTGGTGAAGCGAATAGTTGCAGCTAAAGGCCTTCTGATGGCACTCAAACCCCTGCATTGTCTGCTAGCATTAGTCCGGAAACCCAATAAAAAGAACCTTTCGTATAAATTCCTACAATTAATGTTGGTACTAGCCAGGCGCAGGGTGGCGATAACCTGGATGGGGCACAGGACCCCGGAGGTACCCACTTGGCTAAGAGATGTACGAGAGTGGTCCCTAGCCGAGGAAACCCACATGCACCTCACTCCGAGGGATGAGAAGCTGCAGGACGACTTAATGGCCTGAGCGTTATGTGTGCGTCTGGGCTGGCAGAAGAGGAGCCCTCCTCACAAGGCACAACTGACAGTGATGGCAGTGGGTTGGACATTCCCCTTGGGTCTGGGTCTGACGGGGAGCGAGAGGGTAGACCCCAGTGATGTTCCCCATCCGCATCAGTGCCATGCCTGGTTCCTTCCTCACAGTGCTTTAATTGTGTGTTGGTGTATCCTTTCCCCATGAGTCCGTTCCCTCCCTGATGCCACCTGTATTCCTAAGTATAGCTAATAAGGTCATCGATCTGTTTGCATACACTGATTTGATGCCAGTTGTGTGTTATTGTTTATGTTATATAAACTGGAAATAAAGTTATTTTAAAAAAAGTATATACACGAGACTCCACCAGGAGCAGATGAAACCTGTGAGTCACCCCCCCTCTCACTGACCTAACCGCCGCCCCTAGAAGACCCACGCTGAGGCACTCCATACCATTACATGAAGCACACTGGTCTCACTGAGCTATCTGCCTTAGAGCACCCACATCCTGTCATAGGATATTAAAGGTAACTTCGGATATCGTTAGAGCTTCGACTGTTGTGTATGAACAGTAACTCACACTGAGCTCTAGTCCGCAGACGCTGCTCTTAATGCTGAATCTTATTTCAAATACGGGTCTTATGTGATGTTTATCCTTTGTTCCTGTAGCTGTCATTGCTCTTTAATACAAAGATGATGTGTGTGTTATTACAGGTGTAATAATGTGAAGATTCAGAGCCCAGAGGTGGTAAAGACTTATAAAGGTAAATATAATTGTGATGATTAGCTCTGTATGTTACTGTTCAAGATGGGATGGTGTGGTATGGTATGGTATGGTATAGTATGGTACGGTATGGTATTGTATGAGATGGAATCTAATGTTATGGTGGTATTCGATGGGATGGGATGTTAAGGTAGAATGGGATGGTATGGTATCTTATGGTATTGTATGATGATTTGGTATTTAATGGTAATGTGCGCATGAGTCAGCGTACAATCACTTAATTTGTGTCTGCAACCTATGCCTTTTTCAAAGTTTTCTTGATTTGTACTTCTCTCCTTTCTGTATCTGTGCTACTGCATTTCCAGGGTTTATATAGTTATTCCCCTTTGGACATTCATGCTACGTTTATTGGAAATTCAGATGCTGTAATTTAAAATCTGAAATTAACGAATCTGCTAGGATTGACAACTGCCGGCTACTCCGTTATTGTAGTATTCTGAGATTTTCACTCTTGAATGGGAAATTATCCCAGAAATTGGTATTTGCTGCATAACACATTCTATGTTCTCTAGTGCACCTACACTGACCCAGAGCATGAATTTACATTGACCTAACACATGTTTTTACACCGACCTAGCGCATGCATCACCACCAACCTAGCGCATGCACCTGATCCAGCGGTTCACCAACTACAGATACTCTACTACCGGGATAGTACAGGCGATAAAGACTTCAGGACAGGATAGTTACCTCTCTAACACCCACGATTGCGCCGCACCCCTCTCTGACACTCTCTTCCTCCCTGCATTTGCATTTGATTCTTTTTGCATTTGATTCTTCATCAGTATTTTGCATTTGATTCTTCATCAGCATCTCACAGCATCCCTCCCAGCATCAGCATCTCCCCTCTGCAGCACTCTTCAAATCTTCATCTCGTGCTCTTGTCCTCTCGTCTCACTAACTAAAGCTACCTCAATTATACATTTCGTTCAGGATGTTCCACTCATTAAAGTTTCGATATCGTAAAATACTAAATCTAAATGGTCCAGCAAGGGGAGGGTGATCATCACACCATGCTTATATGTCACTTTATTCTGTCAGCCCATTGTTCATAAACCCATCCCCTTCATTTTTTATTCATGTTTTATTTTCCCACCCTCATTCACATTTCATCTGCAACAATTGTAAAATCTAACATGTAAGCACATTCATTTAAGTTTTTCACTGCCGGTTCCCAGGTTCAGGCAGACTGTGACCTTGTCCTCTTCTTGACCCACACGTCATTCTTCCGGGCTGATTTTCAGGTGTCATGCGCAATTATCATGTGACTTAGCTCACTTATTATCATTATTATTATTATTAAATTAGATTTGTAAGGCGCACAGCTAACCGTAGGTTTCCCAGCACCAACGGACATATTACAAAGGAGAGGACAACATCTACTGATTAAATAGCCAGGTTTTGAGGCCTTTACGGAAGTTCTTATGGCGGACTTCATGACACAGTGGTGTGGGTAGCGAATTCCAGAGCACAGGGGCCAGATAGGAGAAAGACCGTCTGCTCATACGTGACAGTTTGAACCTAGGAACTAGAAATTTGGCTTGAGATGAGGATCGGCCATACATGAGAGGCCCAAATGTGCACTAGTAATAAAGTCAGAAAGACAGATGTTACCTTCAAAAATAAATGTTTTCACTGTATACCACCTATCTCTACTCTATTTCCCTTTATTTATTAATACTTTCCCCGCAATAGCAGTAGTATAATAGCTTATTTTCTTTCCAGCAAAGCAGGTGCCATGCACACGAACTTATAAGCCGCCTTATTAGTGCCTTATGCGCATGCGTAAGAATTTCCCTCCAAGCTATAGGACGTCATACTACGTAGATGCAGTTGACGCATTCGTAGTAAAGATTCCCCGTTTAGTTCTTCGTTCATTCTGTTAACGTTAATAAACACATAGGCAAGCTTCACTAGCCCGCGTTTTTATGTTGTACATATTAGTTTTATACAAAACACAATTAATAACATATTAGTGAATTAAACAAGCGGATTGCTTTCAAGCAAGTCTCTTTTCGACGAGTCCTTGCTCCATCACACCTACAGCAATCTATAGCATGCACTCTGTTACCAAGATCACCTCTTTTGCTAACATTTACCCAACCACACCACGCACATCTACACTCACCTCTCACTCTCTTTTCTTCTTCATCCCTCCCTCCACTTTTCTGGTACAAATTTCCATGAGAGTTGATCTGGTGAAATGCGTACCTTGTAAGATTTGATTTAGAAATTTGGGGACCTTATTGCAAAAAGAACTTTGAACTGGGAGATAACACATTTTTTAGGAAACTACTAAGTCTACCTACTACCCCTTTAATTCCGATTGTTATGGATTTTAATATCAAACGTACTGACCATCACGCTTTACTAAGACCTCTCTTATTCAGGGTGAGGATATGGTCATCTCCTGAGCTGTTACACTATAAAGAAGGCTTAGAAGAGATTATGAAAAACGACCAGAGTAGGGACATCCCATGGCTTAAATATGTTGCATCGTGGATGACGAAGTTGGGGTTATCTCACTACTGGGAAGAACCACCCCAGTTGACACAAATTATTAAGGTCCACTTTTTGGGTTCATATCAACCACAGTGTGCTACATAGCTCTGCTATTGGGTCTTCAACATCAAACTTCCTTCTTTTTAAAGATGTAGCACAGTTCAAACCCTTTCTGGAAGAGGTACGCCCTCAACTAGCGAAATCCTTGTACAGGAAGGTTAGATATGGGGTGCTCCAAACAAATGTCAACAAATCAAGATGGGGCAATACTCATGATGGCAAAAGTAGCGATTTGTGCGTATTATGCTCACATGACAACAAAGAAAATGATCTACATGTATTATTTTTCTGTCCCACTTATGACGCATCAAGGAAAAAATGGATTAAGCCAGTTTGTAAAAACTTGAACACCAGATGTTGTAGTGAGGCAGAACGTATACTGAAGACAGACACTTCACAATTGATTGTTTTCAGTGTAAGTAGATATTTATTTAATATGAGCCTTATAAGAGCTAAAGCTGGGCTGAAGTTATGATGGATTATGTTTTTTGCATACCTTTGTAATTGTCCCAGTTAACTCTGCACTTGCACTTTACAACCTATGTGTACCTATGGGACACTAGGATTTTGAAACGACTTAATCAATTCAATTCAATTCAAGAATCTTTATTTCGATCTATGCGATCATAAAAGATATACAAACAAACAACATCACAATATTTTAAAAGTGAAGCGGCACTTAATCGGGTTAAAACCATAACATGTAAAAAATACATTTTTTAAAACACATTCGTTCCCAATATTACAGATTAGTTCATAAATGTATTAAGAAGAATTTTATCACGACACAGTGCAGTCTCTTAAAAATCTTGCGCGTACTCTCCACATAGCTGCTAGAAATTTAGCCATTACAAATACTGTCGGAGATGAAAGATCAGTTTTAAGGACTCTATAGGCTGGGACATAGTTTCGAAAGCCCATGTTCCTTAGATGTGGTTTGAGCCAAGATTTCCTGATGTTGCAGTAGGCTTTGCAGAATAAAACTACATGAACGTCGTTTTCTAGTTTATAATTACAAGCAGGACATTTAAGTGATGCCTGCTTTTCATCCCAATTTTTTGTGAGCGCCCTCAGGGGAAGAGAGCCATATCTCCACTGCAAATAAATTTTCCTGACATGTACAGGGGACATTGCATCAAGGACATATTCAAAACTGTAGATGTCCTTTGTTTTGATGAATGTATCAGTTAGCGAACCCTCTCGAGTTGAGGTAATAGTTCTCTGGAGCATAAAACCATAAAAGAGTTTGGAGAGTGCTTTCCTGGGAAGCCTTAGCGATGTTGCTTGTGGATCATTCCATAGCTCTGGGACTCCAAGAGTCAAACACAAATCTCTAATGTACTTGAGCCATTGAATTTTAGATACAGAAATCGATCTAAGAAGCTCTTGCAACTCGGTTCTATAGTGGCTCAAGTCTTGGCTGCTCCACAGGCGTCTCCAGTAGGTCAATGGTTTGAGGCTCACTTCTTCACTGATTGGGCGTATGGCCAAGTCCATTCTCAACGGGAGTAGTGGTGTACTTAGTGGAAGAGCGGTCAGCTGCCTAATAAAATTATTCTCCGCAACTTGAATGGAATGGAGGGGTGTGTGGCCCCAGAGTTCAGCCCCGTATATAATGCCACCCCGCGCTTGGGCCCTATTATCAACGACTTAATCAAGATACGGCATAAACTGGAATTTCCACTCAAATATAAGTGAATGTACATAGGGAAGAAAAAGCCATGAATTAAAAAAAATTCTTGTTTTGCTAAATTGCCTAGCCTTTATTTTACTGTATTTATTGTAACATATAAGTTTTAAAGGCGATAGTTGGAATTGGTAATACAATTGTCATTTTATTTAAATACCCCTACCGCGTTGATCTGTAATTGATATTTTTACACCAACTGTATTTTAAACGAAAAGTGTTTTTAAAATGTATCTTTTATGGTTGCAATTAACCGAAATAAAGATTTTGATACTGATACTGATTTACTCATCCTACATGTGGTAACACCGTCAAACGAAAAATAGTGACTCATGTGGAAAATCCAATCTTCAACTAAATGGGTGTTCATACCTAATAGTGAGTTTTGTGACGTGGCATGAGAGTTCAGCAAGCTATTCTGGCTCAGTGTTTCTGCTTGCCTCATGAACCACAAACTGTTCCTAAATGGGCACTCACTAACTTTTGCGCTTGCTTGGGTATGCACAAATACCTGAAACAATATCTGTGTGGTAAAGGCATGCATGGTAAAGGCACAAATGCCTGTGTGGTAAAACCTTTGTGGTAAACGCTGTTTCCCGCTGTCTGATGTAGTGTTCTGTATCGTGTGTGGTGTTCTGCCCAGTGCAGTGTGCCATCCAGTGCAGTCCCGGAGAGTGTACCCAGTGTACTAGACAGCATGTCTAATATGATATGGTTTGTAGCCCAGTTTCCTGTCTAGTATAGACTTCCGGTGGTTGTATGATGTTACAACGCATGTTATTACAACGCGTGCTGTTACATCGCAGTTACAACGACTGCATGTTACCACGCTATGCCTTTACAACGCAAGTCTTTACATCGACTTGCGCTAGGTGGCGTGCTAACATTAGAAAAGTGTAATTTACTATTCCAACTCCAGTCCACTTATCAGTAGGGAAGGTGTTGGGATGGTAAACTACACTATTTTTAATGTTAGCACGCCATCTAGCGCAAGTCGATGTAAAGGCTTGCATTATATTGGCATATCGTGGTAACATCGTGGTCGTTGTAACGACCGCGATGTAACAGCATCACGGTGTATTGTCAACGTTGTTAATGATGTTTCCTCTTCCGGTGTGCGAGCAGTGCTGTCTAGTTCACTGCACCATCAGTGGGCTTTTTAGTACAGTTTGCTGCTAGTGCGGTATGCAGTTTAATACAGTATGTCATCCAGTATAGTGTATCGGCTAGAACAGTGTACCACATAGTACAGTAGTCTGTCTAGTACATTGTGCCAACTAGTGCACAGTGTGTTCTAATGCTGAGTGCCATCTAGTGCTGTGTTCTCCCTGCCTAGTACAGAACACCATCAGGTTCTGTAGGGGTCACCAGGGCAGTATGTTTTCTACTACAGTGTGCTGGGCATTTCAGTGTGGCTTTCAGTATGAGGTGCTGTTTAGTATTTTATTGTGTCCATTGCACTGTGCTGCCCATAGCGATGTCCCATTTAATACAGTTCGCCTTCTAGTACACTGTGTTCTCTTGTGCTAAGTGTGGTTTAGTGCATAGTGCCTTTCAGTACAGTAAGCTATCTAGTACATTGCACCTTGTAGTACAGTGTGTTGTACTAACTTCCTAGCACTTGGTGCTGTCTTGTGCAGTTTGCTGTCTTGTATGAACATCTAGAACATTCTGCTGTTATGTGCAGTGTGTTGTCTAGCACTCTATGCTATCCATTACCAGGGCTACTGGAATTATGTGGCAGGAGAGGACCAAATTATGCCGCAGGGTTGAGTAAATTATGCCTCAAGAAAAGGCAAATTATGCTTGTAATGAGGCACAATCATTTTAATTATTCCTTCATTATTTTGTACTTTTTACACTTGTTAACACTGTCTGGGCATTGCATTGGATGTACCTCATTAGTACCGGTTTAATACCCATATATAGCATAATCAACAGAAAGGTGACCAGGCAAAAGACCTTCAACTGCTAACACATGCCACTGTAATTTTTTAACTGTTTGAGATAGAAACATTTTTTTTTGTTAGAATCTTCAGATTATGCAGTGGACAATAGATTATGTGGCAAATGCGGCAAATCTATATTGGCACATCGCCACAGCCACAAAATCACATAATTCCAGTGGCTCTGTCCATTACTATTTATTAAATGGTGCAGTGTGCCATCCAGTATAGTGGGCTCTCCTGTGCTGTGCACAATTCAGTGTAGTGCGCTGTTTAGTACTCCAGTACAGTGTGATTTGCTGCCTAGCGTTGTGTGTTACCTTGTACAGTATGTGCTCAAGTGGACTGCACAGTGCAATGTGCTGTCCATTACAGTGTCCTGCATGTTGTCCTGCTCTGTCTAATACAGTGCACTGTCTGGTGTACTTTGCTGTGGCATGCAGTGTGCCGTTTAGTGAAATGTGCTGCCTAGTGCAGTGTGCAGTGTGATATAGCATCTACTATAATATGGTCTCTTGTGTGCTGTGTCATATATTACCTTGTCCTGACTAGTGCATTGGGCTCTCTAGTGTAGACAGCCATATACTACAGTGTACCGCCTGATACAATGTGCTGTCTTGTGCATAGTGCTGTATAGAGCAGCATGAGGTTTCGTAAAGGGAGGTACCTAATGCAGAGTACTGGCTAGAACAGTGTACCTTCTAGAAGCTGTCTGCCACAATGCACAGTGGGCTCTCTAGTGCTGTGTAATGCTGGCTTAGTTACTTATTGTCCTTGACTACCTGTTTGCTCTCTCTATTATAAACTGTTCAACCATTTGAGAAGTGCTGGGGCTCTTCCTCTCACATTACAGAAGTGCTTGCCCTTCCTTTCAACTTAACCCCTTGCGTGCTAGTGACGGAACCACTCCGTCACCAGCCACGGACGCGCTGTGCTGGTGACGGAGTGGTTCCGTCACGGCCGCGATTTTGCGTCTGCGCGGCTGTTCTAATGAGCGGTCGGGCCGTGACGGAACCACTCCGTCACAAGCACAGCGCGGCTGTGGCTCGTGATGGAGTGGTTCCGTCACGAGCATGGCGGCACTGCGCGCCTCCCCCTCCCCCCCAGCGCCACGGCGGAATTACCGTCGCGGCCAAGGGGTTAAAGAAGTGCTGGTCCTCTTCCTTTCACATTAAAGAAGTGCTGGTCCGCTTCCTTTCAAATTAAAGAAGTATGTGTGCTCTTCCTTTCACATTAAAGAAGTGCTGGTGGTCTTCCTTTCACATTAAAGAAGTGCCGGCGCTCTTCCTTTCACATTAAAGAAGTGCTGGTGCTCTTCCTTTCACATTAAAGAAGTGCTGGTGCTCTTACTTTCACATTAAAGAAGTGCTTGCGCTTTTCCTTTTACATTAAAGAAGTGCTGGTGCTCTTCCTTTCACATTAAAGAAGTGCTGGTGCTCTTCCTTTCACATTAAAGAAGTGCTGGTGCTCTTCCTTTAACATCAAAGAAGTGCTGGTGCACTTGTTTCACATTACAGAAGTACAGGTACATTTTAGCTCTGATTAATTTGAATACATTGAGTGTGTTCAAGTGCAGTGTGCCACTAGTATAGTGTTCTCTTTGGCAATGTTTGGTATTTAGTGCAGTGTTCTCTCTAGTGAAGTGTGTACTAGACTTTCCAATTCATGTTGCTGTCTAGCTCTGTGTATGGCTACTGCACACAGTATATGGCAGTCTGTAACTGTGTTGTATCTGGTGTAGTATGTTGTCTAGTGTATTGTGTATTGTAGTAATGTGTACTCTTTAGTGCAGTGTGTTTCATACTTTAGTATCCTTTGTAGGGTACAGTGCTGTTAAAGCAGTGTGCTACCTGCAGTTGTGTGCTCTGTAGCGTAGTGTGCTGTCTAGTGGGCTGTGGCGACTAGTATAATATTTTTTCTAGTACAGTTTGCGTTCTAGGACAGTAAACTGTATAATGCAGTGTACTCAACTGGGTAGTGCAGTGTCACATAGTGTGTGCTATTTAGTGCAGTGTTCTAGTTAGTACTGTGTATTGTCTAATGCAGTGTGTCATGTGACGTAGTATGCTTCATGTGTGGTTCATTGTAGTTTGGTTCATGTGTTGTGTAGTGTAATATATTTCATGTGTCGTTGTGTAGCATGCACCGTATGTGGTAGTGTGGCATAGGGTATGCGTCATGTGATATTGTGGTGTAGTGTAGCATGCATCATGTGTGGTAGTGTAGTATGTTTCAAGTGTTATGTAGTGTAGTATGTTTCATATGTGGTAGTGTAACATGCGTCATGTGGGGTAGTGTGATGTAGTGTCATTTGGTTCATGTGTGGTAGTGTGATGTGGTGTAGTATTCTTCGGTTGTGGGAGTGTCGGATCGTGTAGTATGCATCATGTATCTTAGTGTAGTGTAGTTTGGGTCATGTGCGGTGTAGTGTAGTATGATTTATGTGTGGTAGTGTGGTGTAGCATGCTTCATGTTTGGTAGTGTGCTGTATTGTACTATGCTTTATGTGGGGTAGTGCGGTGCAGTGGAGTATGCTTCATGTGTGGTAGTGTGAGGTAGTATAAACAAACAATTAGTGACTTGTATTTATTTCAAAAGTTTGAGATATGAAAAAGTCAACAAAAGAACTATTCACAACAGTCAAAAAACTCACCAATATCCCAGACAAGAATAATAACAACAGCAATTAAACCTTTTGTAATACTCTGGCATGCCTCTTTCAGGCCAAAGTACAGCATCTTCGCTGCAACAATCATCCCCACACCCTCAACCACGAAGAAATACTGTCCTCTTTCTCCCCGCTTACTGCCGAGCAGGTTTTATGCCTCACCAACTCCATCAAGTCCGGCTCCTCAGTGGATTCTTGCCCTCTGAAAACTATACACTCAGCCCCTGAGATAATATGTGCTCACCGTACTAATAACTTTAACGAAATGTTTAGCTCCGGCTACTTCCCCAAGGAAGGGAAAAGAGCAGCTATCCTTCCCTTATTAATATAGTCCAACCTTAGCCCTCAGGATCCAAGCAGCTACCGACCCATCTTGCACCTTCCACTTATGGCCAAAATAGTGGAAAAGGCAATAAAACTGGAATTAGCTTCCTTCATAAATACAAACCACCTATTTGATCTGATACAGTTTGGGTTTAGGAGCGAGCACAGCACCGAATCGGCTCTGATTGTCGCCTCAGAAGATCTAAGAGCTACCGTGGTGGCTGGTGAAATTTGAAAGTGGTGAGGCGTAAAATTATTGTCGTACTGCACTATGGCGAACGAGCATAGCGAGCGAGCCTGAACAACTTACAGGGGGTTCAGGGGGGTTCTCCCACTGAGAACCTTTTGAAAAAAGAGTGGACAGATGGTGCATTTTCAAGCAAACTTGAGAAAGCAGGAAGGTAAATGAAGCAATACGATTGAGTTATTTATCATTTAAGAAATTGCCAAATTTTATGAGTTGTAGAGGACAATCTTTGCGTATGCTGATGTGGGGGGGGGGCATATTGTGCCTGTGCATGACTGCCTCATGTGTGGCTTGTGTGACAGTTACTCGGAGGATTTCTTGCTAAGTGGCTAAACGGCTACCCTGTTAGCTACTTTTTGGAATGCTAGGCGGCTTATCTTGTTTTGAAAGGTAGCGAAGTTTTGTGGCAAAGAAAGGAGGACAAAGAGGCATTGCCACCACCAACCACAATGGAACACAAAGCTATTGAGTAATTCATTGCCACTCCTTACAGACCCCCACCAATCCCCCACCCTCCCTCCTGCCCACACCAAGGATTTGGTAAAGACCAACCGGCAGTGGGAGACATTTTTGATTTTTGGGCAACATGTAAAACAATAGGTGCTCCCATACATCCTGCATTCTCACACATCTCCGGTGATTTCACATATCCAGTTAAGGGATATTTTATTATTAAGAGTATCCAGGCACAGACTCAGCGGCATTCACAGAAAGATTCACAGGCTGAACAAGTGACAGAATCAGGATCAGCGGGGTTTATCACTCACAAATTCAACATACAACAATGTCAAATCCACCAGTGCGATGTCTGTTGTAGTAAACATGCGACTTAGGGTGCGATAAAGGGAGTTTTAGGGAGTTACGGATCCCTGCACTAGGTGCTCTCTTGCGCACACGCAGGCAGCGATCGAGAGACTCACAGAGGGAGTGTGAGGGGTGTGTGCTTCATACAAAGGCCTGCGCTAGGCACTCTTCTGCGCACACGCAGGCAGAGATTTCAAACCTTTAACACGTGTTTTAGTCAGTTTTTTCAATATCTTATTTAATAGGCACGCAATTTTTGGCACCAAGGGTATAGTTTAGTAGTGTACGATGTGATGCCCTACGCAGCACAGTAGCCACAGCCTTTGATTAATACTCCAGAGTCCTGCATTGTGTTTTTAGAGGCCAGCCTGGGCAGGAATCACGATAGGCACTATATTTACACGTGGGGTGGCACAGGTCGCGTGCGGGTGCATGTTCAGGCTGTCATGACGGGCAGGGGGGTGGGGTTGCGCAGGTGCGGGTGGGGGGAAGTGGGATGTTAATTATTTGCAATTAAAAAACATATCTTCCCTTAATCCCTTTGATATTCCCCAAACCTAAGAAGCATTTTAATACGGTAATATTTGTGGGCAAATCAGACATGTGTAAGAATACTAGTGGCACGGCACAAGTCCTATAAAAAGAAGTGGGGCGAATTACAATATGCAAATTACCTCATGAGGTCACGTACTGAACGTGTCCCGGTGTCTGAAAATTACACCGGGACACGTTCAGCATATTTCTGTGGGGCCCAGCTTCTTGGCAAGGGGGGACGGCATCCACCTTGTAAAAAGATGGGGAGGGGACGCTGTGTACCTGCGTGTACCCCCGACTCGAGCCCTGACTAGTGGCATCTAGCAGAAGTGCGTGCGTAGGTTAGAGTACACGCGGCAGCAACAGGTGGAGGGTGAGCTACCCTTGACATGGAAGTTGGTGTTAGCACTTTTCTTACTAGATCTCTTGGCCGACATCAACGCGGTCAATCATGATGTGTTGATTGACAGTCTCCACAATATTTGTCAAATCAAGCGCACACAACAATTTCAATGATATGGGTAATCAAGATAAAAAGTTCTCCAAGGATAAGATCACACACTAGTGTCCATTTTCATTCTTGTTTTTAATTGGTGTATGGATGTTTCTCTTGTTCAGAGGAGATCCATATAGAAAGAAACCAGCCAACACGTGTTTCGTCAGTAAGGGTGTTAACCCAATGACTCTTCAGGGCTGCACTAGTATATAAGGTTGTGTTCTCGGGGGAACGGTGATAATTTCTATATGGATCTCCTCTGAACAAGAGAAACATCCAATGATTTGACATTTATTTCACATAAGGGTTAGCTTTCTCACCCTTTGGTTTCAGAGTTATAGGGTTTTCTCTGAACAAGCTGCACCAAACAACCTTACCCCATCGTTACTACTTTACCACTACATGTTGTGCGCCATCCAAGTCTGAACATTGATAACCCTTCGCGGAATTGTAACCAGTCTCCACAATATTGGAATTAGGGGAGTGGCTCTCGCTCTTTTGAAATCCTTTCTGTCCGAGTGGGAACAAGGTCACCATGAACAAATTTGTTTCCAACTCTTTTTCCTTACCCTTGCGGGTGTCTCAAGGGTCTTCCCAGAGCCTTACCCTTTTTAACTTATAGGTCACCCTTATAGGTTATAGGTCAACTTTTGGCTTCTCTGTAGTATTGTACGCTGATGACACCAAAGTCGTTGTCTCAGTGGCCATCAATCCTGCCGATACTGCAACCAGATCCCAAAGTTGTTTGTTGAAAGTAAGTAGCTGGATGACCAACAACTGCCTCTAGTTAAACTCAGGAAGAACTGAGGTCCTCCTCTTCGGCAACGATGTCTCCTTTGGCACCACAGCTGCTGGCTGCAAGAAGGGGGCACTTTGCCGGGCACTGTCAGGAAAGTGATGAATGTGGGGAAACTTTTTGATATCAAACTGCCTTTTGAAGGTCAAATTAATGCTGTGACCTCGTTATCCTTCTACATTTTGAAGATCATTAGGAAAGTGCTTCCTTTCATTTGCCATGATTTACATGAGACAGTGGTCACCGCCCCTGTTCTACCTAAAATAGATTACTGTAAGGCTCTTTATTTGAACATGGAGCAAAGACTCCTCAATAAACTACAGATTACTAGTCACCAGTCACTTCACATGCATTAATTAAGCTTCAATTTAAGCCAATTTTACTTGGTACACTCCGTCCAGGTCATTGGGTTCCTCCACATCTAAAAATTTTGCAGTTCCCAAATTCAGACAGTCCTCCTGGGGCGCCAGAAGCTTTGTAACCTGAACCACCAAACTCTGGAATACTCTCCCTCTAAATCTGAAAGGAATTACAAGTCTTCTTCCTTTTAGAAAAGCTTTAAAAACCTGGCTGTTCGGCTAACAAGTCTGACCTTCTCTGTCATAACTGTCATGCAGTGGCAGCGGTAGAACGCCCTGGGCAATCGAGTGCTTTAAAAAAAAAAAAAGTTAATTTCACAGTATGCTTCATGTGTAGTAGTGTGAACTGTATTATGTGTCATGTGTGGTAGTGTGGTGTAGTCTAATAGAATAGTGTGTAGTAGAATGTCCTCTCTATGTAGTTCAGTGTGCTGTTTGGTGTAGTGAGTACTCTAGATGAATGTGCGCTTTATTGTAGTGAGCAGTCTAGTGCTGCACTCTCTCTAGCACAGTGTGCTCCTTCCAGGTTTGATTTAAATGAATCATATGTAAAACAGAAGCAGTAATTACAGCCTTTGTTTGTGTCATTAAATCTCTAATTCTGAACCTCTTCTCTGCAGCGATGGTGACTCTGGATCCTGACACGGCTAATCCTCGGCTCCTCCTGTCTGAGGGGGGGAGACGTGTGAGATGGACAGACACAGCACTGGTGATTCTGGACACGCCCAAGAGATTCACCCACTACCACTACTGTGTGCTGGGGAGCGAGGGGTTCACCTCCGGCAGACATTACTGGGAGGTGCAGCTGCTGCAGGAGGGGACAGGGTGGCATGTGGGGGTCGCAGCAGAGTCTGTGAACAGGAAGCGAATGATCACATGGTCACCTGAGGGGGGAGTCTGGGCTGTGTGGGGGTGGGAGGGCCAGTACTCTGCTCTCATCTGCCCTCATATCCCCCTGTCTCCTCATGAGAATCCCCTGAAGCTGGGGGTGTATCTGGACTACGAGGATGGGCGGCTGTCCCTGTACAATGCTGACTCCATGGAGCTTCTCTACACCTTCCTGCAGGCCCCCTTCACAGAGAGGCTCTTCCCGTACTTACAGCTCTGGAAAGGAACAGAGCTGAGGCTGGTGTGAGAGCTGCAGATCGCTTCAGCCCCTCATCTCTTCCTCCCACCCCCTTTTGTAGTGATAACAATGTCACAGGGAGCAGAAGCAGAGACCCTTTTCAATAATAAAACTCTCTGTTTGGGGATTAGTCTCTTGGCATCTCTCCTCTGTCACCCATCACAAATTCAAAAGCCACCACAGTTACAGGCAGAGCTGCCGGAAAGCTTTTTATATTAATATTTCAGTGCCTCTCAGATGTAATCTAATTCAAGTGGTGACCCAGCTGTGTGCAGATATCTCAGCATGTGTTGTGCTGATGCGAAGAGGAATGATTGAGGGTGAACTGGTCCAGTTCATGGGGTCAGAGTTTTTCTGCTGTGTCAGGTGGTCAGTATTTTCAGGAAATAGGTGATATGCCACCTGTTTCCAAATTGTGCCCCTGGATTCAGAAGAAGGTGACATCTCACATTCTACTGCTGAGCAACATATGAAACAATAATAACTTGTTTTCTAGAAAGTGACTCTCGCCACAGTTATACATCTGTTCCGTCCACATGGATTCTTTGTAATATGCAGTCCCAGTAGTCTAGAGATCTGTGTGTGATCATGTGCTCTGGACATATACTTCAGCCAAGCCATCCAGAGCTTGCCCTTCAGATGAGTGGGGCTTGGGATCCAGGTCCTAAGTTATCTGGGCTCAAGACCGTTGTTTTCCTTCTATAGCTGGTGCCTCAAAGTCTTTGTTAATGGAACCCTAATTATGTGCATGAAACAAACACGATTACAAAGGAAATGGTGATATTGTTTGTGTAAAATATTTCTGAGTTACTGTTTGGGATTGAGCCAGAGCCGTGGCTGTTAATCTTTTAACTTCTGTGGACCCCCCTTAATCGTTACTGGGATTCGGGGACCCCATCTGAGTCATTACTGGAAGACAAGGAACCCAGTCTTAGCAATTTCTATGATTTGAACCGCAAAACAAGACACAAAATTAAGGGCATGTATCAAACAAATACATAAATGATGAAACTTTTTATATAATTCACAAAAAGATATAAAAAAATCTACATTTTTATTTTGTAGGGGATGGTGGAGCTTTTCTGAATTCAGTTGCGACCATCGTCCATATTGTGTTCTGTATAATACACTAGCACTGCTCCCTCAAATCCATTTGAGGATACTTACTCCATTTTTAGCTTCCAATTTCAAATTCTTTCATATTTACAAAATGAAATGATTTAACATTTTACATAATGCTTCTTTCTTAATATAAAGGTCATCTTGTGGACTGACCACGCTGACCCTCTCATGGATCGCAGTCTCAGGACTCCCCCTTTCATTCTCTCACTCGTACTTACCCACAATAAATTAGACAAGAGGCACAAAGGAAGTTAACAATGTTTATTGAAACTATTGTGCTCTAAAATGTCATAATTATGGCACAAGTAGAAACAATTACATGTCAATAATGTCATCAGCATGAGTAATAAATCATATACAATGAATAGCCCTGTCATATTATCTGACAGATCTGCCTAAGACCTCCCACACTACTACAGCTAAGTGGTTATCAATTAAAGATCTCTGGGTATGGTGGTGGACCCCGAAACCTTAGGGTATACTGGTGGAGGTTCTACATCTCAGCTGATGCAGCGCTCTTGTCTCAGGACCTTAACTCTCTGTGTTTTCAGAACCTCTGTCCCCAGTTATATGGCAAGATATGTGTATTCAAAACATTAGCTGCATTCTTCTATTCCTTCTGGTGCTAGAGTCTGACTAGAGAGAATACCAAAGGGCACTGTTGTTTGACCTTGCCTAGGCTTTCCAGACAAAATCGCAGGATAAGAATTGAATACAAATAAACGTGCTAGTTCTGTGTGAAAATACAATCTGGCTGAAAGAAAGCATACTATTTGGTAATACGTACAAAACCAACGCAGCCTACCATGTGCATGATTAGGCTAACATAGGGAAAACGACAATGGGTAATATAAGAATCGCACGACATTCCAAAACTGAAGCGTTCGTTAAAAGGGAACTGAGGGCCTGATTCTGAAGATGCCCAGGACAAGGATTCTGCAAAAAAAACTCCAGCCACACCCACAGATGAACCTCCCGATTATGACTCCCTATGGTTTTGATGATGCAGTGGACCAGCAAGAGGAGCTAATGGAGTTCCATCCGGATGGGAGTGATGTGATCATTTCATCATCCCCTGAATGAGACGTACAATGCCATGTTGGGTGCCCTACTGCCTGTTAATGTTTATTCCTTGCTTTCTCATTGCGTCCAGTCTTGCCAATCACAGTAACTTGTATTTCCCCAGTAGATTTCATTTGGAACTGTATAGCAGTAAATAAATGAATCAGTGAGGTACTCAGCATTATCGCAAAGTCTCTTATGAAGTTCTGTGGTTATACTGAATAAGCAGATACCTACATCATTATCGTATGAAATCTCTTTATTCATGTCATAACTACATTCTCACAATTGCTTTATTAAACTTCTTGCTTTCTCAGATTTGCTTAAAAATGCACCATTTGCCCACTCTTTTTAAAAAACACATCTTGGGGGAGAACCCTCCCCTTCAACCTCCCTTATGCCAGTCAGGCTTGCTAGCTATGCACACTTGCCAGCAGACACTCACCCAAACTTTTACGCCCATCACTTGCAAGTGTCACCAGCCGCTACTTGCAGGATTATAAAAGGATTTATAGATCCAACACTTATTTAAACATAATCCTTAGTTTGACTTGGGCCAGCGAAGGCTACGCAGGATCAAATTTGCCAAGATGGAAAATTGGATAGAAGGCTTCTTACTGCACTCTTTGAGGTTTCAATATAATCGTGTCCGAAGTGACGAAATAGAGGCTATTAAGCTAGTTCAGTCGAGATGCTACACCAGCAGTACCAACCGGAGCATGCATCTCCCAGGTAGATGGGTCATTGCTTGTCTCAGGTGCTGCAGTGCAATAAATTGCACTGCGGACTTCAGTGTTTTGTCTACATAAGGTTGATTGTTTTCAAGAAGTCACCCAAAGGTTTTTGTCACATTTAGGTTCAATACAGAATGTATTACAGGCTTACTTCCAGGATGGGAAGGTGAGCGGTTTTTGTTGGGCAAGGTAGCAGGATGTTTTGGCAAATCAGTTTCTGCCTGACTGAGGGATGTTAGTAGGAGAAATATGCACCTGCTTTAAGCTGTAATAAATATATTCAGTTTCACCCTTCTCAGTATGGACATGGATTTGTTTTAGATCCATCCTTACTGGCCGACGGAGGACCTACGCTACTTGGCCAGAAGACGTCTTTCCAGCTCAAAATATTTCTGCTGGGTATTACCAGCTCCATCTACGTGGCTTTTGACTTAAAGGAGTTAAAGGTCTTCAATTGTTCGACCGCTCATAGACTCTAATGAAGAATGGATTCAGAGGATGAAGGTCATCTATTGTTGGACCACTCATTGACCCTAATGAAGACAGTAGTAAATATCACAGGAGTAGAACGAGTTTTGATGAGTTTTTTCGTGTAAAAGAGCTACACGGTAGACAGCACTTCTCAACCAGCTTTCCATTAACCTCCAACCGCCCCACTGTCATTTCAAACAATAAAATCCTAATGGAGTGCAACTAAGCAACTATAGAACTTAGTGAAGAGATGACATACTATACTAGAATACTACATATCCTCCTTTCTCAATATAATAAAAAACAAAAGAACCAAAACAAAACAAGAAAAACAAAGAAAAACATCATAAAATATAAGTAAAACAATAAAGCACAAACGGTACCTGTAGGAGCAAAACATCAGTTCACAAACGGTACCTGCTAGGCATAACTCTTGATCTGGAGCTTCTTCTAATAACAATGTTTGGAGAAATAACAGCACCTCGATTACCCAAACAATCAGAATTCTCTTGGTCACAGTTTTTGACTCTTACAATTTTCCCCACATTCGACCATTTTCCACCTGCAACCTGAACAGCATTTCTCCCTACCTTTATTACAGAAATGGGTGTAGCAAATTTGCTTTCTCCTTTCTTAACATGTACAGGAGACTTGATACGCACAAAATCTCCAACAGCCACGGGAAAGTCTTGACAGCTTTTTTTTTTATCAAACCAACATTTTTGTTTAGAATGCGAAATCGAAACATTTTATCTAGCAATATCCATGAGAGATTCAACATTGGATATTGACTTAATCCATTTGTTCATCCAACCAGGTTTGAAACTGGTACTAGCCCTTCTTCCCCTTAATAACTCAAACAGAGAAATCTTGGTTGTGGAATGACGAGTTGTCCTGTAAAATCATAACATGCTGTCTAAAGATTTCACAACCTCATAGTTTCCGGTATTAGCCCATTTGATAGACTCTCCCACAACACGGTTCATACATTCTATAAGACCATTGGTCTGACGGTGATAAAGAGAGCTTTTCAAGTGCGTTATATTACAAGACATAAAAAAAGATTGAAAATCAGCACTCATGAATTGTGTTCCATTGTCAGAAACCCAAATTTCAGGAAAACCCTATCTCATACAAACTTCCTTGAAAAAAGCTACAAGATTTGCAGAAGAGGGATCTCTGACTAACTTGATTTCAGGCCATTTAGAGCCATAATCAATAAGAACAAAAATAAGACGACATCCACCAGGCAAAGAGTCAAAAGGACCCATGATAGCCAGACCAACTTTGACCCAAGGTGGAGTAGTAACCTTCAGACTCTTGTCGGCAGACTTACATACAACACACATCCCAACAACTTCACAAATCTCGACATCCATAGAAGGCCACGAAATATGTTCACAAATGCGTTGTCTGGTAAGAGACACACCCAAATGACCCTCATGAGCTTTAGAGATAATAACTCTTCTAATACTCTACGGAGGAATACGTTTTTTCAGAACGTAACAAAACACCATTCTCTAACTATATCTCTGCTTCAACTTTCCAGTAAGGCTGAAGAAGAGACAAAAGCACTCTCTCTCTGGGCAAAAACACTCTTAACAAAATTACAGACTTGCTGCAAGACTTCATCATCGTCTAGAGCTATCATCCAGCTTTCTTCAGAACAAGGATTAAACTCCTTTTTAATTAAGAGCAGCCACAAAACAGTCTTCAGAATCTTCTTCACAATATTCTTGGAAATCGGAATCTTTCATCTACATTTTTAAGTGGAAAACGTGATAAGAAATTGGCTCTAAGATTCCTTCCACCAGAAATATGAATAATATCAAACTGATACTGCACTAGAAGAGAAGTCATCCTCACTATTCTAGGCGTGCAACACTTATTGGTACCAGAACCCAAGATGTTGACCAGTGGCTTGTGGTAAGTTCTTAATAGAAAACACCTACCCCAAACATATGGGCAAAACGTTTCCACAGCCCAGAGACATGCTAAAAGCTCATTTTCAATGACAGAATATTGCAATTCCGCATCCCTAAGAACACCCAAAGCGAAAGCAACAGTATTTTCATCATTGTGTAAATTCTGTGTCAACACAGCTCCCAATCCGACTTGACTGGCATCAGTAGTTATGCACGAAGGATATTCCGGATCAAAAGGCTTAAGTGCTTTGCTCTTACTGAAACATTCCTTAACACTCAGAAAAGCAGACTCACATACATTCGACCATTCAAATTTCACACCCTTCCTGAGAAGGTTGCTTGTAGGGTGTACTATAGTAGCAAAGTTTGGTATAAATTTAGAATAATATTCAAAAAGACCAAGTACGGATTGCACTCCAGAATTGTCAACATAGGTAGAGGCTTGAAGAATGGCATCCAAAAGACCTTTTCTAGGTCTTATGCCTGCCTCAGAAATAAGATGCCCTAAATATTTTAATTTCTTTGCCCAAAAACTTACATTTCTCAGATTTGACCATAACACCATGTTTGTGAAAAATGTCCAAACACATTGCAAAAAATTATGTCATCTGACTGAGTATCTTTAGAATGAATTAGCACATCATCCTGAAAAACTAACACACCTTCAATGCCACCCAATACATTTTGCATAACTCGCTGAAAAACAGGCAGCAGATGCTAAACTGAAGCAAAAAGAACAATTGATGGACAGAATGCAGAACAATGTCATACATTCCCCCCAGTACAGAGATCTGAGCCTAAATCCATCATTTGTTTGCTCACCGTGCCATTCCAGTTTGGACCCAGCCATATGCAAATCAGTTTTGACCCTGTGCCCCGTGGGAACAGTCCAGCCCGAACTGCCAAGCCAGGTCCTCCCTGGACTGGAAACAAGCATCCTAGGATATGTTTCGTGCTTTCAGCCCTCGTCAGGCAGGATAGCTTGATTACAGTGGCATGGAGAGCACAGGACACATTTCTGGGCATACCTGTCCCACTCAGGGTGACAATTGCAAAAAGAACAATTGATGGCCAGATGGCAGAACAATGTCATACATTCCCCCGTACATGGATCTGCGCCTAAATCCATTGTTTTTTTGCTCACCATGCCATTCCAGTTTGGACCCAGCCATGTGCAAATCTTGAACCTCCAACAGATTCAAACAGATCACAGATCCTGGGTAAGGATGGGAATACACCCAGATTTCCTTATTCAAAGACCTTGAGTCAACACAGACGTCCAACTTCCAACACCTCTTTCGAGCTACAACCAAAGGTGAAAGCCATTAAGACGACTCCGTAGGCTTGATAATACCTTGTGCAAACAAATACTTCAACTCTTTTAACAAATCATCTCTGACACTAAATGGGACTCCTCTCAATTTATGTTGAATGGGTAAAGCACCATCCTTCACAATGATTTTGTGCTTTAATCCTCATATCTTTCCTAGACCATCACCAAAAACAGAAGGAAACCTTTCTTTCCACTTGGATTGAAAATCATCATCAGAAACTACTAACACTTGCTCCTTGGAACCTCGTCTCAGCACTATGCCAAACAATCCTTGATGATACCAACCTGAGATGTTTAGATCTTTGAGGGCAACATAAACTTTCCCTTTTATCTTCCTTCCTTCAAAAACGAACACATCCTCCAAATAACCAAGAAGTTAGATCCTCCTCCCTTCATAGGAAACAGGAGAACGATCTGAAGGCTCTAATGTTCTGTCACCCCATGTTTCTTTGAAAAGTTTGTGAGTGATCATAGTGATTATGGCACCAGAATCAACAAGTAGATTAAGAGATTTACCTGCAAGAATAATCTCATGGATCACCTTCTACATGTTCAGAATCATCAGACAGCATACAAATATCTGTGACAAATGAAACTATTTCTGAATCAGATTCCTGATCTGACTCAACCATGCATGCCACAGTTTTCTTTTGATTGTTTTGTTTTAGACACACCTTGGCAAAATGCCCCATTTTTTTTACAATAGTTACACACAACATTTGCCCCAGGACATCTTCCTCTTTTTTGATGCTAGAGTTACCACAACGAAGACACATACGTTTAGAGCTGGTATAATCAAATTAATTTCTACTCTTTACATTGGTTCTAGTGGAACTTTGTTTACCTTTACTATTTCCAATAACAACATTAACAGATTCAAGAGTTGTGTCTTCAAACTCCTTTAAGGAGATTTGTGAGATTTCAATACTTTGTGCAATTTTAATAGTCTCTTCTTAAGAAATGTTCCCTAAGGATAACAATTTTTGACGAATTTGCTTGTCTTTACAATGACAACCAACGTGACACAATCAACAATCGATCAGTAAAGGTTTCAAACTGACAAAAAGAACCTAAACTGCGCAACACAGAAATATAAGTATCCACATCTTCGCCATCACCTTGATGTCTCATGAAAAATCTATGCCTCAAAACCATGAGACTTGGTTGCTTAGCAAACCTGGTCTTAAGTTTGGTAACATATCTTGATATTCATCTATATTATCCCCAAGTTGATGTGTAATCCCAGGTAAATGTTCAAAAAACTGACCTTCCTTCAAAGCCCAATGAGTGACGCAGAAGACATTTTTGCCGATCAGCACTGAATCTTGAAGCTCTGATGGCACCGATATAAGTTTCAAATGCGTCAAACCATATTTCCCATCTTACAGGAGGTTCACCAGGGCTATCTAGAAATGATGGTGGAGGAGCAACTTATTGCATTGTACACATAGTAAGAATAAGGAAATATAGAGAAACTGTGAGAAACAACTAGAAAAGAAAAAGATACATGGAGTGTGTGAATGGTTGATTTGTAGGAAGTAGTGAAGAAGAAAACAGTGAAGAATAAGTGTACAGACTAAAAAAAATAAGGAAGAGAAAAAATGAATAGATGTCTAGATTGTAAATAAAAAACAAGAAAAAAGATACAGAAGTATACAAATCACTGATTTGCTTGTAAGATCAAAACAATTACAAGAAGACAAATAAGGTGCGCGAATCACCATGATGAAAAGTAAAACTAGCAGGTATAACTGCAATGACAAATGATCCGCAAGAAAATATATATGGGTATATATTTTTTTAAACAGGCGTGAGAATCACCGTGTAAAATAACAGCATATAATGGTATGTAGATCACTGCAGAGTTTTTGTGAAAATGAACGATTTGCAATAGAACAAAACAAGGTGTGCGAATCACCGTACAATAAAAGCTTATGGTAGTGTGCGGATCACCGCAGACTGAGCCGAACAAAACCGATGCATCTTTGAGTCAGGTGTCTCCAAAGAAAGGCTTTGGTATCAACCAACAGCGTTGCTAGGCAAGAAGTGTAGTCAATGTCACAGAGAGGCGTGTTGCTCGGCAACTAGGAAATCGCCTTCCCACGTGAAGACAAAGAGAACTGACGTGTAGTAGAAAGCGGAGATCAGGCAGGATCAGGCAACGTTAGGCCTAGTACGCACGGGCATACAGGAAGTCAGGCAGGAGCAGGCAACGTTAAGCCTAGTACGCACGGCCATACAGGAAGTCAGGCAACGTCAGGCCTAATACATAAAAGGCAGACAGTTGGAAAGATGTTGAGAAACGCGAAGGTCAGGCAAAGTCAGGCCAAGTTTCCGTCGAGGAGCCTGTTGCGCAAAATAAATAAAAACATCTGCGCAGAGATTCAGACCAGAAACTAAAACGCAGGCAGTGAAATCGATAAGCGATCGGCACAGCAGTCCATACTAATATTATAAAGAGAGAGCCAAAACCTTTGAGGCGGGTAATCTCAGTAACCACAGCACCAATCACAACACCCAATACAGCGTTGGAAAGGGCAGTTTCAGCAGAAGGACATAGGCTATGCAGACGGCCACCATATTTATTTATTTATTTATTTATTTATGCTGAGTTTTATATAGCGCGAACTTGACCCGGACTGAATCAGGTATCAGAGCGCTTTACATAGCACCAGTTACGTTACATGAGGACTCACATTCATTTTTGTTAGGCACTGGGAGATTAAGTGATTTGCCCAGAATCACAGGATGTTTGGCGTCTTTACTAAGACTCGAACCCAGATCCCCAGGTCCGAGGTCGAGCGCCTTAGCCGTTAGGCCAACTCCTCTATACATTTAAAAGGTAAAAGAACCGTGCCAGCAAAGTAGTCCCTTGTGGGCGTGTCTGCGTTGTGCTGTGGGTGTGGGCTGGGGGCGTGACTAATGCAGGGGGCGTGTGGTACGGCCATCACATTGTGGGCTGTGGGCGTGTGCTGGGGGCGTGACAAACGCTGGGGACATGACAAACGCTGGGGGCGTATGTCCGCCCTTCATGCCATGTGAGTAGTACATACAAGCGCCAATTACATTGCTGCGCAGCATCAAGGGGCACGATGGGGGCGTTACACGCTGGGGGTGTGAGAAGAGCTGGGGGCGTGTGTCCGGCCTTCATGCCATGTGAACGCAATTGCTCCGCATCAAGGGGCACGCTGGGGGCGTGAGAAACGCTGGGGGCATGTGCTACGTTCTGCCCTTCATGCCATGTGGGTCGTACATTAATCAGAAGATCGTCTGCTGTGGCCGTGTGCTGGGGGCGTGACAAATGCGTTCACCTGGAGGCCTGGTAAGTAACTTTACTGCAGCCTCTCCTGCGCGCTGTTACTGAACTCTCTCATTCAACGAAATTACACTCGCATGCTACCATCAACCAGGGCTCTAGCCGGGCGCAGGCGGCGGATCAGTACACTAATTACACGCGCCTGATAACATCAACCAGGGCTGCAGCTGGGCCTCAAGCGGGGGAACACGCGCCTGCTAACATCAAACAGGCCTGCATCTGGGCCTCAACCGGGGAACACGCAAATGAGCGTGTCTGCGAGGACAATTACTGCAGCCTCTCCTACTCGCTGTCACTCAACTCTCTCATTAAACGGATTTACCATCGACTGATAACTCTCTCATTCAACGACATTACACAAGCCTGCTTACATCAACCAGGGCTGTAACCGGGCTCAGGCGGCGGATCACTACACCAATTACACGCGCCTGCTAACATCTACCAGGGCTGCAGCTGGGCCTTCTCCGTCCCTATTCTTATGAAACAAAAAATGTTGTCTACCGCGAGATTTTAAAATAAATTGCCCTTGCCAAATACACAGATTCTACTTCATACCCGGGCAACGTCGGGACGGGCTGCTAGTCACTAATAAAGAAGGAGGCAAAAATGTTGTCTACCGCGAGATTTTTAAAAAAATTGCCCTTGCCAAATACACAGATTCTACTTCATACCCGGGCAACGTCGGGACGGGCTGCTAGTCACTAATAAAGGAGGAGGCCAACTTGACACACGAAGGAGGACATGAAACAAAAGCAGAAACTGGCTTACCCCGGTAGAAAGTAGGGTTTGAAGTTCTTGACACGAAGAATTCAACGTAGAATTGAAGGTGCATTGTTGCACGCTAAAGGTTCCATATGTAGCCCTGTAGACAACTCGTCGCCAAAGTTTTGTGGTAAATATCACAGGAGTAGAACGAGTTTTGATGTGTTTATTCATAGAAAAGAGCTACACAGTAGACAGCACTTCTCAACCAGCTTTCCATTAACCTCCAACCGCCCCACTGTCATTTCAAACAATACAATCCTAATGGAATGCAACTAAGCAAATCTAGAACTTAGTGAAGACATGACATAGGAGAAGAGAATACTCATCTCCCAGCTCATCCCAACACTATGCTAGCATACTACAAAGACTGGATTCAGAGGATGAAGGTCATCCATTGTTGGACCACTCATAGACCCTAATAAAGACTAGATTCAGTGGATGAAGGTCATCCATTGTTGGGCCGCTCATTGACCCTAATGAAGACTGGATTCAGAAGATGAAGGTCATCCATTGTTGGACCGCTCATTGTCCCAAATGAAGACTGGATTCAGAGGAGGAAGGTCATCCATTGTTGGACCACTCATTGCCCCTAAGGATGACTGGATTCATAGGATGAAGGTCATGCATTGTTGTGCAGTTCATTGACCCTAGTGATGACTGGAATCAGAGGATGAAGGACATTTATTTTATTTATTTTATTTCAGGTTTGTATGGCGCTGTGAATCGATTCCCGAAGGAATATCTCCGCGCCTTTGGCCACAACCAGAGAACAGAAAAGACTCGTCAACATTTTAATGAAATCGGCAGGAGATCAGTCAGTTAGAGATTTGAAGAGGAATGTTTTAAGCTTTTTCCTAAAAGGGAAATGTTCCCTACATACTCTAATTTCCTTTGGGAGTAGGTTCCACAGCTTTGGACCTGCTACTGATAGGGCTCTTCCCCCCTTTCTTGCCTTCATGGCCCTAGGAACACATAATAGTTCCTGATCTCCCGATCTCAGGAATCTGGACGGTACATAGGGGATAAATTTCTCAGTGAGGTAACCAGGACCAGTTCCAGTTAGGCATTTGTGGATGACGCAGCAGATCTTAAACATCACCCTCTGCTTAACCGGAAGCCAGTGCAGTTTGGCCAACAGTGGTTTTGAGGGAGTACGGGGCGGGACATTCAGAACCAGTCGTGCAGCCGTGTTTTGCACAACCTGCAATCTAGCAAAGATGCCCTCATTGGCAGCTAGCATTAACCCGTTGCAGTAGTCCAGCCTGCTTAAAACTAGGGACTGGACCAACGTTCTCCTGGTGGTATCTGGTAGCAGGGGGAATACTCTCCTGAGAAGCCCGATGACATGGAAGCATGAGCCCACCACTTGATTGGTTTGTTGTGTGTGGGTGAGCTCATGGTCCAGTTTGACACCCAGGTTTTTTACCACGGTTCTGGGCACAGGGACCGGGCCAAGATCTTGAGGCCACCAGTCCGGGGTCCACAACCGTTTTGCCTCTCCGAATAGCATAACCTCCGTTTTGGAGACGTTGCACTGCAAATAATTGGCTGCCATCCAGCGGGACACCTCTTTCATCCCTCGGGCGAAGGAGCCCCGCACCTCAGGAGTCATCGTTTTGAAAGGGAAGAGGAGTTGGGTATCATCCGCGTATGATACCGGAATGAATCCGTGGGATCTCATGATGTTCGCTAGGGGGGCCACATAGATGTTAAATAACGTGGGGCTCAAACAAGAGCCCTGTGGCACCCCCTTTGAGATCACCACCTCCTCTGATTGATATGGCCCCAAGATGACTCTCTGGGTGCGTTCGCTGAAAAAACTCCTGAGCCAAGCCAGGGCCTTGCCTTCCAGACCGATGTCAACTAGTCTGGAGGTCATGATGTGATGTGACACAGTGTCAAACGCCGCGGACAAGTCCAGAAGCACCAGAACAGCGGAATAACCCCTGTCCTGTAGCCTCTGGAGATTGTCAGCGACAGACAGCAAGGCAGTCTCAGTACTGTGTCTGGGTCTAAAGCCCGACTGGGATGGGTCCAGTACACCTGCGTGTTCAATGAATTTTGACAAATGCTGATTCACATGCATTGATGGAGCGCTCATAGACCCTAACGAAGACTGGATTCAGAGGATGAAGATCATGCATTGTTCGACTGCTCATAGACCCTAATGAAGACTGGATTCAGAGGATGAAGGTCATCCATTGTTGGACCGCTCATAGACTCTAAAGGAGACTAAATTCAGAGGATGAAGGTCATCCATTGTTCGACCGCTCATAGACTTTAAAGGAGACTAAATTCAGAGGATGAAGGTCATCCATTGTTGAACCGCTCATTGTTCCCAATGAAGACTGGATTCAGAAGATGAAGGTCATCTATTGTTCGACCGCTCATAGACTCTGAAGGAGACTGGATTAGGAGTATGAAGGTCATCCATTGTTGGACTGCTCATAGTCTCTAAAGGAGACTGGATTCAGTGGATAAAGGTCTTCCATTGTTGGACCGCTCATAGACCCTAATGAAGACTGTATTCAGAGGATGAAGGTCATCTATTGTTGGCCCTCTCATAGACCCTAATGAAGACTGGATTCAGAGGATGAAGGTCATTCATTGTTGGACCCCTCATTGATCCTAATGAAGACTGGATTCAGAGGATGAAGGTCACTCATTGTTGGACTGCTCCTAGACCCTAATGAAGATTGGATTCTGGGGATGAAGGTCATTCATTGTTGGACCGCTCATAGGACCAGATGTACGACCATTGAATTTTGCGCTTTGCAAATTGCGACAAATTGTGAGTCGTAAAATTCAATGTAGTACAGTGTCTCAGACACTGTTTGCGATTCCCAATGGAGTCGCATATTGCATGCCTCATGAATATTAATGAGGCTGTCACAATTTGCGACCACATTGGGAAAGGCTAGCACTTCCAGGGATGGTGGCCTGCTGGGGTCAGCAGACCACCATGTCTGGGACTGCATTGTTGATAATCACAGTATTCAAAAACATACCACAAAGTGAATAAAGAGAGAGCCTGGAATGCTATAAATACTACCCACTATACTACAAATGTCAAGCTCCTCTTTTTATTTCCAATAACCGTCTCCTTTTCCAAGTCACTGTAGAAAACTCTTCGCACCACCGTTATGGCCACTCCACTGGGGTTCACTAAAATCACCGGAATATATACATATTGTATATACTTTGAAAAGTGTCTTTCTCTTTATTCACTTTGTGGTACGTTTTTAGGTCTCGCCTGCCGATGCGCTTGCGCATTCGAGCTGGCGAGAGATAAAGGGGCTTATCCAGAGTTTAACCAAACTGGTGATTTGATGCAGTGCACGTGAACACAAGTACGCGCATTCTCGCCCAATGCTTTTTTTTAAGGTGTTTCATTGGCTCGTCACTTTAAGTCCTCCCACCCTCTCCCTGTCCAGCTCACGCTTCACTTTGATCACACCCCGTGCACTTTTTTAACGTTCTTTCATTGGCTCGTCACTTTAAGTCCTCCCACCCTCTTCCTCTCTATCTCGCGCCTCAAGCGGATCACACCCCCTTGCTCTCCAGCACGCTATCACGCATCCCAAAGCCACCACACTCAGTCCACAGCCTCTCTCCCATTGGCTCTTCACTTCACAATCACGCATCCCACAGCCACCACACTCAGTCCACAGCCTCTTTCCCATTGGCTCTTCACTTCACAGCCTCTCTCCCATTGGCTCTCCACTTAGTCTACGCTCTTTTCAGCTGACTCGCACGCCTCGAGCTGATCACGCCATCATGCATCCTACAACCACCACACTCATTCCACAGCCTCTCTCCCATTGGCTCCCCACTTAGAGCACGCTCTTTTCAGCTGACTCGCGTGTACAGCCACCACACTCATTCCACAGCCTCCCTCCCATTGGCTCTCCACTTAGGGCACGCTCTTTTCAGCTGACTTGTGCGTACAGCCACCACACTCATTCCACAGCCTCTCTCCCATTGGCTTTCCACTTAGGGCACGCTCTTTTCAGCTGACTCACGCGCCTCGCGCTGATCATCCCCCTCTTGTTCTCCAGCACGCTATCATGCATCCCACAGCCACCCACCCCCTTCTCTCTAGCAGCCTCTCTCCCATTGGCTCCTTCTGCACGCTGCATTCAGCTGACCAGCAGACTCTCCCTGCGTGCACCTCTCGCTCATACCACCCCCTCTCTCACACAGACTCTCCTTTCATTGGCTGTTTACTTTGTGCACACTGACAACATGAAGCTCGCAGCCATTCTCCAATTTTGCTTTAACACACACATCACTATCCATTGCATCACCACAGCATTACTTATAGCCCCCACAACAATACTATACGCTACATCCATCCAATATGATGAAACACACAGACTCTCTCTTATTTAGCTGACTACTTATTTAAACACTCCCTCCCCAACGTATGCCTGCTCAATGCTATTACTTACCATGCAAAATCAAGACTTGCACGTAAATTCAAAAAAAAAAAATCGACGTTATTAAAATAACGGTTTCTTTATATATATTACGTTTTTCAAACTAACTTGCACGTTAAATGTTATAACTTGAATTGAAATCATAAAACAAAGTTTGATTTCAAAGTACACAAAACACACAGCCTCTCTACCATCCAGCTGACTAATTTCTTCATCCCCTCACTCCTTCTCTACCGCGCGCCCCGCTCTGCAATTTCATTAATATAAACACTCAGGCCACAGACTTTAAGACTTTGGGAAACAAAAATACAAGAGAATAGTGGAGAGCTTTAAGCACTGTCGTAAAGATTCTAATCTGTTGTCGGGCAGCATCTGTGAAATGCTAATTTGAACAGCAGGATGCGAAGCTCTTGTGATCTCTACAACAAAAAAAAAACAGCCCCCCAAAAAAATGCCCGGCAACACAAATCCCACTGTCACAAAATAACATGCACTGCAAATGTTAGTACATTTTTAGAGCAAATACAAAAACATTGCTTGGAAAACTTGATACTCTGCACCCAGATCTTCACATTAAATGTTATTACTTAGCTTTCGTTAGGATGAATACGTTTTATTTTATAAAAGCGCAAAGCTTCACCGATGCACCCACCACACAGCTCCACCTACACAGCTCCACCGATGCACCCACCAAACAGCTCCACCGATGCACCCACCACACAGCTCCACCGATGCACCCACCACACAGCTCCACCGATGCACCCACCACAGAGCTCCACCGAGGCACCCTCCACACAGCTTCACCGATGCACCCACCACAGAGCTCCACCGAGGCACCCACCACACAGCTCCACCGATGCACCCACCTACACAGCTCCACCAATGCACCCACCACACAGCTCCACCGATGCACCCACCACACAGCTCCACTGAGGCACCTACCACACAGCTCCACCGATGCACCCACCACACAGCTCCACCGATGCACCCACCACACAGCTCCACCGATGCAGCCACCACACAGCTCCACCGATGCAGCCACCACACAGCTCCACCGACACAGATCCACCGATGCACCCACCACACAGCTCCACCGATGCACCCACCACACAGCTCCACCGAGGCACCCACCATACAGCTCCACCGATGCACCCACCACACAGCTCCACCGATGCACCCACCACACAGCTCCACCGAGGCACCCACCACACAGCTCCACAGATGCACCCACCACACAGCTCCACAGATGCACCCACCACACAGCTCCACAGATGCACCCACCACCCAGCTCCACCGATGCACCCACCACACAGCTCCACAGATGCACCCACCACACAGCTCCACAGATGCACCCACCACCCAGCTCCACCGATGCACCCACCACACAGCTCCACTGATGCACCCACCACCCAGCTCCACCGATGCACCCACCACACAGCTCCACCGATGCACCCACCACCCAGCTCTACTGATGCCTCATCACACAGCTCCACCGACACAGCTCCACCAATGCACCCACCAGACAGCTCCACTGATGCACCCACCACAGAGCTCCACGATGCACCCACCACAGAGCTCCACCGATGCACCCACCACAGAGCTCCACAGATGCCCCCACCACAGAGCTCCACCGATGCACCCACCACACAGCTCCACCGAGGCACCCACCACACAGCTCCACCGAGGGACCTACCACACAGCTCCACCTATGCACCCACCACACAGCTCCACCGAGGCACCCACCACACAGCTCAACAGATGCACCCACCACACAGCTCCACAGAGGCACCCACCACACAGCTCCACAGATGCACCCACCACACAGCTCCACCGAAGCACCCACCACACAGCTCCACCGATGCACCCACCACGCAGCTTTACCGATGCACCCACCACACAGCTCCGCCGAGGCACCCACCACACAGCTCTACCGATGCACCCACCACACAGCTCCACCGATGCACCCACCACACAGCTCCGCCGAGGCACCCACCACACAGGTCAACCGATGCACCCACCACACAGCTCTACCGATGCACCCACCACACAGCTCCATTTGTGCACACATTTACAACAGCCACACATAATACATGCTGTTCCTGCACATTTACACACCAGGCACACACAACACCAACTGTTCCTACATGCTTCCAGAAGGCACACACCAACAGCCCTTACTGCATAACTCCAACACGTACACACACAGCAGCAACACCCATGGCATACTTTTACACTAGACACACACACAACAAGGACCTCATTGCATGCATCCGCATCTGCGTTCAATTTTCAGAAAGGAATAGACTACTTTCTTTTCTAAAAAAAATACTTTGGGGGAAAACAATAAATTTTTACACTTAGCGAATACATAACACTGCCATTAAGCCAATGCTTCCACCGTTATACATCTACAGCAAACAATATGCCCTAAAAAACCTCAATAGTGCATCTTCAACACATGCTTTTTGTTTTAAATTTCAATTACGCTTACGTTATAAAAAATATATAGTTTTCAGCAAAATAAAAAAAAATTCATATAGCACGAGGTCTACTCACACCCACCCCTCCCTCTCCAAAGCACACACATTTTTGTTGGAAATTTGAGATTCAACTTACAGAATTTAAATCAACATTACATTACATTCTGTACATGCCTAAAATAACGACGACAAAATCCCTTACACCCCTCACTCCTTCTCTACCGCGCCCCCCGCTCTACAATTTCATTAACATAAACACTCAGGATGCAGACTTTAAGACTTTGTGAAACTAAACTAAAACAGGATACTGGAGAGCTTTAAGCATCGTCGTAAAGATTCTAATCTGTTGTCGGGCAGCATCTGTGAAATGCTAATTTGAACAGCAGGATGCAAAGCTCTTGTGATCTCTACAAAAAAAAAACACCCCCCAAAAAAATGCCCGGCAACACAAATCCCACTGTCACAAAATAACATGCACTGCAAATATTAGTACATTTTTAGAGCAAATACAAAAACATTGCTTGGAAAACTTGACACTCTGCACCCAGGGATGTATGACATTACAACGCATGCTTTTACATCGCATGCCTTTACAACGCGGTTTTTACAACGCATACCATTACAACGCATAGTGCTTTTAGGCGCTGGATAGTGAATTGTTTAATTTACTATTCCAACTCCAGTCCCCGTGGATAGTAGGGAAGGTGTTGGATAGTACATTAAACCCATTCCCTATCTTAGAGCGCCCCCCAGCGCAATGCGTTGAAATGGTTTGCGTTGTAAAAGTTGCGTCGTAAAGGCACTGCGTGGTAAAAGTTGCGTTGTAAAGGTGGTTTATCGCACCCAGATCTTCACATTAAATGTTATTACGTAGCTTTTGTTAGGATGAATAAGTTTTATTTTATAAAAGCACAAAGCTCCACCGATGCACCCACCACACAGCTCCACCGATGCACCCACCACAAAGCTCCACTGAGGCACCCACCACACAGCTCCACCGAGGCACCCACCACACAGCTCCACCGATGCACCCACCACACAGCTCCACCGATGCACCCACCACACAGCTCCACCGATGCAGCCACCACACAGCTCCACCGACACAGCTCTACCGATGCACCCACCACCCAGCTCCACCGATGCACCCACCACAGAGCTACACCGACACAGCTCCACCGATGCACCCACCACACAGCTCCACTGATGCACCCACCACACAGCTCCACCGAGGCACCCACCATACAGCTCCACCAAGGCACCCACCACACAGCTCCACCGATGCACCCACCACACAGCTCCACCGAGGCACCCACCACATAGCTCCACAGATGCACCCAGCACACAGCTCCACAGATGCACCCACCACACAGCTCCAGAGATGCACCCACCACACAGCTCCACCGAAGCACCCACCACACAGCTCCACCGATGCACCCACCACACAGCCCCGCCGATGCACCCACCACACAGCTCCACCGATGCACCCACCTACACAGCTCCACCAATGCACCCACCACACAGCTCCACCGATGCACCCACCACACAGCTCCACCGAGGCACCTACCACACAGCTCCACCGATGCACCCACCACACAGCTCCACCGATGCACCCACCACACAGCTCCACCGATGCAGCCACCACACAGCTCCACCGATGCAGCCACCACACAGCTCCACCGACACAGCTCCACTGATGCACCCACCACACAGCTCCACCGATGCACCCACCACACAGCTCCACCGAGGCACCCACCATACAGCTCCACCGATGCACCCACCACACAGCCCCACCGATGCACCCACCACACAGCTCCACCGAGGCACCCACCACAGATGCACCCACCACACAGCTCCACAGATGCACCCACAACCCAGCTCCACCGATGCACCCACCACACAGCTCCACAGATGCACCCACCACCCAGCTCCACCGATGCACCTGTCATGCCTTGAGAATCCTAAAGACACTGTCCCTTTAAGAAAGTTGCTATTTAGAGCACCATGTTCCTAGGAGCGACGCTTCACGTTCTTGCGTCAAGCTCCCTTCGTTTCCGCATCCGTCTTGTTTCCTCTGCCTGACTTCCGTTTTGCTTTGGAGTTTCCTGTTTGTGTGCGCTGCACTGAAGAGAGCGTTACCGACCCCCGCGTTCCCAAGCGGGCCTTGGATTGCGCTTCTGTTAGGCAGCGCTTCGCTGTATTCAGGCGTTCATGTTTGGGCGCCTGTATTCCAGAGTTCTGCCAGTTCACGACACTCTCCGTGAACCTTCTTCCCACCTTACCCTTGAGTCCCGCCCGGCGGCCGGGTTTTGCCCCGCCATCCGGCTGGGCTCAGCTTTGTGTTCTCCTTGGAGTGTGCTTCACCAGACAGCCGGGCCTGTTCTCCGTTGTCTGGTCGGACGTCCTTTTTCACTCCGCTTCCCTGATATACTTTACCTGGCAGCCGGGCTTGGTCTCCGCTGCCTGGTGTCTGTTTTCCACATATCCCTCCTTTCCCCTTAGTTAGATAAGCTAGTGTTCGTCCTTTCAGTCCCCTTCTATTCAGCCCTCCAATTTCTCTTTCAGTGTTTCATTTATCCCTTACTGGATTCGATTTTCTGGAATTCTACTTCTTGCATTTGGAGTGATTCTTGCGTGGATCATAGTGGGTACAGCCTTCAGCTTCACTACAGGGAATCACGGTAACAGCGCTTTTGCGCTACTTTATACTTTTATTTGAGACTTGTTATACATATGATTAAAATATGTTATTTTGGTTTTCATAGAGGGTCAAGCCATCATCAGAAGAGGTGAGCTAAAGGTTCCTTATATACCACTCGCTAGTGAATGGATCTTCAAGACTTCTACAAGACAGCTGAAGTGAGAAGTGTATCAATTAGACTATAGTATTACTACCGTATTTAGTAACATGCTCACTAACACATTATGTCATCTTTGTCACAGCTCCAGATGAAGTTCCTTATATAAGCTCTACATGTATAATTCTACGACACGTTAGGAACCAGGGGTATGTGTTGTTTCTATTTGTAGGTGTCTTAGTGTTTCCTTTTAGTGTGCAAATAGCTAGTTACTTACTTACCTTTATTTGCAGCCCGCTGGTTTACCAGTTCCCCAATTGATGTACCACGCATAGAATCCAGAAGATCACCATCGAACACCAAATTTTCCCCCCAACTTTCCTTGTTTTGTCTCCCTGTTTTCCCCTGGCGTGTCTCTCGTACTCTAGTGTTTGATAGAGTCGGAAGGCCGTAGGGGAAGGCTGTGGACTATTCTTCGGATTCCTGACGCTCCTGTGGAACCTACCTGCAATCCTTACAGAACGTGAAGCCCACGTGGTGCGTTCTGCCCGAGCGTCATGGATCTCGAAGCAATAACTTTGGCAGATTTAGCGAGTATGTTAGGAAATCTGCAGGTTGAAACTCAAACGCTAATGACAAGGATGGACACTATTCAAAGACATCAAACTTCGGGGGCGACAGGTGGGGGAACGCCGGTGGTACAAGTAACCACTCCCCCTGTCATACCTCTAGCACCCCCTGAAAGATTTGCAGGAGACGCAGCGCGATGCGCAGCTTTCCTCAGCCAATGTCAATTGCATTTTTCCTGCAAAGCTGCTTGTTTTCCCTCAGACCAGGCCAAAGTAGCGTTTGTAATTTCATACCTTAGTGGGTCAGCGGCTGATTGGGCGATACCATTAGTAGACAGGGATGACCCATTGTTACATAGCTACTCGTCTTTTAGGAGAGAATTCCGCAAACTATTTGACAGACATATGTACACCCATTCATCTGATACAGAATTACTAGACCTTAAACAAGGAACTCAAGATTTAGTGACTTATATAACTAAATTTCGCAGGTTGGTGGTTGAATCAGACTGGCCTGAAGAAAAACGTAGTACCATATTCTACAGGGGTTTGCGGGATGATTTAAAGGACGCTCTATCTCAAATAGTGGATCTTCCCACCTCCTGTACAGCATTGATTGATTTGGTAGTAAAGATTGATCATCGATATCAAGAAAGAAAGAAAGAGAGAGGGAAGCATGAGTACCGATATGTTGTTACAAAGGAGAAAAAGAGTGCTCCAGAGAAACCCAGTGAAGATAGCGAACCTATGCAGATAGGCATAATTAGAGGAGCCTTGACTCCCGAGGAAAGACAGAGGAGAAGAACCCTTAGGCTTTGCCTATATTGTGGTAAAGCAGGTCATTTTTTGCGAGAGTGCCGGTAAAGCCCACACAGTCCAAGTATTCGGGAAACTAGTAAGCCTGGGTTCTTGTGAGACGAGAAACCCAGGTAGGTCTGGTCTTACAGTCTCTTCCTCTGATCTTATCACCACTCCCACTAATCATTTATATGTCTCTGCACATTTGACTCAAGGTGCACTTGGTTTACATGTATTGGTAATGATTGATTCTGGGGCTTCGGGGAACTACATGGACCTAGAGTGGGCAAAAGAGAATGTGATAACTTGCACTATGAAGGAGATAGCCAGCAACGTCACCACTATCGATGGCAGTTCTCTTATTTCTGGTCCTGTAACTCAACGTACCACCCCGTTACACATGACAATAGATCCTGATCATCATGAAGAAGTGATGTTCGATTTAATTTGTTCCCCACAATTTCCGGTGCTGCTGGGTATTCCGTGGTTGAGGTCTCAAAACCCTAACATCAATTGGGAGACTTCTACCGTAACATTCCCTCCTGTCATACCTCCACCCTTAGTTGGGGCAGCTGTGGGTGACTTACATATAGGCAGCAACAGTAGTGAGAATAGTCCTGCTCTACCGCCCTGTTATCAAGACCTACAGGCGGTCTTTGATGCTAAGGAAGCAGAGGTACTCCCCCCACACAGGGTCTACGACTGCCGTATTGACCTCAAAGCAGGGGCTAGGATTCCATGCAGCAGAGTTTACGCTCTTACTGAAAAGGAGAATGTTTATTTACGTGACTATCTGGACTCCATGATTGAAAAAGGGTTTATTCGACAGTCTCGTTCCCCGGCCTCTTCCTCTTTATTCTTTATTCCGAAACGGGAAGGGGGTCTGCGTTGCTGCATTGATTATCGGAAGTTAAATGATGTGACTATAAAGAATCGTTACCCTCTACCTCTGATCGCCTCCCTCCTTGACAAAATCCGCAATGCCCAATATTTCACTAAGTTAGACTTACGTGGAGCTTACCATCTGTTGCGGGTCAAGGAGGGAGACGAGTGGAAAACAGCCTTTTGCACCAAATTCGGTCTCTTTGAGTATCTTGTGATGCCCTTTGGGCTATGCAATGCCCCTGCGGCATTTCAATTCTTCTTAAATGAAGGATTAAAGGACATGCTTGAGATCTATGTGATAGCCTATATAGATAACTTGTTAATTTTTTCTTCTACCTTGACTGAACATCAACAACATGTACGCAACGTGTTAGAACGTTTGTTAAACAATCATTTGTACTGCAAACTAGAAAAGTGTTCCTTTCACACCAGGGAGGTACCCTTTTTGGGATATGTTGTTTCCCCTAGGGGTCTTAGCATGGATCCATCCAAAGTGGAGGCTGTTCTAGCATGGCCTGCTCCCCGTTCAGTAAAAGAAATCCAAAGCTTTTTGGGGCTAGCCAATTTTTATAGACGGTTCATCCGTAATTTCTCAGCCTTGGTATCGCCTATTACAGCTCTTTTGAAGAAAGGTGTTCCCTTTGTGTGGTCCTGTGAGGCGGATCTTTCCTTTCGGCTCCTAAAGGAGGCTTTCACTAGCGCCCCTGTCTTACGGTTTCCTGATCCTGCTCTGCCCTTTGTGGTGGAGGTGGACGCTTCTCAAGTGGCTGTGGGAGGGGTCCTATCTCAAGCAGACGTGGTGACGGGCGAGTGTCATCCAGTTGCCTATTATTCACATAAGTTCACCCCTGCTGAATATAACTATGCCGTGGGGGACAAGGAACTTTTAGCCATCAAGAAGGCGTTTGAAGAGTGGAGGCAATACCTCTTGGGGGCTAGACATCCTGCTGTAGTATATACAGACCATCGAAACCTCCAATACCTTAAATCAGCCAAGGCATTGTCCATTAGACAGTTACGTTGGTCTCAATACTTTAGCGAATTCGACTTCACTGTCCAATATAGACCTGGGAGGAAAAACGGCAAAGCGGATGCCCTATCACGATTGGGCTTTAAAAAAAACCCTTCAAACCCCATAGAGCAGACCTGTATCATTCCCAGAGCCAAAATAATTGGAACCATACAGAACGAGGATGAATTCCTAACACAGGTTAGAAACAGTCAAGCCTCGGTAGACATGATGCGGTTGGTAGGGCCACAGGAAATGTCGCTGAGAGGAGGACTTGTGCGGGTACAAGGGGGAGTGGTGTTACCTACAAAGGAGCTACAAGAACAGGTGTTGAAGTGGTACCACTCTCATCCGGTAGCAGGTCATCCAGGGATTAAGAGAACCACCGAAGCAGTGCGTGACCGTTTTTGGTGGCATAATATGCTTAAGGACATTGAACAATTTGTGAAGACATGTTATGTATGCGCACAAACCAAAGTATCACGCCTCAATCCCGTAGGCCTTCTCATGCCATTACCCTCTCCTTCTGGCCCTTGGCATACTGTGTCACTTGATTTTATAGTGGAACTACCACTCACGAAGCTGAAGAATAATACATTGTTAGTGGTAGTAGACCTATTCACAAAGATGGCTCATTTCGTGCCTTTAACAGGACTGCCTACTGCAGTAGAATTGGCATCCATATTCATGCAACAGATAGTTCCTTCTGTCCTGGTGTCCGATAGAGGGGCCCAATTCGTGTCAAAGTTCTGGAAGAGTTTATGTTCTTTACTCCAGATAGACGTCCGTTTGTCCTCAAGTCATCACCCACAGTCAGATGGGCAAACGGAGAGAGTTAACCAGTGTTTTGAACAATACATAAGGAACCAGATGTTGCACACCCTAGAGGATTGGGATGAGTTAGTTTGGTTAGCTGAAATCTCTTACAACTACAGTACACACTCCTCCATCAACACCTCTCCTTTCTTTTGCTCATATGGGTATCACCCTAAGTTGTTACCCTCCGGTATTCCTACCGATTGTCCAACCCCTGCTGCTTTAGACAGGGTAGAGAGACTACATGAAGTACAGAAGAAAGCATTAGAGAGTCTTGAAATGGCTAAGGTGAGATACACAGAAGGAGCAAACCTACACAGGAGATTGGAACCCATTTACACGCCTGGAGATGAGGTCTGGCTCTCCACTAAATACATTACTCTGGGGGGTCCACGCAAGTTTAACCCCAAATACATAGGCCCCTATAAGGTGGAAAAGGTGATCAATCCTGTTGCCATAAGACTGGTTCTTCCTCCATCGTTTAAGATCCACCCAGTATTCCATGTGTCACTACTCAAACCGGTTGAACTTGGAACTAAAGTACCTCTAGGACCTGCTCCAATAACTGTGCAAGATTCGAAAGAATATGAGGTTGAGGCCATCCTTGATTCCCGGAGAGTAAGGAACACATTACAATACTTGGTTCATTGGAAGGGTTATGGTGTTGAGGAGCGCACATGGGAACCCGCTTACAACATCCATGCACCCCGATTGTTAAGAGTGTATCATCAAAGACATCCTGACAGGCCCAAAACAGGAGGGGATCATTGTGGAGGGAGTATACTGTCATGCCTTGAGAATCCTAATGACACTGTCCCTTTAAGAAAGTTGCTATTTAGAGCACCATGATCCTAGGAGCGACGCTTCACGTTCTTGCGTCAAGCTCCCTTCGTTTCCGCATCCGTCTTGTTTCCTCTGCCTGACTTCCGTTTTGCTTTGGAGTTTCCTGTTTGTGTGCGCTGCACTGAAGAGAGCGTTACCGACCCCCGCGTTCCCAAGCGGGCCTTGGATTGCGCTTCTGTTCGGCAGCGCTTCGCTGTATTCAGGCGTTCATGTTTGGGCGCCTGTATTCCAGAGTGCTGCCAGTTCACGACACTCTCCGTGAACCTTCTTCCCACCTTACCCTTGAGTCCCGCCCGGCGGCCGGGTTTTGCCCCGCCATCCGGCTGGGCTCAGCTTTGTGTTCTCCTTGGAGTGTGCTTCACCAGACAGCCGGGCCTGTTCTCCGTTGTCTGGTCGGACGTCCTTTTTCACTCCGCTTCCCTGATATACTTTACCTGGCAGCCGGGCTTGGTCTTCGCTGCCTGGTGTCTGTTTTCCACATATCCCTCATTTCCCCTTAGTTAGATAAGCTAGTGTTCGTCCTTCCAGTCCCCTTCTATTCAGCCCTCCAATTTCCCTTTCAGTGTTTCATTTATCCCTTACTGGATTCGATTTTCTGGAATTCTACTTCTTGCATTTGGAGTGATTCTTGCGTGGATCATAGTGGGTACAGCCTTCAGCTTCACTACAGGGAATCACGGTAACAGCGCTTTTGCGCTACTTTATACTTTTATTTGAGACTTGTTATACATATGATTAAAATATGTTATTTTGGTTTTCATAGAGGGTCAAGCCATCATCAGAAGAGGTGGGCTAAAGGTTCCTTATATACCACTCGCTAGTGAATGGTTCTTCAAGACTTCTACAAGACAGCTGAAGTGAGAAGTGTATCAATTAGACTATAGTATTACTACCGTATTTAGTAACATGCTCACTAACACATTATGTCATCTTTGTCACAGCTCCAGATGAAGTTCCTTATATAAGCTCTACATGTATAATTCTACGACACGTTAGGAACCAGGGGTATGTGTTGTTTCTATTTGTAGGTGTCTTAGTGTTTCCTTTTAGTGTGCAAATAGCTAGTTACTTACTTACCTTTATTTGCAGCCCGCCGGTTTACCAGTTCCCCAATTGATGTACCACGCATAGAATCCAGAAGATCACCATCGAACACCAAATTTTCCCCCCAACTTTCCTTGTTTTGTCTCCCTGTTTTCCCCTGGCGTGTCTCTCGTACTCTAGTGTTTGATAGAGTCGGAAGGCCGTAGGGGAAGGCTGTGGACTATTCTTCGGATTCCTGACGCTCCTGTGGAACCTACCTGCAATCCTTACAGCACCCACCACACAGCTCCACTGATGCACCCACCACCCAGCTCCACCGATGCACCCACCACACAGCTCCACCGACGCACCCACCACCCAGCTCTACTGATGCCTCATCACACAGCTCCACCGACACAGCTCCACCAATGCACCCACCAGACAGCTCCACTGATGCACCCACCACAGAGCTTCACCGATGCACCCACCACAGAGCTCCACCGATGCACCCACCACAGAGCTCCACAGATGCCCCCACCACAGAGCTCCACCGATGCACCCAGCACACAGCTCCACCGAGGCACCCACCACACAGCTCCACCGAGGCACCTACCACACAGCTCCACCTATGCACCCACCACACAGCTCCACCGAGGCACCCACCACACAGCTCAACAGATGCACCCACCACACAGCTCCACAGAGGCACCCACCACACAGCTCCACAGATGCACCCACCACACAGCTCCACCGAAGCACCCACCACACAGGTCCACCGATGCACCCACCACACAGCTTTACCGATGCACCCACCACACAGCTCCGCCGAGGCACCCACCACACAGCTCTACCGATGCACCCACCACACAGCTCCACAGATGCACCCACCACACAGCTCAATCGATGTACCCACCACACAGCTCTACCGATGCACCCACCACACAGCTCCATTTGTGCACACATTTACAACAGCCACACATAATACATGCTGTTCCTGCACATTTACACACCAGGCACACACAACACCAGCTGTTCCTACATGCTTCCAGAAGGCACACACCAACAGCCCTTACTGCATAACTCCAACACGTACACACACAGCAGCAACACCCATGGCATACTTTTACATTAGACACACACACAACAAGGACCTCATTGCATGCATCCGCATCTGCGTTCAATTTTCAGAAAGGAATAGACTACTTTCTTTTCTAAAAAAAAATACTTTTGGGGGAAAACAATACATTTTTACACTTAGCGAATACATAACACTGCCATTAAGCCAATGCTTCCACCGTTATACATCTACAGCAAACAATATGCCCTAAAAAAACTCAATAGTGCATCTTCAACACATGCTTTTTGTTTTAAATTTCAATTACGCTTACGTTATAAAAAAAATATCGTTTTCAGCAAAATAAAAAAAAATTCATATAGCACGAGGTCTACTCACACCCACCCCTCCCTCTCCAAAGCACACACATTTTTGTTGGAAATTTGAGATTCAACTTACAGAATTTAAATCAACATTACATTACATTCTGTACATGCCTAAAATAACGACAAAATCCCTTACACCCCTCACTCCTTCTCTACCGCGCCCCCGCTCTACAATTTCATTAACATAAACACTCAGGACGCAGACTTTAAGACTTTGTGAAACTAAACTAAAACAGGATACTGGAGAGCTTTAAGCACCGTCGTAAAGATTCTAATCTGTTGTCGGGCAGCATCTGTGAAATGCTAATTTGAACAGCAGGATGCAAAGCTCTTGTGATCTCTACAAAAAAAAAAACACCCCCCAAAAAAATGCCCGGCAACACAAATCCCACTGTCACAAAATAACATGCACTGCAAATGTTAGTACATTTTTAGAGCAAATACAAAACCATTGCTTGGAAAACTTGACACTCTGCACCCAGGGATGTATGACATTACAACGCATGCTTTTACATCGCATGCCTTTACAACGCGGTTTTTACAACGCATACCATTACAACGCATAGTGCTTTTAGGCGCTGGATAGTGATTTGTTTAATTTACTATTCCAACTCCAGTCCCCGTGGATAGTAGGGAAGGTGTTGGATAGTACATTAAACCCATTCCCTATCCTAGAGCGCCCCCCAGCGCAATGCGGTGTAATGGTTTGCGTTGTAAAAGTTGCGTCGTAAAGGCACTGCGTGGTAAAAGTTGCGTTGTAAAGGTTGTTTACCGCACCCAGATCTTCACATTAAGGGGTCGATTAGGATCGCGGACGGACTTGAGTCCGTCCGCGACCCCTGAGGAGGAGGGAACGTCCGCATGGGCTGCGGCGTTCCCTCCGATCAAATTAGGATGTGACCGCCAGTGTGGCGGTCACATCCTCCATCTCTAACATTGCGGCGGGTGCAGCTTCAAGCTGCATCCGCCGCAATGTAAAAAATCCATGCACAGCATTTGCGTGCACAAAGCGGCAGGCACCGCGCGGTGCCTGCTGCATTGTGCACGCAAATGCAGGGGGGTACCATAGGTACCCCCCATGTGCACCCCCCACCCCACCTTCACCCAGGGGGCCCGCAACGGGCCCCCGAAGTGAAGGTCCGTATGCTTTTCCACGGCGGTAAAGTCGCCGCGGAAAAGCATATATTTTCAGACATCCTAATATGCCTGGCGGTGTCTGATAGACACCGCCAGACATGTTAGTGCTTTTCCGCCGCGGTCGCCTTCCGACCGCGGCGGAAAAGCGGCGGACAGATTATCAGACCCACCAGCCATCCTAATTTGGCGGTGGGTCTTTGGAGTCTCCGCCGCGGTTTTTCCGCATCCTCCAGGCCGGCGGACACTTCCGCCGGCCCGGAGGATGCGGAAAAACCGCCATCCTAATCGACCCCTAAATGTTATTACTTAGCTTTCGTTAGGATGAATACGTTTTATTTTATAAAAGCACAAAGCTCCACCGATGCACCCACCACACAGCTCCACCGATGCACCCACCACACAGCTCCACCGATGCACCCACCACACAGCTCCACTGATGCACCCACCACATAGCTCCACTGAGGCACCCACCACACAGCTCCACCGATGCACCCACCACACAGCTCCACCGATGCACCCACCACACAGCTCCACCGATGCAGCCACCATACAGCTCCACCGACACAGCTCCACCGATGCACCCACCACCCAGCTCCACCGATGCACCCACCACACAGCTCCACTGATGCACCCACCACACAGCTCCACCGAGGCACCCACCATACAGCTCCACCAAGGCACCCACCACACAGCTCCACCAATGCACCCACCACACAGCTCCACCCAGGCACCCACCACATAGCTCCACAGATGCACCCAGCACACAGCTCCACAGATGCACCCACCACACAGCTCCACAGATGCACCCACCACACAGCTCCACCGAAGCACCCACCACACAGCTCCACCGATGCACCCACCACACAGCCCCGCCGATGCACCCACCACACAGCTCGGCCGAGGCACCCACCACACAGAAATACACAAATTGTAAAAGAGAAAGCCGAGGAAGAAATATGTTCAGACTAAGACTTTAGTGTTCACATGCTAATACATTTTTAACAGAGTAAATTAAAAAAATATATATTGTGTGTACAAAATAATAAATGTGTGAAATAAAGAAATTAAACTTGTATGGTGACTTGGTTTTGGGTGAGGGAAAATACTAGTGCAACAAAACTGAACATTTGCACACCACTCACCAGCACAACATTATCACTAAACAACACCACATTACACTAAGCACCAACACACCATCACATCACTAAACAACACCACATTACACTAAGCACCAACACACCATCACTCTGCACCATTCCAGTATCACTCAACAACAACACAACATCACTCTGCAACACCACAAACAACACTCTGCACCAATACAACACCACTCAGTACCTGTTCCTGTTGTGGTGCTGAATGATGCTGTGGTGATGCTAGGTGATCCAATGGTGTTAGTGAGTGATGCAACTGTGTTGAGGAAAGTTGCTCTGGTGGAGGTGAGTGATGCTATATATGTTGCTGAGTAATGCTAGTGTTGTGCTCAGTGATGCTAGTGTTGCAATGGTGCTGTGGTGGGCCTAAGTACACCACCACAGTACCAGGGTACAACAGCACAGCATCACTCAGTATCATCATAGCACCACTCAGCACCACAACAGCAGCACTCAGCACCGACACAGCACCACTCATCAGCACAACATTATCACTAAACAACACCACATTATCACTAAGCACCGACACACCATCACTCTGAACCATTCCAGTATCACTCAACACCACAACATCACTCTGCAACACCACAAACAACACTCTGCACCAATACAACACCACTCAGTACCACCACAGCACTACCACACCAACAATTATCGACACACCAGCATCACTCAACACAACACCAGCATCAACAAGCATCACCACACACCACAACAACATTACTCTACACCAACATATTATCACTCAGCGCCAACACATTAACACTATGCACCGTACCCGTACTTTGATGGTGTTGTGGTGCAAAGGGTTCCTGTTGTGGTGCTGGATGATGCTGTGGTGATGCTAGGTGATCCTATGGTGTTAGTGAGTGATGCTAGTGTGTTGGTGACAGTTGCTCTGGTGGCGGTGAGTGATGCTAGATATGTTGCTGACTAATGATAGTGTTGTGATGAGTGATGCTGGTGTTGTACTGATGCTGTGGTGGGGCAAAGTACACAACCACAGTAACAGGGTACAATTAGAAGATCCACAATTTCGTAACAAACATACCTATAACCTAAGAACATAGGCAAAAGACAATACAGTCTCGATACACACACGTATACAAAACATCAGAATCAATAATCCATAAAGAATTTTAGTACAATAATTGAAATATTTACATTTTACTGTCCAAATAATCATCTACAACTACGTAAGAACTAAACACCTTTCGCACGCCAACATTCGCCAACATCGGGATAATTACACATAAACGCACATCGAACGCAAAGCTACGTCACTAAACGGAACAAGCACATTGCCTAAATATTACGTAACGAAGTAAACTAAACAAAAGTTACTAAACATACATTTATATACATTGGTACTTTTATATATAGCACATCTACTCTTTACAAAAGTACTCAACTAAACAATAAATACATACCCCAAAAAAAACATGTCGCTACTTCATAACGTAACGAACCATTAACAAACGGAAAATAAATTTACATTACATATAAAGACTATCAATAACACATTCAAGAAATGTAGTAAATACATTTAAAACTTACAATTACCTGTGAAACGACGCAGCAACAAGACCGGAAGAACAACACGCCTTTCCCACGTGAAGAATCACGAAGAACTGGGAAATTACCTAATGACGCACGTCAAACGCAACGCTACGTCACTAAACGTAGCGCTGCGATTGGCTAGAAATTACGTCACGCCCTAAACAGATTGGAAGTTAAGAAAAAAAACTAGAACGCTAACCATAAAAAACGTTACAAGCTTTAAAGGAAAACATAGCGTACACAATGTTTATGACACAAATAATACATAAGCGGATGAAAACAATAAAACAATAACATCATACACTTCAATAAAAAAAAATTACAAAAAACATACACACACATATGTGGAGAGGCAACGCTTCAAATACTGTACATAAATTAACTAAAGGTGACAAAATTAAAACATTTCAAAGACAGATGGCGTAGTGTTCAGAATGCTTTTATTTGGTTTTTCTTCCAATACACACTCCAACCTGTACATTGTAGGGAAACACAATATTACCATTTTTAACACTACGCCATCTGTCTTAAAAAATAATCACTCCTGCCATCTATTGTTAATTTATCACAACAACAAAAATTATGCAACGCACATTATAACTACACACCAACACATTAAAAATCTAAACTCACACATCAACACTCTGCAACACTACAGCATCTCTCAGCAAGAAAAACAATATTTCCTGAAACAATTACATTTCAAACAGTAGAGGAGAATACAAATAAAATTTTAACTAAAATAAACCAAATCGCAATTATGTAATAACACCAACATTACCAAGAAAAACAAAAGAAGGGCCAAATTACAAGCACTAGAAAAGTACGATTACGCCCAAAAAAATAACTAATAAACAAAACAATGTATTCATGTAATGATGGGCCAAATAACACGCCAAAAATAAAAGCCACACATTAATAACTTACTAACAAATAAACAACTCATAAAATTCTAATTAAAAGGCCAAACCTGTACATACGCAGAAGAAAATAATCAAGTTACACAAAAAAAAACTTGGAAAAACGAACGGAAGTAAAACACTCATGTTATTAAAAATTTAAGAGCAATACTGTACATACGATACCTGAATTAATAACCCAACACCTACTAAATACATACCGATTCAATATAAGCATGCCAATACTTTAATACATTAAATTATTAATACATAACAGCTCATAAACAAAGGAAAATACTATTTACAAACACGAAAAAATTACGCAAATTCAAAAAAGTATAAAATTTACACATTAACAATAACTTTCAATCAATACATTGCTATACATTACATAAAAGTACATTAAAACATTGAACATTCACAATTTAGAAAGTTCAATACATATTTAACTATATACTAAGTACATAGGATAACGCATTAAAAAAGTAACGATCCACAAATGTCGAAGATTACTATTAAAAAGTCATAATTATGAAAAGAAATCTCTACATAATCAATAATACATTCAAATAATACACTACATAATATTAAAATATAAACTTACCTGTCAGACGATGCAGGAAATAGACCGGAACAACAACACGCCTTTCCCCCACGAAAGTTCCCGAAGATCTGGGAAATTCCCAATTGACCCACGTCAAACGCAACGCTACGTCACCAAACGTAGCGCTGCGATTGGATAAAGATTACGTCATACCTCAAACACATTCACACTACACTAAAAGACTAGAACGCTAAACAGTAAACGTAAATCACATAAAGGAAACACATAGCGCCGCCATTTTTTACAAAAAAAATATTAAAAAACAACGTTACAACACGAAACATTAACACACAGAACACATACTTAAAAAATATATACATACACACACATGTTACAATAAGAAACATACATGCAACACACTAACACTCACACATCACATCTGACAATTACAATAAAACATCACACACAAAGCATAACGCCACAACATATAATACACTAAAGAACAAACATATACACAACAGCATTAATAGACACCATCACAGCTACACACCAAATCAACTCTGCAACACTCAAACAACACTCAGCACCACCACATCAACATGTCTGCAACAGCACAGCACCACTCACAACTAATACATCATTAGTCACCATCAAAAAAACATAAGTCAGCACAACAACAGCTACACTCAGTTACACCACAGCAACACTCAGCAAAACACATGCATCAGTAAAAAACACAACAACATCACTGTACAACACCACAGCAACACTCAGCACCAGCCCAGCATCACTCTGCAACACACCAGCATTACTTTGTGCAACACCAGCAACACTCATCACCAACACAACATCATTCAGCACCACACAAAAAAATATTTAAATAAAGCAATCCACATAATACCTGAAACAATCAGCTAAAAAACATTAACAATACCCATCACAACATTTACTATATGAACAACAACTGCATCACCACAACACCACTCAACAACACCACAACATCACTCAAAAAAACACACACAAAAAAAATACATTATCAATCTTGCTGTCACTAAAACACCCTCACTCTACTACTCTACTACCCTCACTGTACAGACATCAATCTACCACTCAACCGCACTCACTCTACCGCTTGCACGCCCTCACTGTACCTCAATCACTCTACTGCCCTCCCCCCATCACTCTATCCAACATCACTCTACAACTCAACAGCTCTTCCTATACCACCCTATCACCCTCACTCTACCACCCTAACTATAACACTCTACCGCTCTCACTCTACCACCCTCACGCTATCAATCTACCTCCCTTACGCCCGCAATATACTACCGTCACTCTACCTCCCACACTCTACCGGCCTCACTTTACCACTCTACCGCCCTCACGCACTCACTGTACAACACACACTATACCTCTCTACCGCCCTCACGCACTCACTCTAATGCTCTCACTCTACCACTCTAACGCACTCACTCTACCACCCTCACGCCCTTCACTCTACCATCCTCACTCTAACACTCTACCTCACACACTCTACAACTATTCCACCCTCACTCGACCACTCTACCACCCTCACTGTACCAATCTACCACCATCACTCTATCCCACTTACTTTACCACTCTACCGCCCTCACCCTAACACTCTAACGCCCTCACTCTACCACACTCAATCAACAACTCTACCAACCTCACCCTAACACTTGACCACCCTCACTCAACCACCCACACTCAAAAACACTCACTCAAAAATGCTCACTCTATCCCCAACATTCTAGCACACTCACTGTAACGCCCTCACTGACTCTACCGCAATAACTCACTATACCGCCCTCTCTCACTCTACAACTCTCACTCACTCTACGAACATCAATCACTCTATCTCACTGACTCACTCTATCGCCCTCCCTCACTCTATCGCCGTCCCTCACTCAATCGACCTTCATCACCCTACCATACTCCACCACTCTACCATCCTCAAACACTCTATCGCCCTTCCATGACTAAATCACCCTCCCTCACTATATTGCCCTCCCTCACTCTATCGCCCTCAAACACTCTGTCGCCCAACATCACTCTATCACCCTCCCTCACTCTATCACCCTCCCTCACTCTATCGCCCTCACTCTATCACCCTCCCTCTAACGCTCTCCCTCTACCGTCCAACATCTATCGCCCTCCCTCTATCTAACATACTCCCTCTATCTATCTATCGCACTCACTCTAACTAGTGCAACAACATAGCATCATTCAGGGGCACCACACATCACTATGCACAACAACAGCATCATTCAAACGCCACAGCATGACTTTTAGCCAAAACAACATCACTCACAGCAACAACACCATCAATATGTCCAACAATTCAACAATAACTTGTTCAAATATTTACTACCAATGTTTCAAAATGTATTAAAAATGTCAGAAAAATATGAATTTAATTAATTTGTCAGGTCAATACATGTAAGACAGGGGGAACTATATATTGTACCTTTACTAATGCTATACATGTAACATGTGCAAATTTAAAAAATATTACAATTTTTAGTATATTGAATAATACTTTTCATTTGAGCAAAAAATAAACACACATTTTCAACACCAAAAACACAAACTTTTCTATTGCGGGACCTATTGCATTTCCAATGCTTGTTGATTACTGTGATTATGAAATAAATCGTGCTCACTTCTGCTGAAGTGAGCCAGATTGAGACATACTGTTGTGTGGGTTTTCTGTTTTAAATATTTACAGAATCATTTGAAAGATCACATTCCGTATTCTCCAATTTTGCTTTTTTGATTAACTCGAGCAAGTCATAACTGTCTTGCATAAACGTAGATTGTCAGTTCAAATGAGTTCCTTGTGAACAATCTTTTTTTGTTTAGCATTAATACTCAGTTCACAGGGACGTATGGGTCGCTCGTTACTTTATGTATTGCTTTGTCAAAAAAGCAATTGTTTTTTGGGGGGATAACTGGGGATTTTTAAACCAGTTCTAATGTGACTGGGGATTTGTAAACTAATTTAAATGTGGTTTGTATTATGGGTTTCTCTCCCCTCTCCTTGTCACAGCAGGAGCAGTATTTTCTCTGCAAGGCATGCAATGATTTAGCAGGTGCTGAGGTGTCCTTTTGACCTATCTAGGCTGCGTTCAATTGTGATGCGAGGCGGATGTTTAATTTTTAGGGTTAAGTTTACGTTGAGACGATCTAGTGGGAAGCAAGATGGCGGCCGCTACTGCAGCCGTGTGAGGAGCTGTGCGTGTTTCCCTCGGAGACCTGTCCCGTCCTGGCGTGAGAGAGGTGCTCTGCTGCCGCTGCTGATTGCTTTGTGGAGCCGAGACGTGTGACGAAGCTTTTTTTTGTGGCACCGAGGAGTAAGAAGAAACGAGAAGGGTCGGCCGACCCTCATGCATACTGCTGAAGCCGCTGGTCCCGGCTACCGGACTGTGCTAACCGCCTTCCCTGCCGGCTGGTGGGAGGACCTGAGTGCTTTTCAAGCGCCCGCGGCGTTTCCCAACCGCGGCGCCCGTAGATGAAATTAGCTGTGGACCGGGCGGACTGAGTCGCGGAAATCGCTGCGGAACTGCTGTGAGAGTGTTTGTAGCAACTCGGGACGCCTGCTGCTACATTGCGGACATTGTGGATACTTAGTTGCCAGTACCAATTCACGAAGGATTCGAAGGATTTGGATAATGGTTTTGACTGCCGCGTGAACACGATTAAGGTGTATAACGACAGTACTTGCAACTCTAGCGGTCCGCAAGTGTTGCAACTTTCTTCCTCTCGCTACATACCCATTCTTCTACAGTGAGGTACACACTTTTTTTTTTTTTTTGAATTTGCTATTTTGTGCTATACTGTCGAACTGGTTGCATGTAGTAAAATACTTTTTGTGCAGTTAGCAAAGCCCAGCAAAAGTTTGTACTTTTTAGATTGCACTGGGAAAAGAAGATTTCTCTTGTATAGAAATATTCAACATGGCTCCCAAAGGCAGAGTTACAAAAAAGAATGCCTCTAACTTAGCCAATTCTGCAAATGCTTCGAGTACTGCAAATGCTTCAACCAGCACCACAGTAGCATGTCTGGAACGTCGTAATTCACAGTCTAATGGGGTTGTAAAAGAGCCCACAATACCTGAGTTATTCAAGAAAAAACCTACGACTACCTTTAATAAAAGCTCTACAACTGAAGCGACCCCTGCAAGGGCTACTGAACGCTCTAACCTTGATAAATCCAGTGCGAACCAACCATCCAAAAATGATACTGGCTTAGCTGGAGCTAACTTCAACGTCAATGAAGATGGTGTAAGGGGGGAAGGTAGCAACGATGACGCAGTATCAGAGCTTTGCCTTGCAGTAGAGGGAGTTAGAGTCTCACCCAGACTAAATGACCCACAACAACAACATGATGCAGAATCGGTAGAATCTGGGGGCCAATTTTTTTCTATGTCTGATCTATCTGTTGCTTCAGAAGGTGATATGGAGGAGGATCTCCTCAGTGAAGAAGAACACTCTCAGGTCAAAGATTGGGCGGAGGAGTGTAATCAAATTACAGAGGAAGATATGTTAGGCCCTGACTTCCTAACCAATGAAGGAGTCTCAAACACAGTTCGCAAGGTCATAGAGGGAAAATCTAAGGAGAAAATATTAGCTATGGATCAACCTCAATGGGACGGGGCCAGTGCTAATAATAATGAAGCGGTTGATGAAAACTCTGAAACTCCTGAGTTACTAGAAGAGTCTGAGGAGATTACCTTAAAATCTATATACAAGCTACAGGCCTCAATGTATCGTATGATACTAACTCATAGAGAAGAAACCAAGGCGGAAGGTCTTCGAACTCAGGGAGCAGTTCGAAAACTTCAAAATGTAGTACGACGCCTGGCTAAGTCTAGCACGGATACTAACGTGAGAGTGCAAGAGACGGAAACGCGTATTTCAGCAGTAGAAGATGAGTTAACGCTACATAAGAACTCAATCAAAGAGCTGGATAGCACCAGGCAAGACGTGGACTGGAAGCTAATTGATTTAGAGAATCGCGCCCGACGTAACAATTTACGTGTCCTGGGAATTGGAGAAAAATCTGAAGGGAAAGACACTCGACGCTTTGTAATAGACTTGTTTGCTGATGCCTTTCAGAATCTCACTGGTTGGGATTGGGATAAGGAGATTATAAGAGCTCATCGATTTCCATTCAACCAAAAGACTGACCAGGAAGGCAGGAACAAATATCCAAGAGCTATTCTCATTTGTGTGCAGAATTATCTTCTCCGTGAGATTCTGTATGACTTAGCAAGACCTTCGAAACCCAGAAAAGGCTTGGGGCATGAATTTTTTGTGAGACCAGATTTCTGTGCTGCAACTGTCCAACAACGCTGGAGACTAAAACAACTGATGGCACCAATGCAAGCTAAGGGGGGTCAAACTTTTTTACTCAATCCTGCTAAACTTAAAGTTGTGCATAAAGGAAGAACTATATTTTTTGTATCAGAGATAAAGGCTCAACAATATCTAGAGACTATGTAGTAAAATGCTGTAGGAACAAAGCTATGTTTAATCGGTTGTGATTCAGCTACTCCAAATAGACAGATCTTCCTAGCAGTATTGGGTTTTGGTGTTTTTTTTGTTTTTTTTTGGATTGCATTTCTTTAGGCTTCCTTAGGCTACTTTTATCAGGAGGGTCAGATCCGAGGGCAACTCACAGCTGATACTCACATACCATCAATGAGGGCATTAGCCCTTACGCTTCTGGTGGGGGGGTGGTGTGGGAAGGGAGGGGTGGGGGGGAACAATGGGGTGGGAGGGTGGGAAGATTTTTTTTTTTGGGGTGCAAGGCTGTACAGCTGGAATGTTTAGTTGACTTTTGTATAAGGCTTATTTTTGGCAGATATCGAATTATGGCAGATGTTGCTCATATGTTTATGTTTAGCTTAGTTTATTCAAAAATATTTTATAATGGCTAAATTATCAATATATTCCATTAATGTATGTGGTTTGAATGATAAAAGGAAAAGAGGTATACTGGCCCAGATGTTATCAACTATGCGGGTGGATGTAGTTTGCATTCAAGAGACTCACATCGCTTGGTCCAATAGAGGGACCCTAAAAGATCTTGGGCTGGAAGTGGTAGGATGCACTCGTCATGGCTCCACTACACGTGGGGTTGCAATACTTAAGAGACGTGGATTGGGTGAAGTTAAAAGAGTTAAAGAGGATCCAACTGGACGGTGGGTAATTGCAGAACTTAAAATTGGAGGTTTGGTAGTTACTATATGCTCCTTGTATGGATCTATATTAGATGATTCGGGTGCATTGGATTTTTTAAGTATAGAGCTGGCACAAAGGTCACCCAATATTATTTTTTGTGGAGACTTTAATTTGCATCTCGAAGAAACTTTTGATATCTATAGTAGGGTTCCATATAAGGGGAGGAAGAAGAAGGTGTTTACAGCACTTAAAGGGATCATCGAAGAGTATAGATTAGCTGATGTAGGGTATGAGAAGCGAGGAAACATATTTGGGCATACCTTTTTTTCTGCACCGCATCAAAGATTTTTCAGATTAGATTACTTTTTTGTTTATAAGGGATTATATGATGATTTAGTACAAATGGAATTTGAGGTTCTTCCAAAAGTCATTTCAGACCATAACCCTCTAATACTTAAACTTGTTTTAAATATGGCTAATACTACCCGTGCGTGGTCTTTTGACCGCAAATTATTGTATGATCCTGGTTATGTTGAGCGTATGAATGCTTGGATTCCAGAATTTTTTCACCACAATAAAGACTCTACATCATTAGAAATAGTTTGGGATACTTTTAAATGTGGGGTACGGGGCGAAACACTTAGTTATTCTTTGAATAAACAAAAAGAGACCCGAAATCAGGTAACTTCTGAACTTAAAAATCTCAGAGCTTTAGAGATTCAACTTATGCAACTATGTAAGCAAGGGTCATCTACGGAAAATACCACAAAGAAACTAATAGCTCTAAAAAATACGATTTATCAACGATATGCTACGAAACTTGCACAATAGATCTCTGCATTCAGGACAGAGCTATATGAAGTGGGGGAAAATTCAGGAAAAATTTTGGCAAAGAGGGCAAGGCAGAAGGCAGCTTATGCTAGTATTGATAAAATTGATAATCATTTAGGGACAACAGTTAGCAGAGCTGAAGATATTCTGAGAGTTTTTAGAGATTTTTATTCCCAACTGTATACGGACGAAGCTCGTCCTGAGTGTTTAGACCAGATCAACCAATTTGTCAATCCAGTACTGAGTAGTATTCTTTCTATTGAAGAGAAGGAGAAACTAGATTTGCCATTCACTTGGGAGGAGGTTGAACTCTCTTTAATGTCCCTAGCCTCAGGAAAAGCTGCAGGACCTGATGCCATTCCGTTAGAATTTTATAAACACTTTAGGAAAGTATTAAAAACAGAACTATTAGATTTATGCTTAAACGCACAGCAAGGTAACTCTCCTCAATCCTGGCATGAGTCTATCATTACGGTGTTTCTTAAAAAAGGGAAACCTCCTTTATTGCCCTCATCTTTTCGCCCTATCTCACTTATAAATTCCGATAGTAAAATTTTTTCTAAAATCCTAGCGGGTAGACTCTCTAATATTATTTCCCCTCTAGTCTCTAAATACCAACATGGTTTTATTCCAGCTAGAGACACCGCTGATCATATTCGACGTGTGATTTCTTTTTTGGATTGGTCTCAAGCAACTCGGTCTAATATGGGACTAGTATTTTTAGATGCTGAAAAAGCTTTTGACCGGGTTGCTTGGGATTATCTTTGGGAAATTTTGCTCAGGAAGGGATTAGGTCGGGGGATTGTTAAAGCTTTGAAAACCTTGTATATTACCCCAAAAGCGTATATTCGAATTAATGGTCAATTATCTTCACCTTTATTAATTTCCAGAGGTACCCGTCAAGGATGTCCCTGTTCTCCTTTACTTTTTGCTTTTTATATAGATCCCTTAATTAATCGGTTTTTTTCGGAAATGGATATTAAACCCATACATTTAGCCAATATTAATTACCGAGTCCTTGCTTACGCCGATGATATTGTGATTTCAACTACAGACGTTCAAACAGCTTTACCTATTATTGATCTAATTGCCAAACAGCTCGGATACTTTTCGGGCTACAAACTTAATCTAGAAAAGACCCAAGTTTTGTGTTCTGGAGAAAACCTACCTGCTAATATCCCCACTTCTTCAGAAGTTACTTATTTAGGTATTAAAATCTCACTACCTATAGAAAAAATTGCAGAACGTAATTTAAACCCTATTATTGCCCAAATTAACATCCTACTACAGCGTCTTGATCATCTGCGATTGTCCCTCTTTGGCCGTTCCAACATCTTAAAAATGCTGGTCCTACCGAAGGTTTTATATTTGTTTCGTACAATTCCTTTGGATTTCTCATTACACTCTCTTAAAATCTTAGAAAGAACCACATTTTGCTTTCTCTGGGGCTATAAACGCCATAGAAAAGCAGCTAAAAAAATGATTCTTAGTAAGGAATGTGGTGGCTGGAATGTACCGTTTTTTCTTTTTTATTACTTTTCTGCTGTTCTACAATATATTGGTCCTCTCATTTTAGGTGAAAGAACTGAGCTTGCAGAATGCCAGACCCCATCAATTTACCAACTGCTTCTAGGCGAGAAAGTTAAGGGTAGCTTTTTGAGACTAGTAGAACCCAGCTACTACAAAAAAACTAAATATAAGACTTTGAAATCTGCTTTTGGAGTCTGGCAGAAAATCCGAAAACATATTAAACTAGCGAAATTAAATCTCTATACTCCTCTTATATCAACGGAGCTATTTCCAGAAGTCTTTTTTGATTTAACTATGCACAGGTGGCAGCAGAAAGGAATTAAGTACTTGGGGGATTTATTTTGCAATGGGCAAATGATCTCGTTCCAGGATCTAATGGCCAACTTTTCCGTGGGAAGAAATGATTTTTTTAAATATCTACAACTACGTAGTTTCTTACAGCGCCACCCTGTTACTCCATTGATTAAAAATTCTTTATTAGAGCTTTTACAAAGAAAACCTCGCATAGGTCCTATATATCTAAGCCTAATGCAGGAATTTGGTGATGATCTAGGCCAATGTCAGACCAAATGGGCCAATAGTCTAGACATAGTAAATGTTGATGTTTTATTGTCAATTAGAATGGCTGCAGAATGTCTCATAACTGGGATGATGAAATCCCAACACTTTATGTGTATTCACAACCTTTATTATACTCCCAAAAAAGTAGTTAAATGGAGCACGATGGCAGGCACGAATTGTAGCCGATGTGGATTGTATGCAGCTGATGAACTACATATGTTTTTTTTTTGCCCTAAGCTAGTGCCGTTGTTTCAACAAATTGAAATTTTTTTGTCTATTATTTTGAAAAGTAATATAAAAATAACCAATGAATTAGTATTGCTTGGTATAGATCATACTGCTACTCGGCCTAGACCAATCTCTTATTTTCTTTTTCTGTGTATGGCCGCAATTAGATCTTGTATCACCAAGGAATGGATTAGCCAGGAACCCCCTACTCTTTTGATGTGGAAGGAAAAACTATTATTTATGTTTAATATAGAGTCGGCTATCTACAAGCTCAAGGGGGTTAAAAAAAGAATTATGGGAGAAAAAATATGGGCACCAATTGCCGAGTGGATTTGATTTAAATCTATGTATTTTATAGTTGCTATTTTAATTTGTTTTCTGCCAAAATCCTGTCATATAACTTGCTTTTCTCTGAAAATAATCTGCTCTTTTTGCTTACATGCTTTTTTTTCTGTTTATGTTGTTGAGTATAACGTTTTGCTGTATTTCCTTGCAATAAAACAATAAAACTTTAAAAAAAATAAAAAAAAAAAAAAAAAAAAAAGTTTACGTTGAGACGTGCGTGCCCCTTGGGTCTTGCACGTGTCATGGAACAAGGTTTTTATAATTGAGCCAAATATGCAGGTCCCGCCCTCCTTCTGGAAGGGTCGAGAACCTTCGAGCTCTAATATGTGGGCCCCAGTGGGCTGTATCCCAGTTCTTGGGCGTTTGAGGAACCCTTGTTGACAACCTGCAGTGGAAAAAAGGGCTGGGACTATGTTTGCCTGCAGTGTTTTCTCAGCAAGAGTCAAGGGTCCCTTTGGGAATCTTGGTTTCCGGCCTTATGTAGGTGACGTAAAGCAACTTTGTGGGACTTTTTCAATGGATTGGGGCCCACAAACAGGGGTCTTTCTTCAGGTTCTACAGGGATGCTGTTCTGCGCACCCTGTGGCTTGAACACGGCTATGGCTGGGATCGGGCCATCCACTTCTGTAGATTCTGCCTTGTGGTGCCCATGAGTGTCATTTTTGCCAGCTAGGAATACCCCAGACGCAACCAACTGTGGAGACCCTCTGCCTCCCATTGCTCTCCTCTCCCCTGGACCCTGGATGTTCTTGATCTATCGCTTTTGGTGAGGTGTGATCTGATGGGTCGACTTTAGGAGGTTTTGGAGGCATTTTGGGGTAGAGGAGGATGGAGCCGAATGCTCTGCCCCCAGAGGGGCTTCTGGTATACAGTTGGTGGGCTAATTACATAGTTGAGTAAAGCAAACTGAAAACAGCTGTTCACTGATGAATGTATCCACTGGAGCAGTGTGAGACCTGTGGAGCTCAAGTGCTCTTTTCAAACGCCTTTCCCAAACACCTCAAAGGTGTGACTTCGGCCAACGTAGCATTTCGCCCAGTTTTGGAACCATAGGCGGGCCTCCAATTGGAGGAGCTGTGAAAGACGTTAGATAGTGGGGTCATTTTGAACTGCGGCGCACCGTGGTGGTATGGGCAGAAGGGTCTGAGTGCCTCCTTTCATGCACAGGTGGGGGCAGTTATGCACCCTCATCAGGTGGTATTCCACCTTGGGAAATCAACAGCCGAGTAGGACCCGAGCCTCCTGTGGGCACCCGGATGAAGAACTCTAGTTTGGACACCCGGTCGATATAGCATGGCCACCTGATGTTTTCATGTGTGTACTTAAATGTTTTAAATTATCCTTTGTTGTTTGGTGTTAAAGGTTTAAAGTTATCCCTACTGTCGCTGTTAAAAAAAAAGTTTTGAGTTATTCTTATTGTTATGATTAAAGAAAGGGTTTGAGTTAACCCTACTGCTGTGATGTTGCTTTTTTGTTTGTGGTGAATTTCCAGAGGCGAGTGTGTAGTGGGTGCTGGTACTGAGGCTCTGGATTCACTGCTTGTATTGGAGCTTCTAGGGTTTGATATGTGTGTAGGGGTTCTGCCGGGGTACCCCAGATGACAGTCTATTCCATTTGTGGTATACCTCGAGGCGACAGTGGGCAGCTTTGTGGTTTCTTCAAAGGCAGTGGTGGCACTCTATCATGGTTTGAAGCTTCCCACCTTTTGGCTTTCTGGTGCGAGCACTCAATTGGATTCTCTGGAGCCCTGTGGCTGATTTCTTTCCTCATCATGCGCCACCTGTACATTCGTGGTCCCCCAAACCATTTTGGGGGTGCTTTTGCCAGTATCTTGGTTGCTTCAGTAAACCATGGGGAGGGGAATGTAGGAGCTAGCCACTCCACTCCTGGCCAAGGGATCCCATGCGACCGGCAGGGACAATTCTCTGAGACGATGTGCTGATGGTCGGACATGTCACCTTCCAGGCAGTGGTTATAAGTCTTGGCCCAGTATCAGGTAATGAAATGCACCCCTTGGCTGGGTGCCGCCTCGCCTAGGCTGCTTCCTCCATGAAGGAGACACCAAGGTGCGGCGGAGGCTGAATTGTGTAGCTCTGAGTCAGCCTCTTTCTTAGTCTTGGGGATGTGATGGTCATGTGTGTGCTGAGTCCCTATGTTCCCTACACACTACTGCTTTGGCCTTTTCTGTGAAGCGATGGAATGCCCGGCCGGTCCACTGTCATGCTAGGCTGAACAATTTGAAGAGATTTTCCATATAACCCCAGACTGCTCCTCTGAAGAGCGCTCGGTGGTGTAGAGTTGTTCTGGCTCGTATCCCTGAGGAGTGGGCGGGTGTCGTCAGTTTGCACTCTAGGGGGGAGGGTCCAGGGAAGGAGCAGACTATAGTTCTGTTCTTAGTGAACTCAATGGACATTTTCAAGTTGATAATATATTGATCGTGGAGAAGGGATAATACAACAAATGTTTATTCCGGTTCAGGTGCGAATCCCATATCCCTAACACTGGACACCCATGTGACCCTGGACAACTAACACGACTGCGCACCTGAGATCGGCATCTCAGGAGCAGGATCTTGGCCTCCTGGCCTTCAAGTCACATTCAAGTGCCTTTAATACACACCACACCCAATCAGCTTCTTAACCCTGACCACAGAGACCTTCCTGAATTCCACAGGATAGTATCATATGACTCCTGGTGACTCCTGGTGACTTCTGATGAAGACACAAATAAAATATGTCACACAAGTAAATGTCATATTGATATTCAACATGTAAGTGAGATTGTGTGAGAAGGTTAATAGGACCAAAGGACTGTGAACAAGTAAAGAGAAGGAGCAGGTAGAAAACATGAAAAAATGCTTTCCAAAGACAACCAAATAGGAACTCAAAACGGTATTTCCTGTGCTCTGGAGAAGGTGCTTCCAGCCCACTTCAGCAAGATCTGGACCCCTGAACCCCACTATCTCCCCCAGCATGAGTATCAGCAACAAAAGGAATCGATGTAACGCTAGTAAAGTAACAACTGAATCCCCTGAAAGCACAGTAAGGGGGCTCAGCGACAAAAGCGGGGAAGTTTTGATAAACATTGATGGGGCAAATTTTAAAACCTTTCCTAGAATGTACCAACCTAAAATCTACACCAGGTTTGCATTCCTGAAGGATCCTAGCACTGCGATCTTCACCACCAACAAGGGGATTGAAGGCCTTTCAACTCCCTTACAGCCTGAGGCCACCGCCCAGTGCTCGGAGAACACCATGTCCACATCATCTATGCCAACTGACATAGCCAAAACGAAAGCAACCAGCCCCATGGGAGTGAATGTGGTATCCTCAGACGACAAACGCGGAAGGAGTACCATGACTGAGGACATTGCTGGAAGGAGATTTGAAGCAAAGGAAAGCACCTGTGAGACCAATTGCACTGGAGCAGGCAGTGTCCTGTACCTCGACAGGCTTCAGGAGGAAATCTTGGACCCATGCCTTCAGAGAAATCAAGAGAGACAGGCAATTTAAAGCTCACGCCATAGGACCAACCTCCAGTCCAGCTGGCTGCACACCACCACTCATTGGATTCACTGGGGTTGGGCCAGCCGGAATCTGAGCCTGGTATGACTCAAAAGAGTCAAGATCCAGGACTTCACATACAGTCACTAAATGACACATTTGGCGCAACACGTCTGCAAAACTACTACATCCTTATCTAAAGTTGAATCTACTGACTCATGAGGCTCAATGGGTGAAATCTCATACCTTACCACTCAGGAGTGGGAGGAACTAGTGGCTTCTTATGCACAAAACTATCCCCCAGGTTGCAAACTCGCAGCATCCAAAACCAACCCTACCAAAGGAAAGGATCAACAGACAGACTCGATATGGGCAACTCTTCTCAGTACTATGCTCTCTGCGACTGCTCTGCAATATCAGTCGGATAAAATGGACATACACCTAATAGTACTTCAGTCTCTAGCAGCACAGGCTTCAGAAATTCACGAGCAACTTGCAGAACTGAATGGTTTAATCAGACGACTACCGTCCGACCATCAGGCAATGCAAGCAGATTGCTTCTGCACTCCGATTCTGGGAAAATTAACTACTCTCCCCTATATATACTGGGAGATCTGATAATGGAAGTGAAACAATCCACTATACATAATGGGGAGGTCAGTTTGATGCCCAGCTTGACTGTGCAATCTTACAACCAGGAGCAACTGGACCGGTAATGCACCCAGCAGCGGTTCAACAGGGGAAGGACACGTTGAGCACAACCCAACTACCAAATTATTCATCAATCTCCCCAAATCCGTCATCCCTTTTATCCCTTTCCACACCAATGCAGACAAAATGATAGAACAAGTAAAATAATAGTAAGTGCCCCGAAAACAAAATAGAAAAGGCAGAAATAAAAAGAACATAGTCGCATTCTTCGGACTGATACCACCACTCAAGGCACCATACTGTCCAAGCAAAGCCATCAATTAAATTCAACAACATCTCCACAAGACAGCCTGGAAACTATGACAAAGCCATCATGTCCTCAGGAGCGGACTCCGGCAGGAAAGAGCACGGCGAGGAAGTATCTAAGGACAGGACAGGTATACCGAGTCAAAATGCACCAACCCCGAACCAAGGAACCCTGGGGGACCCCAAACAAGGTCCGCGGCGGGGTAGCCATCGCGGCAGAGTAATGAAATCACACCAAGGTTCAGTCGTAATCAGGAAGAGACGCGGGGCAGATGTATCAAAGAGTTACCTATTATGTGTCTATGGGAAAATGTGTTCATACATATGGCCCTCAGTCAACAAAAGGGCAAACAGTTTCTGCCGACAGCCAAAACCTCCCTTTGGCTCCCCTAATAGGCATAAAGTACCCAGCAATTACAAAAAGGATACCCAAGGAACCTAATCCCAAAACAGCATGCACGAACCCGCATCTAAGACATGACATAGAAAACACCACTCAAGAACCCCACTTCGCAGAAACCATACAGGGGCAAGAATCCCAGCAAGGAACATCGCAGCCCAGGTGTAATTTGGCTAGAGGACAACCTGAGACTAACACCATAATGTCTTTACCGGAATACAAATCAAAGGGGAGCGGAGATTTCTTAAACAGGGGTAACATACTGCGCCTTCTAGGAGCAATCCAAGGCTTGGAGAACCTGCGCTCAACCGCCCTTGTGTCCATAGAGTCCATCCAGACGAACAATCAGCAGGAAAAAGAGGCAACAAAAGCCAGATGGTCCTCCTTTGAGATAGCAAGGAAGGTCTCGGATGGACAACCTACATTCCACCGATGGGGGGGTAAAGCTTTTACCTCACCTTAACCAACGATATCCAACGCTCTTACTCAATGGAAATCAAAATAGGACCACCAAGCAGGTTCACCATACAATTCACTCAGGGCCTTATTTATGAGGTCATGCAACACTTTTGTGCCCCCATTGCGTCACTTTTTGTGACGCACTGGTGGCGTAAAAAATGAGCCATGTTGCACCACATTTACAAAGTGACGCATCTAAGCAGATGTGTCACTTTGTAAAGCCCTGCGCTACTTTATACCTGCGTCAGGTATAATGTATGCAGGGTGGACGTACCCACTTAAAAAGCCTTGTAGAAGTGACGCAGTGAAATCTATGATGTTTCACTGCGCCACTTCTAGGATGCCACTGCGTCAAAATCTTACCCCTGTTACACACCCTAGCAATGAGTCATTGCTGCACCTACAGATACATCAGATCTGTAACTCCTTGCGACATGATGCGTCATACTGTAAATATGACGCATCCATCATGTCGGATGTATGACGTTACAACGCATACTTTTACAACGCCTACCTTTACATCGCAAGTTTTACAACGCATACCATTACAACGCATAATGCTTTTGGGCACTGGATAGTGAATAGTTTAATTTACTATTCCAACTCCAGTCCCTGTGGACACTAGGGAAGGTTATTGGATAGTAAATTAACCTATTCCCTATCCTAGAGCGCCCCAAGCACTATGCGTTGTAATAGTTTGCGTTGTAAAAGTTGCGTCGTAATGGTAGTGCGTTGTAAAAGTTTCGTTGTAAAGGATGTTTCCCATCATGTCGCAAGGAGGGCGCTGTGAAAACTGTTGCAACGCTGTTTTCACGCAGCGATGCAACAGTTTTGATATATGAGGCCCACAGTACTTAAAGATGCTAGGAGTATATCTCCTCCTAAAGCAGAATTTGTGCATTAGAAATAGCACATATCACTTTAACCTAGAAAACTGCACAAAAATAAGATCAGAGATGACGAGGAGAAAATAAAGAGAACAACTGTAGAAATGCTGCTAGCTCTTAAAAAGAAGGCTGATAATGACAGCAAAAGACATCCAGAGCAGGAGGGTCGGGCTCGGTGGTGCTTGGGTGCTGATGGTGGCTGTTTGAGATGAAAGGCGTCATTAGGGTCATCCCAGTTGTCTCCCAATATTCAAGGACATGCAACCTGTACCTCCCCCTTCACTTTGGGCCAGAGATAGTGCCGTATAGCTCAGTGTGATAAAGATACATAACCCGTGAGCTGGATTCATTCTCTCATCACCTTAGTCCGTCATGGACCGGCGACTATTCCATCGGTCGTGTTAAGTCCCGGGCCAATCAACATCTTTACCCAGAGTTTGCCGTGTCTCAGTGCATTTTCGCTTTTCATTTAATATAATAATAGAACAGGAGCACACCTCTGTTGATTCACTTGATATCCCCGGCAGTGCACGCCTTGTGGCTCTTTGGGGTTTCTTTTGCTTCCTTGTGCAGTTGTATTCCTTCTCTCACCTTCCGCAGGGTTATTGCTAGACACTTGAGTCGATAAGGTGGGTGCGTTTTTGAGCCTTTAGGGGACTAGACTTGCCTTATCTGCTCCCTCAGTCTCTGTGCTCGAGATTGCAATAGGGCACATCTTATTAAACTAGAAGGATTAAAGCGACCCTCATCCCCATGTCTGCCCAGAACTCATCCTAACCTGTCCTCACTCATTGTGGATGGGAACCTTACAGCACTGGCTTTTACTATCTAACCTCGAGACCCATGAGTGTGGCTTTTTTGGTTCTGATGATAGAGATCGCAGGTCACCCGGCCAATACTTTCACCATACAACGTCAATTTATCATATACATTAATCGGGTGACCTTACACTCTTCTACCAGCAACCCTGATTCCTTTCCTATTTAATTCTAGTGTACCCGACTTACCAATCCACCGTTACGGGTACCTATGACCACAATGGATCAGAGAGCTAGCTGTGAAAGAAAGGCAGGTAACACAAATACCAATCTTATATACTTCTGCATTAAATGACCACAGACTACTGGGAAGTTTTAAAGGTTTTATCTAGAATTCAGATTCAGAGAGCATACAGTTTATCACTAATAGGCAATCGATAATCAAGATAACAAAGAGCACATATCCATATATAAAATATATCAAGGCAACCATTTATGAGTCTCATGAAAGATAAGAACAAAGAAATATGCTAATCAACCCTTGCAGAGATGAACGTGAGTTTGAATAACTGTGATGGGACAATTCTAGACACAAACTAGGATTTCAACTACTGGGAAATACTTCAAAGTTGGATAGGAGTTTGGACAAATCCTATACATCTATAGGTAGGGTAGAGAAAATGGAACACGCTACAGTTCTAAGAACCTTACTTCAATCAACTCGAAAAGGGAAGATTATAAACCACATCTATATTTCATAAACGGTATGAAGAGTTATGCTTAAAGGAAGGGTAACATAGGAACATGCTAGAAAACAGCAATAACGTATGAGATTTCATTCAGTAGCTTTGCGAAAGTATGGAAATCAATTATGCGCAAAAGTGTGTCTTTATTAAAGCAAAAGACAGAAAAATAGAAAGGTGCAGTATAGAGTTTCAGCACTGTATATTTACCTAGAATGGTGTGAAGACCAACCCTGGCCATGGATCAGTCAAGGACAGGAAAAACCCCAAGGAAGGACAGTCATCAATGGGACAGCAGGTGCAGAATGGACACCCCAGGACAGGACAGGAAAACCAGATTAGGATCAGGACAGGACCACCAAGGAATGACCAGCACCCGCAGTTTGGAAGCAACGCCTGCGCTCCACCCTCTCTGCAACTATCGGCCAGAACCCCGATTGGGTTTGCGAACTCCCCAGCAAAGTGCTCCGCCAGCACTTAAGGTTTAGTAAAACCTCTTGAGTCTACGGTATATTTCGGACAGAGTGCTCCGCAGCGCTCTGTATCAGTCACCTATTGAGTGCGTTGGGTCAGTGACAGGTCAGCTATTCGGACAAGTCGGACAATTTCTCTAGCTAAACCTAGGCTAGTTATACTGTTTTCGGGTCAGTGTACCACCCCCCAAATGTTGCAAGTGTCAGAATCCCCAATTTCGATTGGTCCCCAAGTAGGATAGGTTAACACACCAATCAGAACAAACTCCTACAAGTCTAAATTTACATTTCTGGAACCGCCTAGCAAATTTGGGGTTCCCATGCGATATTATACCGAATACAATGAAAACATTACAAATGTAACAATTGCGGTACATTGCAGCTCCATCCTGCTGGGTCGCAGGTCGCGTTCTCAGGAGCATCTTGACTGTGGCTGCCAGCTGGCTGTGTTCCACTGTTCAAGGTTGTCTTCCCGCTGCCAGGGTGACATGCGCAGTAGGGATTTTCAAGATGGGGTTTTCTTCCCTCCCAGGCCCATAAGTCGCGACACATGAAAAGTAAGCGAAAACAAGTTAGAACACAAGAAATAAATGAATTCACTGTATACCATGAATAGCTACTCTATACCCCTTTATTTATAATATACTAATGCGTGATTGTTTTAGTGCAGACAGACAATAACATAAAACATTTGCGCAAGCTTTTCCACGTTAGGACACAGACAGCCATTTTAAAAGCAAGTGCGCAAGCGCAAAGGTTTTCCCACCAGAACTGCAAGTACGTCACGTCACGTGAGTGTGACTAACGCATGCGCAGACAGAAACCCCGCCAAGCAGCGGCCATTTTAGGAACAATCGTTAATGAGTTAGTAAACACATAGGCAAGCGTCTCTAGGACACCCAAATGTCAGAATAAAGGGAAATTAGTAAGACGAACAGGTTGAATTACGTTATTACATGTTATTCGAGGTTCATAAGTACGAGCAAGCCGCGTAACGTGCGAATTCTTGCTCCATCAATCCCCTCTTTGATGATATTTACTATCATCACAAACTAATGGAATCAGATGCCAACTTTACTTTCACACTTTGTTCATTTCAATCTCTTCCAACATTCGATTCAATTTTTCCTTAACGTCTTTGTTAGGGTGAGAATTTTTCACCCTTTTGTAAATCTGATTATTCAATTCCTCTAATTCAAGTTCATCCACACTCCTTTTCACACCTCTCTTATTCACAGTGTACTTCTTTTGGTGTTTGCGACATTTGCAACAGACAAATACAAGGAATATGATGAAACCTATCACTCCAATTGGCACCAGTACCTTAAACAAAAAACGTTTACCTAAATTAGAAAACCAATGACCTACAGCGGAGAGACCATCAGTAAGTCTCTTCCAGGCACTATCAACCTCCAGTGGTTTAAGTTCCTTTTCCAAATTTGTAATGTTCCTCACATATTTTAGGATTTGCACACTTTTGTCCGGTATGTTAGTGCAACAATGTTGCGCTTTCAACATCCGGCAGACTCCGCCCTCTTTCGCTAATAAGGTATCAAGAGCAAGTCTGTTCTGTAAAACCATTGATCGAATCGCAACCATTTCGGTATTGACCAACAGAAATCCATGAGCTGTGTCAGTAGACAACAGATCCACTATTGTTGACAGTTTGCATATTCTGAGTGTGTTCAGAACCACTCCCACTCCAGGTATCAGTGCACTAAAAATACTACGCATTATTTCACCTACACTTTCTCTTTTACTACGTACTAAGCCATTAGTGTTTTCATTGCTTCCAGCAATTTCATTGACATGGTATATTTTCGGGAAGACAATGCCAAAGTAGCAGCTTCCATACCAGTGATCCGGCAATTTGAAATAAGCCTTGTTTCCACATATATAATAAATTCCGGGAAACACAGGTTCTGACCCATTTTTGAAACCCCAACCTCCAATTACCTTGTAATTGTGTTCACATTGACTGGAACCAATGAATATGTTATTATAATAACTAGTCTTTTCACGGTGAAGACAGAGTTTCCCCTTTCTCTCGAAATCCAGCAACAAAGCAGGACCAGCCCCACCATTTGAGGTGTTTTCCATGTTTTCAGCCCATTTAGGAGTTTTCTGTCTTTTGTCATTTGCCTTTCTTTGGAAACTCTCCCTTCTTTTCTCTGCCATGTTTAGAAACATGTTCTCTTGTTCATGTAATGAACAGGTCAAGTTATCTCTGTGTGCTTCACTTAAGTCTATGGTACCTATAGTCAGAAAGTATTCGCCCATATAACGTGTAACGTCACTTTTGGTATGTACAGGATTCAGATTTCCACGTATAGGAAGTTCAGAAAATATTACGTCAGAGTTTGAGTAGTAGTACTGTAATGGTCTTGGGCAGGTGATGAGAAGTCACGCCTTCAGCTACAGAAGTAGGTAGCTTCATGCAGACATAGCAATCTTCTATTTCCATTGTTTCTACGTAATGAACTAACAGGTTTGCGAATACATTTAAATGAGTCTGGTTCTTAACTCCGTGATAATGTAGTCCTTCCTCATCTGATGCTTCTAAGTCTGGTCTTGTTTGTCTGAGGCTAAGTGCTTTCTCTTTTTTTTTTTTTTTTTTTTATTGCAGGAAGAAGAAAACAGCATCGCATTGCGTACAAATTTCAGAGGCAAAAATATCCAAACAAACAAAGAATTTAGCCATTAAATAGATTGTTGAATAAATACAGAGGATAGCAATTTACATTCCCAGAGAGAAATAAAAAAAATAAAAATAATAATAATAAAAAGAAAAATTTAGATCATTTTAGTTGCTGCCGGTACATATAGATCAAATAAAAGTATCCCAAATTTTTTGCCTCGCTTTCAATGACTTAATACCCCTTAGTTTAGCCAACGAAAGTTCCATCGTGTGAATTTCATTGATAAGAATCCACCAGTCCATGATTTTAGGTGGTTCCTTAAAGATCCAAGTCCGTGCAATAACCAACCTAGCACATGCAATAGCAATAGTAATCAAGTCTTTATGTTTGTAGTTTGTATCTTGTATATCTAGCAATACTAAATGTGCCGAAAGTGTTGGAAATACAATTTGTCTACTGTTTAAAGCCACGGTTAGTTCTTTCCAAAAGGATATGAGTGCCGGGCACTAATAAAGCATATGTTCTATACCAGCGGCTTCTAGGTTGCATTTGGGACATTTAGTTCGCTCGCTAAAAACATTTCCAGAGGTCCAACTAGCAATTCTTTGTGGAGTATAATATATTTGAGTCACTGTTCTATATAGTTGAAGCCTGAGGCTGGACGATTGAACAACTAAGTTTATTTGTTTAAGCGAGCGTGCAATCTGACTAGGGTTGATGTTCACACCTAGTCGATTAGTCCATTTTTCAGCCAGGTTTTCACAGTCTCCTTGCTTGTGGCTACATAAGTGAGCATAGCTCTTGCTAATAAATGATTTAGTATGTTTAGAGTAAAGAAGTTTTAAGGTATCCGAGTTTTCTATTTTCTCAATTTTCATTTTATTAACCAAAAAGTCTTTCATCTGTATGTATTTAAAATACATAGTATTTCTAATTTTGTAGATAAGTGCTTTCTCACGTCTTTCTACACTTCGGGTTGTCAGTTCTTCTGTCTCTTTTGTCACAGTCTGGGTAAGGTCAATATTAGTATTTTTGCTCACCATATAAGGAATAAAAACTGTTAGTCCTTTCCATATTATCAATACTATAGCTACACTACATATACATACTTTGCAGCATGTTTTACAACAATTACGTCTAGGCCTTCCATTCACATTTGAATCAGACATTTCTGCTCAAAAGAAGCTCTCAACCCCTCTTTGTAACTTTGCACAGGTAGCTTACACTGAGCAATTTCAGGTTGGTTTGTCTTCTTCGGCAGACTGATCAGCTGTCTGTTCTTCGTCACTTTCGTCAGTTATATCAAGATCCTCAAACTCCTCCAATATCAAATAAGTCCATTCAGGATCCTGATATTTTTCGTTCAGTCTTTTTATTCGATTACTTCTTCTTTTAGAGCTTTCTCCAGCTTGCTCGGCTATACGAGAACTTTTCCTTCTTTCCTCAAGTTTTTCTTCTACTGTTTTTAGTCTCAGTCTCAGTCTCTTAATATATCTTGGTTCGATATGTTTCTTTTTCTTGAGTCTTTTAGCTGGCACTGTGATTTGGCTTTCTTCTAATGCTCTTTTATTTTCGTTTGTTTGTGGCACTTCTCCTTCTGTTTCTTCCCTTCCTGTCTGACTACTCCCAGGTCTTTCTACAGTTTCTTCTGCCTGGTCACTAAGCTGGCCTTGTTCAGGTGTATACTGGATTTGGGTTTTATGCGTTTCTATTTCTGTGTCCTGAACATGTTCTTCTAAGTCTATCTGGTCCTGTTCAAGCACTTCGAACCTTTGATTTTCTTCCGCTCGAACTTTCGCCCTAACTTCTGTCTGTCCCTTTTCAATCTCAGGAGTTTGTGGAGGTGTGTCGATTACTTGCTCTGTCCCTGTTTGATCTTCTTCTTCCTCAGACTTGACGTGAATCTCAATAATCTGAGGGTCTTCTCCTATTCCTGTCTCGTCCTCACTATTCCACTCTCTGTCTGCGTAGGTTTGACTCCTTGTTCTGATCGAATCATCAGTCAGGTCGATTATGGGTATCCACTCATCTTGACTGGTGCTCGGTTGTTCGTCATCAGCTACTTCAGGACCATCGTCTGGAGACCGCTCAGCTGGACAACCTTCAGCATCAGTTTTCTCGTCTCTGATCACCTTCTTGGTATGGCTGGCATGGATCCACTTTGGAACGCCGGCACACTTCACCGCTGTCGTGGTCACCAGTATCACTTGGCGTTGTTGTCCCCACTTCGGTGCAAGGCAATCTGAACGAGTATGCTTCCTGATTACAACCCAGTCGCCTGGAACCAATTTATGGACTGGAGTTGTTGGATTGGCGACGGCGTCCTCCCCAATCTGGCGAGAGATAGAACGCACTTGGTCACCTAGTTGCCTGCAGTATTCAAGTACCAAATCATCAGAAATGCTTAACAGTTTGTATCCTGGTACCCACGCCTGCCTCATCACTCTTCACATCAGGATTTCATGGTGGCTCAGGCCTGTTTTTCGGTCTGGAATACTTCTGATTCCCATCAGCACAAGAGGTAAAGCATCTATCCAGTTCATGCCAGTAGATTCACACATCTTTCCTAATCTCGATTTGAGAGTGCCATTTATCTGTTCCACCACTCCAGAAGCCTCTGGACGATAAGCACAGTGCAGCTTTTGTGTAATCTTGAATGCTTTACAGAGCTGATCGATTACCTCATTCTGGAAATGCCCACCTCTATCTGATTCAATTGTGACTGGAACCCAGTACCTAGGTATCAGCTCTCGTAGTAATAACTTGGCTACAGTCAATGCGTCATTCTTTTTGGCTGGGTAGGCTTCCACCCATTTTGAAAACAGGCAGACGATGACAAGGACGTATCTCATTCCTTTACAAAGGGGCAGCGTGATGAAGTCTACTTGTACCCTTACAAAGGGACCTCCCGATTTTCCAATTTTTCCCAATTCGACTACCGTTCTCTTCCCAGTGTTATGCTGCTGACATGTCAAACACCTCTGGCAGAGTGACTCTGCTACCTTCCTGAACTTCGGGTTGTACCATGTTTGTTGGAAAACACGAACCATGGCATCCCTACCAACATGTGTATCTCCATGTCTCAGTCTGGCCATAGAAGCAAGCAGGCATCTAGGCAATACAGGCATACCATCAGGGCCCACAATGATACCATCCTCACTTCTTTGTCGACAACCAAGCTTTCTCCATTTTTCCTTTTCCTTTGCTGGCGCAGCATGTTGCCAGTCTCTCAATTCTTCCCATGTAGGCACATCCTCAAACACCATAAGTTGGCAGCTGTTTCCATATCCCCCCAATTTGATGTTTACAGACATTCAATGTCTGGCACAATGTTGGGCCACTTCATCAGCATATCTATTTCCCACTGTCACATGATCAGTGCCAGATTTGTGAGCAGCACACTTGACCACTGCCAATTCTTTTGGTAACTGGATTGCATCCAGTAGATCTTGTACAACGTTTCCATTTCTGATAGGAGTACCTGAAGAAGTCAGGAACTCTCTCTGTAGCCACAATTGGCCGAAGTCATGCACAACCCCAAAACAGTATTGACTGTCAGTATATACTGTTATTCTTTTGTTCTTCCCAATTTTACAGGCCCTTGTCAATGCAACCAATTCGGCTACTTGTGCAGACTTCACTCCAAATAAACAGGATGCTTCTATGGTGCCTTTTACCGTGACTACAGCATAAGCAGCACTTAGGCCTACAAGTTCGTGTCTCAGACATGAGCCATCCACAAACAGCTCGCTATCTTCTATGGGCAGGGGTACTTCCTTGATGTCGGGGCGTGGTTTAGTGCTAAACTCTGTTAGGTCAATGCAATCATGATCAACCTCTCCCTTTGCTTCTGCAATTATTGAGTCTGGTAACAGGGTAGCTGGATTCAGGATGTTACACCGAGTAATGACTACATTTGCAGCACCTACGAGAATCCTCTCGTACTTAGTCAGCCGACTAGGTGTGAGATACTGTGTCTTCGTTCTGGTCAGTAGGATTACAACTGCATGTGGAACGTACACAGTTACAGGATGTCCCTTAACAATGGATTCACTCTGTTCTAGACTTGTGCAAGTCGCAGCTACTGCTTTTAGACATCCGGGTAACCCAGCAGCCACTGGATCCAATGTAGCAGAAAAATATGCCACTGGACGTCTAGTCAAACCATGGGCTTGGGTTAGGACCGACAATGCACAATTGTCTCGTGTATCACAAAACAATGAAAATTCCTTAGAATAATCAAGCATTCCCAAAGCAGGGGCTGTACACAGACATTCTCGTAATTTAGTAAATGCTGTCAATCTCTCCTCATCCCACTCCACTGGGTCCTTTGCTCCTTTCTTTGTCATTTTGATCAAAGGTTTTGCTAGGACTGCAAATCCCACAATCCACTGCCTGCAATAACCTACAACTCCCAGGAACATTCTGACTTATTTCTGAGTACGGGGTAATTGCATGTTCCGAATTATTTTGACTCTTTCTGAGGTAACCTTCCTGATACCTTTTTCTATCTGGTGCCCCAGATATTTCACTGACTTGGTACAGAACTGAAGTTTGTCAGGTGATACTTTATGTCCTCCTTCACCTAGATGGTTCAGTAGGGCAATGGTGTCAACAACACAGTCTTTCTGACTCTTAGACGCCACCAAGAGGTCGTCTATATATTGCACCAAAACTGAGTTTCCAGGTAAAGTTAAAGACTCAAGGCACTTTTTCAGAATCTGATTAAAGATCGAGGGGCTTTCAGTGTACCCTTGAGGGACGCGATTCCAAACGAACACGTGACTGTCGAAAGCAAATGAGAAAAGAAATTTGCTGTCTGGATGCAATGGGATCGAAAAAAATGTGTGACATAGGTCGATCACAGTGAACCACTCAGCATCCCAGGGAATCTGATACAGGATCACTTCTGGGTTCGGAACAATAGGGAAACAGGGAACAACGATTTTGTTCACCTTTCTCAGGTCCTGCACTACCTTATACTTGCCACTAGGTTTCTTGATTCCAATTATGGGTGAGTTACATGGGCTACTCATTACTTCTTGTATGATGTTTGCTTCTAATAATCTTTTTATCTCAATGGCAACTCCTGCTCTTACTTCTGCACTCATTTTGTAAGGCTTGGTATTGGGGTAAACTGCATTTTCTTTCAAGGCTATTTTGATTGGGTCAACGTTTGCCATCAGGCCTACATCCTTTCCCGTAAAGTCCCATACTTCTGGTTTCACTGTCTTTTGGAGTTCTTCAGGTAAGTCTTGTATAGTCAACTGTTTAATTTCTGAGTCTGGTCTAATTAACATTAATTTGTATATTACATCTTCATCTGGGGTTTGAATTTCGACGCCTTTTGGTGTGCAAAAGATGGTACAGTTCATTTTACACAACAAATCACATCCCAGTAAGTTTACTGGACTGGTGTCACAAACTACAAATCTATGCATTTCTTTGAAATTCCCTATTGTGATCTCCATGGGCTCAGTAACTGGGGTACTAATCAATTGATTAGATACACCCACTACTTGGATTGCTTCTCCCGAGAGGGGTAGGTTTGGAACGTCTGCTGTTCTCACAGTAGAACGGGTAGCACCAGTGTCCAACAGAAAGGTGACATCATTTCCATCAACCCTTCCTTCAATGTATGGCCCTGACTGGTCTACCGGCAAGGAGGTGCCAAGCACGCACTCCTCGTCCTCCCCTCTCAGGCCCCGTCAGTATTGATCGTCACAGAGAAAAGTATCACTCAACAGAAATTGCGAAGTTGCTGCATTTCTATCCTCATTTCCTCCCCAGATCTCTATGTCATCACCCTGCGGTGATTTTCCCTTATAATTTGGTTTAGGTGCACGGGGCAACTGACTTGCCTTTACCTGTTGCTGGGTCTTTCTTGGCCTTTCATTCTGCGTCTGTGGATTTAAATCAGTGTTTTGGAGGTTATCATGCTGTAAATATGGACACTCGTCTCTCCAGTGCCCGATTTCTCCGCACTGGTGACAGGGAAATTTCTTTTTAGCTTCTTCTCGACTCATTTTCACTCTGGGCTTCCCTCCTTCCCCAGAACCTTGATTTTGGGAATTCTTATTCATTTTACCTAATTGCTTTTCCTGCGGTTCCGCTAGTTTTACTTGTGCCCACATAACTTTTTCCTTCAGAGCCTTTCGCTTGTTTGCCATCTCGTCCTCGCAATACTTTGCGTATCGCAAGACTTCATCTATTTTCTTAGACTGCCAACAGATTTTATTGTCTTTGATCCACTGACAAATTTCAGGTCTTAAACCGTTTACAAACCTGTAAATGAAATGGGTCATATCCTTCATCTCGATGTTATCTATACCGCTGTACGTTTTAAACACCTGTAACAGTCTTTCATAGAAGGAGTGCACAGTCTCATCCCTTTCCTGCGTGGTTCTATCTATCTTAGTCCAATCAGTTTCTTTTGCGGGCACCTTTTTCTTTAGGTGCAACATGACCTGGTCGTATTTTCTCATCACCTCATCAGAGGAAGCTCCTGTAGCAGGGTCCCTCGTGTATTCTTTATTAGGCCAATCAACGGCAATTTTACATTCGGTCCATAAATCCACAGGAACAACTATGTCGAAAAACCCATCCAGGTCTTTCCATAGGCATTTTTGCACTTTCACAAACCTTTCCACCTGCCTGTACCATTCCACTGGTTTCTCTCGCAGTTTTGGAAAGTCATTAGTAAAAGACACAATATCCTGTCCGGACCATGGAACGTGCACATATTTTCCACCTGGCACTTCTCGCATGGGGTATAATTGTTCTGGCTTGTCTGCTTCCCTTAAAGCAAACTCAGAAGTCGTCTGTTTGGACCTAACCTCTTCCTTTTTCTTTGCCCACCTGGCTTTCCACTTGTCTACATCTCCCCATTTTTGCAAAAGAATTATGTCTCTTCTGCAGACTCCTCCCTGAGTTCCTGATTGGTAAATCCATTAAAGAAGCTTCAGATTCACATTCACTTGTCTGATCATCTACAATTAATGGCTCTCTTCGGGGCTGTACTACAGTCGGGGTAATAATTGGGGCTTGTGGACTCCCTTGTCTATCCCCATACAAAGGAACAACAGGTCCAATAGTTACGGGAATTGTCAAGGCTTCGGGCTTGTATTTAACTGGGAGAGTTTCTGAATTATTTTGGTTCTCTGTTTGGCTAGAGCCTCTCGCTCTTTTTCCTGCAGCATCCTTTCCAAGCTTATTTCAGGTACTATTTGCGGAGTTAATGTTGGGGTAGTTGGATGCGTCATACTAGGTCCTTCACCATAATTAGGTTTTGGGAAACAGCTTCCTGTGTTTAAGGCTCTCGGTCCTTCCTCATAAGAAGGTCTTGAAAGAAAATCTCTTTCACCTAAATATCTTGACTCTCCACTAAATGGAGGTCTTAGACAGGTGTCTCTGGCACCTATAGGTCCTAGGCCCTCGCAATAGTACGGTATTTGACAGCTATCTCTTGGGTTTCCAGATCAGTATATCAGCAGAAAAAAACCAATTTAAAACATTTCATAATTTCCAAAGCAAAACATTTCACGTGATTGATCAATTCACAAAAATGTTCACCGTTTTAGCAGCAATGAATTTTTTAGCAGCATCCGACCTACCTACTTATCTTAACTAGTCCTACCTAACTTTAACTAGTCCCTAACCATAGCTCTGCTACCAGAAAATTACTGATAGAGATCGCAGGTCACCCGGCCAATACTTTCACCATACAACGTCAATTTATCATATACATTAATCGGGTGACCTTACACTCTTCTACCAGCAACCCTGATTCCTTTCCTATTTAATTCTAGTGTACCCGACTTACCAATCCACCGTTACGGGTACCTATGACCACAATAGATCAGAGAGCTAGCTGTGAAAGAAAGGCAGGTAACACAAATACCAATCTTATATACTTCTGCATTAAATGACCACAGACTACTGGGAAGTTTTAAAGGTTCTATCTAGAATTCAGATTCAGAGAGCATACAGTTTATCACTAATAGGCAATCGATAATCAAGATAACAAAGAGCACATATCCATATATAAAATATATCAAGGCAACCATTTATGAGTCTCATGAAAGATAAGAACAAATAAATATGCTAATCAACCCTTGCAGAGATGAACGTGAGTTTGAATAACTGTGATGGGACAATTCTAGACACAAACTAGGATTTCAACTACTGGGAAATACTTCAAAGTTGGATAGGAGTTTGGACAAATCCTATACATCTATAGGTAGGGTAGAGAAAATGGAACACGCTACAGTTCTAAGAACCTTACTTCAATCAACTCGAAAAGGGAAGATTATAAACCACATCTATATTTCATAAACGGTATGAAGAGTTATGCTTAAAGAAAGGGTAACATAGGAACATGCTAGAAAACAGCAATAACCTATGAGATTTCATTCAGTAGCTTTGCGAAAGTATGGAAATCAATTAATCAATTTGTAAAACATAAAAAACACCTCCCACCGTTTTCAGTCAAATGTTGTTGTTGTTGTAAATGTTTTTGTACTTGTATAGCGCGCAGCTACCCAGCTACCCGGACTGGGTCTCCCGGCGCTTGTACTCATAACGCTAAGGAACCCTTCCTGGCTTTCCCTGTGAAGTGTCCACTCCTTGGCACCCCCAGGGTGAAGCCAGGCATCCTAGTGCTGTTGGGGCCGTTGTGGAGATTAAGCAAGCTATTGCCCAGAGTTGCAGCGTGGTACCCATGATTAGAATAGGCACTGAGGCGAGAATATCAGGTCAGAGGAATTTTTGAGCCTGAGACCCGCCGAGGCAGGGAATTGAACCCTGGTCCCGAGCCAGACCTCTGCACAGGGTCTGTCGCTCTAACCATTGAGCCACACTTCTCCCTCTTTAAAAATGGGGACATGAGCTACATTTATTGAAATTTGCTGGGACAGTTGGTTAAAAACTGGGACCGTCCTGGCAAAACGGGGACGCCTGGTCACCCTGCCAGGGTGTCACTGTTCCGGTGTTTTCTGTTCCCGGAGCGGGGCTGTGTGAGGTGCCACTTGGATGAATACCTTAGGACAGGTTGTGCAGTGTTATTAGTGAAACACAGATCTGATGCTTCCCTGCAGGGACTGAGGTCGGTAGCTCGGCAAAGGGGAGTTAAAAGAAGACGTTGATCATTGGCGAAGAGGGGGAAGCAACACAGCAGGTGTATGTCCCCACCTCCCTTTGACCTGAGGTGTTTGAGGTGGACCACTGGGTTTGCCCTTTTGCAAAACCAGACACCCAGGTAGTTGTAGCTGGTACAGGTGACTATTTGTGTTCGCGGATTTGCCAGTGCATGGATTTCTTTCAGGGGTAATTACCGAAGACCATTACTTTGGTTTCAGACTGATTTACCAGGAGTTTGTTGATCATCTTGTACATGTCAAGTTCGTTGAGGGCTCTCTGTAGACCTATTCTTGTTTGGTTTATGATGATGATGTCGTCCGTGTATTGCATAGCCTGTATGCATAAGCTTGCTAGTCTTGGCGTAACTAGACTTGCGCCATCCAGAATTTTCGGCAAGTCGGCAGTGTGGAGATTCAAAATTAGCGGAGCCAATACACAGCCTTGTTTTAAGCCAGTGTTTGATGGACTTTTTACAGTCACTGTCATGGCACTGGTTTTGATCCTTACCCAGGTCCCCTGATGGAGTGACATTATTGCTGTGAGAAGTTTGGGGTGTATACCCCGGGAGTTTAATTTGTGCCATAAAGTTCTCGGGTCAACTCTATCAAAAGCTGTGCTGTAGTCACCGAAGCTGCAGAATAGAGGTGGCTGCTTATCCTGTGTGGCTCTCCATGATAGATAGGCCAGGGCTAATATGTTATCTGTTGTTGAGCAAACTGATCTGAAACTTGACTGAATTGGGAAGGATGCTATTTTCTGGCTTCAAAATCCAGTAGAGCTATTAGCTGATAGTTGGCCCGGTTTGAGTGGTCTCTCGTTTTGTGGATTGAAGGACTGATCCCTGCCATGTTGGTGGAATTGTGGCTGTAAGGAAGGCGTAGTTGAAGGGCGGCGTGAGGAGCCCTGCCCAGAAGGTTTGGGCTAATTTGAACACTGCTGCTGGTATTGCGTTGTGTCCTGGGGCTCCATTACTCCTTATTTTGGTTTTAATTACTTCAGCTTCTGAGAGTTCCAAGTCCTGCACGTCTGAAAGATTTGATATGTGTGGGATGGATCGCTCGCGTTTCGCCTGGCTCTCCGCTATAGAGCTGTTTGGCATAGTTAACCCATGTATTCTCTGCTACTCCATTCTCTTTAGACTGGCCATGGTTGCTGAGTTGGTTGATGTGCTTCCAGAAGAGGGCAAGATTTTTCTCTTTAAGAAGGGAGAACATTTTAAGCCATTCAGCTTCTATGCATTGGTGTGTTGCTCCCAAACACTTTTCTTGTAAGCGGCTCAAAGGGCTATGATGTTTTGGCCCTGGGATGCATTGCTGTATCTCAGTTTTACCTTTAGGGCCTTTTGGAGCTTCTGCTTACTTGTCAGCGTACCCTTTGCTCCGTTGTGCAGAGGACGAGGGGGTTGAATTTGCCCCTGCTATGAATGGACGGCCTGTGTTCCCTTCAGCGCTAGTTGTCAGTCAGCTAGGAGAGCGACCCGATGTTCTAAAAGGACCTCCGGGCTCTGTGTTATATACGTTGTTGTATAAGCTTTATTCGAGAGAGTTCTCATAAAAGCACATAAAATCAAACAATACACAAAATACATAGCCTGAGTAAAAAGACATTAAACACAGTACAGCTCATACAAAATTTAGACTTAAAACAGTTTTGTACATTTTACATAAAAACTATAAAAAAGGGAACCCCAAATTACCCGCTGCCCCCCAGAAAACGTCGTCGTATCGCCCATGCCCAACCCAAATATTTCGCTACCCCCATAATTATCGAATCCTGGGTAGTTGTGCACAAAATTCTTAGGGCCACTACACTATCCCGTGTCCCCAGGTTTCTGCACACCGGCGAGAGCCACTTTCTCCTCGGTTTTGCATAAGCCTGACACACGAAAAGAAAATGGCCTATACTCTCCACAGCATTCTCACAAACGGGACATAGGTTATTAGTAGGACTGTGCCAGCTTGATGTTAATTTCTTAAGGGGGATGGATCCTGCCCTTAGCTGGAAGACAAGTTTCCTGTCCATAGGTACAGTAATATCAACCCAGTATTTTTCAAGGACAGGTACAATTTTAATCTCCAGGAAACGGCCGGACATGGAGCCTGCCCTGGTGTCATTCAGCATCTTGCCTCCCACCCAGTCCCAATATTGCTCCTTGATGGCTTCTTTACTTGGGAAGGACTCTCCCTCGGGGTTATTCCACAAATTCGAAAACCCTATGTTAACCAACATGGTCTTCAGATTTTTTAACCATTTTATCTTGTGGAAGATGTCTTCCTTGATTATCCACAAAAAGCCCTCCGCGTACTGCCTTATTTCTGGAGTCGTCCAAAGGCGTCTCCAGTAGAGGACCGGTCGCAGTCGGGCTCTGTCGACAATCGTACGTCTGCCTAACTCCAAGAACAATGGGGTTAGGGGGGTACTCTGTGGAAGTCCAGTAATCCCGCGCATGAACTTGTTCTCGGAAGTCTGGAGAGCCACCAGACTATTCCATGCCCAAAGTTCTGCGCCATATAAAGTGGCACCCAGGACCTTCGCATCGTAAACTGTCATTACTGGTTTTAATGGTTTTGTTTTTGATTTACGATGTTCTCCCCTTAGGGCACCTGAAAGCTGTTGGTGCTTTAGGACTACTTTATTCACATGATGCGTCCAGGCATTCCCCCCCGCAATCTGCACTCCCAAATACGTAAATTCCTTAACTATATCAAGCCTGCTATTGTTTAGAGTTATATTTGGGTTACTCTTACGTCCTGCAGAGAAAACCATTAATTTGGTTTTTCCTACATTCACCTCTAATCCATGCTCCATGCAGAAAGCATCAAAAATGCTTAATGCACGTTGCAATCCCATGGGGGTCTTAGACAAAACAAGAGTGTCGTCAGCGAACATCAGGATCGGAACCCTGATGTCCGCTAACGATGGGGCATCTACACTAGCCCTCATCATTCTCTCTACTATCCCGTTAATGAATAACGAGAAAAGTAGAGGGGCCATGGAACAGCCCTGCCTGACACCCCTTTCCACTGGGAAGTCCAACGTTGTTTCACTACTTCCGCCCCATTGTACTCTAGCGGAATTGGACTCATGTAGCCGCATAATTAGTGTTAGCAGTTCAGCAGGGATACCTAGCCTATAAAGGACCGACCAGAGCTTACGCCGGGGAACTAAGTCAAACGCCGCCCGTAGGTCGACAAACGCGACGTACAGGCTACCCTTTCCCAGCTCAACGGTCTTCCACCGCAATATAGTGAATCGAAAGACCTGGTCAATGGTGCTAGTTGCTTTTCTAAATCCCGCTTGGTATGGGGAGAGGGCGCTGTTATCTTCCACCCAGTCCATTAGCTGGTTTACTACCATTCTCCCAACAATTTTCTGCATGGTGGCTATTAAACTTATGGGCCTGTAATTAGCAGGTAATGAGCGATCCCCTTTCTTATGGATGGGGATGATGGTTGCACCCTTCCAAGTGTCTGGAACCGCTGCCCCCCTTGCTAATGCATTTACTACAAGATGGATGTATCTAGCCCATCTAGTCACATCATGTTTGAAAATGTCGGATGGGATGCCGTCAGGACCTGGCGCCCTCCCACACTTCACTGAACAGATAGCAATTTCTGCCTCACTAAGGGAAAATAAATCGTTGGTTGCATAAACCGGTGTTATGTTTTCAACTACCATGTATTTGTTACTTTCCGCATACTGAGGCCCAAAATAATCAACCCAGGCTTCCACTGGTACGTTGTTGTCAGGTTTTACTGGGCCCACACCACTACCCCACTTGATAATTTTCCAAAATAACATTGAGTCTTTGTTATTAGAGGCTTCTTGTAATTGGGCCCAATGGTCCTCATCCCATTTCTTTTTGGCACGATAAATGGCCAGTTTGTACAATTTCCTACTCTTTGCCACTGCGGCATGGTCCCTATTCCTTATTGCTTGCCCCAGATTTGAACGTGCATTTCTGCAATGTTTATCAAACCACCTGCCCACTTCCTTAGTTTTCTTCCCCTTTCTTTGCTTAATAAAAAAACATGGTCTTATAAGGGAGAATAGCTTGTTGTGGATATCAGTGGTACCGTTATCCCCAGGAAGGACTCGGACGACTGCTTCAATCGCCGAAATTGCACTATTGACCTTATCGGTGATATATAACATAGTGGCCTCGTTTGCTAGTACCCTAGGCCATTTTAACCTGCGCTCATCGTTACTTAGGGATGGGGTCTCGTCGTGTGTCTGGACTAGGTTTTCGGGGCTGGTATTCCACCACCTGTGAGACACACATAGGGGGTTGTGGTCACTTTCAACCCGAGGCCTAACAGCCATATCAACAACCCCACTCCACAACTGAAGGCTACATAGTATATAATCTATGCGACTCCTGTTGATACCATTATCAAAGGTGCAGCGACCCTCCGTGTCACCAGGGGTTCTGCCATTAAGAGCTCTAAGTCCATGTTCCAAACAAATTCCATTTAACAATAGAATCTCTTTGGTCCATCGCTTTACAGGTTTTAAATTAAGAGTAGGTACTCCCCAGACCTTTTCCACATCACTATCCATAGGGTCATGTGTGCAATTCAAGGGTTCAAAAGTTCTATTTAAATCCCCAACAACTATTTTTACATTTTCCTGGGAAACAGCCTCAATTGCGTCAGACAACAACTCAATAGTGGACGGATTTGTTACTTTATCTCCTCTCACATAAACATTATACAGATCAATTGATTGACCATTAACAACAGAAATTCTTAATGCTTGTAAGTCAATACTTCCCACATCTAGGGTTTTTATGGTTATGTGCAAATCCTGCCTAACCCAAACGGTTAGGCCACCCTTAGGCCGCCCTCTTCCTCCTTTTGTAGCTGGTATACAATAGTTCAAGTAACCTAGGCAAAAGAGTGGATCACAAGCCCAGGTTTCTTGGAAACAACAAATGTCGAAACCACTTATGAAGTCCACCCAAAGTTGGGAATCCAACTTGTTAGCCAACCCGGCAACATTCCATGATAAGAGGGTACCAATATCTGTATGTGTTCCGTCCCGGTCTTTAACAGGTGAAAATGCATGGGCTGGCATTGGACTTTCCATTAAACTATGCTGGCTTTCACGATTGAATATTGAATCCACAATGAGATCATCTATAACAGGGTATAAGACATTAGTGTTTAAAGTTCCCAGTCCTAAATCACCTTCTTCAGCCGCGCACCCAGACTTGCAGTTACTCACCAATAGATTTGTACCAATGGTATTACCACCAGCTTCACCTAAGCCGCCTGCATCTTTTAAAATTCCACCCATACTATCCATACCAGTAAGTCAACACCCCCAACTTGGATCCTGCCATCCTACATAGGGGTTATAAGGTATATGTAAGGTGTGGGTATGACCACCAGGAGGAGGTGGTAAAGGAATAGCAGGCCAAGGGACAGTAGGGGGAATTAAGGGCTCATTGAGTAAACTGGTTGTGACACTTGATGGTCGGGGGTAAAAAAAGGTGAGGTCTACAATACCAATACCTCCCTTATTTGTTCCCCAGCCCTGCCTTGTTATCCATCCCACTACCCTGGGATCTTGGAAATTAACCACTATACAGTCCCCCCCCAGGGTTTTTGATGTATGACCCATCCAATCAATTCTCCTAGCCCCTATTATTAGCCCATCAATGTCACCCGGCAGAGGACGATTTTCCTTTAACCAGTGCATGGTCTTATTTTTAAGCATCTGGAAATTTTCTCTCTGGCCTGGAGGTAAGGGTGGAACATTGATAAGAACTGCCACATAGGGGAAGGAGTCAGGAGTGAGATTTATTGGGGGTTTCCTATAGGGTGGCTTTTGTAAGGGCAGTGGGATCGATTTGGAAATTTGGGTGTCAGGTTGAGGGGCTGGTTTCTGCGCCTGTGGTTTGCTATTTGTTTGCGACATTGCTAAAGTTTTACCAGTCAACTGGCATACATTAGCTCCACTTCCTCCCCCCGAGCTGTGTGGAGGTATACATATACTGTTGTGTACGTTGACAGAGGCTAACCCTTTACCCACTTTTTGGCACTGAGTAACCGCAATATTTGCAATAGCTGATGAATTTTGTTTCTGGGTTGGTATAGGCTGTATAGGATAAATTGTAGTCGACTGCAAAAGATCTGAGCCAGCAGTCTCTCTATCGGCCCTATCTAAGATTTTTGTTGCGCCTTTAGCTGGAGGTTTATGTTGCTTTGGAGGTAAAGGAGAGGCATTCTGGGGAATTCTACCCTTGTCCTGTGCATGGTGATTAGTTACAACCTGGGAATTTGTATTTGCTTCCACCTTATTTGCTTTAATTAGCGATTTTGTAGAATAGAAATTGTCTAAAGTTGTCTGTTCGAAGTGGTTTAACCTATCTACGAGTTTAGCAATTCTATCCTCAATAGGGGTAAGCAATTGTTTAAACATTTTTTCAAATTCTGGGAGCATATCTGCAAATAAAACAGTATTTCCTTTACTTGGTACATTGGGAGCAGTGCTAGAATTGTCCACTGTATCTTGGTTATCCTGGTTCTCAGAGATAGTAGAAATTGCACTACCCGGACTTTGTATTTGTTCATTGCCCGTTTTTCCAATAGTCACAAGTTTGTTTAACTTCCTGAATTTTTGGGGAGGTCTTGCCCCCTTTTTAGATTTGTTTACTGGAACTGGTTGTTTCCTTTTGGACCCAATTTTCGAGTTGACCAATATAACCCGGGAACCTGGATCAGACTGCGGAGATAGGAGGAAATTACCACCACAAGGATTGTTTGATTCTACCACAACATTCTTGTTTGCTTTATCACCCTGGACCTCCGAGTGTTCGAGGGTAACTGGTAGGTTCACTGATGATAGGGGGGTTACCAACGTGGGGTATGCAACGATTGAAGACTTGTCCGTAGTGTTCTTTAAAATTTCAATGGATAGCCTCCGCTCTGCACGCTTCTCAGCCAAAGTTAATTCCTTATCTATGGACATTGATCGATTAAAAAAGAATTTGTCCAAAGGACCAATGGCCAAAGGACCGGACTCCGTGGGTAAAATCGTTAAGTGGCCAATTACAGGGCTTATGTTCTCAGACAGCGCCATGTCAGTTACAATAATCAGTTTATACACAATAATTCAAGTCACTTACTGAAGTCGGTGGTATATGACACTGCCAAGAGATGGGGCCCAGCCCGGCCTCCTTCGGCCCCGGACGGCCACAGACGGTCCCGCCCTTGTCCCGGGCTTCTCCCGGGACGCTCCCGCGTAGCGGGGGCGGCTCCCTCCTTTTGATAGGCGGTGGGGCGTGGCCAGCGGGGAGAGCAGCCCAGGTGTTGCAGGTTGGGCGCGCAGGGGCTCCTGGATACTGGAGTCCCTGCCTGTGCTCGCAGCCCCGCTGGTCGACTTGCCTTTCCCCGCGCTCCTCCTCAGCAAACAGCAATCACCAGCAGCAGATGGCGCGCTGCGGGACCCGCGAAGCGGGTCCGGCGAGGTGCTGGGAGGTGAAGAAGAAGGTCCGTTTCCCTCAAAGAGCAAAGGGCAGAAGAGAGTCCACACTCCTTAGCAATCCAGGTAGGTTAGGGCAGAAAGCAGCTTCCAAGGGTCCCACAGGGGCGAGAGCGAAGCCCGGTTTTCACTCTGTAGGCGGGGGGCGTGGCCAGCGGGGAGAGCAGCCCAGGTGTTGCAGGTTGGGCGCGCAGGGGCTCCTGGATACTGGAGTCCCTGCCTGTGCTCGCAGCCCCGCTGGTCGACTTGCCTTTCCCCGCGCTCCTCCTCAGCAAACAGCAATCACCAGCAGCAGATGGCGCGCTGCGGGACCCGCGAAGCGGGTCCGGCGAGGTGCTGGGAGGTGAAGAAGAAGGTCCGTTTCCCTCAAAGAGCAAAGGGCAGAAGAGAGTCCACACTCCTTAGCAATCCAGGTAGGTTAGGGCAGAAAGCAGCTTCCAAGGGTGTTATATACAGTTGTTCATTGAAAGTCATCCAGTCATTCAGTTTTGGGCCTAGCATTGCAGTCCATTTTATTCTGCATAGTACTTTATCAGGTTCTACCCATGTGGGTTCTCCAATTGATATGAGCTCTTGTGCTGCTGTCATGGAGAGTCTGAAGGACGCACTGAGGGGTCTGTGGCCACTGTCTTCTCGTTCGTCAATGTCAAAGTTGCAGAGATCTTGAGCTAGCAGGTCGCTGATAAATATGTAGTCAATTGTTGAGAAGTTCCTGAATGTGGGGAGCGGGAGCCATGTTCGATTTTGGGATTGTTTAAGGTTGTGAGTGGATTATAGAGGGAATTGTATAACCTCTTTTGGTGGTTTCTCTTTTAATGACTAGCCGAGCAATTTGTTATTAAAATCCCAAGTATGATTGGATTATGGTGGAAATATTTGGTGAGAAGGTCTCCAATAATACCCGCCAGGCCGTTTAGTGCCTGATTCTTCTGATGCATCACAGGATTCACATAGCAGTTGAATAGAAGCTGTCAAAATGCTGGTTTTTATTTTTTATTCCATTGTTGAGTAGAACTTGTATTCCAGGTGAGGGCATTTCAATTGTGGTGATGTCAATCCTTTGGGCAAGTTTGATGTAAACGGAGAGAGCCCACCAGGTGTTTGCACAAAAATGTTAAGCCTGATGGCTGGGTTGTAAATTTCAAAGTACCCTGGTTGAGTTGCTGTAGTCGTTGCCCAGGTAAGTAAGTAGTAAGTAAAAACCATTTATAGAGCGCATGGTTACACTAAAAACAGTGTGTCCCCGCGCTAAGAGATGCTAGAACTACCTGAAGAGACCGGGGATCGGGGATAGTCTGCCCCCGGAAAACAGATTCCGTTATTCCCTTGGAAAAAGGTAGGTTTTTAGTTTAGATCTAAATAATGTTTCTGAGGGCTCCATGCGCAGGTTGAGGGGGAGATTATTCCAGTGCTTGCTCGCAAGAAAGCGGAAAGAGCTGCCTCCCATCCTGCTCCTGCGCACACGAGGGATTTGAAACAGCATTGTTCCAGCAGATCTAAGGTTCCGGGAGGGGCGATGTATGGTCAGAAGGTTGCGCAGGTACCTTGGCCCTTTACCCTGTGGAATGCGGTGGGCGAAGCAGAGAGCTTTAAACTTAATGCGCTCCTCAATGGGGAGCCAGTGAAGTTTTTGTAGTGCTGTTTTGCCGGATGCCCTGCACGGGAGATTGAGTACCATGCGGGCGGCAGCATTTTGGACACATTGTAGTTGGTGCAAACCTTTCTTGCTCAATCCTAAAAGGAGGGCATTGCCGTAGACCAGATGTGGAGTCACTAGGGCATGAACAAGAGTCTTCCTGGCACTGATTGTAAGCAGGTCAAGAACTTTACGGAGTGTTTTTAATATTCCAAAACATTTGCCCGTAATTTTGCTGATCTGTTGTTTGAAGGAAAGTTCCGTATCCAGCCATATTCCTAGGTTCTTGATAAAGGGTGCTGGGCGGGGAACTACTCCTAGATCGGCAGGCCACCAGGCCTGCGACCAGGCAGAGGAGGGCTTGCCTACCATCAATAGCTCAGTTTTGTCGCTATTGAGGCAAAGGCAATTATTGTTCATCCAATCTGCTACTGAGCGCATACAGTTGGAAAAATTGGTGGCATCCTCAGCCTGATTGTTGGAGAGGTTAATTATCAGTTGGGTATCGTCAGCGTATGTGACGATATCCACACCAAAAGTTTCCACCAATTGGGCTAGGGGTTCCATATATAGATTAAATAGCGTAGGGCTCAAACTTGAGCCCTGTGGAACCCTGTGTCTCAGTTTACGAAGAGACGATTTGTGAGGAGGACAGTGCACCTGAAAACTCCTGTTTTCAAGAAAGTATCCTATCCACTCCAGGGCTGGTCCTACCACTCCCAGACCAGAGAGGCGAGACAGCAGCGTTGAGTGCAGCACGGTGTCAAATGCTGCACTAAGATCTAACAGAACCAACGCTGCTGTCTGTCCCCCATCTGCAAGTTGTTTCAAACGTTCTGTGGTGAAGAGAACCGCCGACTCGGTAGAGTGGCCTGCTCTAAACCCTGACTGAATGGAGTGGAGAATAGAGTTTTCCTCAACAAATTTCATAATTTGGCTATTTACTATCTTCTCCACAACTTTTCTGCAGAAGGGGAGAAGGGAGATAGGGCGGAGATTTTGTAGCTGGGAGATCTGTATGTTAGCTTTTTTTTTAGGGGTATTACTTGTGCCGTCTTCCAAGCGTCAGGCACATGACATTCCTGAAAGGACAGGGTGATCAGGTGTTCAATCTGCTCGATCAAACAGTCAATGACTTCCTTACAGCGATTGGGGGCAATCGCATCCAGAGGGGAGCCAGACTGAATGCTATTAATGATAGTGAGCAGGTCAGCTCTCTCAGGGACGAAGAATTGAGTCAAAAGGGTCTTGGTGGCGGAGGCGCTTCTCACTACCACCTCATTGGTAGGTGTGGTATCTGTAAAGGTGGCATGTATTAAATCTACTTTTTTTATGAAGAAATCAGCGATATCATCGCATAATTTATTGGTGTAGGTGTCTTGGGCCTCAAGTCTGGATGGAGTCATAAGCTCTTTGTAGATCACAAAGAGTTCTTTAGTAGGATTTTTAGCAGATTCGATACGTCCTTTGAAGTGAGCGCCTTTAGCTGATCTAACAAGTCTATGATAAATATTTAATTCTTTCTTGTAGTTCAGCCTCTCCACTGGATTATAGTTTTTCCGCCAACTTCGCTCGGCCTTTTTACATTTGGCTTTGGCTTCTTTGAGTTCGTTAGAGAACCAAGGGGCAGTTTTCACTTTCCTTACGGGGGCTTTTAGAGTCCATGGTGCTACTGTGTCTAGCGCCCTCGACACCCATTCCTCATAGTTATCCCATGCTTTAAGCAGGTTGTCAGTGGGAGGGGGTGGGTCATTAAGAAGGGCAGTTTTGAAGTTTTCCTGTGTGAACTTCTTCCAGTTTCTAAATTTCGTAGGACCGGTTTTGTTCCCATTATCGTCCTGCGGGCCATTCTCCACATTAAAAGGGATGACAAAGTGGAGGCAGATAATGCCGCTGCTGTGGAGATACTCTAGTGCTGAGTTTGCCTTGATGAGTTTCTGGAGATGATGGTTAGATATGTGTTTGGCAATTCAGAGGGCTGCTGAAGTTACATCTGGGCGATTCAAAGATGTAGTTGAGCGGGGTGGTTATCAGCCCAGACCTGGAGTTCAAGGTGATTGTGAATATCGGATTTCCCACAAAGAACTGACCTTTGGTGTGAGGAACATATGATTCTCAGTCCATCGTGTTGGGAGGGTTTGTCAGAAGGGTGGCTGCCTGTGTAAATAGTGAATGCCATTGGCGTATTTTAGGATGGGATAAGTTGGCAGCTTTTGAATTTTGGTATTTAGGACATGGGGGTATCTGTCTTGGGGTGATGCTTGAACTCAAAGCCGCAATCCGCCAGTTGATTGGCTTTGCGTAGCATTGCCATCTGGAGTGACTGCTGATGCAGCCCGACCAGGGTAGACTCAATATGGGTGTTCCTGGATAGGCACTGAAATTTGACCCAGGTTTGAACCGCCGAACTTATGTGGGCCAGCGATGCTATATGTGTCATTAGACGGAGTATGTTGACCCTGTTCCAAATATCATGCATGGTGGCCTTTGACGTGATATCTTGGTGTGAGAGCCACCTCGACTGTGCCATGCTCTGACATCGGGTGACTGCTACCTAGTAGATTGTCAAGTTTGGCGTGACATTCAGGGGCTGCTGGGGTTGGAGTGTTAGGAACGGTACGTATGCTGAAGTGCTGATGGGGCATCTGGCTTCTGACAGGTCTGGTTATGGAGTCCACCGCTGTAGCTCTCTCCAGTGTTATTGTGTTCTATGTTGGGAGAGGCTGGCGACCAGGCGTCTGTCTGTTCTCTTGTTTCTGGAGAGATTGTTATAGTCCCAGAGACAGGGCTTATACTTGCATCTGAATCTTCAGTGGGGATGATCAAAGTGGCTTGGGGCAGACAGCCACCTGCTCCTTGCAGGGGAGGAGAGCGGGAACAGCCCGAATAGGACTTGTCCTAACACCTGATTCATCTGCTACTCTTTTGACTGGGCTTTCTTTGTTGGAGCGTGGATCCTTCACTGCGATAATCTTGGGCTTGTTACCGTGGGGGGCTTTGCTGTGAAAATTGGGTAAAACATGGCGGAGCCAGGGGCTGATTCTATTGTGTGTATTCGGCTAGTGAGACACAGTGCTCGGTTTTTGGCTTTTGCTCTTTCTGGAGTTTTCTAATTTTTTTCTTTGCTTTTCTGGAAAGTGAGCCTTCAGTCCACTTAGGAATCAATGGACCTCCTCAACCTTTCTCTGCTGGGTGCCTGGTGGATGAACTGTGCCCAGCGTCTGGAGGGGCTGGGGGGACTGAGTACTCTGGTAAAGTGGATGATTGCAAAGTTAATGTTTGTGGTGTTGTTTGTGTTGAACTTTCTGTTGGATTGACTTGGTGGTCAGAAAGTTCGATAGCTGATTCTGGGCTGGTTAAGGTTAATTGTGAGGTTGATAAAGGTGATCACCTAATATTGCAGATTGAGTCCTCCAATGTTATAAATACAGCTGTTAAGATTGCCCACTAATCAATAACTGCTGCACAGGAGCAGGAACAGTGACTTTGCGAGGTGAGATACATGCTCTTGATATGGTCCATTTTTTTGTTCAGGTCCACCAGGCACAAGGCTATTCATTGTAATAAGTCTATTTGGCGTTCCATCTTCGACGATTGCCAGAGTAGAGCTTTAGCCGTTGTGTATTCTGGATTGCTGAGTTTTGGGGACTCAGAGGCTGCCATTCTATGTGAGTTATCTATGTTTTGAGTAGTGGAAGGAAGATAGTTGGTTCCGCTAGGGGATCTGAACAGCTGCGGGTTGAGCTCCAGTGTGTGCTCTATTTTAGTTTCTAGGTTTTTTAGAAATAATGATGTTAGAACCCCAATATTTTGTTTATAATGGGCTTCTCTTGTGTGGGCTTTTGGCTCTGTGTCTAGCCCAACAGGTGATGGGATGGACCTGATAACACCCCCCATGCTTCGGCAGGAGTTATATCAGCGTTTCTTGGCTATAGGGCCCGGGTCGTGTGAGTCCAAAAGGAGGCGTACTTGAAAGCTTTTTGAAGGAAGGGCCTCCTCTTTGCTACTTGGGTTGCTGTTAGGGAGGTTTACTCCAACTGAGGTTAGAACGCCATTTTGAAGCGCGAGAGAAAGTGTTTGGTATTCGGGCCAGCTGCAGGAATCTTATGATTGTTCTTCATCTTAAATGGCCCTAGGGGCAGGCCTGTGCCCTGAGTGGTCATGGCATTTGTGGAGGGATCTTGGGATGGTGGCCCTACGCCCTCGTTACTGTCAGCGGCTGACTTCAACCGGGTAACCGGTTTACTTTTTCTCATTTTGTACTGTAAGGAACAAGTTTCTTGTGTTGTGGTGTAGAAGATTCTGGGGCCTATTTATGAAGGCCTGCATCACATTTACGCCACTGTTGTGTCACTTTTTGTAATGCTGCAGCGACGTAACTAATGTCCCATGTTGCGCCATCTTTACGAAGTGACGCATCCAGGCAGATGCACCACTTCATAAACCCCTGTGCTACATTGTACCTGTGTCAGGTATAAGGTATGCAGGGTGGGCTTTCCCCCACATCAAAGCCTCGTAGGGAGGAAAGATTACATCATCGGTCAGCAAACAGAGAGCTGAAAGGATCTGGGAGGACAAAGACAGCCAGGGCTGGTGAGGAGAATGCACCTAGTGGCCATACGTGGTCACGTCATTAGCAAGGACTGCCCAGGGACACTGTGAACGGGCACAATGTGGTCCTGAACTGCTGGGCGCAAAGAAGAAGTAGAGACGGACTGTGTTCCCCAAGAGAGGGAGAAGCTCAAACAAGCCAAGGTGTGTCCAGTGACGTAAGGATGGCACCACAAGAGGAATGACCGAGTGCGCAAGCCACCTGAAGCAAGGAGAGAAGTGAACAGTAGATCCTACCCGAGACGATGACCTGCAGGAGGTCAGCAAAGAGGACATGCAAGAGGTCAGCGAGGATGACCTGCAAGAGTTCAGCGAGGATGACCTGCAAGAGGGCGGCTGAGATGACCTGCCAGAGGTCAGAGTGGTGATGATCTGCCAGAGGGCAGGGAAAAGATGACCTGCCTGAGGTCAGCGGAGATGACCCCTGATAGAACGTCAGAGAAGCAAAGACCTGAGAAAGGTCTGAGAAGGTGACCTGTGAGACGTCAGAGAAGCGAGGACTGGCGAAAGGTCAGAGAAGATGACCGATGACTGGTCTGACAACATGACCGAGGAGAGGTCTGTGAAGAGGACCAAAGAGGGGTCAGAGAAGAAAGATCTGAAATCAAAGTATGAAGACCGAGGACGGTCGTAAATGGAAGAAGGTTGCGACAACAGTTCTGGTCACCGAACGAAGAGAATGCATTGTCCTAGGGGTAGGACAGCACCAGGGAGACCCATGTGAACTGCACCTCACATGGAGAGGCCTTGACTGAGAAGAAGTGCAAGACCAGATGGGACTAGACGGCGTCGTGAAGTGAAAGAACCAGAACGAGGAAATAGTGTGGCATGAGGCTACTGTTGAAAGTTGGGCTGAAACCGTCAACATTATCGGCGCCCTCTTGCTCTCCTTAAACCTTTTGTGCGCGTAAAACAGCCGCCATTTTGGGCACCATGGCTTCCCTGCTCTCGCCGAGAGCCAGCGCGCCTCTCTCTCCCTCCTAGCTTCGCTGACAACCCCCCTGCCTGCACCTGCCGCGAATCATAAAACCCCTCTTCGGCGCTGCTCTGCCCCAGGCCCTCGTCTTGTTCCCAGCGCAACACCTCCTTTCTTCCCATTTATGATCCCCGGCCCTTTGATGCAAACCCCTTTTTCCCGTGTGCCCGTTTGTCTTCCCCGTTCCCAGGCCGACACCCAGCTCTGCCGATACCAGTCCCTTGCCCCTCCCCGTACAATAGAAAGCTTCCCTCCTCAAAGGACCCCCGAGATGATCAAAGCCCCCCCACCCCACGAGATCCGATCGAACCCCACACACTCCGTGAATCGGCGGAATATCCAGCTGCGCGATGATCATCACCTGTTGTGAACGGGGCGGGGACTTCCACTGTAACCTTGCGTGGGAACGGGCTGGGAAGGGGGGGATTCTGAGGATGTCATTCCGTACATCAAAGTATCGACGAGAATGTATTACATGCAATAAACAGATAAACGTGTGTATAAGAGGCCAGGCCTCAGGGATGCAGTTAGAGCACCTCAGAACGATACCTTCTGTCCGTTTCGTTGTGTTCTCCTCCGGAGAGAATAAAAACTTTGTTTCCTGCCTTCCAGTCTCCAGCGCCTGCCTCTTCAATAGTTTAACTTCTTTGTGGGTTCAAGAGGCGACACCGCCGGGCAATACTTAAGGATCTTATATTCTGGTTGGTAGTGCCCCCCATTTATTTTCTACAATTGGCGTCCCAAGCGTGGGGCCCATCAGCGACCCATGGATCCAGTGGGAGAGGTCCTGACGACAAAGTGAACGACTGCAACGATCGGGAACGCGTCTGTCCGATAGACCCTCGTCTGACAGCCGATCATCCGAACTTCACTGGTTCCGAACAGACCTCTCTCGAGTGATCTACGGTCCTGACTGGGAACCATCAGGAGTGCCGCGAGGATAACGAAGAAGAGAGGACGATCGGGCGCTGGATTCGGAAGACAGGAAACTGTCCATGCGGTCCGGGTAAGGTCGTGTAACCACGACGAGTCGCGAAATGATTGCTTGATTGCTTGTTTGTTTAAAAATACTAGTATTGCTCTTTTTATTTATTTGGAGATTCACTGTCTGCAAACGGAGAAACAACGGGCTCTCTCTTTGCAAGCAGTGGAGGATAGGTAGGGCAGCAGCCGTGCTTATTTTTTCTCCCCCACTCAATAATCACTTGAAACTGAACTGTTGTTCGCAAAACTATTGTTTCCTGGAGATTCCCTGTCTGCAAACAGGGAAGAGACCACCCTTTTTGCAGATAGTGAAAAGGGTAGGTAACGCAGATCTTTGCGGACCTGCTCATTCTCCCCATTGTTATTTATTGGTCTTTTGTTATTTTTGATCCATGAGGTATTCACTGCCTGCAAACAACGTAGAATAGAAATATTCTGTCCAGTCTTTGCACCTAGTGATAAGATAGGCAGTGCTGACTTTTTAGTCCCTCGTTACGAGCCGTCATGTCTGTCTTCTCCCCACTGATTAGTAGCCTGTTTAGCCCGGACCGCCTATTAGAGATGGACCATCCAGCCCCACTGGAAGGCACCCCTAATAAGGACATGTTCATGAAGCATGGATTGACCGCTATAGCCTATAGTAAACTATGGCATAAATATACAAAAAAGGGTCAAGAAAGTCAATGGCCCCTGATAGGATCCTTCGATGATGATAAAATAAAAACGCTAGAAACTGCCCTGGGTAAAAACAAGACAACACCTACTATGCTTGACAGCTTCGGCATGTGGCGAAAAGAAACTGAACAACGTAAAAAGAAAACTGAGAGTAGGTTGGAAAAAGAGCTGCGAAAAGCAGCCCACCTAGCTGCTCAGAAACTAGAAAAAGAGATAAAGGAAAGAGAGAAAGCTAAACAGAAACTAGAAATGGAAACGCCAAGCCAGTGTCCGGTTAGAACCCCCTCCATGCTCTACCCTGATTTACCCTCGAAACGACAAGCCAATGAGGACCTGCTGTTAGGTCCTCCTATCATCTACATGCCCCCTCCATATGCCCCTTCTCAACCCTTGGCGCAGCACGCGCCACCCCCAGGTACAAACTAAGGTACCGCCACAGCGTCGGCCCCAATGGCCTCTGTGCCAGCCGAACCCCTTGTATTAAAACCCGCATCAACAACAACGTTAGACGACCATGAGACTCGAGGGGCTGGCCCTGCAAGAACAAACAGACTAGACAAAGATGAGCGAGCGGGGATCGACAAAATAGCAAGGACACTGGTAGAAAGGAAGGATGATGAAGAGTACATCACAGATATGTTCAGCTCGTATACAGGGAGTCACAGACGACATTTTACCGTACGACTGTGTTATCATGTCTTGAATGCATACGAGGACCGATATCGAGACAAAGGTCCCGAGAGCCTAAGAACTCTGTACCGGAAGGTCGATATCGGGGATGAGGGCGAGTGTGATGTGTCGGACCTCCTTACGCGTACGCTTGAGGTTTTCCGCCACCTCACTGAACGAAAGCCGGGAGCTAAATCCGCAGCCTCCGTAGTGACCGAACCACCAACCGAGCAATCTAACACCATGATGCCGATACGTGAGGCTGCCCCTTACTGGGTTCCTCCTCGGGGTACAGGGACTCACGATGATGCAAACAACCAAGATGCGAAGGGAAGGGTAGTGTACAACTGGGTCTACCAGCCATGGGACCGGCAAGAGATACTGACATTCCGGAAATCTCTACCCGACCTACGTAAAAACCCCACTGCCTTCTATACTGAATTGGGTACAGCCCTGGGTTCAACGATCATGACCCTGGCTGACATCGACTTGTTCTTCGGGTTATGTCTACCAGCTGATGTGTGGAAGCAAATCCGGAAAGTCGACCACCTTGAGCTGTTTGGACATACCTGGTCACAACTCGATGACCTGGACAAACAACGGGGACCAGGACAAAAGCCGTTGAAATCCATTCTAGACCTCCCAGATAAAATCGTAGAGAAATTAAAAACCCTAATCCCAGAAAAGAAAGTGGACTGGTCGATAGTAACAGCCTGTCGCCAAAAACCCCAGGAGGATGTATCGGAATACTTCTCCCGGTTTGAAACGGTGTTCTCCGATTACAGCGGCCAGGACATGACCACTGCAACCGGACACCATCTGTTTGTCCAGAATTATGTTAAGGGCCTATCATCGGAAATCTCCCAGAAACTACAGGCCAGCGAGAGTAGTTGGGCAGCCTCCAAACCTACAGCGATTCTCCAAATGGCCCAATATTATGAGCATCAGAAAAATGAAAACGATAGGGCGACAGAGAAAAAGAAGAAGGACTTGAAAGAGAGGGTGATGATTGCCAAACTGCAAGGGGTGACTATAGGACGAGACCAATACCGGGGAAACTACCAGACAAACGTCCCTAAGACTACATTTCCCCAGGACCGCACTCTGACTTCCTACAGTGGACGCACAGACCTTAGAGAAGACCAGTGCGCTTTCTGCAAAGGGACTGGCCATTGGAAATCCCAGTGCCCAGTTCTTCTGGAAATGATCAGAAACAAAGACCCCAGGGATGTAGCAAACGGACCGAGACCTAAGGGACAACAACGAGGGCCCCCAAATGACGCGACTAATGACAGATCAAGCAGACCAAATACGTTCGATCGACCCAGGCAGAATCAATATCAACAATCTGACTATGACGACACTCACACCTTCGCATAGGACAGCCAAGGGCGAGGGAGGGATCCAGTCGAGCTCTATGTTGACCAGCAGGGCCCTTATGTCACTGCTAAGGTCCTGGGTACCAAGTCTCCATTTCTGGTAGACACTGGCGCAACACGTAGTGCGTTATCTAAACGACTGATTCCAAGGGCACCCTTGTCTGGCTCACTCATAACATCGACAGGTTTCGATGGAACGCCCTCCACCAACCCTTTGTCTGCCCCGATTCTCTTTGACGTAGAAAACAACACCACCGACACCACGTTCTTGCTCTCCTCCAATAGCCCTGACGCCATTATGGGACTTGACTTACTGAAACACTTCCGAGCGACGATTAGGTGTTCTCAAGATGGAGTTCGAGTGTTTCTTTACGACAACCCCGTTCTGCTTAGACATTGTTCCCCCCGACACATGTTTTCCATCACCGACGTTGACGCGTCCCTGCTTGACACTCTACCTCCGTATCTGTGGGCCAAAGCGGATTCGGACGTAGGGCGTATGTTAATTGACCCAGTGCACATTACTGTCCGACCAGACGCAACACTCCCAAAACTCCCACAATATCGGATATCACCAGAGGGCGAGAAGGCATTGGTAATGATTATCCAGTCACTGATAGACGCAGGAGTGGTAGAGGAAGTGGTTAGCAACGTTTGCAACAGCCCTATCTTGCCCATTATCAAGAAGCAGGGAGAGGGAGATGAGAAAGCATACCGTTTCATCATCGACCTCCGAGAGATCAACAAAGTGGTGGTACCCCAGTACCCTGTGGTCTCAGACATCACCACCATCCTGACCTTGATTCCATCCACTGCCACCACCTTTTCCGTCATCGACCTCAAGAACGCATTCTTCTCCATCCCCATCCACCCAGACAGCCGATATCTCTTCGGCTTTACCCTAAAAGCCCGCTCATATAGGTTTTGCCGAGCGCCTCAAGGCTACACGGAAAGCCCTAGCATCTACAGCCAGGCCCTCAAAAGACAACTAGACCAAGTCCAGTTACCCGACGGGGTGGTGTTGGTACAATATGTCGATGACATCCTTTTGGCAGCCGACACCACCCCTCTAGCGGTTACCGCCACCATTCAACTCTTGCACTTCCTTGCGGAAAATGGCCACAAGGTCTCCAAGAAGAAGTTGCAATTCTGCCTACCCCAGGTCACTTACCTAGGCCACCTTTTGTCCAAAGATGGAAGAAAACTCACCCCTGATCGAATCCAAACCATTCTAGACACCCCTGTCCCTAAAACCCAGAAGCAGGTTCGCTCCCTATTAGGCCTCACCTCCTTCTGCCGACAATGGTTACCAAACTTCAGCCTCGTTGTAAAACCACTGCTTTCTCTGCTAAACAAAGACGTCCCTTTCCCACTCCCTTGGACTCCTGAATGTCAAACTTCCTTCACAGAACTGCGAGATGCCCTTTGCTCAGCCCCTGTCCTGGGTACCCCTGATTACAAAAAGCCCTTCTCCCTTTACACTCACGAAAGGGAGGGGTGCGCTTTATCTGTCCTGACCCAGGCCATCGGCCCTAAGCAACGACCGTGCGCTTACTTCTCTGCCACTCTTGACCCTGTCGCCAGAGCCTTGCCTGCCTGCCTTCGAGCTGTAGCTGCTGCTGCAGTCTCTATCCGACAGAGTGAGGGGATTGTGCTCTCGAATTCCCTCACGGTACTGGTACCCCATGCAGTCGACACCCTCCTGAACCAAACCAAGACGCAACATCTGACGAGTGCACGACTGACTGGATACGAACTGACCTTGCTTGCCCCCCATATCACCCTGAAAAGATGCACCACACTGAACCCAGCAACTCTGTTACCCTTGCCAGAGAACGATCCCAATGTGCACCCCGTACATGACTGCGTGACTCTTACGGACGAACAGACCAGGAGTAGGGTCGATCTCAGAGACCCAGCTTTCCCTGACCCCGACGGGGAGTTGTGGGTGGACGGTTCTTGCATCAAACTCCCCGATGGTACCACTTCCGCTGCCTATGCAGTCACCACGGCTCGAACTGTAGTAGAAACAGCCCGCATCACCCAGCGATCTGCCCAGGCAGCGGAACTGATTGCTTTGACGCGAGCCTGCATCCTGGCAACAGGAACCACAGCGAACATTTACACCGACAGCCAGTATGCCTTCGGGGTGGTTCACCATTTTGGGCTCCTCTGGAGGGAGAGAGGATACTTGACCTCACACGGCACACCCATTTTGCACGGGGATTTAGTCTCCGCCTTAATCGAAGCTGTCCTCCTCCCCAACAAACTTGCCGTTATCAAATGCCAGGCACACAAGAAAGTGACAGACATTATTGGACAGGGAAATGCACTAGCCGACATCACCGCCCGAACGACAGCTGAAAACAGAACGACAACACGTATGTACGTGACCAGGTCACAAGCAGAAAACTGGACTGACGCCAAGGACACAATTAGAGACATACAAACGGCTAGCACACAACACGAATTGACTGAATGGACACGGGTGGGATTGAAAGACGATGAAGGCTGCTGGCGGACAAAAGACACGAACAGATGGTTGCTACCTGATTCGTACTTGATTCCCATATTAACCATGGCACACTCCCCTGCCCACATAGGATCAGCCCCCATGATCGAACTTGTCTCCAGGGTTTGGCACAATGACAAGATCCCAGATTCCGCCAAACGCCTGGTCCAACAATGCTTAATATGCCTGCAACACAACCCCGGGAAAGGAACTGTAGTACCCCGGGGGGGATTTGGGGTCCCAAACCACCCATTTGAAGTCCTGCAGATGGACTACATCCAGCTAGACAGATGCCAAGGCCTGAAATATGTACTCGTCGTGGTGTGCGCATTTAGCAAGTGGGTGGAAGCATATCCAACCCGTGACAACACCGCTATGGCCACTGCAAAGGTTCTGTTAAAGGAGTTTTTCCCCCGTTATGGCCTCTGTCGTGTTTTATGGAGTGATAATGGCCCCCACTTTGTAGCCAAAGTTATCCAGCTCATCCTAAATGGGCTGGGTATTAAACAGAAATTCCACGCAGTCTTCCACCCTCAATCTGCTGGGCTTGTCGAACGACACAATGCCACACTAAAGCTTAAACTGGCCAAAATAGTGGCTACGACGGGCCTGAAATGGCCAGACGCCCTCCCATTGGCATTGCTATCGATGCGCTCTACCCCCACCCGACATCACTTAACCCCTTATGAAGTTGTCTTCGGTCGACCCATGAGCGTCTGGTCTGCCCCGAAACCAACTTCCATTCATGACGTTCCGGATGTCCTAATGTCTGATTATCTGTACAAATTGACTGAAACTTTGTCTGTCCTTCATCAGCAGGTGCAGCAGGCCATCCCCGATGCTTCCAGGGGTCCGGGTCACGCCATCCAGCCGGGGGACTTCGTGCTGATCCGAAATTTTCAGCGATCAAAGAGTTTGGAACCCCGGTGGACGGGCCCCTGGCAAGTGCTGATCACCACTCGGACCGCACTTCGAGTGGAGGGGAAGAAACACTGGCTGCACGCTCATCACTGCAAAAAGGTCTCTCCAGCCCTGGCCACGACAGACACCGTCAACACCCAAGAAGAGCTCCTGAACCAGGACCGACCATCGTTGAACTGCTACCCTGATACTGAGACACTTGAACTTTCAAAACATCCTGACCCCACTGTGCCATCTCGAGAAGGGTATTTCCTGCGTCGAAAGGAGGGAGCTTCGGCTAAGTAGGCCACGGACTAGGTTAAAGGATCTCAGAACGGTGACCCAAACTACCAAGGGTTACCTGGAGAGAAGCTAAAACTAAGTCTGTGGTCCTGCCCACTACCGAGCACCTTGAAGACGAAGATGATGGAAGCGCCAGATAAGAAGATGATGGAAGCGCCAAATAAGACGCCGACGGAAACAGCAGGAAATACCCACTACAGAAATCCGAGAATAGACAGACTCCATAGCTCAAAGACAATTGCACTCTTCATCGTAATCCTCCTCTGTTTTCTCCTCATGACTACGCTCTGGATTATGGAAGAACACGCACCTGCTCACGAAACATTCCTAACCACTGCTCAGCCTACCACCATGAAGGAACATCATCTAATTTCGCTCTCTCCTCAACTAAGAGAGAGGCGAAAGGAGTTTTGGAACAACTCTTTCGTGCAGCTACTTCACCAGCACAATCTTGCCACCAACGCCACCAACTGCTGGATCTGTGGGTTGCTACCCCATGCCACTGGACATTCAATACCATTCATCCCTTCACCCTTCTCCGTCCACGGCTCCTGCCTTGCCTGGCTGATCCTCCTGCAAGAGAGCTATACGGGCAATGCCACCTCCAGCAGAACTGCAGCACATTCTTCTCATGGGGCCGGGCGAAACAAGACAAAGACACACTTCTGCCCGCTGACTCCCAGCGACTCGATCCAAATGGACATCCCGGCCAAAGAACGAATCGAAATGCAGGTGTTCAACAATCCAACCAGACCCACCTTCTCCTATCTGCGGAAACGAACGGCTGCCACTCTGACTGTGGCCCTGACGGTCATCAACGTCACAGGCCACATGTGTGTAGAAGGACTTGGGACACAGCTGGTGGGTCGCAGCGCTTGCCGCTTTACCAGCACTCTGGATTCCACGGATCCACCTTCCTTTGTGTCATCCCCAAACATGTATTTCATCTGCGGCACGAAAGCCTACACCTGGCTCCCCAAAGGCTGGGGGGGCACTTGCTACATCTCCTTCGTCCTTCCTCCAACTTATGTGGCCCCAGCGAATCACCACAGGCAAAAACGAGCCAAAGACGTTGAGCAAGCCGACTCAACAGGGGCGCAGTTCCTCGATGCTATGAAAGGACTCGTCCCCCTCTGGGGCCCGATGGCAAACAGCCGTGCCATCCGACATTTGACTCAGGCAGTCGAGACAACCATGAACATCACAGCGGGCATCTTTGCCAACAACACTGCCGAGCTCCAAGCGGTCCGTTTGGTGGCTCTGCAGAACCGCCTCGTTTTAGATGTGGTTCTGGCGGACCGTGGAGGAGCATGCCGCATTATTGGGTCCAGCTGTTGTACATACATACCGGACAACTCACCCTCAGTGTACAAAGCCATCGAACATCTTCACAGACTCTCTTCGGAAGTTCACCAAGAGCAAGAAGAATGGTCGCTTGGTGGTTGGTTCTGGGACACCGTCAAAAGCTGGGGCTGGAGACTGCTCACCATTATCCTGATTCCCGTAGTTGTAATATGTGGCCTATGCTTAGGAATTCAATGTTTGCCACCTATGTGTTCTTTATGTGCGAGTTGTATTTTTCCCAAAACTATGGACATTGGAAGCGAACATATGAGAGCATTGTATGATACCGAAGTTAGGGATTTGATGAAAATTGACATTGAGTAAAGCAAGGTGGCTAGATATGTTGAAAAGGGGGGACTGTTGAAAGTTGGGCTGAAACCGTCAACATTATCGGCGCCCTCTTGCTCTCCTTAAACCTTTTGTGCGCGTAAAACAGCCGCCATTTTGGGCACCATGGCTTCCCTGCTCTCGCCGAGAGCCAGCGCGCCTCTCTCTCCCTCCTAGCTTCGCTGACAACCCCCCTGCCTGCACCTGCCGCGAATCATAAAACCCCTCTTCGGCGCTGCTCTGCCCCAGGCCCTCGTCTTGTTCCCAGCGCAACACCTCCTTTCTTCCCATTTATGATCCCCGGCCCTTTGATGCAAACCCCTTTTTCCCGTGTGCCCGTTTGTCTTCCCCGTTCCCAGGCCGACACCCAGCTCTGCCGATACCAGTCCCTTGCCCCTCCCCGTACAATAGAAAGCTTCCCTCCTCAAAGGACCCCCGAGATGATCAAAGCCCCCCCACCCCACGAGATCCGATCGAACCCCACACACTCCGTGAATCGGCGGAATATCCAGCTGCGCGATGATCATCACCTGTTGTGAACGGGGCGGGGACTTCCACTGTAACCTTGCGTGGGAACGGGCTGGGAAGGGGGGGATTCTGAGGATGTCATTCCGTACATCAAAGTATCGACGAGAATGTATTACATGCAATAAACAGATAAACGTGTGTATAAGAGGCCAGGCCTCAGGGATGCAGTTAGAGCACCTCAGAACGATACCTTCTGTCCGTTTCGTTGTGTTCTCCTCCGGAGAGAATAAAAACTTTGTTTCCTGCCTTCCAGTCTCCAGCGCCTGCCTCTTCAATAGTTTAACTTCTTTGTGGGTTCAAGAGGCGACACCGCCGGGCAATACTTAAGGATCTTATATTCTGGTTGGTAGTGCCCCCCATTTATTTTCTACAATACCGCAGAACAAATTTCAAGAAGAAGAGAGGAGTGTGTGATCAGACAACTTGCACACCGCAAGACAGATGATGAATGAGTGCAAGAACATCTGGAAGGGAGCACAGTGCCTTGTCAACATCGGTGGCACTTTGCGAGGCTAGCTATCTAGGAGTCTTTGTAACACCAAGCAAACCTGGTGACGGCAGAGGCGAGCAAGCTGGACCATTGATGACATCCAACTTTGGGGTCGCACAGGAGACTGGACGGCGAGACTGCTTAGACATCCTGAAGAAGAAGATCTGACCACTCCACACTAGACCGTGGCGACCCAGGGGCAAAGGCCTCAGGGACTCTGGTGAAAGCCGGTCCCGCCATGAGAGATAAGTCTACAGCCGCTCCTTTACAGGTCCCAGGAAGTCGAAGATCTTGTGCTAAGTGACAAGAGTAATCCTATCAAGAAACAACTACCTTCCAGGTGAAGCGAAGGACTTAAAGGTGGGACTCATAGCGCTTCCACCACGTAGCTAGAGGGTGGTGTTGGTGTGACACGGCGAAGTACACCCAGTTCAGTGGAAGCCTGGTGAAGAGGGCCTCCAGGACATCCAGTGAGATGGGAACACCCGCGAGAGGGGCATCCTGGTGAGAGAGGGATGTTTTGCAACTACTCCGCCATTCTGTAGAGAGAAGCAATGCTGCAGGTGTGAAGATGCCACAACAACCAGGACTGATTTGATAAAACGTGACATCTACTAGCTTCACCATCACTCCACCTGCACCCTCACAGAGAACTGTACAGAGAGAGACTTTGGTGTCTACTTCCACATCTTGAGTCCATGGAGGACTGGATCCGCAGGGCAATGCTGAACTGTGCCAAGCAGAACTGGTGATCTCAGCTGCAGTTGTGCCATCATTTTGTTTCTGCAAGCAGCTGAACAGACTCAGGTTGGACATTGTTGTTTCAGTTTTGAATAAAGTTTTGGAGGGATGTAGTGACCTGCTGGTCACTGCTCGAGTTGTTATGCTACCAGCCACTCCCCGGGGACTGGCTTACACCCCACCCCCATCCAGCACAGGCTTCACAGGACATGTGACTCTTATAATAAAAGGGGGCGGGCGCATGTGCCCTGGGCCAGCTCTACCAGCTAACTACCAGTGTCTGTGAGTTCTTTATCTATGCATGGGGGCTTAGGGCCCCACAACTTTGCAGAGGGGAAAAACAGGGGCGCAGGGGAAGGAGCATGGGCGAGGGAGGTGAGAAAAGAGCTTTGGACTCGGTCATAGCTCTTCCTAACAACACCGGCTGCCCGACTCCCCGACTCAGGTGGTCCCGACACCTGGCTCGACTGCTCACCTGCTCTCAGCCCTTTCAACCGCACCCCGTTGCCACCTCCTTCCTGCTCACTCACTGTGTTGTGTCACGTCCTTTTCAACACAACAATGTAGAATAGTCCCTCCTGCATTCAATCAGGGAATTGTAAACATGCTGCTTACCCGAGAAGGTCTCAAGGTGCTGGGGAGGGGGGTGGGGGCGGGGTCTGCAGTTCCGTTCAAAGAGGCAGGTCTTGAGAGCCTTCCTGAAGGTGTTCAGGGAGGGGGCGCATCTGGTGCTGATCGGGAGCTCTTTCAAGGTCTTGGCTGCGATGTAGGAGAAGGCTCTTCCCCCAGTTCTGGCTCTGTGGATGCGAGGGGTTTTGGCGAGGTTGGCAAATCAGAGGTTTCTTTTGGGTGCGTGGAAGGTGACTCTCTCGTTGAGGTATTGGGGTCTGGTGTTGTAGAGGCATTTGAAGGCGTGGGTGAGTACCTTGAAAGTGACTCTCTTCTCGACAGGGAGCCAGTGGGGATTCCGTAGGGGTATACAACGTTTACAACGCAATTTTTACAACGCACTACCATTACAACTAAACTTTTACAACGCAAAATCTATTACAACGCATACATTTACAACGCAGTCATTACAACGCATGACACTACAACGCACACCACTACAACGCATACCATTACAACGCAGTCATTACAACGCATACCATTACAACGCAAAACTTACCATCCAACACTTACCCTACTGATGCACCCCCTGGAGTTAGAATAGTAATTTTAACCCCTACACTATCCAAAACTTTCCCTACTGTTGCACCCCCTGGAGTTAGAATAGTAATGTTAACCCCTACACTATCCAACACTTACCTTATATGCAATGTAATGTAATGCGTTGTAATGGTATGCGTTGTAAATGTAGTATGCGTTGTAGTGGAATGCGTTGTAAAGGTAGTTTCTAAGAATTCGTTGTAATGGTATGCATTGTAATGGTGTGCGTTGTAATGGATGTTGCGGTGTAAAAAATGTGTTGTAAAGGTATGCGTTGTAAAAGTGTGCGTTGTATCGTCATACATCCTTCCGTAGGTGTTGGCTGATGTGCTCGTGTTGAGGGATGCCGAGGACAAGTCTGGCGGCGGCTTCTGTATCATCTGGAGCTTGCGGAGTTAAGACTTGTTGAAGCCGGCATAGAGGGTGTTTGCATAGTCAAGTTTGACGGTTATCAGTGCATGGGTTACTGTCTTCCTTGATTTGGTGGGATCTATTTGAAGATCTCACTGAGGATCCATAGGGTGTTGAAGCAGCTGGAGGCGACGTCATTGACCTGTCGGTTCATGGAGAGGGAGAAGTCGTGTACGATGCCGAGGTTTCTGGCGTGGTCCATAGGGGTCGGAGGGCTGCCGAGGGGAGTGAGCCACCACGGTGTTGTCCCATGCAGAGGGGCTGCCGTCAGAGGACAAGGACTTCTGACTTCTCTGAGTTGAGCTTCAGGCAGCTGTTGCTCATCCAGGATGCAACGTCCTGCATTCCTTCCTGGAAATTGGGTCTGAAAGTGGTGGGGTCCTTGGTGAGGGAGAGAATGAGTTGGGTGTCATCGGCATAGAATACTATGCTGAGGCCATGCTGTCTGACCCATTCCAGCGTATTAACATCAAATATGGAATGATTCTTGGCAAGTACCTGAAATGTGCCTACCAGTGGCAGAACTCGGAGTCCCAGACATACACAATCATTCCAACAGCATCTGAAGACTCCTCTTTTCAGACTTTCTTTGACCCAGGACCTCTCCTCCCTCATGTTGTGGATATTTTGTTTGCCACATCTCAGCCATCAATATCTCTGATGGTCAGTTTGACCTCTTCTTCTCCCCTGCCTCTGTGTATTCAGTGCTTGTTCGACACTTTATCTAGTCTCACGTGCTCCATATATCGCAATCTTTACCTTACAACAAATGTGACTCTGTATCTGCTGTGATCTCTGCTTCTAATGCATTCTGCTGCAACCCTTTAAAAGGCCCTTCAGTTCTAGGATGGATTCATCACTGAGCCATTGACTTTCTACCCTCGTCCTTGCTCTTGTAGAATAATTAAGTCTCATTCTCTTAGATGATGTTGTACACGTAGGAATGTCCAGTGCCTCCATGCCTTTCAGGTCACCAGGTGCTACATACAACTGTAACGACCCGTCAGGCACGGGCAGGCTTTCCCCAGTCAACCTCCTATTAGCACAGTTCAGTACCAACCACCCACCCACCCCATGTACCTCTTTCTCTCCATCTCTCTCTCTTTCTGTGGCAGCAAACCTGGTGACGAGTCGGCATCACAGTTTTACCCACAGCGACGAAATCCCTATACTCTTTGTCGTCTCCAAATGGACGGGTCCCTCAGACCGGAAGTAATGCTCAGAGGTCAAACGTGCAGACACCTCTCACCATGCCAGGACCGCACCTACAGACACTAGCCTCAGTAGATTCCAGCTGGCCCCACACACAGAATGCACACACGCCCCGAGTACACAAACTAAGGTGTCAGACACAGGCAGACTCGGCTTATGCATTATTCAAAAACTTTTCACACATGCTTTCTGAGTTTGTGCTGCTCTTGTCTTACCGTGACTTTCTCCATCACATCTCCACATTGTCTGTGCTTTCAATGGTCAGACCTCACTGCTCACACATCATATGTATGGGACCTTTTGGATCTATACGTCACCCTATGGAATTGTCCACGTCAGTCACGTGCCAGCCATCAGACATATGACGACTCTTCCTCCCACACCACGTGGGGCATCTGAATTGGATTTTGAATCCACCCTCCAGTTCTGCTGACAGCTGCACTTTAATCCCAACTAGAAGTCAGGGTTGCACCCTACTTAACCAGGCTTCATACACATACCAGCAAGCACCCACCCAGCTGCCCTGGGGAGCATGCCTGCAGAGGCGGGCTCTCACACGTTCCACCTTTATGAGCATACATTTCACTCGCTTGTAAATCATCATTCAAGGACTGAGTCTGACCATCAGTCATGCCAGGTCAGTCTTCAGTCTGGCTATCTCAATAAACACGCCTCCATTCTCCTTTGGCACCCTGCTGGGGGCTCATAGAATCAATTCACCCACACACAGCCCTTTTCATGGCCGTTTATTCTTTGATGTACTGGTCATTCATTCAGATTACTTGTATGTAATGTGTAAGTTACAGGCAGTTATCCACGCTTTCTCCGGCACCAAACCTACTGATTCATAGGGTACTGCGCTTTACAAAAAACTTTAATAATGTACATACTCTGTTCAGATGAAACGACATACGTTAAGACCAAGGGTCCAGCACCAAGTAGACAGACTTTGTTATGCTTATGTTGTCAAGTAGTCCCATGACATGTGTGACACCGTCGGCCAGTTATAGCTTTTAGCTTAGAGCACACTGCATTATGGGACTTGTAGTTTTACTTTGACTATAGTTAATTGGTAGCTTAAAAACCCCTGCATGCAAAGTGCTAAAGCTAGAAGCCAAGATTGCCTATGATTGCCTGACATAGTTGGTACCTACGTGCAAAAGGAGCTGCAGAGGTACACAAGATATATGAGAAAGATGCTAGCAAGTGTTAAAGGGTGGGCACAACTACCTGAGAGAAAGCCGGTTTACTAAGTGGGTATAGTGGAGAAGGACACAGAGAGGTGCTTGGGGAAAGGGTGAAGAAGTGTCCTCTGAGGGGAGCAGGCTACTGAGACATCAACGACTTAACCTGCAAGAATGGATGGTTTACAGGACGATGACAAGGAGTAGCTGTGGGAGGACAGAGAGAGTACCGGCAGGGAGAAAGAGCTGGAGAAGGGAAAGAGACCACTTTGAGATGTGCAAGAGAGAAAACTGAAACAAGAATAGTGTAGAGGGAAATTGAGTGGGGTTGGCAAAGAGAGAATGAAAGTATCTATCAGGGATGGAAGTGAGCGCTTACCTAAAGGTACTGGAAAAGAGACTACATAGGATGTCTGGGCTGGGAAAAGAGGATTTGGATCTGAACTTAAGTAGAGCTCTCAGCAGCGTTTAAATGGGGTTGGCTATTTGCTTCACTCGGCCAGCTTGTGAAAATGTCGCTCAGTTTCACACATAAGATATGAAATGTCACACATAATCACAATGCTAAATATTGTAATGTCACACATAAGTGTAATGAAAACTTGGCCGCCCTGCTGACATCCACGGGCTGGGGCCCATGAGCAGAGAGACGCTTTAGTAAAGGTGAGCACAGCGCCACAATATAGCGCTGCGCTGGAATGTGGCCTCAATCCCTATGCAACTATCCAGCCAGAGAGGTGGGTATGGTTGCACCCGGCATAAATCAACCTGGGCATAGTGAAGGAATGATTAGTATTGCTATGCAGTGACTAGCTGGCATAGAAAGACTACCACCAACTAGCTACAGAGTCCTGCAGAACGTCTTGACATTGCTTCTTCCACTCCGGCGAAGACTTCTCACTGTGGTAAATGAGGTCACCGGGGCAGTGATTACCCTAAGCCGTAGGCTTGGGCCTTGTTATGCTAAATAACAGACACACACGCTGGCTATGCTATTCTGGGCCAAAGACCCCGAGCGGTCTTGCGCCCCTTTATTTATTCCCTCGGGCAAGCCCGCCCTTGGGATGCGTGGATGCGTGGATGCGTGCAGCGTGAGTGAACGGGCCCGGTGACTCCGTTATTACATCCCTCCAATCTTTTGGATACACAGGTTCTTCTCAGGAAAGCACTCAGATCTTGTGTGCACACCACACAAAGTCTTTTAGTCTCTGGCTGGGGTTCGGATTCGGCCGGAGACCATACTTCTGGCTCCGGGAGCTTTTGCTTGCCTCTGACCCTTCAGGATCCTCCGCGGGGTCGGTTGCACACTCCGCAGGACCCTTCCTGACTTCCATCGCTTCTGGTTCTCTCCGGGGTTGTATTGGCGCTCCTGTTGATTCCGTGGGATCTCCACGGGGATCACTTCCTCTCTACTCTCCAGCTCTTCGGGCTGTGGATCATCCGTCCCCAGGTCCCAGGGACTCTCTTGAAGCAGGAGGTGTTTCTAGTGACCACGCGGGTACCCTGCATGGCCGATACCATGGTTCCTTGGGTGTTGACTACTTCCCAAACCTCTGGCTCATATGCGGTGCGATACTTCCAGTTCGGTTGGCGGTCCTTTACTATTACTCTGTCGCCAACCACAATGTTCATTGGTTGGACTCTTCGAACTTGGCTCGCCTTGTCGTTGGATGACTTCCTTCTTCCCTGTGCAGCATTCTGGTCTAAGTCAGGGGGACTCCAGAACGGGTCCGCCGGCACACAGTCCCTTGGGGCTCTACGAAACAGCAGGTGTGCAGGGGCACACCGCGTGGTGCAGTGTGGGGTCTGGCGATGGGCACTGAGAAACTGTGAGTGGCATTGTTCTGCATCATCTCCTTTGTCTACCCCAATCCTGAGGGCCCGGTTTATGGTTCGCATGAACCGTTCCACCTCGCTGTTTGCCTGGGGCCACTGCGGGGTGATCTTCCGGTGCTGGATGCCATGGGAGGTCAGGTAGGCCTGGAAGTCCCTGCCCTGGAACGGCGGTCCGTTGTCCGATCGGATCTCGTCGGGCAGACCCATCATTGCGAATGTGCGATCTAGCACAGCCTTGACGTGGGAGAATGCCGTCGAGAGCACCACTTCTACCACTGGAAATTTTGAATGCGAGTCGACGAGCACCAGGGTGTTCCGTCCATCTGGAAAGGATCCTAAGTCAATGCTCAGTTGGGACCATGGATCCGAATACGGGTCTTCGGTGATTACCGGGTGCGGCACAGGGTCTCCACTCGTGATGTTGGAGGAGTGACAGTTGCCCACCATAACGTTCATTCCTGGGAAACAAACTTTGCTTCTGAGTCTGGCCTTGGTTTTGGAAGCGCCCTGCTGACCTTGATGCGCCAGCCGGATCACTTCTTTCTGCAGGCTTGTCGGGATTACGAGGGAGGTTCCCCTCAGGATCACCCCGTGAGGGCTTCACTGAGTTCGCTATGAGCTTTCCACATTTGCTGCCGAAAGCCTTGTTACTCCGTCGTGAGGGAGCTGACGCCGTCCAGAAAGTGTCACCAGTTTTTGTTGGCCAGTGTGCTTTTGACTCTGGCGAGACACTCATCGGACTCCGTGGCTTTCCCCACGTCCTCAAGCGTGAGTGCGACCGGACATGCCTCCAGAGAGATCATTCAGACAAATTCCACGATGTCCTCATCGTCTCCTGGTGTGAGAGATGATGTGGGTGCGCCAGAATGGCGCAAAAGTAAATCAGCTCGGTTGTTGGCCCCTGGTCGGAAGAGCACCTCCAAGAGGTATGTCTGTAGCTGCATTGCTCATCTCTCGATCCGTGGAGGTGCAAGCCTGGTGGTTCCAGCGAAGAGCGGGACGGGGGGGGAGGGGGTTTGATCCGTGATCAAACGAAACTCATGACCGTAGAGGTATAGATGGAAGTGCTGGCACGCCCATTTTGAGGCCAACGCCTCTCGTTCTATCTGAGCATATCGCATTTCGGTGGCCGTCAGCGCCCAACTGGCGTATGCGGTGGGGACCCATTCTCTCGACTCCGTCTCCTGCATTAGGACAGCGCCTAGTCTGACGGGACTGGCGTCCATCACGACCTCTGTGCGCCTATTCGGGCGGAAGTATGCCATGACTCGATCGTCGATGAGGGCGTCCTTGACCGCCTGAAATGCCACGTCTTCTCTGGCGGACCAGGCCCATGGTTGTCCCGCTTTTGTGAGGACATGGAGTGGCTCGGAGATGGATGCGATGTTGGGGATGAACCGGACACAGTATGTGGCCATCCCCAGGAAGCTTCGGACTTCAGTGGCCGTCTTAGGTCTTGGGGCCGACCAGATGGCCTCCGCCTTCCTCGGGTCTACACGTAGCCCATCCCATTTTGCTCGGTGTAGGGTGAGTCCATTGTCCGCCAGGCGTTGCAGGGTGGCCCGGAGGTGTGCATGGTGGTCCAAGAGAGTCTTGTAGAACAAGAGTATGTTGTTGCTTAAATTGATTACTCCAGGCAGTTCAGAGAGCTTCTCCCTTACGGTGTTTTGGAACACTTCCGCCGCCGACAAGATGCCGAAACTCAGACTTTTGTAGCGACGTAAACCAACGTGGGTGGAAAACGTGGTAATGTTCCAGCTGTCGGGTTGGAGCTCTAGTTGGTGATACCCTGCATTGAGGTCCAACTTGGTGAACCATTTGGCGCCATTCAAGTCGGCAACGCTGTCGTCCATCGTGGCCGTGAGATGACGCTCCCTTTTCACTGCCTTGTTTCGGTAGGCGCATGTCGACGCACAATCGAATGGCCCCTGGTTGCTTCGGTTTCGGGGCTACGACGAGGGGGGAGACCCACGGGGTTGGGCCCGACACCTTTACTATCACCCCCAGGTCTTCGAGCTTTAGGAGTTCCTCCTCCACCTGCGGCCGCAAGTGGAATGGTACCCTCCGGTGTCTCAGCGCCATGGTCCGGACCGTTGAGTCCACATGCAGCTTGAATGTCTTCCCTTTGAGGCATCCTAGGCCCTTGAATAACATGGGGAAGTCCTTGAGCATTTCACCTGCGTGCAACTCGTGCACTTGGTTGGCAAAAAATACAAGTTCTAAGTCTTCCGCCATGTGGCAACTGAGGAGGGTTCCTCTCTTTCCTTTTGTGACGAGGACTCTCGTGTTCAAACTCCGGCCATCACTGGTGATCTTCACCTCCATGATCCCTCGCAGAGGGAGTGGCTCGTCACTGTCATACGTATATATTTTCGCTTTGGACGGTAGGAGGGGCGGTCGTGGCAATAGCTTCTCATATTGGACACTGTCCATAACATTGACTGACGCGCCTGTGTCTATCAGGGCGTTCACAGGGGATCCTGCTACGGTGATGTCGCACATGGGCAGTGGCCTTCTGGAGCCCTCTCTGCCGACGAATGGCACAAAGAACACGTCATCTTCTTCCATCCCAAAGTCGAAACCTGTTTATGTGTTATCACCTCGAGGGTCAGGATCCCTCAGTGTCAACTGCCGCAACGCCGGAGCAAGCCCACGTGGGCCAGGGGTGTTAAGTCGCCCGCCTCCACTCCTGCAGACTTTGGCGAAATGGTTGAGCTTGCCACACTGCGAGCACGTTTTTTTCCTCTCGCAAAGCATTTGCCCCCTAGGGGGGGTCCATGCCGCAGTTGCCGCACGTGGAGGTCTGTGGAGCTCTCGCGCCTCCTCTTGACTGGGGTGGCCGTCTGAGGATTACACTACCCTCTCCTCCTTGACTGTGGGCGTTCGCTGTATCGTCGTGGGCCGATTCAGGTCCGCCTCCATCTTGTCTGCCCGGGCGTTGGACAGTTCGTGGGACCTGGCGAGGACCAGTATTTCATTGAGGGGGATACCTGGCTGCCGTAGGATGAGGCGTTGCACCGGAACCGACCGGCATCCTTGAATGAGCTGTGCGCGGATTTCCAACCTCTGATCGGGCAGCGTACATGAAGAGTTTCCGTAAGCGGGCATAGTAAACATCTATAGTTTCGGCCTTGCCTTGCCGCGCTTGCCGCAGTTTAAACCATTCGAAATCTGGGTTGATTTGAAGATCAAAGTGGCGGTTCAGGGCCGCGACCGCCCCGGCGTAGTCGTCATCTCCACCCCTGTCCGGCAGGGTCTCGAACAAGTCGTATAGTTCTGCTCCTCCATAGCACATGAGGAGCGACCTCTTCACTCTCCAGTCTCTCTACCTCACGCCGACAAAGTAGTGGTCCAGACGACCAATCCAAGAACGCCATCTTGCCGCGGCGGTGGACGGGGCTGAGAGCTCACTGAACAGCAGTAGTGGAGCGGCTGTGCCGTGGCTGGGGGGAGCGGGAGCTTGCTGGGCAGCTTGTTGCAGAGCTTGAGCCTGGTGGGCAGCATGTTGTGGAGCAGGGGCCTGAAGCGCGGCTTGCTGAGGGGGCGGCGCTGTCGAGGGGGCACCCCCATTGGTGGCGGTCTGATTATTCATTGTCCACATGTATGGCTGGGGCAGGGGCAGTCCCTCCTACGTTGTAGGGTAGGTACGCACGCAGGCGTCCTTGGCGCAGATGCAGGCACGTGAAGTCTTCCCCCCCAGGTGCCTCTGGGCATGGCTAGGTGTCCGTGTGTGGTCATTGGGGCCTCTAGGTGTGGGACCGGTGAAGGGACGCCCGGGGCATGCCCTGCTGCACCTTCTGTGGATGGTCGTGGCTTCAGTCTGAGGAGAACTGCCCTTCTGAGTTAATATTCTCAAGCGGGGGCGTGTCCTCCCCGGCAACATGGGCCCACGTGCAGTTGGGCAGGCTAAGGCGCGGGGCAGCAGGCAGGAGTTTCCTTTCCCCCCTTCTTATTTTTTTTCCAGTAAGCAGTGGGCCCCAGAAGTAGATGGGCCGTGGGCAACCTCCGTGTTCAGGATGGTGGGGGCGCATGCCTCTAGGCGGACCCCAGCTCGCGAGGGCCGACTTCTCCCACTGTGCGAACGTGTGGGTGACTCGTCCTGACGCGCTGAACCAAGCGCGGGGCTTCGCCCGCCGGCTCCACCACGTGGAAGCGCGGCTGGGCAGCAGAACAGTGCGGGGCCTTGCAGGCAGAGGTGGCGCAGCGCAAGTATGGCAGAGAGCACGCTCGCCCACCTCCGCTCGGAGTAGGCCTCACCTCTGCGCTGCTCCTTGCGCACCGTGAATGAGGTCACCGGGGCAGTGATTACCCTAGGCCGCAGGGTTGGGCCTTGTTATGCTAAATAACAGACACACACGCTGGCTATGCTATTCTGAGCCAAAGATCCTGAGCGGTCTTGCGCCCCTTTATTTATTGCGTGGGTGCGTTCAGCGTGAGTGAACGGGCCGGGTGGCTCCGTTATTACACTCACCACCAGTCCAGCCCAATTGCTCGATTTTACTCACGAGAAAGTGTCACTTACAGTTGTTGAATGTGACTTATAATTACACTGAAATTATGGAAATGTCACACATAAGCAATTTGAAACCTTGGCAGCTATGAACTCTCGTGCTGGATTGTGTGTTCTCCGGTGTTTGCTTTTTGGACCATCTACTAGTCAATATCTGCTGTTTTAGTGACATTTGCACTTCCAAACCTTCTCTTTTGGGGCATTTCAGAGCTAAGCCAATGTCGGTAGATTAAGTGACATTGGGGCTTAAAAACGTTTGTTCACAATCTGCAAGCTTTGTCGAAAAAGAGCAACGTCTCCATGCTCAGGAGTGTCTCTGACATCTCGCATATCTTGGGGTGTCTCTGACGTCTCTATGGCCAGTGGTATCTGACATCTCCATGGTCTGGGGTGTCTCTGAGGTCTCCCTGTGCTATTGTGCTGGTTTGCTAGAATAGAGCAAAAAACCTCTGACTCTTTAATCATCATACCTATTACGAAGTGACATACTCTATTAAAACAGTTTCAATTGATTTATGGCTGAAAGAAATAATGACGAGTAAAATAAAGTGCCACAAAAATGCTACATAATTTTCATTCTTGTGCCGCTAAATTTGCAAATCTATGCCGCAGTATCCTGAGGGGTCTGAGTAAGGGGGGTTGTAAGGCAAATTTCCCAGGCCGGCCTCTGGTTCCCAGTCTGGCCCTGCTGCAGAACGGTTTCTTTCTTTCTTCTACTGTTCTCCTTTTCTTGCCCTTTTACTTTCACCTCCTCATTGTCACAGCTTTTCCCTATGAAGACGCTATTTATTATTTTTTTCTTCTTCCTCGCATGTAGTTTCTTCTTTCATTCTCTGACACGTGTATTGTTACAGTTCTAGGCCATTCGTTCATTTTTAATCCACTCGTTCATTTTTTTCATTCTACTAGTGTTTTTCCCTTTCTCGCTGCCTTAAAAGTCTTCCTCCGTTTTATGTTTTACATTTCGTAAACCAGAGAGCACAGCGTGAAGTAAATAAGTTATGGGAGTGTTTACGAGGCTATGATACATCACATCTTCAGCGTCAACCAATGAGAGCCAGCATGCTGTCAACCAATAAAAGCCAACAGGAACATTCAGGCTCCCAGCAAATCCGTGTCTGCGCTGAGATTAACCAACCAATGGCACCCAGCAGATTCTCTACTAATTAGACTAGTGCTTACCTTGTCCTCAGCAGCAACCAATGGAAACCAGCAGACTATCAGCCAATCCACAATGCAATGGTGCTGCTCAGCAACCAATGGGGAGCCTGCACACTGTCAGCCAATCCCAGCCTACGCTGCGCCTCAATGGCGCCGTCTCACCCACTTTTAAAAAGAAGAAGAAAAAAACTTTGTTTAACTTTGTCTTTTCTGCATCATGGCGGCAGCAGCTCAGCTCGGGGACCTCCAGAAAGAGGCCACGTGTTCCATCTGTTTGGAATGTTTCACTGATCCAGTGACTATTGATTGTGGGCACAACTTCTGCCGCTCCTGCATCACTCTGACCTGGGAGAGAGGAGATGGAAACTACCCCTGTCCACAGTGCAGAGCAACATCTTGTGGAAAAAACCTCCGGCCCAACAAGCAACTGGGGAAAATCGTGGACATGTTAAAACAGCTTCACCTGCCCCCAGTAAAGCCCCAGGGGGAGAATCTGTGCGAGAAACATGAAGAGAAACTTAAGTTGTTCTGTGCAGAGGATCAGAGGATGATCTGTGTGGTGTGCCGGGAGTCCAACGAGCATAAAACTCACTCAGTGACTCCTGTAGAAGAGGCTGCAGAGGAGTACAAGGTATGTCTGTGGGCCTTGAGGTATCATGCTCCCAAAGTGAGCTCCATTGAGGATCCTGCAAAGGAGCACAAGGTGTGAGTTCTGGTACTACAAGTGAAGTGACCTGAGGGACCTGCAGAGGAGTACAAGGGGTGTGTTAGGTGTTATGATACTGAGCGAAGCGCACAAGGTATGTCTGGGAAATTTAGAGATCAATAAGTCACTTGGTGAGCCACACCAAGAGGCAGCAGGAGACCAAAAGCTGTGTGTGCGGGTGTTCAGATCTCACACGTCTCCCTGTGCATCCCGTCGAAGAGGCTCCAGAAGAGCACAAGTAATGTTTGTGGATTTCAAGGGGTCACTAGTCCCCCTGCAGGTCCATATAGGAGGCTGTTGAAGGGCATTATGCATGTCTGTCCATGTTTACGAATTCTGTGGGTCCCGAAGAGAAGGCTGTAAAAAGTATGTGTGTTCAACAGAGGACGAAGGTGTAGAGCATGTGTACTCACAAACTTTCTCTCGGGGGCCAAATTTACAGTGTGGTTTGTGTCCGAGGGCCACACCGGTGGGGGCGGGGTCAGTGGGGGAGGGGGCGGGGCTAGAGCAACAAAAAAACCTGTGACCATGAGGTTGATCACCGATCCCTGCAGTGGACACCTTCGTCCACTGAGTCACCAGACCCGGCATACACACATCACTCTGTCTCTCTCACTGTCTCTCTCTCTCTTTCTGCCTCCCCCCTCTGTCTGCCTCCCCCTCTGTCTCCCTGTCTCCCCTCCCTCTCTCTCCCTCTCTCTCCCTCTGTCTCTCTCTTTGTCTCCCTCTCTCCCTCCCTCTGTCTCCCTTCCTGTCTTCCCTCTCCCTTCCTCTGTCTTCCCTCTCCCTTCCTCTGACTCCCTATGTCTCCGTTCCTTTGTCTCCCTCTGTCTGTCTCCCTCTCCAGGGGTGTGGAATTTATTAAAACATCTACTTGTCCATGGGGCAGGCTGCTTATTAAACCTACTTGTCCTGTAACAAGATCCACTTGTCCCCTTTGTGCCATCTAATGCGGCAACAAATTACGCAACAATCTCATTATATAAGAGTTCTGATATAGCCTCTCTGATTATGCCAGGGTTCATACCATAGTAGTGTTTGAATACTAGCAATTCCCTTAAGCTTCTATGTTTCTGAAGGTCTACATACTGGGGCTGAAGGTAGTGGTAAGCAATAGTTCCAGGGTTGGAATGCCCTTTTTAGTCTTTGCAAACCTACTAACGTGCATGTTTTAAGGGTTTTCACCAATTCTTCTCTAATCATTTCCCATACTGAGAACGGTTGGAAATTTACTACTGACAGTGGCAGACTTAAAACTTCTTCCAGGGTTGGGAAAAAAGTGGTTGGAGGAAAAGTGAACTTGAAAACATTTAGATTTTCACATAAGCAAATCTACACCTGCATATTTGCTCATGCTAAAATGCAGATCACAAATATTTTCTGGGAGTACTATTTATTGGCCTACTTCTGTAAATTCTTGTGAATTCCTGGAAACTGTACATATGTACTTAATGCAAGGATATATACCATGGATGCACTTTTGAGACTTTCTTTAATTGGGTCTCTAATTAGGTCTGGTGTTAACCATGACCTTTTGTTTTGTTTTTTATTCTCTCTCCGTCTGTCGATTAGCTGGTGTCCCTGTAAGTGACAGTATTTTGCTCTTTTAGAAGGAGCATTTTGGCACACAATGTAGTTTTGTTCAGTGCGCAGAACCACTGTGGCAATGTTTTGCTTTTGACAATGCTTGTTAGACTGGTGAGGACCCAGCAGCTCCCACACTGTTATGGTTTTACAAAAACCATGCCTAAACAAGTCACGCCTTGACAGAACCAAAAGGCTGACCACCAATTTGAGATCCACTAGCTTTGCCAATGCTTGTTTATTTTTGTTTTCGATATTCGTATTTAAACTGGTTACACTGATATTTCATTCTGAATATTTTTGGGAAATACTAACATACATCAACATGTTACTAAACGATGCTGCAAAGATATAGTACCTAAAATCTTACAGTAGTTTAGATAAATGTTTTCTTTTCTTACATGCATTTTTTTGTGAACATTTTCTTTTGAAAGCAAAGAATCATCACTCTTGCTTTCAAGCTTCTGCAAATATTTGCATATAATCAGAGAGCATTCTGGGTGCTTTATACATAGCCTCATATTACTAAACATTGAAAATGTGTGTACACTTTTATACTGGAACCACCGTCAGTAGTGCAAGCTGAGCTTAAAACATTTACTTTTAGTGCTCACTCTAATAATAAAGGCATTGTGTTAATGAACCATATATACAAGTTTGAACAGCATTATCACATATATTACATATAACACACACTTTACCTTAATTGTAGAGAATGCCCTTCCCTGATCCACAATGTGTTACTGTAAACTGGCAGCCAAAGGGTTTGTGCTGCAGGGGGTTGGGCCTACTTGTCCCAAGGACAAAGTGTACATTAAAACTTGTTGCCCTTGACCCCAAACAATATGTCCCGGGCGTCGGGCTATAGGAATTCCACATCCCTGCTCTCCCTCCATCTGTTTGTCTGCCTCCCTCTGTCTCTGTTTGTCTGTCTCCCTATGTTCGTTGATGTCACCTACAAAATATCAACTTTCTAAAAGACTCATTCCAGAGATGAACTACAGATTACCTGCAAATTATATAATAATAAAAAGGGAAACGTAGAGTCGCCACTCCAGTTGCAGGCGTCCCAAAAGAAGGCGAGCATCCTACACCTAGTATCAGAATTCTGCAATGCACAAATGGCTGAAAGAGACATTGAGCACAGACTGGACATATTCTGGCAGCACTTTGGGGCCATGTAACTTATTGGGGCCAGACTGCTTGCTCTGTCTTGGTTGCTACAAGTAAGAATTGTTTACTGAAATTTAAAGATTCAGAAACACTAATCAAAATAAGAATAAAATCAAAAAGCAATTTTAGTTTCGTTGCTCCCATGAGGCAGAAAATAGCGCATAGAGGGCAACACGTAGTAACAGCAGCACATCTTCAAAGAAAACACTAATACTTTTATGAATTGCATTTATATTAAATATGTATATTTTGGTTAATTATTTTATAACCCCATTGTGCACGCAAAAAAGGATTACAACGACATCTTGTTTAATGTGAGAACGAAAGTATTTAACAATTTAGTGTGTAAATACATTAAAAATGTAACATATTTATATATTTCCAATGTTATCTGTCGCTGCCAGCATCCTAGATAACATTATCAAACAAAAGCAAATCAACTCTGGGGACACACACCCGGACCTGGGTGAGAAGAGGCTGCTGTGTCGCGGCGGAGAGAAGAGGTCGTCCTGAGGCAGTGGGGGGGCGAGTAGAGGCTGCGGGCCAAAGAGAAGAGGCTGCGGGCGGAGAGGACGTCGGCACCACGGGCACAGGAAGCTTCCCAAAATGCCCTTTAAGTTAGCTGTAAAAGTGCTGCGATTACAGCTGACTTTCAAAGGGCCTGTGCTTCCCGCTGGTGCCATGCATGACGTCACAGAGTCGGGCACAATCAGAGGCCAGCAGTAAACAGAGAAGATGGCTGCAGGAGCATACGTAGTGAATACGTATTCACTAAGTATGCTCCTGTGGCCATCTTCTGTTTTTACCTGTAGGTCAGGAAATGCAAAGTGCAAGCTAAGTAAGGTCCGCGGGCCGCCAATGAAGGCTTGCCGGGCCGCTGGCGGCCCGCGGGCCGTACTATGAGTACCCCTGGTGTAGAGTAACACCAGGTATGTGTGTGGTTGTTCAGGGTTCACAAGCGGATCCACTCGTTAAGTCTTTAAGAGGATGCAAAGTATGGGTTTGGGTAATATGGGATTCAAACCTCACCTCCAGGATCTCATTGAGAAGGGTGCCCAAGAGCACATGGGTTGTATGTGAGTGTTGATATTAAGATGGTCCATATCAATATGAATAATAGTACATGTATGTAGGACAACAAAATTGCATCTCTCTTATCGTATTCGCCCGTTATGACCTTTCCGTCAACCCCGACTCAGAAATATGTGGTCAGGCAGGCTCTGAGACCCAGGCCTGAAGTTACCAATTGGCAGGTCACAGGTGGGGTGGCACGTAGCAGGCAGACAGTCACGCTAACAGGAAACCCTGAGCATTCCTACAGATAGGCGCAGCGACACCACAATGGTCCAGAGAGATTTGCCCCAATAAGCACACATGATCAGAGTGGTACGCACATTCCTAAAATCCCATAAAGTCAGATAGTTAGGAACACATAGCCAATAAAGACACTGCACACACAGTGATCACACACACCCCATTTGGGACATCTAGATACTTTATCCACTGGCCGCAGTGTGTACACGTAAGGTCGAGGCCCACCTGGATTCCTCATTCAATGCATTCTTTTATGACTTCAAAGACAGTGGTTCAGATACCTAACCATAAAAGGATCGCCGGAACTGTTTGTGGCACGCAATGAACTGTATATAAACTGATCTCAAACTGACTGAAAATTGAGGCAGTTCTCCGACCGTATATCTGTGCTGTGCTCTCAGCCCACACGTTTAATTAAACAAACTCTTCCATTTTGCCAAACGCTTCTTGTCTTTTCTTTTATTCATGTTAATTCACATTTGAGCAACACAGGTTGTCATGGTTCAGGAGTGAAGATACTCGTGTTCTCACAGAGAACATAAGGTATGTATGTTGGCTTTCAGGGACTACAGGTTGTACACTGAGCCTCATAGAAGAGGCAGAAGAAGAGCACAAGATGTCTGTAGGCATTCATGGATCACTACGAACCCAGTGGATCCCCTACAAAAGGCTTCCCATAAGCACAAGGTGTTTTTGTGGGTGCATAGGGATTGTAAGTAAATACACTCCAGCCCTCGAATTCCACTCGCTCTGGCGAGTCATATTTCATCAGGACAAGCTATTTTTAGTGCCTACTTGCCCGTTCTGGCGAGCTGACAAATAACAGGTATTCTGTTTGCTCACAAAGTGAATGAGCAATAATTATGCCTTTAAATCTTGTTTTTATCTTGTCACATTTACTCGCCATTCAGAGACGGAGGTCAAAAGTCAGTTTGTCTTCCTACATTTAGTTTTCTTTCTATGGCTGTGAAGTTAGATGATTTTCTAAAGTGAACTGTGTGACAATCGCGCTGTGAAACAAAAGGCTGTAAGATTTCAGGCTCTTTTTCTAACACAACATTGAAATATCTAATAATTGAACCGTACACACATTTCAAAATATATTTCAGTAGTTATGTAGGCACATGTTTGTAATTCTATTAGACGAAAAAAACATTTTTATAGGATCATAACAAATCAAAACACTTTACTTGGTGATGTGCAAACGTTAACTGTTAATGCTGAAACCTAATTTCCATACATTGTTTATGCTCTATATAGTTTTATCAGTATAGCTACATGTTTGTGGGCATGTCAATGGAAAATGTACTGTCTGTAAATGTGATACCACATCATGCTTTAGTATTCTATTTATTAAAATTGTGTCTTTCAACATGAACTGTGAAATATTCCTGACCAGATGACCATGCCATTAGTGGACTAAGACAAACTGGATCATGTGTACCCTCTGTGTGGGCTCGATACTTATTATACATGGAGCAAACGTTTAGTCTAGTTAATAAATAGTTAGTCAAAGTCAAAAAGTTTTATTGCATAATACATTAAAATTATTACAATTTACACATGATAAAATGTTAATTCGAAATTTGATACATTCTACTAAAATAGTTTCTCCTCCCCAGTTAGGAAATAGTGTAAAATTATGTTTAAACAAACTTTCTTCCAGAGATACTCCCCCTATCTAAAGTTCTCAGATTGATTTTACAAGTTCATGCGAGCTTTTACAATCCCTGGCATTAGGGTGGTCTAGTGTCCCGCCTCTTGGGCAACCCCCTGTTCAGCTTGAGTCAAACATTTTTTCACCTCTGCCAGAAACTTAGTTCCTCTGCACGCCATGATGATAGAACTCCCTCCCAGCCAACATGTGACAGCTTGTCTGCAGGAACGGATCTTTAGCTCATTAAAGATGGATTTCAGAAGTCTTTGCCTCTGTGCCATAAGTACCGGGCAGACGCACAGAAAATGGGCTAAAGATTCAGATTTGTACCCGCATAGTCGGCATTGCTCGGTCTGATGGGCTCCTTTCCAGGGAGGTAGTAGGTCCTTCGAGATGTGCATACCCATCCTATAGTTCATAAAAGCTCTTTTTAGATGCTTGTTAAAATGGGAAGTTAAATAAGCATGTGGTTTTCCTGCTATGAAGGAATTTATAATAGACCAGCCATGTCGCCGTTTTATAAATATATCTTTGTCATCTTGAAAAGACTTCTTTATTGCCTCCATGTTGGCCGATCTACTTAAGCTTGCTTTGTCCATCCCGGCTTCCCATGCTGCTTCCAACTCCAGCTCTTTCACACAGACTTTCAAGTACTTTCCCCAGGTACACGGGGTTCCGGACTCCCCTTGATTTTTTTTATTTCTTCCCAGCTTTGCCAGTCCATTGAATCTGGCTCTGCAGATCTGAGTTTGTTGCACAGTTTTACGAAGCCGCTCATGCTCCTGTATTTCTGGTTTTGCAGATCAAATTCGAGCCTAACTTGAGAAGCTGAGGCACATTTTGGGAGATTAAAAACAGCTTTATAGATTTTAGTTTGTAGGTCATTTAGTACGTCGGCTTCCTTGCCACACCAGGTGACCAGACCGTAGGACAGGGTAGGCAAAATTTGGGCCGACATGACTTTCAACAGATGCTTATAATTTGGGCAGTCCATTTTTGCATTTAGTAAGCGGTAAGCGAAAATCAGGGTTTGAGCTTTTGCACGTATTGCTGTTTTGTGCTCCGTTTGTTTTGCTCCCTGAGATATTGTGATTCCGAGGTACTTGTAAGACCCTTGTTCTTCCACCTTTGCCCCGTTCGCCATCCAGGTGTACCTAAGTTTTTTGGGGTCCACTAGGCGGACCACTTTTGTTTTTTCTTTGTTTAGGTCCAACCCTTCCTGTTTCAAATAAGCTACTAATTTATTTAGTGCTCTTTGTAGACCTATTGGAGTTTTACTCAGCAATACTATATAGTCTGCGTATTGCAGGCAAGGGATTCGATGATTAGACAATGATGGCGGGTGAACTTCATCCGAGTCCAGCACGGTTGAGAGGTCGGAAAGGAAGAGGTTGAAAAGAGTAGGCGCTAAAACACAGCCTTGTTTTAGGCCTTGGCGCGTTGGTATGCTCCTCGTTGTATAGGCTCCATTGCCCAGTTTCACTCTTGCCCGGGTACTTTGGTATAGAGCGTTTATTGCCTTTAAAAGATTGGTCGGCACACCCCAGGTCTTTAGTTTTCCCATAATCGCTCTCTGTTAACCCGATCGAATGCCGATTTGATGTCGACAAAGCAGGCGTACAGCTGTGCTCCCTTTGCTACCGCTCTATCCATTAATAATGACAGGCAGGTCAGGTTGGTAATTGTTCCCATTTTCCGCCTGAAGCCGGTTTGCATCCGGGGATTCTGTTTGTTTCTTCAATCCAATCTTACAGGTTTAAAAGGATGCAAGAGGCGTAGAGCTTTGCCTCCACATCTATTAAAGATATAAGCCTGTAGTTTGTTGGTTTGCGGTGGTCACCATGTTTAACAAGCATTGGAAATGCAATAGGTCTCGCATTAGGAAAGTTTGAGCTATTGGTCTTATAAATGATTTTTTTAAATTATTGTGTTGTTTTTTGAAATAGCTAAATTAATAGCTTTGTCATTTACAATGGCAATAGTTATAACTTTCGCAAATGTTACACCTATAGCATTTGTAATGCAATATGTTTTGTAAACACTGAGGGCGATTATAACTGAAAGGCGACGGCCTGAGCGACCAGCTACATTTATTTGGCATACTTTGTGCTCAGAAGCCTCCGAAGTGCTGAGACCAAACCTCAGCCTATTAATAGCTGTTCCAAGGACAAGGCTCCTGAACGTAACAGTACATGTTTCTGTAAAGTGTAAAATATGGACTATTCTCCTCATGTAACGTTCTTGGTTCTGTTGTGAAGCGCTCTGACACCTTTGGGTAAAGTCCCCGCTATATAAAAATGCACTAAATAAATAAAATAAATACATACATCAGCACCGACCCGCTAACACTTCTCCTTGGCACCGAGGAGTCAACAAAGTGAGGCGACCAGCTGAGCCGGCAGCTGTTCCAGCAGAGGAGTCTTTCTACTCTGCACATATTTGCATTCGCTGACATTCTCGCTCTTGGGTGCAAGCAGGAAATCTCACATTGTACTATGAAAGCGATGATAAAAGAATGAAGGAAAGGAGACCCCGCAGTAAACGCCTCCTACGAGTGCAAACGATGAGCTGAAAGAGGATGCAGGGCAGAGCTAGCTGGGCATGGCATGATTCAATACACAAAAAGACGGTGGCTCGAACAAGGGTGTACAGGAATGGGGAGAAGCCGAGAGCAGCATGGTATGGTGGGTGGTCAAGAGGCATGCAAAGGGAAGGCGGGTGAGAAGAGATAATAGGTCAGAGAGAAAGGCTTAAGTCGGGAAAAATAAAGTTTAAAATGTGTCTGGTACAAGACTTGGGGGAAGGTCCAGAGAAAAGAAAGAAGTCATAAGATATGACAGGTGAGACCAGGAAATAGACTACGTAAACGGATGAGACAGAATTAGAAATGAAGGGGGCTACGAAAAGAGATGCGGTAAGTCGAATCAAAAGGACAGGACGCTAGAGGAAGTGATAATGATGAGGGCAGGTGAAGAGACACAGTGGATCGTATGCCAAGACCAGTAAAGGCCAGACTCGCGAAAAGAATCAAAGAGGAACTTAAAAAAAAGAAGCATTGGCGCCGTGCGGCAATAAAAAAAGTAACTTTAGACCCAATATTAACCAAAATCATCAAAACTAAGCTAATGTAATTAAAGCAGGCGGCGGATTCCTTTGAAGCACGGCCTCGCGGCCGTGAAAGAAGTAAACAGCAGGGATGTAATTAGGGGGGAGGAGAAGTCGTGCTGGGGTGAATGCCTGAGGCCAAGCTGCCCGTGGGAGAGCGCACGCACTAAGGCTGGTCTGTCTGTGAGAGAAAGGCAGGCTGCAGTATTAAGTTATATCAAGAGAGGAGCTGGGAAAGAAACTGCAGTCAGAAGGTTTAACACAGAAGTGCACAGAGCCACTTCACAGAGAAAGAATAGCAGAGGAGGTATTGGTTGCAGAAATGAATACCAACGGGTGATACTAAGAGGCAGATAGCAAAGAGTAAAGCTAGGAGAGAAAGAGAGTCCTGAAACAAGGAAAGCGAAAGTAAATGGGAAATGTAAAGCGGAGCTGGAGAGTGAGAGCGCACGCACTAAGGCTGGTCTGTCTGTGAGAGAAAGGCAGGCTGCAGTATTAAGTTATATCAAGAGAGGAAAACTGAAAGTAAACTGAAAGCAGAGCGCAAAGCAGAGCGCGGCCGTGAAAGAAGTGAAAACAAGTTAAAAGAAATTAGGGGAGGAGAATTGCTGGGCTGAGGCAGAGCTCAAAGCCTTTGATGCAGCAGGGGACGGAGCGGGAAGACCTGCTGGCGGCACCAAGCTGACGATTTGATGCTGTGCACGCGCATTTTAACTCATTGTGCTTGCGCATTGAGCTAAAAGCGCACATGCACTTCATCAAATCGCCAGTCTAGGTAAACTCTGTTTAAGCCCTTATAGTCTCGCTCCGCTCAATGTGCATGCACATTGACAGGCGAGACCTAAATATTGGGTGAATAACACTGCCCTTCCAGGATGATGGGACCTGGTCTTCTTTATAAATATGATTGAAAAGTAGCGTTAGAGTTTCTGCCCAGAAGGCCGGGTCATGTTTGAAGATGGCGTTTGGCAGCCCGTTCGGGCCAGCTGCACCTTCTGCCTTTAGTCTTGATATTATTTTACACAGTTAATACATAGTTAATAAATAGTTTTTTTTTTTTTATACAGCAGAAATAGTGAACTTGCATGTTTCAAGGTGCTCTTTTGTGTGATGAAGAAGGCGCTGGCTACATAAGACAACATATTTGCCTAGGATTACACAATTACAGTTAACTGGTCAAGTACATTACAGTTGGGTCAAGTAGGTTATTCAATTTACTAGACTTGCAGGTCTAGTTAATATTTATGATTTTACGAAGCCTGCACTCTGTGAGACCTGTATAAGAAGTACAAAAGAGCACACAGTGTGTTTGTCAGAGCGCTGAGACCACAGGCATATACATTGCGGTACACAAGCAGCTATAGAAGATCAGAAGGGATGTGTGTGGGTGTTTAGTGATGTCAAGCTATACTTAAAGGATTCAGTTTTGCAGTGCAGTGTAGAACATGGGCTCAAACATTTGTTGGTGTCAGAAGAATTGATAAAACAATTCAGGGTGTAGCTCACGTCATTAGACACAACAGAGGAGGTGCAGCAATGCAGGGTGTGTCACAAAGGAAAACCTGGTACAGAGCTGAAGAGCTGCAGGTCAAGAGGTGCAGCAATGCCGTGTGTGGCTCATAGGCTGACATGGTACAGAGCAGAAGAGCCGCAGGTGAAGCGGTGCAGTAATTCAGATGTGGCACATAGGCTGCCATGGTACAGAGCAGAAGACCCAGAGGTGCAGCAATGAAGGGTGTGGAACACACATTCTTATGGTTATGGTACAGACTGTACGCCCACCTCATCGGGGGCTGCAAATACCCCTTTACCTCTACCAGCACCGCTACTATTACCTCCTTTACCTCCACCAGCCCCTCAACCATTACCTCCTTTACCGCTACCTGATCCTGAATCATAAAAACGCCTTACCCTCTTTCTTTACCCATCCCTGAACCCTAAAAAACCCTTATCCCCCTTTAACCTTTCTCACCCCTGTCTGTTTGTGGGTTAGCTCCTGCTCTCTTGTGAATGCCTTTTCACTGTGGCAGACCCTGTATAGATCTGGTTCTGGCTCTCTTCTTTGTTCTCTGTGGCAGACCCTGTATATATCTGGCTCCAGCTCTCTTGCTGTCTGTTCTCTGTGGCAGACCCTGTAAAGATATGACTCCTGGTCTCTGTCTGTCTGTTCTCTGTGGCAGATCCTGTGTAGATCTGTCTCTCTCGCTGTCTGTTCTCTGTGGCTGACTATAGATCTGGCTCCGGCGCTCTCTCTATGTGTCTCTCTGTGTCTGCCTGTTCTCTGTTGCATACACTGTATGTGGCTGGTATGTACTCTTTTGCTGAGTCTGGATCCTGCTCTCTCTCCATGGCTGTCACAGACCCTACTGGAATTGAAGCCATCTATCTTCCTATGCCTGTTTTCTGTTAGACTGGGATCATGGCAGTGCCTGCTCTCTATTTTTGTTTATCTGTTCTCTCTTTGCTCCTGTGTAGGTCTCACACCTGCTGTCTTGGTGTATCAGTCTGTTCTCTGACACAGATCATGTATGAGCCTGACTGATGCTCTCTTGTATGTTGCAGACATTGCTAAGTTAGCATGAGCTCTCCTGCCATGATGCTGCTTTTGCGCACGTTACTACATGACTTTATTTTGCAAGACTGTTTGTGCCTTTCACATGAGAACCGTCTGCTTTCTGTGTTTTTCTGCTTGTTCCTGGAGGTTAGTCTGTACACGATGTGCAAGGTCGATAAACATGCCCCTTGTTGTTCTCTTCTGGTCAGTCCCTAGCACCTATACAAAACATGCTAAACGCAGCTGCACTGCTGGAGACTCATGCTTTGATATTACGGGGATGCATGTTGTTCACACACGCTGGAGAGACATCTTTCCTTGAAGAAGAGCTATGCTGTTCCTATGATTATAAACCTTCCATCTATGCTCTAAGGCAGTGTTTCCCAAACTGTAGTCCACGGACCCCCAGGGGTCCTTGACACATTCCCAGGGGGTCCGCAGGCAGCAGTTTTAAAAGCACTTCAAAGTTCCTTGCAGAATTAGCAGTTTTCGAGCAACAATAAAAGTGTCAAGATAACACCAGTGATTAATGTACCTGCTGGAGAGAGAGAGAGGAGAGAGTTTTGTCCAGTGGCAGCTTTAACTTGTAGCACAGAGGGTTAACATGCCTACTGCAAAGAACATGTACCATGCATTTAATTTCTTTTAAATTTCATGTGCAAAGGTCAGTCGGTTACTTACTGCTTTTGTCAGTAACTTATTTTTCTTCCCAGATTGTCGTATCCTGGTACATAATAAGGTCTTTATTTACTATTCTTTAAAAGCTAATAAAATTCAATATGTAATGATAACTGTGTTGTAGACTGCACCATTGTTTCCCAAAAACCTTTGGGGGAGAGCATTCCAAAGCCCCCTCTGTAGTGGTCAGGCTCACTCATTGCACTTGGTATGCACCGTATGGGGACTGGTCTGAAAACATTTTCTAGGGCTGCTTTTGGTTTCCAGGCTGGCCCTGGCAGGAGCAGGAGCCTCGTACTGCACTATAAAACCAGCCATGTAAAAGTTTGTCACTGGGATGCAGCACCAATCTTCCCATTACAATATTTCGTTTTTTGCTAATTCTTTCAATATAAAAATTTAAGAGGGATATTTACAACAGAAGTGGATGAGCGTGTCGTTAGCCTCCTTGGCTTAATGACACAGCCCACCACTTCGGAAAAGTAGGGATGCACCATATTTACAAGAATATGGTGCAGTCCTGCATTCCCCCCTGCGCTGGCGCTACACTTAGCAGGGTAGCGCCAATGCAGGCACCCTTGCACCAGAGTGCAAGTGTGACTGCGTGCAGGGGAAGATTGTTTATGTACAGGAAGATCCTCCTTCCTGAACGTAAAAAACCCAAGGCGTTTTGCTTTTTCCATGTGTACTGCATAAGGCAGCACACATGGAAAAAGCAAAATCGAGGAGAAATAAAGCCTTTCTCCTCGTTTCGTCAAGTTAAGTCCAGGTGTTTCCTGGTTTTAATTTTGGCGCAGCCTCCTATTTACCCTGCCCCTGTAAATAGGAGGCAGCGTTAAAAAAATCAATGAGTGTTGCAGTGGAACGTCATCGCAACACCTACTGCCCACCTCTTTCACGTTAAGTATTGCATGAAAAGGGGTCTTATTTGCAAAGCAGTGTTAAGCCACAGTAAGTGGCTCAACGCTGCCTTGTACATAAGGTGAAGCCCATATCGCCACGGGAACATCGCAAAAAGTGACGTTCCCATGGGGATAGGGGCTCGTAAATATGCCCCAAAATGTGTTAGTAATAGAGTTTTTCTTTTGTGTACACTTGTGTTTATTTTGTTCGAATTACTGTTTTAATGTTTGAAATTTAAATCCTACAAATTGCTTGGGGGTCCCCGGCTTCTGGTGGTGACTCAATGGGGGTCCACAGGAGTGATAAGTTTGGGAACCACTGCTCTAAGGTATGGGCTTTGCTAACAAAGCTTAGAGATCTTCCTTTATATAATAAACTTTAACTTACCAAGGGGAGGGTGGTTAGGCGTTGTAGTCCTTTTTCCACTGTCTATGTATAATGACATCCCCCTTTATATTCTATGGTATTGTAACAATGCTCACTGTTTTAGTTTTATGCATTTTGCTGCTGGTAGTGGCTTGTATACTGCATTATAGAGCACAATATTTAAATAACATTTTGAACTAAAACCGTGACTGACATTCCTTATTGTGGAGAGGTACGAGTGAGTAAGCGAAAGGGTATGTCTTGCCACCGCGATTCCTGGGAGAGTCAGGAGTGTTGTTCCGGGTTGTCTAATCATCTGTAGCTTCGTGTTTAAGTAGAACGAATGAGATATTACAGCTAGTCGGCTTGGGGATTTTGGGTACTAATGTGGTAGGCAGGTACAATCCCTATACACCGAGGACCTGTTTTCCTGCGTATATTTCGGTGTATGTGTAGAATCCCTGCAACAACAGCTGGTACCCACTATCTCACTTTGGTTGTCTGTTCTCTGACGATCCACTATGGAACTGGCTTCTGCGTTCTGTCTGTGCCTACCTGTTTGTCGCAGACCATGTATGGCACTGGCCCCTGCTCTCTCTCTGGCTGCCTATTCTGTTGCAGGCCATGTATGATGCTGGCTCCTGCTCTCACATCATGTCTCTGTCACAGACAATGTATGAGGCTGGCTTCTGCTCTCTCAGTGTCTGTATGTTCTCTGTCACAGACCATGTATCAAGCTAGCTCCTGTTCTCTGTCGCAGACCATGTATGAGGCTGGTACCCGTTCTCTGAATGTTTGCTTTCTGCTTTAAACCCGAATGAGGCTGGTGCCTGCTCTGTTGCTGTACCTGTCTGTTCTTTGTCTCGTACCCTGTATGGAGATGGTAGCTGTTCTCCTGCTGTGTTCTATGTCCCAGACTGTGCACATGGCTAGTGCCCACTATCGTACTTTGGTTGTATGTTCTCTGTCGCAGGCCATGTATGAGGCTGGCACCTGCTCTCTCCGTGTCTTTGTTCTCTGTCACAGACCATGTATGAGGCTGTCTTCAGCTCTTTCGCCGTGTCTGTATGTTCTCTGTCACAGTGTATGAGGCTGGCTTCAGCTCTTTCGCTGTGTCTATATGTTCTCTGTCACAGACCATGTATGAGGGTGTCTTCAGCTCTTTCACTGTGTCTATATGTTCTCTGTCACAGACCATGTATGAGGCTGTCGTCAGCTCTTTCACTGTGTCTATGTTCTCTGTCACAGACCATGTATGAGGGTGTCTTCAGCTCTTTCGCTGTATCTGTATTGTCTCTGTCATAGGTCATGTGTGAGGCTGGCTTCAGCTCTTTCGCCGTGTCTGTATGTTCTCTGTCATAGACCGTGTATGAGGCTGGCTTCTGCTCTCTCGCTGACCATGTATTATGCTGGCTCCTGCTCTGTTGCTCTGTCTGTGCTCTGTCTGTTCTCCGTTATAGACCCCGTATGAGGCTGGTAACTGTTCTGTGAATGTTTCTGTTTTCTACCTTAAACCCTGAATGAGGCTGGTGCCTTCTGTACCTGTCTGCTCTTTGTCTTATGCCCTGAATGGAGATGGTACCTGTTCTTCTGCTGTGTTCTATGTCCCAGACTGTGCACATGGCTTGTGCCCACTATCTCACTTTGGTTGTCTGTTCTCTGTTGTAGATCCAACGTGGGTCTGGCTCCTGCGTTCTTTCTATGGCTGCTAGTTCTTTGTCAGTAAAAGGCATTGCTTTATAGAGAACCCTTCAAGAGCGTTTACTATAGGGTGAAGGCCTGATGTCATTTAACGTGAATTGGAATAGAAATGGTAGGGGCTGTGAGGAAATGTTTAATTGGTCAGGGGGCACTGATATATCTTAATACAGACCAATATGGATATGTGTGGCCAGAATTTACCATATGGATATCTGTTATTTGTACATACAATTTTGATATATGTGGCCAGTACTTTGGTGACCAGGCCTCTGGAAAGATACAGTTGTTGGGGAAGGGCAAGAGTGGATTGTCGAATTCTGGTAGTGCTTCGTTATATGTTTTCAGAATCTTTCCGAATTGTGGGAGAGTCTGAGCTGATTTTATATTGCTAGGGATGCTTTACCAGATTATGGGAGCATGAATAGAGAAGATTTGCCTTGTGGTTGTTTTTATTCTTACATTCTTTTTCTCCAAGTCTGGTGATATCTGTCCTCCTGGTCTAACGTTGTTCCCTATACCTTTAGTTTGTTTGCCAGGTAAGCTGGTGTCTTGTTGAGTGCTTTATAACTGATGCAGTTGGTCTTGAAGATGATCTGGGCTGGAAGAAGGAGCCAGTGAGGTCTTGTAATATGGAGATGATATGATTAAATTGCTTTAAGACCTTGATGAGCTGTGTTGCTTTGTGTGTGCTACCTTTAATAGTTGCCAAGTGGTATTGCGGAGACAGTTGAGCAGGGCTTTGCCTCCATCCAAATGGAAGAGGACTTGTACGGTTGTTCTGAAGTCATCTTCCGACTTCACTTGTTCAAGATGTTTGCAATGTGTTCCTTGAATGAGAGGTCTGTGTCGAAGGTGGGGTAAAAGTCTGGTTTAAGTTGGAGAGCCAATCATGAAAATGGGATTGTTTTGAGCTGTTGGAATAAATGAAGAATTCAGTCTTTGTGTGGTTTAGCTTTAGTTGACAAATAAAACTGTAAGTTCAGGGCAAGACTTGATTCCCTGTAGGTCGTTGGGTGCGGATATTTTTAGGTAGCATTGAGTATTATCTGAAAATTGATGGATCTTGATGCAGTCTGTAAGAATGGATCAAAGAGATCCCTTTTATAGCTTGTAGACGAGGGGAGAAAGGATGGTGCCCCGAGGTACTCTGCGGCAGGCGGGCCATTTCTGGGATCTTGTTGAACCCATTTATATGAACTTGCACCAGTTGGTGAGGTAGGATGTCCATAACAACGAAGCCTGTAGGTCGAGTGGTGCTGAGATACAAGAACTAACACTGGTGTGATTGCACAGAAAGAATAACTTTAGTGACAGAAAGTCAAATAGGACTCAATCAGCATTTGTTGATGGCCTATCAGCCCACCAAATGGCGGAGCCTCATCATGTAGGACCTCCAAACCTAGGTCTGTGTGCGATCGCCCAGTTGTATTTTAGCAACGCATCACTGGACCATGGTCCGGTCACCGCAAATGTTCGTACAAAAGGTAAGGCTGATGTGTGCAGTGCAAAAAATAAATCAGGTGAAGTGTCTAAAATGGCTGTCAAAGCAAACAAAGACCTTTTAATAGTGTTTGCCTGGACGTCAGATTAAAAGATAGTGAGGTGACAGTGTGAAAAAATCACTGTCTAACTTGCTTGGTAGAAATCCAAAAAGATCTATATAGGGCCAACATGTTTCTGCCTTTATGTGAAAAATCACTGGCATTCGTCAGGGCCAAGCTCTTATCTGCTACTGCAATAACACTATCATATGTGCTAGAATAATGAAAACAAAGAATTGGTAGACCATTGTCAAAGTAAAATAAGAGTGGTCATTTAAGACCATCCTACCACATCTTCTTAGTATTGCTCTATTGATGCAATTGGTCTTTCCCATCAATATGTGGGAAGTAAGCCTCACCTCACCCGGCAACTGCTCGGACGAATAAGGCACCGCTCTGTCCGTCGGTACCTCGCGGCAGAATCTCGAGGGATCTTGTTGAACCCATTTATATGAACTTGCACCAGTTGGTGAGGTAGGATGTCACCATATCAAGGTATTGACTGAAAATCCCATGCGTTTTTTCCAGGATGTTGATCACAGCTGGTTGATTGTTTGTTTGATATGTTTTTTTTAATTTGCAACCTTTAAAGTTGAAGATTTTACAAGAACATGCCACGGGGATGCATGAGAATGTAGCACGCAGTGCCTCCTATCTATTTATTTATTTATTTATTTATTTTAGAGTATTATTGAGCCCGAACCAGACCGGTGAGGGTATCAGAGGGCTTTACAGGATTGCCAGGTGGTACAAACAGTCTTACGACGGATGTATACAATTGGGATGGGAACAAGTAGATGCATTATACAAAGAAAGAAATAATAGGCAGTAACGTATCCCGGATACAGGTGGGATAAAAACAGGTAGATACATTATATATGAAAGCAGCTGTCTCCATTTCCGGGTGGGATGCTCAGAAGAGCCGGGTAGGTAACACTCGGAAGAGCCATGAGTAATGCCGAATAGAAGGAGAAACAATTGCTGAGGTGATTAAGATTGAAGCGTTGAGCGAGGAATTTGCCCATAAGGAAAGATTTGGCCTCCTTTTTAAAAAAGTGCCAAAGAAGGAAGTCTTCTGATGGTGGGCGGGAGTGAGTTCCAGATTCTTGGGGCGGCCTCCGAGAAGGCCCGATTGCATGTTTTCTTTTTTTCGCAGGCGTGCTGGTTGGAGCAAAATGTCTGTCGGATCATGAGTTTCTGAATCCTCCAGATATCACGAGTTTCTGGGTGGGTAAAGCTGGGGTCTTGGAGTATAGCGCCTTGTGAGTGATGCAAACCAGCTTAAGTTGGATTCTGGCCTCCAGAGGAAGCCAGTTTAGAGCTGTGAGGTGGGTAGAGATATGGTCGAATTTCTTTGACCCAGTTAGGAGTCTGGTGGCGGCGTTGAGGCAGGCTTTCAATGGGGCCAAAGAGTTCTTAGATAGACCTGCGAGGGTAGAGCACCCAATTTCTAGTCTGGAGATGACTAGTGTCTGTGTTGCCATTTTTAGGTCAGTGGTGTCAAGGAAACGTTTCAGGTGTCTTGGGTATCCCATTACGATACAGAATAAAGAAGGAAACAAAGGGGGAGTAAAGGAGGGCACATTAAGTATTAAATGCGACTGGCTTAGGGAAGACGGTACGCATATGGTACAGGGTAAGTGGACAATTGTCATCTTCTGGCTATCATAGGCGAGGTGTGATCACGTCCTCGGTGTGAGGGTAAACAGGTTGCAGTGTGTGTACTCTCCAATGCAGTGGGGGCACTGTTAGGCATAAGGGGTAGTGGGTGGGTGTGGGAAAAGGGAGAGAGTGGGGAGAAAGGAAGAGAGCCTGATAAGAGGCAAGTGTGTTGGGAAGCCTGCAGTGGCGCAAACCGTGTCAGTTAGCCGGCAGGTGCCATCTGGTTCAGTATGATAGAGGCTTCGTTCATCTGTCAGTGTGTTTCACGCTGGTGTGGGGTGCAGGCAAGAGATTCTAACACTGCTGTCATGAAAGGGCTTGAGACCGCCTCATAGATTTGTAATTGGTCATTTATAGTATGTGGTTTTCTCATGTCACGCTATGCGATACAGTGTAAGGAGCCATTCAGTCGACAGGGGAGGGAGGACTGCCTCCAGTGACGTAATGTGCAGAGTTTGGCCATCGCAAGTGGCATGGCTAGCCATCTGCAGTCCTGAGAGATCGTGCCAGGGAGGTCTGAAAAATCATGGAGAACAGCAAGGTGGGCCGAAGGAGTAATCCGAACAGTACTATACTGTTGTATCTGCCTCCAAACATGAGACCAGTATGAAGCAAGTCAGGGGTGCTGCGAAGGAGGGCATGGTCTACTACTTGGAATGTAGCTGTCTCAGGGTGCAGTCTGGTATGGAGACAGTTTGGTCCTCCTGTGACAGATGATTCTTTCTGATGTGCTCCTGTAAAGTAGGTAATAGGGCAGAAGTTGGTGAGGTCGGCTGGGTCCAGGGATGGTTTCTTTAGCAAGGCAAAGATATGACCCCGTCCTAAGAGTTTTCCTTAACTGAAGGAGATGATGATAGTGATGAGGTTGATGTCATTTAATTTGTCGACTGATGCAGGGACTGTAGGTTCTGGCAGAGGGTTGGTTCAATGTTTGACCGCCTTGGAGAGGGCTTTGCATCTGATGGTTACTTCACTGATGGTGGTTTTCAATTTAAAAGGCTTTAGTTGTGGTTAGATTTAGTGTGACAACTTTACATTGTCCCCCCTCCAGTAATGGGTCTGGTTTGCCTCCGGCCTGGCACAATTTTACTGCTTGACAAGTTCATGCTCAAACCAGATCCCGCCCGTGGCATCAGGTCGTCAGACTCCTCAGTCAGTGAGCCGTGTGGTCCGACGGGCTAGGGGCTCAGCTCCCACCCAGGTTGCTTAAGTCAATGATGTTGCACTAAGTTTTGCCAGCAGCAGTGCGAGCGGGACAAATCTCCTGAGTGTTGCAGGTAGTCACTTGGGGTACCCTAAAAGGGCAGTTTTCTAGACTCACACTCCAAGATCTGCACCCAAATGCTGCAATTTGAGGGCAGTGCCAAACCAGGTGCAGAAAGTCTGCATTCGGTCCAGGGCAACTCATGCAGTTGTTAGAGCCGCTACACTATATGTGGCTTGTTTTAATGGGGTGCTGTAGGCTTGATGCAAAAAGTTGATCTGAAGTAGTTTTAGTCGACCATTTGTCAGCTTGTTTGAAGCAATAGAGCCCTTTTCGCTTGTTAATTATGTGGCCAGGTGTGTTTACCATTTAGCTTTATCGGTAATCAGTGGGGCAGATATCTGTGTAGTAGCGTATAATTTACTGGTCAGGTGAGCATTGGATTGCAGTATTCAGAGTAACGAGTGCTTTGCAGGCTCTTGGTTCCAACAGAAAGGATGAGTAGTGTGCTTCACAAATGGCGTGCATACGTATGTAGGCGAATCCTTCCACCAGTGTAGGTTGTATCCGCCTGCTGACGGTGGCTAAGTCTATGTAGGCACCAACGAGGAAATACATCGCCTATCTTAGTTATCCTCCGCCCTCTTATTCTGTTGAGGGTCAGCCTGTCAGCTGTAATTGAGTAAAGCGGGTGGTGAGTCGGGGACTGTTTCTGGGTGTAGAGCTCAGGGCAGGCTGAGCGCCTTCTGAGGCTCTTCTAGGCCAGTCGTGCACTATTGACTAAGTTTAATACAGTAGGGCGCTGTCAAGGTGCCTTCCCAATCAGGGCACTCTAGGGTATTGATGTGCTGTGCCTTGCTCAATTGCTTAGGGAGCCATATATGGCAGAGAGTGTATCCAGTTGTGTGTGTGTTGTGCCTGTGCACAGTAGTAGTACAGCTTAAAGTCTGGTGCTTCTAATTCCCCTAGTCGTTTGCAACATGAATGTTCACCAGCTTATTCTGCGCTGGGGTTATAGATACTCTCCCTTAGTGCTTTGAAAATGTCACTAGGACAAAGTTTCTTTTTTAAAGTAGTTTCCAATCTAAGTATTATTATGAGCTTAGGTGTAAAATACTAATGTATTTATCAAGTAGGAGTAAGTGCCAGTGATGAAGCTAGCTTACCTGGAGCAGGAATTCTGGCCCTAGGTCCTTCAGATCTGAAAATGTACAAATAGGTGACATCCTTGTCTGTGTCATCGTTTGTGATACTTGAGGCTGGTACTTAGTCTTAATATGTACAACTGATACATACAATCTGTATGTGTGGCTGCTACAGTCTGGGCAGGTATGTTTGGTAAGAAAGACTGCACACTACCGATCTACACTTATTTCTTGCACTCCCATCTCTGCAGGTAAAACTTCAAGATTGTCTGCGTCTTCTAAAGAAAAAGGAGGAATATATTCTGGAGTCTAAGGTCCAGGAAGAGGAACAATGCAAAACCTTCAGGGTGAGTGCTGTGTGTTTGTGTAACTGTATTTATATTTGACCATGTCTTTGTGTGTACCTCTTAAAGTTAAAGACCCACAGAAGCCAATGAGACACCCTACATACTAGGTTGTGACACCCACTAGGTAAATATACTACCAGAGTCACCGCTGTTGGACATTTGGTAAGAAATCAGCCAAGGGTGTTTCTTAAAACAGACAACAACAAACAATGACTCTGCTCACCCTAAGATCATACTTACATACTTACGTAATGTGTATTCATGTATGTATTTACATGTGTGCATTATCTGGCAGTGACTTTATATCTGTGAGTGTATGTGTGGGTATGTTAGTGTGCAGACATGTTCACACCTATGTGTTACAGTATGTGTTCATCGATGGATGGTTCTGGAGTCATCTTTGGGTGTGCATGCCTGTGTATCTCTATAGTTGTGTATTTTTGTGGGCATGGTTCAGTCTTTGTGTTTTGTCTTTGTATGTATGCATTTTGAGCATCAGAATATGCCAGTAAATGTGCGTGTGTGTTTCAAGGATGTGAATGCTGTTGTCTGAATTTATTTGCTCTGAGTTTGTACTTCCATATGTGAATGTCTGTGAGTTCACATATCACACGGTCTGGTGGTATTTGTGAGAGTGCAAATAAATGTGTGCATCTGTATGAGTGTGTGCCTCTGTGAGTTTGTGTATCCCCGTGTCTGGATATATACATCTGCGAGATTATATAAATACGCATCTGTGTGTGAGTATGTGTATGCATGTGTGTGTCTGGAAAGTGTGCATCTGTGGGTTTGTGTATGCACTGTCTGGAGATGTTCAGTTGTGAGTTTGTACAAACATCTATATGTATGTGACTTCACAACAATGTGTGCATCTGTAGGAGTGTAAGCATCTGTGAGTTTGTTTATGCATGACAGAAGAAAGTCTGTACAAGCATTTGTGAGTGTGCACACTGCACATCTGTATGAGTGGGTGCCTCTGAGTACGGTGCATGCACTGGAAATAACAATCTGTGATACTGTACAATCTTATATGCATCTCTATGTACATACATGTGTGCCGCTGTGTAAATACGTATCTCAGTGGGGTTGTGTTTGTATGGATCTGGAGTTATATATCCATCCATTGGTCTGCGCACACCTGCTGTAAGGCCCTTCCGCAGCTGAGGTCTTAGCAGTGTAGTTATGCCGTGACATTGCATATACATCACTGAAGCGCAGAATATTTAATAACGTTCATCTAGATCAGTGGTTCTTAACCTCTGGTCCGGGGGGGGGGGTCCATGAAATCTTAGAAAATTAAAATATATATTAATAAAGTGTATGTACGTAAAGAAGCAAATTGTGCATTTGTTTAATGAATGCTTGTTTCTCAAATTTTGTGTATTGTTTCGCGATTTAAATCTTCGAAATTGCTTAAGCTGTTGTAATTCTATCTAGGACCCTAATTCGATATTCCTGATTTATGCCCTTATGTGGTTATAATAAATAATATCCTTATAAAGGTATAAGAATCATATCCATATTTAGTCGTAGCCCATGCAGTCCAAATTAAGCAAGGCTACTTCCCCAGGCTCCTAGAAAGTACAACAAGTTCTGTAAACAAACCAAACCTCCAGCAACCTGGGAATTCCCCATGGCTTTTGTTTTGATTTGTCCTAGAACTCCTGTAAGCACTCTAAGAACGTCCAGTTCTTAGTGACATCTTTATTGACGTCTTATGTCCAACCTAACGTCAAACCCTGGCACCTTTCAGGTATAAATATACCAACGTTGCCTTAAGCAAACGCACGGTGGTTTGGAGCAGAGCGGCTATCTACTTGCCCGAGAGCCCAGCTGATAGGGAGAGCCCACGGACGCCACCCCTCCCTTTTGACGCACCGAGAGAGACGCTGTCTTTTCTCCTGCCGAGAAATCCAGCTCCGGTGTTCTCAGCCGACCCTGCGGGTTGCTGGGATATCGAGTCCTGAGAGAGAGATACCAGACCTCCCGCTTTCTATTACCCAGGTACGGAGCTGACTAAACTCTTAAAGAGAATTCTTGACTCAGATTCTTGGCAAAACCAACTTAACTTAAACTGCTACTTACTTACTCCTTCTCACGTATTAGGCGTAGGTCAGGTACACCGGGGTAGGCGTATTTAAAAGCACCAGTTGAGTACGTTAGTCAAAGGGGAGAGGTGTGGCGCCACGGCCGGGGCGACTGACGCTCGAATCTGGGGACCACGGTTCGATCCCTGGCTCCGGCGGCAGGTTAGCCCAGCACCATGTGACTCTGGGCAATAGCTCGCTTAATCTTCCCGACGGCCCCCAGCGCCTAGAGACCCTAACGGGTGATTGTGCGCTTTACAAATGTGGACTTTAATGTATATTTGTATGTATATATTTTATCTATTTTAAAGTATCATATGGCTAAGAAACCATATCAATGCTTTTACAGTATTATTTTATAATACTCCTTTTACTGTACGCACTTTACTTTATGCTAAGTATTGCAATTGTGGCAGTTCATTTCTCTTGCATGAGAAAGAAGACTGCTCAATAAATAACAAATTTTATTGAAAACGCCCATCTCTCTTTTCTCTGCACTCTGGTGAAACTAAGTATGCACGATTGACTGAGTAAAATAGCTGTCTATTGTTTTCACACGACTCTAGAGATTCCCTCTTATTCCGAGGGAGCAAAGCTAATCCCTTCTTGTCTATCCAGGAAGTTAAACTCCTCCTTGTTTATTCGAGAACGTTTCTAGTGACCTCTGAGCTAACTGGCAAAACTAATTAAGTCTAATATAGTCAGTAGGGACCTAGTCGACCTCAGTCCTACGTCTACACTGCTGTTTATATTATTCCAATGCGCAGAGCCTATTAGGACTATAGGAACTACACTACATGGCGCCCAACGTTTGGTAAGGCAATAATCTAACGCAAGACACTAGAGTAACTCAGTCGTGCTTTTTCCTACAGAACCCCTTTTCCCGTAAATACTCCAAAAGACGTCTGGAGTGGGTTAAAGGTTAAAATCCGCCGGAACTTAGTAGGATTAGAATCCTATGTAAAGTTTTGGTTTAGTTAACGTTGAAGGATACAGTGTTCCAAAATATTGTGCACCTAATCTTTGTTTCCCTTGAAACTTGATCTGCAACCAAAAAACTTTCTGTCAGTAAAATGCCTGACGGAGACGAAGAAAGAGATGCCACAGCTTCTCAACTGTTGGATGACACAACTATCCAACAGAATGACCCGAATGCTATACTCATTCCGGTCAACATAAGAAGAACTATAACTATTAAACGTATAGAAAATGGACTGACATCACGAGGTGGTACAGTCATATTCGTGGTAGAGGCCCATGAATATCGGCAGACAGAGGTATTCTATTCATGGATACACTTTCCAGCAGCAAATGCTGTGACACACGACTTCCACTATTACAAAATAGAGGAACCTCCGGATGAATACACTCCTTTCGAAGAGGTTGAAATCCCATTAAATTACCAAGAGCACCTGCTCTGGTTTAAAGGCGCCCTAAAACATCAAAATCACATCACCAGGCTCGGTCCACTAGGTAGACCAGGAGCGACGTGGCCGGTTCTAGCCAGCTACACACCACATCCAGACATTGAAAAAATGTCAGACCGAGAGCTCTTAGCTCAACTAAAACAGCTAATTAAAACACATAGACAATTGGTCCAATATGTAATGCGGACTTCAACGGTCCAACCAGCAATTAACATTCCACAGCTGACCCCTCATCAGGGGAACACAAACAAAATTACACCACAGAACATACAATCATGTCTTGGTAAAACACCCTCAAAACGGGAACAAATTCCATTCTGGTTAGCACAAAAAATCACTCAAATAGAGGCAGTGTTTCCTGATACTACACCTACTGAGAAACACAGAATTCTGACTATCGGTCTTCCAATGGGGATCGCACCACATGTGGAGGACTGTGACACTTGGGGCACAGTCTTTGCTTCCATTTACACAAAAACACATGGTGTTCCGTCTATTGCGGTAATACCAGATGTGTTAAGACAGATTCAAAATTAATACGGTCCAGAACCTGCTTTAACTCTGGGTATGAAATTACTGAAACACTTCAAGCAGGTCTTGGCTATATTACTAGCCAACATAAAAGGAGAAGCAGCATCTGTGGCGATCCGCCAGAAATTGAAAGAAACAGATATAGCAGAACAACCTTTTGAACTTGCCAGAATCATAGAAAAATCCTATGAAGAACTAGGAAGAGATAGTTTGGGTGGGAAACCAGTAAAGCCCCAACTACTTAAAATCCTGAAAAAACCTTTATTAAAATAATCTAAACACTCCAAAAAAGAGTTGGGATGGTAATAAACAATCCACTCCCAGAGAAAAACGATTCCAGTCCAGAGGAAGGTCTCCTCAACGAAGAGATAGATCTCCAGAACGAGGTGACAAGTCTCCCCAGAGGGAGCCGTCTGAGAAAAGATACAACCTTAGAGATAGGGATAAATTAAGAAAACCTGATAGATATCAAGATATTGATACACGGCCCTCTCGATCTTTTCAGACTTCCTCACAGAAATCGGAAAGAAGAGGACGGTCAGAACACAAAGAAGAGCATGTCAATTCCAAAGACAAGGAACCTGCTCATCAAAGTAAAAAGTTACAATTTCCAAGAAAGAAGGTAGCCAGTATTAAAATAATTAAACATGCCAAGGATACTGAGGACACAACTGAAAAACGGAGAGTGGGCCCAGACAATGCTAGACAGCGCAGCAGAAATGACCATAGCTCGCAAGATCTTGATGAATCTTCTGGAGACAGTGGACACGAATGAATACATTCAGGTGGAAACTGCAGATACCAGAGTTAGCAAACCTCAAAAAATATACGAAATAACATTGCGTATAGAGGGAGACAAGACTAGGAAAGTAAGGGGTCTCTTTTGGGATAACCTTTCAAAAGGCTATGACATCCTTTAACTGAGAAAGACTGGCCACCAGAGTTTGTCAGGGAGTGCCCTCATGGCGAAGAAATGATTATGCCTGCCTTCTCAAATCATATTCCAATTCCTAGAAAATATACATATGCAAGAAAATGGGCAGTAGCTCAAGCTCCTGCATTATATAAAAATCATGTAGGATGGGATGAGGACTCTCCTGCTCACAAAATCCAGTTAAAATGTCAACCCACTGCACAAAGGCAGTACCCAATTAAACAAGAAGCTAAAAAGCAAGTCAGGGAGATCTTAGATCAACTTGAATATCTGGGGGTGATTGAAACATGCACCTCACAAATGAACAATCCTTTGTTTCCTGTCTCCAAGCCAGACGATTCATATTGTCTAATTTTGGACTACAGACACCTTAACTCATGTTGCAAAACATTTGCAGTACAACACTCACACAGTGCAGCACTAATGAATAACATCGTGCGCAAAAAATACAAATCGACATTAGACATCTCTAATGGATTCTTTTGTCAAAACATTGCACCTGAAAGCAGGTATTTGACCGCTTTCTCAATAATGGGGTTGCAAAAACACTTCTGTCGACTCCCACAGGGATTCAAGAATAGCCCAGGATTAGTCTCAGCAAGGGTAACAGAGTTACTACAAATATATGATGATGAAGCATTATCGTATGTCGATGACATCTATCTAACAGATGATGACCTGGATACTCACTTGAATAGAGTGAACACCATAATACTTGGGTTCGCAGCGGAGGGTTACAAATTCAACTTCAAAAAAGTCACGAATTGCCCATCTAAATGTCCTATTTTTAGGATATGAATTATCAAGTGAAGGCAAAAGCCTAGCAGACAACGTCTTAGATAAGTGTGCTGTACTCCAAGCACCTAAAACGCTGAAGAACTTGCAATCAATACTAGGTTTCCTGAATTTCGGAAGAACATACATTCTAAATTATGCAGAGAGAGTTAAACCTCTCTATGAATTAATAAAACCTGATTTCAAACCAATCAATTGGACTCAGAAACACACAGAAATTTTAAGATCATTGCAAACAGACATGTTCGCTAAAACAAAATTACAAACTCGTGAAAACATACGCAACCTTGTAATCCGAGTCATCCCAGGAAGATGTGGATTCACGTACCTGACCTCTAATGAGGGAGAAACGGTACCAATAGCTTACAAATCACACTTGTACACACTTGCTGAAATGAAATTCAGTTCTACTGAAAAAATTCTAATAGCGGTTCAAACTGCTGTAGCAAAAGAAAGAGCCCAAGGCAGAAGAATAACTGTTTTAACAGCAGAATCAGCCCTTGAGGCGTTAACAAGCCCACGCAATTTGAATGCTGTGGCATTAGATCCAAAATGGATACAATGGGAAAATTCTCTTGCTGCAGAAGACGTGATGTACTATTTTGACCCGAAAATGAAAAAACTAGAAAATCTAGAATATGAAGAAGAATATCCTCTGCCAATTGAAATCCTGCCTCTAGAACATTACGGCTGTATAATATATACAGATGGATCAGCACAACACACAGTTGGGGGTAACAAGCTTACAGTGCTGCATGCACGATTGTTAAAGGTCGTTGGCACGAAGGAAAATTTAGACCACTGGTCACTAAAACCCAATCTCTAGGAGATTGTACAGCTCAGCGAGCTGAACTCTTATCATTTAAGATGGCGCTTGAAAATACTGATCGCAGATTCCCCTCACTAATAGTGTGCGACTCATATTACTGCGTTCAGTCTTATAATGAATACTTGCAGAACTGGGTTCAAAACGTTTTCAAAGATGCAAAAGGTGGCACAATCGAGCATAAAACGCTTTGGGAACAAGTAGTTCTTTTACAGAAAGAACTACAAAAGACTCACGTGATACATACACTGAGTCATCAACGTGATGGCGTTCACGTTGCGGGGAATTCATTGGCTGATGAGGCCGCGAAGGCAGCTGTGCAAACGGCTTCCGTAGCTGCTATCACCCGGTCAAAAACAAAAATAGACCGCGATATAATGCAAGCTGTCAGTGCTACGGTAAACGATGATATAAAAACACTCCCGAAAGGCTTTCCAGTAAAGTACTCATACATAACTGTTGCGAATAATGTTCCATTTGCTCGAAACCCTGGAGTGGGGGATAGGGCAATTCCAAACATGGAACACAGGTTAGGACTAATTACAGCGGCACACGAAGGGCTGGCTTCTGCACATGCTGGTGTTTCCGCCACAATATCGTTATTAAAACAGAGATATTGGTGGCCGCGAATGAGAAAACAGACTAGGAACTATGTTCTAGACTGCGAGATATGCCAAAAAATGAAAGTATCAACAGTGAAACGACCAGCACAGACACCCCTTCTAATCTCGGATAAACCATTAGCGTGTATTTACCTGGACCACTGTGGTCCCTTACAAAGGGATGGCCACTATAAATATATCATGGTCGCAGTGGATTCCTGCACGAGATTCATTTGGATGTGGCCCCAGCGCTCGGCTGACGCCAGAACTGTTATAAAAGATTTGCGAGTCTTTATCGGCACATACACAATTGGCATGCTACATTCTGACCTGGGTCCTGCTTTTAGCTCTCGAGCTTATAAGGAGGCCATGACCAGCATGGGCATTGCATTGCGGTACTCTTGTCCATTCCATCCTGAGGAAAATGCGGTAGTGGAAAGAAAAAAACGTGACATAAAGCAATCTATAACGGCGAGGGTATTAGGTTCGGGTGATGGGTGGGTCCAACATTTAACAAGTGTCCAACGTAGTCTTAATAATCTGCCAAGAAATTCTCTAAAAGGTCTCAGTCCGTACGAACTATTCGTTACTAGAATGCACATTCAGGACCTTGATAGTCAGACTTCAGTGGTAGAAAAAAAATGCTTTGATATCAAAGACCGTTTGGATGTTTTACAGGACTTAAATGAAATAAGACGAAACCTGAGCAACATAAAGTTAAAACAGCCAACAGCCACTGAAGAAAAACCACCTGTCCCAGCAAGACCTGTCTGGATTCCAAAGATTGGGGATCTGGCCAGAGAGAAGATCGCAGTGAAGAAGGAATTTGGGCCTTCTTACAGAAAATCAGTACCTGTCTTAGCTATCAGCGGAACAAGATCAGTTGTACTACCGCCCTTGCTGGTAAAAAGGAGAACCAAGTTATTTCCATCGACCTGGTAAAACCACAATCATGTGGCCAATAATAAGTAGTAGGCCCAGTGGACTCCCAAGCAAATTTGCTACAATACAAGAGGTTGAAACTGAAAGACTAATCACATTCGATAAACCTGCAGTGAATAAAAAAAAGGACTATGCAACAATGCCATGGAACTTGTGCCTCTTGAAACCCAAATTGCAACAGTTCGTCAAGAAACACCAGTCTACAACGATGTAGCCTCAGACTATGCTAATGAAACAAAGAAAAATCCAAAAGCAAATAAGAATCCGGAAGCAATTCCAACAATTGACAGAACTGCATCTGGCTACTTCATCAATTTCAATGACTTTTCTGATGATCCGAGTGAACATAAAGAAACGCCAGCAACAAAAACTTTCAAAGCTAAAGTAACTGAACTCTTTCATCAACTCAAAGAAAAATATCTGATCTCTCCAATTTTGGATTGTGTTAGGTGTACTTTTCCTTCTGCTTTGGCTCATCAAGGTTCTTTGTTTGGGAAAATTCATTGAAGGAAAATACAGTACAATGGACATAGCAAGTCAGAACATCAACTTGGTCCTAAAGCCTCACAAGTCATCTCGCATCGAGAAAAGAGAACTATCATCAGTGAACGTCACAGCCAATCCAATACCCGGTGGGGTAGCATGGGACAGAACTGACTTTGACATTTTTGGCCCGATTTTGAGCTCTTGAAATATCCACACCAGTTTAAGGTTTCATTAAGTGACTTTGTAAAACCAAATACTTTCTCTGATGATTGGGACTTTGAAAATATGAATAATATGATGTCAGATTTAGTAATGTCAGCAAAATTTACTGAACATGATTATTTACAGGGTTCATCAGATTATGAAGAAATGTATTGTTATAATCACTTTGGTCATCACTATTTGCATAAATCTGCACAGCCTAGAAATGTTTTTAGTTATAAACAATGGGAACATTGTGCAACTCCACCTAAAAGCAGCTCAAAAACATTTAGACAAATTCCCGTACTTCTCAGGGTTTAACACAAGTGATGCAGAAACATTTTATTTTAAAATGTTAAATAAGACAGGAATGAAAACCATGCTGACAAATACTAAATTGATTTATTCTGAAACATTTTATGAAAAAATGATTACATTTGGTTTTGAATTCTGGAAAAACATTGAAACAAAAACCATCTGGGGTACAAAAGAATGGCAGGTCCAAGGTTTTGAAGCATTGTTTAGAGCCTGCATGATCCCAGAACAAATAATATTCTTGAATGACACCATTCAACAGACTACCTGTCTTGGCCTAGCCAAAATTAAAGACTTAAACAAACCGTATATTCCAAAGCCCATACCTGATAGTAATAGCACTACTGATATGAAAATAGACGTATCCCATATTTTATACCAAAACGGAACACATCCTGATTGGAAAAAATGGTTGATCTGGCCCACAGACACAAATAACTGTCAAGATAGATTCCTGAACAAAATACAGGGGTTCAAAATGACCAGGCCAGTCCCAAGATACTCCCAGAGACAACATCCAGGGATAGTTACAACATACAGTGTAGGGAAACTCTGCCTCGAATGGCTACAGAAATCCACACTGGCTGAAATTAAGCAACACTTGACTTTACTTAAAGACGGTGCTGACTTGCGTGATTTCATTCTGGGACCACGCAAACAGCGTCAAAAACGTTTCATAGCGGCCGGAATGTACGCTGCGTACAACGAAGCCTGGAAAGTAATGCAAATTGAAACAGCAGAAAAAATACGAGAAATTGATCGTATTAATTTGGAAAAATCACTTTCTGTTGTGGACAATGGGTTAACGACTCTGTCTTCCAGAATATATTCACTGGACAGTATCGTATCATCTGCTATTGATATAATAGAGCAAGACCAGGGATGTGGAATTTCTATAGCCCGACGCCCAGGACATATTGTTTGGGGTCAAGGGCAACAAGTTTTAATGTGTATTTTGTCCTTGGGACAAGTATGCCCAACTCCCTGCAGCACAAACCTTTGGCTGCCAGTTTACAGTGCCACATTAAGGGTCCTGGAAGGGCACTGCCTGCCGTCAAGTTAATATTTGTATGTATTTGTTAATGCTGTTCAAACTTGTATTCATGGTTCATTAATTCAATGCCTTTATTATTTGGGTGAGCGCTTAAAGTAAATGTAAATTCTGACTGCACTACTGACAGTGGTTCCAGTATAAAAATGTGTACCCATGGTTTCAAAGTTTAGCAATATGAGGCTATGCATAATGCTGCCAGAATATGATTAGATGCAAATATTTGCAGCGGCTTGAAAGCAAGATTAATGATTCTTTGCTTTCAGTATAAAATGTTACTAGAAAAATTAAAGTAGGGGAAAAAAAACATTTAGCTAAACTACTGTAAATTTTCAGGTACCATTTCTTTGCAGCATCATTTAGTAAAATGTGTTGATGCATGCTAGTATTTACCAAAAATATTCATATTGGAAAATCGGTGTAACTAGTTTCAATAAGATTATGGGAAACATAAAAATAAACAAGCGTTGGCAAAGCCAGTAGGTCTGAAATTGGTGGTCAGCTTTTTAGTTTTGGCAATGCATGACTTGTTTTGACATGGTTTTTGTAAAACCTTATTGATATGAGAGCTGCCGGGCCTTCACCATTGTAACAAACATTGGCATAAGCAAAAATTGTTTTTGGTCTAAAAAAAAACACACACTGCCACATTAGTTATTGGCACTGAACAAAACTACTTTGTGTGCCGATATGCTCCTTGTGAAAGAGCAGAATGCTGTCACTCAGTGAAGCCAGCCTATACACACAGAGAGAATTTTTATAAAAACGAAAGGTCATGGTTAACGGCAGACCAAATTAGTGGCCCAATTATTAAAGAAAGTCTCAAAAGTGCACCCTTGGTATATGTCCTTGAAATGAGTGCCGCTATATGGCTTTTAAGAATTTGCAAGAATTTACAGAAGTAGGGCAAGAAATTGTACTCCTAGAAAATATTTGTGAACTGAATTTTAGCATGAGCAAATATGCATGTGTAGATTTGCTCATGCGAAAACCTGATTGTTTGCAAGTTAATTTTCCCGCCAACCACTTTTTTCCCAACTCTGGAAGGTTTAAGCCTGCCCTTATCAGGAGTAAATTTCCAACATTTCTCAGTATAGGAAACTATTAGTGAAGAGTTGCTGAAAACCCTTAAAACATGCAAGTTAGTAGGTTTGCACAGACTCAAAAGGGGATTCCAACCCTGGAACTATTGCTTACCACTACCTTCAGTCCCAGTATGTAGATCTGCCGTAATGTGGCAACATAAAGGGATTTCTAGTATTCAAACACTACTATGGTATGAGCCCTGGCATAATCCGAGAGGCTATATAAGAGCTCTCATATAATGAAATTGCTGCCATAATTTGTCACAGAACTACCTGGCACCAAAGGGACAAGTGGATTTTGTTACAGGACTAGTAGATGTATGAAGCAACCTACCCCATGGACAAGTAGATATATTAATAAATTCCACACCCCCGAGCAAGACTTACTAATGTTACAACATGGTCAGTCCCAATTATGTTCTATTGTACAGCTTGGCTGGACGTTGCAAAATCTGCGTTCAGGCTACGTGCCCTGGCGTTTAATCAGCGTAACGTCATTATTCTCTATCTTTAACCTTACTGATAAACAAATCAGTTTGGCACAAAAAGGAGCAGACTATAAGATTCTGAGCATTGAAAAACTTGAGAGATTACCATTGACAATGTCAGAAAGACCTGTCATTGAATGGATAATACACGGAATAATCACAATTCCATTAACAACTTTCCAATTTAAATACTGCCAAGAGTATATACCAGCGGGCCAGTATGAAAGGTTGGGTAAAGGGTACATCAAGTCAACATGGAAATTACCTTATACACACACATTGTCGTGTATTTCTATAGGTTCTGATTCGATCCCCCTATTCCTGACCCTATTCTGGTTAAACTTACTAGCTAGTTAACTAACAGTCAGCCCATGAAGCAAGAAATCCCCCATGATGCAGATACCGTTATCTGACGCAGTCACACTACGGCACAGGAACGTGTTATCTGATTAGGTCATAACGCTTGAGATCTAATTAGACAAGCGACATTCCTCCAGCCCCTGATAAGGCATACGACGTTCTCATAACAAATCAAACCTATGACAACCTGGATAATCCGTGCGGCCATTGTTTTGATTTCACAGAGAACTTTAGTAAAGAATGTGCTAACGAGCAAGTCGTATGACATCTTTATTGACGTACCTATGTCCATCCTTACGTCAATCTCGGCACCTTTAAGGTATAAATATTGCCGACCTTGCCCTATGCAAACACACGCGTGGTGACAAGACGGAGCAGCCATACTTGCCGAAGCCGAGAGCAGAAGCAGACCCCGCAGGCAGCAGCCCCGCCTTCCTGACGCGCTGAGAGACGCGCTGCTATCTCAAGCCGAGAGACCCAGCACCGGCGCTTCTGGGCAGCCCTCGCAGGCAGCCTGGAATATCGAGAGCAGAGAAAGAGATACCATTCCTCATTCATCCTAAATTCCAGGTACAGAACTGAATAACCCCTCCTAGAGAATTCTTTAGTTATTCACTTGGCAAAAACAAACTTAAACTAAACTGTAACTTTCTATTCCCGCCCACGCATTAGACTTAGGTCAGGTACACGGGGTAGGCGTATTTAGAAACACCAGTTGAGTACGTTTAGTCAAATGTATATGTGTATGTAAATATATTTTAATCATTTTAAACATCATATGGCTCAGAAACCATATCAATGTTTTTACAGTATTATTTTATACTATTGCTTCTAATGTATGCACTTTACTTAACTATAAGTATTGCAATAATATCGATCCATTTCTCTTGTACGAGAAAAGAGACTGATCAATAAATAACATCTTTTATTGAACACGCCCGTCTCTTCCTTTTCTCTACATTCTGATGAGACTAAGAATGCACGTACTGACTGAGTAAAATAATTGCCTTGTGCTCACACGACTCTCGAGATTGACTCTTGATTAGGGGAGAGCAAAGTTGTCATGTTCTATGGTTGTCAGAAACTAAATCCCTTCTTGTCTAATCAGGGGAGTTAATCCTTCCTTGAACATTCGAGAAAGTTTCTAGCGAACTCTGAGCTTAACTGGCAAACCCAAAAATTAAGTCTAGTATCAACAGTAGTAGACCTAGTTAACGTCTGGCCTAGGCCTTTACTGCTGTAGGCACTATTCCAATGCGCAGAGCCTATTGGGAAAATAGGAACTACACTACATGGCGCCCAACGCGTTTGGAAAGGGCGATAAAACTAACGTAAGACATTTAGAGTAACTCAGTCGTGCTTTCTCACTCAGACCCCTTTTCCCAAATACTCCAAAGACGTCTGGAGTGGGTGAAAGGTTATAATATCCTCCAAAACCTCGCAGGAGGGAACTCCTATGTATGGTTCTTGGTCTAGTCAACGTTGAAGGATAAAACAGTTCCAAAATATTGTGCATCTAATCTCTGTTTCCATAAAGAAACCTGATCTGCAAACAAAAATAATACCATCCTGTCAGTAAAATGGGAGACAGCGATGGAGAAAGAGAGGCAATTAGATTAGCTACTGAAATAGCAGATGCTGATGCTACCATGCAAGCAGCAGACGCGGATATAATACTTATTCCGGTCATTAAAAGGAGATCTATAACCTTAAAACTTATAGAAAATGGACTGACACCTAGAGGTGGCACAGTCATATTCGTAATTGAGGCACACGAATATCGGCAGACAGAGGTATACTATACATGGATACATTTTCCAGCAGCAAATGCTGTAACAAAGTACTTCCACTATTACAAAGTAGAGGAACCTCCTGAAACGTACACTCCTTTCGAGGAGGTGGAAGTACCACTCAAATTCCAAGAGCATTTGCTCTTATTTGATGGCGCCCTAATACATAACAATCACATTACAAGGCTCGGTCCTTTAGGAAGACCAGGAGCAACGTGGCCGGTCCTAGCCGGATACACACCACATCCAGACATCGAAAGAATGCCTGCAGCAGAGCTATTAATACAGCTAAAACAACTACTAAAAATTCATAGACAATTAGTTCAGTATGTAATGCGGACTTCAACAATTCAGCCAGCGATTAAAATTCCACAGCTGACCCCTCACCAGGGGAACACAAATAAAATCACACCACAGAACATCCAATCCTGCCTAGGTAAAGTTCCAGCTAAACGGGAACAAATACCATTCTGGTTGGCACAGAAAATTACCCAAATAGAGGCGGTGTTTCCTGACACCACCCCATTAGAAAAACACAGGATTCTGACTATATGTCTCCCAATGGGAATCGCACCACACATTGAGGACTGTGACACTTGGGGTACAGTCTTTGCTTCCATCTATACAAAAACGCACGGTGTTCCATCCATTTCGGTGATACCAGATGTGCTAAAACAAATTCAAGATGAATACGGTCCAGAACCTGCTTTAACTCTTGGTATGAAATTACTGAAAGACTTCAAGCAGGTCTCGGCTATATTACTAGCCAACATAAAGGGTGAAGCAGCAAACGTGGCGATCCGCCAGAGGTTAAAAGAGACAGATATAGCAGACCAACCAGCTGAAATTGCCAGAATCATAGAAAAATCCTATGAAGAACTAGGCAGAGATAGTCTAGGTGGAATACCAGTAAAACCGCAACTGACTACAAGTCCAGAAAAAATATTTTTTAATAATAATTCACCAAAAAAGAACTGGGATGGAAATAAACAATCCAATCCTAAAGAAAAGAAATTCCAGTCCAGAGGAAGGTCTCCTAGGCGAAGAGAGAAATCTCCGAACCCGAGACAAAGGTCACCTCAGAGTGAACCCTCTGGGAATAGATATAACCTTAGAAATAGGGATAATATTAAAAAACCTGATAGATATCAAGACATTGATACACGTCCCTCTCAATCTTTTCAGAATTCCTCGCAGAAATCTGAAAGAAGAGGACGATCAGAAGAGCACGCCAAGTCCAAAGACAAGGAACCTGCTCAACTGAAAAAGAAATCACAATTTCCAAAAAAGAAGGTAGCCAGTATCAAGGTAGTTAACAATGCCGAGAATACTGAGGACACAACTGAAAAACGGAGAATGGGCTCAGACAATGCTAGACAGCGCAGCAGAGGTGAGCATAGCTCGCAAAGTCCTTATGAATCATCTGGAGACAGTGGACACGAATGAATACCTTCAAGTGGAAACTGCAGATACCAGAGTTAGCAAGCCCCACAAAATATACGAGATAACATTACGTATAGAGGGAGATAAGACTAGGAAAATAAGGGGACTATTTTGGGATAACCTATCCAAGGGCTATGACATCCTTCTAGCTGAAAAAGACTGGCCACCAGAGTTTGTCAGGGAGTGCCCTCATGGCGAAGAAGTAATTATGCCTGCCTTCTCGAATCAAATACCGATTCATAAAAAATATACACTTGCTAGAAAGTGGGCAGTGGCCTTAGCACCTGCTTTATATAAAAATCATGTAGGATGGGATGAGGATTCTCCTCCTCACAAAGTCCAGTTAAAATCACAACCTACTGCACAAAGGCAGTACCCAATTAAGCAAGAAGCTAAAAAACAAGTAAATGAAATACTAGATCAGCTAGAATACCAAGGGGTGATTGAAACTTGCACCTCACAAATGAACAATCCTTTATTTCCGGTCTCCAAACCAGACAATTCGTACCGTCTAGTTTTGGATTACCGACACCTTAACACATGTTGCAAAACTTTTGCAGTGCAAAACTCACACAGTGCTGCACTAATGAATAACATAGTGCGCAAAAAATACAAAACAACCTTGGACATCTCCAACGGATTCTTTTGTCAAAACATAGCACCAGAGAGCAGATATTTAACTGCATTCTCAGTAAATGGCACTCAAAAACAATTCTGTCGGTTAGCCCAGGGGTACAAGAACAGCCCGGGGGTATTCTCAGCGAGAGTAACAGAATTACTACAACTATATGATGATGAAGCATTATCTTATGTCGATGACATTTACTTAACAGATGATGACTTGGAGACTCACTTGAAAAGAGTGAACACCATAATACTTGGTTTCGCTGCAGAGGGTTACAAATTCAACTTCAAAAAGTCCAGAATTGCCCATCTGACGGTCCTATTCTTAGGATATGAGTTATCAAGTGAAGGCAAAAGCCTGGCAGACAATTTCCTAGAGAAATGTGCCGTAATCCAAGCTCCTAAAACACTAAAAAACCTACAGTCAATTCTAGGCTTCCTAAATTTCGGAAGAACTTACATTGCAAATTACGCAGAAAGGGTCAAACCCCTTTACGATCTAATTAAACCAGACTTTAAAAGATCCAGTTGGACTCAAGCACACACAGAAATTTTGAGATCCTTACAAACAGACATGCTAATTAAAACAAAATTAGAAACCCGTGATAATACACGCAACCTTGTGATCCGAGTCATCCCAGGGAGATACGGATTCACATACCTAACCTCTAATGAGGGAGATAAGGTACCAATTGCATTCAAATCACATTTGTACACAAAAGCTGAACAGAGATTCAACAACAAAGGAAAAATTGTTCAAGCAGTTCAAACCGCAATAGCTAGAGAAAAGGACATAGCTGACGGTAGACATATCACAGTCAGAACAGCAGAATCAGCTTTTGAGGCATTAACAACACCGTGTAATTTACCAACAACAACATTGGATCCAGAATGGTTACAATGGGTAAATTCAATCACAACGGACAAAGTATATTACTTCTTTGATCCAGAACTAGAAGAATTAAAAAATCTAAAATATGAAAAAACGTATCCTCTGCCAATCGACATTCTGCCTCTACGACATTACGCCTGTGTAATCTATACAGACGGACATGCTCAACCCTCCGTTTGGGGAGAACATGCATACAATCCCACATGTGAGATTACAAAAGAAGTGTGGCACGGAGGTAAACTAAGACCTCTATTAACAAAATCACACTCAGTAGAAACTAATTCAGAACTACAAACTGAAATATTAGCTTTGAAAATGGCGCTAGATAATGCGGACCGCGAATTCCCGACGCTTATAGTGTCAGATTCATATTTCTGCGTCAAAGCATATAACAAGGATTTGCAGACCTGGATTCAGAACGATTACAAAGATGACACGGATGCACCAATAAAGCAGAGACTGCTCTGGGAACAGGTAGCTCTTTTGAAAAAAGAACTACCAAAGACTCACGTGACACACTCACTGAGTCACCAGCGTGATGGCGTTCACGTTGTAGGTTATTCATTGGCTGAAACAGCCGCAGCGGCAGCCAGTAAACCGGCTCCCGTAGATCGAAAAAAGCGTACATTAAAATACATTGACGGCGAAACATTGCTGGCAGTAAAAACGTCATCAAAAGGCGACTGCTCGGCGTTACCGATCAACTATCCACTCAATTACACATACATCATAGATGCAAACTCCATTCCTTTTGCTCGAATCCCTGGAGTGGGGGATAGAGTGATTCCAAACATGGACAGGAGAAACTTGTTAATCGCAGACGCACACATGGGCGAGGGTCTCAGACACCTTAAATTAAAGGATTCTCTGGAAGAATTACAATCACGGTACTGGTGGCCAGGCATGAGCCTGCACTACACCATGTTTGTAAAAAACTGCCCAAACTGCAACAGAGATCGCAGTGGGGAGAGAAGCAGTTTAATACCTCGTCGTATCAAGGCAGATAACATCACCACTAAAAAGAATGGCTTGCGATTAACATATACAGGCTAGTTCCCACTTATAATGTAGATCCACAACACTCGGCTGACGTCCGGACTGTTATACAAGATTTGCGAGTCTAAATGGCATATACGCTAAGAGCATGCTACGTTCGACCATTTTTTTCTTTTTCTCAGGCAATCCAGCCTGGGGGGGGGAAAGAATGGCCAAATGAGCACAGCCCAGCGGGAATCTTCTCACTTCCTTCCTGAGGGTATGGGATGGTGTAAAGAAAAAACCAAGACAGAAAGCAATCTATAATAGAAAGGATATTAGGTTCGGGAGCTGGGTGGGTCAAACATCTAATAAGTGTCCAACGTAGTCTTAATAACTTGCCAAGAAATTCTCTGAAGGGATTCAGTCCGTACGAATTATTATTCGGAACTAGGATGTTGATCTCTGACCTTGATAGTCAGACTTCAGTGGTAACAGAAAAAAGCTTTGATGTCAAAGACCGTTTGGCTATTTTGCAGGACTTAAACAAAACAAGAAAAGACCTGAGCAACATACAGTTGAAACAACAGCCAACGACCACTGAAGAATCACCACCTGTCCCAGCAAGACCTGTCTGGATTCCAAAAGTCGGGGATCTAGTCAGGGAGAAGATCGCGGTAAAGAAGGAATTTGGGCCTTCTTACAGAAAAGCAGTTCCTGTCTTGTCTGTCAACGGGACAAGATCAGTTGTACTACCGCCACTTGCTGGAAAAAAGGAGAACCGAGTTGTATCCATCGACCTGGTAAAACCACAACATGTGGCCGATAACAAACAGTAGGCCAAGTGGACTCCCAATAAGTAGCAGAACACCAAGGTTTGCTACCAGTACAGAGGTCCTATCAAAGAGGCTCATCACATTCGAAACGCCTACGGAAGAACAACAAGGACTATGCAACAATGCAATAGAACTTAGACCTCTGAAAACCCAAATAAAGACATTTAGCAGAGACACACCAATCTATACAGAAGTACCAAGTGAAAATGCGAGAAACAAAAATCCTGAACCAATTGGAACAATTGACAGAACTGCATCCGGTTACTTCATCAACTTCGATGATTCCTCTGACGGCTTCAGCGAACAAAAGACACAGCCATCATCAAAATCCTTTAAAGACAAAGCTAAGGAACTTTTGAAACAACTGAAAGAAACATATCTAGTTTCTCCATGGATTGAATTTTGGGTGGGTTTTGGTGCATTTATCCTCATACTTTGGCTCATCATGGTATTTACCTTGGGACGCTTCATTGAGGGAAAATATGCTAAAATGGACACAGCAAGTCAGAACATCAGCTTGGTCCTCAAACCACACACATCTTCACACGTCGAGAAAAGAGAACTTTCTACAGAACTTTCTTCAGCCAACTTCACAGCAATTCCAATATCTGGTGGGGTAGCCTGGGACAACACTGACTATGAAATTTATGGTCCGGTCGAGATCCTGAAATATCCACACCAAATCAAGATCTCCTTGAGTGACTTTGCAAAACCAAACTCATTTGCTGATGATTGGGACTTTGAAAGTATAAACAATATGATGTCTGACTTAGTAATGTCTGCTAAATTTACAAAACATGATTATTTGCAGGGTTCTACAAATTATGACAGCATGTACTGCTATAACCATTATGGTAACCATTTCTTGCATAAATCTGCACAACCTAGAAATGTTTTAAATTTTAATCAATGGGAACATTGTGCTACACCACCAAAAGGGAGCTCTAGAACCGCGTATGGCAAATATTCATATTTTTCAGGTTTTAACATAACTAATGCTGAAACATTTTATTACAAATTGTCAAACAAGACAGGGATGAAAACCATGATAACCAACACAAAATTGATATATTCAGATTCTTTCTTTGAAAAAATGAATACTTTTGGATTTGATTATTGGGACAAACATGTTGATTTGAAAAGTGTTTGGGGCACAAAAGAATGGCAAGTACAGGGTTTAGAAGCTTTGTTTAGAGCCTGCATGATCCCAGAACAAATGATATTTTTAAATGACACCGTTCAACAAACCACCTGTCTTGGCTTAGCCAAAATCAAAGATTTAAATAACATGTCTATTCCAAAGCCAACAATGTTTAGCAATAACTCTGAAACAGATGAAGAAATAGACATAAACCATATACTTAACCAAAACAGAACACATCCTGATTGGAAACAATGGTTGATCTGGCCCACAGATACAAATAACTGTCAAGATAGATTCTTGAATAAAACACAGGGTTTCAAAATGACCAGGCCAGACCCTAGATATCCCCAAAGACATCACCCAGGGATAATAACAACCTACAGTGTGGGCAAATTATGCCTTCAATGGCTACAAACTTCCACACTGCCTGAAATTAAGCAACACCTAACTTTACTTACTGATGGTGCTGACTTGCGTGATTTCATAATGGGACCACGCAAACAGCGTCAAAAGCGTTTCATAGCAGCCTCTGTATATGCAGCATACAATGAGGCCTGGAAGGTTACTCAAATTGAGACAGCAGAGAGAATACGGGAAATTGACCGTATTAATTTGGAAAAATCACTTTCTGTAGTGGACAATGGGTTAATGACTCTGTCCTCCAGAATTTTTTCATTGGACAGCATTGTGTCTTCAGCAATCGATATATTATCGCAAGACTTACTGTTATTACAACATGGTCAGTCACAATTGCGTTCTATTGTACAGCTTGGCTGGACGTTACAAAATCTGCGTTCAGGCTATGTGCCTTGGCGTTTAATCAACACAACGTCACTATTCCAAATCTTTAACCTTACTGATAGACAAATCGGTATGGCTCAGAAGGGTGCTGATTATACAATCTTGAGCATTGAAAAACTAGAAAGATTACCGTTGACAATGTCAGAACGACCTGTCAGTGAATGGATAATCCACGGAATCATAAATATTCCAATCTCAACCTTCAGGTTTCAATACTGCCAAAAATATATACAGGCTGGCATGTACGAGAAATTGGGAAAGGGGTACCTTAAAACAACATGGAACCTGCCCTATTCACATGCATGTGTCAGTAACAAAGGACAGAAAGTGTTTCTTAGTGGCAACAATTGTGCTATGTCACTAAGCGGCACGCTTCTGTGTAACGGTATTAGTTTGCACGGAGCCTGTGAAGGGAATTCATACAACCTTTCATGTCACCAGCAAGGCGCACCTGCAACTGAAATAGAACCATTCTTTCAAAGACTCTATAATGGGAGTTACATTCTTATTGTAGACCGCAGATGTTGTAGTCTTATGCCCGGGACTCCTTATCTCGTCACTACGACGGCGAAGGTCAAGTGCTGTGGACGTTCTTTGTTTCCCAGCTCCTTTCCAGACAGGGAGGCAAGGGCATGGCCCAGTTTGAAAATTACTTCTATTCGAATAGACACTTTAAGCAGAATGAAAACAGTGCTTCTTCAGACGCCTACAAGGCTCACGTCATCTAAAGAAACGTATGATCTACAAGTCGCAAGGACGACTGCAGAGATACATACATTATTATCAACTAATTCCCCCGTACATTTCGCGGAAATCCTGAGCGAAATCTTAAATATTTCTGATACCACTGGGGTCTCAAAGGTATTTAAGACAGTATTTTCGATGGCATTAACACCATTCAAAGCCATACTGGGTATTTTTCCAGACTTCGTCCATTCGATTTTTGGCGGACTTCCCCTGATCCTAGGACTAATTGCAGGAATCCTATTCCTAGTCCTTATTTTTCGTTATGGCAACCCATGTCACAGATCAAACTCTCGCGACAATGGAAGATACGATCCTAGCCATTGGATACCGGGACCGGATATCAAAAATCCTGGGACTATCCCGGCTTAGAGACCTAAACATGACTTGGTTTCTATCATTTCGACCAATGTGGCAAAGGTGTGTTTTACCTGTACTAAGGTGTCTGCTATGCGGAGAAGAATGCGTGTTAGACACCTGTCTGACGCTACAATCGGATGCGCCGGTGGATGCAGATACACTGTTGGTTCCTACCAAGGTTCACGCACTGTGCTGCCCTCAAAGGCTGCCAATTCTGATGACGGCATTCCTGGAATCTTCACCACTGCGATTGAAGAGTAGTGAAGTTCAAGATGAAAGCAGCATCAAACAGGTACGACCTTCTGTCAGCAATGCAAATCAGAATGTCAATGGAGACAATCATGCGCATGAATGCATGGTTACCCCTATTTCCGACTTAGAGGAACTTTCCCATGAAGCTGTTGACAGTTTTTTCGAAAGCCTGAATGATATGATGTTCTCTCCGGAACAGAAATAGAGACTTTTGAGTAAACTCGCACACGGCGTTCCCTGAATTCGGCCTTCAACTTTAAAAATAAAGTCACATGAACAATTACAATCCAGTTCACGGACAGCAACTTTTTTCAGCAAGCCCCTAAAATATTTTTCTATATATTTTTTCCCGGGACACTGATTTTCTGCTTAAAGTAAGAGACTATTCCTAGAGAACTAAGATTTCTATTTTAGATACTTTATAGACTTTAGCTGCCCGCTGGTATGTTCGCAATAGATTTTATGTGATGAAATGGTTTCGACTTTTTTTCTGTATAGCCATATTAAGAGCCATTTCATGTGTATTTCTCATATACCAACAATCAATAATGCATAACAATGCGTGTTCACTTTTGCATCTAATTCATAGCTTAAGTGCATACAATATATATGACTGCAATTTTTCAGTATATTTGAAAATTTCGAAATGCATTTATGTATTTTGGGGTGGTAAGGTATACACTATACTCTATAGTATGTTGTACTATGTTATACTATGCATAGATTAGTAGATATGACCATAGTTAGCGTGGAGTGGGTGTCGTGTATTTCTATAGGTTCTGATTCGATCCCCCTATTCCTGACCCTATTCTGGTTAAACTTACTAGCTAGTTAACTAACAGTCAGCCCATGAGGCAAGAAATCCCCCATGATGCAGATACCGTTATCTGACGCAGTCACACTACGGCACAGGAACGTGTTATCTGATTAGGTCATAACGCTTGAGATCTAATTAGACAAGCGACATTCCTCCAGCCCCTGATAAGGCATAAGACGTTCTCATAACAAATCAAACCTATGACAACCTGGATAATCCGTGCGGCCATTGTTTTGATTTCACAGAGAACTTTAGTAAAGAATGTGCTAACGAGCAAGTCGTATGACATCTTTATTGACGTACCTATGTCCATCCTTACGTCAATCTCGGCACCTTTAAGGTATAAATATTGCCGACCTTGCCCTATGCAAACACACGCGTGGTGACAAGACGGAGCAGCCATACTTGCCGAAGCCGAGAGCAGAAGCAGACCCCGCAGGCAGCAGCCCCGCCTTCCTGACGCGCTGAGAGACGCGCTGCTATCTCAAGCCGAGAGACCCAGCACCGGCGCTTCTGGGCAGCCCTCGCAGGCAGCCTGGAATATCGAGAGCAGAGAAAGAGATACCATTCCTCATTCATCCTAAATTCCAGGTACAGAACTGAATAACCCCTCCTAGAGAATTCTTTAGTTATTCACTTGGCAAAAACAAACTTAAACTAAACTGTAACTTTCTATTCCCGCCCACGCATTAGACTTAGGTCAGGTACACGGGGTAGGCGTATTTAGAAACACCAGTTGAGTACGTTTAGTCAAATGTATATGTGTATGTAAATATATTTTAATCATTTTAAACATCATATGGCTCAGAAACCATATCAATGTTTTTACAGTATTATTTTATACTATTGCTTCTAATGTATGCACTTTACTTAACTATAAGTATTGCAATAATATCGATCCATTTCTCTTGTACGAGAAAAGAGACTGATCAATAAATAACATCTTTTATTGAACACGCCCGTCTCTTCCTTTTCTCTACATTCTGATGAGACTAAGAATGCACGTACTGACTGAGTAAAATAATTGCCTTGTGCTCACACGACTCTCGAGATTGACTCTTGATTAGGGGAGAGCAAAGTTGTCATGTTCTATGGTTGTCAGAAACTAAATCCCTTCTTGTCTAATCAGGGGAGTTAATCCTTCCTTGAACATTCGAGAAAGTTTCTAGCGAACTCTGAGCTTAGCTGGCAAACCCAAAAATTAAGTCTAGTATCGACAGTAGTAGACCTAGTTAACGTCTGGCCTAGGCCTTTACTGCTGTAGGCACTATTCCAATGCGCAGAGCCTATTGGGAAAATAGGAACTACACTACAACATGTTACAGTGAAAAGAAAAGGAATGTATTTCTTAGTGGTAAAAATTGTCAAAGATCACTAAGCGGTACACTCCTATGTCAAGGCATTAACCTGCATGGAGCCTGCGAAGGGTCTTCAAATAACCTTTCATGTCACCAGCAAGGCACACCTGCAACACAGATAGAGCCATTCTTTAGACGGCTTTCTAACGGGAGCTATATTCTAATAGTGGACCACAGCTGTTGTGGCATGGTGCCAGGGACAGCCTATCTCGTAAGCGTTAGTTCCATGGTCACTTGCTGTATGCAAGTATTATATCCAAACAGCAATCCAGATATGGAGGCGGCAATATGGCCTCGTTTGAATATCTCTTCTATTCGAATTGATACTTTAAGCAGAATGAAGTCTATTCTTTTACAGACGACTGTGCCTTAGACCTCGTCCAGAGAAACGTATGATCTGCAAGTCGCAAGGACAACGGCAGAGATGCATACCCTTTTATCAACAAAGTGCCCCACACATTTCGTAGAAATACTGGGCCAAATCCTAAATATGTCTGATACCAGTGGCATCGCACATGTATTTAAGACAATTTTTTCGGGACTGTTAACACCCTTTGGAACAGTTCTGGGCATCTTCCCCAATTTTGTCCATTCTGTCTTTGGTGGCCTCCCTCTACTTTTGGGACTCGTAGCAGGAATTTTATTTTTGATTCTTCTGCTCCGATATGGCAAGCCAAGTCGCAGACAAGACTCCAGCAACGATGGAAGAAACGATCCTAGCAGTACGCTACCGGGACCGCATAACTAAAGTCCTCGGATTAGCCCGGCTAAGAGATCTGAATATGACTTGGTTTTTTTCATTCAGACCCATCTGGCAAAATTGCATCTTACCTGTGCTTCGATGTATGCTATCCGGAGAAGAATGCGTGTTGGGCATCTGTCTTGCACTACCATCAGCAGTACCAATGGATACAGATACCTTGCTAGGTCCGGTAACGACTCATGCATCGTGTTGCCCCAAGCGGCTACCTATTCTGATGACTGCATTCGTTGAGACTTCACCACTACGAGTATGTGGCAGTGGAGTACGAGATGAGAGCAGCATCACCCAGGTACAACCTTCAGTGAGCATTGCTGATCCTGACATCGATGATAGCAATCATTCTCACGACTGCACTGTTGCGGCATTTTCAAACTTGGTCGAACTTTCACCTGATGTCGTAGACCAATTTTTTGAGAGTCGGTCTGAAATGATGTTCTCCCCTGAACAGAAAGAATAACTTTTTAAGCAACAAGCACACAGCGTTCCCTGAACTCTGAATTCAGCCTTCAGCTTTGAAAATCAAAAGCTACTGAGAACAATTGGAACTATTTTTCCCCTTGAGAGCGAAATTATTTTTTTTCACTTCCAAAATATTTACCTTTTTCAGGCACATGTACTCTGCTTAAAGTAGAACTATTCTTAGAGAACAGAGCTTCTATTTTAGGAACTCTAGAGACCATATTTTACCTCAGCCTCTAGCACATGTACAGAATTTGTATTATTATGTGATGGAATGGTCTCGACCTTTTCTGTATTAAGAGCCATTTCATGTGTACATTTCCACAATTCATTCAGCTGATATATATATGCATTTTTTTATCTGAATGATACCTCTGCTTGAAAAACGTACAGTACCAATACTCATTTTCGTTTATTTACCATATACCATTTCAAATGCGAAATTTGTATTTTGGGATGGGTTGGAAAACGCATGCACCTTTATATGTTTACTATTGCTTAGTTTTAAGTAATGAGGGAAATTAGATCGTGGAGTGGGTGTTGTAATTCTATCTAGGACCCTAATTCGATATTTCTGATTTATGCCCTTATGTGGTTATAATAAATAATATCCTTATAAAGGCATAAGAATCATATCCATATTTAGTCGTAGCCCATGCAGTCCAAATTAAGCAAGGCTACTTCCCCAGGCTCCTAGAAAGTACAACGAGTTCTGTAAACAAACCAAACCTCCAGCAACCTGGGAATTCCCCATGGCTTTTGTTTTGATTTGTCCTAGAACTCCTGTGAGCACTCTAAGAACGGCCAGTTCTTAGTGACCTCTTTATTGACGTCTTATGTCCAACCTTCCGTCAAACCCGGCACCTTTCAGGTATAAATATACCAACGTTGCCTTAAGCAAACGCACGGTGGTTTGGAGCAGAGCGGCTATCTACTTGCCCGAGAGCCCAGCTGATGCGGAGAGCCCACGGACGCCGCCCCTCCCTTTTGACGCACTGAGAGAGACGCTGCCTTTTCTCCTGCCGAGAAATCCAGCTCCGGTGTTCTCAGCCTCCCTTGCGGGTTGCTGGGATATCGAGTCCTGAGAGAGATACCAGACCTCCTGCTTTCTATTACCCAGGTACGGAGCTGACTAAACCCTTAAAGAGAATTCTTGATTCAGATTCTTGGCAAAACCAACTTAACTTAAACTGCTAGTTACTAACTCCTTCCCACGTATTAGGCTTAGGTCAGGTACACCGGAGTAGGCGTATTTAGAAGCACCAGTTGAGTACGTTAGTCAATGTATATTTGTATGTATATATTTTATCTATTTTAAAGTATCATATGGCTAAGAAACCATATCAATGCTTTTACAGTATTATTTTATAATACTCTTTTTACTGTACGCACTTTACTTTATGCTAAGTATTGCAATTGTGGCAATTCATTTCTCTTGCATGAGAAAGAAGACTTCTCAATAAATAACACCTTTTATTGAAAACGCCCGTCTCTCTTTTCTCTGCACTCTGGTGAAACTAAGAATGCACGATTGACTGATTAAAATAGCTGTCTATTGTTTTCACACGACTCTAGAGATACTCTTATTCTGAGGGAGCAAAGTTGTCATGTTTTATGGTTGTCAGAAGCTAATCCCTTCTTGTCTATCCAGGGAAGTTAAACTCCTTGTTTATTCGAGAACGTTTCTAGTGACCTCTGAGCTAGCTGGCAAAACCATTAAGTCTAATATAGTCAGTAGAGACCTAGTCGACCTCAGTCCTACGTCTACACTGCTGTTTATATTATTCCAATGCGCAGAGCCTATTGGGACTATAGGAACTACAATACAAAGCCAGAGGTCCCCGGATTCCAATAATAACTCAGCGGGTTTTCCGGATTGCAGTAACTATTACCTGGTGGTCCACAGAAGTCTAAAGGTTAAGAACCACTGATCTAAATACTAAATGGAAAACAGAAGCTCCAACATTGTGTTGATGAGTTTCTTTCTAAGATGTGGAGCTGGTGACTTTTGATCGAGTCATATGAATGGTATATACAACCCCATGGCATACCTAAGTGCACAGAGAAACTGAAGGCATGGTCATTTTCAGGCTTGTAGAGTGCACACACTCCATGTAATTATCTTCTGTTTCAAAGCAATTTTTATAGCTCATTTTAACCTACGACTTGTTAATTAGTTTCAAATCAGATGCCCTTTAATCTTGACATGTTTCGGAACATGTCCCTTCCCTTCAGGAGATATGCATTTATTAATCTGGAAACAATGTAGCACAACACTGATTTAACCTCTGTTCTCTGGCATTATCTGTTCAACTCAATCCTCATTGCAAGCTTTTACTGCCGCAGTCTCATAAATCGGCCACAGTTTGATGTCCTATTTTATGCCTGCATTAAACTGCTGTTACAAAGATGGGGCATTGCTGAACGAGGGCACACGGCCCTAATTCAGACTGGTAGAAAGGGCTGCCTGTAACATCTCATCAATAGTGCACATTTATCATCACTCAACCAACACGGTTGTGATAGTTCATCGTGTGTCAGTGATGATAAAGTTAAAGATGGTGTCATTTCCATAAACCTTTCATGGTATCTGATAAACTCTCCCACAGTTTTCATGAAGTGCTTTTCCTAAAGTGTACTCTACATTCTTTAGTGGTTGTTACCTCGCTTGTGTCTATACCCCCTGATAGTACTGACAGCTGAGTGCCCGCTCATTGCTCTAAAACACTGTGCACCAGGCTCAGGGGTTTTGCGCAGTCAGACTGCGTGTGGAGGGTGGAGGGTGGGTGGTGGTGATGAGGTTAGACAGAGTGAGTGATCCCCAATCGTGGCGGGTGAGGTTGTTTGCTTCTGGTGTCCAGGGCTCTGTCCTCCTGTGGCGAGATCGAGCCGTCAAAGGCTTCTCTTGGAGGTAGAGGGTGGGGCAAGCCCTCAGAAGTCAACAGATACAATAATATTCTGTCCAGCCTTGTTCTTATTTATAGTTTGAAAGAAAGACCTTTAAGTTCACAGAAAAATGAAATATCACACAGTTCAATAAATGTACAATGACACGATTGCATCGGTCGATCTCCAGGAAGGCGCAGCGCCCCCTCGGGCGCCCTCGTCCCTCTGTAGGAGTTTCAATGTCTATGGTCCATGGATGTCCTCTGAGCGTAGGCTTTATTCAAGCTCAGGTGCAGCTGGCTCTAGATCGCCCACCTGGCTCATATAGATCTCTTTTGCCTCAGAGTTCATACAGACACTGCTCGGAGTGCAGGTTTCTCTCTGCCTCTTTGGTGGGGTTATGGCTCTGGTGGCATTGGCGGGCATGCCCGGTGTACCCGTTCCTTTAGCAGCAGCTTCATTCGGGTCAAGGACTGCTGGTAATCAGTTCAGCAGAGCCTTCACCGCGATTCTCGTTTTTGACAGGTGTGGCCCCCAGGCCAGTTGCAGACGGGTGCCCGGTGACGGCAGTTTCCACCTCAGGGCGGGGTCTTCAGTGAATGGCTGTCAGTGGCAGTTGCTGCCAGGTCGGATCGGTGCTTTCACACCAAAGGTTAATGATGGTTCTTTTTGGGACAGTTCTCCCTTGAATGTTTTGGCTCAGTTCATAACGGGAACTGCCCAGGAAGACTGCAAGACCCCACACAACACAGATGTCTCCTGGCTGTTCTCCTAATGGCAGTCTGCTTTTGTAAGAAGCTGGGTTTCTGTTGCAGTAACCCCCCCCCCCCCATACACTTTTTGCCAGACTTCTGATGCACTTTGACTTGATGTGCCCTGGGTCCACTCTCTGGGTGTTTTCCATGCTGGAAATATACTGGCCTTTTCTCCGTGGCAGGCTGTAGCGCCTGACACTCATTCCCTTTCTCACCAGGCTGGCTTCTAGGTGCTAGGCACTTCAGATCGCCTATCAAGCTATTCAGACTTCATGTTATGTCCCCTCCCCTCTGGGAGCCTGTCTGTTAGTCCGACTCCATCCATGGGCACACAGCAGTCCTTCGAGTACTATGTAAAGCATTCCTTGGTCAAGAAGATGTTGGAATACAAACAAAAGTGCGTGTGTGTGTGTGGGGGGGAGGGTTGAGTCTGATTTTTAGTATTCCCATTTTACAGGGACTGGATGCAGATCCGCTCTCTAAGACTTTGGAACTGATTTGGGATGATTATCTTGACATTTTCTGGATGTCTCTCAGACACCGCCTTTGCACAAGGTGATGACACTCGCAGGAGGCAGCAATGATGCTGCCTTCAGCAGGAGTGTCCAAAACAGGGGCACAAGGAAGTGTGAGATCTCTGCACCTGGCTGTCACCAGCCGTCCTGAAGCAGTGATGAGGGACAGACAAAAGGACAGGACGAGCCCAGAATCTTCGTCTCCTAACCATGGAAACTGCGGTCACCCGTCAATCCTACCATCTACTAAAGGGCAGTGCTTGGAAAGGACTAAATAGCAATCATCTGCTAATAAGGATTTAACTGAATTTCGCCGGGTTGCCCTGTTTACATACTCACTCACTTCAGTGTCTGGGTCTTCGCCATCCGGCTGCAGGAATTCAGTCAGTATACTTCCAATGGGGGAAGCTGTATCCACCCTCCATCTTGTGCTCCGCTAGAAAAGAACCATCTGAAATTAACCCCACTATCCCAGAACTCAGACCCCCACCAGAAAGTGTCGTATTACCACACACGTGCTACACATCCACAGTACCTATGTGCACTGGCCATGCACACGGAAGGTTAGCGCATGGGCCTGGGATTCGCACCAAAGCCGAACTTTACAGTAGACTTCACTCTTATCTGACACAACTAATGAATCACAGAACTTGGTACGCGGCCACCACCACTTTAGGTGGGTAACTCAGGACATGGAAAGTCGTGTCATCTCAGTTATGCGAGTATACACTGTCTTCCAGGTCACCCCCAGGTTCTGAGCTTTGCTTGATCATCGGTAGGACTAGGCCTTTGTGCACACGTTATATTCGCATGATTACCTGGCCTCACAAAAGTTCAGATCAGTTTCACATGCAGTCAGACACTCCGTGTAGGGGTACACACCTGTTTACCATTCTGGAGACATACCCTATCATTCAGTTTATTGATTACCATCTGTGCTGTTGCCCTGGCACAGGGCATAAGTTACCCAATCACGTTCTGCGACGCAGAGGGCAGATGTTTCGCATAGTAAACAGGTCCCCAAAAGTAGGAACCCTGTCCTGATGAAGACCCCTACAGAGGTCCACAAAGGGTAGAAACACGCTGTATTGACAACCCAGTGGAGGACTATAATTTCAAATTCGGAATGATGTAACAAAAGCCCTTTCATAGTCAATGAGTGAAGCGTATCTTTCACAACCCTGGCCATCCCTTTTGAAAAGCAACATTGATCAGCCCAATCTCAAAAGAGGACTTTCCATTAACTTTGGCAATCTACAGGTTCCTGCAATATAAGACATTCAAAAACAACTGTTACATAATCATGGGGGTGATAAACTATAGGTTTTTTTCTTAGTAATTGCATAAACTCACATACCTGCACCCTCCACTAATGGTCCCTCTTAACTCTTGTTAATGCAGTGCTCCACAGAGAAACTACATTGAATGCATGGAGTGAGTTATTTTAGTGAACATGACTAGTTCCTATAACAAACATTAACTAACAACACTGGAATACCCATTGGCCTTGGGTTACGGGGCAGTTTGCTGCCTGGGGAAAGTGCTTCAATGCATCGTCTGGTAGTAAGTGATATATAAATGTAATTACAATTACACTTGTCATTACAATTCTATAAGCAAAATATATGCCAATGATATTCCAAATGTAGTTAAGAAGCTGCACATTAGATTTGCCATGGGGTATGACTTTATATATCTCAAAAATAATTCATGCAAATTTGTTTTTAGCCAAAAGATCATGGCTGATAATTGTTTTTCTAGAAATGTAATTCAGAATACATTATTGGCACTAGCAGTCCACTCTCCTGCACGTCATCTTTTGGTCACTACTGAGCGCAAGAGACACTCCTCACTTCGTGGTTGGGTCCGGAATCGTAGTATTACTTTTTTTGGGGGGGTGGGCGTGGCCCGGGTGGGCTTTGACATTCCACCATTTCGTGACGTCGACGCGCTTCCTGCGGAAACTCCCACCTTTGGTCGTCCTCTTCAGATTCTTTTTTTCGCCGTTGGGTCTGGATCGTTGCCGAAGAGTTCCATAGTTTTTGGATGAGGGATCAAAGAAAAGTGTAGAAAATCGACGAAAATCAAGGTTCAGCTACACCGGACTACAGGTCAGGTAACTGGGATGACGAGTGAGAAGGTTTACGACCAAGATCTCAATGATCTACCGAGAATGCGCTCGCAGGGGGCTTCTTGAGTGCGGTGATGGACAAAACACAGTTCAAGTTTTACACCAAGTGCCACCACAAATACGCCAAGAAGGACCAGCATCCAGTCTGCAACCTCTGCTTGCTGGTCGACCACAGCAGGGAAGACTGCAACTCGTTCTCGCGTTTACACCCAAGACCCTCAGAGTAAGGGAGAGGCAGAGAAAGGCGAAGCACAACCAAAGACAGTCAGCAGAGTGGATCCTTTGATAAGGACTCCCAATCTGCAAAAGCCCTCGAAAAACCTAGGTCGTTGAAGATTGCCCTCGAAAAGGACACCTCGGCGCAGAGAAAGGAAGGGCAGAGGAGGCACTCTAATCCTCAACGCCGAACATGCCACCGAGATGAAGAGGAAGAAGAGGAGGCTCGAGGCCGAAATGGCGAGCATCCTGCAGCGGAAAAAGGACTTTGACGGCAAGATGAGCCAATACACCATCCCGCCGAAGCCCGCGCTCGAAGTCGAAAGAGACGACCAGGACGCCGAACCGCCGAAAACACCCAAACCAGTCGAGGAACAGGGGGACGAAGACTCTTATTTCGAGGAAGAAGGCGACGAGGATCTGCAATCCTACCAGAACTCAACGTCCTCTGAGGCACAAGACCTAGAATGGCAAGATCTCGAAGTTGAATCGTCGTAAGAAGGGGTGGACACTTACCCTTCGAGGCCCTCGCCGCCAGACGACATAGGGGTCTACAACATCGTCGTCCAAAAGGCTGCACAAACGTATGAGGAAAAAATGGGAGGAGGAGACGCCCAAGGCATGCTTTCTCCTCGAGACTCTACTGCCTCAACAAACTAGGAGCCAAACATGCTCCCTAGTCTTCTGGATCAAGGAAGAGAGGCCTTTAAGGAACCAGCAGTATGCAAGGCGGTGACTCAAAGAACAGAGAAGTATAAACATTCTTTAAAGGACCCTGCATACATCCACGGGTGAGTACCAGCCGACTCCATAATTGCAGCAACGGCTAGGAAGAGGGCCAATGTGCGCACTAATGCCGGTCCACCTCCAGACAAGGCTAGGAGGATGAATCTCACCGGGAGAAAGGTGGAGAGAAATTCGGCAATCCCTTGGTGCATTGCAAACTCCAACGCCCTGATCAACAGGCATGCAACCCAACACTGGGATGAAGTGGGGCAGCTCCTAAGGCATCTACTAGATCCGTACCAACAAAGAGCAGCTCACCTGGTAGAAGAAGGCAAAAGCATGGCAAACACATGCCTAAAATCGGCCTTGGATGCTGCAGAAACCTCGAGCAGACTAATGATAATAGGAGTGACCGAGAGAATACACGCATGGCTCAGAATTTCGGGATTCAAGCCAGAGGTGCAACGCAACATCCTGAATACACCTTTTAACGGAGAACAACTGTTCGGCACACCAGTTTACGCAGCTCAAGAAGGACAACGAGACCGCAAGGTCCATGGGAGCATTGCAGTTCAGTGGGTTGAGATGGGGCACACCCACGAGACGGGCCGGTGGTAGAGGAGGCAACATGCTTACCACATCGCATCAGACGTTCCAGCAAGGCTACCCAGGGAACAACCAAGGTTAGCAGCAGGTAGGGACAGCAGCAGCAGAACTGGCCGTATCAGCCCCGGGGACAGTCCTTTAGAGGGTGCGGAAATTGACGAGGACAGACACGAAGAGGAGGCCAACAGCCTACCTCCAAGTGACTTCACAATGAAGCCAACACCCACCCTAGCAACACCTCGAGGTGGGTACAAAGACATAGGGAAAAACAGAAACCTGACATTCCAAACAAACCGTCCCACAAACACACAACCCCAGTAGGAGGCAGGATAAAAAACTTCCTCAAGGAGTGGACGAAGGTCACAACAGACAGATACTAAACATCATACAATACGGATACTGCATAGAGCTAGAGAAACAACCCTCAAACAGAATACCAAGACACAAGGCACACCCAGCAAAGGAAATTTCGCTCTTGCAACCAGAAGCACAAGAACTGCTCAGTAAGGAGGCGATAGTTAGTACCGCACAACCAGAGGAACAGGGGGGTTTACTCCACTTATTTCCTTGTGCCAAAGGTGGACAAAACACTAAGACCCATCCTAGATCTAACGTTCTTGAACAAGTTCATAAGGACTCAAAGATTCAAAATGAATTCCCTGCAAGAGGCAATACCACAAATACATGGCAACTATATATTTAAAGGACGTGTACTTACACATCCCAATCAACCACAAGCACAAACGTCTTCGAAGGTTTGTGATCAACCAAACTCATTACCAGTTCATAGTACTGGCATTCGGACTCAAATCCGCACTAAGGGTGTTTACAAAATGCCTAGCCGCAGTAGCAGCGCACTTACGAAGGCAAGGGATATACGTATATCCCTACCTCGACGACTGGCTCGTTCATATAGCCAACTGGGGTTCTCAATTCATTAAGAAAAATCATTAAGCGACCTGGAGCAGATCAAAATATTCTTAGGGGCGGAGATCGAAACCATACAGGCCAAAGTGTTCCCCAGCAGGAAGAGAATATTGGCGATACTGAAAGAGACTCGTCTTTACCGCAAGGGCAAAGTTCCGACAGTGAGCAAGCTAATGGGATGATGGCATCATGCACCCAAATATTTGACTCCACATGAGGCCATTCCAGGAATAGATACAGAAGCAATGGTCACAGGCAACAGGGAGTTGGGAAGATCTAGTGGTTGTCACACACACAGTGCATCAGGAAATGGCGTGGTGGAACAAGTAAAATATATCACAGGGGAAACCATTCACACAACCAACTCCAACAGTGACCATCACAACGGAAGCCTCCCAGCTGGGGTGTGACACACACATGAAGAAGCTCAAGGTGTGGGGTCTATGGTCTCAGCAAGTTGTGGTCAGATATATCAACTACCTAGAACTAAAAACTGTGTTCCTAGCCTTAAAAGCCTTTTAAAAGCAGCTGTACGGAAACAGTGTGTTGATCCAAATGGACTAAATAAATAAGAAAATGGTACCTTGGTTCTCGGTATAAATTTTCAATTGAAATAAGGAATAATAATAAAATATTCCTTATTAAGTGTTTATATCACTATGACCACACTTTATGTATGTTTACCTTTTACAATCTCCTATCTCGTCGTGAAACACAATACGCCTTGGGCTATTACTGATTGATTTTTTATTTTATCAAAGTAAAGAGATTTAAAAAAAAAATTTGTTTTCAATTCTAACACATTTGTATATACAAATAATTTTTACATATATACAAAAAGAAGCCCTTCATTTCCAAAATAGGATGTCACAATGAAAGAGTAGACCGGACATTCCTATCGAGATCAAACAGAATAATGTGAGGAAAACAAATAGGTAAAACTTATTTCAACCAAATGTTTTTTTAGTTCCTCAACAAATTATTTAAATTAATCAAAAGTATTTTTTATATATATCTGTTGTCTCTTTACAGTCAGATCCAAATGGACAACAGGACTACCATGTTCTACATCAAAAAGCAAGGGGCAACACAATCGGTAGCACTGTCGGGGCTAGCACAGGAAATATGCGCATGGGCCATCCCTCGAAGGATAGACCTACTAGCAATACATCTCCCAGGGAAGGACAATGTGGAAGCAGACCGACTCAGCAGGCAGATGTCCACATCCCACGAATGGGAGATCAACCAGCAGGAAATAGAAAAAATATTCCAAAGGTGGGGAACACCACAAATAGACCTATTTGCAACACACCAGAATGCAAAATACCAAATCTTTGCATCCAGACAACCAGGCCATCGGTTACAAGGGAATAAGTTGGTCAAAGACATTTGCATATGCTTTTCCCCCAATACCACTAATACAGAGGGTACTCAACAAATGCAGGATCAGGAACATGACGCTAATACTGGTAGCACCTCAGTGGGCCAGACAGTCCTGGTTCTCGCAGATAGCAGAAATGGCACAAGAACCAGCACACAGATTCCCAAGAAGAAGAGACCTGTTAACAATGCAGGACGGAAGGGTGTTCTACCCAGAGCCTCAGCCTAGCAGCATGGCTCCTGAAGACCTAGAATTTGCGCATCTCAAACTACCAGCAAGTACTATGGCAGTACTCAGGGAGGCAAGGAGACTGACAACAAGAAAGTGCTACATAGCAAAATGGCAAAGGTTCTCCCAATGGTGCATTAAGGAGAAACTACAACAGAAGATCACAAGGGAATCCACAGTACTAAGATACTTAGCACACCTGCTACAAAGCAAACTAAGCTACACATCCCTAAGGGTGCACATAGCTGCGATAGTAGCTTACACAAGGGGAGAAATAGGGAAGAGTTTCTTCACCTCCCAAGTTGTAAAACGATTTCTGGACGGAGCTAAAAGGATTGCACCCCAAAAAAGGCTGCCAACACCAAAATGGAACCTCATTGTGGTGCTAACTCAATTGATGAAGGCGCCCTTTGAACCTATTCACAAGGCTACACTGCATATGCTCACACTAAAGACAGCCTTCTAAGTGGCTATCGCGTTTCTACGAAGAGTAAGTGAATTGCAAGCGCTAACACTCCAAGATCCCTACCTACAAATACACTGCGACCGGATTGTAATGAGAACGGACCCACACTTCATGCCAAAGGTGGTGTCTCGATTCCACATTAACCAAACAATCCAAATACTGAGTTTTTTCCAAAAACCTACTACAAGCACAGAAAGGGCGCTACACACACTAGAGGCCAGAAGGGCTGTGATGCGCTATATAGAAAGGACAAAGGAGTGCAGGAAAATGAAGCAGCTGTTTGTATCCTTTGCCAGCAGTTTCTTGGGATGGCCAGTCACCAAAAACACCATTGCACGGTGGATTGCACAAACCATTCAACTCTGCCACAAGCAAGCAGGACAACACTTACAAGGATCAACTCAAGCTCACTCTACAAGGAAGAAAGGAGCAGCAATTGCGTTTCCAGCAAACACACCGATTCAAGACATTTGCCAAGCTGCAACCTGGTCTTCAGTGCATACATTCACTAAGCACTACTGTGTGGATATTCAAATGAATAAGGAACGTAAGTGGGTCAGAAGGTCTTACAACACATTTTCAGTAACCACTGCTCCTCTTCCACCCAACCACCACAATAAGGACAAACCGCTACTAAGTCTATGCACAGCATAGTGAAACCAGAAAGATTCACGCTGCAAAACATATAGTTTCTTACCTGTCCGTGTTTTGCAGCTTGAAGACTTTCTGGATTCACTAGCGATCCGACCCTCCTCCGCCAGAAAGATGAGACCGGAGGAAAGGAGGATGAAATTGCAATCATAATGAAATGGATCAACAAAAGAAGATCACACAAGACAAGAAAAAAGGGTCCGAAGATGGCGACCAAAGGTGGGAGCTTCTGCAGAAATGGTGGAATGTCGACTCCCACCTGGGCCACACAAAAAAAAGGAAAAGAGGAAATACTACAATTCCGGACACAACCACTAGATGACGGAATAATACACAGCATAGTGAATCCAGAAAGTCTTCAAGCTGCAAAACTACACCGACAAGTAAGAAACTATACGTTTTCATTTATGAAACAACAGCAGACCTTTTGACTCAACTTCTTAAATTTGCAAACACCAGCCCGCTAAAGGTTTATCCCATATGTTGCAAATACACATTTACAATCTAATAAAAAAATATATAAACCTCAGTCCCACTTGGGCTTCAGGGAGCTATACCATTACAGTTTCACACAACACATGAACACTTTCCTTATTAGGACTGGTGACACAACACAAGGCCACAACCCTCTACCAAGTAGCGCGATGAGTGCAACCCTCTTTCAGGACTGAAACACACTACAGAAACACATCACTATAAGAAATGGTCACACATTAGTGGAGCACGACTCTCTACCAGTATATGAGTGACACATCACAGGAGCACAGCTCTCTTACTGTATACTATTGACAAAGCACAGTAACACAATCTTCTTCTTCTATAATAGTTACACATAGAGGGGCACAAACCTCTACCTGCCTACTAGTGGCACAGCACAGGAGCACAACTCTCTATCTGTATAGTAGTTTAAGCTTCCACCAGGAGTGAATACATACCTGACTCCTCAGTATTTCTGAGTCCAGCTCTTCATGGTGACGCCAGAGAGACCTCCTCTCTCAAGAGCTGAAACCCTCCTATTCCAGGCTGGGGTGAAACGTACCTCACCTTAAAACTCACACCCTCCTGTCTTAGGACGAGATGTCTAACCAACCTCCAAGCCCATCATCTATAGGAATTTGTGAACTACCTGCAGAAACTGGTATCTATCTGGTAATTATCCATTGAAAAGCAGAATACTTCTATTTCCAGTATAATTTTCAGTGTGAAATTACCCACCTCATCACTCTAAAAGAGGGACAGAGTAGGTAAATGTCACAATGCCCTCTGCACATCCAGTGCTGTGGCAACATGGGGTTATTCCCCACCCCCTCAAATCTCCTGTCTTCCATCTTGAAACTTCCTGGCTCCATCTCATGTACATGCTCGCGTGTCAGCCTCACTCACACTTGAATTCAGCTAGTCTGTCCACTCAGTCTGACTCTGGGTCTTTGACTGTCTCATCCTGCAGTGGGTTCTCTCCCTTGTACTTTCTCCATGGATCAAACTTCCCCGCAGCTTTACAACTTCTGACCTCTCTGTGGTTTGTGAGGTGTCTGTGGGGAGAGCGCAGGAGCTTGAGAAGGACGTGATATGGCAGAAGGGAAGGTACTTAAGGAGACTGTTGTTCAGAGATGAGAAAAACCAAATAAGTGTTCTGATATTTGAAAGAACCTGAGCCCTCCCCCTCAAGACTCTCACCCTAAGGATACATTGCTTGTACGAGGCTTCACAATATCTAATCAGCTTTTCTTTGCTTCTGACAGGACAAGTTAACAACTGAGAAGCAGAAAATTGACTCTGAGTTTGAAAAACTGCGAAAGCTGCTGAAAGAGAATGAGCAAAGACTGCACAGGAGACTGAAGGAGATGGAGTGGAAAATCACCATGGTGGAAAATGCAATTATCACCAAATTTTCCAATCAAATCACATCACTCAATGCCCTGATAACGGAGATAGAAAACCAGTGTGAGGAGCCAGCGTGGGAACTCCTGAAGGTGAGATGTTTTTTGATAAATTCAAGGATGAGAAGGAATATTTCTACTTTGTGTGCAGCGTTCAGTGTGTAAGGGTAACGCACATGATCTACTGACAGTCAATGCACAGTGACCCCATGCACTCTGACACTTGCACACAACATACAGAGGGGCGTTATTTACACTGCCCCTTGTGTCCTGTGATCTCCATGCAGTATACAACAGGGGAATTTGCAGTGACTACCCAGAGTGTTGCATACATGTCAATAACCCATTGTTTGCCTCCCATGTTATATGGATTATGTTGTCCTTAAGCACAGCTGTATCCCCCTCAATCTGTTCCAGTGGTTTTTCCCTCACTTTGGAATGCTGAGCCCGTGGTGACTAACAGTCAAACAAAAACGCTCCTTATTAGTCTCTGTGGCTAGACACTATTACCTAGACATAACCGAGAAATCCAGTTGTTGTTTCTAGTACATGCAGGTTTCAATATATAACTCAGGACATGGGGTTGAAAACAGACACGAGAACAGGTCCTGGGACGAGACTGCACTGCATGGGCTGAAGAACAACTATCTATGTATGCTAGGGTATGGGGTCCGCCACTGAGCCCAGAAATCTAAAATCACTCATCTTCGTAGTGTGGAGGGGAGGGGGTAAAGGGGGTGAGATATAGGCAAACTGTCGAATTTCATTGTATATGGATTAGTAATTATTCTAATGACATTTCTGTTTTACGTTTGTGTCATAGTCATGGCGCACTTATTGCATATTAGAGCACAATAGTTTAAATGAATATTTTGAACTTCCTTCATGTCCCTTTTCAATTCTATTGTGGACCGGTACGAGTGCGAGAATCAAAGGAAGTGAACTGTCACCGCAATGTCTGAGAGGGTTGGAAGTGTTGTGTTCAGGGATGCCAAATCACTTGTGTAGGAAGCTGACTCTGTGTATATACTACACCAAAATGAGGTATAGTGTTCACAGAGTCCAGTGGAACCCTAAAGGTAGACGGAGGTAAAAGTAGATAGCACCTTACTCTCTATTTGTGGTATTGTAGGCAAGAAGTAAGGCTTTATCAGAGGGTAGTTTAAGCATTTGTTGTACACACCCGGGCAGCAAATGGTGTTACACACTCAAAGACTGAACTCAGACCCATTTTGTTTGTATAAAAATATTTAGTTATATTTATTTTCTATAACCAAGCAAGGCTCGCACAGGTAAGTGTAAATGGTACCTTTTCAAGGCAGGTTGAACAATCCAAGCACGCTGAATGAAAATGACTTTGTTACAGGTTTGTAAATGCTTTGAATACAGTTGAAATTACTGTTAGATTACTTTTCAGATTACTTTTTCTACTCTGTGTGATATGTCTAGATATCACACTTGGACCTTTCCAAGAGAAAAGGTAAGTAAATCAGTTTTTAGTTATATGCAGTTTTTCAAGTTCTCATACAAAACCAACTCCACACAACAATTTTCACAAGAAAGCAGTCAATGCAGTCCTATGGAAAGAAATGAAGTTAATGATTTCGAGGTAAGTACTTACGTTTGGGAGTTGGTTTTCTGGGGTTAGAACTAGGGTTCCTCCAGGGTCAAGGATGCACTCTCAAAGCACCCACAGCGGCACGATGGCGGCCGGGTGCAGAATGCTGAGGCCCAATGTTATCCAACAGGAGGATAAAGGACCTCCGGTTGGTGGCTGCTCATCAGCAGGTCACAAGGTTGTGGGAGCAAAGCTCCTTGTGTTAGGTTCAGAACAAAGGGGGATCTGAGGTAGCACCAAAAGTACACATCTGCTGCGGCACAGGGGAGGCTCGGTGCAGGGTGCTGTTTTGGCGTCGAATGCCCTGTTTTTTTCAATGGCAGTTGCCGGTTTTGGATTTTGGCTGCATGCTCGGTCCTGGAAGACTTCCGGGAGAAACCAACAGCTGGGCAGGTAAGTTGGAGGACTCTGGGACATAGGTGCACCTCTGGTTCTCCTCTCCTGGGTGCGCAGGGTGGATGGCTGCAGGGGTGTCTTTTGAGGTCTGATTTCACTTCACCTTACCGGGCCACTCGTGGGTGACGGGGTCTCCATGCAGAGGATGCAGGTCACGTCAGGCGTCCTGGAGAGGTCAACCAACGCTGGACTCTGACTATGGATCGCTGGGGGACTTCGCTGGGACAGGTGGGCCACTTAGATTCGGCCCGTGGGCAACGGGTGCAGTGGTGGTTCCAGGCACCGAGTTACTTCGTCCTTAGCAGGCTCAGAGTCTGTCTTTGGAGTTTATTTAGAACAGAGCTGTTGTTCACAGGAGATCCGGTCTTGGTTTAAAGCAGTCAGTCCTCCCAGGAGTCTTGGAGGTTGTTGGCTGCTGGACAGGTCGACTTTTGGTGCAGGATTCTCTGGAAACTGCAGACTGGCCGGTAGGGCTGAGGCCAAGTTAGTTCTTTTCTGCAGTCTACTCTGCTGGGCGTCTTCTTTCATCCTCCTTATGATTTGGCTGCAGGAATCTGTCTCTTGGTTCAGGGATCCCCCCCCAAATACTGTATTTAGGGGGCGTTTTAGGGGTCTCGAGGTCAGTAGCCAATGGGCTACTGACCTTAGGGTGACTACACCCTTGGTGTGCTCAACCCCACGTGAGGAGCGGGCACAATCCTTATTCCTGGATGGCCCGTGCCTGCCATCTGCAAGATGACGGGCACTGAAGAGTGGGCTTCACCTCGCTCCCCCCCCCCCCTTGAGGGGGGGGTTGGCAGAGGTGGGCAACCCTTCTGGGTGTGCTAATTTTTCCCGCCCGTCTTCCCACCGAAAGCCCGTCTTCCCACCGAAAAGGAGGAAAGACAGGAAGGGGGTCTGCTCCTGATCGCAGGAGAGGCTGAGGGTTGTGTTACAAAGGCAGCCAGGCCTATGAAGCTCCCCTGCCACAGATGGCTCTTCCTGGCCTGGGGGAGGTGTGAACACCTCTGCCCAGCAAAGGCTTTGTTTTTGGGCTCAGGGAGTGAAGGGTCCCATCCCAGGGGTCCAGAAACATATCTTGTGTTGGCAGGCTGGTGTGTACCAGTCAGAGTACCCACCAGAGGCTGGTCATTTTTCATTTAAGATGCCCTCTGAGTGAATTTTTCATTAGATCCCACACTAGCATCACTGTGGGTTTAATGTGCTGAGAAGTTTGATACCAAACTTCCCAGTTTTCATTAAAGCCATTATGTTGTTGTGGAGTTTGTTATGACAAACTCCCAGCGCCATATACTCTTAATGGCATTACTGCACTTACTATGTCTAACAATTGGTGTAGACACTGTAGGGGTACCTGGCCCATGCACCTGTACCCTCACCACTGGTATAGTGCATCCAGCTAGAGGGGTGACTGACCTTTGCCAGGGCAGTGGGTTGTGTGCGATGTCGACTCTTCACTTTGCTCTGCACCAAAACATGCAGTCTGCAATGGAAGTGAGTGTGTAGAAGGTTCAGGGCCTCTAATGGTGACACAATAAGTGCTGCAGCTCTTAGAGGCCTACTCTTACCACCATGCCCTTGGTACCTATGGTACATTTTACAAGAGACTGACATGTTACCAGAGAGGTGCCAATTGAGGGTACAAGGTACAGCTTGGGAAAGAACACAGGCCATGGTAGCAAGAGCAAATGATACTTTTGTTATAGTCGAAACTGCGGATAGACACAGCCCCTCAAGATGCGTTGTATGACTTAAAAGTCCAAATTGAACGTGATGTTAAACGCCCCATTAAAGCTGACTTCTGGGAACATGTTACTTTATCGTATGACATCTTGGCAGAGGTCGATTGGCCGCCTCTGTTTCTACGCTCATCACCCCAAGGTGAGAATGTGATACTTCTGTCTTTCTTGTCCCAGAAGAGTCAAACAAGCCAATGCAGCAGATTGGGCTCTTGCCCTAGTCCCTGCACTTTATTGCAATCATGTAGGCTAGGATAAGGAGTCTCCTTATCATATTACACCTTTACGGTCCAGCCCTCAAGTCCAACTACAATATCCTACTAAAGCACCCATCAAGGAAATTCTTTCCCAACTGGAGTACTAGGGAGTAATTGAACAGTGTGTCTCTCAGATGAAAAACCCTCTTTTCTTTTTCCTGTTTTTAAACCGGGTTGTTCCTATTGCATGGTCTTAGACTATAGACATTTAAATTGTCATACACACATTTGCAGCACAAAACATGCACAGTGCAGCCCTCGTCAATAATTTGGTCCAAAAAAAATATAAAACTACCTTAGATATTTCCCATGTTTTTTTCAGCAATAATCTGGCTATTGAAAGCTGGAATTGAACCGCTTTTAGCGCACTGGGTTTTAAATGTGCTACGCACAAATTCCTATGGGCTATAAAAATAGCTCTGGCTTATTTTCTTAATGCATTATGTCAATTCTTCAGGATTTTGACCGAGGTTCCCTGTCCTATGTAGATGATATTTACCTAACCGATGATGAATTAAATTCCCACTCGACCAGGGTAGGTGGCATTATATTGGGATTTACTGAACTTGGTTGCAAGTTAAACTTCAGACGCCATTTGCGTCAGACTCTAAGTCCTCTGAGTTTGGGGTTCCCCAGGGCTCTGCCTTGAGTCAGACAGTGTTCAATGTCTATATGTCCCCTTTGGCAACTCTGGTGGAATCCTTTGGAGTGCAGATCAGCTGTTACTTTGACGGAATGCAGATTATTCTAACTTGGGGCGGGATCATCTCTGGTGCCCAATTTGAAGCCTGTCTGTCAGCAGTGTTTCAATGGATGTACCAGAGTAACCTCCAGTGTAATACAAGCAAAACAGATGTACTGTTTTTTGGTCCCCCCCCCCCACTCTTGTGGGGTGGTGAGGTTTGACCTAGCTCTGCTCCCTATACTTCAACTCTAACCATGGTGGTTAAGAGCCTGGAATTAAAGTTCGATAGTAACCTGTCTTTTAAACCACAAGTGGAGAGCACAGTTGGGATCTGCTTTGGCCTTCTCCTGTTTTTGAGGACATTTCTGTTCCTTCTTCCGGCTCCTTACCAGAAGTTGATAGTCCATGCCCTAATACCATCTCGGCTGGACTGTGCTAATGCATTATACTGGGGCATTCCCTGTACCAACTAACTTAAGAGACTCCAGTTAGTGCAGAATTCTGCAGCCAGGCTACTGCTCAACATTCTTAGGAACTTTTCTGTTCAGCGCCATCTTAAGGAGTTACAGAGGCTTCCCAGACTGAGCGAGAGTGAAGTTTGAGACTGGTGCTTACCCATAGAGGTTTCTATGGTATAGGCCCTAAATATCTATCCAAGCAATTTCTCTCCCCCCCCACCCCCCACCCCTCAATTATCCTTTTCCAAGCCCTTCATTCAGCTTATGCATTCCTGGCTGTTGTGCCTAAGACGTGGTGAAAGAGTTGAGGAGGCACTGCCTTCTCGGCGCTAGGTGCTGCCAGCTGGAATGCTCTTCTCTTGAATCTATGTGCGACCAGGTTTGTCAGCTCTTTTAAACGTGGCCTGAAAATGTGGCTTATGATTGATGCCTTTTAGACTTTGTCCCTCTAGTGGCAAGACCAGGAGTCTATTGTACCTGTAGCGCCAGGACACTATAGAGTAGCTGCACTAAAAAGAAAAGTAAAATAGTAAAATATTGCTTTTTCTAAGTGTCCTTTTCCTAGGATATGACCTCATTCTTGAGGGGAAAAAGCCTTGCCACTCATTTTTTAGGTCTCTGCTGTCGAAAGCAGCGCATGCATTGCTCTCGTCATAAGAGTGCTTCTTGGAATCAATACAGATTCCGAAGCTCTCGGAGGCGGAGTTGAAGCCCCGCCCACCGTCCTCATTCGCTGGCGTCATCTTCCATGCAAAACGCTGGTTTCTGATTGTAAAGGAGGCTTCTTAGTCCCCCCCCCCATGTTGCCGCCTTGTCTCCTTTTTGCCCCGACCACCAGGATTTGATCTTTTACTGGCGGCATGATACTGTGGCCTTTAATTACTCGGTAAGAACGATTTGTTTCCCCTCCCCTCTATCTCTCTCCCCGAGCAGACCCTTCCCTCTGTATCTCTGAGACTCAGCTGCTTGCTCCTTCCAGTTTTGCGAGGCAATTTCTTCCCGTTTCTCTAACCAGGAAGGAACCGACACATCACCTCCCCGAAGCAAGGAACCAACGCATCACCTTCCCTGCGCCCCTGTTGTTTGTTTTGCGTGACGCATCCAAGGTACTTTGAGAGTAAAGTGTCGCTTTTACCTTCTACGTTGAACTAAGCTATTTCTACCATTTGAAAGTCCTATTTTTATTACAGTATTGTGGATTGTTTGTCGTTTTGTCTTGTGTTAAGTCTAGTAAAGATTACTAATTGTTCTAAACTGGTGTGGTGTCCAGTTGTAGTGTTTTCACTGTATTACTGTATGTGTTCACAAATGCCTCTGAGATAAGCCTGTCTGCTCGTGCCAAGCTACCAAGGGGGTGAGCAGGGGTTATTCAGGAGTGTATCTCCCTTTCCCTGACTAGAAGCAAGGGTCCCTATTTGGACAACGGTGTATACCATTGCCGAATAGAGAGACCCCCTTTTCTAACAATAGTGAATTTTTGGCTGCCGTTAATGCAAATAAAGACTGCACCCCTTTACCGAAGGGTTTTCCCTCCAATTTTTCTTATTTAAATGACAAAATTATTTCTTTTGGAACTATTCTGGGGCATGGTGATCGTTCGATACCCAATTAAGACCGCCGAACTACATTGGTGCAGGCTGCCCATGAAGGACTTTCATCCGCACTTGCTGATGTGGCAGCCACAATTTCGTTTCTACAGCAACGGTATTGGTGTCACGGTTTATATCAACAGGCCAAAAAATATATCCTGTGTTGTGACATTTGTCAATAAATTAAAGTTTCAACCGTAGCCCGGCCGCCAGAAACACATTTGTTTATTACCGTTGCATTTATTTGGATCACTGTGGTCCATTATTTTCGGACACTGGGTTCAAATTTATTTTGGTTGCAGTCAGTTCTTGCTCTAGATTCCTCTGGGTTTGACCACAGGGTTCAGCTGAAGATTGAACTGTATTTAAGACTTGCAAGTCTTTATTGGGACAAATGCATGCAGTGCATTCTACTTGGACCAGGCCCTGGCTTTCGCTTCAAATCGTACTGGAATTTTTGGTATCCCTCGGTGCACAGGTGAATTATTCTTCTCTATATATGCCCGTGGTCAATTCTGTTGTGGAGAGGATGAACTGTGACTTAAAAAGTCCTTAACGGCTAGAGTAATAGGCACTGGGTGTAGTTGGATCTATCACCTTTACGGGGTTCAAAGGGTTCTAAATAACCTCCCTAAAAGATCTCTGGGTGGGTGGACCCCATACGAAGTACTTTTTGCCATCAAGCTGTTGGTTCTTGACCTTGACGGGCCAGCCATTGGAGCAGCTACCACAACTTTTTGACGTAGATATTCGTTGTGCTGTCTTGCAGGATCTACAAAAGTTCTGTGACGCCCAGTCAAGCAACCCTTTCAGTGTGTCTCCTTCTTTGAGTGCCAATGTGAAACCTGAAGTTTCTGGCTGGATCACCAAAATAGAAGATCTTGTACGTGACAAGATGGTGATAAAGAAAGAATTTGGATCTTCTTACCAAGCACAGGTGCCTGTCCTGGGTGTCCCAGCCACAAGGACTGTTATCCTGCCACCTCTTCCTGGTTCTTAAGACACACGGTTTGTCTTCAATGAACATGTCAAGTTATACCATGTGGTCAATTCTGCATAGTAGATCACAGATTATCCTTACCGTTACACAGAGAGCACCACCAATGCTGTTCCTCCTCTGCGGGGTCTATTCTCACTAACACCACTGTTATTTCTGCTAAGTCTTCTCCACCTGACCCCGTTTATATGGATCCACCTCTTTTGGATTTTTCCAACACGGTTCCTCAACCGGCGCATCCTGCTTTTCAACTAACTGCTTCTGGATGCCATATGGAGAAGGATGATTTTTCTTCAGACCGTGTTTTGCACACTCCGCCAGCAAGGATCTGTGTTTTTTATTTCCTGGGTGGAACACACTTATCTAGTCCTGCCTTGGATATATGTTTGGTTCACTCTTTTGTTTGGTTTCCTTTTTCTTCTGGATTGGATTTGTGATTGTCTTCATCCTATTAATCAATGGCCACTACCTCCCAGAACGTTCTGTTACAGAACTGGTTGATGGGGTATTGCCCCCCCCCCCCTCCCCATACTTCTTCCCATAAAGGAAAAGAGACTTTTCCATCGTTAACCTTTCAGCTGTTCCAGTAACTGATGGAATTGTTTGGGATAAAGTTTCTTTGGATATGTTCGGCCCTACGGATATCCTGAGAATACTATATGTGTTCAAAGTTTCTGTGGGTGCTGTGATGGTACCTGGGTTGCATTCAGATTATTGGGCTGCTGAAATTATAAATCCTATGCTTTCTGAGTCAGTCTATTACTATGTTTTTTTAATTTGAGGACCTTTATCTTAATTCTGCTAACTATGCTGAGATATTCTGTTACCACCATTACGGCCAACATTGTCTGCACAGGGCCAGCGTCCCAACGTAACTGTTTAATTATCCACAATGGGAACATTGCCTGACCCTCCACAGGTAGTTCCAAAACATACAAGAGACATTCACATATTTTTCACGGTATGATGCTTCAGATCCTACATCATATTAATCCCATCCCCACCCAAAAAATACATGCTTATGCAAACAAAGCGAATATATACCGCTTAGTTTGTTAATCAATTAACACTTAAGGGCTATGATTATTAGAAAGACAAAAGTTAACTAAAATCAATCTGGGGAACCAAACTGTGGCAAGTTCAAGGTACGGAAACCTTGTTCCAAGCATGTTTAATTCCAATACAAATTATTTTTCTGAATGATACCGACCAGCTGACTACATGTCTGGGACTGGCAAATATTTAAGAAATGAATGCTCTGGATATTCTCTATTGCTCGCTTTGACAACTGACACAATTTGACACGTTATACTGAAGAACAGCTCAATAGCATGGTGCAGATGATACCTTTAACTCCACATTTTCAGGTCCATACCGGTGGTTATTGTGTCCAGTAGACACAAATGGTTGTCATGCTTGTCTTCTTAATTCCACAGTTGGGTTTAAGTCAAGCCGACCGACCACTGATATTCTAATTCCCAACATTCAGTGAGAAAAATGTGTACACAATGGTTAGAATATTTTCACACTTTCTGCAGAGAAACGTCTTTCTCATCTCTCTGAAGATACAGATTTATTAGATTTCTTATTGGGGCCCTAAATCTCCACGTTCTAAAAGATTTATTTATGCTCCGTATAATGAAATTTGGAAACTGTCTCAAATGGAAGCAGCCGCACATTTAAGACATTGATCAGGATAATTTGGATTGAGTGCTTGATGTAGTCGATAATAGTATTAATATGTTGTCGTCTTGCATTTATAATTTGAGTAACATTGTGTTATCTGTTAACCCCTTCGCCGCAGCGTGAGGGGGTGCGAGCTCAGCGCTTCCGTGCTCATGACGGCTCCACGCCGTCATGAGTCATGGGCGGCGTGTGCTCATGACGGCGTGAAGCCGTCATGAGCCCGCCCACTCACTAATTCGCCCGCACAGGCCGGGAATTAGTGGGGCGTGGGAGGAGTGGCAGTTGGATAACGGCTCCACGCCGTCATGAGCACACGGCGCCCGTGGCTCATGACGGCGTGGAGCTGTCATGAGTACCAAAGAGGCTCATGATATTATCCATAGTGATATGTCAACATTGTATTATGGACCAAGTCAGCTTAGATCGATCATGCAGTTTAGCGGGACACTACAAACTCTTAAGAATGAGCGTGTACCATGGCGCTATTTGAATTCACCCAGCTTATTTTTGTCATTTAATTTAACACGCAAACAACAACTGATGATAATGAAAGACTCTACTTATACAATGCTGCATTTAGAAAAGTTATAACCACTTCCATTTACAATAGCTGAAACGTCTTTGGCTGTATGGCTAATATATTGTGTAATATTCTTACCTATTTCAGCATTTCAGTTCACAGCTTGCATGAAAAATTTGTGGTTCACAGATATTAACCCTTGGGAGGCAGCTTCATTCATGAATTATGGTCCCTTCCCTTTTCTGATCTCTCTGAACGGGGCAATAAGGACGTTTTCCTTACTGGAGAGTAGTGTGACTCTTCCTTTTTTTTATTTATTTTTTATTTATTTTATTGTCACAAACATAACACAAAAAAACAACCAGCCATATATAGCACAAGTATTGATGGAAATGACCAAAACATCTCAAATTAATCATTTAAAATATTCACATATCTCGAATACGCCAGTCAACCAGATAATCATCTGAAGCGGGGCCAATTGGAATAATAAAAGAAGAAAACATACAGATTAATTGGAATGATACATGAGACCAACGTAAATAACACCCCCAAAATATGAAGAATGTTACAAAAGACTTGGAGCAAGCAGCAGCAATTAATCCCATTGCAAGCTAGACCACACCTTCCCAAATGTAACCCTTGAACGTAGGCCCCGTGCTTTTGCTAACGCCAGTTCCATTTAAAAAATTCCCCTAAGTAACAACCAGAAGTCACTGATTTTAGGACTAGCTGCCTCAATCCAGGCCCTGGCAATGCAGAGCCGTGCCGCACTAATAATAATTGAAACTAGCGATTTAGATAGATTACCTGACTCTCTAACCGAGCCCAGAATTATTTCTCTTTCCGTTATATGTATTAGTGTACCTGATAACCTACTCAGCACCGAGGCAATCTCAAACCAAAATGTATTTAGACATGGGCATAAAATAAACATATGTCTAAGATCAGCAGCGTACAAGTTACACTTTGGGCAAAATGATTTCGGAGAACCCTGGGAGTTTGCCCATTTTGAAATAACTGCGGAGTATAATACAGCATAAACATAATACGATGCTGATGCAGCTTCAGATTGATTGAAGAGACAGCAGAATTAATTGTAGCCAGGGAGTCATGAAATTCTTCCATACTGATTCCAGTTGCAAACATATGGTTGATCTTAGCTACCCTTATCAAGCCATCATCTAATGTTTCTTGCATGAAGCCCTGATAGGCTTTACCAATCTGACGCCGACCAGGGGTGAGAAAGATAGCCCGAAGTACGGCAGAAGTGTGCCCTTCCCTTGTAAGAAATAATTTCTGATTTGCAAATATTTAAAAAATGAATTCTGTAATATCCCAAACTCACTTTTTAAAGAAGCAAATGACCTAAAGCCCCCTTCATCATAGATCTGCCCCAGTCGTATTATTCCAGCCGGTTGCCATTTTCTACAGACGGCATCTGAGATCATTCCCGGAAACCTAGGATCAGCCCATAAATAAGTATGTTCATGTAAGTCAGGCAAAGAGTAAGTTTTACAGCTATCTTGCCATATGTTATAAATGTGCCTGACTACCTTGAAACAAACTCTCTTAAAGTAATTTGGGGCCGACATGTAGTTTAGGAGGAACTCACTATTAGGACCAAATGTAAGCTGATACGCTAGCCAAATTTTACCCACCGTAGGTCAAAAAAGTACACTCTGGATACGATTGAGGAAGGCAGCCCAAAAATAAGTTTTAAAATCAGGTAGCTGAAAACCACCTTGCTCATAAGTCAACTTAATGTACCGGAGTGCTCTCCTAACTTTACGATAGCCCCATATAAAACTACCAATCGCAGAGTCAAGTCGCTTAAAAAATGAATTTGGGACTCTAAAAGTAACTGAACGAAATAAATAACGAAATTTGGGCAAGACATTCATTTTTACTATATTGCATCTCCCAAGAATAGTCCGCGGCAGCCTATGCCATCTACGCAGATCTACGGTAATTTGTTTTAGTAGACGTTCATAGTTTAGTGACTTATAATCATTTATACATCCACTGAGACAAATACCGAGATAAGTAGCTGTGGTAGTAACACCAAGCTGCGGTACAGGAGATGCAGGAACATAATTAAGAATAGATTGTGTTTTGTCATGATTGAGCTTCTATCCAGAGAGGGAACCAAAATATTGCGCCTCTTATGTAATTGCAACGATCGCAGCTTCAGGTCCAGAGGTAAATACTGTAATGTTGTCTGCATAGGCCGTAATTTTTAAGATTATACCATTAAAACAGACAGGGGAGATAGAGTTATTATAAAGGAGATGCCTAATTTAAGGCTCAATATAAAGGGTGGCAATATATAAATATAAATGCGGCAGCGAGACTCATCACTGGATCAAAAAAACACTCGCATATCTCCCCTGACTTCAAATCCTTGAACTGGTTGCCCCTTGAAGCCAGAATACAGCTGAAAATTGCCTGCATGACGCACAAGGCTATACACCTGAAATCACCCAGCTACCTCTCTCATAAGTTGACAATTTCCGGCGGGTCCAGAACTACCAGGAGCTCAAACAATCTTCTGCTGAAACCGCGAAGATTCCGGAAGGAAAAAACTTACAAACGCTCCTTCTCTGGAATGGCGCCCAGGATCTGGAACGCACTTCCTCCTGAAACGAGGCTCATCTCCTCCTCCCTTCTTTTTAAGAAAGAAGTCAAAAGTATCCTTATGGCTAAATACACTTGAACAATGCGTTTGACTTACACTGCGAACAGTACTCCAGTATTTTATTATGATATAGCCTATATATTCCTCTGCACGTGTGTTTTGACTTATATTAGTCTAAAGTGCTTAGATCCTTTTTTCTCCATCTCTGTATAGTTACAGCGTTTTTGTTGTCATACGCTCCAACTATGCCTTGCTACCTCATACCTGTACTATACGTAATATTTCTGCTATGTACTTGAACTTGATGATCTTGATGATGATTACACCTGCCTCTGTAAAGCGCTCTGTTATCTGCAAAGATCTTGTTCGCGCTATATAAAACTTTCAAAATAAAAAAATAAAAAAATAAAAAAAAATAAAGGGTGAATAATAATGGGGAGAGTGGGCAGCCCTGACTGGTGCCCCGATGAATGTTAACCACCCCAGATGTACAACCATTCAGCTTGATAGCTGCTGACGGACTGCGATAAAGTCGCTGGACCGCCGAGATGAACCTCCGACGAAGGCCTTGTGATTGCATAGTGCTCCATAAAACCCCCCAAGCGACCTGGTCAAAGGCCTTCTCTGTGTCCAGCGCTACCATCCCAATCCGCTCCCCTTGTTGATCTCCTACATCAAAAGCCGCATAGGCTGTATTTATGTGCGCCACTGTATCCCTACCTGGGACAAAACCATGTTTCTCTTCTGAGACCAACAAGTACATACTTGAAGCTAGACTAGAAGCAAGCAGTTTTGAAAATATTTTTGCATCTGCATTAAGTGAAATAGGTCTGTAGGACCCTAACTCCCCCACCGTTTTACCCTTTTTGGGGAAAACCACTGTTAGTTTTGTTCCAGGAGGGGGGAGCATCTCCTCCCTCCAATATGTCGTTGAACAGCACAAGAAGAACCGATGACAACACTTCCTTAAAGATTTTATAAAACTCTAATGGTATGGTGTCCTCTCCAACCGCCTTACCACTAGAAAGAGCCCCTAGAGCCGAGGTCTCTAGGCCCTGCGATGAGATACTTCCAAAGTAGGAAGAGCACTCGCCCTACAGCTTGTTGATTACATTATCTCGTTTCCTGATATAAAGTGCCATAAAATGTCCTAAATTCCTCGGCTATATCTTCTGATTTTGTGTAAATGTTAGAATCCCCTCCTTTAATAGACTTGATATGAGAATTTGCCTGCTGATCTGCAAGTTGGTACGCCAATACTCTTCCTACCCTTTCTCCATATTCATACTGCTTTATTCTGTATTTGAGGAAGTTATTAGCCACTTTATCTTTCAGTCTTCTCTGAAGTTTAGCTTTGGTCTCAATAATCTGGACATAAATCTCTTGCTCACCACTGTCTTTAGCCGCTAATGCAGAGGCATGTTGTTGCTCTAATTGAATAGACTGCTTGCGTTCATTAGCAAGTTGGATATTGTTTTGTCTATTCTGTTTTACTATATACTGAAGAGTTGCCCCTCTTACACTAGCTTTTAAACAGTCCCATATCATGGCCATAGACGAAGTATGTAGGTTAATCAAGATGAATTCCTCTAAAATCTTTATGCATATGGGCAACATAATCCGTGTTACTTAACAAATGTTTTGGAAATGAATACTCCTTCGCTTGTTGTGATCTAGACCCTGCAAGAGCATTATTAATCATAATAGGATTGTGGTCCGAGGTTAACTTTGGACATACAATCATTGTTGCATCGACCAACAACTCATAACTCATGAAGATCCTATCGATCCTGGAGTATTGTTTATGGGGATGAGAATAGAATGTGAACCCCGGTATTGAAGGATATAAAGTTCGCCAGGCATCGTCTAATTGATGGATATGGATTAGATCAAGCATACTAGCCTTTACCTGGACCATTCTGGCTCTTGCAGGTGAATTAGTAGTGTAAATTTTTCTATCCATAATAAAAATTAAAGTCGCCCATTACAACAAGGTCACCCTCCCAATCTAAAAGTTCGGAATTCAAATAAGAAATAACCTCAGAGCAATCAACATTAGGACCGTATAACATACAGTCTGTAATCTTTTTTCCCAAAATCAAGAACTGTGCAATTGCCCATCTCCCCCGGTTATCTGCAACAGTTCTAAGTACAGTAATTTTCGAATGTTTGTCTTTTAATAGCGCAACACCCCTTAGAGATACTGTCTGTGGGTACAAATGACCAAGTCATAACTTAATTGTTTATTTAACTTTCTATCCTTATATGCGAGATGGTTTCAGCCAGTCCCACTATTTGAGGCTTAAATCCTTTACGTTTTTCCGCCACCAATCGCCTTTTGCCGGTTGTATTGAGCCCACAGACATTCCAACTCATTTTCTTGACTCTAGCCATTATAAAGAATCATTTTGACCACATAGTAACCTAACAAAACCCAATTATGCATTTTCCTGCATGACAAACACTCATTTTTATTTCCAAAATTTACCTGTGCTATTTTATGCAAAATGTGACTGTTTAACCCCCACCCCCCGAACCCAACCCCTCCAAAACCACCCCAAGACCCCCCACCCCGTTTCTTGGAAAAGGAATCACCCCCCTTACTGCTGTCGTGGATGACAGTGAATGAAAGACAACACAACCACTCCTCCCCAAGAGCCCCTAGGCATACCCACACTCCATCCCCCCCCCCCCCCCCTCCGTCCACCACCCAGCAACTAAGATACATTTATCATCTGTCAGCTATAGTTGGAGACTAACAAGATAAACCTTTTAGCTAATTACAAAATTATATCCTTATAGCAATGCTTCCTAAACCCGTTACCTCAAACCCCCCCAGGAAAGATAATTCAAAGTTAGGCAAAGACCTTAGGCTGATCCCTAATCACGAGAGATTTGCCAACTGGCCAATGCTTTTTTGGCCTCCTGCTCATTAACAAACAAGCATTTACAATGCAATGGTTTTGCCTTTGTTAAAGTTAGAGCTATTGGCATTGCTCTTGACATTATTTTTATTTGTTTTTTTTAACATAAATAAATGGCATTGTCATTTACAATAGCAGGGCAGGGCACAGGGAAGGGGGGGGCGAGGAGAGACGAAGGAGAGCTGCGGGCTCAGGGAAGGGGGGGCGAGGAGAGATGGAGAGCTGTGGGCTCAGGGAAGGGGGGCGAGGAGAGACTAAGAAGAGCTGCGGGCTCTTGTTGTAATGCTTGCATGGATGAGTTGGTGGATGCATGGATGGGTGCATGCATGGATGGATGGGTGCATGGATGGGTGTATGGATAGATGCATGGATGGGTGGATGGATAGATGCATATATACAGCCAATCCCTCAACAATTTATGCAATCCACCAACCCATCCAACCACAGCATTAATGGGTGGCACTTTTATGGTGCTCGCTCCATCATTTCCAGGGCAGTGCAAAGTTGCACAATGCCACATAGTGGATATCACAAACACTGCTGATAAAATTATCCCAAAGCAGTCTGGCATCTGGGGTAAATTACAAAGGTGAGGAATCTGCAGTTTGAAGTGTGCATCAAAATAACTTCTTCATAGTAGCAATATTGCTGCAAATAAGAGGGACGCCAACTTTGCTGCCAGCAGTGCTGTTCCTGTTACAAATAGGGAGAAGTTGCACTGTTTCCTCTGAACAAGTACCTTTTGTGCAACGAAACAAACACATTTGTCATCCCTATTGTATGTGTGTATGAGGAGTGTCTGCACTACTACTGCCAGTTCTATGAGTGTATGAGGTGAAGGGTGACGTGGTGCCTGACTGTGATCTAGACTGGTGAATGCAGTGGCAGATAGGTGTGAGTTCTATGCGCTACTCCAATACACAAAGAACGTCTTTAGTTTTGCAGTGAAAGATTGCTGACTGAAGAAATTTGTTTTCTCTTATGTTGGAGGGCACGCACTTTACAAGATGGAGCGTTCGGTCTGCTCCGAGTAAAAGCCCTTACTTGTGCAAAATGTCCAGTCTGGTCACTGGCTGTGGCCAAGAGCTTTAGATAATCACTCTTCCCTAGTGCTCTTTGTGCCAGATCACCCACCTGCGGATAATGCCCACCATGGTGGCGGCTGGTGTTTTGTGACCTTCCTCCGCTGGCAGACTGTATGAAGTAAATATATAGAGGGGTCCCCGTGAGAAGGAATTATTTATATGCAGACAATAAAAATTCAAAGCAAAATAAGATAATCCTCAAAGGAAAAGAGATATGTTGTCATTTATTCAACAACACAGGATAACAATTTAAAGCAATGTTTGCAATCATTTAGAAATAGAACGAGAAATCGGAAAAATGAAAAAGCCCCAAGAAAGGGAGGGAAGGAAGTGTGCTCAAAGGCTGTGTGAAAGATTATAAAGATAGTACACAGACTTAAACATAATGTACATATATCCCAAAATCAACAAAGAATTACAAATTATTCCAAGAAACCAAAACGGCCTACATCAATTAAGGCAAGTATTTGGGCAAGTATTACAAAAGAGAAATGGGGCATTCCGCGGTCACATGTATAAATAATTCCTTCTCACGGGGACCCCTCTATATATTTACTACCTGACGCCCAGGTCCCCACGACTGCATGGGTTCTACCCCCCCTTTATAATGGCAGACTGTATGAAGCACTTGCATTCCAGTGAGTGCAGGAATATATGCATGTCTGCTACAGAGTGCGGCAAACGTATTCCACTGATGTCTAGGTCTCTCTACTCAGCTTTGTTTGCCGCAAGACCCAGGAACTATCAGCATTCTGCAAAGGATTCCCTATGGCTGTTTCTTCACCACAGCACTGCCTGTGCTTCTGGCACACGCAGCTTGTGCCGCAACTGCAAAGAGTATACAGGCGTGGAGCGATCTTCACAGCAACAATAAGGGTGGCTTATAAAGGCGTGGTGGGCGGAAAATGTAAGGGGCCTCCAATGCTATGGATGAGCACTTCACTCTCCTCAGAGGAATACCACTGCTGGCCAATACAAAACGCCTGCCTGACAGAAGAGGCTGGCCAACAACAGCGTGGCACCACGAATCCTTTCTTGTACTCTTTCAGTTTTACCAGCATGGCAAATCTCTGCAAGCAGCTGAACCTTTCTCTAGCCACACCCAAAAACTGGGAGTCGCAATGTCTATGAAGATGTTCGGAGAGGGTGTTTAATAACATGACACTCAAAATAAATATCCGAAAGCAGCCATAGTCTGAACGGGAATGCCAAGAAGCACTCGGGTAATAAGAAGTGCGAATAACGAAGGGTTTTAGCAGGAGGGGGAAAAGTTAGTATATTTCGCTGGAAAAATAAGCACATCCCAAGCAGAATTTAAACTCACCAAGTCAAAATGTACTTTGGAAAAAGTAGCACACCAGATTCAGAGCTGCAAGGAGCGGGGAAGCAAACACCTAGGGTCACAAGGCAGAATGTGGGATTCACAAGACGGATTCCGAAGGTGTGATGACAGCCCAGAGTCAGCAGTGAAAACCAAACGCCGCGGAGGCCGCAGCTTCCTGCAGCCGACGAGTTCAAGGCATTCCGGAGGGAGCGAGCATTCCTTTGATCGGAGTCACTGAACAAAGGCAAACAAAGGCAGGCGCGGAGACTAGAGCGACCATCAGTTCATGGAGCCGGCAGGAAGACTGCACAGTGGAAGCGAAAGGTTACCCAACCAAAGCAGAACTGAGCTCAACAGCAACCAAACGCGTTGGAAAGGGTTACATCTTTTTATTTTTATTTTATGCGTTTTTATAGAGCGCGGACTTTACCCGAAGGTGTCAGACTCAGAGCGCTTCACAATAGCAGTAATGATACATGAGGAGAAAATTACAAGTGAGCACGTTACAAAAGCAAACGTTACATTACATGAGGCAATAGTGACAATTGTGCATGTACCAAGAGCAAATAAAATTCAAGAGGTAGCAAGCAGTACGTTACAAGAGGAAAACGTGACATGTGTGCATGCATGTTACAAAAGCGTACAAAGTTAAAGTACAAGTAGAGGTATAATACTGGCATAAAATATAATATAATAAAAGGTAGACACTCCAAACACAAGAACAAACGTTACGTAACATGAGCCAATGGTGGCAATTGTGCATGTATCAAAAGCAAACAAAATACAAGAGGTAGCAAAAGTGAATGAAAACAGAAATTACAGCCAAGCTAGCGAGGCTTTAACTCTCTCTTGGTAAATTATATATTCCGCCTCCTCTTTGGATACATATTTCTCTGGGGGGTGTGTCAGGACGGGGCTGCTGTCCACCCACAGACTCCTTGCCGTCTCACAGGCCTCCACGTTTCTCAGGAGGGGGCCCCTTCCCAGGCTCAGGGTGAGACCCCCGGGCAGGTAGAAGGCGAAGACCACGTTGTTCCACCTGCAGGGCTCGTACGTCTGCCGTGACTTCAAGTCCAGCGGATACTTCTCCAGGCGGCCCGTGGAGGGGTCGAAGTACCAGGTGTAAAAGTTTGTGGTGGACTCGGGGGCCCACAGCAGGTCCCCTGTCCAGGAGCGGGGCCACACGGAATCCAGCAGGGGCAGGTACTCAAACCCCACCCAGGAGGGGCTGTGGATCAGCACCCAGTGCACCACCTCCAGTTTGTAGGCCTCGGTGCCCAGGACCCTCAGGGCCGGCTCCTGCCCCCCGCAGTGCTGCTGCTTGTAGTTCCACAATAGCTCCTCGAAGCCGAAGGGGAACAGGCAGTTCCCGTAGCGGGAGTCTTCGCACAACGCCGGGGAGTTGGCCCCCATCTCCCGCAGGTCTCGCATCGAAGGGTGGAGTTGCCGGTGGGGGATGCTGCACCCCCAGTAGTGCTGTAAGACCGCCTCCAAGCGCCTGCTCTTGAAGGGCTCCACGTCTGGGCGCGGAATGTGCGGGGACCAGCAGGAGACGCTCAGGTTTACGAGGTTTCCCTTCAGGATGAAGGTATGCCGACATTTCTCCTCAGTATATGTTCACACACACGCTCCATTGAGAACATTTTCGACCACGGGGTTTGTGTGCTCAACTGGGAACCTGCACCTCTTTTTAACACTCCTTCCCCCACCCCCCGCTGCTCACAGCCCCCTCACCCCGATTGTGAGGCCAGCGGCTGCCTAGAGGGCGACCAATCCGATGCGCCCCCTTTTCACAGGCTTGCTGAGGAAGGGTGAGGGCTACCACCTCTATGCTGCGTTCAAAACGGGCCCCTATCGGGTCCGGCTTCGCCTCCCTCGGCCCATGTTTCTAACACATGGAAGCCTGCAATGGCTGTATATAAGACTGTCTCCAAGTCCCTTCTTACAATCAAGTTGTATCGTCTCTAGTGACCGGTCATAAGAACAAGGAAAGACACGGGAGGGGGGGGGGGCGGGAAAGACACGGAAGCGGGAGGGGGGGCGGGAAAGACACGGACAGGGGGGGCAGGAGGATCACGGCGCACGCACATTTATAAACAAAATGCTCCTTACCTGATCGCCTCGTGGGAACTCGAATCTTGCAGCCAACTCCAACAACAGACACTTTAAAAAGGAACAAAACCGGCCCACTCGAAAAAAAAAATAACACCTACCCACCACCGTGATGACAAACCGAAGTGGGTGGAGAGGGAAAAAATCTCGGGAACGCCCCCGAATCTGGTCCGAGATTGACGGACAGAGCCCTCTCCCAATGGCTAGCCTCCATTTATGGAGCTAGCCAATGGGAGGAGGGGGCAGATACCCGACCCCACAGAGAAAAACATAAGGTTTTCCTAGCGCATGCGTACTTCGTACTTCGTACGCATTTGCTAGGCAAAACCTAAAAAGTAGGAACGACCATCCTTAACAACTTTAAGCCGGGCAGGCTCCTGGAAAAAAACCTGAGAACAGACAGACTTAAATGAATCCATAAGTTGACGTAGTTCCCATCTCTCTTGTCCATGGAAGACTTACAAAGATCCGATCTGACGAAAATTGACATAGCATCTACTTTAACAGGAGCCGTTGGCCTAGCCTTAAAAAAAATAGCCTGGCGAAGCAAAAAATTACCAAAGAAAACCAAAATAGGACGGGAATAGTTTTTTTTTAGCTTGCATATTAGGTGACAAAAAAAGTGGGAGCCAATGTGCTCTTTGGACCTGCGTATCCATGTCCCAATCCTCCAAGTCTGGAAAAGCCTTTTGTAAAAGGTCCACAACATAAGCCCGAGGATCGGCGCCTTCCTTCCCCTCTGGTATCCAAAAAATCCTTAGATTGTGGCGCCGCTGACGGTTTTCCAGGTCATCAATTTTAAGTTGCATTGAAGCAGGTTGTGACTCTTGTGCGGTGACCACCTTGGCAGTGTGGGAGTTGATCTCCTCAGCGCCTGTCACGCGCTCCTGCAGGTCAGAGACCTCCACCGTCAAATGCTGGACCTTGCTGGTAACCTCAGACAACACTCTTTTGATTTCAGCCTTGCCTGTTGTTAGTATGCCTGTGCTTCTGCTCTATGAGCAGCGAGAGCATGCATTATACTAGAGTGAGGGTTCACCCCCTTTCACCCTCCCTACTCAAATAGTTTGGCACCTTATTAGGTCTTATTTCCACAGTATTAGAGCTATAAGATATGGGAGGGGAGGAAGAGGATCCGAACACTGTTGATGAGGTGTTAAGTCCGAGACTTAGAGCCTCCTTTGACTGACAGGGCATCCCACCAGCTTCCTTTTGGCCATGGCAATACGCAACATCTATTGCAGAAGGTCTTGACAATGCCGCATTTTTTGAGCTAATATCGATATCGATAGGAGACAGATTACAGATGCCTTGCTGTACAGTAGTAGCTGCACTAACCGAGCTAGCATATGAATCTGCACCTCCCTTCGAGGGGGTAGGAGTGACACCATCCCCCTGTGATCCGGCGGAAGAAAGCCTAGAAATAATGGATCGCACTGCTCTCTTTGAGACCCATTTACGAAGGGGGCGGATTCCTGACGTGGTTTTAGAGGAGCTAGCTGCACCTCTTAATCGACCAAGTGCTTCGTTGTTCTGCGCAATATTGCCAGTCCCTCCACGCCCTCTTCCACCTTTCATATTCCGCATGATCATAGGGCCTTTTTCTTTTCCTTTCGGGGTTCACAGGGTTTTTTCCCCCTCAGGGACGGTGCCTCCCCGACTACAGATGGGAGAACCCAGATTTCCAGATGAGTGGACTTTTGGCACATCCACACTGATAGCACTGTCTACCCCTGCCGTATCACTCGCCTGTTCCTCAATTTCTCTGCCTCCATCTCCGAGGCTCTGTGCAAGGTAAATGTCATACTACTTGGGCTGCTGCCCTGCGCTATTAAGTTCAGCTAAAGCCGGGGTCTTTCGATATTTGAGCTTATAACTTGTGCGCTTACCAAATCAGGAGAATTATTACCAGTCTCAATAACTGCTGCCACTACGCATATACCTCCTGGAGAGAGAGGAGAGGCTGGAGAGGCAAGAGAAGCACCCATTCTGTGATCACCATACTCCATACTCCTTCATCCTTCATTAACTGCTGCATTTAAGACTTCTGCCATCTGGGCGAGGGGCACAGCAGATTCAGACCCACAGGACCGAAGAAGCACTGGAGCTTTCCCAGAGCGTAAAAGTTTAAGAATAGGTTTCCCCACCTGCGTGTCCGCCTGACAACTTGCAGCGCTACTGCTTAATATAGTTTTTTCCGACATTGCTACATTATCTGCAAATGAAATATCTTGCACAGCAGTCTCACCGTCCATACCTTCCGCCCCTGCTCCCATGATTGTTGCGTTCTCCACCTGGGCCTCAATGCGACCTCTCCTGGTTGCAAAGACAAAACAGAAGTGTGATAGTTGGCTATAAGCTTGCGCTTGGTTGTTAAATAGTAATAACACAACATATAAGGCTGCTCCCAGGGATAAAAAGTGACGTCTATCACTCCGCCACCATCTGATGTGGACAAAATCCACAACAACAAATATATAAACGTAGTATCCCGAGCAAAGAAGAGTCCTGTATTACAAAGTAATTTACAAATCCAAAAGATAATCCAATCCACATGTGTAGTTAGTCTTCTTCTTTTATTGTATTCATAACAGCAACCTGGTTGCACGTGCTGGAGCCATCTCCCCCAGTTTTCCCTTGCACTTTATTTTTGCCTCCAACAAGACCCCCAGCGTCGATGTCACTTTTATGTGCTCTCGCTGCTCACACCCAGCTCCACAAAAGCAGCTATTGCTTAGACCAGTAAATACCAGCTGACCACGCCAGGCTAGCTTTTGGAGCTTCCACCTGATTGTAGTCCACCTTGCTGTGCTAGCAAAACTGAGCAGGGTGCTAGCACAGGTAAGACGACACATCCGCTGAGACGGTGACAAAAATGTGGTATTCCTGGTATTACTGAAGATTCAAAAGATTCAGAAGAACTAAAAAGCCCAAAATGTCCCAGTTGCACCACTAAATTGCAGCCCTTCCAGGCATTATAGTTTCTTTTACAACACTTGAGCAATAGCAAAAAGCAGCAGCCTGACACGTGTAAAACACGGAGAGATGGAGCCAGAAAAAAAAATGGATCTCCTTGTCTTCGACCTTCCTTATCCAAACGCCATCGCCTGGAAAACGCCATCCTCATCACTTTCCTCGCTTTAAATGTCTAACTTGCCAGCCACCGTCCAAAACGCCGCGCTGGGAGCAGGGTTTTCAGTGAGGGTATCGTGGCTGGCAGCAAGGCTCCGGAGAGGAGCAGCCGAGCGTCCTTCAGCGGCGGCAACCATCTGCCATCTTCCTTCCCCCCAGGCTTACTATTGCGAAGGAGTAGTGTGACTCTTCTGTCGGACATTCACTTGTTTATAAACCGGTTACGATTCATGGTACGTATAATGATTCAATAGCGAATTTGGCGTGTTATCTGTAAAGAATCTCATTCCCCACAATACTCCCTCTAATAACTGTCCTTTCAAATGGGAGCTATTTAATGCTTAGCGATCAATATTGCTATAGGATGTGAGCTGGAATCCTTTGTTTTGTCTGTTACCAAGCTCATCACTTGTTGGAATAATGTCCTTTTCCCCCTACCCAAGGGATTGTAGATTGCTCCTTGTGACCTTCCATTCCATTCCAACTTTGAAGGCAGATTTTAACAAGCTAAGCAGAGGCAATGCACTTTTGTTTTAGAAAGAAGTGGCCCTCACATCTGCTCGTAAACCATTTGAATTGCAGGGATTCTGCTCAGGAACAGAACTAGGCTTTGCACCATAGAACATCAGCCGGTAGGGACTGAGTCCCCATACCACATCACTATCTGTGGGCCCACGTCCGAGTAGTTATTACTGTCGCACGTGCCCTCCTAACCTTTCCATGGAGACCAGTGATATGGCACCCCAGAACACAATACTCGCAAGGATCGCCGTGACCGGTCACCCCCTTCGTTGTCACACTCGTACCTGTCCACAATAGAGTAGAAAAGAGACACGACGGAGGTTTATATTTATTTAAACTGCTGTTCTCTAATTTGCAATAAATGTTCTGCAAGTATGAAACAAACACAAAACAGAAATGGCATTGGCATGCTTACTAAACCATATACAATGAAAAGCCCTGTCATATTGTCTGAAAGTTTTGCCTAAATCAAACTCCCCCCCCCCCCCCCCCCCGCCCCCCCCCCCCCCCCACCTCAACACTACGAAGCTGAGTGATTATAGATTTCTGAGCTCCGTGGCGGAACCCTTACCTTAGCATGTATAGACAGTTGTTTCTACATTCCAGGCGGTGCGGTCTTGTCCCAGGGCCTTCACTCTTGTCTGTCTTTTTAACCCCGTGTCGTGAGTACTTGAAAATTCAACTGTAATTCTCTAATATGTCTAGTTATAGTGTGTGCCCACAATGAATAAGAAGGAGCAACGCGTTTTGACCTTTTTCAAATTCTTTCTTTATTGCAATACATTCCCATGAATTAGCATTGTTTGATTGCATTATTCCATGCGTTTTATAATCCAATCATATGTTGAATCCACAAAGGCTTCAATTGCGGCGAATCGGGATGTGACTCTGTGAGCTTGTTGAAAATGATTGACCTTTCCGCACATTTGATGTATGACACCCGGAATGTATGACTGAGGAACCATCGTGGCAAACTGTTTGCTATAACTAAGCATCCCCTGACGAAAGGCTACTCCAGCCCAAAATGCATTGGAATTGGATTGTTTAATTCGTGGATTCAACATATGATTGGATTATAAAGCACATGGAATGATGTCATTTCATGGGACTGAATTGTAGTAAAGAAAGAATATGAAAATACATTCAAGTCTAATTGATTACATTTTAAATTAAGTCACGTAACTTTGGATGAAAATCTCAGTAAGGGAAATATAGCTTTGCAATTGAGGGATGCTTCCCCACGGGGAGCGCTATTGGAATATTACCGTGTGTGAGGTACATGTAGTGAAACTCACCCATGGCAAAAAGTCCAAAATACGGGTGATCCAAAAAGCAAATAAATCTAGACGTACTGAATGGGCGGAATCAATTGCAGCATACCTCTTAGGCTCATACCGCCTCCTAAATGTCGGAATTTTGTAAAGCGCACAGCTACCTCCACCGGAGGTGTCCCGGCGCTGTCTGTATACCGATTAGGAACCCTTCCTGGCTTTCCTGGGAAATGTCCACTCCTAGGCACCCCCCAGGTGCAGCCAGGCATCCCAGCGCTTTTGGGGCCGTTGTGAAGACTAAGCAAGCTATTGCCCAGAGTTGCAGCGTGGGACCCATGATCAGAACAGGCACTGAGGCGAGAATATCCGGTCAGGGGAATTAATGAGCCGGAGACCCGCCGAGGCGGGAATCGAACCCTGGTCCCTGGCCAGAGCTCTGCATCAAGGTCTGCCTGCTCTAACCATTGAGCCACACTTCTCCACTCCTGCAGGGCGCTCTTCTAGGACTCTTCTTTGGCTCAAACCTCCTCCTGCAGAGCCGTCTTCTAGCACCCCATTTCCTTGCACCTCTTCTGGCAGGGTGCTCTTTTAGTACCCCTTCTGCTCGTACCTCCTTCTTTAGAGTGCTCTTCTAATACCCCCTTCTGCATATACCTCATAATAGTACAGACCAGCTGAGCCATGTCTCAGTTCACAATATTACAGATTGGGCTGTGCCAAGGCTCAGTTCACAATATTACAGACTGTGCTGTGTCTTGACCCATTCACAATATTACAGACTGTGCTGTGACATGACCCATTCACAATATTACAGACTGTGCTGTGTCATGGCTCACTTCACAATATTACAGACTGTGCTGTTCCATGACTCAGTTCACAATATTACAGACTATGCTGTGTCATGGCCCATTCACTATATTACAGACTGTGCTGTGTCATGGCTCAGTTCTCATGATTACAGACTGCAACAGGAATAACTCGCAATGAATTCTAACTATTGATCATTAGAATTGTTTCTCTCCAAAAATACTGCTACAGTTTAACTTCTTCTGTTGAAACTGAGTTCACTGTGTTTGTTTCTCTGTTTTTCAGGATGTCAGAAGCACCCTGAGCAGGTAAGGCTGGTTTATTATCCTCCTCTCAGTGTGTAAGGAGCAGGTCTGGCTTCTGCAGTGTGTAAATGCTACTACTGAGTTCACAAGGTGTTAGTCAGATCTTTATCACTTTGTCTGCAGAAAACACCTTTGATTCCCTTAAACTCCCTAAATTTTCAGAAATCCCTCTGAGTCCTCGGAAAAATCTTCTATGCCCGGAAATAATTTCTGCAAAAATGAGCTTCTGTCCTCACAAATCTTGTAAACGTACCTGAAGTCCTCTGAAAAGTGCCCTGATCGCACTGAAACCTGAAGTGTTTTCTGGGAAAGATCCACCAGGTATCCTCAATTCAGAGTTCCACAAAAAGATATCTCAACCACAATTAAAACATTCCCTCAATGCTTCCAATCATCATTGGAAATTCATTAAATCCATATTCAGGCTCCTTCTTTGGTGCGTTCCCTCCAATCCGCAAAGGTGCATGGCTTACAGCCTGGAGTGAAGTCTAGCGGAAGATCTCGCGTCTCACTGTGGTGCGGAAATGAAAGACACACGCACTACCTGGCTCAAAAGTTAGGAACCTCTTGTGCAGGCTGTGAGTGCTATGTACTTTAGCAATGACATCACCTGGATTGAACCAATGGGAGCAGATCGAAGGGTGACCACTGGAATCTGAAATGGCTTGAACTATGGTGCTGCACATGCACAGTAGCATCATCAACATTACATTCCATGAAAACTTTAACAAACCGCACTAGCTCAGCATTGTCTGACTATTGCTCATAGTCTAAGCGGTGCAGAGAGGTAGCAGGATTCCCTCAGCAATGCATCTTAGTGGCACCCACCTTACAGTTCAGGCCTGTGTCACTCCCTTCGCTGCACACCCCAGTTGTCTCTATTGCCTGAACAATGTCTGACAGGGAACATCTGGCCCGCATACAGGATTCCAGTGTCACCAGCTCATTGGTCCTATCAAACAGGTCACCCACATCGGGATCCTCATCATCTACTGCGAACTCAGACTCTAGGGAGATAAAAGAGCAGTAAAACCTGCAAAAAAGACCCATTTCCTCCAGTCCTCTTGTCTCCATTACCGTAGTCTATTGAGCTTGAGCGATACGCCACAGTCAATTAATCAGGGAGCCCGAACGTGCTCCTCGGATGTTAGTTCTTGACTAGCACCAGCTCTTGAACACAAAGATCAGTGTGTCCGGCCCTGTGTCTTTAACTGACTTCCTTGTTGCGCTTGGTTCTCCTGGCCGTGATGGGATCGTCTGGCGGGCTTGGAGTCCACCTTGGATGAGTAGGAACGATGTAGTCCACCGTTCTTCCCAGATATAACTGACTTGGATCGTATTCCGTCTTGGTGGGAGGCGTCCGCCCGTACACCCACACGAACGAGTAGATGGCCCATCAATGTAATGATCTCTCCGATAAAATTGGCTTGGATCTTATTCCGTCATGGTGGGAGGCTGCAGCCCATACAACCGCACAAACGAGTAGATGGCTCCATCAATGTTATGATGTTCTCCCAGATACAATTGGCTTGGATCTTATTCCGTCATGGTTGGAGGCTGCAGCCCGTACACCCGCATGAACGAGTGGATGGCTCCATCAATGTTATGATGTTCTCCCAGTTCAATTTGTATTACTGTTGTCAGTGCCCTCAAAAACCTATCGTACTTCCCATATGCGTGGTGTCACTTTTGCTTCATGTCAAACACTTTCAGGTAATCTGCCATTTCTTTTCACTGGAATGGTGGGCCATGGGTCTGCCTTCAGATCACTAACTTGACATGGGCTGCAGTTTTTTCAAGCTTTCGTATCACTTTCCTCACAGACTTGGTGTGCACTACATTGACCATGGGGTTTTTGAATAATTGTCTATGGTCACCAGTGCGTGCCACCCATCGGTGAAACTCCCAAAGCCAGCACTCACTTAGACCTAAGAAGCCTTGGGGATGTCATCTGTGATAATGAGCACTGGAGCTCCAGGCTACTCAGTGGTTGGCAGAGTGAGCGCACTTTCACTGTGTTCTCCGCAAGGTCGTTCAAAGGAGGGCACCGTATTTCTGTGCATTCCCACAATCTCTTGAGAGCCCAATTGGGGGGTGGGGGGGTGGTAGTGTCACATAGACCTAAGAAGCCTTGGGGATGTCATCTGTGATAATGAGCACTGGAGCTCCAGGCTACTCAGTGGTTGGCAGAGTGAGCGCACTTTCACTGTGTTCTCCGCAAGGTCGTTCAAAGGAGGGCACCGTATTTCTGTGCATTCCCACAATCTCTTGAGAGCCCAATTGGGGGGTGGTGGGGTGGTAGTGTCACAATTTGTTTGCCCCCGTCCCCACCCCAAAGAGGAGATCAGGTCATTCCTGACATGTATAGAGCTATTCACAAAGGTAACTTACAGTTGTGAGTAATGTACATGGGTCATTTACTATTACACTTTTGAGTAACTTTATTTATTTTGTCTACTCCCAAAATTCAAGTGTAGTTACTCAAACGTGTAGAGTTACGCATTTCCACCACCCGAAATAGGGTGGATCAAAATTTACGAGTGTAAGTTACTACAACCAACAAAATTGCGGCAGTAAGTCTAGCACCACGCGTGACTAATCGACTGCTACATCCTGCCATAGAAAAATAATGGAGGTAGGGACTCAAAATAAAACCTCTAGGAAATATTGTTGAATTCAATGTTAAAAATTGTTACAAATCCACATAAATAAAAAAAAAAATCTAAAATGAAAGAACATTTATCATTCAAATATAAAATATTTGATGTCTGGAATGAATCAATTCAGTGGTTAAGGGAAGGGGATCTTTTTTTAGTGTATGGTAGCTGGGTGTGTGAGCCGTACAGTGTCTTGCTGCATGCTTTTTTTTTTTTTTAAGCAACCTTTTATTTATTTATTTATTTATAAATGCAGAGACAATACAGTGTAGAATACCAATGAGAAAGAGGGAAAACAAAACCGGATCCAGCCCCTCAAGTCAAAGTAGGCTAAAGAATCAAGTCCAGTTTGGTCGGCAGGGTCTTGAGGGCAGCCGGCAGCAGAGTTTCACTATGGCAGGTCACCGTTCCATTGGAGGCATTGCTCCGATAGCAGGACTTTGCAATGACCTGAGAAATGAAGCCCTGGGAGAATGAAGAGGCAATCCATGAAGTCGGGCATAGAGGCACATCCAACCATTACTAGTATGACGAGGGAAAGGGGGAAAAGAATGCACATGGGGGGGAGGGGGGGGTTGGGGAGCTGACTAGGAAGAGGATGTGAAAGCAGTGGAAGCTCGCTGTCCCTTAGGGTGGAGTACACTACTGGACAGAACAATCACAAGTGGTAGAAGAAGACCTGGTGACAGGCCGATGTTGTGGACTGCGGAAACCAGTAATAATGGTGAGGGCCGGCAGCTTGGCAAGGCACTACCTGTGCAATCCATTGGGAGGGAGGGAACTGTCCTCGGGTGTTGCAAGAGGTCCTAGGGGAGGTCGTGCTCATGGGCCTGGAGACGTAGAGGTGGGTAGGAGTGGAGGTGCACCATAGACACAATATTAAGCTGCATTGTCAGCAGCCTCCATGACCCACCCCATAATTTGTCAAAAGCGTCCGATAATCATTGAGCATGTATGTGAATTGCTCATGAAGAGCCAATCTATAGAGTTCTATCACCCTCTCTGTCCGGGAACGGCATGTGGGTTGACGCCAGTTGTTGAGAAATGCATAGCTTGGCCACAGCCAGCAGTGTAGCCACCCATCAATGAGAGTTCATTTCAAAGAATCATCAGGATCATGAAGGAGGTGAAGGTGCGCTGAGGGGTGGAGGAGCTGGGGATGGTGCACCCACACCTCGGTCCAATAGGACTGTATCTTCTGACCGCTCCATTAGATGTGGAACAGCCGCTGGACACCTCCAACAGTGGTTGTTGGGCAGGAACCTGCCTGAGATTTCTTTGGGGACCAGTACCAGTGATGTGTCACTTTGAAGTATAAAAATTTAAGGCCTGATGCTCGGATAACCTGATCCTGAGAGCAGAGGAGCTCTGCCCACTCAACCGGGGTGTATCCTTGACGAAGATAATTTGCCATCTGGTTCTGGTCAGGGTGGTTGTAGGTATCGAGTGGGCCTCCCCTATCGTAACAGCATACAAATCCGAGACCAAGTGCCTATACCCACTCCATAGTGGCAGATAGCATTGCATGAGGAAGGGCAGATAGCATTGGATGACGAAGGGTGAGCGTTTTTTGGGAGTAGACACACCGCTGGTTGACTGCTCCCTCTGGCCCTGTGTTCTGACCCATTTTTTTCTGCCAGATCTTCTGTGTCTTGCTGGTAGATGGACTCCCCCACCCTACTGCGCCCTGATGCACATACTACCCCTATGTAGTGGCTTGACGATGCTGCATCTTTTCTAAGCCCCAAGCTTGCACCCACTGTACTGCGGGACGCCACACCCGGGGATGCAGGCCATCTTTTTACCCCCAGGGGTCTCACTGTATTTCCCTGCCTCCCTGCTAAGGCTCCCCTACCACAGTACTCCCCCAGGGATAATATCATGCCTCTGATTCTTTATCCCTGTGTGGGCTTGCTGTTACCGTCTGTCTAGTCCTTTACTGCCCAGATGTGATCTGTACTGACTAGTGTAAGGTGCCAGCCCCCTCCTATCCCCTCGCATGCAATGCACTTGAGCCAGGGAAGTGTAGCAGGAACAAACGAGATTCATTTCCCCTTCCTTCCCCAGTTCGCACCACCCACTTCTGCTCTCAGCCTGCCTCTGATTGCATCGCTGCAGACTCTAGAGGCCCCTGCCACGCCCATAGTGCAGAGCGAGGTCTCTACTCCTTCGCCCTGCCAGTACACTGAATGCCAGCCTCTCCAAATTCATTAAATGGAAGAAATTTCCTCCACTATCTCCATATAAAGCGAGTGGACTTCGCTGTCCTTCAGGAAACTCATCTGAACCCCACTGAATCCTTTAAGCTCAAACATGATTGAGTGGGCACAGTCAGTTGTATTAGTCGTACCCACGTGATGGGTGTCCCCAATCTCTCCCCTGTGCCAGTTCTAAGAATTGTGGGGGTGTCCTCCTGATGCACTGGTATCTTCCTTGTGAGGTGCTCCTGTGTTGGCCTGATGATGGCCAGTGGGTTTTGCTAAATTGCATTTCCCTGATTGGATGCTGATCCTGGGCTCCATCTACTCGCCCAGTGCCACTAAGACCTGCTCTCTGGTGGACCTCCCTCCTAGACCCCCCCTCAGAAGTGAAAGACCTTCTCTATGCAGATTACATTCTTCGCCTGTCCCGCCCTCTTTCCTCTGTGGCCCCTGTCATGTCTATCCTCGCTTATTAAACAGCATGCGATATTAACTGGACCAAAAGCGAGCCCCTACCCCTCTCGATAAGGAAAACCAGAGCCTGTTTGCAGACTGACGGCCTTCGGTGGGTTCCCACAGGGTCGAAGTATCTGGGCATTGGGATAAACACAGGTCTCTGTAAGATGGTGGGGGTCAATCTCCTACCACTTCGAGAATGGACTCGGACAGTTTTTTTTTTAAATGGGAGCATCGAACCTCTCCCTGTGGGGTCGAATACAAACCATGAAGATGACGGTGGCGCCTCGGTACCATCACATCTTTGCTATGTTGGCCATGAGGATACCCAGAGCGCTGCAACTGGGAATTGAGGCAGCCGCCCGTTCCTATATTTAAAGTAGCAGGCGCCCTAGGGTCTGAGCAGCGAGGCTTTGGGCTGGCAGTAACCAGCGGTAGTCGCCTTCCGCACCTCTCCTCTTATTATTTAGCCTTTAAATTGTCCCAGGTTGATACCTATCTGGGTGGCCTTGGAAGATGCCAGTGTGGGTAGCTATGGAGAGCCACGTCACAGGCTCGACCTGCCCTCCTACCTCCCACCGTCCTTCCCACTCTGGAAAAATGACCCAAAGCTGGAAGCCTCGACTGCAGCTTGGACAACAACCTACACTCTCATTAGGATTCATCCTCCTCCTCCATGAGGCCGCGTGGTGTGGCAAGATGCATCCTTCCGCATTGCCGGCGCCCCCTTTACTGGGCAATGTGGTATGCTCCTTGTGAGACACATATAGACCACCTCTTTGCAGAGGATGACACTGTAAGGCAGGAGCGGCATGACACTGTAAGGTATGCGCACCATGATACCTGCGTAGGAGCGGCGTGACGCTGTGAGGCGGGAGCGTCGTGACGCTGTGAGGCGGGAGCGTCGTGACGCTGTGAGACGGGAGCGGCGTGACGCTGTGAGACGGGAGCGGCGTGACGCTGTGAGGCGGGAGCGGCGTGACGCTGTGAGGCGGGAGCGGCGTGACGCTGTGAGGCAGGAGCGGCGTGACGCTGTGAGGCAGGAGCGGCGTGACGCTGTGAGGCAGGAGCGGCGTGACGCTGTGAGGCAGGAGCGGCGTGACGCTGTGAGGCAGGAGCGGCGTGACGCTGTGAGGCAGGAGCGGCGTGACGCTGTAAGGCAGGAGCGGCGTGACGCTGTAAGGCAGGAGCGGCGTGACGCTGTAAGGCAGGAGCGGCGTGACGCTGCAAGAGTCCGGAGCGGCGTGACGCTGCAAGAGTCCGGAGCGGCGTGACGCTGCAAGAGTCCGGAGCGGCGTGACGCTGCAAGAGTCCGGAGCGGCGTGACGCTGCAAGAGTCCGGAGCGGCGTGACGCTGCAAGAGTCCGGAGCGGCGTGACGCTGCAAGGTATGAGCAGAAAAACACTAAAACAGGAGCAGCAGGAAACTAATGCACAAACAGCGTGACCCTGACATTGAAGAGCAAGAGCATCATGACGCTGTAAGACAGGAGCAGCGTGACACTCTTGGGCAGAAGCAGCATGACGCTAAGTTAGGAGCAGCGTGATGTGACGCTGTAAGGTAGGAACAGCGTGACACTAAGGCAGGAGCAGCATGACGCTGTAAGGTAGGTAGGAGCAGTATTAGACAGTAAAGTAGTCTCTGGGTAGGAATTGGGCGGGTGCATATGTGTGGCTGAGAGACAGTCTGTAAAGGTATTGCAGCCCCTACAGCCCTGTGAGGAAGACAGCTTGCAGACTGAATCCAGATGGCTCAGATCAATTAACCCTGGCTGCAGAGGTGGCACAGGTTCCAGACTATTGGGATTCCTGGCTTCTGTCAGGAAATATTGTGTGTTCTGGAGCAGTGATGATGGAGTTTGCAGCGACAGATGGTGTGTTAATCCATGCAAGGTTCTAGATGAATGGTGTCCAGGTTTACCGTGGCAGGAATGGAGTGTGGCAGTGTTGTCTTGGGTGGTTCCTCTAACACATGACCCCAATTAAGAAGGTATTTATTAAGTTTCCCATATACACCCATCAGGAGCAGATGTAACCTGTTAGTTAGCCCTCTTCTGGCTGAGCTAACCATTGTGCCTAGAAGACCCAAGCTTTGGCACTCCATGGCCTCCCATGATGCACGCTGGTTTCTCTGAACTTGCCTTAGAACCCCCACATCCTGGCATAAGATATGAAAGGTACTTTTGGATCTCGTTAGAGCTTTGACTATTGTGTATGAACATTAACTCGCACTGAGCTCTAGTCCACAGGCGCTGCTCTTGAAACGGAATCTTATTTCAAATATAGGCCATATGGGATTATCATACTTTGTTCCTGTCGCGGTCATTGCTTTTTAATATAAAGATGATTTGTGTGTTGTTACAGGTGTAATAATGTGCCGGTTCAGTGCCCAGAGGCCGAGGTGAAGAGTTATAAAGGTAAAAGTCATTGTGATGATTATCTGTGTATGTTTCTGTTCATAAACTTGGTATAGTATGGTATGTTATATGCTTGATATAGCACACACGTGCCACCAAAATAAAACTTCGACATATCATCAAAGACAAGGCAAATTATTAGATGATTCAGCTCCAGACAACACCAACAAATACGTTTTAGAAGTCACTTTTCTTATGGAGACTCCCAACCGTGGATTCTTCCCTGTAGGAGAGTGCCTCTTTTGGACATTGTTTGCCCCCACTTTTTGCCTACAAAATACTGTAGTTTCGACTGAAAATGCACAGGGTCCCTGCCAACCCTGTCCCAGATCTCCTTCCCTAACCTGTACACTTTGTTTCCACATTTGGCACCCCTTTAGCTCACATGTAAGTCCCTAGTAAAAGAGAACTCTGATACCATGGGCCTTGTGGTAAAAGAGGGTCCCTAAGGGCTGCAGCTTGAATTGTACCACCCTAAGGGACCCCTCACCAAGCACATGCACACTGCCACTGCAGCCTGCGTGTCTTGGTGCAGACAAAACTGAAGAGTCGGCATGGCACACATCCCTATGTTTCATACCCATGGACGCTGCATGTGATATAGGTAAGAGACCCTTCTAGCAGGCCTTAGAATTAAAGGCAGGGTGCACACTATCTCTTTTGAGGGTATATGACGGATGAGCAGATATGTCCCTCAATATCCTTGTCGATTCCTGGATATTGTACGTGACCAGGGAAGCCATTGCAAGTACATGGGCTGGACACTCGTCATTATGAGTTCCTCAGCTTCATGATGGCTTCACGGAAATAGGGGATGTTTGCTACCAAACATCTCAGCATATTAAAACCTGCACTGATTCCACTGTCAGATTTATTAAAAATTGCACACACAGGACCCCTTAAAAGGGTTCCCTGAAACCTACCAGTCCTTAGTGCGGTCACCGACTGGCCTGAGTCAGCCTGCTATCATCAGACCGTTTTCTGACCTCATGGGGAGGGTGCCTGCGTGCTCTGAGGTTGAGAACAATGCCTCTCCTGGGTGGAGGTATTCACATCTCCCCCTGTTCAGGAAGAGCCATCCGTGGACGGGAGCTTCAAAGGCTTTTCCACCTTTGGAATGCAACCCCAGCCTCTCCTGTCTGAGGGAGCAGGCCTCCTTCCTGTCCTCGCCCCCTTTTTTGTGGGAGGACCTGCAGGAAAACTTAGAAAGAATTGGAGGTGTGCCCCCCCTTTGCCAACTCCACCCTTCTAGGTTCACACCCACTAGGCCCACCCTGCCAGGAGGAGGTCACACCTCTTCCCTCAGCAGGTCCTTTGTTTTACCTCCTGAGAGTCGTCCTCGCCTCTCCCCAGGAGGGCCTAAGGCTGTCTCTGGGTTAGCAGTTGTTTGCAGTCATAAATGGCTACTAGGAAACTTTGGATAACAAAGTGGCATCTTTCTAAAGTTCAAACACACAAGATAAATGCATCGGGTTCAGTTGGAGCACCCCAACACTGTAGAGGGCAGGGCGTATGGGTGAGGAGTTTTGTTGTAAAAACATTGTTTTTTCAGTAACAGATGTGCTTATTGTGAGCTCCCCTAAAGTGTTGCGTGTGTCCAACCCTACGCTTTTTGTGTGTGTTTGAATTGCATTGGAAGTGATGCATAATGTGTCTCTAAATGCCCCCTGGTGGCCCTCTGTGTGTCAGTAACTTCTAAAGTTTCCATTTGTAAAATAGTTACATCAAATTCAACTTGAGCAACTAGTCTGGATTAATGCAATAATTCTTTTGTGTTAGTCCCATTTGGAAATAAGGACTGCTGAGTTGTCAGCGTTTAATTCCTTGTTAGCCAATGGGACTACTAGACTTTCTACAGTAGAAACTGCAGTGCCAGGTTCTACTGCCAGGACATGTAAAGTTATCAAAAACACATGCCCTTCTTTTCAATATAATGCACCCTGCCTTTAGGGCCCAGGAGGCATGCTTAAGGGGTGACTGATACATATTAAGCGGTTTGGGTTTTGCCATTGGATTAAATGGCAAAGTCGAGTTAGCAGTTTAAAACTGGTCTGCCAGCCTGCAGTGGCGGGCTGGAAGTCACTCCTTACTGTATGTCATTTGTTGTGGTACAATAAGTTCTGCAATCAACGAGGGACACAGCTTGCAGGCCCTAGGTACCATATACTAGAGACTTATAAGTATGTTAACTTATGCCAATTGTGGGTAAACCAATTAGCCATATTCCTTGTAAGGGGTAGAGCACTGCAGGGAGGGATAGTTGGCAGATTTCAGTCCACTCTGAGTTAAAAAACCAGCAGCATCAGTCCATAGGTGCTGCCTAGTACTGTGCTGTCTAGTACAGTTTACTGTCTTGTTCCATGTGCTCTCTAGTGCAGTGTACAATCTAAAACTGTGGCACATAGTACGTTCTTTCTAGTGCAGTATATCGTTCAGAACAGTGTTCCATCTAGTCCATGTGTCATCAGGGTACTTCATAGTGCAGTGTATGTCTAGTACTTTGTGCCCTATATTACAGTCTGTCCGTTGCTAAAGGGTCTTATCTTGTGCAGTGCCTTCAGGAGTGTCGCCTCTAGTAAAGCGTGCAAAATGCTGATGTTTAGTGAACTTTGCTGTCTAGTGTGCTGTGCAGTGTTCAGTCTAGCAAACTGTTTAGTCCAATGTGCTTTCTAGTGCTGTACACAGTTTAGTGCAGCATGCGGTCTAGTACAGTGTGCCAAATGTCACTAGTACACTCTGTTGTCTAGACCAGTGTGCCCTTTAGTACAATGTTCTGTAGACTGTGCTGTGATTAGCAGCATGGTGCTGTCTAGTACAGTCTTCTGGCTAGTGAGCCGTGCTGTCACGTTCACTGCACCATCTATTACAGTGGGCTATTTAGTACAGTTTACTGCCTAGTGCAGTGTGAAGTTTAATACAGTATGCTCACTTCAAGGTTCGAACTAACCACAGGCCTCCTTAATGGCTAATTCAGATGAGGAAAGAACCCCAAATTGTTATGGTGGTCCACTTCCCTACAGGGTATTATGGACTTTACAGTGGAACACAAACCGGGGACTGACCATGCCAATGCAGATGGCCTTTCCAGGTTTTCCCCCTAGACGATGAACTACTAGGGTAGTTGCTTTAGTTGCTCTTCACCTTTCGTCTGGAGGGAGGCTGGGGTTATTATGTAAGAAAGTGGCCTTTTTGTATAGTCACCACCACACTTCTCCCTCCAATTCTGATGGTTATGAGTCTGAAAATGCACTGGAGCCTGCTGTCCAGGCCCCAGTACCAGTGCTCTATCCCTAAAAACGATGTAAGAAAATAGGCAAGGGTGTAAACCCTCTTATAAGTTCCAAGTAAATGGTACCAAGGGTACCATGGTTATGGATGCTGAAGGGGTCACAAGAGCCTAAAGCACTGGTTGTGCCACCCTGTGTAACCAAAATAACCAGATGACAGCAGGCCTGCCATTGCAGACTGCAGGGACAGTGCAAGCTTTCCAAACTCGACTTTTCCCTGACCACGAGTGGCAAGATTAAAGCACTATTTTTAATATGCTAGTCACCCCTAAGGTAGGCCTCGTGAACCCATGAAGCAGGGTGCATTCTCTTAAAGGTATGGACATATCAGTGCAAGATTTACGTCCCTATAGTGGCCTTTTTCTTTAAGGGTTACTGTAAATGATCATTGGACCGTAGGATAACATAGGCTGGTTCCTGGGCACCCGAGGTTGCTAGATTCATTATGGTCCTACTGAAAATAGTCCTGTTTGGTATCAAACAACTTTTATCTCCCCTGGTATGAATCCCATGTCTGTTAGATACGACATGCACCCAGGTGGCTACTTTAGAGGTTGCCCACCTGGTTGCCCCTGCCTCTCCTCTGCCCTGGTTGGCAGCCTACAGGTGCTACCGCCAAGTCAGGAAACTCACCCCCTACTACTAGGCGTGAACACTCCCAGGACTCAGAAACAAAGGCCTACATTGGAAGGAGGTTACACCTCCCTCCCTTACAGGATGCTAGTGAAGTGGCACATCAACACGGTGAGCTTCAAGCAGCTGCTGCCACCAAGTCAAGAATCTCACCCCCTACCATTACGTGTGAACATTCCCAGGAATTAGAAACAAAGGCCTGCCTGAGAAGGAGGTAACACCTCCCTCCCTGACCGGATGCTAGTGAAGAGGCAGCTGCTACTACCAAGACAGGAATCTGACCCCCTGCCATCCTATCACCATATGAAGAAGATCTTGTTAGAAGGAATTGGACTCACCATAAAGGAGTACAGAGCGAAGTTTAGGGACACCCAAAAAGGTCAGAACCTGACATGGGTGTATTTCATAAACTCCTCATTCAAAGCACTAGATGGCTCGAGAGTTTTCCTGACTGCAATGCCCTGGTGCCTGAGGTGAGAAGTGCAGCTGAAGGAGCCCCGCCTGGCCTGGCAGAGCTCCTAGGTGCAGGGGTGCCCTCCAGAGAAGACCTATGCCAAGGGTAAAGGTCATGCCCTAGTCTGAATGGCCTTGGGCAGCAAGCTGCAATGCAAGGAGAGGGAGAACTCAGTGGTGCCATGGGGTCTAATGGGAAGATGGGGGTCTCATACACTGAGGCCAGGAACTCTGAATCAGGGCCATCCAGAAGAGTGGTGGTCCCCAAAGTGTAGACAGCGTTCATTCGGACCTTAGCCCAGGGCGACCCTCTAGGTAGACCTCTGGGACAAATCAAACCCTGGGGTAGGTTGGTTGCCCATTTTTATTATTGGCCCCAAATGTCTGACTAAGTTAAGAAGTTGTGTCGCTCTTGTCTCACCTGTCTTGCCAGTGGTATGACCGGGCGCAACCAAAATCTCCCTTAATTCCGTTTACAGTGGTTCAGACTACCTTTGAGAGGGTGGAAATTAACATTGTTTGACTCCTTGACCCTCAAACTGCATCTGGGAACAGGTTTATTCTTGTGGTAGTGAACCATGACTCTAGGTATTCTGAGGCAATTCCCTTCTGCACTGTCATTGCCCCTGAAGTGGCAGAGGCCTCCTTGGTATCTTTACCAGAGTGGGGTTTCCTAAAGAGGTGGCCTCCGATAGATGCTCAAATTTCATGTATGCATATGTAAAGGATATGTGGGATGAATGTGGTGTGAGCTAAATGTTCACCACCCCATATCACCCTCAGACAAATGGTTTAGTCGAGAGATTTAACAAAACCATGAAGGGCATGATAATGGGCTTCTCTGAAAAGCTCAGAAGGAGATGGAATGTCCTGTTACTTTGCCTCTTGTTTACATACACAGAGGTGCCACAGAAGGTGGTTGGCTTTAGCCCCTTCAACCATCTGTTTGGCCATTCTGTAAGAGGTTCATTGATTCCACTGAGGGAAGGCTGGGAAAAACCTGAAAAAGCCTAAACTGGACATAGTGGACTATGTCCGGGCCTGCTTTCACGCATGGCTCAGTACATGAAGAAACCAAGCAAAAATCTGGATGCCAGCCAAGTTCTTCTCAAGCTCTGTATGACCAAAGTCGGCACTGGTTGAGTGCCAACCAGGTCAGTTGGTGTGGGTGTTGGAGCCTGTGGATCCCAGGGCCCTCCAGGAAAAGTGAACTGGGACCTATCCATTTTTGGAAAAGAAACAGGAAGTCAGCTACTTGGTAAACGAACAGCAATGGAATGGGGGAACCTCTATTCTGACCTATCTATCTTTACATAATAGCATTTAAGTCTGTTTGCAATTTCATACAGGATGCAACAAGGTACATGGAATCATTCACTTAGCCATAGTATTTTTATTATTTTCCATTTATTCATCATTGTAACAGATTATTATTTCTCATTTATTAATGATTATATTATCAAGATTATAATACAGTGACATGGCAACATGTGTACAACAATTTAAAATACAGGGCTAAGTCTTTAATTGGCAGGAACCCCTAAACAATCTATATACATATACTGTCACTCATACCATCATTCATACAACCTCAGACTCTCATATCATCTGTAGTAGGGGATCTCTGTGTATAGTCATAATCTAGTGAATAGTCCCGCCCATGTGCGAGGACCCCGACAATCAAAAATAATCTCTTAAGTTGTCAGAAAATTGCAGAACTGCAAAGACACTTAAGAGAAAATTTAAAGACAAATAATGCAGCCTATATCCACAGGCTACACTGTCCAGTACTTCAACTAGAAAATTCCACCAAAAATCCACAAACAGCAAAGCCTATCCAGATTTCCCTTGCTTTAACTGCAAAACCCCTCAGAAATGATAGAGGAAGGCATGGACAGACAAGCCCCATAGGCTGCCATTATGTGGCTTAAATAGGATACTGTGCCTTTAAGAGAACCTTCCAGAACTTTCTCCCAGTATCCCAGAATGCATAGCAGGTCCAACTTACTTTCAGTTCTTTTTTCCGGCTCCTGCTTACAGGACCCTGGTGCATTGAGCTCTCCCTTTTCAAGGGTTTATTGGAGTTTTTTGTTCACTTTTTGGATTTAAAAGTGTTTTCAGTGATTCTTGGTAATTCCTTTTCACTTCTGTGTGTTTGTTCAGGCTTTTAGGGATCTAAAAATGCCTGCTTTATTCGACAAGTGCCCAGCATGTGGAAGGAAGAAGGCCAAGACTGATCCACACGACGTCTGCATTCTTTGCCTCCCTGAAGAGCATGTCCCTGAAGATTGTGACATCTGCCAGACCTTTTCTACAAGGACCCTGAGGTCTGAAAATTAGGCTCCAAGGCCTGGAAGAGAGGTGACTGCAGGCTGCAGGTGGGTCTGGGCAGGCTGGGAAGGCTCCCTCTGCCCCTGCTGAGGCCTCTGGGGGGCTCCCCAGAGGCAGGAAGACCAGCAAAAGGTCCCGGTCGACGTCGATAGCATCGACGACGATGTCGAGAGGGATGACGACGGTGTGTTCCCCTTCTCCCCGGGGCTCCGGGTCGAGACAGCGTGGAAGATCGACGTCGAGAGGCCTGGCTAGGCTGCCGTCGAGGCATCGCCGTCGACGAAGGCACCGGCGCTCGCCGTCGAAGCGACACCGCCGGTCGCCGTCGACCAGTTCGCCGTCGGGGGGATCCTTGGCGTCGAGGACTGTGAGGAAACAGTCATCGAGGAGGAAGAGTCGACGCTCGCCGTCGAGGTCTGCCCGCTCGTCGTCGAGGGGGTGACGCTCTTCGTCGAGGAAGAAACACTCGACGTCGAGGAGACGGCGTTCGACGCCGGAGTCGAGGGATCGCCGTTCCACGCCTGAAAAACGACGCTCGACGTCGAGCAGGAAGAGATCAGCGTCACCGAGGATCTCAACCTCCTCTAAGCAGCGCAGGAGGGATTCTGGCGCCAAAAGTCACGCTGGATCTGGTGAAGGACGTCGGAGACGTTGCTCACGCTCTGGAGGGTCTGGATCACAGGCCCCTCCCTCGAAGAAGTCAACGGGCACGGTGTACTCGGTGGTATATACACCGCCAAGGCCTGCAACCCCTCCACCTCTACCGAAGGAGGCCCCTCCGGCTAATCCGCCGCTCCCTTCCCTTCCTCCGCTACCTCCTGCGGGGCAACCTCCGCCGTCGGTCCGCCGTCGGTCCCTCCTCATAGGCCACCGAGGTCGCTGTCGCTGCCTCTGCTTCCGACACCTCCTAAGGGTACGCCTACTCCGAAGCCCCAGGATAGGCCACGGAAGACGCCTCCACGGAAACCGGTGGAGCGCCCACGTGCTGGGAGGTCTCGCTCCCGCTCCAGGAGAAGGGAACGTTCGCGTCACAGGTCTTCCACACGATCTAGACTGCGCCACAGGAGACACAGGTCTCGTTCACAGACCCGGTCTTCTGGGACCAGGGACTACTCCCCGACCTTGTCGGATTCGCTGGACATGAGGGTTTCACCGATCGATGATCTGGTGTCCTTCCAGGACGTACTGTTACGTGGTGCGGCGAAATTGGGCATTACTTTGACGGTGCCCACTCCCAAGACCTCAGTCATCTTCGAGACGCTCCACCAGAAGCATTTGTCTCGGCCGTTACTGCCACTGGTGCCGGGTCTGGAAGAACCGGCCATGGATCTTTTCCTCACTCCAGCGGTGACTAAGGCGGCACCTTCCAGACTGCAGAAGAAGTACCGGGCTCCGGACTCGGACCCGGCCTTTCTAAGGATGGAGCCCCCTCCAGACTCGGTGATTGTGACGGCGGCGCGCAAACAGCATGCCACCACACCTTCCTCCACAGTTCCACCAGATAAGGAATCTAGGTGGTTGGATTCGTCTGGGAGAAGAGTTTGTGGGACCTCGGCGACCTCAATGAAGGCAGCTAGTGCCACTGCCTTGTTGGGTCGGTATGACAGAGCCCTCTGGGAATCCCTTCAACAGTTTGTGGAGCTCCTACCGCGGGACAAGCGGGAAGACTTCCAAGAGGTGCTAAACGAAGGGATGTTGGTGGCGAATCAAGTCATCAGCGCTGCAGCCGACTCTTCTCTACTGGCGGCGCATGGTTTCTGCCACGGAATTAACCAGCGATGACATGCATGGCTCCGCCTTACGTCTCTGAAACCGGACGCTCAGCAAAGGGTTGCCAATCTGCCATTCTCTGGCGAAACCCTGTTCGGGAAGCACGCTGATGATGAAATGGCCCGCATGAAGACCGAAACGCTCACAGCGGTGGGTTTGGAGAAACCCAAGGAGACCAAGTCGGTTCGGCGGTCAAGGCAGAGGGTGGACAACAGCAGCAACAACAACAGCAGCAGTTCAGAAGACCATTCCAGAAGCGCCAGAGAGGCAGAGGCGGCCATCAGTCGGCCGGGTCTAGGCCCTGAGCACTTACTTCCCCTACAACTGTTACCCGCTCCGGTGGGGGGAAGCATCCAATCTTTTCTGGCAGAGTGGAGAAAAATTACTCAGGACAAGTGGGTGCTGAATATTGTTTGCAATGGATACAGTCTTCGGTTCACCAGCCCGCCTCCATCGATTCCTCCGGTCGGCTCACAGTATCAACTGCGAGAGCTCCAGACGGAGGCCGATATCCTGTTAAGGAAAAGGGCGATAGAAGACGTACCTCTGTCTCAAAGAGGAAGAGGTCTGTACTCCAGGTTCTTTCTGGTTCGAAAAAAGGACAAGAACGAGTTCAGGCCCATTCTGGATTTGCGACAAGCAAACAAATGGATTCGCAGAGAAAAATTTCGCATGCTGTCGTTGCATCAGATTTATCCTCAGCTGCAACGGGGAGACTGGCTGTGTTCCATAGACCTCCATGATGCGTACTTCCATGTGCCCATTGCACACAAACACAGGAAGTTCCTGCGGTTCCAAGTCGGCGCCAATCACTATCAATACACAGTACTGCCATTCGGACTGAAGTCTGCGCCAAGGACATTCTCAAAGTGCATGGCCGTGGTAGCCGCACACCTAAGGAAGAACAAGGTGTTTGTCTACCCGTACCTGGACGACTGGTTGATCAAGGCCTCCTCCTTCACGGAAGCGCAAGCACACTTCCAGAAGACGTGCGTTTTAATGAACAAGCTGGGGTTGCACATCAACATGTCCAAGTCTGTCCCGACTCCGGTCCAGTGCATTCAGTACTTGGGGGGCCTCCATCGATACGCTGTCGGCAAGCGTGTCTCCTTCGGAAGAGCGACGGTTATCACTGCTTCGGAAGGCTCAGGCTCTTATGACCTCTCCGTCCACAACAGTGAGGACGGTGTCTTCTCTACTGGGATCGATGGCCTCTTGCATCTTCCTGACGCCACATGCGCGGCTGCACATGAGACCGCTGCAGGAGTGCTTGGAGGATCAGTGGGATCAGAAGAGAGGATATTGGGACGACAAGATACGACTGTCTCTGCATGCTATTCAGTCTCTGAAGTGGTGGTGTTCAGCGGAGAATCTCCTCAGAGAGGTTCCCTTCCATAAGGACATTCCCACTCAGACTATCGTGATGGATGCTTCTCTCCAGGGCTGGGGAGCGCACTCCGGAGACTTACAGATACAGGGAACGTGGTCCCCGACGGAGTCCACGTACCACATCAATTTCCTGGAACTCAGAGCTGTTCACTTGGCACTGAAGGCTTTTCACCCGTCCTTCCAGACCGACTCTCTGCTTGTACAGACAGACAATACGACCACGATGTATTACCTCAACAAGCAGGGGGGCTCGAGATCGCGCACCCTGTCGCAGGAGGCGCAGGCGATCTGGCACTGGCTTCTGGCTCGAGGGCTGACGATAACGGCTACCCATCTGCCAGGTGTGCAGAATGTTCAGGCAGACGCACTGAGCAGACTGATTCAGGAAAACCACGAATGGGTCATAAACGACGAAGTACTAGGAGAAGTCTTCGCAAGGTGGGGGACTCCAGACGTGTAGATCTGTTCGCCACCGCCGAAAACAGCAAATGCCGAGACTTCGCCTCCAGGTACTACCAGCCGGGGACGCTAGGGAATGCGTTATGGATCAACTGGTCGAACAGCTTTCTGTACGCTTTTCCACCCATTCCCCTGATTCCGACGGTTCTCATCAAGCTGTCCCAGTCCAGGGCGCGGATGATACTGATTGCCCCGGAATGGTCCAGACAGTGGTGGTTCACGGACCTGCTTCACCGGTCTCTCCTTACTCACATGCGGCTGCCGTGCAGGCCGGACCTTTTCACGAAGTTCGGGGGGCTGATGTTGCACCCCAACCTCTCGTCTTTGAGTTTGGCAGCATGGCTCCTGAAATAGTGCAATATGGCCATTTGAATCTTCCTGCAGATTGTATGGACATACTGAAGGAGTCTAAGAGACCTTCTACTAGGACTTCTTATGCGTACAAGTGGAAGAGGTTTTGTATCTGGTGCAAGTCCAAGAACTATGACCCGACGACATGTAAGGAAGATGTCATCCTTCCTTATCTTCTTCAGTTGGCACAGTCTGACCTTAATGTCCATTCTATTAAGGTTCATCTTGCTGCTTTGACTGCCTACAGGAAATGCCCTTCACAGACTTCCTTCTTCCAGATCCCTGTGATCAAAGACTTTTTGGAAGGCTTGAAGAAAGTGTTCCCTCCTGTCAGGCTTCCTTTGCCTTCATGGGAATTGAATGTGGTGCTGTCCAGATTGATGAAGGAACCTTTTGAACCTGTTCATAAGGCTTCGTTGCAGCACCTGTCCTGGAAGGCGGCGTTCCTCGTGGCCATTACATCGGCCCGCAGGGTGAGTGAAATTCAGGCGTTGTGTTGCCAAGAACCTTATACTGTATTTCATGCTGCTAAGGTTGTTATGCATACTCACCCTAAATTTCTTCCCAAGGTTATTTCTGATTTTCATGTTAACCAGACCATAACTTTGCCTACGTTTTTTCAGAATCCTTCGTCTCCAGCGGAAAGGTCGTTACATTCCCTGGATGTTAGGAGGGTATTGAAATTTTATCTGGATAAGACCAAAGATATTCGTAGGTCTGACCAATTGTTTATCAATTATGAATCAGTCAGGACGGGTCTTGCGACCTCTAAGCAGTCTATCTCTAGGTGGATTGTGTCCTGCATACAGCTATGTTACCAAAAAGCTAATAAGACCTTAGGAGGTAAGCCTAAGGCTCATTCCACCAGGGGCAAAGCTGCCACGACAGCCTTGCTCCGCAATGTTCCGATTGCAGAAATCTGCAAGGCCGCCACTTGGAAGTCGGTTCATACCTTTGCTAAGCATTACTGCCTGGACACTGATGCCAGAGCAGACGCTCAGGTTGGACAGGCTTCGCTGCGAAATCTGTTCGCACAATAGTGGTGTTCATTCTCTTTTCTTCACCGCCGCTTTGGTGTGGGGATGGGCTTGCCATTCTATTCACTAGATTATGACTATACACAGAGATCCCCTACTACAGAAGGAGTAGTTTCTGTCCTGTAACTCCAGTTCTGTAGTAGGGGTATCTCTGTTATAGTCATAAGCGCCCTCCCGCCTCCCCGGTGGAGAGAAATGTTCCTTTAAGGAATGCGACAGGTCTGGCGTATTACGCCTTCAAAAAGAACTGAAAGTAAGTTGGACCTGCTATGCATTCTGGGATACTGGGAGAAAGTTCTGGAAGGTTCTCTTAAAGGCACAGTATCCTATTTAAGCCACATAATGGCAGCCTATGGGGCTTGTCTGTCCATGCCTTCCTCTCTATCATTTCTGAGGGGTTTTGCAGTTAAAGTAAGGGAAATCTGGACAGGCTTTGCTGTTTGTGGATTTTTGGTGGAATTTTCTAGTTGAAGTACTGGACAGTGTAGCCTGTGGATATAGGCTGCATTATTTGTCTTTAAATTTTCTCTTAAGTGTCTTTGCAGTTATGCAATTTTCTGACAATTTAAGAGATTATTTTTGATTGCCGGGGTCCTCGCACATGGACGGGACTATGCACTAGATTATGACTATAACAGAGATACCCCTACTACAGAACTGGAGTTACAGGACATAAACTACTCCTTCTGTCTTAACAATACTAACACAACATACACAGTGAAAAATAGTGTGTCCTGTAATGGACTCCTCCGGGTGTAGCTCAACCCGTGGTTTGAGTCTTCCTTTTCGGATTGTTGCAAGGATTAGTAATCTTTTGTAATGTGAGGGTCTCAGATGCGTACGGCCGTACGCATCTGAGACCCTCACACATAATAGAAAAAAAACCCCGAACATAGCAAGGAAAGCATTACAAAAGCAGTAAACTCAGCCCTCCTGCTGTTCCTGTTTCAGCACCAAGGACAACCTGGACAACTCCGCACCCGAGACCCGCATCACCTTCCCCGCAACTCAACCTGAAAGTGACCGATTGTCTCTATTGCTTTTTACTATTGACCACAATGTGAAAGTTTTGCAGTATGGTATTGCACTGATTTATTTTTCCTTCTACAGTTCATTACTCCCTTTAAGGTTAAGGAAGTAAGTGTGACCACAGGTTCGCCTTGCCACTGAGGACCTCTGATGCAAAAGTCTTGCTCATATCTGTTACAAAGCAGTAACGCCAAGTAGGTGGACAACCTTTTATTAGCATGCAGAGTGTGTGCGATTTAGGAGTACAATCAGGGAGTCCATTCCTTGGTCCTGAAGAAAAGCCATGGGGACTCGAAACCTGTATACCCATAGAAAGGAAAGTGAATTATAACTTACACTTTCTACTTGTTAGTCCCATTTAATCATACCACCTAAAGGACAGATTAAAGTAGTTACCTACTAAGCAAGTATTTCGGTCGAGCCTGGGGAGTGCATGCGCCGCTCTCCAGGCATGCTGTATTGGAGTATGGACTTGAAGCTCTGCCCACTCTCCGCCCAACTTTTCCATTGACTCATTTTACTGACCTTTCTAAATGGAACCTTTAGATTTGTCAATAGGCTTTCTAGTCCCTCCTTAGTACCAACTTTTCTACTTTTGTAACCTCCCATGAGGACTGGTCCTTTTACTTGTGGTGTTACTCTGCAGATTTTATTAAGGCTGTGGGCACTATTTTCTCCTACCTGTTTTTGCAGGCACCCTTTTCGTCCCCAGTACCTGTTCTGTTCTGTGGAAGCCCCACCCCCCCACCACCCCTACCCTGCTTGTTTTTTAATAACTGAATTTTTTTTTATCTGTGTGGTGCCCGTTGCACGAGCACCAAACTGGTTTTACTTTAATTCTTGTGTCTTTTCCCAGCTGCTGCATCCCACTTTCTCTGCTCTCCCTCCCCCTCCTGAGCCTTTCTTTTCTCAGACGCGGCTCTCCAAACTCTATTTTTCAATATTCTATACTTTTAGTAAGCAGTGTGGCACAGGCGGTGTGCTGTGCTATTTACCAAAAAACCTGCAATACTGAAAAAATAGAGGTTGTCGAGCTGCGCCTTTCTTTTCCCTGGCACAGTCGTCAGACTATTTTTTAAGATTGTACATTGAGCATACGCCAGGACACAATCCTCAGTCCCTCGTTTCAAAATCTGCACAGCTGACCGTAAACCCATTTGATCATTTCCCTTTAATCTATAAACGTAGCCCCAGTGCTCTGGATTTCATTAAACACATGAAAATATACACACAATGCGTTGAAACAACAAATGTATACTGCTCAGTAAATCGAAGGAAAACTTAAATTATTCCTTCCAACGAGGTTCATTCTCCAGATTAATCATATGCAAATTAATATCATGGACAAAATGTTTAAGCTAAAGTTTTTTTGGGTCTATATGCAAAGAAAGTGGGGGTTTGAAAACTTTTTTGTGTTAATCTATATATACATATATACACTCATATATCATTATATACAATACATCATTTAGATGGCCGCTGACCGGCCATAGGGAGTAGTCGCAATCCTCTCCCCTCCCGATGACAAAACCATTCTGAAGCATGCTGAGCGTTCCTTACTGGCTGGGGCGCTTACTGAATAGGCAGTACGGGTTTGAGAATCAACTCGGAAAGTTTCCTCAGCGAGTTTTCTTTTCGCGGCAAAATTGCTGAAGGCTCAGCTCCGCCAGAATCAATGCTGCTTAGTATCCAGAATGGCGCCGAGAGGGACTAAGGCGAAAGATCAGAAGGAGCCGCCAAAAGAAGCCGCAGCACCGATCCCCTGTGCCAGCCCCTAGTCTGCGAGGTACGGCGCAGGCAAGAAAGCTGGCCTCCAAGAATACGGAGGCCGCTGAGGATCTACGTGGTCATAGTTCCGGAGAGAAGGCAATTACTGCCGCCGCTGTAAAGGAAAGACGTCAAGAATCGGCAAATCGGAGGCACAAAGATTAAAGAGAATGCATTCCGGCAGCCTACCTTGTACGAATTGTTCCCTGTGGTGGATGCTCCAGGGGGCCTGGAGGCGGGTGAAGATGGATACAATCTATCCTCAGACGTGATACAGACTCTACGTGTTCCCGGCCAGGCAGAAAGACCGAGTGTTGAGAAGGCGGATGGCAGTCCTGATGAGCAGCTCGCACAGGCATCCGAAGCAGAGCTGGAGGAACATACTCAACGGATGACGGGCAGCCGTGCGGGTAGTCAGCAGGAGGGGGCTGCTCATCTCGAGATTGACTCGGAGGAGGAGGCTGAAGGCAACACAGGATCGCAGGTATATGAGCCAGCATCTACAGCAGTGCTGGAAGCGCAGGTGCGGGTGCAAGCGGTGGGACAAACTGTAGTTGATTCTGGTTCGGGCATTCATTGCGCAGGGGCTGCTATACATGACGCTAAAGCCGGATTGGAAATATCTACCCCAGGGTCATGTGTTGATAAAGGAATAAAAAGTATTAGAGGCACTGGGCACAAGCCTTTCCCAGCAGGGTTACAATCCATTCCAAAGCCATTTGCAGTCGTGGGACTGGCTACCTCTAAGCAGCTGCAGAAAGTAGCTCTCCCTGACTCAGTACCTGGCTCTCCTAGCGATGATTGCTTTTTCTCTCTTAATGAGGACAGAGGGTCTTCACTATCTAGCGGGGAAAGCTTTACAGGGGACTCAGACTCGAAGCTTTCTACTGAAGAAGGCATTTCAGTTCAGGGGGCATCAGTCACTCAGAGGGCGAAGCAGCAGAAGGAAAGATCCCGATCCAAACTAGAGTCGACAGGTAGCAAGTCACAGGCGGAGGTAGTTAAACGTGACTGGGACTATTCTGCCACATCTCAGCTGTATCATGAAGACGGTGGTGCAGACTTACAGCAGAACACCGCTACTCCACCGCAGACACCTACCATTGATTTGTTGTATACTACTCTTAAACAAATGCAGGGGGAGGCCAGGTCGGAAAGTCGAAGGGCCAAGCAGGCAACTAAAAAAATACAAGGGTCATTAAGGAAAATGAACAAACTGTATGCGGACATTGCAGGCAGAGTTACTCAGGTGGAGGAAAGGACGGGGAAACTCGAGGACAATGTTACTAAATGGCATGCATTTAAGGAGACACGAGAAAATAGCAGAATATGTGCAGTGGAAACTCGCAGATTTCGAGAACCGTCAAAGGCGGAACAATATTAGACTATTGGATGTGAAGGAGGGGGCAGAGGGGCAGGATGTCCGGGCATTTGTGGTCGCTTTACTGAGGGTGGCTTTCCTGGAAATGTCAGCATGGAACTGGGAGATCGAGGTGCAGCGGGCACATCGGTTCCCTTTGACCCAGAGGAAAGGTTATGTGGCGTCCACGAATGATAGGCCCAGAGTTATTGTTGTCTACATGGGGAACTACCTTCCTAGGCAGAAGGTCATGGACAAGGCAAAACCTGAGGCCAGGCGCTCATTTGAGGTTACGACATTCTTTGCTCGCCCAGACTTCTGCCACGGTACTGTGGAGAGGAGGTGGCGGTTAAGACAATTGATTCCTGCCTTTCAAAACCTGGGTTGTGAGGCTTTTCTGTTATTTCCATATCGTCTTAAAGTGCTGGTAAATGGTCAAGTTAGGATGTTCTTCTCAGAAATAAAGGCCCAAGCATACTTGACAGAGTTAAAAGAAAAGAAGGACCAAAGGGGTACCAGTGTTGGATTGCGATAAATGAATCCAAGCTGGCTGCTACAGTGATGCAGTGTTAGATTCAGTATTGTAATAAGTGTGAAAGCATTGCAACAGCATAATGACACTAGGGTGGAGTATAAACGGAGGGGGGGGGGGTCACGACTTCCTGCGGGCTCATAGCTGCCACACATAATTCATGACTGACCTATTTGCCTGTAATGGGGGTGGGAGGATTCTGAAGGAGGGTGTTTGGGGGGGGAGTGGGTGGGTAAGGATACAGGGCACAGCACAGTAGGGCACTTGTGGGGCTATAGGCATTGCACATGTTGGAGTTCACAAAATAAAATTATGGCGGGGTTGGATTCTGGAGGGTTAGAAGACAATAGCAGAAACCTGATCATTGATGGGCCGGATAATTGGGTAGGACAGGCACCAGATGTATTTTAATGTGTACACGAATAGTTACAATTAATGTGTGTGGCTTGAATGATCGACTTAAGAGGCAACGAGTATCAGCAGTGCGGACTTCATATGTTTATAGGAAACACATTGAGGGAACTAAGGGGTTCTTACTGGAACAGCTGGGGTATCATTTGTTGGCTTACTCAAAGCAGGGGGCTAAAACTAGAGGGGTGGCTATATTGTCTAGATCAAAAGATGTACTAGTTGGGGGGAAAAGCCAGAGGATCAATGGGGCAGGTGGGTTTTAATAGAATGTATGATTAATGGGGACTAGGTTACTTTGGGGTCAATTTATGCATCAACTGAAGATGACCCGGAGATATTTTCCTTTTTAGGTCTCGGCCTAGCGTACACTGCGCAGCACAGTCGAGATTTTATGTTTACAAGTATGGGGGCTTGAACCCGCCCCTCTTCTCCATTGGCTGGCTTCCTAAACGGAGGCCAGCCATTGGAGGAGAGGGGCGTCACTCCGTTCAAGCCCCGTCTTTTTTGGATTCGGGTGCGTGTTTTTTGCAGTTTTTAACTCTGTGACGTCATCCGTCACTCAACCGCAATAACCACGCCCCCGAATGCGAAAATGGCGGCACTTTTCTGATGCCATTTCTGCCCGACCACCGCCGGAAGAAGTCGAAGCTGCTGAGTCCTCCGGTGAGTGCTCGCTTTTCTTGCCTCTCTTCCCTGATTGTGCCAGTGTTATTGCCTCTGTCCCCTCTGTTGTGCGCCTGCCCCCACGTTGTGCTTGCTTTCCGGCCCCCCCTCGCTGTGCTTGCTCCCCTGCCCCCTCGTTGCTTGTGCTTGCTCTTCTGCCCCTGCCCCCTCGTTGCTTGTTGTGCCTCTGTGCCCTGCTTGTGATTTGGTTTTTGTTCCTCTGTGCCCTGCTTGTGATCTGGTTTTTGTGCCTCTGTGCCCTGCTTGTGATCCGGTTTTTGTGCCTCTGTGTCCTGCCCTGCTTGTGATCCGGATTTTGTGCCTCTGTGCCCTGCCCTGCTTGTGATCCGGATTTTGTGCCTCTGTGCCCTGCCCTGCTTGTGATCCAGATTTTGTGCCTCTGTGCCCTGTTCGTGCCTCTGTTCCCTGCTTGTGATTCTGTGCCCTGCTCGTGAACCGGTTTTTGTGCCTCTGTGCCCCCCTGCCCCCTCGTTGCTTGTGCTTGCTGCCCCCTCGTTGCTTGTGCTTGCTCTCCTGCCCCCTCGTTGCTTGTTGTGCCTCTGTGCCCTGCTTGTGATTCAGTTTTTGTGCCTCTGTGCCCTGCCCTGCTTGTAATCCGGTTTTTGTGCCTCTGTGCCCTGCCCTGCTGGTGATCCGATTTTTGTGGCCTGCCCTGCTTGTGATCCGGTTTTCGTGCCTCTGTGCCCTGCCCTGCTTGTGATCCGGTTTTTGTGCCTCTGTGCCCCCCTGCCCCCTTGTTGCTTGTGCTTGCTGCCCCCTCGTTGCTTGCTTGCTCTCCTGCCCCTGCCCCCTCGTTGCTTGTTGTGCCTCTGTGCCCTGCTTGTGATCCGGTTTTTGTGCCTCTGTTCCCTGCTTGTGCCTTTGTTCCCTGCTTGTGATCCGGTTTTTCGTGCATCTGTTCCCTAGGGCGTTACTGGGCAGAGAGCTGTGTGTGTGGCTTTGTGTGTGTGTGTGGCTCTGTGTGTGTGTGTGTGTGGCTCTGTGTGTGTGTGTGTGTGTGGGGCTCTGTGTGTGTGGGGCTCTGTGTGTGTGGGGCTCTGTGTGTGTGTGGCTCTGTGTGTGTGTGGCTCTGTGTGTGTGTGTGGGGGGGGGCTCTGTGTGTGTGTGTCTGTGTGTGGGTGTGTGTGTGTGTGTGTGGCTCTGTGTGTGTGGCTCTGTGTGTGTGTGGCTCTGTGTGTGTGTGTGGCTCTGTGTGTGTGTGTGTGGCTCTGTGTGTGTGTGTGTGTGTGTGTGGCTCTGTGTGTGTGTGTGGCTCTGTGTGTGTGTGTGTGTGTGGCTCTGTGTGTGTGTGTGTGGCTCTGTGTGTGTGTGTGTGGCTCTGTGTGTGTGTGTGTGGCTGTGTGTGTGTGTGTGTGGCTCTGTGTGTGTGTGGCTCTGTGTGTGTGTGGCTCTGTGTGTGTGTGGCTCTGTGTGTGTGTGTGTGGCTCTGTGTGTGTGGCTCTGTGTGTGTGGCTCTGTGTGTGTGGCTCTGTGTGTGTGGCTCTGTGTGTGTGGCTCTGTGTGTGTGGCTCTGTGTGTGTGGCTCTGTGTGTGTGGCTCTGTGTGTGTGGCTCTGTGTGTGTGGCTCTGTGTGTGTGGCTCTGTGTGTGTGGCTCTGTGTGTGTGGCTCTGTGTGTGTGGCTCTGTGTGTGTGGCTCTGTGTGTGTGGCTCTGTGTGTGTGGCTCTGTGTGTGTGGCTCTGTGTGTGTGGCTCTGTGTGTGTGGCTCTGTGTGTGTGGCTCTGTGTGTGTGGCTCTGTGTGCGTGTGTGTGGCTCTGTGTGGCTGTGTGTGGCTCTGTGTGCGTGTGTGTGGCTCTGTGTGCGTGTGTGTGGCTCTGTGTGCGTGTGTGTGGCTCTGTGTGCGTGTGTGGCTCTGTGTGCGTGTGTGGCTCTGTGTGCGTGTGTGGCTCTGTGTGTGTGTGTGGCTCTGTGTGTGTGTGTGTGTGGCTCTGTGTGTGTGTGTGGCTCTGTGTGTGTGTGTGGCTCTGTGTGTGTGTGTGTGTGGCTCTGTGTGTGTGTGTGGCTCTGTGTGTGTGTGTGGCTCTGTGTGTGTGTGTGGCTCTGTGTGTGTGTGTGGCTCTGTGTGTGTGTGTGGCTCTGTGTGTGTGTGTGGCTCTGTGTGTGTGTGTGTGTGGCTCTGTGTGTGTGGCTCTGTGTGTGTGGCTCTGTGTGTGTGTGTGGCTCTGTGTGTGTGTGTGTGGCTCTGTGTGGGGCTCTGTGTGTGTGTGGGGCTCTGTGTGTGTGTGGGGCTCTGTGTGTGTGTGGGGCTCTGTGTGTGTGTGGGGCTCTGTGTGTGTGTGGGGCTCTGTGTGTGTGTGGGGCTCTGTGTGTGTGTGGGGCTCTGTGTGGCTCTGTGTGTGTGTGTGGCTCTGTGTGTGTGTGTGGCTCTGTGTGTGTGTGTGGGGCTCTGTGTGTGTGTGTGTGGGGCTCTGTGTGTGTGTGTGTGTGGGGCTCTGTGTGTGTGTGTGGGGCTCTGTGTGTGTGTGTGGGGCTCTGTGTGTGTGTGGCTCTGTGTGTGTGTGTGGCTCTGTGTGTGTGTGTGTGGGGCTCTGTGTGTGTGTGTGTGGGGCTCTGTGTGTGTGTGTGTGGGGCTCTGTGTGTGTGTGTGGGGCTCTGTGTGTGTGTGTGGGGCTCTGTGTGTGTGTGTGGGGCTCTGTGTGTGTGTGTGTGTGGGGCTCTGTGTGTGTGTGTGGGGCTCTGTGTGTGTGTGTGTGTGTGGGGCTCTGTGTGTGTGTGTGGGGCTCTGTGTGTGTGTGTGGGGCTCTGTGTGTGTGTGTGGGGCTCTGTGTGTGTGTGTGGGGCTCTGTGTGTGTGTGGGGCTCTGTGTGTGTGTGGGGCTCTGTGTGTGTGTGGGGCTCTGTGTGTGTGTGGGGCTCTGTGTGTGTGTGGGGCTCTGTGTGTGTGTGGGGCTCTGTGTGTGTGTGGGGCTCTGTGTGTGTGTGTGTGTGTGGCTCTGTGTGTGTGTGTGGCTCTGTGTGTGTGTGTGGCTCTGTGTGTGTGTGTGGCTCTGTGTGTGTGTGTGGGGCTCTGTGTGTGTGTGTGTGGGGCTCTGTGTGTGTGTGTGGGGCTCTGTGTGTGTGTGTGGGGCTCTGTGTGTGTGTGTGGGGCTCTGTGTGTGTGTGGGGCTCTGTGTGTGTGTGGGGCTCTGTGTGTGTGTGTGTGTGGGGCTCTGTGTGTGTGTGTGGCTCTGTGTGTGTGTGTGGCTCTGTGTGTGTGTGTGTGGGGCTCTGTGTGGTGTGTGTGGGGGGCTCTGTGTGTGTGTGGGGCTCTGTGTGTGTGTGTGTGGGGGGCTCTGTGTGTGTGTGGGGCTCTGTGGGGCTCTGTGTGTGTGTGGGGCTCTGTGTGTGTGTGGGGCTCTGTGTGTGTGTGGGGCTCTGTGTGTGTGTGTGGCTCTGTGTGTGTGTGTGGCTCTGTGTGTGTGTGTGTGGGGCTCTGTGTGTGTGTGTGTGGGGCTCTGTGTGTGTGTGTGTGTGGCTCTGTGTGTGTGTGTGTGGGCTCTGTGTGTGTGTGTGTGGGGCTCTGTGTGTGTGTGTGTGGGGCTCTGTGTGTGTGTGGGGTCTGTGTGTGTGTGTGTGGGGCTCTGTGTGTGTGTGTGTGTGGGGGCTCTGTGTGTGTGTGTGTGTGGGGCTCTGTGTGTGTGTGTGTGTGTGTGTGTGGCTCTGTGTGTGTGTGTGTGGGGCTCTGTGTGTGTGTGTGTGGCTCTGTGTGTGTGTGTGGGGCTCTGTGTGTGTGTGGGGGCTCTGTGTGTGTGTGTGTGTGTGTGTGGGGCTCTGTGTGTGTGTGTGTGTGGGGCTCTGTGTGTGTGTGTGTGGGCTCTGTGTGTGTGTGTGGGGCTCTGTGTGTGTGTGGTGGGGCTCTGTGTGTGTGTGGGGCTCTGTGTGTGTGTGTGTGGGGGCTCTGTGTGTGTGTGTGTGTGTGTGTGTGTGTGTGTGTGGGCTCTGTGTGTGTGTGTGGGGCTCTGTGTGTGTGTGGGGCTCTGTGTGTGTGTGGGGCTCTGTGTGTGTGTGTGTGTGGGGCTCTGTGTGTGTGTGTGTGCTCTGTGGTGTGTGTGTGTGTGTGTGTGTGCTCTGTGTGTGTGTGTGGGGCCTGGGGTGTGGGGGCTCTGTGTGTGGGGGGGCTCTGTGTGTGTGTGGGCTCTGTGTGTGTGTG